>NC_139763.1:25790347-27087517 GCF_965231275.1 Zosterops lateralis
ATTTTTAGAATTCTTTGTATTAGGACCTCATGAAAAATTTATTAAGAAGGAGAAGGTTAATTTGGCAGGTCTGCTCATCTGCTTTAACATCTTTAATATAACAAATGCAGTGAAACACTGACTATTTAAAATGACAAGTAATTTTTTTGTATAACATTTTCTTCACTAGGAAATGTACGTGTCTGTACATGCTGGTGGTTAATGGTAGATCTAAACAGTTGGGTATACAAGTACTTGTTTTTCCGTGGCAAGTCGCACTCCTTTCACTGCAACTCATTTACAGTCATTGAAAGTAAATTTAATTTGAGAGCTTCTTAGCTTTAAAGTTGGTGAAAAACAGAATTGTATATTTACAAGTGATGTTTTGAATTTTTGATCTTTATCCCTGCCTCGTTTCCCTCTTTACCTGACCTAATCACAGTAAAGGTATGAAAAAACCAGCAATACTTAAAAGTTATGTGACAGAGTCTTTGCTTAGATAATGGCCTCAGATAATGCTGTGCACTTCTTGAAATTACCACCACCCCCACACATCTGACTTCCATACCCTAAATTAGGACACTCATAGTCTTCTATGACTATGACCCTTCTCCTCCCATTCACCAGCTGGAGTAAGCTGCTCTTCGTTGACTAGGGAGAGCTGTCTTTTAACTGATGCCCTGAAATGAGCTACGTTAGCAGGTGATGTGAAAACCCACCTCCATTTTACTCTTGGCTTAAATGGTCCTGGACAGACAAGGTCTTTGAACATAGGCAGAGATTTAATATCCAGTTAAACTGGAAAGGTTTCTGAATTTCATCCCCCTTTTCTTACTTCCCTCCTGCCAAACTTCTGAACTCCCTTCGTACTTGTCTGCTAAATGATTCAAAACAAAGGATCAGACTTTACCAGTATAACTCTTTCTGAAGTCTGCCTTCTGTCAGGAGCCAGGATGGTGCTGTATAAAAATAGCATGGTTCCCAGAGAAACTGTGGATGCCCCATCCCTGGGAGTGCTCAAGGCCTGTTTGGATGAGGCTTTGAGCAACCTGGTCTAGGGGAAGGTGTCTCTGCCCATGGCAGGGGGGTTGACTCTGTGTCAACCATTTTGTAACATGTCATGCTTCTTTTGGGGGGATAGTGAATAAAGGCTGAGATTGTGAGTTAGGATTGCAAACAGACATCAGTGGGTACCTCTGTGACATTCAGTTTCTGCTACAGTATCTTCCTGGTTTGGTGTTAAGGCCATCTTCCGGGGCTAGGAGTGATATTCTACCTGTTTTACGCAGGTATGAAGTGAACTTTTGTTATGAAGTCTTTCAACCATGTAAATACCCAAACAGGTTTCAGCTTTCCTTACTTCTAGAAATGCTCAGAACTGCTTCCTTGTTTTTGATTGATTGACTGATTGATTTAGCTGGAAAGGGGGTCAGACACTGAAACCAAAAAGCTGGGTTTCCTTACAGGCCTATTATTGTATTTCAGGTGTTCTACCACATTATATAGGGGATACTGCTAAGGCCTGTAGCCCTGGTCTGAATGTCAGATGGGCTGTATTGTTACTGGCTTTACTCTGGAAGCTAAATTTGCTAAACCTGTAACTTAGTAAAAGGTATTGCAAATCTTTATTCTCCTCTCTAGGGCTGAGAGGTATTGATATTGAATAGATACCTGTACTTTTTTCATGGAATTTAATTTGTGTAAACTTAGTTGAATCTTGATTGTAGTGGTCAGTTGTTTACCTTAATTATTCAACAGACTTCTAAACAGTGGGATCATTCTTCCAAGACCCTGAATTTAAGAGTTCGCTGTTGAGAATCAACTTACTTGGCCTTAATATTTGTTTGCTGATTTTGAAGTAATTGTTTGGGTTTGTCAAACCCACTTTGTTCTCTAATCTGCCTTACTTCCCTCAATACTCACCCCCTCCAAAAACCCCCTCAAAATCAATCAAATGAAACTGTTTTTGTAGCTTAGGGTGCAGGGTGTCCATCTTAAAAAAACCAAAACAAACAAACAAAAACAAAAAAACAAACAAACAAAAACAAAACAAAAAAAAAAAAAACCACAAACAAACAAAAAAAACTAAACCAAAAACCAACAACAAATCCCCACATGAAAAACCCCAACAAACTAACTGACTAGTACTTGTGGTTATGTTGTCTCAAGATGGATTAGGCAGTTGTTTGAGGTCAATTTAAATATAGTTATTTGGCCTTTTTGACTTGGAATAGTGTCTTGTAATAAAATTCAGTGTGAAACTTGGATGCTTAGGATTGAGCAATAACAGATACAGCAAACTAAAGTAATTTGATTCTTCCACCCTATTTCCTGAAAATGTGAGGTATGTCTCAAAGGTGTTTAGGATTATCTGAGCTGAATGAATTTCCTAGACAGTCCTTTCAGCATTAATTCAGTGGGAAGTGCCCACTGTACTGTAACACAACCCTCTCTCCATGTCCTAAAGCTACAGTTTTTGCAGAGGGAAATAGTTACACAGAGGGTAGGCATAAAGAACTTGATGAAAGTTCAAGGTGGAATTTAGGGAGTGTTGCTGAGTGCCAGTGATGACTCTGCTTGAAGTTACTTTCAGATGTGTAATTGCAAAAAAAGGCACCTTAAAAAAAGAATAGCTGCTGGCATAAATGGTGAAGAAAAGCAGGATTTTGAAATAGCTTCCTTTTGCCTTTAGAACTTGACACCTCATGTCTGATATTACTGTGAATGTACTCATTTGATAACTGGATCCTTTGTGGCAGTATAGATGTGCTGTGTGTTTGTGCCTTTGATACTCAGCAAGTGCTTGTGGAGTTTAGGAAAAAAAAAACCTACAATAAAGAAAAACCCTCCAAAGCCCACAAAACCCAAGCCATGTTCAAGGATAAAGTGTGGTGGTTTTTGCATAAGTACAAACCGTAAGTGCAGCAAGATTTCTGATATACAAATAAGAGTTTGTATGACCAAGGGTATTGGAGCAGTGAAGGCAAGAGTGAAACTTGTGTTCCACAGTTACTGTCCTGTGGCACAGGACAGTATACTGTCAGTGTTCACAGCAGCAGTTTTCCACTGTGTGTGTTTGTGTAGCGTGAGGTCTCCTTGTGTGTATAATGTTGTTGAACTGCTTTGTGTGTCTCTGCAGTGTTGTGTGCTGTGCTCTGCTGTACATTCTTCAGGATGTGCTGCTGTAGACATCTGCTTCACATGCATGTTTGTGTTTAACTGAACAGCTGGGACGTTTTTGTCAAGTTGTCTCCTCCATGCTATTTGTGCTTTGTAAGGACCCATGTTATCCTGCCCAGGCAGACAGTTGGAGGCAGCTCTGTACAAAGAGAAAGATAATGTGTACTCCATTTGGGTGAAGGGAGTAATGGGTAAGAAATGTGTGGCAGTTCTCTCCCCTTGGTCAGTGTCTCCCTTGGCCTGTGCTGGGCTGAGGTGTGTTCCACATCAGTACAAAGACCCAAAATGCAGTGATCGGGTAGCAGCTGCTGCCGACTAATTCCTAATAAAACATTTAATTCAGTTCTGTGTTAGCTGCAAGGCTAATAAAGCGGAGCAGTAAGCAATTAACTGAAATAAACATAAGAGAGCTTTTTACAGTTAGAGATTGACAGCTCAAATAGGGAAGGGTCCTTGAGCTCCCTACAGAATTTGGATGTGTTTGTTTTATAGGTTGTTCCTCCTGGAAAATAAGTGGAAGTGTATTAACCCTTAAAAGATTTCTTCGCTCCGTAAGAAGAATTTACAGCTTTCAAGGACAAGATTCTTTCTCAAATCTACTGTTCTCTTTATTCTGTATACTTTTGACAATCACAAAATGATACATTAGATCTTTACTGTAAGCTTAAGGAAACTTTTCTTCATTAAAGACATTTGTCATTGTTTGCTAAAATAGTTTAAATAGCTAAACATGTACAGCTAAAATAGGATCCTTACAAGCTCATTGTTCAGAACTCAAGACTGCAGCTGTTTGGGAAGTTAGTATTTTGTAATAAGTGTGATTTATTCAACATTTTTATTTACTTGTTTATATTATGTATTTTACCATGAACCATAAAAAAAAAGCACTGTTAGTACAAAGGAACTGTTCAGCAACTAATTTCTCTGGACAGGCATGTGCTCTGTGGTATCAAGTTATCAGTTCAAACTGTGTGAGACTTGAGAAATTCCTGATTAATGAAAGTTCACTACAGTGAATTGGTGGGCAGGTGTACCTTGTCTGTTAAAAGTGATGTCTTAGTTAAAAATGTGTGAACTTCAATGCTTTATCTGCAGTGTTTGAATTCTGAACAAATGCTTAGACACCAATTTATTTACAGACCTTCTTAAAACCCAACCTTGTAATTTGTTGCAGCCTAATTGAATAATGTTTATAGAATACTTACTTATGGTGGATGCACATTTCTGAGTTTTAGCTTTTCTAGTTAGAACTATTTTTTGTATGTTTTATCTTGATGTTATAAATTGTAATGTGTGGAAAAAGTTCTGAAGATGTTGGAATGTTTTGAGTTTTTATCATCAAACCATGAAGTGCTTTTTAAAACATTTATTAAATACAAAGAGTGTGTGTCATTTGGTAGGAATGTATTATAGGACTAAAAGGCAATCTGTAAGAGTATTTGCATGTATATGTGTGCGCACACAGTGTGGTGGTTACAGTGTTTTGGGGAAAAGGGTTTTTACTTTTTCTTTAATTGCTGTGTCATTTGATACCACTATTCTTCTTACTGACAGAGTAATGGGTTTAGAGCAGGATTATATCTTGACTTTGTATCAGTGTGGGATCAGAATCTGTCCTTGACACTTAAATCGCTGTTACTTAAATACAGATATGTCTTTCTCAGTCTGCTGTAAGGAATTTGCACAGCTTTTACTGGTGGTTAAATAGTGCACTGTTCCTTGAACAGTGTAACATCCCTGTCAATGACTCGGGAGTTATGTCACCAGTGGGGATAGGAATGTCAGACAATCTTTATTGTAAGGCTGTGGTTTCAAAAGTAAAAAATATGTCAGCAACTCATGTGTAAAGGGAAGGGGGAAATGGAAAGTGGTATACCTTGGTCATGAGGGTGTATCATGCAGTGAATGAAAGAATAATCTTTAAAATGCTCCAGTGGTATTTGGGAGTTGCTCATTTCATAATTTATTTTTACAACAGGTTCCCGTAAAGAATCAGCTCCTCAAGTCCTGCTTCCAGAAGAAGAAAAAATTATTGTAGAAGAAACTAAAAGTAATGGTCAGACTGTTATAGAAGAGAAGTAAGAAAACATTTAATGAATGATGAATTAAAGTAGTAAACTTTGCACTCTTCTTCCTCCTTCTGTCTCCCATTACAGTAGGGTGTGTATGGAATGTTTGCATTTGGAATCGAGCTGTTTGGAGTATGCTGCCAATCCTCAGAGTGCAGTTGGCCTTCATTTAATGTCTGGTTTCTTTGTATATGCTGTGAAACCTATTCCACCCATGCCAAGAAGTGGTGTACCTCACTTATAAATAATTTTTCCAAGTGCTGTCAGATTTCAGTATTAAATACATGTCATCCCTCTAGTTAGCATGTGGCATTGTTCTACTTTTTTGGTAAACTGTATGTTGGAAACGAAACTACAGTTCTGTTGTAGAAAGCTGTAATACAGAAACCAGTAGAGGTCTATAAGTGCTTGAGAGGTGTTTCTTGTCACAGAAGCTGGTAACAAGTCCTTGCCTTACTGAATATAAATCAGGATTAGAAACAGCAGTTTTTTTAACACAGGTTTGAAATTAGCTATTGGGTGTGGGGTGTTTTTTATTTAATTACATTTCATTAAACTGTTTTGTCTAATAATAGATTTAGATGTGTATTTCTGAAAACTTGTTACAGATGATCCTCTTTTTTCATTTTAGAAGCCTTGTTGACACAGTATATGCATTAAAGGATGAAGTACAGGAGTTAAGACAGGTTGGTAACTTCTACATTTATAACAACATGGAGAAAGAAAAGATGGAAGGCTTGTTATAAAACTAAATATGGCTTGCAAGTTCCCTTTGACAGTCATGAACTTGAATTTTGGGCTAGATTTACTTTTAAAAATAAAATATCATTTGCCAAAAAGCATTCCCTGCTGCTGTCATTGGTCTTTTGAGAATAGCATTGAGGACTGCTTCTCTGGAGTGAATTATTAAGCTGTTTTTGGATGTTGCAGCTTCTAAAATGATGGAAGTTAAGCAAATTCAGTTTTGCTGTGTCACCAGCAAAGTAAACTTACAGAGATGGAGAAATCGTAGTTGCTCATAAATGCTAATAAAGGCCTAAATGGGACCAGATATTTATAGTTCTAAAATGATACAATCTTAAAGTAACCAGAACACCTCTTACGTATCAGCTCTTAAAACCACTCATTTCCAGAGACAAAAGTCCTTTTCAGTGCCTATCACATGGCTTTTTTAAAATGAGGGCTTCGCCATAGCTCTGGGTGCTTTTTTGTCACTTGTTCTAAATATCCACCATGAATAAATAAAAATATAATCTTATGAGGATGTAGTTTGTTTTAACCATGTTAGTGGTGCTGCACGTATTCCTTGCTTAATGTATAGGTGAAAAGAAGCATTGGATTTTCTTCACTATGCAAGGTACGAATTTGCTTACCAGTCTGACTCTGGGAGTTAGATAAAATTTCTTGTGTTAATGTAAAAAGGATTTGTATTCAAATTTCTTCAGGTCTGGGGCTATAAATGTGATTTTTTTTTCGCCATCTGTAAGCATACCTAGTATTTCTAATGATGTCCTGCATATTCCTTGAAACAGGACAGTTAATTCGTTGCATACTTAAATTTTGCTGTGTTCAGCATATAAAGAATGAGTATCCCAGGTTAGATCTGAATTTGGCAGTCTTTTAAAAACTACAGTTCATATAATAAAAGCAGCAATAATAGCCACTAATACTGCTGTGGCCTCCTCCTTTTTGTACAAAGAATAAATGTGCCTCACTGAGGCTTGGCACAGCTCCATGACCCTTAAATAAAAAGTCACCTTCTCCTGAGCTTCACGCAACAGCTCTTTTTTGGTGCCTTTCCAAATAGATGTTCTTCAGAATCATACATCTTTCAAGCCAAGACATGTTAAAGCCTGATTTCATTTTCTTATGTATCAAGAATTCAGGAAGCTCACCTTAAAAGCATTTATTGGTCCACTGCTGTGTGCTGCCAACCAGAGAAGTGGCAGAAATAACCTCTGAGCTAGCAAGGGCTTTTTGGATATAGGCTCTCTGGGAGTACACAGTGTCCTGGTTGGTGTAGACACCACTGCAAAGTGGGATCCTTCCTATAGCAGCATCCATTTATAGCTGTTGTTCAGGCAATACACTTGAACTGGTCCTGAATTGGCAGACTCAATAACTTAAATCTGTTCCAGCATAAAATAATGAGCTTTCTCTGAGTTTCTCAACAGACTTGAGGAGGGAATGGAGTTAAAGAGGTGACAGACCATGGTGGTGCGTATAGATTAGGGAACAAGAAGCTGCAAAGCAGTGGCAGGAAAGGGACCTGGGGGTCCTGGTCGATGGCAAGTTGAACATGAGCCAGCAGTGCCCTGGCAGCCAGGAGGGCCAACCCTGTCCTGAGGACATCAGGCCCAGCATGGCCAGCAGGGCAAGGGAGGGGATTGTCCCCTCTGCTCTGTCCCCCTCTCTGTCCGCACGGGGGCGGCCTCACCTCCAGTGCTGGGGGCAGGTTTGGGTGGCACAATAAAAGAAAGACATTGAAGTATTGGAAAGCATCCAAAGGAGGGCAGCAAAATGGTGAAGGGCCTTGAGGGGAAGCCATATGGGCTGAGATTACCTGGTTTGTTCAGCCTGGAGAAGAGGAGGCTGAGGGGAGACCTCATTGTGGTTTACAACTTCCTCGTGAGAGGAAGAGGAGGAGCAGGTGCCAATCTCCTCTGGCGACCAATGTCAGGACTTGAGGAAACAGGATAAAGCTGAGTCAGGGGAGGTTTAGGTTGGATATTAGGAAAAGGTTTTTCACTCAGGGGGTAATTGGGCACTGGAACAGGCTCCTCAGGGAGCTCAGCACCCCAGGTCACAGCACAAAGCATGTCTGGATTCAAGAAGCGTTTGTACATTGCTCTCAGGCACATGGTTTGACTCTTGGGGTGTCCTGTGCAAGCTCAGGAGATGGACTTAATGATCTTGATGAGTCCCTTCCAATCAACTCAAGATTCTGTGATTTTATGATCCCATCCTATTTCTAAAATGTGTATAAAGGACAGCTAATGGGAGTCCAATTGGACCCATGGACTGAAGGCCTGTGTTTGTTAAACATCATTAGACTTGTCTTGAGGTCTTATTTCAATGTTATTTTACCTTCTGGTTGCTTCACTACTGTTGCCAGCATCACTTTGACCTGTACAGCATTAAATAGTGTAAGCATTCCTGTGGATTGGTCCCTGTCATCCTTATGGTCCTGTTCATTTATTTCAATATTGCCTGATGGCACTAAACAGTGCAAACTCACTTGTTAATATACATGTGGAGAGATGGTGTTCCTTGAAATTCAGACTTCTCTTAGATTGCTGGTAGTCATCAATCTAGTTTAAAATTTAGTAACAAAAGACTTAAGAGAACGTAATGGTTTTCAGGATACTCCTTTCAACTACTTACATTCCTAATGAACCAAGTTAAATTGCATAAAGTTTTAAGAAGCTTTTTGGAGATTGAAACCAGTTAAAATCACAGGAGGGTATACATACAGGGGGTATTTTGTCTGCTTACTGCTCCATTTCCTTTTTCCATTAGCAACAAATATATTCTACTCCTCATTGATCAGATTTGAGCAGAAGAATTCAAGATTAGTGGCCATCTGTTACTAGCACTTGCTGTATAAAGGCCCCCTAAGTACAAATAGGAAGTAGCTCAGTTTCCATTTGGTAGCTTTTGTTGCACTGTGTGAAATAACTGTGTGTAACTTGTAAAGACTTAATAGAAGCTTTGCTTTTGAACAACTAATATTGGTTTTACTGAGAAGAGCCTTCAGAGTTTGTAATTGACAGTATATGTGTAGTCAGATCTGTTAAAAGCCCCCCAAACAAGCCAGTAATATCTCTGTCTCTGTTAAACAGGATAACAAAAAGATGAAGAAGTCATTAGAAGAGGAACAAAGAGCTCGCAAGGACTTGGAGAAGCTTGTTAGAAAAGTTTTAAAGAATATGAATGATCCATCTTGGGATGAAACCAACTTATAACCACTTTTTTTTCCCCTTTCTTCTTTCTATTGAAAGACCAGT
The DNA here is from genome assembly GCF_965231275.1 of Zosterops lateralis. Classification (NCBI taxonomy): domain Eukaryota; kingdom Metazoa; phylum Chordata; class Aves; order Passeriformes; family Zosteropidae; genus Zosterops; species Zosterops lateralis. Next base: position 25,799,583 of record NC_139763.1, read on the forward strand.
TGTAAAACTGAGCTGGAAAGCCTTCTGACATTAGTCAGTGTTGCATCAAGAGCACTATAAAACAGGATTTAACTGGATCTAGTGATTTCTTGCTCTGAACATACAGAAAGAGTCAAGCCATTTACTGAAGCAATCTATACTTTAAGCATGGAGACTGTGGATCCTGAACTCTACTCAACTTAATTTGTTTGCATCCAAATTACCTCATTTTGCAGAAAGTGCAGCACCTGACTAAAAGTCCATGTTTTTCAGTGGCTTTTTAATTAAATATATATTTTTCATGTAAATAGCTGTAATTTAGAATGCATATGTGATTGATGTATCAGGGCTGATATGTTGGGGTTTTTTTTCTTGTGTTATTATAATGGTCACAAGTGTTAGAAATGATGGCAGTACTGTCTTACCTAAGAAAGGTCAGAGTTCCTTGTGGATAATTATGAATTAGTTCCAAATTACCCACTCACCACACATGCAAATTTAAACCCCTATTTTTCCTATTTACCACTATATTTAAATCCTTTACTGTTACCTGACACTTTAAACAGTTTACAGTTGCTAAGAACAGTATTAAAAGACAGGAAATTGTTTATTGACAGTCGATACAATTTTTAACAAATCTAAAGTCCACAATTACATTCACATACACTTGTTTGATAGACTAATCTATTGTGCTTTGGCCACGAAAAGACTGATGTACTTGCCTGCTTTTTATGACTGTGATTTTTAGATGTTTATGTACTACATTTTCTATTGTTGTGCTTAAACATACAGCTGGCTGATAACAGATCATGCAGTTTGTTAAAGGAAAAGATCAATCTAATCCAGATTTTTGTGAATAAATTGTTGCTATTTATATTTTATGGTCACAGCAGTTAAATTTTAGCTAACCTTTGTGCGTAAGACACATGGGCTAGGCCAAAATTAATTCAGAGCATTGTTTTTATACCACTAAAGACTCTCTGGAGTTCCCATACTGTGGAAGCAGTCATTCCTTTCCCACCCTGTTTTCTTTGCATGTTGCTGATTTCTGTCCTACTAGGATTTAAATGGAAAGAAATGTGGAAGTAAATTTTTTTAATCGTACTGTAATTCATAATTTGCACTGCTGACTGATTTTAAAATACATAAAGGAACATTAATTCCCTAGTCTGATAGGTGCAATCACTGCAGTTTCTTGTATTTAAGACAGATGATACATCACTGCAAACAGTGAGCTTCAGATGGAGCACTTAAAATACTAATCCCATTAAAGCTCATTGTTTTCCTGGATTCCATCAAACTTTGGATTCAACTCCAGACAGTGCAGCTTTCTGAGGGGTTTGTGTTCAGCTGAGTCAGAAGTGCAGGTATAGCACAGACTTGAGTCACACCTTTTGTGATTCTGATTTTCTAGTGCCCTTTAACTCCTGCTAAATGTAATGCTCAGACTTAAGCAAATGTTTGTATGAACTTTAGTGAGTTAGAGCCAGGATGATTTGGGTCATAGGAATTGTCATGCACATTTTGAATCTAATGAAAAATCTACTTTTAAAGCTACCCACTTTTTTCAGTCAAAAATGGCTTTTTTTAAATAGGAAATTCTGTCAATGATTACATACTTGAGAAACAATTCTGTGCAAATGAATGCTTCATAACCTGAGTAGACAAGTTGTCTCTTTTAGAAAGCTGAATATATTTGTAGGTATCTTGTGTCCCTGCAATTCAAAAATGTTTTCCTTTAATTCTAAAGGAGGAGAAAATGAAAAGCATCTACATTTACAGAGTTACATGTATTCACAGAACTTAAAATTTGTTAATTCTTGATACCAAAATCTTTCCTTGATGTTTGCAGTTGCACAAAATTTGTGGCTTAACATTATATTTATCTTCGCATTTAGAAAATATCCTTGCTAAAAACTAAGTGATACTAACTCCTGAAAATGCATACTATCATGGCCAAATTTAGACTTGGGAAAGCCAATATAATTAGAATTTTGTTAACATTTTCATGTTCTGGCATCCAGGGTATTTTCAGAGTGATTTTTAATTTTCAGTTGAGCATATGTGAAAGGACATTCCAGAGGAAGAAGTATAAAAGGAAAACATTAACCTTTGCAGTGTTTAGCAAATTTTAACTCAGGAACAACTTCCATCATAACAATTTGTTTTACATGATACTGTAAAGAGTGGTGTTGCTATGTAAATCTGCTGACTCTTAGTACCTGTGATATTAAAATTTCTGACAGTACCCCTACATTGACATCTAATGAACATGCCTTAAACACTGGAAGGAAACCGTTGCTAAATATGACCAGGACTTAGGGACTTATTTTTATTCAAAGTGGATTGGGAGTACTAATTTTTACACAAACACACATGCAGGAGGAGAAAAACAAAACAAACCCAAAAAAAACCAAACAAACAAACAAAAAAGACCCGAAAATTGACCTAATGTTGTAAGTAGCTTTTGTCTCTAGTGCAGAGAGCAGATTCTAACTTTTGGGAACCAAGAAGTACCTGAACTTGTTTTCATTGACAATTTGTTACAGTGTATATAGATTGTAAATGTCGCCATGGACCTTTGAATTGTTGGAAACTTTAAATAAGCATGGATAAATGGGGCACTGTTTATTTAACCTATTAAAGGGTTGTTTGTTTGCTCTCATCATTTAGGGATGAGGAGATGAAGCCATTTCTTATCCTATAGATGTGAAGCACTTTCAGTTCTGAACTGTCCAAAATGTAGCATAACATTTCTCTGTACTTACTGATGTATGTGTGTTTGTCTCACCATGTCATGACATCCTAAAGATTGAATAACTGATTGCTTTTGTATAAACCTTTTTAATGCAAATCATTTAGGGAATTTAGAGTATCTGTTTACAATGTCTGTGGAGAACTCTAGTTTAGATGTCACAATAATATCCTGGTATCCACTACTAAAGTGTTTATGCTACATTGTAATTAAACCATGAATTTTTTCCCCTACCATATGAAGTCTTACATTTCATCTAATATGTGGGCTATGAGATAAAGAAGGGAAATTGCTTTAATTTTTTTGCCTTTCATATAAATAACCACCTCTCCAATTTAGTAGCTGCTATACTGTCTTGAAAGAACTTTTTCATGGTCTTTTATGATAGTAAATTGATGCCTGGGAAAAAAAAAAAAACAACCAACAACTAAACAAAGCAAGGGTTGTTGAGAGGGGTGAGAAGGAGGATCTTAACTGTCTGACATTGAGAAATGTTCACTTTCTTTGACAGTCTGACCTGATCAAGTAATGTAAGAAATGGAGGTGATCAAAGACAGAAAATAGTGAAAGGAAAGAAAGCAAGAAACACTAGAAACTGCATCAGTTGAGTAAAATATGCATGATTTATCTGAATAGAAATTAGTGATGTGTGTGTCACAGAGACTTTTTGTGGTTGGTGCTGCCTGAAATAGGAGAGAGGGATGATTTTTATGGCAGCAGAATCATCACTGTGGCTTTATGCCAGATGGTGAGATGGGTTAAGGAAAAGTGCAGAGATCCGTTTGTTTGAAAAAATGGTTTCAGTCTTTGGACAAGGCATTTGAAGGGATTAGTAACATCTTGGATGTGTGAAATGATGTATTTATTCCAGCTTAGTTCAGCAAGGAGATATACTTAGAGCAGAGGACTTCAGTTGTAGCAGTTTATAATTATTCTCAGAAGTCTCACTTTCCAACTTTTCTCTGGGTTCATCACTATAAAGATGGGTATTTTGCAGTTTGAAATGGTCATTTCCTTGTCACCTGAAGCGTTTTGGGGATTTTTCTTTTTGAATGTTTTTTATTGTGGTGGGCTGACCATTGCTGGCTGCCAGACCCTCACACAACTGCTCTCTTACTTCTCTCCCTCAGCAGGAGATGGGAGAAGGAATAAGATGGAAAAGCTTGTGCATCGAGATAAAAACCACTGATTTCTTATTGTTAGCAAACAGAAAAACTTTTCCCTTACCCCACGTCTTAGGCTGAACTTGACTCTTCCATTTCTGCTGCCCCTGTCTTCCCCCTCCCCCACCAAACAGTGCAGGAGTGTGGGAATGGGGATTCTGGTCTCTCTATACCAATTCCTCTTGCCTGCTCCTTCTTGCTATTCCCTGCTCCACTGTTGGTCTTCTCCACAGCTGGCAGTCCTTCGAGGATAGATGTGCTCCAAGGTGGGTTCATCCTGGGCTACAGTTCCTGCTAATGAGCCGAGCTCACTGTGGGCTGCAGATTCCCTCAGTGCATCTGCTGCAGTGTGGAGTCCTCCATGGGCTTTAGGGGAAAACCTGCTTCACTGTGATGTTCTCCACAGGCTGCAGGGGAGCCTTCTCCAGCACCTCTGGCACCTTCTTCCCCTCCTACAACCTGGGCGTTCACAAGACTTTTTGTTGCACTTTTCCCTCACTGCTGCACTCTAAAACGGGTGTTTCTCAAGGCACTACCACTTTGTCTGATACTTAGCCGTGTCCTGCTTGTTCAAGGGATGATCTTGTTGGACCTGCTGCACCTACCAGGCTCAGAAATTCAGGTGCAGAATGCTGTTAGCTACTTTCAGTGGACACCTTTGCTTGCTGTGATAGTCGTTGAGAAGGGAAAAGAAGGACCATGGTAACCCTTGATTATGGGAGTGAGAGACCTACAATAGTTGGGTGGTGTGGGTTAATGTGTGTGTGTATCTATAGATACTCCTATACTCCTTAAGTCTCACAGTGTTGATGCTGAAGGGTCCCAGAAAAAGGGAGTTTGCACTTTGGAGGAATGCTGAGATGAAATTTGAGATGAATTTGCTCTGCAAGACATGCTTCATCATCTGGAAAAGGGATGAAGGCTTGTCATATTTTACCTTGTGTGGTCAGCACTTGAGCTTTCTCTTTAATACACGAGTCAAAGAGCGTCTTGGAAGGGGAGATGAGCCTGGAGTTGGAACTAAATTAATGTCCTGAGCTCTCAATAATTTGAGTGGCTGCCTTAAAGCCACTGTCCAGGCTTAAATCTAAATCTTGTGATTTAGAAATGAGAGCTACAGTTCTGCAAGTTACTATGACTAGTTACAACTGTGGTACCAATTACTTGGTGCAGGTCTTCACAGTCCTAAATTTGCTCAGGTGTTCCCATTAGTTCCTGCACATTCTGACTGATCTCATTCCCTTTCTCTGTTGAACATGCACAGGCTCTCCTTTATGCATGACAGAGCTCACTTCTGGGGTATTCTTTTCCCCATCCACTGTCTTGAATGCACCCCATCCCCTGTTTGTGTGGATGTGCACACCTGCAGGTACATCTGCTGACTTTCCAATAGCATGGCAGTGCCAACCAGCCTGGGCCAGGAAGTGCATTTTGCTGAATCCTAAACTTAGTCCTGTACCAACTAGTAAGAAGAAAATGAACTCTGTCCCAGTTGAAACCAGGACAAACCTTTTCCTAATGTCCATTCTGCTGTCATATGTAGTAGGCCTGGTGAGATTCTACAAACAATTAATATTTTTCTTAGTGTGTTGCTAGCTACCTCTTGTCAGTGAAGCAGGCTATGATAGCTGTGTGTTTGCAGTAGACAGATGCACAATGCAGAAATAGCATGTTTTTGCATTATTTTTCCAGCAGGGGACTGTGTTAGCTTCTGCTATGTCAGAAACGACTACTTTCCCTGAATTTGTTAATATTTCTACTTTTTATGCTTTTATAACCAAACGGAGTCAGCTTTTTGTATATTTTGGAGTGGCTTTTCAAGTTCCAGGAAATGCAGTTTATTAAATATCTTTTGTCCTGTAGTACTAGAGGTTGTACAGAGTTGAAAGTGTTCATGTAGCATTTGACCAAGCTATGCCCATGGGATTTGTGTGGGTTTTTTTTTTTTACTTCCCCACAGCACAGATGACTTATTATAGCATCTATACATTGAGCATCACAAGGGCTCTTTCAGCATAATGCAGTGTTGAGGTAACACAGGATCAGGTTTATTGTCAGGCAGAAAAAGGATTTTTTCTGTGATCACTAACTCCTTTAAATCTCTGGCCTTGCTCTATAACTGTCAGAATTTCACAGGAATTGAGAAAAATCTATTGCTACAAAATCTAACACATAAAATCTTCATTCTGAGACTGAATTGAGAAAACACTGAGCTGATGCAATGCATGCTCCATCCACTGCACTCAATTTCATCACTGCTGGGAACTTATGATATAGGACTATTAACAGTGCTGGGAAGGGCAAAGAGCTGTGCATTAAGGGAGCATGGTAACTTCCCTGTGTTTGAAGATAAGCATTTGAAAATACAGATTCAAGAAAGTGTCCCTGCCTTGCCATGACCACCAGATTTTCAGCAGGATTTCTGCCACTGCATTGAGACCTGGCTGCATGTTCTGTTGTCTGTGTCATCTTTACTTGTCAGGTCCCCCCTGAGACACCTTTACCAGTCTAAACAGTTCCAGTTCCTGCAATCACTCCTGTGATTCATTCTCCAGACCCTTCACCAGATCCGTTGCCCTTCTCTGGACATGCCCCAGCACCTCAATGTCTTGTAGTGAGGGACCAGAACTGGACACAGGATTTGAGGTGAGGCCTCACCAGTACCAAGTACAGAGGGACAATCCCTTCCCTGGTCCTTCTGGCCACACTATTGCTGATACAGGCCAGGATGCCATTGGCCACCTGGGCACTGCTGGCTCATGTTCAGCTGCTGTTGACCAGCCCCTCCCAGTCCTTTTCTTCCAGGCAGCTTTTCAGCCTCTCTGCCCCTCTTCCTGGGGTTGTTGTGACTCAAAGGCAGGACCTGACATTTGGTCTTGTTGAGCCTCACACCCTTGGCCTCAACCCATCAAACCAACCTGTCCAGATCTCTGCAGAGCCTTCCTGCCCTTCAGCAGATCAACACTCCTGCCCAACCTGGTAGTGGTTGCAAACTGACCGAAGGTGCACTTGATCTTGTCATTTAGAGTGCTGAAGATATTAAACACAACTTGCCCCAATGCTGAGCTATTAATACGACTTGTGGCCATCCAGCTGTTGGATGTAACTCTGTTCACCCATCATTCTCTGGGCCTGGCCATCCAGCCAGTTTATTACCCCTTGAGTAGTGCACTCATCTGTGCCATGGGCAGCCAGTTTCTCCAGGAAAATGCTGCAGGAGACAGTTTCAAAAGCTTTACTAAAGTCCAGGTAAACAACACCCACAGCAGGGATGTTGGACTAGATGGCCCACTGGTGGAACTTTCAAATCTTGGCCCATCTGTGACTGTGAAATGATGGAACGTGCCTCAGTGAGGACTTCCATCAGTTCCCCCAGTATGCTCAGGTGAATCTCATTCAGCCCCATAGACTTGTGTGACTAAATGGTGTAGCAGGTCTGCCTTGGATTATGGGAGCTTCGTCCTGCTCCCCATCTCCCCCTTCCCATTTAGGGTGCTGGTATTTTGGAATCTGTTTAGATGTGACCTTAAAACAATTTGAATGACCTGGGTTCTATTAGGGAGTGAAATAACACTTCAATGCAAGAAATAATGTAACATTTCAATGTGTTTCAATGTATTTCCCACAAGTAGGGCAACACTGGACTAAAATAATAAGCATATAATTCTCCGGTTATTCTGAATGACTTCCTGCTCATTAAGAGAATCGGATTTTATCAACATCCACCATGAAATGCTTCACATGAAGAGTTCTGTGTTCTACAAGTCTGTAGATAAAGAGCTTAGATGCATCTGTGTAAATGCAGAGGCACCGGTGTATGGCAGGAGGATAAGTAATTTCTACCTCAATCATTATACGTGTAAGGCTGGATTCATGTGCACAACCTGATGTGGTGTGTGCCACAAGGATTCTTCTCAGCAGAGAATTTTAAAGGCTAGTTCAGCCACCCTGTGGGAACAAGTCATGCTTTGAGCTGCACTCCAAACAAAAAGCATGGTAGAAGTGGGTTTGCATACAGGTAAAGTAGGCAGCCTTGTGCAAAGGTGCACTATGGTGGGGGACATGACAAAGGAAACAGGGAACTGTGACATGGGGCTGACTTGTGATATAAGAAAACCACAGTGAAAATGTCCTTGTCTCATGATTCTGATAGGGGAAGTACTGATGTGCTCCTTCAGCAAGGCAGCATGTCCTTTGTGCTGTGCACACTGTAAAGAACAGAGTGTAAAAACTTGAGTGGAGAGTGGCAGACAAGCTGTTGCTTGGCATTACTGAAAACTCTGACTATTGGAAGAGGTTAGAGTGACAGGCTTTCTTTGACAGGGAAGCAGGACTGAAAACACTATGCAACCCACAGACATTGGCCCAGATGAGGTGGAAATTTTGGAGGGTTTTTGTGCACAAAACATGAGCTCCTCTTTCTGCTTTTTCCTGCTAGTGTTCTCTTCTATATTATGCCTCTCATGTCCATGTGTTGACAACTATGATGCTATGTGGAAAACCACATGACCTCACTGAGCATCAGCCCACATTGTGGGGAAAGAAGGGTGAGATGGAGGTCCTGAGCAGCAAGAAAAGCTTCTACCCCTAAACTTTAAGCTACTGAACACTTTGTCTTTTCTCAACCACATTAGAATCCTTTGTGCCTTTTCTCAGTTTCCAACTGAACCCATGGCTTTCCAGAAACTCCTCTTCATAGCTTTGCAAACAAAGTCAGCAGACTGCTATGAAGAAGCACATTTTGTTAGTGTGATTCCTCACAGCTTCCCTTCAGCTTCCAGGCTTGGCCTTTCCCTCTAAGTCACACGTCATCATTGACTGCAGACTCTGTCTGTGTTCAGGCAAGATCTCCACAGGGGAGATCTGGATCTCTGTCTACAGGGAAGCTTTTCCAGTAAGCAGAGATTAATTTATTCTGTGCACTCATGCATTGTGCAGGCAGTGACTGTGCACATTGTAATATGTTAAACTACTCAGTGAGCTATTACTTGGTTCATAGGCAAAAACATGCTCCTGTAACATCTGTTCTGTGTCTTGCCTTGACTGTGTCTTGCAGCATTTGGAAGTGCTCTGTAATCTGCCTTAATAAGGTAGAATCTTTTCTTAATCTTGATTCAAAGATAATAATTTATAGTGGCTTTTGGGTCTAATGAGTGTTGGTTTGTGGAAAATTAAAGAACCATTCCCTTTGTCAAACATGGTTTTGACATGACAAGGAACCTCTGTCAGGAGGTTCAGAAATCATTCAGATTTGGATGGAGTATGGAAAGCAGAGGACTTGGCCATTTTTTGCCAGATTTTGTGGCTTTTGCAGGCACCTTGGGAAAGTGAAATAAAAACCTGTATACAGACTTGTATTCAAGTAATTACTTTTCAGTCTTGAAACAACTGAAAATAACATGATGGAGCAGGGCAATGTCAGACACCTCTATGAGACACTGGAGCAGGTTGCCCAGAGAAGCTGTGGAAACCCCATCCCTGGAAGTGTTCAAGGCCAGGTTGGATGGGGTTCTGAGCAATCTGGTCTAGCAGAAAGTGTCCCTTTCTATAGCAAGGGCTCGGAACCAGATGATCCCTAGGATCCCTTCTAACCTAAGCCTCTATGTTTTTATGGGGCGCTGGGATGTGGGTGTCTGTGTGGGAGTGGCTGCTCCCCAGTACAGCTGAAGCCTGCCAGCTGCTGGAGGCTGTGCCTGTGAACAGCTAACAGGTTATGTGGATGTTTGCAGTTTTGCTAACATCCTCTTTCTGAAGCCAGTAACACTTTTCTTGTTTAGTTGCCAAATTCTCTTTTAAGAAGAGCTGCCCAACAATTTTGGAATGTTGTTACTGGACTTCTGTCCCCCTATTCAGAGAGAAGTAATACCATGGATATTTGAAGGAAAAAATATATTAAATTTTGTGGCATATTCATTGAGGGAAATCCACTGACTTACAGAAACAGTCTGCAATTTGAACAAAAAAGAGTAGAGCAAAATTAAACTTACAAACCCCACTCTAGGAATTTGTCACAGACTTGCACCCTCTTGTCTCTGTCCCTCCTGCTCATGGCTCAGCATCTGTCGCTTCCATCAAACTCTTTCTCCCTCTGATTGCTGGCTCTTGACTCCATGCATTTTGTGCTGGCTCATGTGGTCCTGGACAAACCTTTTTATCCAGCTCAATGCCTCTGCAAGGGCTGTTCTCCAGCCAACCCTCATCATATCTCTTTCTGAACCTGCCTCTATTTCATCTCTCCACGAAAGCCCCTGGTTTGAACCAAACTCATAACTGGCTGCTTAGATGCTGTCCTGGAGCAGTAATTGTAGAGCATTGTCTGGATGTCTTCTACAGTTGTTCACAGAAAAAAAAAAAAATTAAATTAATCAGATTAAATGGATATGAAATCAACATGACTGTCCACATTAAGCTAAGAAGTAAATGAAAAGTTGTGTACAACAAAAAATAAAACCCCTCCTGCATGACAGATCTCTTCTTCGGCCCCTGTTTTGTGAGGTACTGTTTTCTGAAGTGATACATATACAGGTGAAAACTGTAAGAAGGGAATATTTGAGGGACTGAATCCAGCCATTTGCTGTAGCTGATACTGTTGTGCAGGTAAGTATTTCCCTCACCTCTGCCAAATTTGGGGTATTAAAACATACCTGGAATACAATGACTAACAATCCTGTGACCTTCCCTTCCTGCCAGGCTTTGGAAATGCCTCAAAGTAAGTAATTTCTGAGCATTTGGCTTTGAAATAGTGATAGATGGGACAAGTTGTTACTTTGTAAGTTGTGGTATAGGAAGCAAACTGCTTTGGATGAAATATTTACTTTGGGTTTGCATGCTTAAAATGCAAAAAGCAAATCCTGTACTTCCATTATGTGAGACCCCAGGAGAATACACAACCTATCTTCAGGGCTAGAAAAAGCCACACTGGATGAGAGATAATTCTGAAATATAAACAGTCAATATTATAGTGCTTCACCACAAAATGGTATGTATTTTAAATGAGTCATGCCACTACTTTAAACTGTGGCAAAGCAGTAAACTGGATCCAGAAGTGCAATGGTGCACTTCAATCCTGTACTCATCAGAAGAGCAAAAAAGAAAGAGTTTTTGCAAAAGCTGAGTGCTTCTGAAATCTGGCGTAATTGACAAGATTTTGAAATATGATGGAATGATAAGGTTTGCAGAACATTTCAGCAAAGTCTAATTTATATTTGTTCACTAGGTGGGACATTGCATCATGAGGAGATTTTGTGGTTTGGTGAATAATCCCATATGATGCATTTTCAATGAGGACAAATTAGTAGAAAAAGAAAACCAGGTCCACATAAGCTTGTCATATATATTGTATTATCTTTGGAAAAAGCACAATCCTAACAAAAGCCATGCTGTAGGGATACAGGCTGGGGAAGTTGGAGGTCTGCTAGCCCCTCTTCTTTCATATGTATTTATCCTAATGTCATGCTATTTGTGTCTGAAGGAGACAATGAAACGTGTGTTTTATTTTGATGCTTGGGAGCACTGAGCCTGGATGAACTTCCTAGACCTCCTGGATACTGCTCTTGGCTACCTGGATACCTGCATTCTCTAAAATGCAACACACCCGGGCTCTGTGAATGCCTGCAGTGAAGGGGTGACTGCAAGTGCAGCTGTTCACCAACCAGTGCAGGAATTTGTTTCACTACACAAGGATAAGGAGCAGTGGTGGGAAGAGAAGAAGCCCACGAAGAAGATGTAAATTAAGGACAGCTCACAGAGTACAAGTAGAAGAAAGAAATATCTTGGGAGCTCAATATGAGTCCCCAAGGGAAGGAGAACAAGCTGCTATTAATAAGGTTTTCTGTGCTCGACCCGAGGGCAGTAGGACTTGGAGGAATTCCACGGTCAGGAGCAGCAGAGCAACATCATGTGCTGTACTGTACTCGTGCCTTCGAATTAGGTGCAGAAGGCACTAAGAAACTCCGAAGTCCAGGGAGACCTCTTCCCGTACATCTTCCTGCAAGTCTGGCAAAATCCCACCTGCTGGGCTACATCGGCGTGTCTTCAGCACGCTGGGCTGAGGAAACAACGCGCTCCGCTTTTGTCACTGGGGTTTCCTCCATGTATATTTTGCCCCTCCCGGGAAGGCGAGGCCAGGCTGCCCCGGGGATGCCGCGGGCGGGTTCTCCCTGCGGAGCCGCGGGGGCGCGCTCCTCCTGCCGCCAGGGAAAAGGAGGGCTTAAAACACAACCCTGCCTAAAATCCTCCCGAGCAATCCCTTCTCTCAGGACCTCTCTCTTCCTGTTGCTGTGGTGTTCTCTTCATTGCTCTGTGCCCGCCTCCCTGTGGCGGAATTCCAGCCCCGGCAGCCGCTCACTCTCCCTCCCTCCCTCCCTCGCTGGGGCTGGGGAGAGGATCAGGGGGGTAAAAGTGAGAAACTCGTGGGCTGGGATAGAGACAGTTTAACAGGCAAAGCAACATCTGTACACACCAGCAAAGCAGAACAGAGAATTCATCCACCACCTCCTGTGGGCAGGCAGGTGTTCAGACATCTCCAGGAAAGCCAGGCTGCACAACCCCTAATGCTGACCAGCAGACAAAGACCATCCCTCCGAATGCCCCCCTGCCCCTCCCTCCTTCTCACTCCAGCTTTACATGCTGAACACTACACCATATGCTGTGGGATATCCCTCTTGTCACTTGGGGTCAGCTGGCTTGGCTGTGTCCCCTGCCAGCTCCTTCGGGGTGGGATGAGAGGCAGAAAAGGCCCTAACACTGTGCTAGCCCTGCTCAGGTGTAACAGGGTGTAACACTGTTTTCATCATAAATCTAAACATAGCACTACCACACCAACTACTATGGAGAAAAAGAACTAGATTCTAGTCAAACCAAGTACAGCTTTCAAATACTTCAGATGCTTCTAGAAACTGCATCTGGCTGGATCCAGCCTTCTGCATGTCCATTGTCCATTTTCAATAGAAAATTCTTTTGTTGGTCCTCATCAATTGGTAGATCTGTGGTATTTTGTGGTAGTTTCTATCACCACAGCTCTCATTTTCCCTAAAAAGTTGACCCTAATTTTTTACTTCAGCTATCACCAAGGATTGCTGCAGCCCAACAAGTCATATCGAAAACTACTGGGAAGTTCTATTCTGAGTTGGAAATGGGATTTGGAACCACTATCTAGTGTTAGTAGTGAGGCGTAGAAAACTGAACCCATATTGAAAACGAAAAACCTCCTTCCAGATTATGGCTCCTGTTTCAGCTCAAGGATATTTAAGTATCTGAATCCTATTATTTCTTCAGAAAATTTCCCCTTTGGCCAAGAAAAAGACTGAACAAGCTGGTCAAGCTGGTCTTTTCATCCTTGGTTTGGTTTTTTTTTTGCCTTAGCTTTCTTGCTTAATCAGAATTTGACTCTGGGAAGACAGGCATTAAACCCGTATCACATATGACCCAGAGTTAGGCTGAGTTCCCAGGAGCTTACTTAAAAAAAAAAAAAAAAGAGGTGGACCCTTGCTCACATTTGCCACAGTTACTACATTTCAAAGCTCATAGCCTGTATCTGGATTAGAAATTTGATGGTAGCAGAGAGGAACAAGCCTGAACTTGACTAGATCATCATCTCCACCTGAGCACTGATGGTAGGTAGGATCAGCTAAAGCAATACAGCCTTTGTTACAGGCTAGGTACATTATTAAAAACATTCAGGCTAGAAGGGACCTTGAAAGGTCTTTAGTCCAGCCTCCTGCTCAGAGCAGGGACAGCTCTGAGGTCCAACCTGATTGCTCAAAACTTTGTCCAGTCAGGTCTCAAAAACCCTCAAGGATGAAAAACTCACCAGAGAACCCAGTGGGATTGAACTGCTCTTGCTGCTGAAGGAACTTTACTCAGAACAGCAGGGTCCAGATAGACTGGGCACATCTGTAAGGCTGCAGTGCAGCTGGCGTTGGTCCCGGCTCAAATGGCAATGTGACGCTCTCTTGGCTGCCTCGTGTTGAGAATCAGGGTATGTACCCCTATACCACAGCCACATTGTGTGCTGCAGCACAAAGTACTCTGAGATGGTGCACTACAATGCCTTTACTTCCATAATATACATGTAATTTTTAAACTGGGACAGAGCTAATTGGGAATGGACTGTCCCTTTCTTCTCGGTGGTTACAGGGAGGCAGGTTTGCAGGTCATGACTATGGTTCTGGACCACAGACACCTCCAAAAGTGCAGCTCCAAAGGCCTTATGTTGAAACAAAATCCTTTTAAAAATTTGATCTGTTATGGTTCATGTTCCATTAATATTAGCTTTGCATCTGGGAGGTGTCCCCTGATGTGGGTCCAGTGTGTTCTTTCCTGTTGTAGGCAGTGTCCTGTGTGAGTGCCTCAATGTGCCAGCACATAGATTTCTCCTAGTTTTAGTTTTTTACCTAGTTGTAGTGATTTTACAATTCCATTTCCACTTTATATTATAAAAAGATTTGTTTAAAATGTTGAACTACTTGTAAATATATTGAAATTGGTCAGTCACAGAGCTGTACTTTTCTTTATTCTTCTTCTGCAGTACGCATTCATTATCTTCCTCCTTTCCTTTCAGAATGGGAGTAAAAAATTCCATTCTATTACACAGACTTGAAATTCTAAAACCTCTGATGTGGATAATTTAAACTTATAATACAGTAAAATATGAAATAATTATATATTACAAATCGAATCTCAACATTTCTATTGTATTCAGTCTTTCTTGTGTTCTGCTGGACTATTCAGACTGGCATCAGCAAGAGTCTTCCACTGAAGTCTATTATGACTTGAAGACTATGTTGTTATGAATAGTCAATTCTACCTTTATTTTGTTTGCTTCAAACTTTAAATTATTCTACACAAGCATTACAGATTTCACTTTCAGTGATTATGAAGGTAATGCAGCCACTTGCAGTGAAGTTAAATGAAAAGCTAATGTTAAATCCACTGCCTTGTTTTCCTCTCTTCTTTTTTTGTTTTCTATTTTTGAACTCCGTCCTTGTGAAATACAGCATCAAAAAGTTCCAGGAAAGGTGTATGTAAGCACAGACTGCTCCTTTTGTGGGTGAAATTATTTTCTGAAAACTAACATTGTTCAGATGTCAGACTTTGCTTCTAATTTTGGGACTAATGTCTTTTCATGGACCAACTTTGTGGTGCTCATGTCTCAAGCAGAAAGAGATGGACCTGTGCCCATGAAGCTTGCCACAGTCTTTCTGTTGTCATTTTGAGTTATTGATGCCCTTTTGCCCCTGCATCCTCCTCTGATGACTGGCACCCCATTGTTCATACTAAATGAACCAAGAGAACTTCATCAACTGTGGCTAATGTGGGAGGAGAATTTGCAGGAATAATACCCAGATTCCAACAAAAAAAAAAAAATTAAAGGTTCATTATAAAAATGTCTGGGACAGGGTATGTAAGTTAATTGTTGAGAAATCTGCCTGTTTGGAGGCAGCTAAGGACTGGTCAGTGTTTCAGTTGTGTCCAAAATGTAAGCTGGTGTTCATAAATTGACTTGCAATTGCATTTCAGAGGGCTGGTTTCAGCTTCCTGTCATAGAGCCACAGGACAAGGAGACATGTTAGAGAAGAGAACAAAATCTTTATGAGTAAAGGGGCAGAAATAAGTTTACTCAGAAAAATTATTGAAGAGGTCCACAAAAATGTAGAGCAGGCATGTTTTCTCCACAAAGGAGAAAGAAACCTGCAAAAGAGCACCTTCAGAGAGAAGTAGGATAGACAATTTTCCTTTATCTTTTCCTGGTTATGAACATCTAAGTTCTGTATTTATGCAATTCTGTGATTCTTTAAATACTGTGTTGTTAAAGATCTTGTTGAAAATATCTGGTTTCCATATAAGAAGTCTACCTGGACTGACTGAACAGGAGAAAGTTAACTGGATCAGTGCAAGAATTGGACAGAGGACTTCCAGGGATACTGAGCACGTTCACAGATGATAAAAAACTGAGAGGAACTGCTCTCTCTTGAAGGCAGGGAGGCCATGCAGAGAGACCTCAACAAATTAGAGGATTGGGCAATCACCCACTGTATGAAGTACAACAAGGGAAAGTGCTGGCTTGTGCATTTGGGATGAGGCAGCCCTGGATGTACAGACTGGGGAATGAGATGCTGGAAAGCAATGGCAGGAAAGGGACCTGGGGGTCCTGGCTGATGGCAAGTTGAACATGAGCCAGCAGTGCCCTGGCAGCCAGGAGAGCCAACCCTGTCCTGGGGACATCAGGCCCAGCATGGCCAGCAGGGCAAGGGAGGGGATTGTCCCCTCTGCTCTGCACTGGGGCGGCCTCACCTCCAGTGCTGGGGACAGGTTTGGGTGCCACAATATAAGAGAGATACTGAACTGTTAGAGAGTGTCCAAAGAAGGGCCATGAAGACAATGAAGGGCCTTGAGGAGAAGCCGTGTGAGGAGCAGCTGAGGTCACTTGGTCTGTTCAGCCAAGAGAAGAGGAGACTGAGGGGAGACCTCACTGCAGTTACACATTCCTGGTGAGGGGAAGTTCAGGAGCAGACACTGATCTCTTCTCTCTGGCGACCAGTGACAAGATCCAATGAATGGCCTGAAATTGTATCAAGGGAGGTTCAGGTTGGATATCAGGAAAAGGTTTTTCACCCAGAGGGTTTTTGGGTGCTGAAAAGGGCTCCCCAGGGAAGTGGTTACAGCACCAAATCTGACAGAGCTAAAGAAGTGTTTGGACAATGCTCTCAGGCACAGGATGTGACTCATAGGGATGGTGTTGTGCAGGGCTGGGAGTTGGAGTCAATGATCCTGATGTCTCCCTTCCAACTCAGCATATTCTGTAAGAAGGTTGGACAAATATTAATGAAGAATAGAAATACAAAAGGTGTAAAGTCAGAGAAAGGAAAAGAATTAAAAAAAAATAATGAAGACAGTATCTGTATGAAAGTGGATAATGGGATAGAATGAAACTGAAAAAGGGGAAAATTACTGATCTATAACTCTTCAGCCTGGAGAGTCTTGCAAGAGAGGAGCTCATCTTTGCTCAACAGATTTTAATTTCCAACTGAAGTAAAAGGTTTCTGACTTACAATTTAGGGTATTCAAGGAACACCAAAATGAGCTGCACAAGCATGTTTTCATTTTCAGAAAAATGTCCCTGCCCATACAATGGGATTGGAAGTAAATTATCTTTATGGTCCCTTCCAACCCAGGCTATGATCACAGCATTAATGAGCTTACCAGAACCAATGTGCCCCTCATTTTATTTTTTTCTCCTCCTAATTTCTTTCTCTTTGTGAAACAAGTGCAAAACACACACATAAGTGTATGCATGTCCTTCAGCACCCTTTCCTGTGACCTGGGTTATTTCACTTGTTAAGTAAATTAGCATTTCTTTCTCTGCATTTCCTGATTTATTTCAATTTACTCACTGCTGAAGTAGCAGGTTCATGCTGAGTGCAGGGAAGATGGTGTGTGGTATTGTTTCTTCTGGCCTAGGGCACCTTTAGCTCAGACTCAGTATGAGGCTTTGCTGAAAGAACAGTTGTGCACAGAAAAGGGTATTGTTTTTCATACAAATCTCTTTGCCAAAAAAGTGCTGCTTCATTGGGGCTGCTCAGAGTTTCACATCCTGACTGAATTACTTTAATTGTTTTGGCCAAAAGAAGGTAAAATACATGACATTTTGCAATGCTTGATTCAAATGACCCCTAAACAAACATCACAGTGCTTCAGGATGGGTTTGTAGAGAAGTGCGGGTCTGTGCAGGGAGGATGCAGTGCTGCTTTTCTCCTTCACTGAGTGGTAATCCCAGGAGGGATCTGCTGGCTGGTGGGGACACAGGGTTCAAACTTTCCCTGTCCTGATGCCAGTGAGTCTGTAAAGCAGGGATAGAAATCCCTTGACCCTTTGCCTTGGCTGGGTAAATAGAGCACTGAAATGCCTCCTATTTCATGTAAGTTCATTTACGTGCCAGTACAAAGATATTCAGAGACTTGATTCCTTCATGGCAAAGGAAATCTGTTTAAAGGTGCCTTTGTGATTTTGCCAGTGTTTCAGCAGTCAAACTCCTTTTAAAAACTGGGTTTTTTTAAAATGTCACGGCAGTTAAGATAACAATATTAACAGCACCTGTAATGATACATATAGGGGCTCTTTTATTTGGCATCTTACCTTTAAGCATAATCTTCTCATTACTTTTTTCCTCAATGAGCAAGGCTAAGAAGTACGATTTTGTGGAGGATTCCAAAGGTAGAATTATCTTTCAGATTGAAGGAAAAAAGGAAGAAATCTTGTAAGATCCTAAATCAAGATTTTTCTACACTTTTTTTTCTGTGTCAATCTCAAAGGAATCAGTCACCTAATCTTCTACTCAAAATAATTCCCTTTTTATAAATCAAGGGGGGAGACCAGCCTCTTCATTGAAAGGAAATTAAAAGGAAGTCCCAGCTGAGGGTCTAAATCACCCATATCTATTCCAATAGTACCCTACAAGTGTCTCAAACTTGTGAACAGGTGCCACATGTTGGAAGAGGAAAACTATTCCAGTGATACGTAATATTAATCACACCACTAAGTGTGTGTTGTCCATGCCACTCCTGTAGGTAATGTGCAGGCTGCTGCCATCATTATTTAAAGGAGAAGGGAGAAATAATGTGGAGGAGTTGTAGATGACAAAGTGTAATTGTTTTTCAGCATATGTGAAAGTGCTTGCCAGCTTGATAATACTTGTCCCGGGTGTCTTCATCCTATTTATGTATACAGCAGGCAAGTGCTTTTACTCTATAAAGAGAATGTAATTCTATTGCCTTTGCCAAAATTGAATTAGTACCATATATAACTTGATTTCAAGCTTATAGGAGCTTTCACAGATATTGAACTTTTTTCTTTTCTTTTTTTTTTTTTTTAATCCCCAGAAATGTCTGTGCTGCTGGCCCAGGGAATACCAAATGAAGATAGGGTGTGTGAATAAACTGTGTGGTGAGGCGCAACCAGGCTGCTTTGAGTATCCTGTCCTATAAGTTTGGATGGTCATTCAATGCAACTCACTCCCTTCAGCCATGGAAAAAAGATGATGGACAGGTTATGAGTTTATTCCACTGTAGGGAGAGTTTGAGAGAAATGGTTTGTGCCCTTTTGGACAGGCTTGAGCTGCTCAACCAGCTGGATCCTGCCCTGACTCTGCAGCTCAGCTGCAATTAAGACATCTAAATGTGGGCACCTTTGTGTGTGTGCTAGGTGTCTAAGCTCTCCTGACAGCAAGTCACTGTAGTCTGTGGAGCCTAGAGAACCATCCATCTGATGCTTGCTTTAGGATGTGAGCTGAACCTCGCTCTGGGATCCCATTACTCTGCTGATAGTGGAACTCATTCAAGGTACCTAAATGAAATATAAGCATATCTTGACAAATCCGGTGTGCCAGGGCAACAAGACATCTTCAGCCTCATGCAGATGTCTTAGAGGACCTGTGGGGAATCTCTGTCCTGCTGGAGGCCACTCAGAAAACCCATTTCATCTCAATGATAGTAGTCACACTGACTGCCATCTGCATAGGTCCTGGAATATTCCTGACACCGATAAAACCTACTGAGGAGATTCTGGTTTCCCTCATTCATTCATAAAAATCATTTGTCTGTAAGGTACTGGTCACCACTTCAAAGTGATCCTATTTCAGTGTGCTCTCTGGGATTTGTGAGGGAATTTTTTTAGTGATTTTGGTCCTGTGGTAAAACATACCTTCTTTATGGACCTTTAGTACTTATAAATGCAGAGATTTTTAAAATTATTATTTATGAAAATTTGGAGCCAAATAGATACTTGTTTCAGCAAAGGTTTTTGAGAATTCCAAGATGGGGACATTGGGGAAAGAGGCTGTGAATTTATTTATAATATCTTCTATTGGTCTTGGGGGTTGTGAGGTGCAGGGCTATGGAAAGGCTGAGTGTTGTGATGTTTGCTTGTGGCTCAACAATGGCTGAAGTATTTCTTCCTGTTACACAACTTAAACCAATGACAACAAATTTGGCTTCTCCACTCTGTAATTTTTGCTGCATTGTATGGTGATTAAGGTCCACAGGCAATAATTACCACTGTTTTCCTCCTATGCTTTAGGCTTCCACTTATTAACAACAGCCTCCCTCTGCTCCATGGGTAGTAACAATTATTTCTACAATGACAGGAAGAATTGAGGGTCACTATGGGATGGATGCAAGGTAAGATGTAGCAAATGTTGTAACTTCCAGCATTTCTAGAGAGAGTTTCTTGGCCCTCCAGTAGGAGTCTAAAGAACTTACTTCACCTGGATTGATTGATTGATTGATTTCAACTTTGTCCTTCATGACAGAGGTTTTTGTTTTTAAAGTCACCTTCCTTTTCAGTTTCTGCCCAAAGATGCCTATAACATATTGTTTGCAATCTTGTATGAAGAGCTCCTATGAAAAATGTAGCATTTTGGTTAAAATACTTTCTCTGGGAATTTTAAAAAAACACCTGGGACTTGTTTTGTGGCTCATCATAAATCCATAATTAATATTCATTTAATAGAGGCAGACTTTAGCAATCATTCCAGTGATACACTTTCATCAAACATATTTTGATCTTGAAATAACCAAATTATCCAGAGAAATTTAGAGCAGTATCAAATCAAAGTCAAACTAATATGGGACCACTGGCAGCATGATATACTCTGATTATAAACTGGTCATTAATGCCTGGTTAAATGATACATAGAGACTTAAAAAAATTATCTAAATAAATTGTTGTTTTTAAAGACAATTAATTGAAAAAGAAAACAATGTGATTGCTTTTAAAACACTGGATTGTATTCATGAGATAATGGCCATGTTATTCACACAGCCTGCCTGTCTGGTGAATTTCAGGGTTTTTTTTGTTTTATATCCTTAGAAAACCCACATGCCTTAAAGATGTGATGAGATAACAACATAGAAACTCTTGTCTGTAGGTCCAAAGGCACGAATATTTATTATCACTAGAAATCAGAGAGGATTTTCAATTCCTTATGTTCCTAAACTAGGTGTTGCCCAGTATTTGCACAGAATGCTTATCTGTAGGGTCACATCACAGCAGGATGAGGTAATTTGTTACCTAGATGAATAAGCCCAAGCAGACCTCTTCAAGATTGAAAGTATGGAATCAGCAGTAGTAAGAGCATGTATTTAATTTCCCTAGTGTAGAGAGAATCCATAAAAGGAGGGGCTTTTCTAGCAACACATTTGCAATAAAGATGAGGAGTTACCTGGTTGTCCTTGATTCCCTAAAGGCGGGGACCAGCTCAGATCTAGACAATGTGAATTCCTGTTCTGCAGCTGGTACCTACAACAGAGGGTTTTATGACAGTGGGACTTATTTGAGATCTAAGAAGAGAGATGATTCACCTGACCAAGGGGGAAAATGCATCATAACCAACAAGTTGACTAACATGGTATGAAGCACTTTATGAAGGAATAACAGGAGTGGGAGGTGATGGCCATATTCCAGTGAAGTGGTAGTTGGCAAGTAAAAGTTGCAGGGTGATACTGTCAAGACAGACCCTGCAAACAACAAAAGAGGACAGAAAGGTATGCACATGAATAAAGAAGTGCCCACAGGACAGCATGGTGGGCAAAGCTCTTACCTCTTCTGGGCTGTCAGTGCACTTGGGTGCCTCTCTGAAGTGCCTGTGCAGTGATGTACAGCAGGGGAACAAACTGCAGGCGTTTGAGGTCTGTGTGCACTTGCACAGAGATATGGTGGGGTAGCTCACGCTCCTGGAGTGCTGCAGTGGAGGGATACAGGCTCTGTAGAGGGGCAGACTAGGAAGACAAGGAGAGAGACAGCATTTGTGAGAGAGGACAGCAGGACTGCATGGAGCTCTGCCTAGGAAAGGATGAGGAGCCAGCCTAGCACTTACAGGGTCAGGGTTAGTGGGTGGTGTTGCAGTGGGTGTCTGCTGCACACTGCCTGATCAGAAGGAAGCAGATGAAGCATCTTTTTCAGAAAAATGAAAAAAGTGGACTTCAGGATCCTTAGAAGAGGGAACAAGTCAAAAAGCCAGACAATAAGCACAGACTTCAGAAGGGCAGAATTCGGCTTCTTCAGGGATATGTTTGGAACGATCCTATGGGAGGTAGTTCTGGAGATAAAATGGGTTCAGGAGACTTGGTTGATATTGGAGGATTGCTTCCTTCTGGTTCAAGAATAGTCTCTTCCACTGGTACTGAGTGGATACTTTTTAATAGTAAGATCCTCCTTCAGAAATATGGGGACCCAGAGAACAGTGGGAAAGTTTGGAGCAAGAAAGGCTTACCTTTGGTAGGAAAAAAACAGATGAGAGAACTTAAGCAAACCAGACCTACATAAATCCATGGGGCCTGATACACTTGGGATGCACCCCATGAGTTCTGGGGAAGCTGCCAATCATCATTGAGAGACCACAGTCTATTATCTTTGAATGATAATGGTGACTGGGAGAGGTGCCTGAGGACTGGAGAAAAGCAAAAAGTCCCTCATTTCTTCAAGAAGGGCCCAGGAAACTGGAAGCTTATTGGCCTCACCTTGATCTCTGTGAAGGAAAAGGAAAGATCCTGGGAGCCATTTCCAGGTGCATGTAATACCAGGAAATAATTTGGAGTAGTTAGCATGGATTTACCAATCTGATAAATGGTGAAATGACTCGCTTGGTAACTGAGCAGAAAGAAGCAAATATTGTCTACCTAAACTTCAGTAAGGCTTTTGATACTCCCTTCAATGAAATGCTGATGGGGTGTGGGCTGGGTGTGCAGACAGTAAAGCAGATTGGCAACCAGCTGAGTGTCTGGGCTCAGAGAGTGGTGCTCAGTGGTATGAAGTCTACGTGAAGACCAGTAGCCAGCAGTGTATCCCAGGAGCCAGTCCTGGCTCTGACCCTGTTTAACGCCATAATGAGGGGACAGAGTGCACCTCCAGCAAATTTGCAGATGACATCCAACTGGGAAGAGTGTCTGATAGGCACTCAGAGGGACCTCCACAGGCTGGAGAAATGGGTTGACAAAAACCTCATGAAGTTCAATGAGGAGAAGAGCAAAATCCTGCTCCTGGGGAGGAGGAGCCCCATTAGCAGTGCCAGGGCAGCTCAGCTGGGGAGCAGCTCTGCAGCAAGAACCTGGGGCCCTGAGCTGGGAACATGCCCTCACCTCAAGGAGGCTCTGTGGCATCTTGGGCTGCAGTAGGATGAATGTTTCCAACAGGTGTTCAGAGATGATCCTTCCCTTCTACTCAGCACTGGTGAAGCCTCACCTGAAGTGCTGTGTCCAGTCCAGCCTCTGAATGCTGTTGTTCCTCTATGCTTTTCTCCTTTGTGGCTGCATAGGGAAGCTTTATAACCTGACTGTATTTCTGTATATCTGACTAATTTTAGTCAGATAAAAATGCTCTGTGCACATGCCTGTCTGCCTTGATTATAGAAAAAGCTGAAAGTTGCCAGTGGAGATTTTGGCATGGTACTTGTAGGTGTTCCAGACCAAATTAGAAGAACCTGCCTCTAGACTGATTGTGGAGAAGTATTCTGACTGAAGACTATCCCAAGAAATGTCTACAACATCAAAGGAAAGAGCTGGGTTCACTTCCAGGTGAGAACTGGTCCCATCCCCTTGCTTTGGGACATCTCAGCTGAGAGCTAGCCAACTTCTATCCATAAATGTGAACTGTATGCCATTGAATGTGCCATGCTGCATTTATTATTCTGTGCTGTATTGTTAAGTATTAAAAGAGGTTTGTTCTTCAGCTTTTACAGTTTGGTTTAAAATGCCTTAAAGAAAAAGAAAAAGTCACTTGATACTTGGTACTGCAGTGCTGGGGTTATTTAGACATGTTCCAAGCCTTGAAGGTTAAAAAATGAGGGATTGTTCTGGACATAACATGATTTCAGGCTGCAACATCTTGCCATGCCAAGGTCTTCTCTGGGTAAGGGCAGGCTTGTCCCATGAGGTTTCCAGAGAACTTCAGCGTGGAAACGGACATATTCATGGTCTTTGCTCAGTGCCAAGAAGCAGTGAAGAGAATTAGAAAGATGGTTGAAGTTTTAGAACTCTAATTTAATGCTCTGAATGTCAATTTATATGTTAAAGGGTAATTTGAAATTCTTGTTCTTAAATATACCAACATTACCAGGACAGGTAGGTTGAAAATGTTTATGGTATCAGTTTCTATTCTAGTTGCAGAAATGTTTTGAACTGTAGCAGTTCTTTTAACTGCCTCTTTTCCAGGTATGCTCCAGGAAAGGAAGAGACAGAGAGTGAAGGAGGCAGAGGTCCCTATTTACCACCTCCAGTCGCTTGCTGAGCTTTTCTACTGAGTGGCTCAATACGGTACAGATAATGTTGTTTCTAAAGAAAAAATTATCTATTGTGCACCAATGTAGTTTTTCAAGGAAAATCCCTTCTGAATCATCACAAATGTTCTGTAATAGTTATTAAAGGACCTATTTTGCATCCATAAATAATTTCTTTTATACTTAACTTCAAACCAAGTATCCTTCCAGCTTGAATTAAAGTGTTGCATTGTCAGACCATTTGTTGTTGCAGTGGCTGGTTGATTACAGATGTACATCTTTTTTTCCTCTGGTCTTTTTAGAGGGCAAATCACTATGGTAACCACATTACAGAAAATTGCTTGTTCTCCTTAAAATACCCTTCAGAAAAAAGGTCATTTGTTATTAACATTTTCTGACTAAATCTAAAATGTTAACAACATCAAGAATATCATCACTGCTTCTATACTTGCATGTTCTTTTTCTTTACCATGCACCTATCAGTTAACTATCAAAACAGGACAAAATATTGAGACTCCAAAACAATTGCAAAGCTGCAGACTTTTAGGTATGTTTTGAAATATTAGGATTCACTCACGTTGCTGCTGGCGTGCATGGCTTTGTTCAATTGTTTTCAGTTCTCTGATTCTGAGAAAAATCCAGGCTGAAGTTACTCTTTCAACCTCTATGTGCTATGATTGAAAGGAAGGGCAGGCAGGCATACGACTATTATAGGCAGCCGTCCGTTGTTGAATTATGAAATAGCTGTTCTGGATAGTGGTTCAAAAGCCTGGAAATGGCTGGTTAAGGGTTTCTACTCTCAGGGTAAAATGTGTCCAAGGGGTGTTAGATGGGAAAAATCATGTCTGATTGTAATAATAGGGTCCTAGTCTGTGAAGTGAGAACATACAAAGTTGATCTCTTTCTGGCATATGCCACTTGTGTTCTGCCTGATTGGACATGTTGTTTCTTTTACCATTTTACATTATCTACATTGCCTGAAAAGGATCTTCACATTTGTATAGTTTTTTGCTTTGCAGATAGCTATTTGCAGCTTTTATCCAAGCTCAGTAAACATCAACAAAAAAAATCCCCTTTCTTGGAGTTCCATCATTTTGGAATTGACAAACAAGTTAAAAAGGCTGCCAAAAGAAAGCAGGAGTTGGAGGAAGTTAATTCACATTGATGTGTGCATGCCACTGATAGCAAGTTATGCCTATGACATTCTGACATTGCCTCTCAAAAAAGAGAAAGAGTGGAGTGGAGTGAAAGACTAAGAGGATGTTCATTTAATTGGAAAGCCTACTGAGATCTGAGACAGCTGAGGCAAAGGATGCACCCTTTTTCTGCACAATGGCATTGGCTGAAGGTTGTATATAAGGTGGCCTTATTAAAGTGACAAGGCAATTTAATTCTTTTGTGCACAATGATTCTACTTCATTGATTTACAATGGGAAGGATATAATTTTGCTAGTGTTGGCAAAAAGCTCAAATGTCAGGCTTTTCAAATTGCCATACTTGCCTTGTTCAGGATGAATAATGAATAAGTCACCTTTTGTCTACAGTTAAATATTCTTGAATAAATACAAAGAACATAAAAGACATAAATGATTGCCTGATTTATATTTAAAATAAAGATCAACATTGTGATAAATGGTTGAAAATGCTTAGTGTGAAGTAATATGACTATGCTGATAATTACATTATCAATTAAGGGGCAGCCCAGGTGTGGAGTGTTACAGAATGGATGCCAGAGAGAAATCCCCAGTGTGGAACATGCCAAACTTGTCTATCTGGAAAATGTGGGTGAGGGAGTGAAGAGACCCTTAGCTATGCAGGGTATCACATGTTTAAAATTGGACCATTTCATGTACTGAAACATCCACTCTCTCAGGAATCTGTGGCTGTTGCTTCTTGCTTTGTCATTAGCAGGATGCACTGGTGTCATTTTTGGAAACAGATATTGCTTCATTTATTCCTGATGGTTTTGAGTGGTCAGAGAAGGCTAATAATTTCTCAGGATCTGTCCTGAGAATCTGTCTGTCATAATTTCTCAGGATCTGTCTTTAGTCAGAGAGGAATAGATCTTAAAAACCTGCTGAGTCAAGTGTTATGAAAAGTTGTGAACACCTCAGTAAAATCTGGAACAACTTTGAAGAAAAAAAGATGCAAAAATGTACCTGAATATACTTCATCATGTGATTCCTAGACCATGAGCAGCAAGGCTTGCCTCCATCTGCACAAACATCCAGGTTTCAGTTTATCTAAAGTAATTGTGTTAACTCTATGACTACTCTTCATCTGTTGTTCTTTTTCTTTTAGAAAGCTTTATTTCTCTTTATTTAATTTCTCAATGCCTTAAAATGATCAGAAAGATGGTGCTGACCACAAGAGTGTGGTAAGATTCCTCAGCCTCATGCAGGGGCAGCATGTGCTCTTCTCTTACTCTCTTCTGTGGCAACTTTGATCGTACCTTGTCCATCCAGGCTCTCCTGATCTCATATTCTCATTCTTCCACACTTTTCCTTGCTTAGTGGGTACAAATATTCTCCTTTTTATCCCTTGTCCCAAATCCCTAATCTTCAGAACTACCCTTGCTTCCCATGTATATATGCTCCCATTTCTTTTGTCCTATTGCATTTCTCACTTTCGTGGGATACGTTGCAATGAAAAATGTAAAAGGACTATTTCACCCTCTTTCCTGCCTATTTGCTCTAAAAGGCCAACAAAACCCAGTAGCTGACAGCAAAGTGCTCCTGCCTTACCCACTATCAGTGTGCTGCTTTTTTATCTCCACATGGGGTGATGGCAATGGCCAGAGCTAGTCTAGGAGCAGAAGCAGCCTTTGTCCACTCCATCCTGGAGTTTTAAACCAGATGTTGAGAAGGACTGGGTTTTCCCTTGCTGTTAAGAGTTCCTGTGGGTGTCCTTCAGCCTCTCTATTGCAGGTTTCTCACTACTTGACTGTTTTCTGAAGGAGTTTGTATTTTCGCTGCTGCCCTGTAAAAGCTTCAGATGTTCCCTGTTTTTCTAGTGTTTCCTGCTTTTTTTCTAAAATATTGTTGGCTTATCATTCCTGTAGTACCTGTTTCTGGCATGGCTTTTAATTCCTAGGGGTGAGTAGTTTTAAAGATCTGTTAAATAACTCTTTTGCAGTGGGTCACTGTTAGAAAAGAAAATCTAATTTCTTATGATGTAATCTGAAAAAATATATTGATAGGAATTTATCATTTTGAAGCTGCCAGGTATGTTTCTTTCTTTGTTTTCACTCATCTACCATTGAATAGGATGAAGCTATGCTGTAAAAAAAGAAGCACATGAGAAGAACATGAACAAAAACATGCTACTTTTAGAGATTCTGAATGATTTTAAGTTACACAAGGCTTAAGAATATTTATTGGGCAAAAATGCATCCAGTGCGTGCTTCCATTTATCCATGCTGTATGGAACACCATAGCCTTGGCTATGCCTTTTTTTCAAAGTTGTTGCTACAGATTTAAATGACAGAGAAGCTGCTATACTTCTGAATCTGTGGAAACAAACCATAAACAAATTTTTTGTTTCTTTAGGTCCTGTAATAGCAGTACAGTTACAGGGGCTTTACTTGCAAAAGGAGTCTTGTATAAGTAAGTGTGGTGAGCTACAAGGGCCAATGGAGGTAGATGGGAAAACACAGTGTGCAGTAACATTCCTCTTAGAGCCTGGGTAGAGTCAATCATTGCTTTATCTACAGCAGTTGCAACATCATTTTCTCTATAAGGCTGCATGAGCTGCATGGGCCAGCTTCTGCCCAAACCTCACTTCCTCTGGTTGTGTTCCAGGTCCATCTGAGATCTTATGTTCTTTCTGAATGAAGAGATTATGATAAATCTTTTTCATTGCTATTTTTGGTTAACTCCAGCTTCACAGTATGACCATGAGACAGAGGAGTGAGGTGTGTTTTCTCTATAATGAAAGCATCAGATTCTTTATAGAAAACTTGTAAGAGACTGCAATAGTGTGTCTGTGTTCACACACCTGTTAGTTATGGTTAATAAGAACCCCCATGGGATTGCTCTTTACTTTTTTTTTTTTTTTTGGCCACTTGCTATCACAAAAAGCAAATATAAAATATCATCCTGTACCTGATAGCATAATGAGAATAATACAGATAGTTTGAACACTGCTTCTCTGCAGAGAGAGAATGGGGAGATGGGACATACATCTGCTATTCCAGTGAGGAATCAAATGGACACCAAATTTTGGTTTTCACCCAAAAGGAGACTTACAGAGGAAAATTATTTCCAAATCAATATCCATTAAGCAAGAGATTTCAGTACACAATGACCACTTCACAGAATCATAGACTAGCTTATGTAGGAAGAGACCTCAAAAGATCATCTGGTCCAACCTTTTGGTCTAGTGCAAAGGCTGATATTGAAAAAAAATAGCATAATTAAATTATTTTTTAACTCCAATTACTTGGCATGCATCCAGAAAATGTTGAAAGAATGGACTATTTAAAAGATTCACATACCTAGCAATGCATTTCAGGACTTCTTTGCTAGGTTTGTTTTTACAATATACATAAAAGAATCTCTTTTAGTACTGGGGACTATTAGTGCTAAGAGCCCAAATCTGAGCAGAATTTTGCCAATAGCATCAGTTTCTGCCATCCTCACCCCTCCCAGCTCCATTCACTCACAATAAGAAATGTTCTACAAGATATTCAAAAAACAAAAATCCAAATATTTGATAAGGTGGTTTATATTTCAAAAATAAAGGCTGAGAAACTGGAAATATAAAGGTGAATACTGGTTTTTACTCACTTATGTAATTTTAGAATCTCTGTTTTGGCATTAAACCAAATCTCCTGAGGAGAAACGGAATGTTATACTTGCAAGATGCCATTCTTAGGGAGGATTTATAAAGCACTGTTCAGGTAAATGGCTCTCCAAATCCCCTTTGAGTGAGCATTGTGTGAGAAACCACTGGAGTAACAAGGTAGAGTACATTTTCTCCATCCTGCTTTAAGGAAAATTCTGAGAGTTGTGCAAACTCCTGGACTTATGTGAACTGCATTTTTTCAGGTTATTCAATTACTCTGACCTGTCAGCATAGTTTAGGTATAATCTGTGGCCTGGGAAGAGATCAGTGATTGTTGTTCAGAAACTGTCCTATATGTATACAAGGATTTCTTCATAACTGAAAAACTCAGGTTCAAAATAAAAATTCATTCAGTTCAAAATAAGAAGTCGATTTTTTTTCCCCAGATGGAAGTGGGTTGTTTTCCTTGTGCTTTAAAGATATGTTGAAGTAAAGCAGTGTGTGATCAATGCTACACAGATGTTTCTCAGCAATTGAGCTGAGTTTCTTCCTTGGTGGATGATAGAACACCATGCACTTGTGGCCCAAATCTTTCAGTTCCTCATCTTCTGCTTTTACCAGGTTGTTTTTAAAGTCAATATGATGCTTTGCCTCTTCTATTTATCTCTGTGGCCAACTTGTGACAAATATTTAAAGTTTGGTTGTTTTTGTTGGTTTTTTTTAAAGCACAAAAGGGTAATGTGCATATATGTCAGGATAGGAGGCCCCCAGAAGAAGCTCCTGCAATGCCGTTGCAGAACACAATTTTGGCTGTTGTGAAACAGTATTGTGAGGAGGTAAGCTAGCAAAGAGTGGCTGGGAGAGCACTTATTTGCTTAAAATCTTGTCCCCTCATAGTCTTGTGTGCTTCATTTCTGGGCCTCACAGGGGCATGGGCAGGAGCACAGGTAGAAGCTGAAGAGGGGTGATGGGTTTTTGCAGGAACTTGAATTTCAGCACTTAGGTTGCTGCTGAAACCATGGGAAAGGAGGAATTGATGGGAAAGGTGATTGCCAAGGGCTTTAACTCATTTTCTGGGAGAAAGAGAATGGCTGTGACTGTCAGCCTCTTCTTATGTGAACACCAGGTGACATGAAGATGTAGTCTGGGTGAAAGGCAGCTTAACTCCCTACAGGCTTTGTGCATCATCAGGACCAGCAGTGAGGGATCATGCTCTGAGGCCACTAGAAGAGCATAGCTCAAGTTCTGGATTCAACCTGTTAGGTGAGAGAGAACTTTGCACATGGGTAAAAGTGGTTTTAAGGCTCTGTTTGAAGGTTGCCTTTGACAGATGTGGTAAAAATGCTAATGCACGTGTTGGCTCCCTATAAGACCAACATTTGTTCTAATTTGATTTGCTTTTAGGAAGCCTATGCAAGATTTAATCAACAAAGGCCTATCTTGCGAGTAAGTAAAGACCAATGGGAGCAATACGCAATAAGCGGAAAGAAAAATAATGAGCAGCTCCTCCTTCTTTACCCAAGAGTCATCTGTAAATTCTGTCCCAGGCACAGTTTCCCATGTTTTCTGAGCCTGGTTGCTAGAGTAGACTGTCAATAGGGTAGCCTAAAAGACATGATCACTTAGCAATGAATTCTCTTCCCTTCTTTTCAGTACTTGCTTTGCCTTCTGCCTTTTTTTGGATTTAAATGTTTGTGATTTTCACCTCTTTATCCATCATAGCACACCATTGACTGAATAATTCACTTTTATTAAGCCGCTCTCTTTCTGTGAAATAAATGCCAGTAATAATCAGTCAATCATTCAATTCATATGAATGTGGAATTTAGATGTGGCTGTTTGAATTGGGTTTATAATATACCATTTCTTGGTACAGCATGTTCTTTCATAGTATTCTTTTAAATGACTGTTTCCAACTGCACTGGAAAGCACCTATGAAAGAAATTGTTTGTGATGCTATACTTAGTTTAAACCTCCTTTTTTCTTCAGCATTTCTGTCTGTATTTCATTTCTATGCAAATTATATCTTTGTGAGTTAGTAAAATTTTACAAACCAGTTGAAATGCAGCTATGGAATGAATTATCAGAGAAAATTTGGAAAATACGCTCATGAAAGGAAAATTGAGGAAAACATTTAAATCTAATTGTGTATTATTCAAGGAGAATTCCAGAGCAACTCTTGGGCAAATATTACATAAATGTATACCTACATTAAATGATTAATTTACCACAGGTAATATACTTGAAGGTTCGGGGACTATTTTCCCATTAGCCTGTGCATGTAGCACTTCTCAGCTGAAATACAGCCTAGGTACACAAATGCACTTCATTTGCTCATGGGGAACTGCAGAGAAGGAACTGAGTGCAGTCAGCAGCTACAGAGCAGTGGCACTGCTCCCAGTGCTTTGTCTCCATTAGAGCAACAGTGACTGAGTTTAACCTTGAAGAAAGTGAACCCTTGATGACCAAAAATCATTTCATCTCCTCCCAAATATGAAGTATCCAGCCCCTCTAAATTCATTAGCAGTTGGCAGATCAACTGTGAATACTCTGAATAACTATCAGACTCTGAGCAATTGATCTCCAAAATGGAGGACTTGATAGCTGTGTTTTTGTCAGCCAAGAATAATTTCTATGATTTGTGCCTCCATGAGAGATATGCTTCCCCTCATGAGACAGGCTGGCTTTGTGAGTGGTTTTACCTCTCACTTTACTATTTGCCTAGGAAGACTGTGGGCTGACGTGCAGATGCAAAGGTACTAAAGGGTCTTCAGTACTTTCAGAGCTACCATGGGGGAAAGAAACTGAAGTCCAATCCAAAGGTTGTGTTGGTGTCTCCAGAACCCAGAAGATACAATAACAAAGCCCAACATGAACCTTTTTTAAAATATGTATTTTAAAAATAGCTTATTCTACTCATATCTCCCTATTCACAAGTCCTGAGCTGCATGTCCAGAGGGCCTGGCTAGAGCAGGAGAATGACGGGTGCCAGTTATCTTCCACTCCCTGGACCTCCTGGGCTCTTCAGCACTTGGTTGACAAGCTGAGGTCACCAAGATGTGCCTTTAAGGAGCTGACTGCAACAGTGCTCTTTTGAGACATCCTGACCCATTTGTGTAACTCATTAATACTTGTTCCCTTTTAGCTCGTTATGTTTGTGTCTGAACATTCCAGTTGTCCTTTACCTTTCTGTCATCTCCTCATAATGCACACTGTCCTCTGTTTAAGTCTAGGTGCTTCCTCTGCCTGGGTGTTCTGTGAAGGTGTGTCTGGATGCTGGGAACTTGCATATCTGGGTCCTATTGACACCTGCCACTCTTACAGCTCTGCTTCTAGTTTTCCTTTCTTTTCCTTCCTTCCCCTCCACACCCAGATATGCCCATTCATTCTCCATTCCTACCAGTCTCAATGCTTTTATTACAAATTTTGTTTTCCCAGATGAGTTTAATCAGTCTGAGTTTCTACACCCAGAAGAATGTCTCCTTGTTTCTTATAGACTGTTAGTGATGGCCTATCTCTTCTGTGATGCAAATTCACCCCCAAATCCTGAATTTTCTGGGATAGCCATGCAGCTAAGCACCAGATTAAGTAGAGCACCTGGGGAAAAACTGAAGTGCAGGAAGATCTAAGGCAATGAAGGATAACATTGCACCCCCAGCTCCTTCCTTCTAGTAGCCCGTTCAGCCTGGAGGCTTATACGGTGCTCCCAGCTTGAGTTCCAAGTTTTATTGAAGGCTTCTGGTTTGAGCAGATGTGTGGTTAGATGACGCCTAATGTGGCTGAAGGTCTATCAGCACCTGTACTTGCCTTTGAAGAACTTGGTCTTCAAGGAACTGTGCAACACATATTCAGACAACTCAGTCCCCTGAGAAAATCCACAGGAATTCTGCCTTGAGGGGCTGGCTGGTTTGGAGCAGTAAAGGTCACTGCCTGGGGGCTCCCAGCTCAGCCTGTGGCTCTAAAAGGAACTGTGGTGCTGAAAAAGGCATTCTGGCTGACACTTCAGGGGCCAGGTACCCTACACTGGGCATTCTAATGAAGCAGAAACTATATGTACAGAACTTCCACTAAAAACATGTGCCACAGCTCTACAGTGAAATCCACCTATTTATGAATTGTTGCTGACTGTAGGAAAACTTATACTGAACAAAGACAACATGAAGCCTACACATTCCTCTTATTTAAATAGTCACAGGAGTCCTCATCAGCAGTAGCTCTAGCATGGTATTTTCTGTATTTTTTAAAGAATGACAAAGGAAATTTAATCTTTGAGTTTCCATCAAGGATTACCTACACTGTAAGCTAGCAGTGAGGCTTCAATGTCTGTCAGTATCTGAAGGGAGTGTCAGAGGATGGACCAGGCTCTGTTCAGGGGTGCCAAGCAACGGGACAAGAGGCAATGGGCACAAACCGAGGCACAGAAAGCTCCCCCTGAACATGAGGAATAACTTTTTTACTGGGAATAGATTGTCCAGAAAGGTTGTGGGTTGTCCCTCATTGGAGATATTCAAGAACCATCTGGACATCATCCTATGCAATGTGCTCTAGTGTGGCACTGCTTGAGCAGGGAGGTTGGAGCAGATAACCCACTGTGGTCCCTTCCAACCTGACCCATTCCATGATTCTGTCTCCATAATGCAGAATAGAGGGTTATGTGTGTGAGAGGGGTTTTTATACAGTATTTTCTGCTATGATAGGTATGAAAAAAAGGTCATGTTTTTAAAAAAGCTCTTAATTCTGTATTGAATGCATAAATTTGTAGACCCAGTATATTAATTATGTGGTGAACACAATGCATAGCAGCTTGTAGGTATTAGACTTTATGTTAATTTTCAATGCTCTTAAAAAAACAAGGGGATTCATTAGTTGGATGCAATTCAACAAAATCATAAAAATTAATGAGTGTTCAAATAGTAGCCATAGTCAGGCAATATCTTCCATGGCAGTAAAAAATAGGATTAATCTTCCTTAATTTTTGTAAGTTTAAAGCAGATGTCCAAGTCCAACTTCAGGGCTTCTCCAAGCCTTCTAGGTTTTCTGTAGGAAATGTTTAAAGACAGTCATCTCCAACTGATTTGGAATGGAAGACTGTAAATTTGCAGATGATCTAGAAAGATGACAAGGCAATTATTACTCATTATTTTTCACAAGAAAAGGGCTTGGAACACATAGCTAACTCAACATCCTGTCTTTAAAATGAACATGGTGTGTAATTAAATCATCTAATGTGTCACAGGATGCAGTAAAATAATTTAAAAAAATTAAAAAGATGTGGAGAAGTTCAAGAATAGGTCTGTTGCTGGATTATTGCATGAACTAACTTGACTGTGATGCTTGCCTTGGGAAACCCTCGTGCTTCTCAAAGAGATGGGGAGGATATACTGGGGACAAATATTTCCAGCTCTTGGCCAGCATCAGAAACAGGATATTATTCTGAACTGATTTTTGCCCTGATCAGTTTGGGGATTTTATGTTCTTTTGTCTTCTTAGGTCTAAAGAGTGTCACTGAAATAACGCTGCAATAATACTGAGTAATCTCAGCACTGTCAAAAGCAGTGAGCAAAAGCTGTAAGCATTGTGGTGCAAGAACAATTTATTGTAATATTTTTTAAGGTAGTTCTGAGTTTATTTTTCCATGGGCCTATGACAGCAAGAGCGAAAGCTGACTTCCTCTAACACAGTGACCCTGGACTTATGAAATGTGCATAAATGGTGTGTTTTGATGCCAAGTTCCCACCAAAGCCTCTCTATCTCTCCTTCCTTAGCTGGACAGGGAGGAGAAAGTAAAATGAAAGATTCATGGGTTGAGGTAAGGACAGGGAGAGATCACTTAACAGTCATCTCCTCCTCATACTCCCTCAGTGGCTCGGCTAGCGGGGAAATGGGGGCTGCAGTCAGTTTGTTCTATAGCTCCTGCCCCACTGTCCCTCCCTGGAGTGCAGGGGGTCTGCACCAGGGGCTGCAGGGGAGCCTCTGCCCTGCCAGGGGCACTGCCACCTCCTCCTCCACTCTTGGGGGTTAGTTTGTTCCTTTTTTACTCTAAAGAATTCCCCGTAAGTTACCGAGGAGACCAAGTGTTGGATACTTAAGAGTACTTGACCAAAACAAAGAGGTGGCCAAAGCTCGGAGGGGGAGATAAGGCAGAGTTTTGGGGGCAGGTAAAGGACAGAGCTTGAGGCAGCTTGGCTTTCTGGGGTTTTTTTCCGCGTTCGGGGACAGAGAACGTCTGGATTGCTGCTCGCTGCGAGAGGAGCTCGCTGTCACCAGAGACCCCGGGCCTGGGAAATCTACCATCATCTGCTCCCCTGCCTTGGAATTTCTGAGCTCCCCTGCCTGCCCTGCTGGAGCTGGGCCAGCCCTGCTCTGCCATCGTGGCTTCTTCGGCACTGCCCTATTTGCTGCAGTGCGACCCTGCACCCCCTGCCCTGCCGGGACATCCTCGGGACTTTCCCACTGTTTACATCCCGGTGCTCTGGGGATCCTGCAGGGGCACCGAGACTAAACTGCCCTGGGTTTTTGTGAAGTAAAGCCCTCAAGGTTCTTGGTACTGTTTTGTTATTGATGCTGTAGTTGTTGTTTTTGTTTGCTTTGTTACACATACTAGTAAATAACTGCTATTTCTATCCCCAAACCTTTGCCTAAAAGCCTCTAACTGCAAATTTATAATTGGAAAAAGGGGAGTGATTTACATTCTCCATTCCAAGGGAAACTTCAGCTTTCCCTGGCAGATACCTGTCTTCCCAAACCGGGACATGCACTTACCTGGGTGTCTGCAGGGCTGTTGCTCTCACATGTTTTTTCACTCCTTGCTCTATCTGCAACTGCTATTGTGCAGTAACTTTTTTACCTCCTTAAATCTGTTACTCCTGAGGTGCTACCACCATCACAGATGGACTCAGCCTTAGTCAGTGGCAGGTCTCTTGGAGCCAGCTGGAACTGCCTACATCGGACATGGGGGAAGCATCTTCTCAGGCAAATCGCCCCTGTAGTCCTCTCTACTGAAACCTGGCCACACAAACTCAATACAAAGAAATACGTAATTCTACATTGGGCATCTGATTGTAACTTCAGTTTTCCTGACTGACAGATGACAATGTTTCCACTCAGAGTGTTGATTCTTGAGCAAGATATGGAGGTGAGTTGGGAAAGTATTACAGAGTTTACAAGAAGAGCCTTCAAGAGGGGTATCTTCTATGCAC
This sequence comes from Zosterops lateralis, assembly GCF_965231275.1. Classification (NCBI taxonomy): domain Eukaryota; kingdom Metazoa; phylum Chordata; class Aves; order Passeriformes; family Zosteropidae; genus Zosterops; species Zosterops lateralis. The sequence goes on from NC_139763.1 coordinate 25,835,733, forward strand.
AGTCCGTGGTTTCTCACCTTGGAATAGGAAGTGTTGAAATGGAGCAAAGTCACCCACATCTCGTTCTGGAGGTATGAACATTCCAAGGTATGAACTGAAGATTTTGATTCTTTTTCTTTCTTGCTTCTAAATATTCACACAGAAATTGATGGATAGTAGAATAACAGGATAAAAATCTGGTGAACTTTGACTACTACAGTTTGAGTAGTTCTCTGTCTGACTGTCACTGCTGACAAAGTCTGTACTTTCAACTTTCACTTTCCTTCTGTGACATCTGTCCTTGGGTTACAGTCCTACCCTGCTATGTACTTTACATTTGTATGAAGGAAAAATCCAAAATGGTTTGATAATATAGACTGTTAGAGCAAATATGCCATATCCAGCAGCCCAGGGGACGTGAGGATGCTGCAGCTATGTGCCCACAGCTCATCCCAGTAGTGAGGCTGGAAATGTACTCCCAGGAGGCACAGACACATGGAGGACACATATACACCACATCTGTATATACATGGCTGGCCACACAGGTCACAGACAGACACACGGAGCACTCACACAAACACAGGCAGCAGTGACAGCCTCAGCCTGCTCATCCCTGGGCAGTACCAGGAGGTCTCTAGTGAGAGCATTCCTTCCCATACAGGATGGACCACTCCAGTGGCTGGGCTCAGACATTCAGTCTGCCTCATGGATGGCCCTTGGATCCCAGTCTCCCAGCTGCTGGCCCCTGGATGTTTGAGACCTCCTATGTAGTTGCTGGCAAAGACCACATCATTCCCTCCCCTACACCATGAGCTGGCTGGTTCTCCTCTGGGCCCACAGACACCACCATACGTGGTGTCACCCTTACAGACACACATAAAGTGGGTCTCACTCCTAGACCCCACCAACTCTGGAAGCTGGTGGGACCCCACAGGCCCCACCTATAACCTGCTCCTCCTGTGGTCTCACCCTTACAGACAGACAGACAGACAGACAGACAGACAGACAGACAGACAGACACCTGGTTCATACTTCCTGTACCTGCAGGTATCTCTGCTCATGTTCACACACTCACCAGCCCACCCACACTCAGTGTCCACCATGGACATATGGATGGCCTGCAACCCGAGGTCACCTCTGATTGCTGCACTCAGACCCCATCACACACATACACACAGAAAGCAGAGACCCTGCACCCAGGAAAAACTCCTTTCTCCGAGTTTAATTAGGGAAAAAAACAGACTGTATTTATCAGGCAAAAGGCATGGACAGACAAATGTGCCAACCAGATCCTTATTTACATGTATCCAGCCCTTTTCATCTGCATGTACATCTTTTTTCATCTACCTACCCGTATTTGTTCCTTCCTCAAATCACCTAGACGCCTTCTTTCTCCACCATTGTTTTTCTATCCTAAGCATCTCATAATAAATCCTTGTTAATCCCAAAGTGCTTCTTCTCTGTACTCCATAAGCTCCATGCCCTGGCAGCACCTCCCTCAGTCAGAAGGGTGACATGGAGAGCTCTTCCTGATGGACTCATCCCATGGACTCCATGTCTGGGCACCTGGGTTGGTGGATCTGCTGGGTCCACTTGAGAGGGGCCTGGATACAGCGTCCATGACTTGGGAATCCTTCAGTCAGGATCCCTGCCTTCTACTGTCTCTCCCTCTGTTGCTTTGTGGGAACTTTTATCACTTAACCTAACTTGTAACACTTTTCTGTGCAGCAGGAAGCAGTGGAAAGTCTTGGATTTCTACCTCTCTGCACTGCAGCTAGGGAAGTCGGAACTCTAGGTCTATGCAGTTGTCTGGTTGGTCTGTTCTCCATCTGCCGTGTTCCAGTCTCTCCTCAGGCACCCATTGCACAGACTCTAGGTACCATAGGCCTTGCTTTGTATGCATAGTGGGACAGGCCCAAGGCATTTTCTCTAGAAATACAATTATGAAGAACATCTATACCAGAAAATGTGCACATCTCAGAATAGAAATGGAAATTTTTGCTCCAGACCCCCAGCAGAGTGCTATTTATCCAAACAGCTGCTCTTTCCCCCAAATATAGACAAGGAGATTTATAACTTGATTTACAATTTTTAGGAAAATATTCAAACTTTATTCTCCTTGGGAGCATCATAGTAAGTTTAAGGTTCTTGTGATCTGGACATGTAGGATTTCTTAAATTGCTCCACAGAAGAGGATTAATGAGCTGGCTAAGGTCACAAAGGGATTCCCTTGCTGTGTCATCTTCATGGAGGCAGCTTTGCAAAAGTGAAAATTCCAGTTCCTCCTTTGAAAAGTTGGGTCTTGCCAATGCCACACCACATTCCTACCAGCCTGCTTGAGGCCTACATCTGGCCAGCTGCTGGGCTGGGAGGACAAGTGACTTGTTCAAGTGTGCTGGGGATGTGTGTAGTACGGAAAAAAGAGTGAGCAGCACTGCTAGTTCAGATGTATTTGCCTTCAGAATAGGAACAAAATCAGGACACGTTCTTGCTGCAGAGACTTGAATAGAATCTTTCTCTTTACAGTGGCTGAAAGACAAATTCAGCCTAAAAGTAAGAGTATGATGAAGGAAACTCTAACAGTATAGAAAATTAACCATTGTTATAATTTATCAAGGGCAGCAATGCCCTTCATTGAACAAATTCTAGCTCAGTATTCAGGCATACATTCCAGCACAAGAAAGGCTTTTGAGCTTTAAGTAACACATAGAAAAACAATTTTATAGTGCCATGCTGCACAAGGCTGGACTAGAGGATTTTTTTTTTGTCCTTCATGTCTGTGAGCTTCATATAGTTCCTGTCTGCAAGAAAGAGAAGCCTTTTTAGAACATGCTAAAGGTTTAGTGTTTTTCAAATGAGCACATGTGCAAATGGGATGACTGTGATAGGAAATGAAGAGGGTGGTTATAGGGTGATAAAAAAGCAGCTGGTGCTAGGATATTAAGACACATTAAAAATACACCTTTCTCCATTATTAAGGATAAAACAACAAAATTTGCATAAAGAGGAAGCTGATGCAATGTGACAATGACCAAATGCTGAATGAAAAAGAGAAACACAATAGAAGAGAGGTCAACAGACCAGAGAGGGATTTAGGATAGTGAAAAGCAGTAGAAGAGAAGAAGTGATTGTGTTTGCCAAAGATGCTGCTGTGATACCTGTGTGTGTGCAATGAGAAGAACTGGATCACCATTCTTTGAAATGGTGTTTTTTTTTTTTTTTTTTTTTTTTTTTTTTTTTTTTTTTGGTGCTTGGGAGCATCACTTAAGATTCATATGTCTGGTACATCACACATACCTACTTGAATGCCTTTCTCCATGAGAAAAATTGTATCTTTCATCAAGGTAATGTATTTTTTTTTAAACTGTCAGAATCATTTGAATGAAATGCATGAAGAAATCAATAGCAGAATTGTATCAAAGAAAAGCCACAGCTTTGCTCACAGTTAAAGGTTTCAAGTTCAATAATGTTGGACTTTAAAGAGAAGGAAAGAAATTTCCTTCATTTTTACTGTAATGCACTTAATGCACTATACAGAGAAGAATAGAAGTGCTGTCCAATAGACCCTTTGTGTTTTCCTCAACCTTTGCTATCAGCCTTCTTCTCCATTTCTTTTCAATTCTCATTAATTTTCAAAAAAGACCCCTCCACTGCAAACAAATTTAATTCCTTCCAGTGGCACTGCACCAGACATCACTGCATCCTGTCACAAACCATATCTGTGATGTTTAGAGAACTATCTTTTATTTTGAAATATTGGTAGAAAATATATTCCTGGTTCTGTTCTTCCCAAGGTAAGAAAGAAAAAAAGAAAGATAAAAGAGTGGGCTGCTGCCACAATGAGTACATTTTTTCAAATAAACCTGTTCTCAGTATGTTTATACACAGTGAAGAAAAGAAGCAGATAAGCAAGATGTAATTTCCTTCTGTCACAAACAAGACTATTTATTGAGGATTATTTTCTTTGGCAGTCCTTTTATGTCAGAAATGCAGGACTGCCCTAAAACGGCTGCTTCTGTTTGGAACTATTCTCAACCACCTAGCTGCAATTCCTGACTATACCTTAAGGATTGTTGTCCTCAGTGTTTGTCTCTTTGGTGTCTCTGAATTGTCTTCTTCCATTTAAGTGTACTTCAGGCAGTCATTTATCATAACCTCTCTTTGAACTGAGCTCACTTTTTTCCTTTGCTGTCCTTGAATATTCCTCCCACCAACAGCTACTCTTTCTTTACATTCTTTTTACATTACTTTGCGTGGGTTTTTCTTCCAGCTACCTCTTTTTGCTTTCTGAGAGTTTTGCTTTCTGAGTTTAAATAGCATTTTTAATAAATACTATTTATTTTTCTAAAGTAAATACTTTTCTGGTAAGGGAGAAAGGATTTCTGCCATGGAGCAGACAATTTCCTGTATCCTTACAAATACTTAAGCTGGGGTTTAGGTTCACGTGGTTTAGGTTCTGACCGTCTCTGTGTTAATAAATGGCATAGTGGCTCAACACTTCCCTGTCCCACTCTAACTGAAAAACTGGTTACCTCCCACCAGGAACAAACTCTGATCTGGTTTCCAGCTGAAAATCAGAGTCTCTAGGAATACTTATGAAAACACGAATGAAATTAAAGACTTGATGTCCAGGCATACCAGTCAATAGGACTGACTGACTATAAAACCTTATCTTCACTTGCTCACACATCCATGGTATTGTTTTGGGCTGTTTACTCCCCACACCAGAGAGCAGTTTCTGTTTGATATTATGGACTCTGAGTCCATCAGCAGTTTTCCCACCTCCTGCAATCATGCAAACAGCAATGACAAGGTACCTTTTAGCTCTTTTTCCAAAGATCCCATCAAAATGCCCCTTCTTTTCGGAGAGGGAAAAAAAAACCGGTGCTGGTGAACCCTTATTTGTCTCCTCACTTGCACAATAGTAATGCTGTTAGCCAGTTGGTACCGACTTCCCTCTTCATGGACTTAGAGGCATGATCTCTACTTAGGATTCCCAAACTGGTGAAAAAGCAAGCAGCTGTGCTGGCTAAAAGGCTGCTGGAAGGTTTGCCTATGGTAGAATTATGAAAATTGAGAGGATGTTTACTTTTAATTTAGTAGTAAGTCTAAGGCATTTCCTAGAGAACAGACAAAAAGAAAAAGGTGTGAATAATAAAAAAAAAATTCAATAAATTAATTAATGTGAATTACATTTATCTGATTCTAGTTGAATTGGAGATAATATCAAAAGAGCAACTTGTAGTTTGAAGTTCTGCAGTGCCTATCCCTCCCCCTACACCTTGTAAAAGGCCTGTTTGGTCTACTGTGTGTAACTTAGCATCCAAGTTCAGGCTGAACTGGGATCTGGGAGAGCAGATGGATGACTGACAGTGCTTTGACCCACACTTGTAAGGCAATGATGAAACAGTGAGCCTGTCTCTAAAATGTTAGGGACTGCCTAGTACTGGCTTGTTCAAACAGTTTAAAATGGACTATGTCACCTCCTTTTGCAAAGCAATAGCTTCACAGTATTGGCCAAGTAGTGAATTTACTAGTCACATTCTAACAGCTCAGACCCTGTAGCTGTTTTATTTCAAGTTAAGGGCAGATTTTACATGCTAGCTTTGCACCCAGAGACACTTATTCCCTGTGTCTCCTGTGCCAGCACACCCCACTCTCACTGGAATCACTTAAGTCAGTGGAGGTGTAGGGAACAGGAGGATCAAGACTTACAGGGAGAGTCAAAGCACAGCCTTTACCTGTGGGGGAGGATGTGATGGGACAAAATTTAAGGCTGCTGCTGAAGTTAGATCTGATGAGGAGCACACTGGTCTGGTGGAAGGTGCCCCTGACCATGGCAGGGGTGTTGGAACTAGATGATCTTCAAGTGATCCTTTCCAACACAATCAGTTCTCTGATTCTTTGAAACACTGAAAGGTCTATGGCAAAGGCTTGTGGAAATATTAAAGATCAGGAAGATACCTGGAGCAAAGTAAAGTCTGTGAGAAATCCTGTGTTGGTATTGCTCTTCTGTGTGCCCAAGGGTATCTTGATCATATTTTGTCCAAGGATGAAGGCATGGGAGGGATAAATCTGTATCATCATTCTTGTGGAAAGATTAATGATGAAGACCTGATAGAGGCAAGTCCATTTGCTTTAAATAAACTCTTGTACTTAACTGGTGGCTTGGCAGCTTCCTTTGGTTTTTCCTGTGTAGTGCTCTAATGAAATAGTGTGGACAAATCCTGTGACTATTTCCCTAGTTACTGTTGTCCTGGCAGAGTGCTTAATGCACATTCATGACCATAGCATTCAAAGACATCTCCCAGCTCCACAGCATCAGCCTCTTGTGTGTGTTAAAGGATTGAAAACTATCACGGGTTTCCACCCCCAGTCTCTTACACAGGAACTGTCTGCTGGTGTAGCACCATGCCAGGCATTCCTGCATTCCCGCAGTGGGGGTTTACCAAGGAGACAGAAGGTTGTTTGCTGCTGGTGTGCAGGGTGCCTTGTGTGAATGACTTTTTACACCTGCCCTGAGAACTACCTGTCCCAAAGGAAGACAGTAAGTGTTAATGAGCGGGAAAAGAGATAGGGTGCAGCCATGGATTATCAGAAGGGTTCAAACCCACTGTCAGCTAAGCCTTTCAGGGAGCAGCAATATATTAAAATATTGTCTATTTGTAAGACTTCCCTAGTCTGTGAGATCCTCTATGTTTAAAAAATCTGGGATATGAGACAATAGATATTTTCAGAAAGCATCCGCTGTAAACAAAAATGTGCACATGTGCGTGACTGCATATAATGGTTACACATGATTTATGAGAGCACTGTAAAACCAGCTAGATTTTGTGTGCATTTATATATGGAGACCACTTTTATAGTCTGCATGGTGTGTGCACACACATTTAAATACACAATAGTATGAGATCTCTTTTAGTGCTCAATACTCTCCTGATCTTCAGTAGTATTTTACTCAGAAATGGTGCCAAGAATAACTGATTTGTGGCTAAAAATTGTGTGCCTGGGCAGTGGTATTGTACCAGGTGCTCTTACTGCCTTGATGTGCCAGCAAGGCTTGTGAATAGGAATTGGACTTGCTCTATGTGGACATATAGTTTTTACTAGTTACAGTATACTTCCCTAAAAAAATACTATTTTTCAGAATGTAAGTGGTTTTAGCCATCCTGTCTTTACTCAGACATACCTACACAAGTATACAACATTCTCGATGTTTTATGGGTATTAAACTACTGTGGAATTAGAACTTCTTGAATTTGAAAAGTGTTTGAGTAATTGTTCATGGTCTGTGGTCTATGCCATTCTCTTTTTTCTTCCCTTTTTATTATTTCTTAAAAATTTTTTTTTTCCTTGGTTTGGGTTGCAAAATTTTCCAGTTTCCACATAAATTTGCCAGAGTTTGGCTGTGTCTCGAGGAAATGCATAACCATTGCCACCAACTGTTTAGAAAAGTTTCAAACACAGTTAAAAAAATAAAATAATGAAAATGCTTGAAGATCTGAGTCCTATGAGACTGTGTAGCAAGCTGTATGTTGGAATTTTGAAACACTCCTTTGTACTCAGCTCCTGTGAGCTGACAGTGGTCTATGTGTACACTGAATTTCGTAGGAGCTACCCGACTGTCAGAAATAGCTGTAAAAGACCCAAACTGCAGTGTTTAATGAAAAATCAGTTCTTTTTATGTAGATGCTCTTTCTTTCTGGCACTGAAAGACGGGTTGTCAGGCTTCCTGGCTTTTATAAACTCTCCAGATATTTTTCAGTGCGAATACTCCATAATAAAATGTAAAAGAACAGGTTTTTTTTTAAATCTTAATTGCAATTCACAAAGGACTTTTGCAGCCAGACCATCCCAGTACAGAAAGTCTGACCCACTGAAGTGAGCATCAAGAACCAAACCCCTTTTGGACATAGAGATGAACCTCAGGAGTAGCATCTGCCTTTAGCCAGAACTGAACCCTTTCAGCTTTTCGGTGTGAGCTGTGCCCATTCTGAAGGAGAACCAGAAAGGAAGTTCAGATTATTCTGAAATTCCAGGTTTGGATTCCACCAAAACCTGAAGATAACCTTTTCTTTCCCCCTGAAATCTATATGAGATTAAGAGGGGTGTCTGAAATGTACATCTCTGGTCAGGACAGGTAATGTTTAAAAATGCACAATGAAGCAAAAGGTATAAACACAGCATGAGCTGAGACTTGTTGGTTTACTTGTAAAACTAATAGAGTTGGTTGTTTTTTTCAAAGTTTCTGTGTTAAACAAAGAGCCCCAAATGGGCTCTATGATAGCAACTACAGTTTATTTTCCACTTTAGCTTTTCAAAAGTTGATGTCAAATCATTGAAAGATGAAAATGAATTAATTGCATTTTTACTGTAGCTATGAAAAGAGAGAGAAATTGTCTCAGAATTAGTAGCCTTAAATTCGCTGCATTTGAGAGTAATTCCAGGCTGCTGTATGTGAATTTTTGTGGAGACTTCTTAATTTAGTGACTGAGCCAATTCAAATTGTAGTAGTACAGAGGCTGCTTTCCTAATGTGGCATCCAGGTGTCTCTGACAAAGTCCGTGCACTAGCAGTTCAATTCTACTTTTCTATCATACATGTCCTACAAAACATTTTAAAAAAAATAAATAATTTAAAAAATCTTTCTGTCCAATACAGCAAAACAAATTTATACCCTTTATGGTCTGACAGCTAAATTTTTATTTCTTGAAGAAAGAAAAATCATTCAATTCCTAAACCAAATTTGGAGTTATACAATTCGTTAAAAGCCTCAGAAATTAGCAAGCAGCTTTTAGAAATGTTTAACTTAAAAACAGCCAGGAAGGTTTGTTTTTTTAAAAATTTGTTTAAAAAAATTATATTCCCTCAAAATGAGATCTTTGTGCCAAGTTTTATTCTGGAGCACAGCTTTACAGCTGAGCTAAAACCCCCTATAATAGGAGAAAAGTGACAGACCCTTAACTATAGTAGCATGAACAGCACTGCTATAATTCCTGGGTGAACTTTGTCCCTGGATGTGTGTTTTTGGAGTGTGCCGGGGTGACATTCAGCCTCTACATTCATTTTTATGATAATTCAGAGTAAATTGTGGTGCAATAAACTCTTCAAGCCTGTCTTTCTTGTGAAAGCCATGAATCAATCAGCTGCAGGCTTTTTTGGGTCTTTTCAATGTATAGTGATCATTTAGATTTGACATGCATTGTGAGACCTTGGCTTAGCTCCTCTCTATGGTCTGTCATTAATTCCAGCCTTTACTGTTCTGAAGTACAGTGAAGGATGACTGAGAAATCATTGCCCCTCTTCAGCTCTGTTATTGCACAAAATAGCAGCGCAATAATTTTTTGTCAATGTTTTACTCTAAAAGCTTTCTACATCAGTTTTGAAAAGGAAGCAATAAAGCCCATTCAATGGTATGAATAAAAATCCTTTGAGGTTTAGGCGCAGGGCTGCTTTTCTTCAGCTGGTAATCAAATTGGAGCTAAAATGAAATTGAGTTTTCTTATGAAAATAGCCTTTGTTGCTGGGAAGGCTGGTAATTCATAAACAATAACCTGCTCTTTTGTGTGGATAATAATATATTCATGTTCTTTCAATAGGGTAAAAGCCAGACCTAGTGCATTATGGTACAGTAAAAATAGCAGAAGGAGCTTGCTGGAATAATCTTGAAGAAGAGATGTAGCATTCGGTGACTTAAGCTTTCAGCTCCCATCTGAAATTGTACTTTGCTTTTATTTGCGAGCAGGGTTTTAGTTGTTGATTTGTTGCCGCTATACAATATTTGGTTAATTGTGGAAGATCTCAAGCTGTGCTCATCACTGCTCCTGCGAAAGCTGCTGCCAGCTGCTAGAAACAGAGCCTGCTGCTACAGGATGTACACTATTCACGGGAGCAGCCTCTCAGCGCTGATTATCACTGAAGAGTTGCCTGCTCTCCATGGCTGTGCGCGCCGCGGAGCGCGGGAGGCAGCCCGCCCGCCTGCCCTCTCTCTCCTCAGGGTAAGCAAAGGCGAGCGCCGGGACAACTTGGCTGGGAATTTTCCAAGCGCTGCTGTTGGGGAAACAGGCTCCCAGCCCCTGGGAGGATGGCGTGGGCTCAGCTCGGTCGCCCTGGAGCCGAGCGGGGGCTGGAGGAAGACGCGTGGGGCAAAGAGTGAGGGTTTCTTTCCAAGTGCTCTCTGAGGTGCTCTTGGAAATGTTGCTTCGGGGTTCAGCGGGGTTTGTTTCTGCGTAGCCGGGCGAGACTTTGGAGGTTTGGTTCGGCACTGGTTCTTGCGGAATTGGCGTACCTCGCTGTCACGTCTGTGTTTTGTGACTCGATGCTCAAGGTCTTGGTGTGGATGGAGGTTGCTCCCCAGACGGGCTGTGTGAGCAAAGGCAAGGGGCTGGCAGAAAACTCTGGGAGCATGTCCTGCTGGTAGTGACTCTGTCTTCGCCTCAGCTTCTGAGGAGTGGAGGGTAAACTTCAGTCTGAGTACCTGAAATTACCTCCTTCTCGCTCTTCTCCATCAGTTAATGCTTTTAAATTGTTGATAGCTTTGATAGTGTTGAGCTCTGAGTGGTGACAAATTTGCATGCAGACGCAGACATGCAGAAATGCTGATTTGGAGTCTGTTTACGTGTAAGATGCGGACTTGATCAGCCTCACCAACGCTGGGGTGAGAGATTGCTTAGAGATTTAGCTGAATTTTGACTAGTCTTCCTGCCTGGATTACAGAACTAATACTAAAGCCCAGAGTGCCCAGGGGGGTGCAGGGTGAGGCACGATAGCTGGTCAAAACTGTGCCATTACTTGTGGATTTTGGTGGCAGGGAGGACTGGAGGACTCAGCGTGTCTTGGTGGCAAGTCGGGGGCAGCTTTGCAAAGAGCTTTCTTCCAGAGGAAGGGATTGTAACCCAGGCTCTGCAAGCCACACTCTTTTTAACTGTAATAAGGAATGGATTAATACCAGATGTATTGTTCTCCTTATAACTTACCCAAGGGTTTAGAAAAGTTTAAGAAACCGCCCCACCCCTCGCCAAACCAGAACATATCCAAGGCAGATAAAAGTAAATTAATGTAAAGTGCAAAGTCTTACAATGGGGATTATTTTCAAAGTAACATTGACACTGTATCTGTATGCAAGGCTGTCTTGAAGTAGTTGCAGAGGTTTTTATTCATTTTTAACAGTGAAATTACATGCTTAACAAAAGGAACTTTTAAAGGCACAGTGGTAACTGACAGTCAAAGCAATATATGTCATTATCCAATTAGTACACACAAATGTGTTTTTATTATTCACTTAACATACCTCTGTGTTTGGCTCCCAGAAATACAGTGTTTTATTTCTCAAAGTGTTTTAAGACTGGTATATGTTTTACTGCTGCAGCTGGAATAATATTTGTGCACATTGCAAGTATTTATATTGTTGTTGCTCATTGGGTTAACTCTGTCTAGAGAAAAATCTTTAAAATCAAAAATTGTGAGTAAATGCTGGTTAGACAAAATGTAGCATGCATTCAATTCCAGTTTTCTTCACAATGGGAAAATTTGCTTTATATTACATTTAAAGTTGAATTGAGATAAATAATATTGCTTGTGTTTAAAAGAATGATAATATAACTAAATTTTCAAGTGCATTTGAATGGGATGTATGTTAGCATATAAAAGAGCATCTGTTGGTACTTACTAATATGAGAACAGAGAGTCTATTCAACAGAACCAACCTTTTTGTTTTGGTGAAAAATAAACTATCTAGCAATGTGGTTTTGGCATTTGTTTCATTGGGAAACTGACATGTGGTGGTGATATTAGCTTTTTAATTGCAAGTTCTGGTACGTTGCACTATCAGTTTTCTTTAGGAGGAAACATTTCAGTTGTAGTTGGACAGTGCTGTTGTCCTAGTACCAAATACATCCAATAGGTATAACAAGTTTGCCAAGGAATCCACTTTGTCTACAGCTTTAGAAAGAATTTTCCTTCTCTTGCCATATTGGAATAAGATTTAGTGCATGTGTTTGAAGTGGAGTATCTTTCCTAATGTTTCCGATGTTGGGTTCACCTTTGTCATGGAAATGTATGGTTTGTTCTGGGTTTCATGCAGAAAGGATGCTTCATTTAGGTATGAGGTGCTCTAACGAAGTTCTGGTGTGAGCACAGACGTCTATGAAAACAAACAACGTCTTTAAATTTCATTAGCATCAGACATTTACCACACTGATAGCACCAGAGTGGGACAGCTGTACACTAAAGAAAGTACAAGCTTCCCATGAGGGAACTGCTAATGCATCTCATGCCCAGGTATAATCTGTTATTTAACCGTGTTATGAATAAGAAATAATTACCTAAAAGAGAAACACTGTAAGACCTCCAAACTAATTTCATTATGCCTATTTTAGACTATAATATAAATAAATAAGATGTTTATCAATGTTAACCTTATGTACTGCTGAAACTCACAAAAGCACGTATTTCCAATTGCAATTAGCATTTCTAAGTTTATAAAGGAACACATTTGCAGTCTATGCAGTCATAAGTTACAGGCTACTTATAACACACAAAGTTCTCCCGTGTTGACACAGTTGGTTGGATGATGCTCTGTACATTTGTCTTGAAATTTTAGGTTTCTGCTGATGCTGGAACCTAAATTCTTTACTGAGTATGATTTCCCCTAGAGATACAAGGCAAATGATAGTAATTGTTTTGCAATAAAAAGCAAGTTCCAACCATTGCAAACAATAGCATAATTGAAGGCCATCAAACCTTGTCTTGAAATAAAAATTAATATATTCAGGTTTGGCATATCCTAACTACTGAATGCACCCTACCACTGGGAAAAAAAGCCCTGACCTTTTACACAAGAAGGTAAACTGAGTGAATTAAATATAAACATATTTTTACATATTCACTGTCTTTGTACTTAATGTATTTAAATTTTCCAGCCTTGTTTTTTCAAGTAGTTTGTGGTCACCTTGGCTGGATTTGCATGTAGTTGTTTTTTAAAAAAAGATCTTCAGTAAAGGCATATCTGGATAATTTATTCATATTAGAAATCTGGTGGTAGAATAGCTTTGACACCAGGCTTATCTGATATAGACTTTAAAATGTATAGAAATAATACTTAAGATGAAAAATATGTTAAAGAATTTTTATCAATGATTATGATAATGAAGGTCACAAAGTGAGACCCATATTAGGTGGATGAATGTCTGTAGAGTGCTGTTTCATAGACCATCCTGCTTTTGCTCTTCTGATTGTTATGTTTGCTTAAACTGTGTAGACTTAAGTATAATGTTGTATTTCTTTATGTAAATTGCAGAGATGAAAATTGGGAGCAGCCTGAAGTTTCGATACTTTCATGTCTGTCTACTTCAATCCTTGAAAACTGAGAGCTATTTTATGGGTGTCTTTTTATTTTCAGGTTAGGTGTAAGGTTAGCAGACTTCAATGTTTATTGTGTTCTCAGCTTTCAATGCACTCTGCCTTATCGATGTCCTTGAATCCACGTGGTGCATATAAAATGAAAAGCTTCGAGTATTTTTATTAAGACATCCAGGAAGAGCTCTGTAAACAAGGTTTTGCCTTCTAGTGCTCAGGCTTTGCATTGTCACCTGTTGTAAACACACTCTTACTTCCTCGTTATGGAAATGGAGCCAGAAAAAAAGAGCTGATCTCTAATGTCTGTGGTGCTTTCTTAATGTAGCTATTTCAACACCAATGTTCTGCTTTGAAATAGGAATTTTCTGCTTTATGAGGGGAGCTGGTTCTTCAACTTTTCTTAGTGTGATGGCCTGAGGGTAGGGTTATTTTACAGTGTAATTCAGCTCATTTTATCCAAACTGTTCTTAAAAATAGTTGGAGCACCATCCTTCTGCTTTAAGGCTCTGAAATACAGTACAAATAAGTTAATAAATATAATTTTTTTGCTGGCAGTGAGGTTACCTAATGGGCATGAGAAGTTGAAAGAAAGGAGGGATTCCACTTCAATAGCTTTTAGTGGTTCAAAATGGGCTGGAAAAGCAGAGGAAAATCAACTAAACACTGAGCTGAAGCAAAATTCTCCAATTTGCTGTTACAAATGGGAAACCAGGATCCTAACTCTCCACTGTCTAGCATGTTGCTGTTTCTGGGGTGATTTCAGGAAAATAGGTAAAAAAAAGGAGGCTGGCATGGCAGCTGGGTTACAGTTCAAAGGCCTGGGCATACTCCAGGTTAGATTATGAAATTGGAGGAGGAGGAAATGGTGGCTGGGCACAGGTTTCTGGGCTCGCAGACTAGCACACAATAATAGTGGTATAAATGTACAAAAAGCACCCGCTGCAACTGTAGGGAGTTTTAAGTCACTCTGCACAGCTGTGAAGAATCAGATGTTTAAGGAAGTAAATTCCTGATGAAATGTTTTCTCTGAACATTTCTAGCATCATCTCTGATACCACTGGCCAAAAAGAATACATGCTGCAAAATCAGACCAATGCATATTGGGTATATTGAGTCTGTACATAGAGGAGGAGATATAAACTGGGAGTCCTTAGGAATCTGGAGAAGACTACCACAAAGCATGAAACAGTCAATTTCTTTTAAAAATTTACTTGTGCCTTCGTGATGACAATATTTTTTTCTTTATCCATATATGGCTAATTTTTTTCCACTGGTTTTCTGACCTCTCTAAAAACAATTTAATCTTCTCTTAATTTTAGCTTATCATTGATCAAAGTACTGGTCCTAATTTCCCCAGAGTGTTCAATCACTTAAATATCTGTAACTAATTTGAAATCAGATGCGCAAGTGATGGGAAACACTGGGAAATCAGGTGTGCACATAGAGTAAAATGCTAGCTTTGCAAAAGCTTTTCAGGTCTCTTTTTTGTCAAATGTAAAAACATTGAAGTCGAACAGCCTTTCTCTTTTGCTCCTTAAACGATCCATGTTTGCGAGGGTTAAGGTCATCTATAAAAAATTATGTTCCCACTGCCACACTGAAGCCAAAGAGATACCAGCCATTTCAGAAGAACAGGAGCAAGAAGTAATTGGTGTGTCCACTACACAGTACCATAGAAAAGGAAAAACTTTAAGGGTACTTATCATTAGAACTGTTATGGGTTCTCATTTTTGTGGTCTAGGCTTGTAGCACATCTGAAGCATTAAGCAGCCATCCTCATACAGCCTTTTCCCAAACACTGCTTACACTGAAGAAAGAGCACAGTTTATACTTCTACCAATCAGCAAAGACACAAAACTTAGAGAGTGTTACAAAAATGTCATTACAGTCTCCCTAGGAAATGGAACATCCAGCTGCAAAGCATTTATAAAGTACATCAAATACTTCATATCTCATAGCAGCTAGCAAAATGTGTCTTGATTTATCTGTTTGAGAGCTCATCTCCAGTGTCTCTTTGGAGCTGGTCTTAATCTTTCATCAAGGTCTTTCATGGAAGTTTTTAACCATATTGGAATTGTGAAAATGTTGCATTTAAACCATATTGGAAATGTGGCATTATGTTACTTTAACTGACAATTTTTTACAAAATCAATGTAAACATGCCCATAAATGTTAAAGGATAAAATGACATTGGACTCTCCAGTCGTTTTATTAGGCTGAGTTGCAAATATGTAAGATGAATAATGGACTACTGATTAACACTTGACTTCATAAGCTGACATAACTGTACTGAAATCATTAAAATAATTTGTCAGTTCATAAGAATATCTACTGTAATGAGTTTTTAAAGTGAATTGAATAGTTTCAATGGGTCTCCAAACCAGAATAGCATTTTAAATGAGACTCTACTGCCTGTTAATTTAATAAAGCATTTCAGCACTTAAAATCAGGTAATACTCTGGTTAGTCTAACAGAATAAGAATGTGGGAGTTGAGTTACTCAAGTCTGAGATGTGCATCAGAGACTTTGACATTGATGGCCAGCATCCTTGTCAGTCTTGGGGCTAGAGTATAAAAGGACTGTGTTGAATTGATATAGGAAAAGGTCCAGCTGATACAGATCTCTAACCTAGTGGGAATCCTGCCATTTCAGGTTCAATTCTGGGTGACCAGTTTTTGTCTTTTGACACTTGAAAGCACATTTTGTTGAAGATGCTATCTCAGTGTCTCAACACTAATCTAATCGAGAACAGACCAGATTTTTTTTGTGGTACTAGGTAGATAAACATTCAGCTTTGGATGTGTCTGAATTTTTATCCTCCCAAAAAACTGTTTGGGACTCAATTTTTTGATGTCAACCCACTCCAGAATAACACCAGTGCATCATCTTATAAAAATTCTGTCCAGTTAGGTATTTGTACCTCACGCTGTGTGAGTAGGGGAAAGAGGGCATTGATCCTCTTTCAGTATTCCTCTCAATGTTGAATGATAGCTTTGAAAAAATGAACATTTAGTTATTTATAAAGATAAGACCAAAGTTTTTCATGTAATAAGGGAGCTCATATTTTGGAACACTGAGTTTTGTTGTCCCTAGAGATCAAGCTTTTGTGTGTGTAAATGCTGCCTTGGATGGCAGCATAGCAAAAGGAAAAAGTCCTGTTCAAAGAAGCAAAGAGTCTTTAAGCTGCAAGAGTCCATGCTTTTAAAAGAATGGCCTCTGTGAAAGTAGGGATGTTGCTGTGTGCAGAGGACCTGAATCAAAGGACACACATGCTGATGAAAGGCTGTAGAAAGTCCCATCCAAAAGCCACTGCAGAAACTGGCAAAGCTATACACTCTGTGAACTTCTGCAAACTTCCCTGTCACGTTTTTGGGGACATGTCTTTTCATGGGCATTACACACATCCTGTGGATGTGCTGTGTGTTTTTAAAGGCTGTCTTTACCTGGTCAGATGTGCTCCAGCAAAGAACTCTTGGTTATGTAATTCATCATATGAACAAGACGTGGTGGGGAGTACAGGCTTGAGCAGGAAGTCAGTAACTTCACTGCATAGTTTGTGGCATGGATCCAGCACTGAAAGGGATAAGGAATTTTTAAAATACCACTGAATAGAACATGAGATATTGTTTGAGCTTTATAACACAGGAAGGGAATGTGTCAACTCTGTGATCGAATAATTGTATTCATTTTCCATGTAGCTGGGAGAGAGTGGCTGTTGCTGTGCAAAACTGACACTATAAAATCCTCTGAAGACAACATTAGACTTGTTTGGAAAGGTGGATCCAGCTGTATCTTTTGTGTCATAAAAATACATGTGATCTAAAGCGTATGAGCTCTTTTCCTTTTTCAACTTAAGAAAGTCACGAGTGACTATTTTTCTGGGTAATGTTGACAAATAGAAATGCTTTGAGACTAACTGTTCCTAAGGGATAGCACATGGCACAAACATAGGTGGCAATAATTTACAGCTGCTCTCATTCCAGACTGGATATAATGTACAAACCTAAAGATAGAAAGATATTTGTTCAGTTACTAAGCTCTAGCAGCAGTCACATGCTGTAGTGATTCTTTATCTGACAACTGCATGTCTTTTCTGAGTGTCCAGGGGACATAATGCTTCCCACAATTTTCATTCTGCAAGAGAGTGAAATATCTACTAGCTTTATACAATAATGCTTCTCTCAGTAGATGATGGGCTAATGTCTTATGCTCCATTGAAGCTGATTGTCAAAAGCAGCAATGAGGGCTTGCCAATTCTTTTTGGTAGCTTGTCAGGTGGATGCTGACCTTGTGCAGCAGTGGCATTGCATCATCTGGGTACAGGACACTGGTAGGCTGCACAGGAATTAGCACTCCCTGGGAGGCTGATGCAAATGTAGCCTTGCAGAACACTACAGTGGGCTCCCCTCCTCACTGGCACCCTCCTCACTCAGGGCTTTCCTTGTTTTAGTTTGTGCTGGATCCTTAAAGGAAGAGAAGAAAATGCTGTCAGGGCTTATCTAATTTTAATATTGAGGAAGAAGAAGGGAAAGAAATGAGTGTTTTCTGTCTGACTTCCACTGTGAAGAAAGGGAAAGCAGGCAAGCATGCAGGACTTGATTGAAAAGGAAACAATCACCCCTCTTAACCAGGACAATTTTCTCCTTTTTCCTTGCTCTTTTCTGTTGCTGGCTTTGTTACCTGCTGGCAAGAGAGTGTTGGGGTCCTTTAAGCTCCACAGAGATGATCCTTCTTTTGATCTTCTACCTTCTCTGCTTTTTAGCAAAGGAATAGATAAATTTCTGCATTGTTTTAATTTCCTTTAAATCCTGCTAGGTCTTTCTAGGCCCTTAAGCTGTTGAAAATCTAGTACCGGTCTGAATTCATGCTATCATCTCTAACCTGCTAGGAAGATGCTGTGATTTGGGGCTCTGCAGTCACATTGGCAGAGCATCTCGAGCTTTTGATATGTTTGTGGGCATGAGTTTCTAAAGTGCCTTCAGCTGTTCATTGATAGCAAGAAGAGAGCTTTTCCATGCTACTGACTCATACTCTGATGTAGGATGGAGCTCTGCAAATGCTGGCTCCTGACTTGTACCGAGCTGTGAGTCTGTGAGGTACCAGGTGCAGAATGTTTTGCTTGCTGACCTGATAGAAAGGCCCTTGTTTCGTTGCAGTTACATTTAAAGTGTGCCTGCTTTGGGTTCATATTAAGACACTGTTAGGCCTGAAGTTCAATTTAGCACTTTAAGTAGGCTCTAAGTATGTTTCAGAAGAGGCATCTGCTAGATCTGCTGGCACATAGAAGTGAGTTCAGATGAGAAACATGATCTTTAAATCATCATTCAGTGAACAAAGCAACCAAATGGGTTATCTGTAGAAAAACTTTATTGTGATGTTACATTATTATTATTATTATTATTAATCATCATAAATTAATAAATTGGGGAAAATCTCTAAGTCAATAGCCTCCAAAAGCTTCTTTAATCAGGTTTTTCAAAAAAACGTGTCCGAGAATCAGAAACATCTTTGGATTTCTGTCAAGCTGCCCAGCAGGCACATCATATGGCCCATAGAAGCAACAGGAAAGTTATGTCTTCCTCACATGCTTATTTTCCCTTCTTAGTATTTTTATTCCCTAAAAACTGTGAAGTATTAAATACAGATGAGGATGAACTCACATTGTTGGGGAGGTTTCATGTTATGCCAGTAACTTCATTTTGCTTCATTGAGGAATAAAATCGGCTCATCTCTCTTAACTGATTAATGAGGATTTGTTGGTGTTGTGGTTTTTTTTTAATTTTTTTTTTTTTTTTTTTTTTTTTTTTTTTGCAATGACCTTGTATATTTCTCTAATCAAAAATACTTGACACAAACAGCTAAGGGGCAAAAACATATGTGTCTCCTTGCTTGCTCTTGACTGAGATTGGATATTGTGCTGACCCTCTACTCAGGAAAAAAAGCAGATTTGGGCAAATGACTTACATCATCTTCATTCTGAGCATACCTTAACGAGGTGTAGCTATCCATTGTTTTTCCTCTGTACATTGAAGCTAAGTAGTATTGCCATGTTTCCACATAGGTTGGTCTCAGGGGGCTAACTTTGCAAGCATTTCTCAACAAAATATGCATTACAAAACCCAGAAGCACTTAGAAACAAATACCTGTGGCTTGTGACTGAAGGTGTGTTACAAGTGACAACAGGAATATTCCTGAAATAGGCTGATTTTCATCAGGTCAGTGTAAGATTAAACAACATAAGCCACATGATCTAACAATGATAGCTTAATAATATCGTTGTTATTATAATCTAATTAATAATAGCCAATACATGAAAGTTGATGAATAGCAACTTGTGCATCCAGTACAGAACTTTCGTGGAACACTATGAAATACAGTTTTAATATCATTTACATAAGGATTTGTTAAAACCAGTGCCACTGTGCTGCTGAGGCCGTCCAGTCAGGTGCTGATGTGTGTGAGAAGACAGAGCTCTGCAGGTCCCTCTGCCTCCAACTGCTTGTACCTCGGCAGGTACTGCATTTGTCTGTGGTTAGACAACTGATTTTAGGGCTTGTGAAGTGTCATATAGGATGGTTTCAGTAAGAAAAGAAGCTTGAAACCCCTGTGTAGTGTTGAAGAATGAGGTCTGATGGAATGTGTTTTAATGTAAAGGTGTTCCCCTGGTGTTAATCTCCATTAACTTCTGCGCCTTTTAGCTTTTCGCAGTTTTTTTGCAGTGTTAGAAGAATGTTTCACTTGCTCTCGGGTTGAACTAAGGGTCTGTGGTATTGTCTGCCTTATTCCTTCATGAAGTGTGAAAAGTCCTCTCCACTCCCAAGTTTTCAAGTGTAATTTTTTGGAGGCATCTATGACCTCACTTTATTTTCTGCTTTGTTCTCTCCTTCCCTGGTAGACTTGTCAGAGAGATAGTGATTGACTAGAATTCAGTTTTGGAGGTTATCTATTGCACAGGAGTGAAATGTATGGAAAAACAGGAAAAAATAAAATGCAAGCAGTTTTATTCTGTTTCTGAGGCATCGAATATAAACCTAAAGATGTAGGGTTATGCTGAGATGCCATCCTTGTTCCCAGAACTGGAAGAGCTTGGATGCTATGTTATTCAATACACTAAATCCTATATGCTTTGAAGGCTTGACATGAGTCCCTTTCTGTGTGCTTCAGTAACTTTTGAGTTGAATGTTTGCTGTTGAGGACTGTCTGAAAGCCAGTTTGGTTATCAGGTCTTTGTGCAGGGTCTTCAGACAGATGGCAGATGGGTGGTAAAATGGGGATTCAGGGTGTAAAAGGGCCAGGACAGTAACTCTATGTAGTTAAAAGTTTTGTACCTGAGAGAGTGTTGGACTAATATATGTGAGCATGATGCCAACAGACCTATTTTTCAGATAGGCTAGGAGAGAACACCAAACTAGGAATAAAGTTCAGCCTCACGGAGGACCAGTAGGAAGGCAACTTGATATTGTAACACTTAAACATTTATGGTTCATTTCTGTCCCATGCCCAGCTTCACAGTGGGAAAAATTAAGTTTGCAAGGATTGTTTAGATCTGTAGTGGGGTTTTGTCTCCTTTCAATTTCTGGTGTTTGTGTTTATCTGAGAGGATGTTGTTTAGCAATGCAGTACTAAGGTTGGTCTGAGATAAGAAAACTTAGAAATCTTTCTGTAGCTGAAATGCTGTGACTTATATCTGAGGAAACAGCTGATATGGGGCTGTGCTTAGGCTCTCCTCATATAATAGATGATTCAAGCCCTTCATCATCTTTCTGGCCTTTTTCTGTATTCACCTGAGTAAGTCTATGTCATTCTTGCACCAAGGAGCCCAGCACTGCAGCCAGCACATCACACATATTTCACCAGTGTGAACTGGGGGGAGGATCCCCTTCTGTTACCTGCAGACCACATGCAGCCCTTAATGCAGTGCAGGGTGTGAATATTATCTTATTTATAGAAAAAACAGTGATCCCAAATCACTGGTCCACTACCTCCCAGTGGCTGAATTATTTTCAGAAAGCACTTCTTTAAAGGCTCTTGTGCTCTATTGCTGCTCCAGATGCATAGACCATGCAAACTTACGCACAGATGCTTATTAGTGTTAGGTGGAAGTATTGTAATGAAGCAAATGTAGTGACTTTGTACTGGAAAGTGTGTTACAGTAGAAAGCTGGTTGTCTTTCTCTGTTTATACATAACAAGGCATGAATGCAGGCCATGTCAATGTGTAGCAGTTGCATCTTCTGTGTTATTTCAGGCTCCTCTCTGTGATAGAGAAACAGGTGATTTTAATTTTTGTTTTCCTGTGCTGATTTTGTATTAGTGAAACTTCCAGGAAATTGATGGAGTTACATAGATATGTATCACAATATAGCAGAATATTCAGCTGGCCACTAAAACCCCACTGAAAGCACCCTCCAAGATCTCGTGCTGTCAGTATCGTAAGGCTACAGTCAGTTTTAATTTTTTAAATTAAGTCTAAGTACTTGCAATTAAATGTTAGGCTATATCTAACATAGGTGCATCAAACCCAATTTTGGATTCACCAGAACATATGTAGGGGTCTAGCTGCAATAATGAGGACAGATGTCTGGAAGAAAATGACCCCCAAGAAGATGTTCCCTAAGACTATCCTGCTGGGAAACTGTGAAACAACTTCAGTATTTATATGGGAAACAGGTATTGAATCTACTGACGGTGTTTTGTCACTTCTGGTGCAAAACTGGAATATGCAGCTACATAATTTACAGTCATATGGTGAAAAGCAATATTTTGAAAATAAGTCATCATTAGAATATGTTTAAATCAGTTTCAGCCTTGCTTCTCAAATATTACAGGTTTTTGCATCTTGTTACATATGTTAAGTTTTTTGAAAATCGCGGTGTTTTATAAAAATAAAATATACACAGCAGCCAAGTACACAAAACTATGTCCTAAAGGTACTGAGGAATAACCTGCTGATACTCCTCAGTGCGTGTAAAATACTGAACCACGAGGTGTTGGGACATTAGTAAAACATGGCATGGGTAGCTGCTGATTTTGTGGGAGTTTCCAATGGAGGATGTCCCCTTGGGAAAGGACAGAAAGGTTGAGCATGTGATTTGGACTCAACCAATTGTGGTTGACTTTTCACAGGCCTAATTGGAGATATGGCAATTTGGATTTATGTTGTGGATGCTGCTGTAGTCATGAGCAAGCAAGAAGACAGACCTTATCTCAGTAAACAAGTGAACTGCATGTAAGAGAAAGACAGGAAGAAACAGGAAAATTAAGCTGGAGTGCAGGAGAGCATAGGATAATGAATTTCACAGAAGAACAAAGACTTCAGCTCATATTTTGCCTTGTTGATGTCAGAAAATTTGTTGTTTTTTAAGAGAATGTCAGAAGTACTGAGAGACTAAAAGCCAATAAGCACATTTAGGACAGCTTGGAAAAGTGGGGAAATACTTCTTTCCAAAAAAGAAGCAAGAAAAGGATGTGTGTACTGTGGCATTACTGTCAGGGCTAAGGCAAGGATCAGAGGTGTGCTAGGGTACTCCATGGGGTGCTGGTCTTACTGTAAGAGCCTGTTGCTAGGTGATCCACCACTCCAGCAAGGGACCTGGAAGAGTGGATCACAGCAGTTGGGATGATGAATTTGAAGGTTGGTTCTAATAGTAGGGATGTGAATAACTTTAAAAAGGCCTGAGGTGATATCATGTGCAGAAAGGAGGAAATTCTTGGAACCAGGACAAAAACTAGTGCAAAGCAGGAGACAGAGACTTGAAGGTGCAGATAATCATCAAATGTAAAGCTGTAGAGACACAGTGAAGGCAAGCTTGGTCCACATTTAAAATGATGCTTTATCTTCATAAACAGGCAATCCCTCAAACAAAACCCAAGGAGGAGGGTAGCGATGACGTGTACAAAGTGGCAGAAGGACTAAAGCAGAACTCAGGTGTGTTTACCAAATACTGGTGGGCTGCAAAGAAAATTAGCTTGTACTCTTGCAGTAACAAAAAGAGAGGTGCTTAGCACTGCTTAAAATCAGGAGATAGTATCTTCATAAAATGGAATGTATATTTAAAAAAAGAAACATATTAAAGACTTCAAAATGCTAGTGTGCCATGGTACTTGAGCTGCATCAATTAATCAGAAATACAGATGAGGAACCTTACAGCAACACTGTGCCATAGTTGAGCATGTCTCCCATTATAGGTGAAAAAAAATGGCAGAAAGGAGCTTAACACCTCAGCTGAGTACTTGGAAAATGCATGAATGGTGAAATAGGCTCATTGACTGCAACTACACTGCTTTTTCTCAAAGTTACATAGGGACATAAGTGCCTTGCTGAAGTGAGAGCTGAGGGTAGGGATTAGAACTTGTGTTTTCTTGGCTCTCTGCCTGAGCAAAATTGGTTATGCCACACCGATCCTGAAACAAAACTTCTGTTTGTATTATTTGCAGAATGCTGTGGGGAAATGAAAGCTGGTAAGGCATAATTTTATTTGTGTGCTTTGAAATTTTATATTATCATGTATTTCTTGTTGCACTGTAATGAAACTCTGATTTCCATATTAAAATTAATAAAATGAAAATAACATGAGTGCAATATTCCTGCTGAATGCACATTGACTAAAGAAGCCTTTCATATTATTCCATGGGCATATTTATGACAATCTATTTCTCTGTCTTGAGAAGGCTGCAGATCCAAAGGATCTTCAATCATTCACATTTTGTTTACTCAGTTACAACAGAATTCACATGCTATCAACACTTGAATATACCACTTTTATTTTAAGGAGTAAGAGAACAAGTTCCATTGTAATGATGTATAAGCTTTTTTTTTGGTTGCTCACTTATAATGGATGAGTTTAAAAAAACAATAGCACTTACTGGAAAGAAATAATCTTCTTAAGTAGAGCATATATTTCATAATGAACAGTCCTTTGCTTCTTCACAAATATTGGGCAGAGAACAAGACTGTCACAGCTTCGATTTGGGTTCACTAAGTATATCAAATTCATTTAGCTATGACTTTGTTATTTGGTCCTTTCAACTTAGCAAAGACCAAATAGTTTGCAATAAGTAAAATCAGTGTTCTGTAGGACGTGGCAAAAGTGTGGTGCATTCCGGAGGGATGGTGGTTTGAAAGTTGTGGTTGTCAATCATCACTGGTTATTCCTGATGAAATCAGGGATCATGGGTTGCTCCTTACATCCCTGCAAAGGTACCATAACCCACATTGCTCTGCGGTATATTAAGCAGTCCTCTGCTCAGTGTGCAGTTACACAGGAAGCAGACCATCAGGAAGAACACGAGTATCTCTACAGCGTGTGGAGGCTTAGATTAGATAATAGGAAAGATTTCTTCATTGAAAGGATAATTGGACATCAAAACAGGATGACAAACAAAGTGGTGGAATCCCCATCTCTGGAAGTGTTTGAAAAACATGTGGATGTGGTTTGGAGGTAAATGTGCTGGGTTAACAGTTGGCCTTTATGATCTTAGAGGTCTTTTCAAACCTAAACAATCACAGAATTCTATTCTGTGCCTGCACCTCCCATACATCCAGCCTTTGTGCAGGCTCTACTTGTTCCTCATACGTCCCTTCAAAAAGTTAATGGAGTTCCAAGAGGGGAGTATGTCCCTCTAGGGCAGAGAGAGAGAGACAGAGGCTGGATGAGATTTTTCTAGGGCTCCTTGCAGCCAGCCAGCCCTCTCTCTTAGGACATGCACCTTATGCCTCCCATGATAACTTTTTGAAGATGGAGGACTGATCTGAGAGACCCACAAATAAAAGGCACTTCTCAAGTCATCATCATAGCAATTCTCCCTGTCATCATGGTGAAACATCTACCTGTTGGATGGGGAAATAGGCAAAAGCTCTTTTGCAAAAGTATTTTTCCTTGTCACTCTTGCCCAGCCACCTTTTGTGGGATCTATGACTTTGGAAGCATTATGAAAAATGAATCATTTTTTTCGCTAAAATTAATTTCAGGGTGCTAGAGGGCTGTCATTTATGTCAACATTTGGTTTTGTTTGGTTGCGCTCTGCTACCGTACTTGAGGGAAAGTAAGCATCACTGGCAACAATTTGAATATTTTATTATACAATACAACAGTCTTAATGGAAAGCTGCTATTACTCACATTCACAGCTAGGCAGTGTGTTATGACGTGGTGATGTTTCCTGCCCAACCTTCTTGTGTGTGCTCTGAATGAAAAAAATGTTGTTGGGAGATGTTATTCCTCCTCTGGTTCCACAAATCTAGAACACATTAGATAAACAAAAGAATTGTATGTTCTTTCAAAAAACATTCCTTCACTTTTCTTCAAAAACTAATATCATGCTATAATACTGCAATATAAGACCATTCCATGATTTTCAGTGTTTTAGTTGTAGGACAACTTTCTAATGAAGCTACTTCTGTACTTGGTCCATAATCCTTCCAAAAATATAAAAATAAATGCAGTTCTAAACTCTCTCTGCCAGGCAATTTTACTTTACAGAATTTACAGAAAACACAGTACCCCTACTTGTGCTCCTTCATCTTTTAGTTGATTATTCTTTGTGGTCAACAGTGGTTTTTTTTTTTTTTTGTAATGGTGCCTTTAGGGGTCCATTTCCTTTTTGAATCCAAAATGAACTTCAGTTTTGATTCTATGAACTCAAGAAGGGCTGAGTAATTTGTTCAAAATAACTAAAGTCCATTAAAAGATTTGAGAGTCTAATCTTATTTTCAGAAGTAATTTAATGTTGACTGAGATGTCAGTACCACATACTACAATTTAACTAATCAATTCTACTAAGCTGTACATGTCTCATGTTGCTTTCATTTATGGTAGTAAAGAAATTATTTTCTGAACTGCTTTTCTGAACTACGTTTCCAGAACAACAGTGTGTTATTTACTACTGATTTATGGCAGAGAGAAAAAGATTCACCCTAATGGCACTGCCAGAAATCACCACATCTGCTTTTCCAGTCAAACTTTGCCTTTCAGTGCAGTGCCAGTCAAAGGCATGTATCTGATTGATCTCTTATCCACACCACAGAATAAAATTCCTTTTTTTCACTTGCCTGTAAAACATGTATTTTGATATTGTATCATTAATAAGTATTTGGAAGCATACTGAGGCCTTTGACACCCTTGTCCCTTTCTGTGAAGACTGTTCTGGGTGCAGGTGGTCTTCTTTTATTTTCTGCATGTAGAAAATGAGGCAGGGTAGGTTTCCTTTTATTACCAGTATTTGGAAGTGGGAAATTAGTTCAAGTGCACTCAATTTGATAGTTACTTGAAATGGAAAACAGTGCTGAGCCTGAGGTGATGTAGGACCAGATATGTTCTTGCTTCTCTGCACAGCTCTCTAAAGAAGTGTCAGTCACTCTGAAAGGCCATAGCAACATGATGAGAAAATGTTTTTTGCTGGAGCTTTGGTGGGAGCTTTTTGTTCTTCTTCCTTTGGCTTTTGAATTGTACAGGAAGAGGAGTGAGGTCAGGGGTTTCAGATGGCATTGCATAACACAGATTGTTCTCTTTTTCTGCATTTTTTTTTTTTTTGTGGCAAAATACAGCATGAGAGAAATGCATGAACATCAGAGACTGAATTAAATACTTCTTTTGGGGAAGACCTGCTCATTTAAATGCTGTCTAGTTGCCTTCTGGGCTCTAAATACACTGCATTTCTTTTTAGAAAAACAAAGCAAAACAGGTAAGATTTGTGATGATAGATTATTGGTAATTATAGACAGGATTGCTTTTGTAGATAATGATGTGTGGAGTTCATCTCACTCCACTTTAGAGATCTACGTTTGAGCTAATTGCCTAGAACTTCTTGCATCTGTTGTGGACAAATGGGCTTGCTAAGAAAGTAGTTTACTTCACCTGTTAGATTTGGGATGAAAGTAATAATTTTCTAGAGAAACCTGTCTCTGTCCATCAGCTGTAGAAGGAGCTAAGGGGATCACTTACAGAGAGCTCATCTTCTGTATGCCTCCTCAATTTTAGGGCACAGGAATTCCATGCAGTAGCAGTGCTTTCCAAATTGAGTGTCTCATGGATCATCCTTCATACAAATACCCAGCTTTTTAGAGGTAGATCTTGCGTTTATCCAGTTTGGACAAGCAAAGCAGAACAGTACATTTATCTTTGTACCTACATTTAGACACTGCTGCTCTCAGGGAACATCTTTCCCCAGCACCCTCAGGGTAAACCCTTAGCAGGAATTTCTGCTGTTGGCCTTTCCCAAATTAACTGGGGCCTCTCTTCCTGAGCTGTCACATTGTACCTTTGCCAGCTGGCTACAAACTGTGCTGGTTTTCAGTCTTCTCCACACCTATGTGTTGTTACGGGCTTTTTTACTGGTGAGCAGCCCACCTGCCATCATCATGGCACCTTCAGGAGACTGGGGTGAGTGACAGGCATGGACCCAACTCAGAGGTACACAAAAAGTATGTAGGTTTGTCATGGAAGCTGATGATGTGCAAGCACCGCCTTGCCCAGCCCCCTTACACATGTGTTTCCTTCTGGAGGTGAAGTTTTAGGCAGCTGCGAAACTTCCTGTTTGAAAAATGAGCCTTCCCCAGAGAGCAGGTGTTCAAAACCGGGAAGTAGGTCTTGGGTGGACAAATCTAAGGATCTACATAACTTCAGCCTTATGCACTGAGGCTCCTTTTTGCATGTGCTTTTCAGTGAGTGCTTTTCTTCATTTGCAAGTACAGTGGGATCAAACAGATGCCAAAACATAGGGCAAATTACTTGATGTTCAAAACCTTGTCTTTCAAATACCTGATTACAGGTGGTCTTTTAAACATTGCAGAGGCCGGTGGGCATAAATGAAATGGAGCAACTGTGCATAGATACTTAAAAGCTACCTGTTTGAAATGCAAAATATCTTGCACTGAATTTTGGGGAGAATTTTTAAGTGGTCATTAGCTTTGTTTTCAGAATTATGTTTGACAGTTCATTAAAACCCAAAGGAAACATGGAAATCTTTGTATCTTTGAATGACAGGAGTGTTAAATCTTTCCCACTGCTGTAAAATGTTACAGGTTAATAATTAAGGAAGAAGAATGCAGTGAAGTTTAATTATTATTGCATTCTATGAATGCTCTCAACCAGGTCATTAAACATTACTGTGCACTGTGGTTATGTCACCAGTCAGTGGAATGTGCCTCAGTGTTAACCTGAAAAAAAAAAAAATCTTGAGCCCCATGTAACATTTACAAAGATTCTTAAGTGACTCTATAATCAAAGCCTCATTTATGTTGTGATGCTTTTA
The DNA here is from genome assembly GCF_965231275.1 of Zosterops lateralis. NCBI lineage: Eukaryota > Metazoa > Chordata > Aves > Passeriformes > Zosteropidae > Zosterops > Zosterops lateralis. The sequence goes on from NC_139763.1 coordinate 25,864,318, forward strand.
TTCACAGTTTTGAAGATTTAGTGAAGTTGCTGTCTCCTTCTCCCCGTGGACTGCATTGTGAGAAAAAGCTCAGGATGCCTGAGCTTTTTCTGCTCCCATCTCAATTTCTGTGGGAATCAAATTCTCAATCACTGTGGAACTTCACATCACTACTTTTTCATGGTGTTCATTTTCTCTATTTTCATATTACAATTACACTGAGTTGGATTACTTTAGGTAGGCTATCTAGCATATACATATCTTGCTAAGGTGGATTTTTTTTATCCTTTGAAACTTGTGAGATATGCAAAAACTTCACTGTTTTACAACAATAACTTGTGTGAATTTTTGCTTTTGCTTAAAATGGAAAACCACTGTATTTAGTACTCTGCTAGAAAAGGTTTAAGACTATTCTTACAGAGAGCTGGGTAAAGCCATTTGCTGTGCTACATCCGAAGTGCATTTGTTTTAAAATTTGTTTCTTTACAACAAATTGGCTGAGTGCAAATTAGTCACCCATTTTAACAACTGTTGAGATTTAGGTTGGGCACTTTCATTCACAACTCCATCAAAAATTGCAGATGCGTATCTTATATGCAAATAAATAGCTATAGGGAAAAATATAATTCTGCATTTAAGAGCCTCATACTTTGCTAGTTTTCCTGGAAAGGGAGATGGATATGGAGGTAGCTCCAGTAGTGTTTCAAAATCCTTGCTCTTGCACTCTGTGGGATTTTTTTGGATGATCTTTTTAGACTTTCATTGAAATTATGTTTCCTGACTCATACAGGATTTTTTTTTTTTTGGTAGCATGTATTAAAATGAACTGGGGAAAAAACCCCACAAAAACATGCAAATAAGCAGCTGGAAAATCTTGAAAGTATGAAATTACTGACTGAGATTTTCTGACCATAACTAATAGTTGAAACATCTGACTTCCAAATAACACATACCTTACTTTCCTCTCTGAAAACCCATGCCTTTCAAGATTACTCTTCGAAGCTTGATCCATATGGTTTATTTTGTCATTAGTTTTCTGCAGTTTCTGTAAAGAGTATTTCTACTGGCTTTGTGTAAAAGTGTGGCCTTCCAGAGGAGGAAATTCCCATTTAAACTGTTTCCTGTACCATGCAATAACATTCTTCAATTTCTGTGACTGTGCCCCATAATGACACTGGAATATTGTGCGCAGGGAAAAACAGTTACAATGACTCTGAGGAACATATCTCAAGTAGCGAAGATGACATGACATATCAATGAGTGTCACAAAACAGTAAATTTGTTAGGAAAAGCAAAACATCTTGTCTCTGGATGTAGAGGGGTTGTGTAATTATTATTATTATTATTAGTATTATGATACACTGAAGGAAGATGCTTTCAGAATCAAAACCATCTAGGACTTCTTGAATGCAAAAGAAGCTCCAACATAATAGGCATCTTTGACATGGACTAGTGTGCTATTTATGCCATTGACAGCATTTGAATCAGCTTCAACAGTCTGCAAGACAAAGAACTTGGGACTAAAGTGTGCATTTCTGTGCTGGAGCAGATAATAATGGCAATATAAATACTTGGTAGAGGAACAGGAACAGAGGAACAGTTAGGAGACAAAAAGAGAGTTTATGGGCAAAAGTAAGTTCTAGTAGCAGTGGCATTATCTCTGTCCTCCCAGCTCCTGCTGTTCTTGAGGGCAAGGTGGTTGCTAAGCAATGACAGAGTTGGACAGGTGGATTCAGAAGCTGTTAGCGCTGCTTGACATGGGAAGTTCACAACTGAGGCTGTGTGTCCTTTCCAAGGCAAGGATAACCAGATGAATGAATCCAGCAGTGAACCACCCAGTGCTATATCTGGTCAATGTCTGAAGAAACCTTTGAATGTCTGAGTTCCCCGAGCGGCACATCCTTTCCAGGTAGTGACAATCCAGAAACATCTGTTTGCACTTACTTGCTTAAGGTATAATACAGAGCAGGTCTTTGTTGGACCACATTAGTCTCTCTCTGTCTGTTCTCAGTATTGTTCAGCAGATACAGGCTCCTCTGAGGACCACTTCTTCCAAGCAGAAGCAAAAGCCTGTATGACTTGCATGATTCATAAAAAATGCCATATGTGGACCCACTGACCTTACCACCCCACCAGGGTGCACATTTACAGCCCTTGCACAACAAACATCAAGAAACAAGGTAGGCCCTTAAAGGACTGACAGTCTGCATGGTATTTTGTCCAGCAATGATAAGTAATATACTCAGGATTTAGAAGTGTCTAAGTACCTATGCCTGGAAAAATGGCCTTTGAACCACAGTTTGTCCCAGTAGTGTGAACTGAGATGCAAGCTGGGGGGAATAAAATTCTTTCTACCTATAAGGCAAATGAGCAGCCCAGGTTTTGTCATGAGCTCAGTAAAGGGAAAGAAAAAAAAAAATCCTAAAAAGCTCAATGCACTTAGATGATTAAAAGATTAGCTCAAAGAAAAAAAACAAGTTAACTCCAAATATTTTTTGAGTATACCAGTGCAAAACAAGTAAGATAAAGGAAAGGTGTTACAGAGGAAGCTGTAATAAAAAGGAAGCAGTTAGAACATTGTGGCAGAGTCAGGATTTCTAAAAAACACAAATAAAACCGAATAGCTATAGACAAAAGAATAAAAAAATGGTTGTGGTGGGCAGAGATGGAGAGACAAAAAAGAAGGAGATTCATTGAAAAACTCAGACAATGAAAACTCTGCCCTGACATACAGAAGGGAACACACAATTCAGGCTGAATCTCATTTTAAAGGAGGTTATAAAAGGATAGCATTAGTAAGTGAAGATACCATCAGAAATGCCAAAGGAAGAAAATGAGATATAAGTAGCTAGAGACATCCAAAATGTACTGGGAGAGACAGACACCAAGAGAATAATTGGACTGCTGCAATGCAGTAAGAGAAAACTATTGATCAACAAAGTATGAGAACAGTTATAGAGCTGTTTTGTTTATCCTTACTGAAAGTGTCAACTCTGATTGGACCAAACCAAACAATGAGAACGCAGAGCTCTTAGTCTGGCTACACTCAGCATGTAGTTGCAGGCACAATTGTGACATTTCTGTCCACTCATGAAAATCTGAATGCTGTAGTAACCTTTTAGTGCTGTAGAAAGTTGACATCTGGTATTTACATGCAGTGAAATTTTTAGAGGAACTTGCATGCTCTAAATTTGTCAGTATTTTGTGTTAAGAAGGACTTCAGAAAGATGAAGAAGCCTTTGTTTTGCTCAGGTTAAGTTTGTTTCTTCATATTTCATGGAAAGATGTCTGCTTGGTTGGACTGCAGAATGTTTTAGTGCTAGCACTTTGGTACCTATTTGATATGCAAAATATTGTACTAAGCCCAGCTACTCAAGGTTTTCCCTGTTGTAAAACAGAAAAAAATCGCAACAACAGTCTAATTCCATCAGCATTCCCAATCACTTCAAGCAATTACTTCTAAAGACTTTTCCCTGAAATTTACATAAACACATACTTATCTCTAATCCATTTTACAAGTGACAGATTTTTTCTTGCTTAGCACTGCCGAAGGTGAGAAGCAGAAAGGGACAGTGTGCTTGGGCTGCAGCAGATGCTGACAATGATTCCAAGAAGGGCAGGAGCTCTCGGCTTCCCTCACGGCTCTCAGTAGGTTGGTATGATGGGAATGAGAGATTAGCTGATCCTTGTTAGTGAAAGTAGATCATCAATAAATGCTCAGAAAATGGATGGTGGCTAGGTTTTTACATATGGAATTGGCAGACAATTAGAAAATGTCATGTAATTGTTAAAGGTCGACCAGGGCCTCCGTGAGCATTTGGATGGGCAAAGTAGTCGAAGGGATGAGAATACAGCTTGTTTGCAGTCACGCGGTTTCTGTGCCTGAAATTTTCGGGAATGGAAGCTAAACAGTCAGTCATGATGCTCACAGACTGGTTCTAGCAGTGCTTGGAGTACCAGAGGCCTGTGTGAGAAAATACATGTTCCAAATCCAGGACTTTATTTATGTTGGTTGGGTTTTTTCTCTTGGTGTGGACCAAGGACATGTTAGAGATCACTTCTTGGAGTTTAGTAGTAGTAATTATTGCAATGGTATTATTCTAGAATCACACATGAAACTGTTTTTCATTTCATGCTGTTCTAGGACTCAAAGGAATCCTACTATAAAGTAGGCCTGTTTGGTTTTCAAAATGTCTAAGAATGGTGCAACAAGAAGGATTGGTTAGGCTGAAAATTCTCTTACCTGTGTCTTTAATGAACAGATTTGCTTTTATTTTGAACTCTTGTATGGATTGTTTATGTTATAGATGTACAGAATATTTTTTTATGATGTGTCAGTGCATTTAGGGTAGTTACAACTGTTCTTGTGAAGCTATCCTGCGTGTGTTGAGAGAGGGAATAAGATCTTCTTTACCCTTCCCAGGAATTTCATACTGGACAGCTGCTGATGCAATAGCAGTTATCCAGCTTTATGCTGGAGCAGACTCAAATTCAGGCCCTGTACTGTAGCACTCACAGAGGGGAGATCCCGTGGTTAGATTTAGTTGTTCTTTCCGAGCACCCAGTGTGATCTTGTTAGAATACTTAGTGCCAGATCCCCAAATGCTATTTAGGCTAAGTCCCCGGGTTTCAGTTTTGTTGGAATGGGGAAGAAGATATCCCTAGCTTTTGTGCTAGAGATTTGCAAAAATGGGGATAACCGGCTCCCAATCAAGGGGACATGGATGAATGTGATGCAGCCCAGTACTGAAGAAATAGTAAATAATGGAGATTGGTTAAAAATGTGCCTTCAAACATACAAAGCTAAAACTTATTGCCTTTCTCTTAAACTACTTGTGTTCTCTAGAAATGCTTTGGTGTGACTAAGTATACTTGAAGGAATTTTGGATATGTTTCTGAAGAAACATGACAGATGCATTGTGGAAAGTTCTTCTGACTCACCTTCTGTTTTCCTGCGTGACCTAACAATCTGAAGGAACCCAGTGCCCTGCATCATCCATATCTTTGATTACTTGTTAACCTGCATTTACTTTTCCAATACTTCAGTATGGATATTTCTAGAGGATAGATGTCTTGATATGCCAGTATAGGCATTCATGGCATGACATGAAAACATATGAATTTATGTTTTATAATTTCATACTTGCAAAGTTTTAAGTCCTCCAGCATGACAGAATTCAAATTACATCTGAGGCAAATTCACATGGTTTTAATTTCTGCTGCATTTGACCAGCACGACATTTTAAAAGCAAGAAAAAAGTATATGGTAAAAGCTGTATGCATAGGCACAACTTAAAAAAAAAAAACTCAGGGTAAAAAAAAGGAATAGATGGAATTTACTCTAAGGCCTTTGAACTTCTTTCCTGTCTTTGTTTTAAAGTTGAATATTAAATGAGTAACCGGAGGGGTAAATGGGGATTATAGTTGGGGGATCATGTTTGCTACTATGTTTCTAGAAGCTTTCTCTCTGCATATATTAAAAAATATTTCAAGAGTTTTCATACAAATCAAAAGTTGAAAATTCTGGGTTTTTTGTTTTGTTTTGTTTTTACTTTGGGTTTACCAATGGATTCTTCCCAGTTTCCCCTTTCTCCTCTCTTTGTTTTGCATTTTATTTTGCCAAAGAAATGAACTAAAATCTCGTATTACTGCCCAAAGCAGCTTTTCAGCACAGGTTCAATTTGCCATTAAAGTAACAAGATTTTTTCATTCACATCATGTACCTGGTAAAATTTTTGAGTAAGTTATTGTCAATTACAAGGTATGGGATATCAGCATCTATTTGGACAAAACAAGTAACTATATAGAGGGATTTAAAGCTTTCACACTGGGATTTGATATAGTAAGAACAGATTATCTGGTTTTATTTTAACTTCATAATGCGAACTGGGTATTCTTGGTGACTTCAAGTGTTATGACGACAACAGATGAAAATAAACATCTTGAATTTGCAGTGGCACCCGAACAGTTTAGTCAAAGAAAACAGGAATTCATGTCTCAGTGATTTTTTTGGTCTCAAGTTTATGTCCCAGTTATTTCTTATCTCAAGTTCCGGCTGTGATGGCTTATCTTATGGCAAGTTCCTTCTGTGGCCTTGGCAGTGTTTGAGGCAATTGTGATCCTTAAGTCTCTTACAGCAGCAGTGAAGGTAGCAAGAGGACATCTTCCATGACAAGACTTAGAACTGAATGCTGAAAAATTTGTGTGGAAAAGTCCCATACTATACCTCACAGCTACTCACAGTAGCTCCAGCATATCCTCCATTATTTCCTGGTGTCATTATTTCCCATAGGCTGAGTTCCTGTTAAGAGATAATATTTTGCTGCATCATGGAGTTTCTTTCTCAAGACCAGAGCCATAAATCATGACAGATTGTAATGTACATTAAGTTGCAGTTACAGATGGGAGGCTAAAACCACACAGGTACTTTCACTAAACAGGGAATAATCCATAAAAAGATTAATATTTCAGTTTTCTACAAAAAATATGAAAGGAAATTAATTTAATCAAGCTTTTCTTTTCTCAATATTTTGCTTTCATACTTACCTTAATTTAGGTAGAATTTTTTTCAACAGTCTTCCGAGTCTTCACTCTTGAAAGTACTGATGTTCTCTTGTGAACCTATATTGCTGAAAGCAAATGCAAACTTCCTATAAAATAGAACTGAGAAATATATTGGCGATACTGTAACTTAGAAAAGTTGAGTTTTAATCTGAGATGTTGTTACTAACCCAAGGAATAAAGTTCTGTGAGAGAAACTCAAAGAAGAAGCTTTTACAAAAAGATTACCAAATGTTTTGAGTTTTGCAGTCTTACTTGAAAACCAAACATTCTGTTTGCATCATGTTTCCAGGGAACACTGTATGTGTAAACAAAGGGGAGATTTGATCTTGTTAAGTCTGTTTCACCAGAAGGTCACTTGACAGCTGGTTTGAAAAGCAAAGAGAGTTGACTCTTGCAGAAGAATTTTCCATGTCCCATGATGCCATCTCTTTCTGATTTGACTGGAGAGTTTCCTTTTTCTAAAGCAATAGAGGTACTGTGTATTTGACTCAGTCTTTGAGTCATCAATTTTATCGTTGTGGGGATGGCATCCATTTATAATTTATGAATTATAAATAGAAATTGGAACATTGTCATCCTTGGCTGAGGCTGGTATTGCAATCAGACCTTGGGAAACCTGTGGGCTGTGCTATGCAGTGCTTTTGACTGAGTTATGTCAGTATCTTTTTCAGAGTGGAGCTTTAGGAATTTAAGTGTGTGAGGAAGTCAGAGAAATTTTGAAGCCTATACTCTGATCCAAAAAGATAATAGTTTTGGATTATTTTAGGATATGTAATAATTTCACAGAAACACAGAATTACTAGGTTGGAAACAAGCTCTAAGATCATTGAGTCCAACGCCTTGAGCAATCACCACCTTGTCAATTAGACCATGGCACTAAGTGCTATCTCCAGTTGTTTCCTGCACACCACCAAGGATGGCAACTTCATTATCTCCCTGGACAGTCCCTTCAAATGTTTCTGTGAACAGATTCTTCCTGATGTCCAACCTGAACCACCTCTAGACCAGTTTGAAACTATATTCTCTTATCCTGTCACTGGTTGCCTAGGAGAAGAGGCCGATCCCTACCTGCCTACAACTTCCTTTCGCGTAGAAAATCTTCTAATATTCTGCTAATATTCTCTGTATTGCTCCAATTTTAGTATACGTTCTTGATAATATCATAAGATTAAGATTATAATGTTAATTTCAAAAGTACTCAGGTTATGCTTGGGTATAAGCTGTGTTGAAATGTATATTCAGCATGGCTGTGCTTCTTATTGTTTCTGGGAGCAGAACTTTACATGATGTTTCCTAGGGTGACTTTATGATGTTTGTGTCCCCAGTCATCTGTTCTGTTTATGCTGTATGCTAAGTTCTGTACCTTTAAGACTGTTTCTGGGAGTGAAGGGGGAGAAAGAAGGATGGCGTTTGTTTTGAAAACGGCATTCACTCCTCTGCGTTCCTTCTCTGGACTGTGTGTTTGTCTGAGGTTCAGACAGACTGTGGGACAGAGATCTCTTTGCTTTTAGTTAGTTTTAGCTAGCTGAAGCAGAGAAGCTCCTGGATTATTTTTTTCTTTTTCCTTGGGACCTTTCAAACCTGCTCCAGACTGAAAAACCCAGAGGAGCACCAAGAGCTGGCACCTGCGCCCAGCGGGGCCTGGACCTCCAGAGGGGCTGATAAGAGACTGGGAGAGCCGAGCTACGCCCACAGCAAGGACTTTCTGAATTTACCATCTCACTTCAGAGCAACAAAAGGTTTCATTGTTTCATATTATTCAATGTTTGTGTTTGTGGGTACTTTGTTTGCTAAATAATTTTTTTTTTCTACTTTTCTCTGAGGAAGTTTTTTCCTGGACCAGTTGGGGGAGGTTTGCTTTTCCAGAGGAGTCCCATTCAGAGGTTTCCTCTCAAATTTGCCCTAAACCAGGACAGGATGTTGACCCTCCAAAGCTGTAGATCTTGCTAGTGTTTGAGTCCCAAACAAAGTGAAAGTGGGCTACAGTGGTCCATTTGTGGGTTCAGTCTAGACTTTTAAATCAATCCTTTGTGACTCATATTTTCCAAGGAATGCTGGTGGTACACTAGGACTCTATTCTGTATCTTACTGGATGATCAAACAACTGTGTGGCAAAAACATGTCTTCTGCAGCAGGCTGAGTGATGGCTTCTCATCTCACCTTCTCCTCAACATCTCCAACATACTCTTTATATACATAGACTCAAGTCTTGAGTCAAGCAGTTCAGTCTGAAGAGTATAAAATATAGATGCTGAAATTTTTTTTAAACAGAGCAAAATTGAGCAATATTAGGTTTTTAGGAAGGAAAATTCTCTTTGCACTTTAAAATACAAATCAGTAGATTTTTTCAATTATAAAAGTGTTTGTCTTTGAGATTATTCTTCAGTCTGAAGTACTACATGGGTTGGAACAAGCTGCAAGGATAGGTGTCTCACTTTCTGACTATCACAACTTGTGGCATTTTTGAGACAAGTGATTCTTGGCAGTTGGGGAAGTATTGGGACGAAACCTTGGCCCTCCAATTGGTCTCATAGGGTTTGGTCTGATATAATGATAGCCTGAGCAACTGAAATACTTCTGATAAACTCAAATCTATTTACTTTGGGCTGCTCCTAATAAATATATTTTGAACATTGCTGCAGTTCTGGAAGAGCAACAATCATATCTTACAGGAAGGTTGCAGGTATCATTCTCATCTTTTTTCTCTGCTCAGTGTAAGTAAATATTTTCCCTTGAAATTCATTATGTTTTTCTTTAAAGTACAAGAGAATGCATAAATTTTGCCTGCTTATTTACAGAGATTGAAGGCAAAATGCACTATTAAAAAGGACTTAAGCAAGTTCTTCCAAAATCAGGCTCCTCAGAGAGATGCTTGTATAAAGAGTCTCTGTAGTTAATAAAAAGATGAAAACAGAGTTCTCAGAAGGAAATTTATTCCACCATCAAACAAGGGGACTGTGTTCCCAGACTAGACATTCTCTTCTCTAACAGTGAAGTGGAAAGAGAGAGGAAAGCCTCACAAACTGAGATATGAAATATCATATTACACTACCTTGTAAAATTCCAGAGACTGAAATGTTAGGAAGACAATGGCAATCTCTCCCTCTGACCGAATGTGAGCTGTGCCCATGGGCCATCAGTTGCCACATCTGTGTTAGATCAGCTGATGGACACTGGGGAAGAAGGATCACTGCATACTTGCTTTATTTTGTGGTCTTTACTCCATGTGTTCCTGGGCTATGCCCACGTAATCAGCCATCCATGGATGAGCCTGTCCTCTGACTTGCAAAGGTCTCTCATATATATATATATATAAGTGTTTGTAACTGATCTTATGTAGACATTCAAGTTGAAGTGGCTTCTTAGGTGACAAACTTTGAGGAGGCGTCTCAGAAGTCTCAGTCTTAAGCTTCAAATTTGGTTTTGTCACAAACACCAATGAAAGAAATCTATCCTTAAAGTACAAAATATGATAGTAAGGATTAGATAGATTTTTCCCTATAATTTAATTAAACATTGAATAGCTGTGATGTTACAGGACTCTATGTATGCAGTGAAAGGAATTACTTTTGAAAAGCTTAACCTTTACTTTTATTATGTATATTTTGTGTAATTATATGCCAAAAAATAAATCTCAGCAATAGAAGATATTTATTTTAACAAACATGATTTCTTTCAGTTTATTAGTCTTAGGTTTAGATCTTACCATATATTTCCAATGCATACCTTGTGCTCAGCGCTGTAAGATCTGTTCTGAACTGACATGCAGTTAGGTCGATTTTCTTCTAAGCAGGTTTTCTTTCTGCTCTGAATTCAGGACCAGAGTAAACTACCTTTGCACCCTTGCTGATGTCATTAAGTTGGTATCCCAGAGCTAAACTTTGAATTGGCTCCAGATCTGATATGATTTCAATAGTGATTAAAGCTGGGAGTCTGCTCAGTTCCTTTGTCACTTGAGGAGATTTGTTCTGTGTCACCGTGCCCCAGCTTCAGCACAGCAATGAAAAATGCAAAATGCCCAGCAGTTGTTACTCAGTTCCTGAGGCTCATGACTGCTTCCTCATGAAGTGGGTGTGCCTTTTCTATGCTAGGTCAGATGATGGGATGGAGGACTTGCAGTACAAGCCTGCTATTGGGATGCATGCATCTTCCAGATAGGTACTTCAGATCATGTGTGCTGAGGGGCGTCAAATTCTGAGCTTCTGCAGGCTGAGCTGCTTCTCAGCCCCAGGTTCCCATGTATGATATATCAGTGAAATGCCAGTGGCAATGCAGGCTTTTGGTGCGGGACATAAATAATAATACTCCCATGACTTGCAAGAGGGGGAAGGAGGGAATGTGAAAATGGGCCAAGGGAGTGAATATCACAAGTGTGGTACTTGGTAGATGTGTTATATAGGGCCAAAGGACTTTCTGAGATGTGGAAGACCTGTTACATAGGTGTGCTTTGTGATTTGTGTTTTTCCCTATACATTGAGTGAAATTACTTTTGTAAACAGCTTTTGTAAACAGAAAAATTAATGGTAACTTGAATGAAAAGGGATGACTTCACAGAATGTTCTCTGATGGGATAGTCCCATGAAAATAACATAGGTGAACTGCATAAAGGACAGATCTAGATGAAGACTACAAGCATTCTCTCCACACATACTTGAGTATAAAAACAGAAATCAGATGTAAGCTCAGAACAGGATGTTTGTTCTCTGTTCAGTGAGATAGGTTTATTTCAAAGGCATAACGCAGTTTTAGTGAAACATACTTTTATTTTTCAGAATACCTGTACTGAAAACCAGACCTACTTCGTTGTTTGCAAAGGCATTCTGCAGAAAACTGTTTTGTAGAAGAGAAAGCAGTTCTAGTGGTTTTGAAAGAGAGAAAGCGAGGATTTCGCAAGCACTTTTGAGAATAAAGCGCTCATTGATTAGAAATTTGTGAAGGTCGCCGCCATCTAGTGATGAGATGTTGAAGATGTTGCTTAGAGTGAAACAGTACCCAAACACGAGGCGTTTTTTCTAGCTGTGGCTGCATTCACTCATCACACTGGCTGCACCCTGAACCAGTGGGTTTTTTCATTGTGTGCCCTGTGGCACGTGCATTACCAGTACCAGGGCACACAGTTCACTGTGACACCGTGGGTGCCGAGGCTGGGAGAGGCTGTGGAGCTGTGCTGCTTCAGCTGGCAGTGGCTCAGAGGAGCTGCACAAACGGGTGGCAGCATCTTTTCACCACGACCCTCCTGAACCAAGTGGTTGTACTTCTGCCACATAACCCAGCCACATGTACACTCACATCCTGGGTCCTTGTATGGGTGTCAGGTCCTGGAGAAGTAACAGAAGAATATGTGGGAACAGGGACAGCTTTCTACTGTAAGATTTTGCATCCCAAACTCTGCTACTGAGAAGTGACTGGGGAGCAGCTCCATTGACTGAGGTGCAAGTACTGCTGTAGGAAATTGCGGTTCTGAGTAAGGTTGCAATGCTTACTCCAGTGCACATACACATTTCTGAACCCCCTGCAAGCTGCAGACACTGGGAAGGTCCTGCTAGGACGGAATTACAATAATCAAGCCTTCTGCCCCCAAGGGTGTATGTTGCTGTTGTTTAGGTCACTGCATTACAAAAAAGGGACGTTTGTGTCTCTGAAATTTGTTGCCTTTCCAAAGCTGATTGCCAACCACCAGCCAAAATCTGATGACCTTTCTGAGGAGGGAGCATAATCAAAAGTGTCATCAAGATATTTAATCTGATTCATTATCTAAGCACTCATCACTTAAACAGCAGGGGCATGAAGGAAGGGAGCATCGTCATAGCAATGACCTTGACCAATCCACTAGACTTCTGATTGCCCTGAACGAAATTATGCCAACAGCATGCATTACAGCAGTCAGACTCAATTTGTTTTGTATCACTAGTCCAAGTTTATTAGGGTTGACTTGCAGTTCTAAAGGGCCTGTTGCCCAGACATCTAGTTTAAATATTATGCCAGGGACAAAGCTAAGTGGTACTAAACCAATGAGAGGCCGGAATATGATGTAATGTCTTAGAAATGCTTTTATGGAAGCAGAGCTCTGTTTTTGTTTTCTGCTGGAGGTCAGCTAAGAAGATTATATTTTTAATAATTCTGAAAAATAGTCTGCTGGTTGGGTGAGTCAGTGAAAAAGGAGCCAATCCATCCAGCATAAGGACTAGTTCTGCAATCCTTACAAGAAGAACTGAAATTTGATAAGCTGAACAAATATCAAATTGCAAATAGGAACATTGTTGAACCTTGTGGATTGACAAATCATGATTGTGAACTTGGATGACCAAAGCAAAAGGCCCTCCATTTCTTAATGTCTGTGGGAAAGCATAAGGACATTTTAATTCTCCAGCTACTGACTTGCTGGCAGCCTTTGTATTCACAATGTCTCCTGGGCTGGGACCACTCAGGATTTTCAATAGTGATGGAAGTGGTGTGTTAGTGTTTGCAAGCAGTGTTAAGCTGGAAAAGATGCTCAGAATAAGGAAGGACAGTGTCAATTCAAAATTATTTTAATGAATTGGAAAAGTGCTCTAGACAAAAAAAACCCCAAAGGAAATCATGAACAGGATGAAATTTGGTGTCATGAAATACAGGATACTAGAGGAAGGTAGAGATAAAAAGTGGTAAAACCCTACATTTGGAAACAACAGGCTAAGTAAGGATGAGAAGCATGGTAAAAAAGGACTAGAAGATAATGCTGGTTCTGCTGGCCCACAGCATAGAGATCTAGTGGAAGGAGAAAGTGATGGGAATTATTTGCATACTGTGAAGTAGTCATTTGCTCCACTTGGTGTGAAGAAGGCTTGCTGAAATACTTGATAAACTGGTAGGGAGGCATCAAAACTAAAGAAGTTAATTGAAAAACCTTTAGCCCAGTAATTACAGAATAAACTTTTATGACTAAACCTTGCAGAATTTGGAATTATTTAATCTACAACGAATGGAAAGGGGAACCGGTCTTCAAACAGATGAAAAAGTTGTAAAACCAGGAGAAACTATTTTCTACATGCTGTACTAACAGGATAAGAAATTGTGAATTTAAACTGCATCAAACTTCAAGGTAGACAAGTGCAAAAATTTTTCTTATAATAAATATAAACACATACTAGCACATGTGACTGTTCTGGGAGAAGATAATGCAGTCTAGGGTTTTGAAAACAGACCAGACAAAAATCTATTATGAATGCTTTGGGGATATCTGATTTTAAAGAAAGGGATCAGGGAAATGGAAAAAAACCCTCTACTTCCTTTAAATTTCTCCCATTCTTTTTTCTTTCATGAAAATGTGACCTTCTCAGGTAAGCGCATATATTTTACCTTCCCTGTAAACTCAGCAGCTCATTGAGAGAGCAAACCATTGTTTCAATATTTTAAACTCAACGAGAATACGAAGACTGACAATCAATTCTTTACATATATATTGCCTCCAAAATTACTTACACTTGCCAAATTTAGCAGCATTCACTCATGATCATAATCAGTGAAGGTAAGTCATATTAGGGTGTTCCTGTCATGCTCAGATGGTAACATGCCTTTCAGGAGTATAACACAGCACATATTCCTGGCCCTCACTACTCTGAGTGAAACTTTAGGCTATAGTTCATAGCAATCATAACTGAAACTGTTCAAAAGTAGCTGTTATATGTTAGAGCTTTAAAGAACAATCTACAGCTACAGAATCTTTAATATAAGTGTTTCTTCACATCAAACACCCAAAACCTGACATTTGAGATACTGTTGTGGATGCCCCCATCCCTGAAGGTGTTCAAGGCCAGGTTGTATGGGGCTTTGAGTAACCTGCCCTAGAGCAAGATAGGGGGGTTGGTAATCAATGACTTCTAAGATCCCTTCCCACCCAAGCCTTTCTGTGACATAATGGGGTGCTGGGATGTGAGTGCCTGTGTGGCAGTGGCTTAGGAATTTGTAATGCTCCTCTGCTCATTGAGCAACAACCCATCTTCCCTGACATGTTATTCTACAAAATAGAACAAGAACGCAAAGCAACCACGATATAGCTGTGTAGCTTTGTTAGTGAAATGAGGTTAGATGGAGAGAAGGGTCTCTGGTTCCAGACCTATCTCCAGTCAGGAGCTCCTCTTGAGGTGTGACACACTGAGCTTCCTCTGCGTGAGGGAGCAACTGAACACAGGCATCCTGTTTCTTACAGCCAAACTGTGAGTTTGCTATGTCCAGGTAGGCAGAAATGCCTTGTGGTCTTGTCTTTAAAAGCACAGTAGGCAATTTTTTGCTGTGAAGCTCAGCTTCCTGACAGAAATGCACTTTTCTTTGTGGTGCTGCTGCCTGGCATTCTGCTGCTCAGCCTCCTGGCTTCTGGGACATCCACAACCATACATTGCCAACTGTACAGAGACCAGGGACCTCAGGTGGTTGTTACAGCATTTTCTATCTAAAGTCAATGTCATCCTCAAGCTATTGTCTTTAGAAAAAACTCTGGAATAAAGTCTGCATATGCTTTGAATGTTTAACCTGAACACATGTACTGTTACCTTGGGCACTGTCTCTTTTCAGCTTTGCTTCCAAGAAAAATATTTGCTACTGGCTGGGTTTCTGCTGCTTCTGTGACTTCTGGTGGATCAGGTTCAAGGGTTCCTCTGACTTCTCTTTTAGCACTGCATGTAATTTTTTGAAGTTTCCAGTGGGGCAAACACAGCAACTGAGTGGTTTTCTCTACAGTTGACAAGAGTTAGGGCTGTGCTCTGCTTTAAGCAGTCTCATCTCCGTTTTGCCACTGAAATACTAGAATTGTGGAAGTTAGGAGAACCAGGTGATGAACTGGGTCATTTAGCCCCTCTTCTTTGTGATTAAGCCCAGTCTTAAGCAATACCTCAGTCAGTAATCTTCTGTGGTGTGGATTGAGTTTAGGTTTTCTGGACTTAAAAGGGGAGATAATGCAGTTTTCTTAGCCTTAGCAATCTCTAGATGATGCTAATCCACCCTTAAAGTGCAAGACAATTTCACTAAGGTATATCTATGGTGTATTTTTTATGTTTTGTGCAGCAGGTGTAGTCAAACCACAAACAGCAATGATTTTTTTATTGAAAATGTGCACATTGAAATGCCTGGTACAAAGATCAGGTTTTACCTCTGTGTTATACATTTCCACAAAACACCACAGATACTGCCTGCAAGAAATTTAGAAGGCATTTGCCACCTGGTTTACGTATGAATCCAGGCTTTTTTCTTTTTCGTTTCCTCATTTCCTTCTGACAGTTTGAAAGCAAGTTCTTGATTTTGTGCACTCACTATCACTGCCATTAAATTTTGACACTTTTTACTGGATTCATTTTGTGTAGTGTAGACCCAAATGTTTGTGGCCTCATCTCTTTTCTTTTCAGATGGCAAGTGCTTTTAATGTGTTTTCAGGGTGAGGCATGCCAGAACCTACCACTTAACTGATTGTCTTTTACATGGAAGGCATTTAATCATTTAATTAGGCAATAACACATTAAGCCATTAATGTGTGCCTTGGTGTGCTGGGAGAAACAAGACTAAAGGCAGAGTGACTTCAGTCACCTCAGCATTGCTTTCATGCTTTGGTAATGTGCCATCCTGGAGTGGCTAGCTGCTGTCATAATATGGACTTTCTGTATTTGGAAAAGCTTTTAAATTTTTAAATGCTTTTCTTTTATGTTTTATGGACTACGTTTCTCTTTTGGAAAAGTAGGTTATTGATGTTGGTCTGTTGACATGCCTGCATGACTCTACTGACCCTGTCTCTTTCCTCAATTATTAGAATACAATCCAAATAACCTTTCTGTCAGCTTTGTGTAATTATAGATGACTAAAATATGAAAAATTTCTGATGAAAGCAGGGTCACAGTTTGGGGCCTCATTTTTCTCATTTTTTATTCGTTCTGTTAATAATATATAAAAAAACACTATTAAACATATGTTGAGATATGCTATTAATAAATATACACAATATCATTATGTAGTAATAAAATTATGCTATTCACACACTTACACTTTTCAAATAGCTTAGCAGGTGTTTGAGTAGGTCTCACAACAACTGTATGAAATAGATAGGAATGCTGTAAATGGAGGTGTACAGAAAATAAGGTACTGGTAAACATTGATCTAGTTGGCAGTATTTTGACTATATGTTTTATTTTTCCAAGGGGTAGAGAAAAAATGCACATAAGATAATTACGAATAAAATACTGAGATTTTATTTAAGCAGTGCAATGATTCATGCCCAACTTAAACCAGAAGGCGTAACTGCTCTGTACCCTGAGGATAATGTAGTGTACCCTTGATTCACTTTAAATCTGTTCTGGCTTTTCCTACCTCAAAGGATATATTCTCTATTTGCAGTAACTGCTTACATTTTTGACGACAGTTCATGGACTGTATTTTCTGTTTTCTATTTTCTAAGGAAAGTTGTTACCTCAGGTTACATTTTCTACACTTCTCTTCATTCTTATTACCTCTCTGGACTCCCTTCATTTGGCTCCCATCTTTCTTGAAGTGCTGTGACCAAAACTAGACATCACACTCTTGCTGCTGCCTTAGCAGTGCTGAGTAGAGCTGAAGTCCCAGTCAGGCAAGGCAGAGTGGCTCACAAAGTACTTCAATCTGTATCAGCTGCCAGCAGTGTCAATAGGCCACTCCAACAGTCAAGACTCACTGAGACGCAAGAGAGTCCTTGTCGAGTTCTCTCCTTCACCCCCACTCTTAGCAACGCACCTACCACTATAGAGAAAAGCATTCCCAACTCCTTGATTTCTTACTGTGGATTATTCACAGCACGCTGGAGTCAAGGCTTCAGTGATTATCTAGGGCTGACTCATTGTTGCCTTCTTTGAAAAGTGGAAACACATCAATTCTGTCATTCCCAAGTTTCCAACTGTACTTTCCTCTCTTTGTAATGTCTGTGATTCCTGGAAAGCAATACACATTTGGTACATTGATCTATGGAGGAAACCTAAACAAAAGAATTCTCTGGGAATACCTATTTCAGGTAGGTCCTAAGCGGCCCTGAACAAGAATCCCCTCTCCTACATTCAAAGAAGCAAAGGCCCAATTTTTTTTATATATATATATATATATATATCTTCTCTATATTTTGCATGCGATGGTTCCAGTTTCAAGTGGAGGTGCTTAATGTACCAGGAAGGGTAACCTCAAAATGCTTCTGATTTTCAGCTGTTCTATGGACATGAGGTTCAATTATAGTGTCCAAGTGGCTAGAGGTTTAGTGGAACATTTATGATGTTCAAATCTAAGTTATGTATGGATATGAGTGATTATTTAGTAACTACAGCTCTTCTGAAAGTTCCTCTAAGGCCTCTAAGGTAGAAAAGCTCCTAGCTGTTGATGTGTGGGGATTCTGACAGTGCTTTTAACAGGAGGCAGAACTGAGAAATTTGTTTGCGTAAAATTTCCGTTTTCCTCAACATGACCTTGGAAGGTCAGCTGGCCCATGTTATGAATCCAGATGAGGAAGGATTCACCAGACCTAGTTCATGTTCGAAAGATGTGTGCACTGGGGATCTTAGTGACCTCCAATGGCTATCAGTTTTGGGGAGAAAGTATTTATGATTTCATACCAGTCAATGTACTGATATCATAGAATCATAGAATGATTTGGATTGAAAGGACCTTAAGGATCATCTTGTTCCAACCCCCAGCCATGGACAGGGACCTTCACCTTTCACTAGAGCAGGTTGCTCAGAGCCTTATCCAACCTGGCCTTGAACACCTCCAGGGATGGGGCATTCACAACTTCTCCTCGAAAACTAGATGTAATCTAGAGTCTGGCACAAGAGTCTTATGAATTTCGCTGGTTAAAATTGTAAAACTCATCAGTTTTGTCTGGGGTTTCCTTTGCGGCATGAGAATCAATCAGACATAGCATTTAAACTGTAAAAAAGTATGCTGAAACTCCAACTGGGAAATTGACTAATAGCTATTCCTTCAGGATGCCTACAAATTGTTTACTCTTTTGCTTTGTTTTGGAAGCAGAATGATGTTCCCATGAAAGTCTTAAACTCTTATCAGCTTGCTATGTTTGATATATACTTTAACACCTTGTTTGTGTGCAATTTACATTTCAGTAAAATCACGAGTATTTTTTAAGGTATGTTCTTTCTACACCGAAAAATGTTTTGTATCTTGACATGATGGGACACAGCCTGTCAGAGAGGAACTCACACCTGGGTTCAGACCTCTTATTTGCTGTGGCTGCATTACAAGAACAGCACAAATACTGCAAAGGGGTAGGTAGTTATTGAGTCATAGAATGGAATGACCTTAAAGATCATCTAGTTCCAACCACCCTGACAGTAAGATTGTCCTTGTTATCTGACCTTTGGAGTTCCCTACGATGCTGAACTTGCTTGGAGCCACCTAGTTCTATTTAGGCCAAGGATGTTTTTTGTCTCATCGTCCACCATGGTTTTGGCTGGCATGCTGTAAATATTTTTCTCCTCAGGAGCTGGTACAGTGATGTGTTTTGGATTCAGGATGAGGGTAATGTTGATGAACCAACACACTGATGAGTTGTTGCTGAGAAGTGCTTGCCCTAAGTCAGGGACTTTTCAGTGTCTCATGCTCTGCCAAGAAGCAGGTGCAGAAGAAGATGTGAGGGAGCATGGCCAGGAGGGTGACCTGAACTGACCAACAGGATATTCCATACCACAGAATGTCATGCTCAGTGTTAAATGGAGCAGCAAGTGGGTTGAGAGGCGCTGCTGAGGGATGGGCTGGGCATCAGTCAGTGGATGGTGAGCAACTGTACTGTGCATCACTTATCTGTCTTGGGTTTTATTCCTCTCTCTCCTTTTAATTACCGTTATTATTTTTGTTATTATAATATCTTACTTTGCTTCAACTATTAAAACTGTTCCTACCTCAGCCCACGAACTTTACTTTTCTCCCCCTCGATTCACTGTGGGGGTGGGCGGCGGCTGGGGTGGGGCTGAGGCACCCACCTCCTCCTGTCCTATCTCATCCCGTGTCTCCCCGGCCATCCCGCTCCCGCTCCAGCCGGCCTTGGGCGTCCCTCCCGGCGCCACCAGATGTCGCCAGCATCCCTCTGGAAAAGTGGCCGGGCTGGCTGCGGGCTGTGCGGGCTGTGCGGGCTATGCGGGCTGTGCGGGCTCTGGGCTGTGCGGGCTGTGCGGGCTGTGCGGGCTGTGCGGGCTCTGGGCTGTGCGGGCTGTGCGGGCTGTGCGGGCTCTGGGCTGTGCGGGCTCTGGGCTGTGCGGGCTGTGCGGGCTGTGCGGGCTGTGCGGGCTGTGCGGGCTCTGGGCTCTGCGGGCTGTGCGGGCTGTGCGGGCTCTGGGCTGTGCGGGCTCTGGGCTGTGCGGGCTGTGCGGGCTGTGCGGGCTGTGCGGGCTGTGCGGGCTCTGGGCTCTGCGGGCTGTGCGGGCTGTGCGGGCTCTGGGCTGTGCGGGCTGTGCGGGCTCGGGGCTGTGCGGGCTCTGGGCTGTGCGGGCTCTGCGGGCTCTGCGGGCTGTGCGGGCTCTGGGCACTGCGGGCTGTGCGGGCTGTGCGGGCTCTGGGCTGTGCGGGCTGTGCGGGCTGTGCGGGCTCTGGGCTGTGCGGGCTCTGGGCTGTGCGGGCTGTGCGGGCTGTGCGGGCTGTGCGGGCTCTGGGCTCTGCGGGCTGTGCGGGCTGTGCGGGCTCTGGGCTGTGCGGGCTGTGCGGGCTCGGGGCTGTGCGGGCTCTGGGCTGTGCGGGCTCTGCGGGCTCTGCGGGCTGTGCGGGCTCTGGGCACTGCGGGCTGTGCGGGCTGTGCGGGCTCTGGGCTGTGCGGGCTGTGCGGGCTGTGCGGGCTGTGCGGGCTCTGGGCTGTGCGGGCTGTGCGGGCTGTGCGGGCTCTGCGGGCTGCGGGCTGTGCGGGCTGTGCGGGCTCTGGGCTGTGCGGGCTGTGCGGGCTGTGCGGGCTGTGCGGGCTCTGGGCTGTGCGGGCTCTGCGGGCTCTGGGCTGTGCGGGCTCTGGGCACTGCGGGCTCTGCGGGCTGTGCGGGCTGTGCGGGCTGTGCGGGCTCTGGGCTGTGCGGGCTCTGGGCTGTGCGGGCTGTGCGGGCTGTGCGGGCTGTGCGGGCTCTGGGCTGTGCGGGCTCTGCGGGCTGTGCGGGCTGTGCGGGCTCTGGGCACTGCGGGCTCTGGGCTGTGCGGGCTCTGGGCTGTGCGGACTCTGCGGGCTCTGGGCACTGCGGGCTCTGGGCTGTGCGGGCTCTGCGGGCTCTGCGGGCTCTGCGGGCTGTGGGCTGTGCGGACTCTGCGGGCTCGGGGCGCTCCAGCGCTGCCGCCCGTCGCAGGACGGGAGGGTCACCAGGAAATTCCGGGAATTTGGAAACCCCCCTGGCCCGGCTGGGAGCCGGTGCTGGCAGCATGGGGAGAGCAGGGGCGGGGAGCTGGGGGCCCTGGCTCAGGGAGTTTCGCTCATGCACAAGTCCACACCTGGAGGTTTTGCTGAGGACGCGAGTATGGAAATGGCAAACTTTGAGTAAAATAGTAATAAGTTTGCTTGGCGTGGCCCTGAGCACTCTGTGCTCAGCCCGGGACTCCGCTCCAGCCATGTGACACAGCCAGTGTGACACAGCCAGTGTGACACAGCCAGTGTGACACAGCCACGGACGGTGAGAACAGAGAGCCCAGAAGGTGTTGACCCCCAGGCAGTTTGTCCCTCAAGATCCTCTGAGCACAGGGCCTTGGTTAAATTGCTCCATCCTCAACTGAGGATAAAATGCTCCCTGAGCCACAAAATGTGTTTTTAAACGATGTTCTTTTTTTTCTTCACTTTTATTCTGAAAGATCATGGTCACAGACATTAAAGACTCACAGTCCTGTGTCTAAATCAAAGTTGTTCATCTCCTGAATCCCTGTAATTGCTTGTTTCTTATTCTGGAATAAAATTCTATATCCTCAACCTCCAATTTATGGCTTTTTCTTCTTTAATGCCTATTTCTCAGCTAGCTTTTCATCCCACCTGATCCCTTCATCCTGCTTTTATCACCATTTCCTAACATATTTTTTAAATTTTCGTTATCAGACTTAGTCTGGACTTCTAGATAGGAGCCTTGCCTAATTTTTTACTTCTCATCTCAACTTTGGCACAGAGCTAGTGTTAGGCCATTTTACTTTAACAGAGGGAGGGATTTTCCGTGTTTAATTCCAGTTGCTCTTGCCCCAGTGCTTTTTGTGTCAACTTTTTCCCTTTAGAAAAATCTGGTGGAAGCAATGAGATACAGAATGCAAATCAGAAGCAGTGTATTATTTTAAATTGTGTAATAGCAAAGAACAGCACTATGCTCAACATTTTTAGTTGCTATAATGTGGTTTCTTTCTATGAATTCTTATTAAAAGCTAATATTTAAAAGTGTAAATGGGAGAAAAAATAGATCATGTTTATTGCTTATCTTTTTCAATATGCAAAACTAAATGGGAGCAGAGACAAGTACAGATAATTAGATAAATGATTCATTCTTGATGCATTAGGGTATGACTTCTGCTTAAATAATTCCAGCTGGAATGATGACCGTCTCAGTCACATTGAAAGCAGGAAAAAATGCAGTGGATGAATATCTCACAGTTGCAAATTTCAGCTGATATAAACCATCATCCCAAAGTGCATGTCACTTGAACTTGCTCCTCCTTTCTCCTCAAAAGCAAATGTTCACTGTCTTTTTTCTTAATATGATTTCCTTGACATAAAAGGTTAACTCAAGAAAAAAAAAAAAAAAAAAAAAAAAAAAAAAAAAAAAAAAAGTCTGTTGGGGCTCAAAGACATTGTGTTCTGTCACGTGGAAAGACTGTGTCTAATTCTGTTTTAGGGACCTCAGCTGTAACCTTTGATCACACCTGGACGCAGCACAACCATGTACTGCCCTTCTGCAGCTGCCTCCAGCTGCCAGCAGGTCTGTGCTGGGCTCAGTGTGTGCAGAGTGACTGGGGTGCCTGCCCACACAGCATCACCTGTGCTGAAGGACATCTGGGTGATCTCCTTCTGCACCCATCAGTCCTGGCAGGAGAGGTGTCTGGGGAAACCTATGGAGCTACAGCTGTAGCTGCTGACAGCATCTTTTGACTGTATAAACAGCCCTATGGTGTGTATTTTCTGATCTCTGAATGCTTGAGTAAGCTGTTTGAACATTATTTTAACATGGGGCTTTTTTGGTTTTTTGTCTTTAATGGAGTATTTATTATGCACTCCTGCATCTATTGTGCCTTTAGTTCCACTGTGCTCTGGTGTACAGTGCATGTTTACTTGTCTTTGTTTGAAATAAGATATAAATAAACTAGGCATCATGCACTGTCAAACAGCAGTGCTCTGTGGTTTGCAATCTTTGTGAATTGTGCCAAATTCCATTATTGAGCTAGAAACCAATAGCTACTCCTTTTTTCTGCTTCCTGTTACACAACCAGGAACCTGTGCAGTGATACCCTTGGATGTCGGAGATGTGGAAGATGTTCAAGGCCAGAGGGTGCTGAGCTTAATATTCACTCCTGAGTGCTGCAAAGATAAAGTGTCAAAAAAGCTTTTCATGGGGGAAAAATGCCTTATTCTTTGAAACCAGAAAGTTTGACAGGACAGGTTAGTTTGAGAGAAGTTATTTAAAAGAGAAACGGGTGTGAGGAGCACCTGCAGGCCTTAGGGTTTCAGTGTTCAAGGTGCTTCCTATGGTGCAGAGCTCCAGTAGATGAGGGCTACAAGGTTTTTGGTCAGTCCTCTGTGGTGCTGGAAGTCCTTCAGGCTCAGCTGATCCCACTCTCAGGGGCAGCAGGGAAACAACGAGACTCTCACCATCAGCCTTTCAACATTCTCACACCTCCTGAGCCTCCTGGGAGTGCTTACCTCCAGGGTGGCTAAATCAGCACAAATTGGCAGTGTAGCTGGACTGGATTTCTTAGATTACATGTTGGGTTGACAAAACAAAGTCAAGTCAGTAAGGAGGCCTGAGGCTAAAACTAAAATGTTGCTTTACAGTCTTAAGCTGAAAATGCCCTTATTGCAATATAGACTTGAAGCAATGATGGTCTT
The DNA here is from genome assembly GCF_965231275.1 of Zosterops lateralis. Taxonomy (NCBI): domain Eukaryota; kingdom Metazoa; phylum Chordata; class Aves; order Passeriformes; family Zosteropidae; genus Zosterops; species Zosterops lateralis. Next base: position 25,887,893 of record NC_139763.1, read on the forward strand.
CAAAGCACCTCCATGCTAGGCTCCCTCCCCCTGCAGTGTCTCTGGAGAGGAGGTGCCCATGCTCTGTAAACAAAACCATTTAGCAGGTTCGTTCAGCCTTGCTGGGTTGAGTTGGATTTATTCTATGGTTTAGGAGACTTTAATCTCAGAAAGGTGGGCTTTAGTTGTCCCAAAAGGTCCTTATTCAGTGACACCATTGAAAAGGTATCTTCCTATGATAAGCTGAAATAAACCATAGTGAGCCAAGAGCTACTTTCATGTTATCTGTATTTCTGAAGAAATCTCAATAAAAGTATGTCATCAGCCACCTTTATAATAGGACATCACATAGTCATTGTCTCTGTATCTGTTAATATAATAAATCATGAGTGGAAAGCAAACAGTAGTGCATTGTCCACCTTCATTTTTCTGTCTTCTGGAGCTCTAAAAGAATTAAATAAACATTTATTAAATGTTCCTATGAGAAAATTATGCTAAAAAGTTGGGTGGCTTGTCCCACAGAAACAGGATTGACATTAGAGGGCAAAAAATAGCCTTGTGTTCTTGCACTTTGTCTTAAAACCAGAATTAATTGTACCAGCTATTTCAAAACCTTGAAATAGCTTAAACTCTATTCAAAATATTTATATTCTTTGTTCATTGTGTTCTCCAAAGAAGCAGCTTAGTTTCAACTGTATTTTCAGATTGTAAATAGTGGTGTGAGATGGTGAAAATGCAGGTTTCACCCCTAGATGAATTGTTCAATAAAATATGCTCTAAGGACACTGAGTTGCTTGCAGAATTACTGGGCTGTGCCTTGATGTGCAGCAGCTGCTATAGTTAGACATGCTGTATCATGATTTCTGGGATGTTAGCAATGGGGATAAAGCCAGGCAAGTGAGAATAGAAGTATCTGTAAATAAAAACAGACTGGTAGAGGTAGGATCACTGCAAACAGAAGCAATACATGCTGTTCAGCTGAGCAAATATCTGTCACACAATGCAGCTGACACGAGACTAGACATAATTAATGGGATTAATAAGGTAATCCAACTGTTAAAATGTAAAATGGTTAATTCCTGTGACATCTGAATTTGGTTTAACCTGTGAATAGCAGTTAATTTTAGAAAAAAACATTCCATAACATTGCAGAGTATTTAGAGTAACTCACCAAAACAAGCATTTACTAGTAAATAAAAATAAACAAAAGCAATATTAATTTTCTTTATGCTCCCCCAGTGTCAATATTTAACATGTTCCATTGTTCTGACATCTGGGCCATTAAATAGATAAAGGGACTGGAAAAATGGCCAGCTAAGCTACCCACGAAGTTGGGGTATTATGAAATACTGATTGCAACTATGATGCCTGAATTTGAATTTGTAATCAAGCCTCTGGAGGTATAAAAAGAAAAACAAATCCAACCCAACAGTGACAAAAAACATTCTCCTCAAAAAACCCCAATTTCTCCAGAAACTCAGTCAAAAACCTACATAACTGCATAAGCAGTGGAATTTGTGCATGCAGTTTTGTATTCTTCAATATCAGCTTTTGGAGCATTGCAAGTGGATGTGCTTATTCAGGAAACTAAGCCAGACGTTTGACTTGGTTGTCACATGAGGTCAGTTCACTTTTGCTGCCCTGTGAAGTGAGTGGGATAGACAGGGTAGCAATCAGCAATGGAGTGGAGAGCTGTGCACATGGATTTCCCACACAGGACAGAATGGATGTCTGCAGGATGTAAATGCTCTTCTGACAATGAGGCTGCTTGGCTTCTTTCTCTCTCTTTACTTCAGGGTCTTTGGAGAATACACTAATTTATCCTTATGACCTGTTTTATGATTTTACCACCTTTCTTTTCTTTCATTCCTAGACATGTATATGAACATTTCCTTAATAGTGTTACAAGTGCTTTTCATTCTCTTTGTATGGAGTCCTTCAAAACTCACAACACTAATGCTCAAGGGCACAAGCTTGATAGCAGCAAAATGTTACGTCGCTTTTGATTTTTTTTTTTTTTCATTTACAACAGTTTCCCAAATAACGTGTATTCTCTGCATGTACCTGAAGTCAAACTAATCATTAAGACTAATTATATAAAACATACAAAGTCTCTTTGCTTCCATGCATGGGGGTTTCTAAAATGTGAATCACTTCTTTCTTGTGTGGGTGACCATGGCTTGGAACAGATTGCCCAGGGAGGTTGTGGAGTCTCCCTCACTGGAAATATTCAAGAACTTTCTGGACACCATCCTGTGCCCTGTGCTCTGGTATGACCCTTCTTGAACAGAGAAGTTGGACCAGATGACCCACTGTGATGCCTTCCAATCTGACCTATATTGATTCTGTGAAATATTGGAGCCCCAAGAGGGGCTTCTGAGTCATATACTTACAAATAGTATCTTTTCCAGATACATGGAGATGTAGGTAAGTGGTCTCACACAGAATACCACATATGAGTGACTGTAATTTTTGCTTTTCCTAAGTGTAAAATCTAAAAATTAAGTCTCAGTGCACCATTTTCACACTGTTGTGTCCACAATAAACAACTTGGTGAAGTAATAAGGATGACATTTAAACTGCTTATTTGCACAGGAGAGATTGTATGTGGTATGCAAAAGCATTAGTTTACAGTGAATCATCTACTCTGTACTAACTCCCATGGATGTTGCTGGTGAGGGCTACACATCCCTACTCCACTTGCAAAAGCAAGGGCTTTGAGGGGACAGCAAGGGAGACAAATCCTAAGAAGGACTGGAAAAAGGAATACACCTTCAAACAAAATGCACCTTCACAGTCTATTTGTCCAGAATGCCTTTTATACCTGTCAGAGCTGTCAGAGTGGATGCTCCTTGCCTGCATTGGGACTCACTGCTAATCCTCAGCTCTCACCACTGGGCTGGGGCTGGGGCTGCTCTACAGGGATCCCTGGTTCTCACTGCTGGAGCTGTAACAGGCCCCATTCAGCCTGGAGGAGGGATTTCAGTTTCTGGATGAATGTGCAGTTGATTCAAACAAAATATGTTGTGAAAGCACTTACAAACTGTAATGTATTTGCTTGTTTTGTTTTTTTTTTTTCCTGGCTTCTCAGAACTTCCGTGCTGTTTTTCCATGAACTGTTAATAATTCAATTCTGCCTTTATCAGCTAGTCTTGCAATACAGACAAAAATATTTTGTCAGATGGCACAGGTATGGATCATTTAATGCAAAACGTCTGTTGTGCTTATTGTGTGCCCCTCCTTGCACAACCTGGTGTTGCCTTCGTTGTGAGGAGAGGAGAGCTGGGCACCTCCTTGTCGTGACTCTTCTCTATCAGGACTCAGGCTGACAGCAGGGGTCAGCTGATTATCACTGGGAAAGCTGTGGTGCTCTTGAAGACAAGGAGTTAGCTCATGGTGGATGCATGACACTGTCTGGAGAGTGGTGGCATCAATTCACAACTAAAGAAGAGATTTTGAGTTGTCTGGAGGAGAGGGCCAAATAAGCTGTTTTTGTCAGGGAAAGAGAGCCTTGGCTAGGGACTGGTGGAACTTGTGAATGAGGTCTGAGGGCCTCAGTCAGGTAATTAGGTGCTGAAAGCAGACTATGATTGCATGTTGAGCAGTGTGCATACCCACCTGGTGTTACACTGATGTGAGCTGCCACCCCACTGAGGGACGAACGCATAATATCATCCCGTTTTGAAAGCAGGTTTACATGGCTGTACCTGTTTTGATTTCTTCTATTTTCTTGAATGTTACAAAATTAGGAGTGCTTTACCTTTTGGATCAGTTGGTTAACAGATGTTTGCTCCTTGGGTGAATGACAGGAGCTTTTATTTTCTTACTTCTTTTGTTGATGGTCTACTTTGCACCTTTGACAGTATATGGCTAACAGATGGAAGAGAAACTGGAATGTAGGCAGCTGGAAATGTTGTCTTCCTCACCAAGTACCTGGGCCATAAATGACTGCAAACACTTAATCGTGGTGAATACTCTCTCTGTACAGCAGCTGTTCAGGTGTCAGCACAAGTTGACACTTAGTAACACTGAGTTAACCTTTGGTGATAAGATAATGCTCTACTGGCCTTCACTTCAGGAAGAGCTGTAATGGTACCTTGGGGCACAAAACACAGAGAACAGAACTGTGAGGTAATTGGACAGAAGTTTACCCCTCCATGTCAGAGTGCTACAGATTCTTATTTGTAACAAACACGAATTCAGACTGACCTGATGGCTGAAAGGTATCACAAGAAGATAATGACATCTTTGTATAAAGTTGTGCTTGTCGTTTTCTTGCCTGGAAATTTTCAAGAAAGAGAGAGGAAAAAATACCTAAGTAAAAAATGTGACTGATGTGGAAGAGGACACTTCAGAAAATAGGTGGGCCTCAGGCCTGTAAGCTTACCTACTATAATCTGAAGAAGCACGAATGCCAAGCAATGAAATTTAATGAGATGTCTGGCCCAGAAAAGGCAGGGCCAGAGTAGTTTGCATGTGGCTGGCACCACCCTGAGGACCTGTTTGAGTATATTCAGTTCAGTACTTTATGTAAAAAAATCAGTAAAAAAATTATGTTAAAAAATGGCTTGTGCCATTATTTTTTTCCAATTGTTTTTTATTAAAACTTTTAAAAATACTTTATGAGTGTTTTTCAGGATTGTCACTGTAAACCTTGTACTGACGTGTCTCCTGTAAGTCTATTAAATTATGGTTGTTCATCTTTTAAAGACAAGGCAAACAAAGAAGTGGAGGAGAGAGAGTCAGTCAGAGACTGAAATAGGATGATAAATTCATCCCTGTTTTACTTATCATTCTTAATTTTTCATTCAAGTTTGATATTTACAGAGTGTACTTTCCCTATACTTTGCTCTTTCTTTTGATTAACCTATCAGCATAATGGTGCTCTGCATTAGACATAAGCATACATAAATATTTAATTTGATAGAGAAGACCAATGCAGTTGCCTGCATTGTCCTGCACTGAAACAAGTCAAAAGATATCTATGGTAAAACCTAGAGAGCATAAAAGCAGCAAGCTGGAAGCAGTGTCCTTACAGCTTCTGGTAACAAAGAACTTATTCCAGGTAGTGAGCACAAGGTCTAGTAAACGGTTTGTTCCTGGATATCTTCTGAAATATTGGAAGGCTTTGCTGGTTTTCTGAACTCCTTCTACACAGCTAAAGCTCTGTCTTTCTCATCTGTACCTGAAATGCTTTGGTGACACAGTCAGTGTGCTTATTAAGTGACATGTGTATATAGTGAGAGATGTGCCACTGTTCTGACAGAGAAATTATACAGGTGGCATGTTTTCTTCCATGTTTGCTCTTGGTGTCTGCTCTTGCTTATCCTTCTATCAGCCACTGTTTCCCAGCCTTTGTCCAGCCTCCAAGAGCACTATCTGCTCTGAAACAGCGAACTAATTGTAAACTAATTGCGAACTCTATATTCCCTCTTCCTTCCTTCCTTTCTTCAACCTGTTTACATCAGACAGAAAAATAAGGAGGTAGTTTTTCTGTAGCTTTGAACTTCTGCAGCAACTATTGGATATTTGGGCACTCAGCACCTCAGAAAATACTATTTCAGGTGTTTAAAGTAGTCTTTTATTGCTGAGTTGCTTCAAGCTGTGTGTAAGCAGATAAACTGAGTGCATATTTTTCAGTGGCACTAGGAATTAGTAGATTTAAATACAGACCATTTCCACACCAAGGAAGTAAAATTCAAACGTTTTAGATCCCACATATGTGAGCTTTGAAAAACTGTAAATGTAAGACATAGATAAGTAAAACAAATCTGTCAGGAAAAGAGTCTGTATAGTGTATATAGCACTATACCTTAGTGTTCCGTTAAACACATCAAACATTTTATTGCACTGGGACTTTAACATCAGGACATTAACACTAGTAAATACTCTGCTTTACTAGAAATCAACTGTTGATTTAATGATTGTGTGGAGACCTGCTACCTGCAGCTAGGCCATTTCCCTTGGCACCAAGAGATGCAGACAGCCCATTCCTTTGAATCATCCTTCTTGTGATGTCTGTGCCAGACTACCTGAGGATCTCCAGCTGCCACACAGCCATTAATGCAGCTGTGGATCAGACAGTGAATAAGTCATGTTCCTCTGTTTTAGAGATGAGGTGGGCATGCAAGACAAAGGTGCATTAAAGGACATGCTGAAGGACATTTTTTTTTTGTGCAGCCAACTCTTCCATTGACTCCAGCCCCAGCATTTCGTGATGAGACTCCTCATGGTGAACAGGAAAATGGGCTAGCACAAGGAATCTCAGGCTGGCTTATAATAATGCAAATTGTTAGCCTGTTGTTTCATAGTTGAAAAGGGCTCACAGTAGCAAAATAATGGACTTGTTTTTCTTTAGAACCTCTGTCCTCTTCCTTGGCACTTTCCCAGAAGTAAGGATATGTGGTTAGTAGTGGTTATCCACACCCTGCTTCCCAGCTTCCAGTACCAACCTGGGCTGAACAGGCAAAGGTTATATTTTTGTCCCTTGCTTTATATATTGGCTTCCTTCAAACAGCAGGAAGAAGAACACGAAGTGTGACTCCAAGGTAGCAGATTCAATGTTTTGGCATGAGTATGGCAGGAGTATTTTATTTTATTTTTCAGTGAGATTCCACTTTGGTTGTTTGAACATTTTCTTCCCCTCTGAATTTCTTTAATATGGTTATTTTTAAATATTTTTGATCATGCTGCCTTAATGTTGTTTATCTCGCAGAGTGTAGCCCTTTGTCTCACAAGAGCAGGTTCACTCCCTCCCTGCCTTGACACATGCTGCCAAATCCAGCTGATTTCTTGCTGTGCAGCAGATCTGTTCCTGGTTTTAAGAGTGGAAAGGGCTGTTCGCCGTGTGGAGTCCAGCAGGGCTAATAGCATATTTTTTTTTTCCCTGAGCTATTATCCCATTTGATTACTATCTGCCTTTTTTACTATTTTGCAGGCTATTTACATGGTCAGCTGGTAAGTGATAGGTAAGCTTACTACTAATTGAATTTCTTTTTTAGGAGTGCAATTTGGGATGGACAGACCCCATATAAGGCAACAAAATTAATTGCCCAGGAATATGTAGGTTCTGACTCACATCAGTTATCAGGTTGAACAGAAAACTCCATGTGCTGTGTAACTTCATACAAAATATTCCCCTCCAAGAAGCAGTGCTGTTCTTTATGGCAGAAGGTTCTGGAAAGATGATAGAGCCTTGAATAGGGAAGGTACAGCTGAGGTTGCATACTCACTCAGCTATTCCTCTGTGTCAAAGCACTCAGTTTCCAGGAGCAGACAGCTATAATTTTCACTCTTGACACTTACAATCAAAACCTCTTTACACATTTTTTCCAAGTTCACAATCAGCTATGTTTGGTCTCCATTGCTTCCATAGAAAATTTGGGGTAGGAGAGGTACTGATGACAGGCTTAAAAAAAAAAAAAAAAAAAAAAAAAAAAGGTTAATCATTATCCAGCCACCAACATTAGAGGCAAACTTTAGAAGATTCTGATAAATACCCATCTAGCCCTAAATTCCCAATGGAGTGGGTAGCTTCCTCCATTTATTCAAAGCATGGTCAACAGTGCTTCAGTGGTTAATATTGTTTGATAATTTTTTTCAGTTTTCCTTACTCACTTCAGACCAGGCAATTGCCACAGACTTATACACCTTGTTTTTATGTTTATACTGTATTTTCAGGGTGCCCATTCAGAACTCAAACTGTCCTAATCCTTGTATTCAAAGCTGAAACTTGGAAACATCCAGGGTTACTCCCAGTTCTTTCTCACAAACTTTCATCAATGAGGATAACACTGAAGAGTTCCTCAGAGGGTGTATTAAACATTATGAATGCAGCATTTTGCTGTAGGAGTCTGACCAATGTTTGTTTGGCCCATGTCCTATCTACTGACCATCCAAGATCGATCTCATTGCTCATCTTGCCCTCTTCATTGAGGTGTTCACTAAAGAAAAAATAGAAGAAATCTACTTAAAAAATTGAACAAGCTCATGGGAAGAAAACAATAAAAGGACTAGAAAGAAAAAGAATAAAAGAAAAATAAAAAGAGAAAGAGAGAAAAATTCTGATAGGAGAAGCCCATGATGAGGCAAATTTAATTTAATTTAATTTCATATTTCATTCCATTTCATTTCATTTAATTTTTTCTTTTTTTTCCCATCAGAAACATCTCTGATAATATAATACCAAATTAAGATAATATATATTATACATATTATAAATATATAATATAATAAATATAATACCCTCTTTAGTTTGGAAGTTTTTACTCTATGTCTAAGCAGCAAACAATTTCTAGATGCTATTTTCATTGTATTGGTATTAGCAATGTATTTAATCTAATTAACAAAATAAATACATCAGGAAAATGAGAAAAAGAATATAGAGTTGCCATATACCAGCTCCTTTTTGGATTGAGAGTTATTCTTTTCAGTATGTCTCATGTGTTACTACTTTGGCCAAGAGAAGAGAATGGTATGAAACACTGGTTCTGTCCACATCAATGTTTTGCCATGAATTTCAATGGTAAAAGATTTCCCTTCCCAGTCCGAGGTTTACTGCCTCTGCCAATATATCTTACTTATGTTGTGTTCTAGTGTGAGATGTTGTTTTCTGAGGTAAATCACCATAATTCTAAGTGTTAGGGTCTCCAAAGCTTGTTCCTTTGAACTTTACAACTGTTTCTGCTTGGTTAGATTCTTGTGTCCCTGAGAATTGTGCACCAGTGCTGACAGTGCTTCTGTTTTTAAGCCTTGATTAGTGGTGATGTAATTAACAACAGTGACAGACACAGCTCTGTGATTAGTGACAGAGTTATCAATCCTTGCAGTGAATGAGGTAACCTGCATCTCTGAACTGGTGTTTCAGGCTCTCTTCAGATTCAGGAAGACATCTTCAGAAATGCATTATTCAAGTAATAATTTAAAAATTGTTCTTGTGATCTAACTACTTTCTTAGCAAAACAAAGGAAAAAAGGGTGTTAGAAGCCTACCCAACCATCATAATTTTGTCTTTTTAAAAAGGAGGCAAAGAAAGTGGAAGTTTCAGTGATCAAATCAGATTCTTGCTCTAAATGCACACTTTGTGAAAGTATGATTTATGACTATAAATATGAATGAAATAAAGATAGAATATACCTACATAATGACCTAATCCACTATCCCTGAGACCAAGAGAAAACAATTAAGCATTGTTGCATTCATATGACTTGAAAAAGAAGTACTGTTACTAGTAGAATTGAAAAGGCTACCTTAAAACAGCTGCAATTAGCTGTTGCAATGAACTTACTGGACAATTTTCTGTCCTTATCTTTTAATTGTTCTTTCAACCCTTGCATCCTTTTCTTTTTGCATTGAGAGAAACAATGCAAAACATTTATTTTCAGGTTTTTGAAGAGAGCTATTATTCATTTATCCTTAAAGAAGGTGTCAGTACTTTGCACAATGAGTTCTTGCTCATTTGCAGAAAAATTCTAGTCCTGTTGAACTGTGAAACTTATCACTGCTTTATGTGTTAAAAAATCCGAATAGAACTTGTTTTAGTCCTCAAATGTCCTTGCTAAAATGTAAATGAAAGATATTGTCATTGGAGAGACAGTCTTGGTATTAGTATTCAAATAAACCATCTCACCTTTGGTAATTCCTGCATGTGTGGTCTTTATGCATTCAGTTTGGGTGATCTCTTCTGTAAATCAGAACTCATTTATGGATCTTGCTAAGACTGAATCTTGTGTTGTGGAAAACAGGAAATCCATCTGCATGGGGCCAAAGTATGACTGAGAATTACATAAAGCTGTGTCTTGTGTGCAAATAAATACTTAATGGGAGTTTAAAACCATGGCAAATATTTTGTCACCTTGGCCTTACTTCTTTGGCTCAGATTTCTACTAGTCACTACGCCAGCTGCCTCATGCCTTGCTGTCTTGTAGTCCCCTTGCAGTTCTTTTCACAGTGGTGGCAAAAGGGTTCAGAGTGAATTCATCTTGTTTGAGGTCTTCAGGTCTTACTGCTGATGCTTTGCATAGTTATTTCTCTTCAGATACTGTTAATCTAGGATGGCAGCATTCTCTTTCTGAGTGAGGAAAAGAAAACTCAAATTGATGGTCAATTCTCTCTTGTACTTTTAAGAATAACTGCATTATTATTCTCTGCCCCTTGAAACCTGGATGCTTTTTCAGTATGACGGCAGGGCTAGGATTCAATTTTAGCTTTCTTGCTTTAATAATTGAGCAATTCTCAGGGTAGTTTTTTCTTACCAGAGACCTCCTGCAAGTTGCTGCAGAGCTTCTGCTCCTGAAGGAGGCAGCTTTGACCATGAAGATGCAAGAGATAGCAGGAGGTGGGTAGGGTCCAGAGAAAGAGCATATTGTCCAAATTTGACAATGGTTACCTTTGACCCTCATATCCTCTGTTATTGAAATTCAGTAAAATGTTTTCACCTGTCCTGATTTTCTAGCTAGAAAAAAGGGGGATGAAGGTTTCTTAGACTTCTCTTTTAAAGACTCAACAAAGTTATAATTCAAGGAACTTCCCTCCAGTTAAAAAAGTATTTTGAAATGGAAGTCCACAGACCTCCAAGCCAGCTCATCAATTTTTAAATGAGCTATTATAAAAGGTCCTAGAATAACTTAGAACAAACAAATTTTAAATTTCCCCAAAATTTTCCTCCTAAGTAAAGCACAAGAGCATGGAGAATGCATGAAGAATGCATAAAAGCCAGGACAGTATTTTGGAGATATTTTACATCTGTATCCACAGGCCTATCTGTCTTTGGATGATAGGCACAGTTAGCCTATCTGTCTTTGGATGCGCATTTTGAAGAAAAATTTGAAAAATATCATTGGCGTTGTTTTGTGATCATTTATGCTGGGGTCAACCTAATCATAAAAATCATAAAAAGGACATAAGAAAAATTACTTAGAAAAATCACACATTTAGAGCAATTATCTGTTAGAGTGAAGAGATTTCCCCTTCTTGCTATCACATAAAAATTAATGGATATAGTAGATGGACCTGTGGGTTTCCTGAGAACCACTAGATGAAGATAAGAGAGAAGCTGAGGGCAGCAGAGGGTTTCACTTAGAAATGCCCTGAACAAAGGGAAAGCTGGAGACATGATGGATAATAAGAACAGGGAAAGAGCAGTCATGAGAGAGGGGGCATCATGGTTTGGGCTAAGGAAGACTTTGCTTTACTTAGCCATCAAGCAGTTAGTGTTACTGGAATGTGTTTGCTGGAAGATACAAGCAGGAGGAGGCAAATCTCTACAGGCTGTTCTTGCACAGTTATTTACAAATGGGTTATGGGCAGTCACAAGACAGTATCACACTTGCAAAATAGGCTGCATATGATATCCATTTCTTGTTTCCTCTAGAGTGCAGACCTGAAATAAGAAGTTTGATTGCTTTCTGATTAGAGAAACTTCTGAGGCTTGAACACTGGAGTGTCACCACTCCCCATTTTCCTGGGGTGCAAACCTGGGGCTCCAATCACACACTCTATCTCCCAGGAAATTAATTTTGGAGGGAAAAAAGAGAGGATGATATGTGAGTCTGTGATTAAAGGTGCCCCCAAATATTCTATTATTAAATAAACTCATATTCAAGTAAAAATACACAGGAAATAGGTAAAGAAACATAAAGTTTGGTCACACAGGTCTCTGCTGCAGCCACTTTCCTATCCTTTTAGTCTGTGTGCAGCCCACTAAGTTTGGATCTTTCACTCTTCTCTCATGGAAGAGGTGACTGCACAGTGTTTTCCTGTTTGTGTCCTTTGACCATCAGTCTTCCTGCAATATCCATTGCCCTTACAGAGACCGAGAAAGGATTGTAGGCATGTAATGCCACACAGTCAGACAGAAGCAGATAAATTAAGGTATGTGTGACATGTTCGGTCTCCCTTGTTTACCAGAGTTTGTCACCCAGTGTTCATCTAAAATTGCTATGACTGAAACTTCCAAGAGTATTTTGAAAGACAGAGGTGTCTGTGTTTCACAATTGCATAATGGAAAGAGCTTCACTTCCCAGAATTTGAAATATTTCTTACTGATCTGCTCTCTTCTCAGCACCGGATGTCGATTGCAAACGCTTTTTATCAGACTGCAAACGTTTTGGAAAGACATTTTGCACAGAGTTACTTTACACAGTGTGCTTAGTTGTCACTGAAGCTCGTTGGTATTGTGATGTTGTCCTTAAAGAACAGCACTGGGTATTTCATATGTTGAAGTGGGTAAAGGTGCACCTATACACATGTATGAAAAGAAGTCATGCTCTGAATGATACAGGCACTGGAGACATCTCTTAATCCTTAGCTTTGTGTGCTTATCATTTTTTAATCCCTTCTTCAAATAGTACATTAGTTTAATACCAGCTAGTTACTGTATCCAACAAGGTTTTTTTTCTTACCTAAGATAAAGTTGGTTTGTTTGGGTTTGGTTCTGGATTGGGGTTTTTTAATTTTTTTTTTTTTTAATATGGCAAAGAAAACTATGCAGAACAAAAGGGCACACTTAATTGCATCAAAGCAGTCTCCATTTTTGCCACCACCATGGTGCTTCCAACTATGCTGAAACATTCACATGCCATAAGAAAAAGAAAAGGAAAATCTCATCAGTGACAGCTGTACAGGGATGATTTTTCACTCATTGGAGAGACTGTCATAACTCACAGTCCTAAGAGAGTGCCTGTTTCTCACTGTCACTGGTGAGATAAGCTATATTTAATGCTGCAACATCAAAGCTGCCAATTTTGCATTTGCATTTAGTGCTACAGTTACGAATTAAATACACTGCCTGCCTGGTTTTGGTTTGAGGAGAGTAGTGATGTAATTACATTAGAAGAAATAAAAAGTCCACTCCAAAAAAGTTTCAAAGTGTGGGGTTTGACATTTTAGGAACACTAGACAGTTATGGATTAAAATGTATGAATTTATATTTAATAAGCAATGCTACACTGAAATATATGCATGAGTGTATTGAGGTCAGTCTTATTCTGCAAATTACTATCGAGTAACCTTGGATAGCTCAGAGCTAAAAATAAAAGAAAATCAACAACCCGTCTGGTGTAATTAGTATTGAAAAAAGGTGTTTTCATTATTGGCAATGAAGATGAAATATATATTTGTGACTGTAAGCAGTGGTGGGGTATGATTAGAATGAGAATATCCTGTTTGATTATCTGTTTGTTTAAATGAGGAAAAATGCATCAAGTTCCTTTCAGGTGGTGGACTATATAACAAAGTACCGATCAGGATTAAGCATCACCTCTTATTTTCTTTAAAGGACTAGTGAAGTAATTGAAAAACACTGGATAGAGTCTGTTGTACTAAGACAGCATAAATCTAAAGTATGGGAGACAAACATACAATGGTTACACTTTTTCACTATCCATGTCTGAACTGTTTATTAACTGAAATGTGAATGGGCAATGAAGGGCCAATTTATATGTTACACCAAGAGATGTATTATAACTGCCTTAGACATTGATTTCCTTCCTTTGCCTATTCTTGATTGGGATATACACACATAGAACAGCAATAATGTGGGGTTTCCTTATCAGATCTTGGATATTTCCCCAGACTGTCTGCAACCATTAACCTTGCATATTATCTGACTTTAGTGATTAGTACAAGCCACATAAAACCGTATTGATGGCCTGCCCTGGGTTAGAATGGTGAGCTGAATTATTGGAGGTTAGATTTTGCTGACTTTGTGATACAAATGATAGTATTATGCTAGTCCTGTGAAATTGCTAATTTGTCATTTCTTTCATGGTCTAGTCAATGATGTGGTAATAATGAATGAGCCACATAATTGTGTGATACTGAACTGCATCTTCTTGCCTTCTGCATCTGTGTTAAGAAGAAGCAAATGTCAACTCTCTCTTTGTTCACTCACTAGTTCCTCTTGCATTTCTGTGCCTTGCTGCTAGATGATCAGAAACTGGGCTTGTATTGAAAGTTAAGGGTATTGCAAATCTGTTTATAAGCCTAATTTTGTTTGGTTGTGCCCTTTACTTTTATGAGAGGCTTCTGGTAGGATTCTATCACTTCCTTATTCGTGCAGTTCAGCAGTGAGAGGTGCATGCTGCATCTGCAGTGAACGTCAGCCAATGAAGTCCTGAAACCCTCCAGGATCTTACAGTTGCTGCCATTCTGAGATCCCCTTAAGATGTTTTTTTGTGGTGTACATCTCAGAGAATATCCAGCTCAAAGTGTGGCTCAAAAAGGATTTGGAAGATAAACTGAAGTGGGTGAATTGAGTCAGTGTTTGAAACGGGGGGTTTTTTTTTGTCTACTGTTCTATATTTTATTAAGTGCAAGGAGACCTAACTGCACCAGAGTAAAACATTGCAGTGCTCAAGGAAAATCCTTCTCATCTTTATGATTAGTTTGGCATTTCCTGTCTCTTTTTAATTATACCCTTCCTCTTCTTCTCTAAAAATTTTATTACAAAGGAAAATGAGGATTAGGGGGGAAAGGGAAAAAAAAAACCAAACCCCACAAAAAAAAAGGGGACCATGTATTTTCTTTTAATTGATAAAACAGAGTTCATAAGTACAATTCCAGCGTGAGTTATTAAATGCTTTTTAATGCTTACAAAATCATATCATGTTTTATGTTGGAAGGGACATAAAAAATTATCTAGGTCCAAGGTGTTGATGAAATAACTGTACAGATACCTCTTTTCTTTCCAACTGGCATCAAAAAGCAGTTGGGTCAGACCTTTAGTTTTCTTGTGCCGTGGTGGACATCCCTAGTATACTGAAGTGGGGCACGTTCTCCTGCAGTGAGGGCTGTGGGGCAGCACCAGCTCTGGCACTGCTGCCCTCGGGAGCATTATGACAGTCCCATGCCATCTGGTGTTGTACCTAGAGTTCTAGCTTCAGAAAATAAAGTAAATATTGGAGAGTCTCAGCCTGCATTAAAATAAGACAGAAAGATGGATACAGAACAAGAAATAGTATTTATCATGAAAAAAAAAAAAACAAAACCAAACCAAACCAACAAACAAAAAACAAACAAACAAACAAAAACAAACAAACAAACAAAACAAAACAACAACAAAAACCCTAAACATGTTTGGTCAAGGAATTTGGAAAGCAGACCCAACTGGATTTTGAAGGCTTGAAACCCAGAAGGAGCCTGCAGTTGAGCTAGATTCTAGGGTTTACATTATTATATATATATTTTTAAAAATCTGGTTTGTGCTATTTAGGTGCTTGTTGTAGGCTGTGTTGATGAATTTTACAGATTTGAAGTCCTAGAATCTACTTTAGTGCTGTGTGGTTTGGTCTCGTGTTGGTGTTATGACTCAGTTATGACTGAGTTCGAGACAATGGACCTCTCCCCTAGCCGGTCTGAGAATTTTAATCTTGAGAAAATAACTTTGAAAATCAGCTTTTTAGCTTTCTTAATGTAAAATGGAAATATTTATTATAGTATTTGTTAATGTCTGAAAAGTGTTTTTCAGTTTTATATAAGAATGACTCAGTGTCCAGCTGTTAGTGAATAGTTCAATGAAAGTATTCTGCTTCCCCCCACCAAATTTACAGTGGCAGAAATACACACTGTCCAAATGACAGTGCCAAGATCCCAATTAATTTGATATGCTTAAATTTAATTATAAACACCTTCAGTCTTTTTATGCTCATAATTCTGTTTGCTGGTTCTTTACCATAGTGCTGTAATGAGCTTTCACTGATGCCATAGCTATATTTCTTTAATATTACACCACTATGAATAGTCTTCTTTGGTAACAAACTGTGTATTTATTGCACTGGTTTTCAAGTCAGTACTCATGTTGTTCTAAAATGTATTGTTAACTTGTGTCTGATGTACTCCCCCTGCTGCCTCTGCCTTGCCTTTCCATGGATGAAAAGGAGTGGGAGCTGGACTCTTGAACACTTGCAGTCCTTCTTTCAAGACTAATTCCCATGTTGCTGAGCCCCGCCAAGGCCAAGCTGAGTCTCATGCTAGCATGAATCATCAGTGTAGTCTGGCAAACACATAATCTGTACACTATGTCCCAGCCCTTGGGCATAAGCTGCAAAAATGTATCTCTAAAAGTTGCTGAGAAGGTAGCTGGGTCTTTCACCAAATCTGCTTGTTCAGCCTCTATACATATTGCTGATGGGTCTTGTGTTGTGATAGCAGAGGATTCAAAGAGAACTGGCTGGTTAACAGTTTGTTTGAATGAAGAAAGGATATTTTTGACCCGAAATACTGCGCATTACTTGTTCAACTGATAAAAGAGGTGCCATTGTAGCTACAAATTATCTATTTTGTCCACAGTAAAATATAAAACAGTTCTGTTGAAGGAAAATACAGCACCATAAATAATTAAAACTATTCCAATTGACTTTTTTGATCAATTTTAATCTGAGCTTAAATCACAATGGTCAGCCGTTTTATTTATTTTTTTAATTACTGATTATTTAGAGAGATTACTCTGAGCAATTACTAGTTAATATCCTTAATAGCCAGTTTTACATGTAGCCCACTGGTATTTTGCTTCTGGCCCTGTTTGAGAAATATAATACACTCAATATCAGATCACGTCCTGTATGTCCCCAGTATTAAAGAGAACAAAATGAAAGTAATATGAATTTCACTGATAAGGACCACTTTTCCTATGATTATAGTTCTATCAAAATGCACCAGTCTGATATTAAACACAGCTTTACGTACCTTTGAAATAATGCAATTATATATGAGAAACCTTGCTTCTGCAATTAAGACAATGAGATCTGCCCCATTATAGGGAGAAGTCAACTTTTTTTTTGATCCAGAGAGGGTTTTTTTCTTTTCTTCTTATTATTGAAACTATATGAGGCAACAGCCCTTTTTTTTCCTGGAGGGTTGCAGTTGTTCTGCCAGTGATACTTGGGTTTCATATTAAATGACCTTGTGGAGGTTCCTGTTCTATTATAATCAACCATTTAGCAGCAACTGGATGGTATATTTATGCCTCACAGTTAGTTGTTTCACTGACCCCAAGGAACTATAGACCTTCTATATGCGTTATTGTTTATCGAACTGTGTTTGAAGAAATTCGTCTACTGCTTTTTATTGATGGGAGTTTCTGGCTAACAGCACTTTAAATAAGTGGAAAATGCTCAGTTATCACCCAATGTGAACAGGATCAATAATAGTTTAGTAGTGTCTGATAATTGCAGTGGCTGTTATATACAAGAGCTTGCATCTTCTTGAGTGACTCTTATCAATCTATTGTCCATCATCATCTGATAATCAGACCGAAAATATAGTAGGGAATTATCCTTTTTTGAATCAAGCTTGTGAAAAACATTTGAAATAATGGTAAAAAAATTCTCATTGTTCCACTCAGCAGGGAGAAAAATTTAGTATCTGGGTGACTATGGTGAGAAAGGGACAAAAAAACCCACAACATTTTGCACTTGCTAAGTAGAAAAATGCATATAGCACAATTACATGAGGGCAAAATATTTTTGCAATATTTGGAGATGGTCTTAAAATATTTGTGTTTATATTCTGAAAGAGTCATGACCCTCTGTAGCTCTCAGGACTATGCTGGTGATTTGAAAGGGAACCACAGGACACCAATAGCAAAGAAGGTATGCTAGAGTGCAGCAGAGTGCAGCTCTTGTTGCTTTGTTCCTGGGGGCAGCAGCATCTTCTTTTCACAGCACAAGCAACCCAATACTGTGTGCAGCTTTTTGTGTTTTCCTCCTGCTCTTGGAAGTAATCTTGTTCTTGGACACAGAGTTCACCTGCAAAGCCAGAAGTATTCACCTCCCCACCTCTTCTTTCCATGGCTTTTTTTTACTCTAATAATCTTCCTGCTTATTATTCTCTTTTCATTTTCCTTTCCCTTTTTAAATTTATATTTTACCTTGTTACTTGCAAGAATAGGTATAGCCTGGCCGTCTTCAGTTTTATGGCCTTTCTTCTCTGCTGAAAACAGGCAGAATTGCCAGAAATCTGTCTGGGCATAGGTTTTCATATTGCACTGCTCCCTTAGCTAAGAAAATGCTTTGTCTCTTTTTTGCATTTAGTTCAAGGAATTAAGAAAACAAACACACAAATAAATAAATAAAGCAGTTAAATTATATCTGTTTTTGTAGCTCAATGGCTCTACAAGTGTGCTCTTAAGTGTGTTATTAAAACTACTTGAGGTTACTGTGTTGTCTACTAGTATCAACATCATGTTTTCTTTGGGAGAAGTTCACAGCTTTGGTGTCTGTTTTATCAGGCCACCTCTTTGGCAGACATGTAAGCTGGGGGCAAAAGCACAACCTTACACTCTTTCCTCCTTACTGTTGTACTTTTAATTGCTGAATAGTAAAAAAAAAAAAAAAAAAAAAAAAAAAAAATTCCTAATTCACAGGAAATCAGAAAGTCTCATATTTCAACTTGTACTCCCTCTTGATTTACCACTGTGCATCTCTGAGAACAGGCTGGCTCCATCTGCTCCAGAACCTCCCACTGGGGAGTTGTAGATAGCAATAAGGCCCTTCTTTACCTTTGTCATCTCAAAGTCAAGCAAGCTGGCTCCTTTAGTGTCCCTGTGTACATCAAGTGCTCCAGCCAACTGGCCATCTTGGTGTCTCTGTGCTGGAATTGCTCCAGTTATGTCAATGTTGTTCTTCTACCACATATGTGGTCTTGCCTGTGCTGAGTAGAAGTGACAGACCAGCTCCCTTGACCTGTGGGTTGTCCTCTTGCTTGTGCAGCCCAGTATTTAGTTGTTCTTCACTGCAAGACTAGAGTGAACATGCTATGATATGAGGGCATAAATTGTGTTCAGTTATGTCTAGTCTTTTGCAGCAAAGTTGTAATTTTTGAGAATTTTTCAGAAGTATTGTATCAAGTAATATCTAGACTACTGTATTCAGAGCATCTCATTTTAGAACTTATTGAATAATTTTTGTAGAAATCTTAAGTAATATTTTAGCCAAAAGCTTCAGTTACCCTGGTAATACTGTCTTTAATAAACTCTTCTGTCTACTTTTGAAAAAAACCTTGATTTTTCTATATGGCTTGCAATATGAAAAGTTGAGTTAAATGCAGTATTTTTGCAACTTGGAAAGCAAATACCCTCTCTTCCTTTTCATTTATTTAAAAGGCAGTTTCAGACTTGAGTGTGGCCTGATCTCCTGGGCAATTCAGAATGGAATGAAATTACAACAGTCCCAATTCCCTGAGAAAGAACTTTTGACTGAGCAAATAGGAAACTTAACCTCCCCTGTTTGACTCAGAAAGACTCCAAACTAATGAGTCTCCATTCAGGTAGATAGTTTGGCTGCATCCAGACCAGTTAAATAACTGTTTTACCTAGTCTTTTTATCTTGTAAGTGATTTTCCTCTAGTGCCTAGTGATTACAATAAAATTAGATTTTTCCTCTGCAGTTTTGTTTTGGAAGGTGGGAATAAGTTCCTTCTGGATCTAGTCTCTGCTCATCCCAGAGCTGCAGAGAATATTGAGTTTACCTTCTCCCATTTTTAATCTAGGGTTGCCAGTCTGTCCAATGCAAGGCATTGTACAGTTTGAGCATGAATAGAGGGTTTCAGCAGAACCATACAACAAGTTGCCTTCAACCTCTAGGACCAGCCCTTTCTACTATGTTTGCTGTCCAATATGATGACAGCCTGATACCTGACATCCAGAAAGGCAGTGTGAGTTGTGTTCTTCTATTTCAAGTCTCAGTACGCGGGTGTCAATCTTACAGCTGACTTCCAGGATAAACACTATAATCTAAGAGCCTTGAAAGGTTTTCCATCACTCATGTCCTTCATAGAACCATACAATGGTTTAGGTTGGAAGGGATTGTAAAGATTCTCTGGTTCTAACCCATCGGTCATGGGCAGGGACACTTTCCACAAAACCAGGTTGCTCAAACCCAGTCCAGCCTGGCCTTGGACACCTCCAGAGATGGGGCATCCACAGCTTGTCTGGGGAACCTGTTCCAGCATCTCATCACCTTCACAATAAAGTGTTACTTCCTAATACCTAATTTGAACCTACTCTTTTCAGTTTGAAGTCATGCCCCCTTGTCTTATCACTATATGCCTTTGTAAAGCATCTCTCTCCAACTTTAGGGCAGAATAGACCATGCAAGTGAACCCAAAACCTTTCTGAGTTAATAGTTTCCCTTTTAAGACAGGGTGCAGTTCACAGGGGATAGAGAACAATACAAAAATTAATCTAAACTAGAACTGGGTAAAGGCTTTGATGCTAAAGGAAATATTAAATACTCTTAAGAAGTAATTCCAGGTTTTAACAATTTTATCAGGAGTCATGAAAGCAGTAAATGGCAATTTTACAATTATTACTTCTAGAATAGGGACTTCTCCCTGATACCAGCACCTTTGTTTGTTTCCTTGTTTATTTAGGAATGGGAAGCTCCTTTAATGGAGGGGATGCCCAACAGGACAGCAGCTGACATCAAACTGTGTTACATATATTCTGTCTGTAACAAAACTTTTCTTTCAAAACTCATAGTACCCAGTAAAGGTTTTAATGGAAGTTTCTTTAGGTAAATTTATAGATGTTTATCAGTGAACAAAAATGCATTACATTTAGGTAACTAATCCTTTCAACAACTCTCATGTCCATTTTTAGAATCTAATCACCTGAGATATACCGTTCACTTATTTCACCTAGTCTAAGGTCTGGGGTAGGGTTTTGTGTTTCGCTTTTCTTTCTTTTTAGCTTTCGGGAAGCTATGAAACTGCCTCTCGTGTTCTTTACATGACTATTATTTATCACTCATTTAATGCTGCATCAGCCCCTACCTTCCAGAGTTGTGTGGGAGTGCACTGGAGCACTGCTCCCTTGCTCATGACATTTTTGACAGAAAATACAGTTGAAGTATCTTTGTTCACCTTTACTCCGAGGTGGTACTGAAGACTGCCATTTCTTAGGCACCATTCATCACCCAGCTTGACATCTGCTGAGACAGTTTCCTGCAGCTGAAATTAATATTCTGGTTCATTTATTTATAATGCTGGTTGCTCAACAAATGGCACAATCAGAGAGATTTGATATGGAATCTCCCTGTAAAACACCAATATTATGAAGTTAAATGTGTCCTAGTGTGAGGGTCCACCATAACTAAAGTCCTGTGTAGCATTTAGGGCACACAAAAAGCATAATAGATATTTAATTTTTTTTGCAAGCAGACTTGTTTGAGATAGTTGCACATCTCATGCTGCAAATCAGTTGAAAACTAAAAGTAATGAAAGTTGTATCCAGACCCAATTTTTCTCTGAATAACCAACTACAGGTTAAAAAATTTAAGGAAAATTGAATTTTTCTGCTTTGTCACACATATTCCATTGATATATGAGGTAACATACCTTTGTGAAGCAGGTGCATACACTAATGGGAGCTTTAACTGTTGATTTCTCTGTTTCTGTCACCATTATATTATTACTTAATCACAGCTTTTTGTGTCAAATTTACCCAAGAGTATTTTTAATAGAAGCATAAAAGAAATTCAGTGCTAGGTATGAAAAGAAAAGGAGTTGGGGTCCAGTCTCTTTGGCAAATATTCCATAACAAGGTAATTCTTTAAAGGCATTTAACATAGTTCTGAGAGAATAAAACAAAGGCTTCAGGGTAATTTTGGTCTTTCAGATAAATACACAGTTAGATATGATTTGCATTAGGTGATGTTAGTTTACATATTAAAAAATATGTGAAGCATTCCCAAGGAGTAAGAGCAGATCTATATAACTGAAGAGACCTTTAACAAGCCCATGCTCCCCCCCATTAAATAATAAACCAGAAATAATGTGTGTTAGAGCTTTTGTGATATGTTTGAGAGCCTTTCTTACAAATTATGAATAAAATTAACTACTACTCATTCTCATGCATGCTATCAAGTTTTTAGACACCAATATATCAAGGTTTTTCACATGACAGCATACTAATACATGTATATCATTAACATTCACAAGACGCAAATGAACACATCTAAGTAAAAATAGGCAACTGATTTATAGAAGAGTTAAAAAAGTAAATTGGATCATTATGAATATGTCTATTTTTGTATTTCTGAGGTAAAAATTAGGAATATCCTATTGAAACATGGGAATAATTTTCTTGCTACATAATTTTATTAAGTACAGTGTTTATTTGCGCATATCACAGAATCATTTAGGATGAAAAGACCTCTGAGATCATTGAGTCCAACCTTTAACTGATCATTACTATGTCAAATAGACAATGGCACTAAGTGCCATGTCCAGTCGATTCTTGAACTCTGCCAGGAATGATGACTCCACCCCCTCCCTGGGCAGCCCATTCCAATGTTTAACATACCTTTCTTTGAAGAAATTCTTCCTGATGTTCAACTTGAACGTCCCCTAGTGCTACTTAAAGACTGTGTCCTCTCACCCTGTCGTTAGCTGCCTGGAAGAAGTGGCTGAGCCTGCCCTGGGTACGATCTCCTCTCGTGGAGTAGAGGCAGTTGTAGAGGATTGATAAAGTCTCCTCAGAGCCACCTTTTCTCCAGGATAAACAACCCAGCCCCCTAAATATGCCTATTCCTGAGTATCCCTTAATATTACTTAAGATGCACAAAGAGTACAAAAGTGGTGGGAACTATGGTAACTTTGGGGTTTTTTCCCTGAAAGGCAGGGTAGCAGATAAGCAAATGAATGATAGTGAGTCTTCCCGACCCAATCCAAAAGCCTTTCTTCGATTGATTCCTTCCTTTAATGTGAGTGAAGATATTTCAGGTGAATAAAGACTGTAGGAATGACCCCTCTTTGACAGCAGCATGTCTGCGAGCTCTTCCTCAATGCTGCCATAATGAAAATATGGGGGTTTTTTGGCAGCATCTAATTATCTGTTTATACTTTACAAACCATTCTGAGACCTTTTTTTTTGGTTTTTTTTCTTTATGCTGGCACTAGGGACATTTTCCTAGAAATGTTTTAAACTGTGTGCATGTGATACAGAATATGGATATCATTGTGATACAATCAAAAATTATGCTCTACAGCATGACATGTATCAGTACATCATAAGTTGTGTTTATAATACAGTCAACCACTCCACCTAGTCTTGACAGTTATGGTTGCCACTTCTATTTCAAATGTGAGGCAAACCTGACAGATGAGTTAGGAGCAAGCCTTGCAGCCACTTGCTTCCTGAACTTTACATTTGCAGAAATAAAAGATGCAGAGATGTTAGAATTAATGAGATGTCCAGTGTAAACTAAAATTAATCACTAAAATTAGAAGAAAGAATGGGAATCACATGTGATGTGATGGTCCTTTATTTTTTCCCACTTGCTCTCTTGCACTGGCTTGAATGGTTTGTGTAATGAATGATAATTTTATTTTTATTATTATCAGTTTAAGTAGTATTTAAATGGTATTCTCTACTTACTCATGTGTGTTGTTTATAGGACAGTGAAACATTCAGGGTTAAAGGTGTGGTCTATGTCTTCAAGATTTCTTGACCAGACATACATATAAATGACAGAATATATGTGCATCACTGTAGGTAGGGTACTCCTCTTGTAAGACACAAAAACTGCTAAATGAGAAGATCAGCAAACCCCCAGATAAATAAAAGGCCATATGAAGGTCTCAGATTTTAAGAGGAGTGTAGTTTGGGATTTTTTTTCCTATTTCTTTTGTTATAACCATATATACCTGACACAGGTACAGTATCGATTTGCTTACTGGTGGTGAAGCTGGCTTTTTGTTCATCTAGTGGTTGTGTTACCCTAAAGCTGCATGTCAGTTCATCAAAATCAATTCTCTTTTGATTTTTGCAACAGCAGAGATGGGTCAGCTAACAAATGACAAAGAGCCCTATTCATGACAAAGCGATTGTTACATTACAAGTACAATTTTGCAGGAATTTAACAAAAAAACCCACAAGAATACAATTTTACTGCATCATTTACTGTCTCACATGATTTCTCAGACCTCTCAAATGTCCATAATGCTCTGTTCAGACTAGACTAGTCACCTTCTTAAAGAGAAACACACTAGGTTCAATAGTACATATATTTTCAATCAAAAATTGTTCTTAATTCAAATGTATTTCCTAAAATTTTGCAATAAATTAAAAAACACCTTAACTGACCAAACAAAACTTGCTCCACATTACTCCAATACTATCTTCTATTTATTTTAATTACTTAGAACTAACTATACAGGTGAGGGAGGAGATCACTGATTCAGTATGTCAATTGGTCATTTCTTCTGTTGAGCAGTTACAAATGCCCCTTGAAAGGCTGGTTTGACTACAAAGCTCAGAGAGAATCAAGATCTACTTGATAATTTTGCAGAGATTTTTACCAGCTCAGTGCTGACAACTGACGCAAATATCTGAATTACAGGGAGGGTATGAATTAACATTTTCAGGAAACAAAATTTTAAAGCTGACATTTTTTTCCTGAAAGAGAGTTTGTATTTGAGCAAAACTGAGCTCACGCAGACCATAGATGTCTCTCTTTGTAGACATTTATTGGATGAATGGCAAATCTGCACATAAAAATCCAGTTTAAACACTTCAACTTAGACAAAAACATAAATGTGAAAGTTTTCCATGGAGTGGGAGTATCCTTACTTGTATCCATATGTAGAACATCCTGGGCAGTGTTAGCTCTGTTGTACTGCAGTAGTTACATCCAAGTTTAGAAAACTGACGATTCACTGATTGGAAGCTTTTGTTCTCGAGTAGGTTTTAGATGCCACAATGTTTAAAGAATTACCCTTGTGGTCTCTGTTTTCAACAGCCTGGTGTAGTGTTTTAAGAAAGCAAGGATTTAGCAAGCTGATTGAGCTAGTTCCCTGTCTCTAGTGGTTGTTAACTTCTGTCTCAAGCCGAGATACTGTCACCTACTCAATACCTAGCTAGTGGCACAATTTTGCCTATGACTGGCATGATTGGAAGAGTTTTGTGGCTAGGAAGTCCTTTAATCAAGTTTTCTGAGTTTTTCTCCAGCTGAGCTTTTTTTCTTCAAAGAACGATCAATATTTATTTAGCTGTAATGTGGGGCAGAAAAGACTTTCTCGTTATTAGCTTCTCGTTGTTAAATATTGCCAGGTTGGTGAAGAATACTTTTTGGAAGTACTGAAGGGGGAGGCATATAGCTTCTGGCAAGAGGCAGTCTCCAGCTCTGTGGGCTGTTTTGCAAAGTCTTTTCCTTCTCAATAAGGTCAAAGGGCTTCCAAGTGCAGATTTAGCTCTCCCCATCTGCACTGGCAGACAAGACATGTTTCTTGGACATGTAACATGACTGGGGGCTGTGGGACATCCTGGCACCCTCATTGGAATTGGACTGCATCTACCCTAAATGTTCTCTATCTCTGGAAGTCCAAGGGTAGGGCAACTATTAGACCACTCTGGGCTTGTTCTTGTCAGGGTTTTTTTTAATTGCTGAAGAACTCAAAAGAGAAGCAATTGCTGTTCGTCAGTCAAAGGCCATAAAAATGCAAACAAGTGACAGTATTATGTCTGTATGGATGTATGATTTGCATTTAGATTTATGTAAATAGCTATGGAAATTTTGTTGGCACTTGGCTTTCAGTAGGTTACTGGTATGGCTCAGGGAATTGCAGAGTTTGAAAAGACATATTATAGTTAGTTTCTTTAGTCACAGAAGTAACTCTTGTCTGCTTAGCTAAGGAAATTGGTCACTATTCCTTTTAAATTTTTTGCAAGATGTTAAACAATTTCCTGCAATTAGGATCTCAAACCTGTTTGGTTTTAGAACCAGTAGTATCAAACATGCAGGTGGTTTTAGTTTGTTGTTTGGGTTTTTTTTTTAACATGTGCGTATTCTTGCGTGTTTTACTTCATATGCACAGAAACATCAATTTACTGATCTCTTCTTCAGGGGGATTAGGTGTCAGTATCCAGGACCATGTTGGGACAGCCTTTTCACAGCTCTTTAAGCACAGAATGAAAAGCCTTATTGATTCTACTGAAACACATAAGACATGGCTATTATTATTACATATCCATTTATCCTCTGGTGTTACATTTGTCTTACAGACAAGACTCTTTAACCGAGTTGTTGTCCAGACATCTAGCAAAATGCATTGCTCTGGGAGATGTGCTACTATTTGTGCACTCTACTTCAGCTTCATTCCTGATATGAATGGGAATATCACAGTGTCTTAATTTGTAACAGACTAAGCCTGCCAAGCTTTTTTGAATATATATTTCAATGTTCCTTTGGGAATTGTACAGCTCTGATGTGCCTTTTCCTTAGGACTAGTTTAAGGTCATAGTATCAACCAGTATTTAATCACAGTCGATGCATTCCCTTTGCCTATTAAATATTTTCTGAAATGCTCAATAACATTTGTTTCTTCTCTAATAAAATGTCCAAGTGCCATTCCTTTTCTCTGGCACACAAGTGATTCAGCTTGGGATCTGCATGGTACAAAAATTCTGGGAGTTTATAAGGGCATTTTTTTTTTCTCCCAGCAGTCTCCTTCTGGGGAGTTTGTTGGTTTGCAAGCTATAATGAGTAGTAGGTTAAAAGAAAAAGGGCATTTTAGTGGAGGAGGGAATTAAAATTCAGCAGCCTAATATCAGCAGTAGTTTATAACAGGGCCTTATAAAAGGCAGCTCTGTGTCTTTTATTTTTGTGTGTGCACTTTTATTTCCTTTGATATCAGCAGGGGAATTTTCTCTGCAAGACCCATTCCCATCTCACTTTTCTGCTTTCAGATCCCTGCTGCTCAGGGTTTTCTCCTTTCATTTTGATATATGTTATATTCTTCAACCTTCCCACTTGAAGGCTGTAGAAAGCTCGATATTGCCCTTAAAACAGAGAACACAATTGACGTCAAAACTTCTTCAAGGAGTGGTCCTGTTTTTCATATATGTTGAAAAGAATCCTTCCACTTACTGGGAGGTCTTGGCAATGGTCGGGGTGAAATCTTCAGGACATTTCACTGTATCTAATGAAAATGGTACTAGAAAGGTTAACTTACTACTTGCAGTTTCATTTGTACCATATCTTTAACAAGAATGCATTTGCATATTGTATAATTACACAATAGTAAGACAAAAATATGGGTTTATGTATATTCACCTATCTCTAATGCTGTTATTGATGTTTAAAAACGTGTTGTAATGAATTTGTGCTCAGATCTTTTCCTTCCGTGCAATGTGGCAAGCTCACTAGTTTAATTTGAAGCTGATTCTCTGCTTCCAGGGGCAGACTCAAAACCCAGTTAAGTACTTCTTCAGAAGTGGGGAATTTCTTTCAAGATGCTGATCATAGTGTGATTAACCCATTACAATCATAAATGGCTTTTAACTTCCCATGCCAATTCCCTCAAACTATTTTCTGGCTCTTCTTTGGCTTTTCGGTGATCCCAGGGTGGGCTGGGAGGCAGCATGTAGGGGAGGAATGTGGTTATCCCACACAATCAGCCGGCAGTGGCCTCCGGTGCATTTCTGGCTGTTACAAATAGATGGCACTTTTGACTTGTACTAGAGCAATTCAGTAAGAAGCATGCAATGCCTGAAAAAAAACCCACTTGCTGGGGTTTTTATAAGTCAGGCACATATTTGTCATTACTTATATAGGGGCAAAAGAAATGAGGCAGATTCAAATAGACTGCCATGTATATCTCAGGCAATGAAAGCTTAAAAATACAAAAAAACTAAACAGTAGAATGGGCAAATCAAGTACATTTATAACATATTTTCAGACTCATCCTCTGGATTCTCAGGGCAAGGTGGAAGAGAATTATCTTTTAATACTGAGTTGCTTTAAATGTGAAGGAGGCAATTGCCACAAAAGTCTCTTATTTGCTGCTTTTCTGGTCTACACGTGTGCACACAGAGACACACATACACACAGGGGGGAAAAAATCAGCCTGTTGTCTTGCAAGTGTTACTTATCATATTAATTAAAATCTGGTGACACGATAACACCAGCAGCTGTGTGGGAAAGCGAGGGAAATTAACAAACGTTTGATTTGTTGTGTTGCTAATGTGACACTTATTATACAGGTCACAGTAAAACAATACCTCAGCCAAAATATGCTAATACTGGTGGAGAACTGTTGCAGTTGTAAAAACATTGATGTTTATTATAATGAGACAAAATAGCACATTACCTTTAGCAGAGTGAATTGCTGCTTCTCAGGGCAAGCATAAAGTATCTCTGAAGGTTAATAATTAAAAAAACCCCAAACCCACAGAGACAGAATAAAGTGAAATTGTTATACATATAAAGCCAGTAAAAAGAAAACAGCCTCATGTATGAAAAGGATGTAAAGCTCTTAGAAAGCAAAATATGTAATTTCTAGCGGATACAGATTAAATGGAGCATGCCTACAGCTTCTTCATTTAACATTCCAAGGAACTTTATTACAAGAACAAAAGAAAATTATCTAGTAAGATACAAGTTATGCTATAAAATACCTGTAGAACTGGAAATGTAATTACATTTAAAAATGGATGTATTAACTGTTCTTTTTCCCCTGAGGAAAACTAATGTGTAAACTTATTTTTAATGGTGGCTTATATCCAATCAACCAGTTTGATGACATTTCTAAACAAAGACCTTTGGACTTTAAATAATTATTCCCATGCAATTGTTGGATCACATATAATTACTTGCTCTTTAGTATGTATTTGCAAATTTAATTATACTATAGACTGGATTTGAGAGCATTTTCTGTATATAGATACATAAATAAATTTACAGAATTCGATTCTGAAATAGGAGAAATTCTTCCCACAATTGAAGTACTATGCATTCAGCATTTTGCAGGTATTTACATCTTCACAAGAATAATTTAATTTTTACCTTTTCAAAGGTTTCTTTCATTTTCAGGCTATTTTCTCAATATTTGTACCCTATTTTTGAGCCCAAGGAAAGATTTTTATTTTTTTTTTCCTTACTGTTGTTTTGATCATTTTACTGAAATGGGGTGTATGAAGTCAACCATTTGTTTGACAGTCTTTGACAGCAGATTATGTAGATTTTGCCTGACAGAACACTAGTCATTTGGAACTGAATTCTGAGTGAGCAGTCTAGATCAGAGGTCAGCCTGCGGGGTACAAATGGGGAACAGATATTTCACCTTGCCATATGAAAGGACACAAAAAAGCAGACAAATCAGGAACTGGTGAGAACTAAAAGGTTAAAGCAGAGTTGATGCAATTACACAATATTTACAGCCTGAGATTGTGCTAAAGTCCTTTTGAACCTCCTGCCCCTCCAGTTCATGGTGGAAGCAGGCTCTGATTTGGAAGCCTTCCCTGAAGAAGTGTAAGAGCACTGCACTCTTTAAAGATCTGCTCTGTGCCAAAATGTTAAAATATATCTGTTCTCACTTGCATTTCCCATCATTCACCTTGGTTTCAGTTTCAAATGGGTATCAAAGTACCTATGTGCATGTGCCAGAAAATAGTTCCCTATTACTCCCCTTTTTCAGAATAATACCAGCAAGTTGGGGGTGGAGGAAGGGGAAGGGAAAAGAAGAAACATATAATACTGAAACATTGATTTCAATTATTAGAGGAGAAAAAAAAAAAAAAAAATTGGAGGACAAAAAACCCCCAAACAAACCCAAAATAGTGTTCTATATTTAGTTGTAACTGGACCATGACAGAAATTATAACAGTTTTCAAATATTTTAAGCTGTCAAAAAAAAAAAAAAGGTTTTTTTTTCCTTTTAGTGATCACTATTATCAATTACATATACAAAACAAAACTTGCATGAGCATTTTAGTTAGAGATTTAAAAAGATACTAAATACTATATCTAAAAGGTAATTTATTTTCATTTTTTTACTTCTGAATTACTTGTAGTGGGAGATCACTTTCAGAGAAACATTACTGTAACATTTGTTATTTATCTTTATCTATGACACTCATTATTGTATTGATGTTGGCCAAAATATAGAAAAATCAAAGAATATGAGGTTAAAGAAATTCCAGAAAGTAATCAAGTTCTGAGGGTTTTTGGAGAATCTGTATAAATTAAATGGAGCTTTAGTGAAAATCTCCACCTTATAAAGTATGGAAGGATGTCTCGACATGTTCAGAGAGGTTAAGGATACCTGAATCAATAACAAAGATGCCAAGAGAACAATTTAAATCTACTAAGTAACTAAAATCCTAAAACCATTATGTGGGGAAAAAAGAGAGAGAGAAAAAAGAAAACACTTAAGGCTGATGAAATATCAAGGTTTATTATTCTATTAGACTTTGACAATGAAATGAAATACACAGACCTTTAACAATGTTATTAAAATAAAATTTCAAAGCTTGATATTTCAATCATGCAGTCAAAGAAAGGAAGACATTTTACAGTCATATCCTGTAGAGTATAGGAAAGTTCTCTGTCAAAGCTGTGTAACATTTTGATTAAGTGCTTGCTAGATTATAAATATAAGTCAGAGCTAGCAAGACACTGTAATAAATGGATCGTCTAAGAATGACTTGTGATCAATTTCAAATTACAGAAGTGTGTAATATACTCATTTCTTCCCTACATATACTCTCCTTAATGATGCCTTCAATTAAATGTGTGGGTTTTTGCCTGTCTATAGGTGCTTAGCGTAGAAATGCAGACCTGTGCTTGTATAAATATATGTATACATACATGGATATAGACATACGTATGTTTGCTCACCCACATCTCCTTATATACAGTTTCAAGTTGAGCCTTCTCTTCCACAAGATTTTTGTTTTGTTTTGATTTCAATAATATTATTTTGCATGTCACTGGGCTATTTAAATCAGTGGGAATACCTGCCATGGGTGGCTTTTGGACAAGCAGACCAGACCTGAAACCCACAGAAATTCCATAGGAAGTTGGTAGCAAATGCAGCGCTGCAAAAAGAGAAGTGCAGAGCCATTCCTATTCAATTACAGTGAGGAACAAAACACTCTGCTTTTTACTGCTGTGCTTCATTTCCACTGCAGTATAACTTTGTAAATTTTTTTCTAAAGGAAAAATATTTTGGTATGAACTGGCACTATGTGATTCAGAGCTCTCAACTTTTGTTACCAGTACTGTTCATTGAAATAATATAATTTATTGATATAATTTAACCTCTCTCATATGAATTGTTTGAAAGCAACCAGTCTCTTAAGTACTATTGATCTATGCTCTATCCTGATTTTAATGGTCCCTCTTGTAATACTCTCTCTAGAACCTATTCTATTTGTCTCTAAGTACTTTAATCTAAACAATTACAATTACATTCATTATAAATATACTCCATGTAGTACCTAAAAAATTTGACTCTTAGCTGAAATTAACTTGTCATTATCTTGTTTTAAACTGGAAGAAGACAAAATGACAAGAAATTACTAGAGAAAGAGGAGAAAATTTCCAAAGGGTTTATTTAACAATGGAGAGACAGTTTCCAGTGAAAGTTATACCACACAACATGTTTTAAATGCATACATTCAGTACCATAATAAGTTTACAGTCAATTACTGATTCATAGATCACTGGTCACGAATTATAATCTAAAATTACTTTCTTACAAATAAGCTCCAAAGCTGAGCAGTGTTTTCATATATCAGGATCTTTATAGTTCATTGGGAAAAATTCTTTATCAATGGAAGCCTGATAAATTTGAGAAGATGTTAACTTTTATTACCAACATTTGTTTAGTTTACTTTAACATGTTGTACAGTGTATTTATAATAAGCATTAGACCAGCAATAATAGGAACTTTCCTTTTGAAATGTCACAAATGTGCCATTCCCTTTAATTTTTCAGATATATGGGAAATAGTGATAGAAAGAGGGGGGAGTGCCGTTCAAAATATGCAATTTGGGGTTTAGGAAGAGTTTTTTAAAAGACCAATTTCCATATATCAACACTTCTCAGTGAGTTCCATGAAACATTTTGATATGATTTACCAAAAACAGTTTTTGCATCAGGAACATTACAGTAGCTAATCTGCATCTGTAAAGAGTGGGAAATGGAATCACATTAGATATAAATGTAATGCAAAAAAAGAAAAAAAAAGTTAATGCAACATTATGGTAGGAAATTTAAATGTACAATAGTGAGGATATTCAAAGTTATGGTTCCCACAGCAACAGCAATTCAGCTTTATTTACGTTGTAGCTTTATATATATTTTATTCCTTAAAGGAAAACTGATTTATTTTTCCTCAGCTACATAGGATAACATTTACACATCAGGAAACATTTGTCTCTGAGATGAAACTGTGAACACCAAAGATATACATTCAGTAAAACCGGGTATTTCTGACTGTAGCTGGGGATCTACCTTTCTCATTGTAAGATGAGAGAAATTTGAGAGAAGGGTATTTAAAATACTGTGTAGTGATTTAATGCAGTTAACTCTTTAATTGATGACTTGTCATGAGATTTCCTGGAAGTATGTTAATATTTCAGCTAGAATTACTTGAATTCCAAACATTAAGCTTTTGCTTAAATATTAAATGCTCTTAGTTATTTTGCATTTAACTTGGCTAGAGAGTTTTTAATGTGTTTTCTATTGAGCTTTTATGCTGGTGGGATCATCCATGATATAACCTTTCAGCTAAAATGGTGAATTGTATTACAAGCTTCAGAAGAACCTACTAAACAGATTTCATCACTCTGTTCTAAAGATAAAAGATGAGAAATAACCAAAAAGCCAATTATCTGTATTTGGCTGCATGCTTCACCATAATATCAGGTTTATAGTAATGAAACAGGAATCTCATTTTCATTTCACTTTCTTTGAATAAAATTAACTCATTACAAACGTGTTTTATCCTGCCATTAGGCTGCTCCCATGTGTATCATTAGTCCAGCGTGGACCCTGAATCCAGATTCCCCCACTGCAGATTTCTAACATGCAAGTGGCAATGCAATTGTTAACCTCTTCTTGGGTACCAGTCCCTACAGAGATGCTTGGAGCACTCTTGGCTACTAAGCTACATTCAGAAATCCTGACGTTAGTCTGTAGCTATGGCACACAGAAACATTGCAGCTGTTAATAACAGGATAACTATAACTAAAGTGTTTCAATTTTATATATGAAGATTTGAATTATGAGGCATTTGGTTACAGTTTCTCCCCATCTCCCGGGGGAATTTTGCCTTTAGTACAAAATCCATCATGCTGGAAATGCTGCGATATTTCTTAGGGCAAGATTGGTTAAGGCTTCTCTGGTGCGAGAGAGGTACTAGATGGTGTTGCTACGTTTAGAAATAGAACAAAGACAAGCCACAGGTTGGGTCATTGTCTCACCATCAGCTGTAGTATGCACCCTTGCATGCACCAGGGGATAGTACATTCCACAAACTATTCCTAATGGGAGCTCTGACATAGGAGAGGAAAGGTTAACCCCATAAAGGTGACCTTTGTCATAGCACATGGTCCATTTAACTGTCAGCATAGGCATTTCCTGGTCACCTAACACACTCAGAACATCAGAGAAGGTTAGGGTCTGTCCATGCTATTAAACTGTGTGCTCCTAGAGATGATTCCTGGTCCTTGGGCCAAGTAAAACACAGCACTTTATGCACACCCAAACCCTCTCAGATTTAACTGAGAGATAAGTAGTTGGACCACTTAAATAAAAGACCACCTAAATAAAGGAGATAAATTAATGATTTTGTAGTATTGACTAGTCTAGTCCTCACAGTGCTTTAACTAGCAGTGAGAGCTTCTGTCCTAAGAAGCCCAAGGATGGTGAAAAATGTGGTATCATGAAGCTAGTTACTTGGTGGAAATGGGATTTTTCAAAGGTCCTGGGACCTGTGAATTTTGGGGGCTAGCACCTGGTGGCTAGGCGGACTGTGAAGAAAAGTATTGTTTGGAGGCCATCCATCACATATTAGCTGTCTTGATGTCTGGTCTAATGCTTTAGCATGCTGTGTTAAAGTAAGCCACGTACTTTCTGTGATCTACCTAAAATTGTGTTTGTTTATCATCAGAGTTGTGCCTGTAAATCTTTGTATGCATGTATTCTGACAAATAATATATGAACTGTTCTTTGAGTGCCCTATACACACAATTCAACTGAAATTTCTGTACTGTTTGTTTATATTCTCAGCCCTGAAAGTCTTTTTTTTCCTTGTCAGTAAGACTTCCTTTTTTTTAGACCAAAGTAAAAACAGATTCATATTTCATTACTCATCATCATACTCCTTAGCAATTTTTCCTACAGAAAACAGTCATTTCACATAGGGATTAAAAAAGATTTTCACTTGAGTTTTAGTGCTGCAGAATGCAAAAAGGAACATTTGGAGGGAGCAATGCAGAGACTTTTCCACTGGTAAATTGACTCTAAAACCAGCAGACAAGTCTTCTAAGAACCTTGCAACACAGTAATTTTGGAGAAAACAGAATGACGTTATGAGTGAAAATCTATGCTTATCTGAGTGTGATAAATTAGAATCCTACCCAACTACATGGTTCTGATTTTTTCCACGGAATGTTTACAAATAATTAAATATCACACACATGATGTCAGAATACCATAGGAATATGAATTGAAAAATCGACTGGGGTGTAATAAAAATTAACACATGCATAATGCTGTTATTTTGTAAGACATTCTAAAGACAGTGAACGATCATGAAAAATACAGTTTTTGAGAAAGACATAACTTCTAAATTAATGTGTCTAGGTATTCCTAAACCAGTAATCTTCAGAGGAGAGTTAAATCCTTTAAAAATCTGAAGTTGTAAAGATAATCCCTTGAGAAAAAGGTAATTAAATTAC
The DNA here is from genome assembly GCF_965231275.1 of Zosterops lateralis. Classification (NCBI taxonomy): domain Eukaryota; kingdom Metazoa; phylum Chordata; class Aves; order Passeriformes; family Zosteropidae; genus Zosterops; species Zosterops lateralis. Next base: position 25,922,556 of record NC_139763.1, read on the forward strand.
TAATTTTAATTGTACAGAATTTACAGAAAACCACTGAAAATGTTATGAGTTACCATGGACTTATTAAAAACATCATCATGTATATGGCAATATAAAAACATCTATTATAGCTCTACTAAAATCACAAAACATGTTTCAAAGAAGTAAACATACATATTGTTCTCTGTTTCCTAATAATTTAACTTACTACCTGTAAAAGAGAGCTGTGTATTTCTTCCAGCAAAATATCACTTCTGGATTAGGCAAATGAGTTGTGACAGAAAATCATGGTTAATCAGTTTTAAAAATTTATATTTTTAAAAAGTCAGCTATATTTTGGGTTGCTGGAGCTTCCAAATATTTCCATGTGGATGACATTTCCTTATCTTTGAAGATACCAGTCAGAAAACCCTAGATAAAAATACAAGATTGTTCAAATGTCCCTGGTTAAAAATAATGCTATGGTGAGTTTCTACTTTCCATGGTGCCTTATGAAGGGGAGCTCCTTACAGAGAAATTGGTGTTGCTTAATCATCTGACAGGAGTCGTCCTGTGGACTTCATCAGGAGAGGGAGGGAGTGATTATGTCCTCTGGAATGTTAATGCAGAGGATTTGGCTCAGGCTTCTCCTGGTTCAAAGCAGTTTGGAGCAGCAAGGAGTGCAGAGGGAGCCCACAGAGATCAAGACCCAGACTTGCCTGGAGCCAAGTGGGGATCCTGGGGGCTGTCACAAGCTGGCTTTTATGGCAGTGGCACTACCAGTATTGCAAGGATTGGGGAGCAAAGGCCCAGATGGAAGCTTTTACTTGTTTTCCACAAAAGCTACAGCAGACAGACTGCCTGCTGGAGATGATAGGGAGAATCACTCCTGTTTTTGAAAAAGATAGAAAGGAAAACCCAGGGAACTAGAGATTGTGAGATTAACCTCTGTGCCTGCCACATCTGACAAGGGCAGACTGACCAATGTGTCTATCTAAATTTTTGCAAAGCCTTCAACCTGGTCTCACATGACATCCATGTCTCCAAATTGATTTGAATTTGGAGGGTGGACTTTGGTGAATAAGGAGTTGGCTGGCAGCCAGAGAATTTTGGTCAATAGCCCTATGTCTAGGTGGAGGCCAGTGGTAAACACTCTGGCTCTGTCTTGGGACTTTTTAATAGCTTCTTAAATAACAAAGAAAGTGGGATCCAGTGGACCCTCAGTAAATTTGAAGATGACGTGAGCTGAACAGTGCAGCTGACACAACAGGATTGAGTGCCATCCAGAGGCACCTGGACATAAATAAAAAGTGGGCCTACAAGATCCTTCTGAAGTTCAACAAGTCAAAGTGCAAAGCGCTTTGCTCAGGTTGGAGCAATTCCAGACATAAGCACAGACTGGGAGATGAGCTCATGTTGCCCAGAGAAATTGTGGATGCTCCATTCCTGGAAGTGCTCAGGGCCAGGTTGGTTGGGCAGCCTGGTTTAGTGTGTGGTAGCCCTGCCATGGTGGGTAGGTTCGAACTAGATGGTCTTTAAGGTTCCTTCCAAACCAAGCCATAGCAAGCAGAATGAGGACAGAGAACAGCGTGAGTTTGAAAAAACACCAAAGAAACCAAATGTGTACCATAAAAGCAAAAGAAAGATGATATACCTGTAAAAGTATTGATTTTAGAAGACTAGCTACAATTCAAACTCATAAACTTCAGAGGCAAATTTTGCAGTTTGCTACAGGGGACTTGCTGAGAGGACCATAAGTCTCCATCCTGGAGTTCACATTTCTAGAGGCTGGAAGAAATAAGTTGCACAACTCTCAGCTGTGTCTCTCTGAGGTATTCCTTCCCTTGGCTCTCATCCAGTCATTAATTCTGGACACCTGTTGTCCCAGGGATTCTTCGGGACAACTTCACTACAGGAAAGATCTATTTGCTTTGTGAGTGCCTTCTGTATTTCAAAACATAAAGACTTAATCATAGTCAACTGCCATATTAACTTGCACCAAGCACAGCTCTCCCCCAAGGGTCTCCCTTGAGTCAGGGAAAACCTCGAGTAGATCACGGTCATTTTAAGTCTGATCAAGTCTGGAATATCAGTAGCATTCTCAGTATTGTGATAGTAACACTTAGCACTAGAGTGTGTTTACTAGTGTCTAATCATCAGAATCAGAGAAAGGAGATGTATAAACTGGCATACATTTGCTACTGGTTAATAAAATGTACAGAAGTTCAATGGTTAGGCTGGCTATTAGACTGTTTGTGGTGAATTTGAGTACACTGTAAGACTCTCCACATAATCAACACCTGAGGAACAGGTGGGCAGTTTTAGAAGCCTTGATGAATATCAGGATTAAATTTTTTGTGCATTACTTTCAATATTTCCAGTTTGCCCTAGGGTACTAATTTCTGTTGCTGGACAGAGATGCCTCCTTGCCTGTCTTTAAACTCTTTCAACATATTTCTGCCAAAATACAAATATGAGCAAAGTGACCACTGGTACTTCCCTTATTTGTACGAACAGTTTGAAAGCCAAACAAAAAATGTTAACTATTAGATGAATGAGGAACTCAGTAGTTTTGGACTACACAATCATTATTAGCAGACAAATTACATATTTAAATTTGTCTTTGGAGGTCAGGATAGATGACCCAAATACTTTTGGTAGATGGAAGAAGGTCCATCTTTCTGGTCTTAGAGGATTTATTATTAAACATATTTATCTCTAGGTGACTTTTATGTTGTTTTGTAATTTCATATTTTCCAGATGGCAACCATACACTTCAGATTCACTCATCACAATTCCTCCAGATATTTTGTTTTCTTTATCTTTCTGTACTGGCTGTAAGCCCCTGCCTGTGACATTTTAGGAATGAATTTTCTGTTATGCTTAAGAACTTACAGGTATTTTGGTGTATATTTTCTATGTTCTTAACCTCCTTTTGGGTCTGGCTCCATGACTTCGTCTTAGGTAACCATACCTGTCACACTGACTTAAAATTTGTTTCTCTGAAATTAGCCATTCTTGAATTTTTTTGGGTGGAAATGGTTAACACACTGCAAGCATCGGAATAGTGCTTGCCTCATTAAGTCCAGCCTGTCCAAAGCACTAGTGAAAATCTAAAGCCAAGAAAACTTTTCTCCTTCCCAGCTATTGTTTAGAATTTGCTGTTGACAGTCTTTTCCAGATTTGAAAAAATACTCATTTTCTTGGTTTCATTCTACTGACCATACAATTAACCTACTTGGATAGTGGGGTTTTTTTGATTAATAACTTCTTATTTTATCACTGCAATGCATAATTGTATCTAGTTTCACAGTGTCAATGGGATTTCCCTTGAAAATATCCTGAATCTCTGAAATCTTTCCAGACGCAGGAAGGACTTGTCTTTTCACATGCATTACATTATAGATATTCTCCCTGTGCCCTTTATTTTGGTATAAACGCCTGTGGGCCTCCCAGACTCCTTCAGTTCTGAAGCAGCATTTCAGTTTTCACTATCATTTTCTCTTGTCTTGGTTTTTTTTTTTTTTTTTTTTTGTACAGTAAAGGTAGCATCCACTCCCAAACCCATTCTTAAACTGATTTGTTAGCAAATTACTAATGTATATGTGAGATCTGTGCATAAATCTAATGCATTTTGTTCTTGTTACAGCCTACCCAGGTTTGGCTTATTACAATATTAGAAACTTCAGACTAAACTGCATTTCAGATGTAATCAGTTATATCCTTGGCTCGGGACGGTAGCTCATAATCAATTCATTCTAAATTTACACAGTTATTTAAAGGAGTAGATGTCTTACTAGCGTTAATAATTCTACCCAACATTTTAGATAAAACCATATATTTAAACATAGTATGGATAGGAATATTTAATTAAAAACCATAATAATAATAATGTAATATTTTTCCTTTTCAACAACTGGTTAGCACTTTTTGTTGACAATCTTTTCCAGATTTGAAAATATACACAATTTTTTTGTTTCATTCTACTGACCATACAGTTAACCTACTTAGATAGTGTCTGGTGTTGATTAATAACTTCTTATTTTATCATATGGATGAATAATCTTATCTGTATAATTTTAATATAGACCAAACATAATTAACTATCTTTTATAATAATAGTGATCTTTCTTATATGTCAGCATTTAAAAGAGTATTTAGAATTTCAAGACTTTTTACAGCCCTTAAAATCTCATATTAAATCCATTCACACACAATGAAAAAGTCAGAATCTGATGATGATAATAGACCAAACTCCTACTTTAAGAGACAGTAGAAAAACTCCCTTTTATCTTTCATGTTTAAAGTATTTATTTCAAAATGGGTTTAAGAAACTTATACATTGTCACTGGCAGAAATTAAGAAAGAAGTCCTTGAGCAATTGATTTATTTCACAATAAAACAACTGTAGAAATAGATCCACATATATTACAAAAAATTGGTAAAATAAAATTCTTTAACATTGATGCAGCATTAAGAAGCAGGCATTAATTATTTGGACAAATGGCATGGGGACATTCACCAAAATTGTGCATGCCGAGTATAAAAAACCTACTGGTTTTATATCATATTTTATATAAGGAATATCTAAATAAATTTCAGTTATGAAGAATGGTGTTTTTTTCCACACAATGACTGCTGCAGAAGGAAGTTCATCATCTCTTGGCTACTACCATGGGAAATCTGCATCTTTAAAAAACTAGTTTTGAAGTAAATCTGGGGGAGGGTGTTATCAGCAATGGGCCCACAATAATGGCAGCCACCCTGTGGTAAGACCCTTTTCTTTTGCTTTCTAGGAAAAAGAATCACACTAGTGGTCAAACATACTTCTGCCAGCTCAGTGTAAAGACATAAAATATCTTCTCTGAAAATGTAACATTGGTGACAACCTTGAAAACAGTTGTTCAGGCCACTTTGAAATAAACGAAGTAAACACTTCCATAAAAAAGTGTTTTGTCATCAAAAAGCATTGTAAAATTTCTTCTTGTTTCAGAACCAGTTATTTGTATTCTTTTAAAAAGAGCTAAATAGTTATTACAAAATTAAAATATTATTTTCACTTACAGAGTCAAAGCTGGGCCTGCTACTGGGTAGATGAGGTTGATAATACTGCCAGAGGCTAGGTCATGGAGCCCAAGTGATGGGAACCAGTAGTGGAATTAGTTAGGAGACAGGCACATTGTCAAAAGAAGTGGTGATATAAGGGACTACCTCCTTCTCCTACCCAAATTGTAAACCCTGTCCCAATCACTGGTGCATGGAGAGCTCATGCCAGTGCATTGTTGAGGTGAAATTGGAATATCTATCTAATACTCAGGGCAATCTCTATTCTAATCATGCCATGTATGAAGCATCATGACGGGCACCTCTCATACACTATTAGGTGTGTCAAGGCTATGCATATTACACTGGATTAAAATGCATATCCTATATTACTAATAAAAAACACCAATTAATAGCATGTATAGAGTAGGACTAACTAGATAAATATGCAGGCTGCGTGCACATCTGGAATTTAAAAAATAAAAGGACTGATAATGCAGAGGAAGCGCAAAACCTATAAATTCTGAAAAAGTCAGAAAAAGATCAGCATCTCAAAACCCCAAAGTACAGAATACTGGAAATAATTTTCTCAAAGTTGAGTGAGACATATAGACCAGAAATTACTTCCAGGCCAGAGGGAGATTAAAGTTGGCTAAAGATATTTAAGTTAAAAGCAAGAGATGTAGGAAGGAAAGTTGAGGAGGAGAGTCTTAGGGTAGACAATCAAGTAACAGCACAAGAGATTTTTAGGGGTAACATTTGAAGAAAGCTGATAAGGGATATTAGGAGATAAACCTTACAGACCCAGTCTATTGCAGGGAGGCTTGTGGAATTTGAGAGAATTAAATGGTGGTAGATAAAAATGTAGAAAGTCTACAATAAGCCACAAGGACCTCTCCCAGGTGCTCTACTACTCCAGGCTTCTACACATACAACCTTGAAAGAAGCCAGTCAGCGTTAATGAGAGAGTGTCACTATTCATATCTTGCCTAGAAAGAGAACAAAATGTTGGACCAAAGTAGGTCATTTAGACTTGTCAGCAGTTAGAATTGAGGAACTTCCAGGTCAAACCTTACTAGTCAAGTCTAAAGTGAACTTGAAAGTTTAAACCACAGGAAAGGAGATTCACACAGAGGAGGCATCCATGATTTCTATTGATACATTTTCTGACTGACTACCTTGTCTCAGTCAAACTCTTTTTTTTTTTTTTTTTTTTTTTTTTTTTTTTTAATAATGGACTTCCTTGGGATTTCAAATGTCTCTTTTCTGAATAACAGTAGCAGCTCCAGATCTCTGCTGAGTGTGCTAATGAAGGTGGCCCTACTGCTCCTGGCTGCTCTGCCAACCCTGCAGCTGGCTCTTCCAAAGCAGCAAAGGAGCTGCTTGGAGACCAAAGTGGGACCTCTCATTGTTAGAATGCTTTGCCATTCTCTGAACGTTTCTTATATTTATTGTATTTTACTTACTGTGGCTGTGATTACCGAGCACATGGAGAAATGAAGCAAGATGAATATTTTCTTCGTAGTGGTAGGAATATTATGAAGTAATTTTCTCTTTTGTGTCAGGGGAGTGCAAGTTTTACTCAAGTTTTTCTTCAACCAAGGCAGTGACAACCACAAAATCTAAATGAGCCTTTCTTCAATCTTTCTTTTTTTCCCCCCATCTTTGAAATAACTGTTTCTTTCAGCTTTGAGTAATGTCACTGTTCTAAGAGGATGAAGAAGGAATCAGTTCCCACTTCTAACCAGTTCCACTTTCCGCTTCCCCTGCCCAGCCACCATGAGACTTTTTCTTTAAAAATCCCAAAGACTATTCTGAAAATAGAGTTTCATCCTGAAGCAAAAATATGGGTCTGTATAAGGAGAAAGTAGCAAGTGAAGATTAGTGAATAATATTTTTTCCTTTTTAGTGCCTAGTATCCAATATATTCTTTGTGCCCTTTGTGTCCTCCCCTGAATTAGTTTTGGAAATGAGCTTCTAGTCCAGTATTTGTGGTTAGATACAGCTGCCTTTAAAGATGATAGCAATGCCATGTGTGCAGCTATCTAGAGAACAGTATGAGGGTTCTTTTCCCACTGCTTCTGAAAGATAGTTGAAATTCTCTTAAAAACATTGACATTCAGTGCTAAAGAAATTTATAGTGTCCCATGTCAAGACAGAATACAGCAAATGAGCAGCTTACTCAAGTCATAAGTGAGCTTGCATGCAATAGAGTATGTGCACTAGAACTGCTTAATCACAATTTTTAGTACATTACATGGAAGACAAAGAAGTACAATTTGTATACAAAATTTTTGGTATTGCCACATTTAATTGAGTCTGTACTTTAGCACCACTGCCTACGTGGTGAAGAGGCATTTACAAAGAATCATAGAAGAGTTTGGGTTGGACGAGTCATTCAAAAGTCTTCTATTCTAAATCCCCTGCAATGCACAGGGACATATTTAACTTGATCAGGTTTCTCAGAGCTGTGTTCAACGTTGCCTTTATGTTTCCAGGGATGGGACATCCACCACCTCACTGAGAAGCAAGTTCCAGTATTTCACCACTACATTTGAAAAAAATTTAGGGCCTATCTAGCCTAAATCTATCCTCTTTTGGTTTAAAAACATGACCTGACCCCTTTTCTGTCACTGCTAAAAAGTTTGTCCCCATCTTTCTTATAAGCCCATTTTAGGTACTGGTAGGCTGCTATAAGGTCTCTCTGGAGGCTTCTGTTCTCCAGCTGAATAATCCCATCTCTCAGCCTGTCTTCACAGGAGAGGTGCTCCAACTCTCTGATTGTATTTGTGGCCCTTCTCTTGGCCTGCTCCAAAAGGTTCATGTTTTTCCTGTGCTGAGGGCCCCAGAGCTGAATGCAGCACTGTAGGCAGGGCCCTGCGAGAGAAGAGTAGAGGGGCCGATCCCCTCCCTTACCCTGCTGGCCACGTTGCTTTGGATGCAGCCCACGACACAGCTGGCCTCCTCTGCAAGTGTACATTGCCAGCTCATACACAGCTTTTTATTCACCCGCACCCCCAAGTCTTAGTTGGCAGGACTGCTCTCAATCCCTTTATCCCCAGCCTGTATTGATACTTTATTACTGATTTTCTTTTCACTATTCTTTACTTAGTAACCTCCAATTTTGGCGAGTGGAATGGGAGAGTGAAGGAGATGGAAGCAAAAAAGGCCATTTGTCCTGTGGGAGCTTATTAATGACTCATAGAAATGTGTGCTCTTATTGGGAAAAAGTGCCTTTACCTGTAGTTAATCCTACAGAAATGTGGGGCGAGGTCCCAAGACTGCAATACTTATTTTACATAAAACATCAGGTTGCTCCTTAAATAGCAATCCCAGAAGCGCAAGGCACTTTATTATCCATTAAGTTACTTAGCATCCACTATATTTTTTTAAAAGTTATTTTCCCAAGAGGAATCCCTAATATATGGTATTCCAGCACAGAGGAAAAAGAGCAAAGTATCTACAGCAAACAATCTTCTGCTAAATTTAATCCTTATAATTTAGGAAGTGTCATTGTCAGGAGTAGGAGTGCTGACAGATCCATATACCCCTCTAAATCTAGGATCTGTTCTGGACCTCTGTATGGACAATATGGCAGAACTTTTTTTTTTTTTTTTTTTTTTTAAATGAGAAGGGGAAATACTTATTTCTATATTTTCCCAAAATAGTTCTATAGCAAGTATTTTTTTGTGTTGGTTTAGGGTGGGCAACTCTAGAGGTAGGTATGTATATCAGAGGGGCAGGTGGGCAGTGGAGAACAGGAGAAGGCAGACTAAAAGCACTGTACATCTTTTAGGCAGTGCAGAATCTCTGTGGATAATCCTACTAGAAACCTAATGGAAATGAAGGGATCTAATACTAGATTATGAACCTCAAAACCAAATGTGGATCTTTAAGTTACTCTTGACAAAAAAAAAAAAAAAAAAAAAAAAAAAAAAAAAAAAAAAAAAAAAAAGGTGGATGGAGAAGTGGTTATTCACATGCCCTCAGATATCTACCAGAAGTTGTTACTTTCTGGGGATGTTATATTTAGCTGAAATGAGTCCTCGGCTCTGACTTGCCAGGCTCCCTGTCTGGGCCATCTGGTAGACACACAAGTCTGGTTGCTCAAAAGTGGAGAAATTCAATTTCCCAAGATTTTTTCTAAGACAGAGGTGAGCTCAAAATTCTTAGATTTTCCATGATGAGGCAAACAATCTAACACAATGAACAAAATATGAGGGGCAATGAATTCTGGAAAGTAAGAGAATTAGTTATTGATTTTAATGAGACAGAGAAGAGAGCCTGAGCTTTACAAAACGAATTGAGCAAAGGGGAATATAAAAGTTTCTTCCAAAAGGAGAAGGTGAAACTTATGAAAACTTCTCTCTCGGGATCAGGTTATGAACCTGAAGTTAATACCAACACTAACAGAATCTGGATAAATACTTTTTTTTTCATTACTGTTAATTTTAATTTATACTATTTTAATTTTAATTAAATTATCACTTCTCTAACTCTGTTGGCTTTCAGTTGTCAAAATCACCAGTATTTCCAGATTAACTTTAGTCAATAAAATGATAATGTATTACAACAGACACACGATAACTACCTTTCAAGACCTGCTCCAAATTATATGAAGTTTGGAGATAAAGTTGCATACTACTGAAATACAGATTAACTTTCTGGGTTTTGTTGTTGTTATTGTTAAAAAAATTATTTCTTCAGCAAAATTTCCTACCATGAGAAAGGGGGTTCCGCTGCTACAGATAGGTATTAGTAAAAGATCATGGTAGCCAAAGGTAGCCAAATGTTCTGATTGATAATCTCCTTTAATCTTTCCTATGCCCTTGTCTTGTCAAACTGGCTGGTGCACAAAGGTCAGTCCCTCTGTCCCCCTTTGAACTGTTACAAAGTCTATCAAGAGATGTCTAAGAGATGTCTTAAAAATCCCTTCAAAGATGATGGAGAGTTAGCTAGCTACTTATTTCAGTTCTCTGGAGAAACAAAACAGAAGTTTCAAGGAGCAAGTCTCTGAATTAAGGGCACAAACTTTTGGGACTAGGAGTGATCTATATGTTGATCTGCTTATTCACAACTCAGAGGTTTGTATAGTCTTTTCAAAGATCATGCTTGTAAAACTGATGTCAAGGCAGGAAAGCAGGGATGTTATTGCACTGTTGATGCTCAACAGCAGATTTCAGTCTACCCTAATTTTAAATCTCTTCTTTTGAAGCTTTGTGGAACACTGCATTATCAGATCACTGATACACGATGAGAATGTTACTCTGTTTGCCCCAATAGAAATGATCATATTAAAAACAAAAAAAAAAAGAAAAATAAAGTACTTCATCAACTATCCTAAATTCCCTCAATGAAGTGAGGCTGCTATGCCTACCATGACCATGAATAACTTCCAGCTTCCAGCCGCCCACGGAAGGTGCAATGTAGTGCATCTGGTTTATGTGCTTTGTGTACACAGTGGTTGCTGATTATATATTATTCACCATGTTTGATAGGTTAATTTTAAAGGGGTTTTGTTAGCAAACAAGTCTTAGAAATAAAGCAGAAAAAACCCCAAATTTGGTTTCAGCCTATCCCCCTTTCCCAGAGAGGAGCTCCTTGCCTCTTCAACAAGAATTCAAATGAATTGAAAATTCCTTTAGAACTGACAGCCCAAGTGTAAGAATGATAAACGGCTTTGGCCTTGATGATTTTTATTAAGCACTAAATGTCACATTTAACCTGCATTACTGAAAGCAATTACCCATGTATCAACAGTCAAGCAGTGCAGAGCTAGACGCCTGAAGCAGTAGCATTATGCTCCATCTGGGAATAAGGATTTTCAATTAGAAGGCAAATAGCTGGAGAGGGGATCAAGTCCTCCAGTGGCTCCCAAAGGAGGTCTATGAGAAGCAAAGTCTTCATATCCAAGTAATCGCAGGCAATGTCAACAGAGCATTCCAAACCATCTGCTGCCAGAGTAGCGTTTACTTTATCAAATCTCAATATTTACAGAACACTGATCAGCTCGTGGGACCAGGATGGCTCACTGCCAGAGTGTTCTGGGAAATTCATTTTAAGGTGTGTTTCAGTAGGCTAATTAATTTACAAGCACCTGTTTCATCACTGGGAGCTGTTAGCACACCAGATGAGCAGCAGCAGGGGAAGGGGACTTTTTATCCTGGCTAAATTGATTTCAATTGATGTTCATTTACTGATGGCACAGTTGTAGTTTAATGTCAGCATGGCCCAAAGTCTTTTTGTTTATTAATGCGTAAGCCAGTTTAGATAGTTTATTATTTACAAATATACTTTTACTTTAGGAGACCTGTGAGATTTTTTAAGTTAAATATAGCATGCACCTTTGTGCAAGAAATATTTTGTGTCTGTATATGTGTCTGTTTGTGCATATATATATATGTGTGTGTGTATATGTATGTAAAATGCATACATCCTATTCCATTTTGGTTATTTGTGGGATTTTTTCAATTCTATGTTGTTTAAAAAAAAAAAACAAACCCAGCAGCTTTTTCTCTTAAAGATGGACCTAACTCTATTGGTGCATTATTCAGAAAGTCTCTGTGAAGGAAACATCATGTAAACCTCTTTGGAATCAGCACTGGTAATCATGCCATCTAACCTCAAACTGCTCTGATGTGCTAGATATCCAGGTTCCTAACTTCTGTCTCAGATTCCTCCGTCAACAAAGGAACTAGAATAATTTATTACACTGTGCCTTCACATCAGGGCGTCAATTTAGAATTAATTAATTCGTGTTTGAATGTCATTTTGCAAATGGAAAGTTCAGGATAGCCTAGTTAAGATGTGACAAGTGGCACACAGGAGCGATTTGTAAAGCTAAATTAATCATTTTTGTTTCATAAGTATGGTGTTTGGAATTACAGCTTTTTTCCTGTCTAGCTGCAGAGTTTCCTCAATCTCTGTGTACTACCCCAGTAATAGCCAACAGGTACATTATGTAGAAGAAGAGTCTTTTTCCAAATTATTTGGACTTTTGGAGAGAGCATTTTCACAGAAAACCACTCAGATCATAGTGAAGACATAGAATGAGTTGCAAACTTTATTTTGCTAAAATTTTAGACTGATAGGTTTGAGAAAATAAATAAGAGAGTAACTTGAGAAGAACTTAAATTTAAACATCTGGAGAAGATTTAAAAGGCTTGGAAGTCCTGGAATCCTTAAACAGGCTCTTTGGCTTCCAACAGATCTTTGTCATTCAGGTCTCACCCGGTAAAACCACAATAATATAGCTGCCCCACCAGCTTTATTTAGTGACTTTACACTGGGCACTGGTGACTGTGTTTTGCATGTGCTGCTACAGCAGTTTGCTGCTTACTGCTCCAGTATAATTTGGTTTCTCTTGAAACTGAAGTAATAGAAAGAAGGAATTATGATAATTTTTTGATGGTTATGTCAAGATAACCCAACCCAATTCATATTGGCATCTTTTTATGCTCATATAGTACAATTATTATCCTTTTGAATTACTGCTCTAGATCTTTACACTGTGAGTGTATGGTGCTTGTATGAGATGGAAAAACCAGGAGAAAGCATAAAGAGCTCAGATAGAAGCTCATCTTAAATAGATTTAGACCAGAAATAAATAATGTAATTTTTTAAATTTTTATAATTATCTAATCATGAAATATTTATGTGGGGCTAATGGATTGTAAGTCTTTAGATCAAAACTATTTATATCCCACATACCTTTGCTTTTTGCTTGGGCTCAGTAATGAAGACCCTGATGATGAAATCCTGTGGTCTACTGTGTGCTGAAGATAGAACAAGTATATTTGTTTTCTCTTTGCTTTAAACTTCACGTTCATGCTTCCCTAGTAAATTCTGGGCTACTTCAATGAACCACAAAAACTATTTTTTAAAAAAATTATCTTGTATTATGTTATATAATGGCCTATAGATATGAAGAAGCTTGATTCTGGTTCTGTTATGGGAGTTTTGAGTGTCCAGGGATGGGAAAAACATTTGAAACTACTCTTCTAGTGAATTAATGGTGGGGTTTTGCTTTAAAACTAATTCAACAATTTTGTATTTCATCCTTTGGAAAGAAGGAGAAAGAGCCTGGGTCTCCTTTCTGTCCTTCTAGTTGGAAGGTGCTCCAAGGATTGCCTTGAGGCAGCAGTGACCCTTGAGTGTCCATGGCATCTCACAGGACAGGCTTGTCCTTGGCCCATGCACAGGCACATTTCTCTGTGTCAGGAATTGCACTGAGGATCTTACAGGATGGTCACAGACATTCATTTGCCACTGGCTAATTACACAGACTACCATAGACATTTAGAATATGCACCCAAAGGGTGAAAATATTGCTGTCTACAAATATGCAACACTGCTGTACTATCCATTTTTTATTTAGGACTACATAACTGTTATGTGGTGATAGAAGTTTTCTTCCAGGGTAAAATGTTTTCATTTGTTTTAAATTTACTCCTTCCATGGTCCTGAACAGACATACTCCATGTCTCTGGATTCAGTTTGACAGAAAAGAGCTAATTTGCATTTGTTATCCATTACCTACAAGGATTTTTCTGAAACTTGTTTAAACATGGAGGTCTTATAAGTCGGCTTTCTTACACATTGTTGGTGGAACAAAATAATGGATTGGAAATACTTGCAGAAAGATGAAAACCTATTTATGAGCATCCACAGCTTTCAACTTTGTGATTATCCCATGATCTTATCCAGTTCCTCAAGTAAAGAGCAGTGTGTCAGGATTTGTCTTTTTCTTATCTTTGTGAGCAGAGAAGGGAATTTGCTAAGTCGTTTTTGTGGTTTTCATTATATGGTTTGGTGTTTTGGGTTCCATTTGGTGGGTTTTTTTGAAACACATGTCATTGTTCTCATCTTAGGCTGTTTGGCTGCAGTAGTAATGGGGTCTGAGGAGTATCCTTCATGTGGAAAATGAAGAAAATTTAATAATGCCATAAGACTCAGAGGGGTCTCAAGTTTGCTCAGATCTTAAGATCTGAGATAAGGATAGATGAACATGAACATAAATTCGTTGCTTTTAGTGTGTTGACTAAGTGCTTGGATTTGCGCAAAACAGAAAATGTCACATTTCAAGGAGCTACCATAGTCTAATTCAATTGCTTTAAACATTGTTCACATTTTATTTCTGAATTTCAGAGGATATCTTCATCAAAAAAATTCAACATTTTAAGGAAGAGAAGGTGACTCTTTAAAAATGAGAGGGCTGTAGTTTTTCAAGACAGCTGGAATTTGCTTTGACTTTTTAAATCAGAAAAAACACTTTTGAAGAAGAAATTTCTAATGGGACCCATCAACATATTAAAAGGCTGGTCTGCAGTCCTAAATATATAGCAGTGGTCATTGTAAAGTCAATTGTTTTTGCTTAAAACCAGCTTTTTCTTTCCAAATCGTTCCCAGCTCAGTGAGAAAGAATTATTTATTCTGCAATAATATTTTTCTCCTTATTTTAATCAGCGCAGTGATGGATATTTTGCATTTGAAAGAAATTTCAGCAGAGATGTATTTCAGGCAAATTGAGGTAGAGCAAATTGTGACCTTTTTAGGATCACTTTGGCATATCTTAGTTCTTCAGAACAAGATGAAATTATTTCACTTGCAAAGAGAGTAGCACCAATCATTTAACATGCATGTAAATGTCAAGAGAGTAAAATCCTGGACTCTGAAGTCAATGACAAAATGTTTCACATAATCTAAAATTTTACTCAGTGAGTTTTGAGAAAACATGTAAATTTTTTTCTTGCAGTACTTATCTCGAAATAACGTTTTAAATGTGATACAGACTGCAGAGAATGATGTGGTCAGCCAGCCTGGAGTTTCCAGCCAGCAATTCACAATGTCATAGGGAGAGGATGGCACTCACAGTGCACTTTACAAGTCGTGACAACTATACAGCAAAAAATCAATTGGGAATACTATTCATTCCCCAAAAAACCTGATGGTACCCTACCACTAGAATCATGGGTTTGTGCCAGGTATTTTTTGACAAGCATGTTAGCCTGATGATTCCCCTGCACTGTTGTGGTGCTTTTATTGCTATTTGTTTGCATGCAGTGAGACACAGTCTTTACTTCCTAATGAAACTCAAGGAATGTTTAAAATGTTGCAGGTTTAGCACAGCCAATTAAAAACTGTAGGAAGAAAGTTCTGTATTTGTTCAGTTTTGCTTTTTATTGTAGTGGAAGTCTGTTCCTTGCAATGCAGAAAATACATACTCCTCCCTTAAATTCTGGACTTTGTGTGGCCATAGACTTGTTCAAAGAGAAGTCACTAAACAACTTTAATTACTACATATGGAAGTCTGGCTTTGTTTTCCTTTGAGACCTAGAGGTGGAAGAATGTATGTTTAACTTTTAGCAGAGTATATAATCTGTTCACTCCCCATTGTTTGCTCCTGTGTTCTGCTTCAGCGCCCTTTCACAGCCTGGCTCCCAGAGTGCTCTCTCAAGGATGATTCAGCTTACTGTAATTTTATTGCTGGTAGTTCTGTTTTATTTAATGGGATTTGTTTTACTTTGCAATATTACTTTAAGCTCTGATCTGTTGTAGGATAAAAATGTTATTATGACAGTGTTAGCTTCTCTGTAAATTACAGTGCCTTGAGGATTGCGTTTTGAGACTACATGTAAACACTTTACAGAGCTAATAACATAGATACCACATGTAAAGCTTGAAAAATATTTAAATAGGGCACATTTGAAGGAATAAAACAATCAAAAGGCTTTTTGGGGGATAATGCAGATTACACTGAATTGTTTAGATTCAATGTACAGCTTTTAAAACATAACCCATGTGCCATCATCCATTTTCCCTTTTCTTACTGCTTACCTACAATTTATTTGAACTATTCTAATATGTTTCCAGCAGAATTCCTTTACAGTAATTGACGAGATCTCTGGGATAATGTCTTTGGAACAACAACCTTTCATTTAATGTAAGAATCATTAGTCATTTTTGTTAACAGGCTTGCCTAGAAGAAAAACAAAAATTCTACCAAAATGAAAACAAACAACCTTGGTAGCAGTTTAGACAGAAATGTACCAATTTCTCTGCTGGCAGTAATATTGCCTCAATGTTTTTGTTGACTCCAAATGGGGGATTTTAATCCCTTTGCAAGAAAAATAGCTACAAGGTTGCAGTTGGCAGTTTGAGTTACAGCAAAACTGAAGTCATGAGGGGTTCCTACTAATGTAATATTTTCAGTATAAGACTTCCTTTAGAAACTGAAACACCAGCCCAACCTTTGATCACTCAATGATCTTGGAGGTCTTTTTTAACCTTAATGATTACGTGATTCTCTGATCCTAACACAAAGGTAATTTTCCTGAGGAATTAATTCTGAAGTTAATGGTGTTACTTATTTGAGTAAATGACTCTCCCTCCAGGTACCAGCACTGGCAGGTCCTGGTACTGCAGCTCTGATGAAAGGCACCTGGAGATCATGAATAAATTGCTTGCATATTGTTTTGATGACCCTATCCGAGCACTATCACTTAAATCCACCTCCTCACATCTACCTGTATATTTTCTTTGTTCCCAAGTCTGTTTCTTGCTGTCAAGGAATCTGAAGACTTGGAACTAGAGCCTGAATCATCAGAAAATGGCACACACTGTGTTACTGTCCTTCTCCAGCATGAGGCTGAATGGCTCTCTGGTTTCCTATATAGAAAGTGTCTTTTGTGAGGTTGCCTCTTTGTTTAAACAAAAAGAGAGAGAGGGAGAGAATGAAATATACTATGGAATACTCAAGCAGATGCTTGGCATTATATTAACACATGTATTATGGCGTATCATGTAATGGTACACTGTGGGGAATAGTAATGAATAGTTTGGAGCACAATAATGTGCATTGTTGATGTTTGTTAAAATAAAGATATTCAATTTATAATAAAAGGGATTAAAAGCTTAATTCATGACTATGTTAATATTTGTCTGTAAGTACACAGATAAATGGTAACGTACCTTATCACATTAAACACCTGCACGTACAAGTTCCCCTGCTGAGATCTCCATGGGATTGTATGTTTTACAGAGCTTAAACTTTCATTTCCCAAAATAATGATATCATTCATTTACAGATATAGATAGGCTCTTCTTACTCAAACTCTATCCTGAAATGAGAATTGTTACTTCAACTACAAAAATGTGGGATTAATTACCACAGTGATTGCCTGCTGCATCATCTGATGGTATTTGTATATCGAATTTATATATTTTGCAACAATCTGATTGCCTGACAGAAGTGAATTAACACTTTCTAAAATACACTGCTGTTAAAGGTAAATGATACCTCCAAAACAGATGTGATGAGCCAGGCGGTGGTGGCAAACAGATCTCATCTCAACACAGATCTCCTAATGTCTTCCCCGTATTTCTCACATGCCATCCTCTGTGAACAACAGAAAAGTATGTGAAGAAAATGCATAATTAAGGAGGGTGATTGATGTCTGAACTATTTCATTGTTTAGCTTTGCAGTGCAAGTGTTTACAGGCATGCTCGATGCCTGTGCAGTCTCAGTGTATATACTTGGAAGCCTCCAAAGGACAAAATATCAGCGGAACCACCTACCATATTCCTCTCCATGAAAAATGTAATCCAAAATAAAATGGTGATAATTCAGAGTCTCTTTGCTTGCCAACTTTGCTAAAAGTAGGAACAGAAAAAGAAAACTGCTGTGAAAGCCGACCTAAAAGGGAGATAGAACTGTTCTGGGCAAAGCCACCAAATCGGACACTTGGAAGGATTTGGCTGCATGAAGACAATTCAAAGAATTCCTGTAGACACCTAACATGAACATCTTTCTAGAGAGGGAAAACAATTTTGGAAATCAAAAGAGGTAGCCAGAGATCAAACAAAGCTTGGTATTTCCATCTAAATGCTGTGCTAAAGTATGAGAAAGAACTCATTTCAAAATTATATTTCCTAAATATTTTTTTAAAATTTCCTCTTATTCTTTAGATGAAACCAGTACATCAAGTAACTACTAAACACAATCACAGCTTATGAAGTAAGCATTTTATTTAAAGGTTTGGTATGAAATCCGTTTTCCAGGCTGTATCATATAGTTAGAATATCCTGGCTAACACACGTACACCAAAACTGTGTAAAACTCTCGATGTTGCTATCTTGTCTTCTCTTCAAGCAGGTCTCACAGAAAACACATGGCTTCTAATCTTCTCTTCAGTGTCTTGTGTGAGTTCTACAGAACCACATCCTCCATCCCACTCTTTATACCCCTCACACACTTGTTTCAACTTGTCCTACCAGGCACAACATTTAACACATTTTCTATTGACTAACAGTTAAATAACAAAATATGTCATTATAGGACACAAAACGAATGACACACATGCAGTCAGTTCATCAGGGCAAAAAGAGGGAAGTTTATTTTTCTACCTCGATTTATATATATTTAGGACAGCAACCACGGATTGGACAATGAGGTTGACACCTCTCCAACTACACTGGTCAAACTAGAAGTCTATCAATTGTTTCTCCTCAAGAGAGGAACGATAAACAAGAAGAACAGTTTACAATAACATTATTTTGTTTACATGAAAATCTGTGAGAAACTCCACTACAAAAATGCAAACATGAGAAGGCTGAAAAAGGTCAGGGCGACAAATGTACCGTTTATTAATTGACTGTCCCTCTTAGTATGTCCTGTGCTTTTGATTCTGCAAGTATATTCTCAATCTTTTTTTTTAGCATGCATTTTAATGTTGGATGCTAAAGCACAATGGAGATGTTGTGACCTTCTTGATGTGTCAGATGCAGTTGTTTAGCGTAGATCAAAGTCAGAATTTTAGTTCATATTGTGCTGTGAAAATTATGCCTCTCCAAGTGTGCTTTGTGCACGTGTGTCCATGTCTTGTGTGAAGAAATGACCATGTTATGAAATAGGAGAACCATCATTTGAATGTCACCTTGTACCTCCTGAAGTAGCTGTTAATTTGAGGAACACTTTGGATATATTTCCAAATCCATGTGTTAGAAGGCATTTTGCATAGCCAGGGATGTGTGAGACACTCAGTTTGGGCTGGAAGATGACAGCTGGACCTGGCAGAAGGCTGTCACTCGTTGGGACAACACCAGGAGGCTGGGAAGATGAAATTTGAGAGTCTAGAGTTATTTAATCACCACTGTTCCAGCAACTACCTCTTACTCTTGGTATCCACCCATTAAAATGAGAAATGAAAGAATAATTTAATTTAATAAATTTTTGTCTCCTGCCTTGCATCTGAAGGACATGGCAGTGGTCCTCCACGTCCTTCATCTCTCCTGACTTAGTGGTACATTAGTAAGGAGACAACCACTGTTGACGCCCAGGTCTTGGAACTCATGGGGATTTTCTGTGTCAGACTTGAAAGTTCATTGCCATTTTCTAGAGGGTTAGAAGGAACTGGAGAGAACAAGGAGGCATGCTTGTTCTCTCTGTACAGCAGCAGTACCTCCACACAAGTAGGAAAGACAAAATGTACTGACTAACCTGGTCCAGCAGGTACCCCTGTCAAGGCAAGTCATAAAGCTCAACTTCTTTATTTTTAGTTGTCTAACGAAACTCAACATTTTCATATACTGTAAAAAGAAATCTTCTCATTAAGTCTTCATTTTGTACTTAGATACATTTCAGCAGAACATTTGAGGAAAGCAAGCTTTGGTTTTTTGACATTCTCACTCCAGTTCATGCTCTTCTGAGCATTCTTTCTTCTGGCTGTGCCTAGTAACTAGAAGCTGCTCCCATTCTCAGTGGGGTGTTGCATTTGAGATCCTGGGTAAACCAGAAACTTGTTAGCAATAACTGAGAATCAAGAAACTGATAAATCTAAGTTGAGCTCTGAGTCTTGCTATTGCTGTTTTTTCACAGACTTGAATCTATTTGTAGATCCAGACTTTAAAAAGTGTCCATCAGCTGAGAACTAATATACTACAAAAAAGATTGATACCTGTTATTTCATCAGCATCTCTTTAGATGAAGTGACACGACCCTCACATTTTCCAGCACAGGGCAGCTGATAAGGTCTCACTGTGAGCTGGGAACTTTGGATAAGCCGTGCTCTGAGCACCATTTGGAGAGCTCCCTGTCTCAGAGAGGGTGGGCTGAGAGGCACGACAGCACAACTTGGCAGAGTGCTGAGACACTGAATCACCCTCACGAAAAAGGGATGAATTTGGGCTTTCCCTGGCCTCTGCAGGGGCTTGGCTGCTGCACCACCTCCAAGGGGTTCTTACCACCAGCAAAGCTGTAAAGAAATGTGTCATGTCGCACAGTTTTTTAGGATGATAAAACAACGTCACTCTGATACAACACTGTGACAAGACAAAGATTTTCCCTAAACTAAAACCCAGAAAGTTTTGAATGCTATGAAGAGCCTCCTTGATCTGCTTGCTCCTGCATTCATGCTCTAAGCATGCAGATACACAAATAATATGACCTTTTAAAAATCTAACTAGAGAAACACAACAGAAAACACTTGGTTTTAAAAAGTCAGTATTTATCCCTGTTTCTTATGTATTTGAGAGATGAGACTAATAAAATACCTTTGTTACAGATGAAACACCCTCACTAATGTACAAATACATTAAATAAAATTTGATTTTCCCAATAGTTGTATTTTCACACATTGTTTTTTATCAGAAATAAAGCTGCATACATTTATTTTAATTTTCAGTTATTTTAAATTTGTCTTTTAAAATATATATTTCCAGAATTTAAAATCATGAATTGGATTTTCTTTTATTTTTGTCTGATAAATTGGGGGGATGATACTGGAGACATTTTCAAATAGTATTCTAATAAAATATATATGTTTCTGAGTGTTAAAAAGCTGTTTTAAACCTCCTTATTTACTCTAGTATTTTAGATCTTTCTCTGAACGTATATTTTTTAAGATACCTACTGTTCTTTGGAGGAAGATCAGTTTCTTTCCACTCCCCACTCCCCCCGCGCCCCCCCCCCCCCCCCCCCCCCCCCCCGCCTTATTTCTGCAGAATGACTTTCTTTTTAAACACTGGGACTTTTGTTATGTTAATCAGTCAGGGAACATTTCCAATTCAATTTTACCTGAGCGCTGGTCAGCTAGAGTTTCCTTTGTTTGGTGTCCCTTGAGTCTTCCCTTGTCTTTTAAACTGTAATTTAGTTGGAGCTGCTGTCAATTTACTCCGTCCATTACATTTGCAGTGATATTCCAGACATTGTCTTCTATTCAGTCCTAGAGAAGTTTCTTGACCTAAACAAAGTGTGCAGGGTAAAATCCTATAGAAATTGGAAGTACAAGCACGGAACTCCTGTTTGCCTATGTGCAATACATGCATACAAATAAAATTGTAGCTACCTACCAAGATTATTGCTATTTTGTTTTTAATCTAACAGATCCTCATACTCAAGACAGCTACCAAATGGTAATTAATTAGGATTTCCAATGAAGTGGATATGTCCTATGCAACTAGGCAGCCATCTTTCTCTCTGCTCTGCCACACCTCTATAGTAAGGGGATTTTAAACCCTGCTACTTTATAACTCCATGGAATAGACCTCAACATTAAGAGGTGAGGGGTTTTTTATAATAATTACCAGCTGTCATGGAGTTCAACAAATAGAGCAATTTTCTTGCCCTTAGTCCTCATCACCAAGGTGTACCAGGTGGGAAGTCATTGCTTTGAGCAGTAGCTTTCAGTGGGACAAGAAGAGAAAAAGCCCCAGAAAAAAGGGTGTTAGAGCCAATTGGACCACTACATTGAGCTACCTTGAATGAGGGTGACACCAGTGTCTGTGGCAGCAGAAAGGGAAAGTAGTGCCTACATGAGCTTCCATGTGAGCCCCTGAAAGCTGTTATGTAAGACTGGAGAGATCAATTGTAAAACACTGGATGCTATTATCTTTTCCTGCAGTTAAATGATAAATAATAGAATAAATTTCCAGCCCATGGAAGAAGAGAGTAGGGACTTTGTGAAGCTCAAGAGAGAAGGAAACAGGTGGAAGTATGTAATACATATTCTTCTGTAGCTCTACAGGCTTTACAAAGAAACTGAATTGTCTTTTCTACAAAGCTTCTCAGCCTGGCCAGGGTAGCTCCTAGAGAACCCTGTTTTGCTGGCATTGGCATCCCATGCCTTGGGTGGGCAGCAGGTGCTGTGTTGGCAGCTGGTTACTCTGGGGAAGGTTGCAGAGAGCCCTGAGGTCTGGGATATGTGTTGAGTCAGGGGCCAAACCCCATTCCTTCGACAAAACACTCAGGGAAGTTCTGCAGTGTAGTCATCAAGGTGTTTCTGTCATTCTGAATCCAGTCCATGTGAGGGACTATCAATCCAGCCCCAAAAGGCTACAGGTCCTCATTCACCAGGAACAGGCGTCTCCCAGTTCAAACAGCAGTCAGACCTGATCTTGCCTGGTCACATGTAATTCCTCTTGTGTTGAAATTGGTTCTAAAAGTACTGTGCACCTGGCTTCTTGGAGCCAAGGGAGGTTGCATTTATCTGCATTAACTGAAGCACGACGAGAGGCCAGTAAGTTTCAGAAATGGCTCAGTGTTTCTGGATATTCTGCTCAGAATCTCTGCTTTTCCCATTTGGTTTTATATATACATGTGTAGGCAGCTCTTCCCCTTGAGGATAGGCTTTGGGAATGTCTTTAGGACAGCCAAATAATTAAGCTGTCAATTTATTCCTTTGCCATTGGTGTGAAGCTTAAAAATAGGAAGTGATCAATAGTTAATGACAGAAAGGATGGAAGAGCAGGAGCTGCCTACCTTCTGCCCACAGGCTTGACAAGGTGATTGTTCTGACAGTGTACAGACACTTGTACTGCCCTAACCTTCATCAGCATTGCTTGTTGCAATTAACATGGGTATTCCCCAGCATTTACCTCCCATCACTCAGCACAAACAATTCTCAGATTGTTCTTCATTGTTGTACTTGGTACCCAAAATTTGAAAAGAATTTGAAAGGGCTGAGTTATGGATTTCTTGTCCTGACCTGTTGAATTGGTTTTGGTTTTTCTTTTAGTAATGATGGGAAATGGTCTGTGTGCTTGATTTAATTGTATTCAGTCCCAGGAACAGATATACTTATGTTCTGTACATGCTGCATATTTGAACCATGTGTCTGGATTTGCACTTCATTCTGTGTACAATCAATGGAAGCCATTGCAAAATAGGACAGCAATTTCTGTAGGCTGATTCTCTAGGTAGGATAGCTAACATATTGCATATGTATATTAGCATATGCTTATGTATATTAGCTTCACATATATGCAGAAGCTGAGCAGTGGGGTACCCTTCAGCCAAGATGAACTGGGAGGTTCTCTGCATCCACAGACTTTCTGCAGGGGATGTGTGAGCTCAGGTAATTCATCCACACCTCGGTGTGACTGCAGTCTGTAATGAGGAAGGCCAAATGCATAACCAAGCCTAATCTTGGTTAATGGGAATTTCGTGATTGACTTTGGCTAAGCCAGGGTTTAGCAGTTATGTTTAAGGGAAGCTCACATTCTGATGGTGCCTGATGTTTACTGTCCAAAGCCAGCATTGGTTATTGCCTGTGCTTAGCATCTCCTTGAAAATTGCTTATTTGCTGGTTGCTGCATAAACAATAGAGGCTGGTTACAGAGAACAGTTACTTACATGTGGAGAGTAATTCCACACCAAAGAGATTATTTATTTCTGTTCCACCATTTATCTGGGCTATAAAGTCTAGTGATAATTTTATTCCCTTACAGCATAGTTTGCAGTGTAAATACATGTTGGATGTATGTGGGGTTTTAACAATAAAATTTGCATGTATTTTGTCGTATTTTTTCTCTGCTTACAAAATCTTCAAGAAAGGTGGTTTTTTTTATCTTTCAGACCTGACAGTACAACCAACATTTAGGTATCAAATAAAAGATAAAATACCTAATTATAACAAAAAAAAAATACTATTAAACCAGTTTATCTTCAATAATATGGGCTTTTTTTTGGCAAGCTGAACTGAGAAGGAACATCAATGCTGCTTATGTACCAAATTCTAAATAAGGGGAAAGGATGTGTTCCAGAGGTCTCAAGTGTTGTTAAATGTGTAATATGCCTGTAAAAAAACTTTTCTGAAATACGGTTAATATTTATTGGTGCCCTATTTAAAAACATCAGTGGAAGGGAGTCACATTTTAGGTTAGTACAGAAGGAAAATAAATTAGACTTTCGGAGGGAAAAAAAGTCATCTCTGCTGAAACTTAAGATTTAGTGCACCTTGCTGATTTTGGAAGAATGACTGTTTTTTCCCTTTTTCAAAACAATTCAAGTGATGTTTCAGAATAAAGACTGTTGTAAAAAATCAGTTGAGGTGAGTTTTCCCTCCATTGTTGTTCACTGAATTTAATCTGAACTGATGACAAAGACTGTTTCAGCAATGACACCTGCTCAGCTCTCTTTGTAATTAAATCTACGAGCTTCTGCCATGCCTCTGTACCAGCCTTTCCTGGAACCCCCTGGGATCACATGTTAGGATGAGGCAGTTATGGCAGCACAAGAGAAGTAGAGGGCAGGCTATGATATAGGATACTCCTGGTAAATTCCACACTTGCCAGGCACTGATGGCTGCTCAAGGAGTCTTTGCCCTTATGTTCCTCTTGTCCTCTTCTACAGCTGCTTCTTCATCTGGCCAAGAGCTCTTGCTTTATCATTTGTATACTTATCATATCATAATTAGTGTTATTTCTCTTGTTCTAACCTTGCTGAGGTGATAGTTTCCCAAAATTGCTTTTCCTAGTATTCCTTCAAGCTTTCATCTCAGTATTCCTGTCATTGCCAGTAATGAGGCAAAGCTGGATTTAATTGTAATAATGTGTCTAGTGCATCCCACAATTCTGGTTCCTTAAGCATATAGCAGTACTCTGGATAGTATATGAGTATGCTGAACAGTCAGCCCTCTGATTATGTGCCAGACTTGTATTTGGTGGAGAACAGTGTCAGAAGAGAAGGGGATATCTGTGTTTACCAAGCAGTGGATCACAGCATAAAAGAGCACTGAGATGCATTTTGGGCCTATTAACTCTTGCATCCCTTAATTCATATTTAAGGAGAGTCATCAAGGGTCATTTCGGAACATCCCTGGATGTGTCATTTCAGTTGTTTTGGTGTCAAATATTTGGTCTTCGAAAAACGAGAACATTCTGGAAATTGTCTGTTTCTTATCATGAGTGCATGAGACTTCTTAGTCTCACTTTGACTGAATCAAAAGAAGAGTCCTTCCTGTATGACTTTTTGTCACTTGGCAAGGGTTTGGAAAAGCTGATATGGTTCAGAAAATAAAGAAATTTCTGTTTAACAGACCAACCAAAACATACAAGCCAGCTGAATTTTTTTCCTAGTGCACATCTAAAGGTATTCTCTATCAGAAAATTGCAATTATTTAACACATCATGTACAATGACATCAGGGAGAAAAACATTCCTCGTGCTGCCCAATAGAACATGCTGGAACACCTGTTTCATATCATGAAACCATTTATAATTGCTATCAAAGAAGTGAAAGCTGAAATGTCATCATTAAATCTACTTCTGCCACTCATGTCTTTGTAGGAAAAAATCCCTAGGGAGAAGAAATAAAACATATTAAAAACACATTCATTCATTTTCCAGTATCTTAAATCTTTGAGCCATAGAAACAAGCAAATATTGATACCGTGAGTGGTCGTAGAGCTGATAGTTACTTCTATGACTCTACTCTGACAAATAGTCATTAAATACCCTTTCTTTTCCTCTGGAAGATGATAACATAGTGATGTTTTCAAAAAATCTCACATTGCTCTACCTTGTCTTGGGCTCTACTCTATGTGAAAAAAGCATGTCTTGTGTTTTTTTAATTGTTTCTATGTCACTAAGTAGCTTTGAAGCAGCTCTTTTGTGCTCTAGGGTACTTAAATGGCCCTTACGTATCCACCTTTGCCTTTAACTAGATGGGGTTTGTGCCTCAGGCTTTCATGTTGCAGCCTGGACAAGGGAAACCATGTACTCAGGAAATCCATGCTTTGCTATTGCATTTCATCAATTTTTGGTTTGAGAGAAAATACCACTGGAAACTCATTATTAGAAAAAAAAAAAAAAAAGCAGTAACATAAGTGGCTCTGAGGCACCTGTATGTAGCAATGAAGCAGGGCCAGACTTGCAGCTCACTGAAGCCATCTGGTACCTCTGCTCACATTAAAAGAGTAAGGTATGGTCAGAGATACTTTGTTTGAACACAAGGCCTGGTACAACTACAGTGAATGTACAGAAGTTATTTTTCTTAGGGCACATCATCTTATCATGGTTCAGACAGAGCTAATTCCCCATTGTCTACACAAAGTATTTGAAAGACCTTACCTTGGCTATCCAAAGCTGTCCACGGGAGTCATCTTTTGCTCTTAGAGAGGGCCATTCCTCCAGCCATGGTCCCTCAATCCTGCTCTCAATACTTTCAAAGTTGGCACAAGGATGATGCTTAATCCTAGGCCACATTTTCATGAGCCGGGAGTATGGTACTTCTCTCCCAAAAAGTAACAAAACATCTCATCAGTTCTGCTGCTGACTAGCAAACTTACTACTTTCAATGGATTTTGTTCCTATTATTTCTATGAAGAAGGGAATGCACAGAATATGACATGTCTGTTTCTGTACGTTAAAGGAGTGCTGAGATCTGTAACACTTAAACCACACCTTTGACAGGTATGAGTTGACTAAATAACAGATTGGACTGAGGAGATGATGCAGAGCTATAAAAGGGGTGAATTTGACATTACTGGAAAGGTGAGTCAACAAAAAGTTTCCAAGGGGATGATGGTTTCACAATTGCAGGCTAAACCCACTGTTCTAGCAAATGCTAGGAAAGCTTGGTGAGAGACTTGGAAGAGAGCTCCATAGTGGTGTCCATGACTGGCTCTTTTAATCTAAAACTACATGGGAAACAGAGGACAAGTGGGTAAATCTAAAATTAAGACCTCCCATGTGGCAGAAAGGCTAGCTACACAATGTCCAAAGATGAGGTTTTAGAGGATTTTTGAGTGATAGCTTTGGAGTTATTTTGGTGGGGATTTGTGCAGTATTTGCTCTTTGGATAGGACTATTTGCTGATAACCCCAATTTACGTCCTAAATTCTCCACTGAATCTTAAAACTTTTATTCTGCTGCTTAAGTGAGAAACAATTATTTCCACCAACAGTAAAGGTCATATAAGAGATCGCTATTTTCTTTCTAGGGCGAGTGGTTACCAATTTTTTCTCTTCAAGACAGTCTCTCTATGGTGAAACAGAGGGGGAAATGTGATGATTCTTATGACCACCATGGAAAGCACATTAAGAACTAAATTTCCTCCTGCCATCGTTCTTCTGTTGTGTTCTAAAGCTTCACTGCTGCCTTGGCTGTCTTGTGGCAGGGCAAGGTCCCATTATTGCCAAGGCAGCATGGGGACAGGTACAGACAGCCACATGCCAGCAGTCAGGAGCCAATTCCTGGTGCAAAGGTGTGCTGTCTTTCTTAGCAGCATTGATGGGAAACATGGCTATGCTGCCTCTAGGCTGGTGTGTGATTTTGTGTTGCTGGCACAGAGGAGTTGCATTTTATTTTGGCTCAGGAGCCCATGTTTGAGACCATCAGTCTTTTGACTCCACATAATGCACTGTGGTTCCCATTGCAGAACAACCTCCTTGTATGTGGATTCTTTTTGGATCAAACTGGAAGATGCATTCTGGGAACCACCTAATGCACTCCAACCACTAATAGGCATGTTGTGTCTGGGAACAGAAAAGACCCAGTCTGAAATAAAACCACCTGAAGAGTGCAGACTTCAGGTCCCTAGCACCAGCTGCTTCCCCTAACCAATCTTCACCCTGTTTGCTCAATAATCACAGTTTATATGATCAGCAGGGGAAGGAGCAACACATGGATTTTTTCTGTAAAGGTGTCACAGTATATTTAGCAAAGTGCTATCTTGGCTGCACCAACACATTACAGTTCAGCTGCCTACTGTGATTTCTGTAGCTGTGCTTGGTACTCAATGGTTTAGCATTTTATGGTTATATGCATATGTGTATATATATGTCTGTGTATATATAAATATATATATATATATATATATAAACATACACAAACCTACTGATTGGATGTTTTATAACATAAGGGAAGGTACCAAATTTTTAATCACAACATCCCTTTGTCATAATGCAAAACAAATTAGAGGTCAAAGTTGTTACAATAAAACATCCGTTCTGGAGCTTTTTAGAGGAACCTGTTTAAAAAGGTTAAAGTAAGCAATTATCACAACCCTAATTTACAACTACTTGGCAGTAAGAGTTGCTTTTCAATGAACCATTTATTCATGATCTGCTGCTTCACACTGCAGGATTCTTCTTGACTAGGTTAGAAAATGTAATTAATAAATGATAGGATTATTTATGGTTCATGGTGCCAGATTGGAAATACAATGATATACAGAATGAGCTAAAAATTATTCTTACAAGCAGCATCTTGGTTTTTAATCCGTGGATTGGATTGTCACATTACTTGATATGCTGTGGTGAACTCCTGATGGTATTCATGGGACGTTATTTTGTCATCCTAGCTGCTCTATGTGACAATAAAAATGGACATGCTCCTTTGAGAATAGACTTAATGAACACTGACATGCTAATCTTTTTCTAGTTGAGGTTGGGTGGCACTTGTGGTTTTGCTTAATTTGACTGTGTTAGTGATTATTTCAAAGCCCCAGTAGAACCTGGAAAATTTTTATATTTCATAAGCATAAAATGATCCTCTTCGAAATTTTATTCTAGTTTTTAATGCTAGTTAAGGAAACACACCTGCTAAATACAGACAGGCTTTCTCAATTTCAAGTAGCAAAATTATGCTGAAATAGAATGATGTCAGCTCTTATGTCTTTATTCATGGGCAAAGTGCCTGGCTGTGTGTGACTGAAGCTGAAATTTTGCTTTGACCTTCAAAACCTGTAGGATCCAGCCCTAAGAGGAAAAGCATCCCAACTGATATTTAATTTAATTATTGTTATTACTTATTAATTATTAAAAGTGTTCCCAAAGGGAAAATATTTCATGTAATGATTTATATGCAGTCCAATAAAAAACAGAATAAAATCTGAATGTGAGGTGCAGTGGCTGCCTGCCGTAATTCTTACTGGTAACGTACTGGAGCTAATCAGTAAAATTCTAGAGTTTAGCTCTAAGTTGAAATATACTGAGGAGCAGTTCAATTTCCATTCATTCTCAGCTCAGATTCCTTTTAAAATGCTTTCCTCTTGTAATTAGGATTGCCAACACTGATTCTAGAATATATGTGCATGGAGTTGATACCTCTGTGTCCTACTAAGAGAATTAAAAAATGCCGTTAGGTTTTGATGATGATTTGAATCCCATGGCTTTAGAATTTCAAATGTCAAATAACACAGGATATGTGAATAATGGATGAAACCCAGGAGATTTACAGAATCACAGAAGGTTTGAGGTTGGAGTGCATCTCTGGAGGTCATTAAGTGCAAGCCCCCTGCTCAGGCAGGGTCAGCTACAGCAGGTTGCCCAGGACTACTTCCAGATGGGTTTTGTATATCTTCAAGATTGATATTCCTCAACTTCTCTGGACAACCTCTTCCAGGAAAAAATTAGCTTTAAAACATTTAGCTTTAAATATAGGTAAACTTATGCTTTTCTATGTCTGCATTTGCATACAGATGCACATGTTAAAATACTGGAATTTGATATTTTTCTTAGACTGCAGTCAGTTTATTACAGCATTGATGGGTTATAGTTCTAAACACTAATTTGGGCTTAGGTACTGCTTCTTCTGTTGGAAGCAATGGTGCCTCCATTTATTCACAAGTGTCCTCTGATTTTGTTTTAAAGTAAACTTTGAAATGTAAAATGGATGCTTGAATTTATGCACAAATATACAATAATAGAAAAATGTCAAAAAATATAAATGTTTCAAAAATGAGGGTAAAATAACAGATTTTGATGAAATGGGGAAAATATCTTGCATTTTTTCTTTAAGCTTCAAAAGTTTTAAAAAATTGAAACACGGGTTACTTTGTCCCATTTTTTCAAGAGGTTACTCCTCTTTATCTGCTGTCTTTTCTATATACCAAACATACAGATGA
Organism: Zosterops lateralis; assembly: GCF_965231275.1. Taxonomy (NCBI): domain Eukaryota; kingdom Metazoa; phylum Chordata; class Aves; order Passeriformes; family Zosteropidae; genus Zosterops; species Zosterops lateralis. The sequence continues at coordinate 25,952,681 of NC_139763.1, forward strand.
ATAATAGGTAAAAATTTTCTACCTTCTGCAAATATTGCTCGTGGAGTCTCCAGGCCATTTGAACTTTGTCATGCCATGTTCCCCTTTTTCCCAAGTTTTTTGCATTTTTTTGTAATCTAGAAGGATATACACTTCTGCTTCTGTGATACCGGGTGTTTAATGGAGAACCAGCTGTTTTTCAGCCTTCTCCAATGTCCAATGAAAGAAACAAGGAGTTTCTTTCCTTGTTAAATTGTAGTCTTTTCAGTATTCACCAAAAATTTCTTATGTACTGCTATCTGAGCTTTTTTACTGTTTTTATAATGTTTCAAGCATTCATAATTTAGGCAAACTTACATTTTCTTTCTTGTTTGTACCTGTTTTTCTTTCAGTCCTCCTTTTGCATTGACCCAGTTTATGAGAAACAGAGAATTAATCCAAAAGCCTTTGAATTAGCTCTTCTGGATACATACATAATTATAATTTTCCCATCTATAAAGAAGTAGAAAAACTATTGTTCTTCTAAGCCTGTCTCCCTAGACTTCAAAGAGCAATGAGGAACATATGAAAGAGGAAAGTTGGGATTATTTTTTAATTGCAAGAATTTGGGGTAGGAGAAGCCCCTGTGTTCCTAAATCTAGAGAAAACATGCGAAGGAAAGTGTCTCCTCTACTTTTCCAAAGAAAAACAAGATTAAGATTGTCTTTCTTCAGGTGTGTTCTATTTCTTTCTATATTTCCTAAAGAAGAAGGTGAAGATTCCACATGAAGTGTGAAAATGTTTTCTTTTATTTTGCATAGCAATTGTCAAATTATTATTTCTGAGGCCTGTTTGAATCAGCTGATATCTAGTATGTGAAAATCAGGAATATTTTTTCCAGTTTGGTTAAATGTATGATTCAATTCAGACTTTTTTCTTTTTTCTACTATTTCTTTGTGATTGGTAGTGGGTCAAAATCCTTAGACTTCCAACAATTTCTACCTCATATTGTGCTGTCTTCATATGTGTCCTTTTTCAAGTTTTGACATCACTGTCCTTCATTCAGCCATAAAGTTAAACCCCTTCATGTGCAGGTACAGGATATCTTTACCTTTGGTATCTTTACTTTTCTTCCAGCATTTACAACTTTTATCTTTGTGACCTTATTTTGATCAGAATATTTTTATTTTTGACACAATTTTCTTATTTCTAATTTATTTCCCTCATTTCAGCTTGCCTAGTCCTCTGCATGAGGAAGAGCTAGTTTAATGTTATTTTTAGTGGTGGATGAATAGTCTTCTATTTTTAATCAGACAGTTTTCATGTTCCATATCAGGAGTGGGCTAATGCACCCTCTCATAAATACATGAATTCCTCCTCCCTCATCCCTGTACACACACACCTGCATAAGTGTCAATTTAGGCAAGTCATGTGGCCTGGAATTTCAAAAGATGTTGTTAGATGGTTTAAACCAGCCTATTCTTTGGAAATTGCAGGGCATTTGTCCTTTGGTACATTGGTGCAGCGATCAAAATCACTAGTCACCTCTGAAAATTAGGGCAAAAGATGACATTTTTGAAGCATAAGGGAGAATGGAAGTGCTTTGCTCTAGCCTGGGCTCTGACAGATGCTGAGCCTGTTTGGCTCCAGTCATTATTTCCAAAACTGCATGCAGGTTTATACAGCAAAGGAGAGTTTGGGGCAAAACAGATGAAGGAGTGCATGCACTCCTGCCTCCTATACAGGCAGGGGTTGGAATGGTACCTTAAACTTCTCAGCACACATGTTCAAACACCTGCTGGGGTGCCCTGGGAGCTACAGCGAATGCACTGGTGACACATAACTTTCCCTCCCTCCTGTGGCTGTACTGCAGATGGAAGAAGCATTGCTCACAAAATTGAGGCTTTCATGAGACAGCTCATGATATGATTTTTGATCTTCCTGGATGATTAAGCCTTTATTTTTCTAGTCCTCAGTAACCCAGCTCCTTTCTGCTTTCCTTTCCTTGACATTATGCAGTTCAGCTTCTTTTGAGCTTGAGTATAGTAATTTCTCAAGCTATTGTATCAGCTGCGAGTCTTTTATTCTTCCTAGGAGTATGTGGCACCTCATCTGCAGAGGACTCTGTCTCTAGAGATACTCTGTACACCCCTGTTGCTGTTCATATGCACAATTCCTGCCTGAGAGCAGCCTGCCTCTCTTAGCCCCGTGGCACGGGCGGTAAGAGGACTTTGCCTCACAACCTGCATGACTGACAGAGCATGAGCAGAATGAATTGGCTGTGCTCCTGTGAGCAATCTGACCATCCCAAATAGACTTGCAGTACCATGACATCATGTATTGTCCCTGTCTCTTCCTCTCCTTCTCACTTAATCATCCGTAGAATGAGGACACACAATAGTGTGTTTGTGTATCCTTTGGGATCAGCAACCAAGTCACCTGTGAATTACACAGGTCAACAGAAATAGAGGTTAAGATTTGGTCTACACACATTCTTCCTGTGTCATCGGAGATTACAGACAAAACAAACAGGGATACACCATTGACATTTAGTAAATGTTATTAGAAATGCTTTATTGTAGGGAAAATGAGAAGGGATTAGATCTTTGAATGCAAATCTTTTTTATTCTGATCCCAAGTCATTGGAGTGTCGTTTTAATTGGCATAAACCAACTTGTCTCGGTATAAATATGCCACAGGACAAAACTGTCAGGTCCTGGTGCTTTGCAACCATAGGAAATGTTTTGTATCAATGAAAAATGAGATTTTCTCATTAAAAATGCTCCTAAAACTTTTGAGTGGACTTCTAGAGTGAGCAAACATGGACACTGATTTTTTTTTCTTGTTTTCCCTGAAATTCACCACTTGCCTGTCACTTTCCATTGAATTTTCTTCCGTTCTTCTGAGTAGGTTACTATTTTGCAACCTGTGTTATTGTTATCTAGTTCCAGGCAGCAGGATTTCTACTCTCTGAACTCTATTTACGAGTAGCAGTATGTCTGTGCATCCATTTGCCACCAGTCCTTTCCTTAGCAGTTGCCTGTGGTATATATTTTTTTAATATTTTTTTTTCTAGGAGATTCTTTCATTTGATAGTTAAATTTTCTGCAAGGTATCATCATGGTCAGAACTGAGGAAACACAGGATTATAGCTTAGCTCAATGTTTTCTGATTTTGTTCAGCATACAAAATAAACCAGAAATTGTAATTCTGGGAAGAAAAGAAATTAGAAGCATTAATATGTCAAAATGACCCAAGCAATGGCTTATGGGCTTGGAAAATTTTTTCCCAGCTGCATCATTTAGGCTAGTAAATGATATTACTCCTCCCTACAAACCCTGCGATTTCAAGTGCTTATAGATGAGTGAGAATTAGAAACAAGTAAGAAGCGCCAAGGATATTTTGAAGTAGAGAAGGCACCTGATCTGTAACTGCAACCTGCTGAGACAGATAATTAGACTGTATACTGGCAAGATATAAAGAAACTGAAAAAACTGGTGGTGGGCAATCGAGGCAATGAAGGCAGAGAAAAAATGAATGTGATCATCCAACACAACCACTAAGGCTGGAGAAAGGTCAGAATGGAAAATTATTATTGGATATTTGAAATCAGGGAGGGGAACACTTGGTGTTAAAAAACAGAAAAATACCAATAACAGAAGTAAATTAGAGAAATTAAATTATGTAGCTCTGCCATCTACATCCTAATCAAAACAGAGAGTACATTGGATCTGGTTCTCACAACATCAAATTCTGCTTTGTTAAGGAAATGAGTGAGTCAGACTGGTAGGTTTGGCTTTTTCTCTTTTGATTTCTGTAACATGCTAAGGAAACTATCCATTATATCCTACAACAAGCTATTACGCATTTTCACTTCATCTTACTCTGTATGATTTCACTGTTTATGGTGCGCTGTATTTATTTTCAGTGTTGAGCATTTTCAGTACCGTATTCAACTGTGAAGAGAGTAGAGTCTGTGTAAGCCTCTTATCTTGAATCTATCATTCTAGAGCTCCAAAGATGCTGGAATCCACTTTCTTTATTAATAGAAATAAATAAAACAATTCTTAATTAAATTCTGACACAGAAAGACAGTGCTCCAATACAAGAACTGTTTAGTGAAAGGCTCTTGGGAAATTTTTCTGAAACCATTACAGAGGGAGGTTGTAAACTTACTTTTAGCAAAAAATATCTCTCGTTTAAATTCCTACACAAGCCCAAGAAAGAAGCTAACTTTGGAATTAACTCTCTTACCTCTACACACATAATTTCCAAATCATTTTTAGACTCTCTTAATACAAACATACTGAGAGATTCGTCATAAATACTTCCCTGATTATTATTACTATGAACAATCTCTTCATTGCATTACTGATATTTGAAATGGAAAGACCAATTAGACCTGTTAACCCATCTTTTTGTCAGTAAGTTGATTGGGAATTACTGAAGCGTAACAATTCTAAGTGGCTTTTCATGTGAATGCCAAGCTAAAATGGATATTCAGAGATGCATTAAGCATTTCTACCTGGCTCTGCATTCTTCATTTAAAGATCTACATGTTAATTTGGAGAAGTGCAACATAAACATGGTGAGCCATGGCTTCTGTGCTTGCTCTTTCCAATATTTCTAAACATGTAAGTGTTGAATAATAAAATTGTAGGCCAAAGGTTGTAAGGACTAGAGTAGAGATAATATAGATTATTTGGGCATATTACTTTAAGAGTGATACAGCTGGAAGGTATTGTAAGACTGACTCAAGGATTTGACTTCAGCAATCACAGGCAAAGATTTTTGTTATGTTATTATTTTAATGCATTTAATAGAGGAAAAATTTTAAAATATCAAGACAGCATTTTTTAATGCTAGGCTTTATTTTAGAAAATGGCTTACCTGAGCTCATAGGGGTTCTGAAAATGCCAGTCATTGAAAGATGACCACCTGAATTACCCATGGGAATGGTACTTGAGATGGACAGCAAACAAGATACATAAAAAAGAATATGTTTCTTTTACTTTATGATGTAATCCAGTCAATACATAGCTAATACTGTCAGAAATTCTTCGGCAAATAAAACTACAGAGATGGCTGAAGAACTATAACAAAATTCTCTGGAATTTGGTGTTCTTTGGAGGTCAAATCACTCCTTTGAGATGGCTGGAAACAGTTCAAGTGCCTGGAAAGATTGTTGTCACAGATACCTCCCCAGGCTGAGCATCCTACATGTGAGGCTGGGAGACAAATTGCAAGAAGCTCTGTCCCACTGCTGGTGGCATTGACTCACTTTTCATTAAGACCCACTAAAATGCATAATCTTATTCTGAATCAAAATAAAAACACATTTCCCTAACAAAATCTGTCTGTCAATCAATTTGAATTACGTATTCCTGTGCAAGTCTGCTTTTGTGGTTATTTTAAAAAGAAAATCATGCTGAAACATAAGTTCCCTTTCATAGCCTACCTCAGTAACTCACTGACTGCTCTTCTCTGTGCCAACCTGGGAAAGGTAACATGGTGGTGCTGAATATCAGATACACTGGCAGTATCTGAAGCTGAGTTCAGCAGCACATTTACTTCCTACTTTAAGAAAGTTCAGACACAATTTGCCACTGTCACCAGGGTAGTTTTCTTCTCTCCCTGGGGCATAAAATGCATTTCCTTGATCCTTGGACTATTCAGAGGTGATTTGCCAAACAGGTCTTTCCCTCTCTGTGGGAAGAGCCAGCACTCTTGCTTCAGTAGAGATAAATAGAACAAAATGTATTAGAGTAAGGGACTGACCCAGGAGGTACAAATGTAAATTGATGTATGTATATAACACAGAACTACCATAAAAGAAATACCATTTTCTGAGGGGTGAAAAATCTGTCTGACCAAGACAGTCTTATAGAAATCTGTGATTCAGCTAAGTTTCTGAGATACATTTGATACAAACTTGTGAAGCAGATGCTTGTAAGACATCCTTAAGGTCTGCTCGTGAACTGAGATGTTTTATTAGAGTTGTCTTGGTGAAATTTTGGCCAGTTGCTTTGCAATCATACAGGGAAAGAAAGCGAATTTGGCCTTAGTAACAACAGTAATAGAGCTATGCAGGAGCATTTTATAATGTGTTTCTTTGTAAGGTATTCAGGTTAGAATTTAGAACATGAGCCCATCAGCAAACTTGAGGAGAGGGAAAAAAACCTCCAATGCAACTACTAAGCCAGCTAAAATATACTGTAAGTTAAAACTTTGTATTTCACCTAGAAATGGATTCCAGTATTACACTTAGTGTGTAAAATATTTATTTGGATTCAGGCCAACATTTCCATGTCTTTATTGTAAATAAGACATCTCTATGGCAATTTTGAAGTCAGACAGCTCTATACAAAATGGCAGCAGCATTAATTAAGCATATACTTTTCTAACCCCTCAGGATTCTGTGCTTATTAATCACATGCCAGAATGGTTCTTATTTTGCTGGGGATTCATCACAGCAGTCCTGTTCCCCACTTTTACTTTGACTGTAAAGTCAAATATTTAAAAGGTGTTAGTGGAGCTGGAGAGGAGCACAGGAAGTCACTGAATAGGATGATAATTTATTACCCTTTATCAGGCCTGGTTTTCTGTCTCATCAGGTAAAAGCACACTGAGTTTAAGTAATTCCTGGCATGTTCAAAATGTAGATGCTGAACTGATTACTTGCTGTGACTCACCCGACTCTGGCGTTACTCGCAAGTTTGCAAGTGTCGGTGTGGAACTGAACATATATTTAAAATAGATGTAGAGCTGAAATACTGACCCTGACTGGGTACAAGGTTGTTTTGTCTAGTCACATCATTTGCAAGACACTTTAATTACTGTTGTTTCCCAGCATGGATTTTTTTCCAGTAATATTGGTGACACTTATTTCTCTGAACAAATATAAAATCACAGTATTGTGATGAATTGTCTACTATTTAAAACCATTTTATAAATATTATTTTTTAAAATAATTCATTATTATTTTGCCTCTTGAAATCCTGAATCTCCTTATTTACTAGTTGTCTGTGCTTCTTAGTCCCTTCAGGAGCAAGTATATTGTTTGGACTCAGATTTTGTATGCAGTAGGTTAGCATAAAAGCACTATGGTATGTTCAGCCATCTTGGCATTGTCATTTGAGGTTTTTTAATTAAAAGTCTGCCTTGGAGTATGTCAAGTGCTCCCGTATTTTTGCCATTCTTCTTATCTCTATGGCAACAAAAATATTTCAACATTTACATGGGCATCATATTCTTTGCTAATGTACTATCTGAACTGTTTGTATGCTGAGAAGGGGAGCAGCAGAGATTGGCTTCTGCAGGCTGGGATGCAGGAGTTGTCAAGACAACCAAGAGGCCTAAGGATGTCCTTACTAGTAGCATTAAATTGAAGCTTTAAATTAATTCACCCTCGTGTTTTTGTAGCTTATGCTGTTAATTGAAATAATAGGAGTGACCTTCCCTGTACATTCAGAGCACCTGTCCTATTAAAATTGCATGTGCTATTTACTTAAGTACACTCATCTATCAGACAAATCTAGCGTGAAATAGGGGAAAATGGAAGACACTTATATTGTACTGCTATGTATTGACTCGTAGTAATAGGAGAAGCAAGCTTTTCTTGTATCTAGCTTGAGAGTTGTAATGAACATTTTGCTCTGAAACTTCATTTATTTCTGTTTTCCACTCAAGGGCCTTAGGTCTGCATAACTCCAGACACTACAGTTTATTCTACAGTGCTGATTGTAATTGAAATGAATAGTTAATTTTAGGTTTTTTTTGCTGTAATACATTTGAAGAAGCCAAGAATCATGTTTTCATGTGTGCAAGAGACTGTTTTTTTCCTTCACAGTAGAGAAAACCCCAAAACAGTAGGAAACTGTTACTTTTTTGTTCAAATCATAATCTTGCACTTACTTAATTTGTGGAGCTACTTCGAATTGTTTTTTTAAAAAAAATTCTATAGAGGAACCAGTTGAAGTTTCTTTGCCCAAGATTCTCACAGCCAAATGCATAGCCCTATAAGAGCCAAAAGATTAGATAATTATATGTACTTTTGGTTTCCTTATTAAAAGGAAAAAATCTGCAATTCACTCTTTTGATGAAATTCATTAGTTTAATTTCGATGGTCGAATATGTCAAATATTCAATTGTTTTTTTACTGGGCAATGATGGACAAGGATACATAAGTTCTTAAAGCATTGAAAGGATTTCATCCTCCTCTGCAACTAGTTTAAAACACAAGTCTTTGCCCTGTATCCTGGAATACTTTTCATCTCTTCAAGAGGGAAATGCACTCTTATTTGTCATTGCTTTTATGCTGTTAGGTAGATAATAAAGCTGTAGGAAATTTGGGAATATATTTCCCAGTACTATATTCATCAATGCACAAAACCATGTAATTATACTGATGTACACCAGCTGAAAGTCAAACCAGTAAGCTAATGAACCCTTAAAGCATGTTTTCTGGGAAAAAATCTATTAGTTTTTCTTCAAAGTCTAGGAAACAGAGAGGAATGATTTATGAATTACTGCAGGATTGCTAAGAGTGCTGATGGTGATTTGATCTCCCTGTGTTTGAAAGCACAGGTGAAGTTTCTTGGAGACTCCTAAACAAGAATACCACTACATGAACTGGAAATGCTATAAATTCATTTTTGTCCTAGTGAAGGACAGATTATTGGGAGAGGGCAGGAAGCTGGCAGGCACCCTTTCTAGTTCCTTGTTAATCTCTTCAAGACCAGTAACATCTCTGTGGCACGTGACAGGAATGCATCAGTCTCCGTACCAATACTGTGGCTGCAGCCAGTTTACTGTATGCATGTTAATGTTTGCTCCCACTGGTATTTGAAACACCTGTGAGTGCTCAGCACACCTGAAAATGAGGCCATTTAATTCTAGGCACTTTAAATATAGATTAAGGGTCTTAAATTTAGGTATGAAGAGTTGAATGTTTTGGATCAAACCTCTCCATCAGCCTGCAATCAACAGAGGTATATAGAAATGATATTGCAGAATAAGATACAATCAGGTCAGATTTTTTTTTAAAACCAAACCCATAACATCAGCATTTAGTTCACTTTAAAATACAGTCCTTAGAGTGTAGCTGCGAATAAAATGTTTTATTAAACTGGTAAATCCATGTCTAATGGTAATGGGTCTGTATCTAAAAGGAAAGCATTACTCTTTGTACTGCATGCAGATTAAAAAGACCCATTTTTTCCAATCACAGTTTCTGTCTATACACTATTACTGTTGGTAACTTGATAACACCAAATCTATCCTACTTTGCCAAGATGTACAATTGAAAGCTTACGGCTGTGGACCAGAACAGCTTGTCACTGTTTCTTTGTCTTCAGCACCCCTGGGTACTTCACTGACACCCAGGATCTCCTTTCACAGGCTCTTTCTTGGTGTATGCCAAGAAGATGGAAAGCTGCTCTGTTGTTGCTGTGTCATCTAGCTGTCCTGGACAGTAATGATGCCAACATAAAGGGGATAGTTTGGTCAAATGAAAATCACCCACCTAATTTCTGGACAACCTAGAAAAGAATCAGTGCTTCACTTCGTCAGTCAAAGGGCTGTAGGGATCAGCATGAATGGCTTGAACCTACAATGTAACTTTTCCTCTATTTTAGAATTTGAAGGGATCTTAAATTAGGATATGAGTGAGGTTGAAAATTGATGGAAAGGAGAGGTTATGCCACAGTATCATTGGTATAAATGGTAAATTGGGCCATTATCCCTTTCCTTTTTTAAAAGAAAAAGGCAGAGGGATGAGGCAGGAAAATCAATATCTGTAACATCCCTAGGGTTGGCATCAGACTGGTAAGTGTCCTGGAATTTGTAAGAGACCATGATGGATTCCATCCCACATCCTTCCCCAGTTGTCATACAGGAGCTACAGACTGATAGCAGGACAGTCTCACTAAAGGTGGTCCCTAATGACAGCATTCCTAAAGGTAAAAAAAGTCTCATGATTTCTGTGAGAAATTATCTCAGTGTGTGTTTTGGGGGCACTAGACTTTGCAGCTATTTCAGTAGTACAGTTGAGACTGACACAGACCAAAAGTCAAGCACAACAGAGAAAATTGTCTGTCAGAGTAGGTCAGGCATTTCAGGTGGCATTTGAATGACAGGATCTGCAATGTCATGTGGAAGTTCCTTGCAGCAAGGAGAAGAGTGTGCTGGGTTGAATTAAATTCTTCCAGGGCTCTGGGCATCTGGATTTGTTTTTGAAGTTTGGACATATGTCCATATTTCCTGCAAGTGGAACTGGCCTTTGCAACGGTTAGCATGCACACATCAGTATGGGATATAAATCTACATACAGAGGTCTAAACTATCACAGCTTTACTGGATCTTCTTGATATGTTAAAATAAGATACAATGCTATTTTCATCATTTAGCCTCATCCATAATATGTCTTTTAAAATTTCTGTAATACCTCTAGTAACTTCTTAATAATGAGTCTTGAAATGTCAGCACAGATAAACAGTATAAACAGACTGTTACATGTTTCCTGAGTATTTATATATAAATCTTGTCGCCAGTACATATAATCTCCCTTTTCTTCCTATCTTCCTTTCCCATAGTTTTGCTGCATCTCTTTAGGGCCTGGATATGCGCAACAGAGTTCCCTTATTAAAGCAGCTTGCTAATGTTTTCTCTGTCTTCAGCACTGTGGGGTATTTCATTGACACGCAGGATCTCCTTCGATATTCTCTCTCTGTCTCTCTTGACATTTTTGCAAGGAGGGAGAAAGAGGCTGGGGGAAGGTGCATATAATGCTTCCACTGCTGAGCAGTATGAATTATATCTGCTGGAGTAATAGTGTGAAGTGGCAGGGATCCGTTTTGATGAATCTCATGCTGATTTGTAGCCCCAATTCTAGCTGTAGGTAACACTGAACACCTGTTTGGAGTACTAGAGAGATGGAATAAAGCTCTGTACAGTAAATATGCTGTGAACTGTAGCTGCTTGTTTATTGTCATACAGTAATTAATTTGCAATTATATTTCGAAACATACCGGAAGAGAAGTGCACTATAATTCCTATCACCCAGAAAGAGGCTCGGCAGTGACACTTGTTAAACTGAGCTTGCTGATTCTCTCTTTTCTCATCACTGATTGCTTTTTTCTTTTGTCTCAGCACAAAACAGAGAGTTACAAAAGACACTTTTCTGTAAAGATTTGTGCCTGGATAGTAATGGGTCTGTGCTACTCTAGAACAGTATGTCTCAAAAACAAACACACACATATACATGAAAGAGGGGGTGTGAATATCTATCTGATTTTGTCTCTGTCATCGCTTGCTGTACCACATGATTAACAGAGTTCCACCACAGAATGAGTTTGTTCTTAACTTCCCACCTGTGAAATCCTTGTCTTTTCATCCATATGCCTCCTTTACATCTGTTTAGACCATTCAGAATTATCTGCTAAGAGATTTCTCTTTGTTATTCATCATTCTGTGTGTCTCTGAGTCTGGTGATACCTCCTATGAAAACCACACCCCTACCCTCAGTCTTTAAAATTCTCATAAGCCCAACACTGGTTTTAAATTATTCCTGTGGGTTTTGGGGTTTTTTGCATCCCTCTACAATAAACCCTTTATGAACTATTCTTTCAGAAATTTCTCCACAATTTTTTTCCATGTGTCTTAAATACCTAAAAGTCTGGATTTTCAAAAGTAGACCCTAAAATTCGGTTTCTGCTAGCACACTTGAACAGAGGAGTCAGAAGCTCCTATTTTCTTTCAATGCCATAGTATTGTTGCAAGAAAACACGTTACTGTATTAGATACTGCAGCAACTGTTTTCAATGCAATTTTACAGCCTTATGTTTAGTTACTTCAATACAGTTTTTTAGAAATGGCTTTCAATAGGATTTACTGCTTATTATTTCCCTGCCTTTCCCTAAAAGTGATGTATCTATTCTCAAGTTCATGCTTGATACTAATATTTCTTTCCTCCCCTGTTTTTCTAATAGTCTTGTTATCTTTATTTTCTTTCATCTTTTTACTAGTATTTCCAGTTTTGAAGAATTGATCCTGAGACATTTTATAGATATGTGCATAGGGTTAAATTCAAAATCTAAATTTGGAAGTAGATCCTTAGTATTTCACTAAAACTTAAAGCTTAAATGCATGATCTCATTATTCTCTTTCTCTTGTAACTGTCCCATGGTTGCACAAAAATAAGTGTTCTCCACTGTGCACATTGAGGTTTGCTTGTACCTGACAATATTGATCTTAAAATGGTAGAGATGACTTGTTTTATACTAATTTATGATTAACTGTATATATGTGGAGTATGCAAACAACAATCCCTTGACAGTAAAATAAGAAATAAATCAATATGCCTCAGAGAGAGTGCTAACTTAATTTGCAATTATGTCAAGTAAGAAAGAAAAAGAGAAAAATACTGGCTTCCTCTGAAAAATCTTCCCAATAACAATATTTCTTTGACATTTCACAAATACTGAAAAGTTACACCTGAGGAATTCATTTCCATTGCTTTCACTTGGTGTCCTATGGTGACTGATATAAATATTTTATTAGGCAAACCTGCAGGTTTCTGAAGATTATATGTCTTATCAAGTTGACCCTTATAATTATGTTGTCTTCAGTAACTGTGGGATCTCTTTTAATTTTGTAGTCTTTTTGTAAATATTGAACCATAAAAAAAATATACAACCACAAGCAAGAGCTGACTGTGAATAAGAAAAGGTGTAAACAGGCCTCTTCTTGCTCAGGAAGATTCCCATTCTGCTTGTTGCTACAGAGACAATGCCTTAATTATATGTTAGTAGCTGGACACAGAGCAGCATATCCTCAGCTTGTGAAAAATCTGTTTTCCCTGCTTCTCTTTTAAAGTAATCACTGTGGATGCTGTTCTATCTTTCTTTTATCACCATCTTCTTCTTTCCTGGAAAATGAGACTTAGTGGAAAAAGTTTCAGTTGCTCAGTTTTATGCACAAAGCAGTCAATGAGGGTTTACAGTCTTGTCAATTTGAGATGAAGATTATACATACAGAGGAAAATGTTTTTATATGATACAGGAATATTATATACTTTTTTTTTTTTCTGGAAATAAGTTCTCATTTACACAATTCTATGGCCTTCTGTTGAATTTATGAAAACATTTCTTCTGTTATTCTCTGCCTCTGTTTTCTGCAATTATTTACTTAGGAAAGACTTTGTTCTTTTCCTGGGCAGCAGCAGAAACCATATGCATGTCTTGTGAAAGAGGAGATTGGGAGGCCCTATGCAGGTATTTACATGCCTTTGTATCATCAGTTTGACATCCCAGTGTATTCTAGTCTATCAGTTCCTAAGAAGGAGATGAGTTGAATATTGACCCAGCTACTTAATGCAGATGGGGGTTTTGGCTAACATTCATTGCATTTAAATTTAGCACACAGCTGACTTACCTAATTTAAGGCAATGTTCCTTCTTATGCAGTGGAGAAAAATGTACTGTTCCAGAAAGTGATCCAGGTTTAATATTAACTGAATCATCCCCGTGAACCATCTTTTTCCTTATATTACAGGAACAGCTACAACCCTAATTAAGACACCTTAATTCAATGTCAGCATTCATTTGGGATAGACTTTTGCCCATTTAGCAGTAGGTGTTGTTTTGTGGCTGCCATATTATGGTGGGATTTGTTACAGGCAATGCAGGAGGTGACAGATTATTTCCAGAGTTCTGCCTTTTCTGTTTTTGCAGGCTGTTTCCTCTTTGTTTGGAGTTCTCTGCCAAAGCAGGATCTACAATTCTGGAAATAGCCACTAGGATAGAGTGCATTTATTTCTAAGCAATTTCTTGTTTAAAAATATAAAACCAGGAGGGAAGTCTAATTATGTCACACAGAAGATAGTTCCAGAGCTTAAAATCAGTGATATTATTCACAAAATTACAACTTTTTATTAATACTTACTCAAGAATTTTGAAAATATATTTTACAAGAATTGTTGTTGAACTGACAATGAGGAAAAGATATTGAAGTCTTGGATAGAAGTTAATGAAATAGGGGCTCAAAAGAAGAGGATACTTCTTTTATACCTCTAGGTTTCTCTAGAGAAGAATTGAGATGCCTTTTGGATTTCTGCTGGAATGACTTGCAGATAGAAAAGGGTTGTTTGGCAGCAGAAGTGGCTCCAGTTTCTCGGTAATCCTGGAAAGACTAGCACAAATGTATGATGGCCATGTACTGACAGAGTCCTGCTGGCTTGTGCATGCAAAAGAAAAGAAGATCATCAGGAGTTGCCAGCATGGATTCACCACAGGGAAATCATGCTTGACCAATCTGATAGCCTTCTGTGATGGCATGGCAGGATGTGTTGATGAGGGGAGAGCAGTGGATGTTGCCTACCTTGACTTTTGCCAGGCTTTTGGCCTTGTCTCCCATAATATCTTTGCAGGTAAGACAGGAAATGTGGGATGTAAGGACGGTGAGGTGTACCGACAAGTGGCAGTGCTCAGATGGTCATGATCAGTGGAGTAGAATCCAGCTGGAGGTCTGTCCTCTGTGGCATTCCCCAGGGTTCAATAATGGGTCCAGTCTTATTCAACTTGCATATCAGTGAGCTGGACAATGGGGTAGAATGTACACTCAGCAAGTTTGCTGACAATATGAAACCAGGGCAGTGCTGATAGTCTTGATGGCTGTGCTGCCATTCAGCAGGACCTTGATTGTCTGAGACTTCGGCAGAGAGGAACCTAATGAGGATCAACAAGAGCAAGTGTAGGGTCCAGCACCTTGAGGGGGAATAACCCCAAGTACCAGCACGGGCTGGGGGATAACCTACAGAGCAGCTCTGCAGAGAAGGACCTGGGAATGCCAGAGAATGACAAGTTGACCATGAGCTGGCAGTGCCCTTGCAACCAGAAGGGCCAATGGTGTCTTGGGGGACATTGGGAGGAATGTGGCCAGCAGGTCGAGAGATGTGTTCCTGCTCTTCCATGTGGCCCTACTGAGGCTATATCTGGAGTATTGTGTTCAATTCTGGCCTCCTCAGCACAAGAAAGACAAAGAGACAGTCCAGCGAGGGGTCACAAAGATGATGAGAGGTCTGGAGCACATTTCTTATAAGGAGAGACTGTCAGAGTTGGGCCTAGACCGTTCAGTCTATAGAAGAGAAAACTCAGACAGGGTCTCATTAATATGTATAAATATCTCAAACAGGTGTAAAGAAGAAGGTACCAGGCTCTTTTCAGTGGTGTCTAGCAACAAGACAAGGAGAAATCATTCAGGAAAAAAAAGAGTTAGGGAGAACTAAGGTGAGAGCTAACAACTGAGCAGTGAGGAAAACTAGAATTCTAGTTTTGAGCTGTCTCCTAAGTCTTCTTTTATTTAATTGCAAGCATCTCTAAGGATCTGGGCATAAGCAGAAATTTCTTATTTACTCCCACCCAGCAGTTTTCTATTATGATATTGTGCAATTTTATATTATTACCTCTTTGCAGCCCCTCTACAATGAAATGTCCTTGCTGGAGACCAGGGTTTTTAAATGCTGATGTTTCTAAAAGTGAAGCAATGTCAGAAGGGCCAAAGGCATCCTGAGAAGCCAAGAGATTCCTCCTCATCTCTATGGAGTGGCCAAGAGTCAGACCATTATTGCCAGTATGTTGTCTGTATTTTTACCTTCAAACAAGAGCTGTTCACTTCAATACAGGGTTTATGAGTTACTAAAATTAATTTCTACAGAGCTTTGGTTGCTAACAACAAGGTGTGAGGTGATAAAATAGTATTTCTTATATTTATATTGTTCAAGGAAGTGTAGGTTTATATTTGATACTGATTCAAAACCAACAAATACTGAAGTGGTGCATTTCAATAAAAACCTCTAAAAGTTCTTGAAAAGAGAGAGGCGCTTGCCTGCGCACACAATGCAGTGAGAGGTGGATCAGAAAGTGTGCATTGCATGCCTTACAGACAGGAGGAACCCCTGGGAAATGGAAGGAGTGTGGTGGTGGGTTACACAAAGGAGTAAGGCAAAATCATAGAATCATACAGTACCAGTGTGGAAGGGAATGTCAATGATCACCGGGTTCAAGCTTTCTCAGTAAAAGCATGGTCTAGACAAAATGGCCCAGAACCCCATCCAGACAAATCCAGTGTTAAAGAACCCAGTTCCTCACTGAGATTATTTCAATAGCTGATAATTCTCATTGTGAAAAATTGTCCTCTTGTGTCTGGTTAGAATCTCCCCTGGTGTATCCTGTAGCCACTACCCCATGTCTTTTCCATGTGACTTCTCGTAAAAAGGAATATGATAGAGCACGGTGATAACGTCTCTCTAAGTCTTCTTTTCTCAAGACTGAACAAAATCAGTTTTCTCAGCCTTTCCTCACATGGCAGGCTTTTCAAGACTTTGATCATCTTTGTGGCCCTTCTCTGGACCCTCTCCAGAATGTCCACATCTCTTTTGTGGGCCAAATCTGAAGTGAGTATTCCAAGTATGGCCTAACAAGTAGTGAGTACAGTGGGAAAATGGTTTCTTTATATCTGCTGGTGAAGCCCCTATTGATCCAACTCAGCATCCTGTTAGCTTTTTTGGCTGCAGAATCACACTCTTTCATTAATATGAAACTTCTTGTCTACCAGAAAGCCCAGGTTTCTTCCCACAAATGTCTTCTCTGCTGGGTAGATCCCAGCCTGTGCTGCACTCCTTGATTAAGCTCTTACAGGTTATACTCGTCTTTGTTGAATTTCCTAAGATTCTTGTTAACCCACTCTTCCAGCCTATCCAGGTCTTTCTTCTGGGTGGCTCTCCCTTTTGCAGTATTCACTTCCCCACACAGTTTAATATCATCAGTGAACTTTGTCAGGGTACACTTGAGCCCATCATCCACATCACTTATGAAGATACTAAGCAGTGTTGGACCCATTGTTGATCCCTGGAGGTCCCCACTTGTGACAGGCTGTCAGTTTGAAAAGGAGTTATTTGTCACCACCCATGGCATGGACCACTTGTCCAGACCACAACACATCTGCTTCTCTAGGAGGTGGCAAACCATGTCAAAAGCCTTGAAGAAATCCAGATAGACAAAGCCCACTGCTCACTCCTCATCAACTGAGCACCTTACTTTGGTGTAGAAGGTGATCAAGTTTGTCAAGCACAATTTGCCCTTGGTTAATCAAAACAAGGAATAAAGATTCAGATGGTGGCTGTTACTGTATGGGTTCAATTTGTTGCTGTCACAGTTTAGGAGTGATATTCCCCAGTTTAGTGTCCCCACTGAAACACTCCAAACCATGCACTGATTGCTCACTGCCCCCTCCCCCTCTGCTTCCCCCTGTGGTGGATGTAAAGGGGGAATGGAGGCACAAAAGGCAAAGATCAAGGGCTGAGATGAGAACAATTTACTGGAAAGACCAGTTGGATTTTTAAAAATGAACAGTAACAGCAACAATACTAATAATAGACTAATAAAACAAGAAACAAACTATTCGTGCACAAATGCTCACCCCCCAAAAGATCTAACCACTCCCTCTGCCATGCCACCTGACCTGGGATGGACCCCTTCCCTTATCCTTGGAAAATCACCTGAGGTGATATAGAATAACCTCTGAGCCTAGCCATTCCCCCTGTAAAAAATCAACTGTGTCCAGGCCAGAACCAGGACAGTCACTGTCCCTGCAGTCCTAAAACTGCCACAGTGTGAGTGGAGACCTGCTTCAAGGTCCCTTTTGAAAGACTGTGACACTTAAATTTCCATGCATCCTCATTGCATAGCTCATTTCACAGGCTAGGAGGACTTGGCTAATAAGCATTATAACTTGTGTTGATGGAAAATGGTTTAGAACCACAAGTGTGGTAAATCTTGACAGTATTAATTGAAATCTGCTGTATTTCTCCCAAATATTGTAAAGCTCTCTCTCTTTCTAGAAGACCCCATGAAGCTGTGTGCATAAGAACTGACAAGCTGTTTCTGTGACAGCAGTGGCTGTGATTACAGCAGGATTTGTAGTTACTTGAGGTTACAGAAAAGTGTGCTTTTTTCACTTGGATAGTAATTTTGTATAATATCCTATAGCACACAATGGAGAAAAACCTCACCAAAATTTATAATCTTACAATGAAAACTGAATCTGTACTGTCAAAAAAAAAAAAAAAAATCTAAGTAAATGCTCTGTTTTCACTGTTCTCATTTTGTGTACTGAAGGAGCTGGGGACCATGTAGGCTGTATCCTAATGCTGCCCATGTTGCAGTGAAAGGAGGCCCTCTTTAGATAAACACTGAATCCAATTTCAGTCAGCCCTATATCTCTCAGCTGCAATATATTTTTCTTTAAATATGCAGAATGAAACTCAGAGCTTTTCATTTCTTAAGAGACAAACAACTGGATCACCACGACGCATTTATATAATGCTTAATTTCAGAAGTGAGGAAGTTAGACAAATGGATATATTGAGCCCAGAATTTAGATCAGGGTTCATCTTCTAAGCTTAATGTGGTATATTAGCCTTTTAAATTATGTTCCTTTTTTGATATAGTTTCTATTGTCATTACACTCCCTTCCCACTGATATTCTTCGTTGTGTATCTGTTACAAGTTCTCACTGAGTTGTGGGGGAGGGTGAAGCTAATTAGATTGTTGTTGGTGATAATAAAACATGTCCATTGCAACTTTTTTCTTTGTATCTCGGAAAAGGTAGGTTGTTAGCTTAGCTCCCTGTCCTCATGGGAAAACTCCCAAAAAGTACTTCAGATGCAGAATTCATACTGTGGTGGAGATGAGAAGGAATGGGAAAACTACAGCTCCATGTTACCAGCCCTCCACTGAGGTGTGGTAAGAAGTATTGGAGAGTATTCTTTGACATTAAACAGGATGTATATGGTTACACAGAGATAAAAATTGTGCATACTGCAGCATATGAGGGTTTTTTGCAATTTCTCCATCGGCTCCTAAAGATGGCACTTTTCTCCCAGTTTTCTTGGTGGTTTTTTTTTTTTGTGTGTGTGTGTGTGTACAGAAGAATCATTTCATTTTGGTATTTTCCAAACTGGAATTTTATGAGGTTGAAAATTTTTAGAAGTTAAATGCTTTTTTTTCAAGTTCAGTATGACTCCTCCTTCAGGCTGAGGTTCGGCTTTCTTTCCTTTCTTCAATTAAGCAGGTATTTTTAATCACATTTCCAACTTGAATCAAGCAAGTTGAAAACAGATATTCTAGGGTTCAGGCACTGAACTAAGTACTGAGGACTACTATGCCATCAGTCCTTTTTTATGCTGGTTATTTTCTGACTGTACATGAAAGGCTTTTCCCCAGGTCTACTGTGTCTTCACAAAATTAATCTAGAACAGCTCTTAGCCCCAAAGCACACCAGTTTTACCCACAAAAGTCTCAGGAAAGACCACAAGCAGGTAATAAACTTCAAAAAGAGAAGCAGACAGCCTCAGAGGAGAGCAGACATCAGCTATTTTGGGTCTGTAATTAAGGTGGAATTTGGAACTATTGCTTTTAGAATTTAAGTTCTTTTAGGAGCTAAAATTAGCCGTGAGTCTCTAGTGGGTGGTGAGAGCAGCCACACTTATTGCTTGAAGTGAAGCTGAATGTCTCGGGTGAGAAAGCAGGTCCATGCTGAAAGGTGAATAAAAGCTTACATCTGCTACTGACCAGTGCACATAGCTTAGTCTCCTCCAGCATCAGAGCTTTGTGGTCAGGAAGATACAAAGCAGCCTTTGCTAGAGGTCTTTTGTCCTTGCAATATATTACATTAATGAAATTTAGATGCACTTGCAGTAAAATGTTTTCTTTTTGCAGTATTTTGTGAATTGAAAAATTCAAAATTTTAGAGTTTGTAAAAGTTCATTTGATATGTAACAAAAGCTATGTACTCCAAGAAATTTGTTTCCTCATCAGCTGTCTTTTTGTGAGAGTTTTTCCTATTAATTAATGTTTGCAGAGTGCTTTGAAGAGGAAAGCATTAAGTGCTTCATGTTGTTACTACTATTACAGAACATACTGTAGGTATGTGGAATGGAATTTTTCATGGAAAGTGGTTGTTTCACATACTCACACTGAAATAACTTGGTGCATGTTTATCCCTGGTGTGCTTTGAATGGGGCTAGTAGAAATTTATCAGTTGAAACTGCTCCCTTATGGTTTTATCTGTAACACAATTTATGTAAAATCAGGGTTACACTGTTTCTGTAAAAAAATGTATCTGCAAAATCACTGAGACAGTCTGAGAGTCAGTTTTCAATGTCACCCATATCCCCCCAGATGCTTTCCTCACTCAAAAGTTTATAATTTAAAAAAAATCCTTTATTTTCAATTTATTGCATCAAAAGAAATGTTTGAAAGCTGTCATCTCTCACAGAAAGGCACTAAACATTGAATTTCAAAGACCATGAGTAATTTATAAAAGTGGGTCTCAGACTTGTAAGTTACTCAACTGCTCTTCAAGATTATGTCCTTTCCAGTAATATGAAATAGTTGTGCACCTTTGGATATCATAATGAAAGCTTCATGCATCACTACCCTGTAGTTTACTTGAAGAGTGAATAAAATGATGAAAAGTGAGACTAGAGAAAGTAGTAGGCAAGGCTGGAGGAGCAGAGCTGAAAATCATCTGGTTCAACTCCCCAGGCAGAACAGGGCAGACAGAATAAAGTGTGTTCCTTTTTAAACAAAAATTATATTCTAAAACTCCAGGAAGACTAATTGTGCAAAACCAGATGGGTTTCTTTCCCCTAATTCCAGCAGCCCTTCCCACCCTCCCAGGGCTTAAGAAATGAAGCACGTAAAATGTCCAGCTTGTTGTGCAGAGCATTTGGGAGTACTCTGTCCTGGAGGAGGATTCTGTGCTACAGGATTCTACCTGTATTTCAGTAATACATTAGAAGTTTGCCTTTTTTAGTAAAACCATGACCAAAATCCCACCTCAGTGAGGCAGATACAATGCTCATAATGAGCTCCTTCTGGAATTTTAGAAAGGGTAGGGGATTAATTTATTACTCAATAGCACTGGCAATTCCAGTTACTTAAGATCCAAAGATAAGGGGAACTACATCCATCCCCCTTTGTCAAATCTTGCTTAATAATGCAAGCACAATAATAACTAGCTGAAAAAAAAGTAGTTCTGGACTGCTTAATTTGTATTTTTCTTAGCTGAAAGTGCTTAAAAGTGGATACTAGGCTCACCCATAGTGTGATGCAGAGGAATTTGTGCTTGTTCTACAGATCTGAACCCTTCTCACATTTACAGCAAAGCTATCAAGAAGTTTCCTTGCTGTTTAGGTAAAATTACATTTTTCCACTTTGAGGATGCTAACTCCACCTTTCCCTTAGCTAAAACAACCATCCCTAAAACTGCAGCATGGGATAGATCATCCAGTGCTGTTGGCATTAAGGAGATAAACAACCCTCCTAATTGCATAGACAAGTTTGGTGGGGGAAGGAAGAGGAATGTGCTATGGATGACTTCTGTGAGAAGCTGTCAGAAGCTTTCCCCATGTCCAACAGAGCCAACGTCAGCCAGCTCCAAGATGGATGTCATGTTGGCCAAGGCCAAGCCAA
The DNA here is from genome assembly GCF_965231275.1 of Zosterops lateralis. Classification (NCBI taxonomy): domain Eukaryota; kingdom Metazoa; phylum Chordata; class Aves; order Passeriformes; family Zosteropidae; genus Zosterops; species Zosterops lateralis. The sequence goes on from NC_139763.1 coordinate 25,974,171, forward strand.
TGAGACATAGTAGTGGAGCCTCTGAGATAACTTATTTAAGAAGGAAAAAAAAGTTATAGCGCAGTTGTAATTGTGCTCAGAGAAGAGCAGAGTGAGAACATGTGAGAAGAACAGCCCTGCAGACACCAAGGTCACTGGAGGAGGGGCAGGAGGTGCTCCAGATGCTGGAGCTGAGGTTCCCCTGCAATCCACAGTGCAGACCATGGTGAGACAGCTCTGCCCCTGCAGCCCATGGAGGACCATGGGAAAGAGATCCACCTGCAGCCCATGGAGGAGACCCATTTCAGAGCAGGTGGATGTTCTAAAGAAGGCTGTGACCCTATAGGAAGCTCCTGGCAGAGACCTGTGGACCCATGGAGAGAGCATGGAGAAGAGCCCGTGCTGGGGCAGGTTTCCTGGTGGGATTTGTGACCCTGTGGGGAATCCATGCTGGAGTAAGCTTTTCCTGTGGAAAGCAATCCACATCAGTGCAGTTTGTACCTCATGGGAAGGACTCATGCTGGAGAAGTTCATGGAGAAGAGTTTCCCTTGGAACAGACCCCACGCTAGAGCAGGGGAACAACTCTTGTCCCTGAGCAGAGGCAGGAACAACATGTGATGAACTGACTGTAGACCCATTCCCCATCTTCCTGCATCATTGTGGTGAGGAGGTAGATCCCAGGAAGAAGGGAGGGGTGAGGGAAAATATTTTTCAGGGTTTTTTTATTTATTATTATCCTGCTCTGATTTTGACTGGCAATAAATTCATTAATTTACCCAAACTGAGTCTGTTTTGCCAGTGACAGTAGTCAATGAGTGATTTCTCCCTGTCTTTATCTCAACTCATAAACCTTTCATTATGTTTCCTCTCCTCTGTCCAGTTGCAGAGTGGGGTGATAGAGCAGCTTCAGTGGGTACCTGGCATCTAGCCAGGATCAACACATCACACCAGGGTTAATGTAGTCCTGATGTTACTCTCTGGTACTATGACAGCAAACATGAAAATACTGATGCACATTGAAAACAAATCCTTTAAAGAATTAGAATCTTAGACACAAATGAGATGGAGACAACAAAACAGGTTTCTGGAGTGTTTGCTTAGGCAGTGAATTGGGTGCAGAATTTTGGAAAATTTAGAGGTGATAGTTATAGGGAGGGATGCAATCTAATTATGAAAAGAACTGTCCAATTTAAAACAATAGTTTTACAGTTACTGAATTTGTTGTAATTAAATCACAGGGTTTCTTCCTTAGGCTTTAAAGATTGGCAGTGCAGTTCTTGTAATCCTCTTCTGATCTTCTCAGGGCATCAGGACTGTGGTTTATTGACATGTAATTAGATCAGGATGTCACTACATCAATGTCAGTGTAAACATCACTAAGTAAGTAGCTGATCCTTACAAGATCAGCAACCTAATCTCCTCTGGGATGCCAACAGTCTTTGTTAACACTTAGGCTTAGGATTTTATCTGTTCTTTTAATGCCAAGCTCCCAACAACCCTGGGGGCTTTGACATCCCAAGTCAACCAGCATCTGAAGTTCAACTAGTCATACTGATGTTCTGGCAATTGCAATACCTTGTCTGCTAATAGATTTTATTGCTTACACAACAAACAAATAATGAAATTTCACTGTTTGCAGGAGAGGTTGGGGACATGGGTGGACTACGAAGTTCGTTTTTTTTAAGCTGTGTGTGAGTTACCTACTGCATAGGTAAATGAAATTGCTGGCTTTTATGAAATCTTATGTAGTAGCTTATTTTTTACAGGCCCTATTCACAGCTTTAAAAATTTGCAATTGCAATTGAAAGAAATCTTATAAAATTATATGTTAGAAGATTAACAATAAATTGTATTTTAAATTGCCAGCAGTACAATCAAAGGAAATTGTTTCATGGAATGGAGGTTTGAAATAAATATTACACTTCTAAAAACTTTTTTTAATGGAGAAAAATATCTATAAATTTATTTTATTTTGAGCAAACAGTAAAGATATCTTAATTTGGATCACTTTGGTTTATCTGTTTATCCACAAACTGTAAATGTAGTTCTGCAGTCATAAGATTGTCAGTCTTTCTTAAACTGAGGATATTGTAACACTTTTCAATGGACTCATATACAGTTAATGTCTATGGAAACAGTCTGGCTTTTTTTACATAGCTTTCAAATGCACTTTGGAAATACAGTGTAGACCACTGGGCTTCATCAGGACAGTTTGGAAAACACAGGTTGTGTTCCATATTTGAGCAAAATTTCCATTGGCTCTAATCAAAATTAAGATGTCAAGTTTTTACCACAGGTTTTTCTAAAAGATTAAAATGTAGCCATGAAACAGCGGAAATAAAAGGTGTTGATGTCTAAACCTCCCAATATTGCATTGTTAGCCACCATGGATATATTTTCAGTTTTTATGGGAGTATTTGGGAGGGTGGAGAGAATGTATTTTGTCAAACATTTTGATTATATGACATTCACCACCCTAAATATGTGTAGGTGTTTAGACACAATTATGTAAAATTAGGAAAATGAGTGTAAGCATCTAAACAACTGTGATTACAAATATCAGTGAGCTGAGCTGATACCCATTTTAGATAGGCTACAGAAATATGAGTTCATTTTAGGTGCTTACCAGGAAAGTAAACAAATGGATACCTCCAAAGACTTACGAATTATAAGGCTATAAATAACCCCAAAAGATATCAGCAGAATTCAGAATCTAAACAAGTTTTAGCACTTGCCTCTGGATTTATTTGTTATCTGCGTATCTGGTAGTTTGTGAGCAGTGAATGTGAGTGGGCCCTATTATGTCACTTCTCTAAGCTAGTGCACACCTTTAAAATAGAGAAAAAAAACACCCACCAAAAAAAAAAAAAAAAGCACCTTGCAAGCTTTTGTGTGAGGATGTATGTCCCTGTGGGGAACTGCAGCGCTGAGAATCACAAGTCTACTGCTATTATGCCTGCAGGGTTGAAGCTGGACAGCTGCTCTTTGTGTCCTTTGTGCTCAAGGGCTTGGACTTTTCATGGATCTGTTTGCTCTGACATGCATACATATCAGAAAAACCTGGAGAAGGGAAGAAACCTGGAATATAACCAGAGGATGTGCATGGTAGCACACTCATTGATGAATCCAGTCAAAATTCATGCATATGACTATTTAAAAACTCTTTTCCCTGGGGACTGGCAGATTTAACAGAAGAAAAAAAATATTTCCCACTTTTGAAACTAGACATCTGAATTAAGATACATATTCATTTGTTTTAAGCTAAAAAGATGTTAGCATTTTAGAGCTGCTATCACTGGAAAATGGGGGTGGGGGGGGAGGGGGGGGAAGCTTGGATACAAAGTTAGAAGTAATTGCCTTTTCTTGTCCTTGGTCTCAGTCAGATTGAACCTTTCTTACAAGCAGGGATTTAGGGAAGTTGTGAATGGTCTTGCTTCAAGGTGAAATGTTGCTATTTGGTAACACCTATGAGGATATATTGAAATGTAGAAAGTTGGGGCCTCCTCCTAAAAGAGGAATTCTAGGGTAATTAATTCATGCTTGCTCTCTGCACCTGAATAATTACTATATAAACAGACCAGTAATTGTGTTAAAACATAGATTGATAGGCAAGGGAAATCCTTTTTAAACATGCAAAGAATACGCCTTTCAAGAATTACTTGATTTTTATCCAACTTCAGAAATTATTTATTGGCATGAGACAAATGCAGTGTTTAACATCTGTATGCATGTTAAAAAACCTGTTTCCTTTTGCAGGTAACACTAACATTTAATGGGATCTTTCAGAGAGAGAGCTTATTGTATTGAAGTTAGGCAGAGGTTTGGGTGATTTTGGATTTTGTGGAATAAAATAAAGGTTTTCATGGTTTCCACAGCTTTTAATCCTTTAAACATTACTTCCTAAAACAAAAATTATGTTCATTTAAAAAGATCCACTTTTTCTGCTGTTGAAATGAGCACAGTACCGCAAATGTATCAGTCCCTTTTCTGTTTGTCTAAGTAAACCAGCTTATGTGAATAAGGCAAACTGAACAAGACCTCTTCCAAAAACACTCCACCAGTCAAAGCTGGAAAGGTCAAATTGTTTGAAAATGACTAATGATTAGTTTATAATTCCTTTATACACAGGTTCCATAACAATGGAATTAATCTTTAGAGGAAAAACATTAGAAGGTAGTTTATTCCCAAGGGAGACATGCTGGGGTTTTGTACTAATAGTTATGATGAGCACTCATCAGGACAGACAGCAAAACCCCAGGATGTCTCATTGTTTAATCAGTTCGGGTAATATCAAGTTGATTAATCAGCTGTGCTTCCTTCTGAGAGAAGCTGCTTGTGTTTGCAGCGGTGGCAGCATCCCACTCTGCCCATCACTGACTGCAGTGAGCTCTTGGGAACTCCAGTCTCTGACACTGGGCAGAAAGAGCAATGTTTCACTAATCTTTTTCTAATTTTCCTTCTTATTGAGGTTTGGGGGAGTTTTTTCATGCATTTTGGGGATTTGGGGTGTGTTTCTTTTGAGCAGGAAAATGCTTTGAAATTAAATCCTCGACGCATGTTTTCTAATGTTGTGTTGTGACTAATTCTAGTATCTTGGATATGGCTTCGGTGGTTTAGTTAAAAACAGACCTTCCCCTTGAGTACCTTGGGGAGAGAATTTCACTGTTTAAGTGGAATCTGCTTTAGTTTCTCTAATAAAGGTTTTTGGGTTTTTTTGTTTGGTTAGTTGGGGTTTTTTTAGTACTACTAGAGATATGAGGGAAATATAGGAAGGACATGCCAGCCTTCTGCATTTCCCATCTACAGCACACCCCATTCCTGCTGAGGAAACATAGAGATGTTTTGGTGCATACCAAACCCAGGAGTTGTACTTCTTTCACTCATGGATGATAATTGCAGCAGATTCCCATCTCCGTGGTTTTCCTCCTTTCTGAGGGTAAACTTTGTTGACACCCTGAAGCACATGTTTGCACATAAACAAGTGTTGCAGTGGACTAAGATTTATGTGCTTTTGCCTTATGATGTATTTAAGGACAGGCATATATGATTGAGAGTTAGGTGTGTAAGCTGCCATTTGGATAAATCATTGCATGTGTGTGAAATCCTCTTCCCAAACTGCACTCCAGGGGCTAAACTCAGTGTAAAGGAAAGGTATTCTATTAAATGTATTTTTAAGCAGGGGTTGTTCTTCAGTCATAAGAAAAGCGGTACACATGAGTATCCTTTGGAGTCTGTGCAGTTCATGAATGCATAGTTAGAGATGGAGATGAAACATGATGGGCTGTGACAAATTCTTACACAGTACAACTATCTATGAGCCAAAAACCTGAGCTTCATATGATGCAATGAGCCTCAAACTGTAAAAAAGGTAATTCCAGTTTTAATTTGCAGTAAGGTAAATTCAATAACGTGCAATAAGATGTCCTGTGCTTATATATAGTTGGAGTGTTGTAGTAGGTCAAACCAAAGCTTCTTTAAAGTGAAAACTATTTAAAATTATTTTATCAATTTTGATTTATAGTATTTGTTCTGAGAGCCTGAAAATGCTCATTTATCCATTTTGCAAACAGGAAAGAAAATTATGAAATGGCAATAATGACCAGTGAGATTTTATAAAGCCATTTACTATTACTACCCAATAATGCACTCTAATGTCTGAAGTGTCCTTTCATGACAGCTTCGAAGCAGATCACTGGTGCTTGCTAGCATTTAAGTGCTCCCTTTTTAAAATAAGTTATTGTACATTTTACATGGCTGTGCTAGGACATCATGCTTTCTTTTTGCTCTGTATGAGGTGAAGGTTTTAAGGTAAGGGCAAAAAAGCAATATAAGTAGTGCCATATATAATATTTGATTTTGGAGTTCTTTGAAAGAGTGAATTTGAGAAATATGTGGTCTATAAATGGAATTTTGTGTAGTCTAGAGAAAACTGGTCTTATATTATTGGATATCATCATCTTCTGTCCTCCGCATTTGCCTGTCTCTATGTGTGTCTTCTTTTGTCTAATTGCACAATAATCATAAAGCGATAATGTTTGCAACTTGCAATTCTTATGAAATTGTGACTAAAAGAACAAATGCATGTGCATTAGTATGTGCTATTATCCCATTAGGGATGGAAAGAGAAACATATCTGAATTTCAAAGACCTTCAACTTCAATGCATTAAATTGGAATCAGTCATTTAATGGACAGAGATACCTCTTTTTTTTGTCCTCTTTTTTTTTTTTTTTTTTTTTCATTTGAAAATTAATGAAATAGAATACTGTGAGAAAAATCAAGAGTGTAAGAACATCTGCAGGTGTAACTTGAAAGTATCAGTTGCTGCAGAAGTAGAATTTCCACAGACTCCAGGCTGTGGCTCCTAGTTAAATTTCTGTGAAATTTATCTAGTTTAGCTAGCTACGTCAAGTCCTGACATACATGAAAACCATTTCATTCTTTTAAGAAAGAAAAAATAATTCATTTGCTTGGTGTACCTGTTTCATCTGATTAATATATGCTGAAGCCACAGTGGTCAGAACTTATGGGTAGATGGGGAAATTTCACTTTTCCCAGGGTTACTTTGGACCAATTTTCTCTCTTTTTTTTTTTCTCTTTTTTATTAACTGATGCTATAGTCAGATATTTGGTTGCTACCTTTGGTTGTCAGGTTTTCATAGATAAGCCTAAAGTGTGTAGTCATTTCTGGTCAAAAAGGCAAAAAAGATAACTTCAGATGCCAGCCTAACATTTTCCAGTTTAACCTGCCAGAGGACATCTAATCTCAATATTTTACTTCAGATACATCTCTAGAATAATCCTACACTTTACTTTCTATTTAGAAACAAATATTAGGCTCTGTTGTTGAAAGCACACTGTATGAACTGGTGAGGATTGACTGCATTTTATTCAGATATTCTTAAAAATCCACTTTTAGCATAGCTTATTTCCACTCAGAGTGAGGGGATGTCCTACACAGAAAGCTTGCCCTGTGGAGTGGCAGTATGTGTAAAGTAAGATGAATGCAAAAAAGGAGTGATGATGCAGAGAGCTGTTATTTTTTTGTCTCATAAGCAATATGCACATCCCCTGCAAAGAGAAAATTCATAAAGTAAAAATGCTACTGATTGAGCTGCACAAATCACAAATAGCTGATTCATAACAAGTTCTCTCCATGCTTCAGAGGGATTTGCTATAAACATTTTTACTTCCCCTCTATATATAAAGAGATAACCGTAAAGGTATGGTACAAAGGCCATTCAGGTTGATGGATGCCTCTAGGCTGGCTTCAGTAGGCTTTCAGTCAGGCCACACTGCAAGACTATGGTGCTTCCAGTGTTCAAGGGGCCAACATTTTTTCAGAAATGCATTTCCATTAAAAACTTCAATTTTGAAGAGTCATTATTCGTCTGGTTTAACTTAGATAGAGCAAGCCATGACTTGCTATCTGTAGCCTTAACATAGATGCAATTTTGAAGAGTATTTTTAGATAGGTTTCTGGGAACTGAGTAGGCATATAGCAATACAAAAGGGAGGCAGGTAACATACATATGAAAGCCAGCAAATGGGTATGTCTTCCCTTTGTCTTAGTTTTTTTCATAAGCTCTATGTTTTTAGAACCCTCTTACGACATTGATCTTATATAAGGCTAATTTTGGTGTTTTCAAACTTCTAAACTGCAGCTTTCTATTCCTGAAATCAGATTTTTGAGATTTATTGATTGAATTTTGAAGATTCTCTTTCTGTCTGCGCTATCTGAGCTATGTGAAAGAAATCATAGGTTAAAAATACTGAATATGTACTGGAAAGATTAACCAGGGACATTCAATCAGCATGGAGGTAAAAATGGAAAAAGCTGAAAACCTCTGCATATTTTTTACACCTATTAAAAGACAACACTTCTATTACAGTGTACAGATATGTTCATACTTTTGCTTCCTAATAAGGCAAACTCAGGATAAGGTCAATCAGAAATTTTGCACATCTTATATGGACTAGAGTCAGAGTCCAGAAGAAAACTTCTGAGAATATGAAATGGTTTTAGGAAAGATTTTAGGTTAGCCTGAGGAAGCCTGTCTCAGATTCTGTATTTCCCTGGACTGGACTTGGCACTCAAGAGAGGGTGGATGTGTCATTGGAAAGTGCCAGGTTTGCTCACTATCACATGATAAATCTTCCTACAAATCAAGGTACTAAAACCAATTATGAACAAAATACAAGTTTTTGTTTCGTGATTTGACATATTTTGTCTGATTAAGGGAAATATGAGTTACATTTTAAACTCTTTGCATTCAGGACTATGTTCTTGCCTATTTAACTAAGGTGAGATATTCAAGTCATCAGATCTTCCCTCAGACCACCTAGCAGATATGCAGAAAGGAAATTATGAGAGAAGTGGCATGCACCTTTCTCTGCCTCTGAGGGCAGTATGCTGCACATGTCCTGCCCCAGGCCTAATAAGGATGCTGCCTATTTCAGCTCTTTTAGCCTGGATACTGGGTTTGCTTTTAAAGTATTTACTTTATTTTATTATTTGTTCATATAGTTAATATACGTGCATTGATTTGAGGAATGGATTTAATGATGGAGAAAGGAAAGTGAAGCATTCCTTTTAGGCAGAAGTATGTTTGGCAGGCTGGGTGTGTAAGGGCCAGAGAAGTATGCACTTACTGTGGGGTCTATGGTTCTCCTGGCATGCTCCTGCCTGACAACAGTGTCTTTAAAAAATCCAAATGCTTTGGGTTTAGGATGGCACATAAACTGGGAAAAAAGGATGCATGCAAGGCATTTTCAAGGAAGCAGAAAGGCAAGGTAAGTGTCTCATGTAGTGTGTGTCAGGGAAGGAAGCCGTTTCCCCTTGAACTTCTCATGCATTTCTGTGTGTGCATTTCACCTAAGAAGAGTGTCCTTGCTTGGATGGCAAGAGGAATCCATACAGCACAGGATAGCGAGTGGGTCAGCACCCAGGGAAGAAGACCCACAGTGCCATGTCTTGATTTGAGTATCTTGATTCCTGATTTTTGCGAATATCTGCAAAAGTCAGCCCCTTTTGGGGGTGTTCTAATGCAAAATAAAGGTAAATAATGGCAGATATTGTAACTGGATGGAGAAATAATTTTATTTTTAAGAAGTAGTGATTGATATTAGTAAACATGGCACTAATTTGTGTGTGTTTATGCATCTGTCTGCGTGAATGCACAAATGCATATACATGTGTGTATCAACATGTGAATATATATGTGTATGTAAATGTCAGTGCATATATAAATAGGTGAATATAGAGAGAAATTAGTATACATAATACATATATGTGTGTGTGCTTGGATTATTCAAGAGAACAGAAATTACATGATACAGTTTAGATATTCAGCTATGTAGCTCAACTGGATAAACATACAAAGAAGAGCTGGTAAAAATATCATATGGCAACTGATAACCATAAAATGCTAATTAACAATCTAATTTACATGAAATAAAGCTGAATAAGTAGCACACTGGTATTTTTCATCACAAATTTTGCAAAAGTTCTGTAAAGTTGCAAATTTGCAGTGAAGCCTGTTTATGTATTGTACCCATTCATATTGGAAATAAAAAGACAGGTTTAGGACAACCAGCTTCCAAGCAAATCCTAAAATGAATGTTTATGCGTAAAAAAGCATGATCAGTCATGATTTAGCAAAAACTAGAGAAACATACTTAAAGATGAAAAAATATTAAAGACCACTCTGAACTTACTGAAGTAATTGTGAACTACTGGCCTTTGACATATTGCCATCCTTACTTCATAAATTTTCCTCAACTATAAGATTATCTTTTTATCAACATGTTTCCTAAGATCTCCAGGATTTGTGATGATAAATAGCCTGCATCTCCAATCCAGCCTGATAATAATTGCAAAGAAAATCTCAAGCCTGAATGCTGATTTTATATCTGATATCATAAATTATACAATGTATCTGAGAATAATTTTGATACTTCATCTCTACACTAAATTCAGAACTATCCATATTAGTGGCATTTTTTAGAATATTCCCTCTGAAAATTTTACATTTATTCCGAGCAAATGTACCACATTTGTTATATTATGCACGGTATTCCCCTTCAGCTCTCTAAATCATGTCTGGAAGTCATATCTTTAGTAGAAATGCCTTTCTGCATGATGCACAAAACTGCATCAATTTGTGCTTGGTATATGCAATGGAGATGAAGCATATTCTTCATTTTCTTGAATAATTTTACTGTTTTCTGGATCTTGGACTTTCAGAAGTGAAGTGTTTTATTACCCCCATATGGTAGAGTAATGAAGGATATAATAATTAGGCTAGATTCTGTAAAACTGCAGAAAAAAATACCTTCTTTTCACATTTTGGAGCAAAAATCTCAAAAAGCCTATTCTGTCAATGGAAATGTTACCCTTGCATCTCTGGTTGTTTCTAAAAAATGTCGCAGGAATGGACTTCAAACCTATGTCATGATCATGACTTTGCATTTCAGTACTTCCCAAGGAATTTTATTTCTTTTTACATTTCCTGGATTTTCAGTATTACTTTTCATTAGTATATGTATATATATATGACTATATATAGTATATAGTATATGACCTTTTCTCCCTTACTTACAAGTTAGTATTAACTACTGAATAGGTTTTGCTTTTTTGTGAGGTGGTGGAGACAGAAAAATATGTAGTAACTTTCCAATCCTTACTTTACACCCAAGCTGAATTCAATATAAGTCAGCAGTTAGCAACATCAGAAGCAATCAGCTGAGGTAGTGCTTCTACTGTGCCCCGGAGAAAAAAAAAAGGTGGAAAAACAAGCAGAAAAATCCTCCTCTATTTTGTCAATAACAAGCCATACTTGGCCTTCTTGAAAAAGAAGCTATGGTTTCAAATAGCTGGAAATTGAAGGGCCATTTCCGTATAGCTGGTGTAAGTATACAACTTCATTTTGTAGACCTGTCACTCAGATCACTTCCATCAGGAGTAAACTGATTCCTAGGAAACCCCCACTAACACAGCAGTGCTTGTGGCTTAGGGAGCTGGGGTTGTTTAACCTGAAGAAAAGGAGGCTCAAGGGAAGACCTTATCACTCTCTACAGCTGCCTGAAAAGATGCTGTAGGCAGATGAGAGTCAGCCTTTTCTCCCAAATAACAAGTGATATAGGATGAAAGGAAACAGCCTCAAGTTGTGCCAGAGGAGGTTTAGATTGGATAATGGGAAAAGTTTCTTCCCCAAAGGTCTTTCAAGTATTGGAACAGGCTGTCAAGGGAAGTGGTGAGTCACCATCCCTGGAGATATTTACAAAGTGTGTCTGTGTGGCACACAGGGGCATGGTTTAGTGGTGGACTTGGCAGAGTTAGGTTAATTGTTGGACTCAATGACCTTAAAAGTCTTTTCCAACCTAAACAATTCTATGATTTTAACTGCAAACAATACAGAGAGGCTTGTCCTTAGTCCTGAGGCTGGGGTGCCACAGCGTGCCATGCTGTTCTGGAAAAGGTCAGTCACTCATGTCTAGGTTACTCCTAGTCAAAGTTAGGCTCAGAAGCTGGTGCTAATAGTGTGCTTGTCACAGACTTTATGGCTGCTTGTGGAGAGTATGGTTTGCCTTCAGAAGAAAACTCAGATTATTGTCAGACTGAAGGCTTTCTTCTTCACCAGCTATAGAGGGAAATAAGTTTGGCAAGCTCCTAACTCAGCTCTTCAATGCTACACCTAAAGTTAGGTTGGATTTATTAGAAAGCAGATAAAGCTTTTGGACTTTAGCTGGTTAGTACAGGATTCTGCAGCTGCTGTAACCCAGCATGTGCTCCTTGATGCTCCTAATATTGCTCTGAAATCATATTGGAGAAAACCAGCTCAAACACCTTTCGACCTCTCCTCATGTCCTCAGCAGAGCACAGTTTGGGTCACTGAAATTTGTTTGCCTGGTTTTGCATTGAGACTCTGCCCACTAAAGTTGTACAGCAACACCAGAAAGTAAAACATGTTAACTTGGCATTGTGCCAGTGATATCAAGAAAAAATTAAAGATACTATATTGAACTGATCCTCACATTTTCAAGTAAAAATATCATGTAGTTATGCTGACTGAAGTCCATTTTATTCTGTGCCCATGAAGACTGACAGTTACATTCCTTCTTTTCTTTACTGAAATAACCTCACTTGACCTATTCTAAATTCAAAAGTTTCTATACAAACATCATAAACACTAAGGTAAAGGAGCAGTTTTTACCCCCCTGCAAAAAAGTTTCTTATTAAATTCCCTCAGAAAAAAATGAGAATAAAAGGTCAGTGAATATGTCTTAAGCAAAGAGAGAAAGTGTAAAATAAATCAAGGGGGGGGGAAGTTATGTGATGCAAGGATTTAAATATCAGGATCTAAGGACATATTTGGAAAAGCACACTAGGAATGCGTCTCCATAGCACAAAAGCCAACTATATATGAAGACTTCTGTATTTCATTACAACAGCAGTCACAGTTACCACATAACTATGACAGAGCTGCTAAGATACAAGAATGATTGTGAAATTCCAGTGACTTTGAACCCTAGAGTAGTTATTTTTATTCTACTATATAAATGTCCAGCCTCTGTAAATAGTTTGTATTTGAAAAGTCTTAGTTTAGCATCAAATTTCTATGGTTATTTTTAGCAAAATGTTTAATTTTAAGATGTCCTAAATAATAGGACATTATTTAGGACAAATAATGAAAATCCCATGGGTACGGTTTTTTTTTTTTCTCCTTCTTATTCTCTATTTAGTAGACGTCACCTACAGTATATTTTCAGTCATTATTTTGGAGACTAAAATGTGTATAAGTGATGAGTGGATCCTAAAAGGAAAAAAGGAAGCCTGTTTAAAAAGTGTTCCTTACCCTATTCACTGAGCACAGAATTGGACCCTTATTGTAACATTACCCTTCTAGGGCTATAGGGTACAAATACAGCAAGCATACCAGATCTCATTTTGCAAGCTGAGAAATGCAATGGTTTTCTTATCTGAAAGAGATGCAGGTGAAATATTTATGTTATTTTCTGTATTTCTTTTTTTCTTTTTCTGATAAAGGACAAAGCTCACATCAGGTACAACATCTTTTACAGAAAAAAATAATTTGTTGTATCTCTAAAATTAAATCTCCAAATAAATTGGCTGAATCTCTGCTTGTAGCAACCCCTATATAGCTGAATGGCAGGGTGGTAACAACCCTGATCAGACCAGCCAAAATTCTGCTGGCCCATTTCAATCTGATTTCCAGTCTTCTCTGTTTTGCTAAGAGCATATTTAACACTTGAATGTACAGCTCCCACACAACTCTCTACTAACTCTTTCTCTGTTGTTCTCAAGGGTCACAACTATTAATAATTACTCCTAAAGAAGTTTCCCATGTGATGAGTTAAACCTAAAAACAAAACCCAAAGAGTAGTATAATCCCCTCAGGACAGCATTATCCAGTTTTAAATTGCTCCCACTAGAAGACTTAGAATTTTACACATACCCAGAATTGCTTTTGTAATAAAAAATAAATGTTCTATAAGTGACAGTATCAAGGGAATATCAACAGCATTGACATAAGTCTAGTCAATTCTGAGAGAGAAGCCAGCATTCCTTGAGCTCCTTTTTCTTCCTTTTTCTTTTCATGCAGCTTCCAGAGTCACCACCAGCTCCCAGCTTGGCTTTATTTTTCAGCACCCATTGTCTGATAGATTCTATTTTAATTCCATTTAGCTTCTTTAAATGTTTGTTCTTCTGGACTAGGAATTTACCTATGCTGATATGCCTCTGCCAATATTAAGCACATTAATTGCTTTTAATCTGGAGTATTCTCAAAGTCTGTACTCACTCAGTTCTATATGCTTTCAAAAGGAGATTTCCTTTCTTTCCTTTTGACATTTATGACCTGTTCTATTTTTCAGCCAATATTTGATCTATCTATGGGGTGTTTCTTTGCTAATTACAAAGTAAGTATTGCTATAAAGATGACATTCTTTTGTAGGAAGGATATTGTTGCCTGGAGGACGTGGTGTACAGCCATTCCACACATTATTATTTGCTATCTAGTATCCAAAATGAAGAAACAATACTGTAGAACAAAGCAAATGGGAGTGATACATTATAGGTGAGAAACATGTATTGTAAATAGCTATAAAGCATCTTCTCTTTCCTTGAAGAGGCTGTGTTTTTTCAATGTATGTTGTGTGTGTACTATCAAAACTGTATCTTTTAATGCAACTCTGGCAAATCTAATGGCACCCATTCTATTACGTTAAAATGCAGACAAAACCTGTAGCAGCTAAAATCGAATCCATGGCAGTCCTGTCCCAGTCCCTCCTGCTGCTGTTTTTTAAAAAAAGAAATATAAAAATGAGAACAAATGCTTAAATAGTAAAAAGCATAAAAATAAGCACAGAAGGTGCATTTAATGAAATGTATTTCTTCCTGAAGTCTTTCTGCTTTAGTCAGGGAAGCATGAACAAAAATACTTGTTAATCTCAGGCTAAAAAATTAGCTTTTTAAAAATAGCTTAGGTACATGGCGGGGAAATACACTTAAGGCTAGTATGTGGAGGAAAGTAGTGTAAACCACTCTCCCGGACAAAGCAGGTGGCACAGTATTTCTATGATGTTTTAAAGATTGTATCTATTGCAACAGGCAAGTTGGCTTTGAATTATTTACAGAAGCTTCTTCAGATGTAGAACTGGAGAATGTGGATTTTGTGTTCACTCCAGCTAAAGTTACAATTCCTGCCTCTTTATCTGCGGCCAGGAGTGCTGCCCATACAGGTTTGTACGGTCAGAGGCACACTTGCTCAGAACCATGCCGGGCACTTTGCTTGGTCCCTTTCTTTAATTTCTTTACCTTGCACTGTTGAGAGGGTTAGAGCAGATTTTTGGTTCACATAGAAGTGTACAGTGTTAACTAGGTGACATATGGGTGGATGAAACATTACTGATTGTCCACTGCAGCCAGGGAGGCCGAGTTTCCATAGAGATAAGAAGGAAAAGTGCTCCATGCAACCTAATTGGTATGCATCTCCAGATCAGGTTCATTGTGCTTTTGCTAATGACAGGGTTGTCTCAGTAATAAGGATGGTGCACTGGAGAAATTTGCTGCCTTGGTATATTTTTCCCTGGCAGAAAACTACTTAGAGACTGTAGTCAGTAAGAAGAGTGACTGGCAGGCTGAAGGGGCTGCTTAGCAGCATATGGGGGAAGGCTGGCGCTCTGTGCCACATGCATATGGCTGCCATTAAACTCCAGCTTTGCGCTTTGTGTATTTCTGGTCCCATGCCAGTAAGCCCACCTGCTGCAAGAATACTTGTAAAGCACAACTCAAAAGTGATTGAAAAGCTACTAGAATAAACTGTAATAACACAGTGCTTCACAGATGGGACATAATTGCAAGCTAAAGTGTACAGCCTCTGCAGTAATGAAAACACGAGCCATTAAATTAAAATCATAAGGGAAAAAACTATAAAAGTCTGTTGATTTTTTTTTTTTTAGTTTTATTGCAAAACTTCAATTTTCTTGCCCTCATTAATCAAATACCATAAAACTACAGTGCTGCTTTGTCTGAGTGAAGATTCAGGCAATTAAAATGATGAATGTAGATTAAAATGATGTAACTTTTGTAATTTACTTACTTGGATAACTTAAGCTTTGGGCAGTGTTAGGAATGGAAAGCTGACATGAATATGTCAATTTGCAGATTAAGGTATGGTTGGGACTTTACACTTAGAATTCACTTGTAAAAAAGTTGGCTTTCAGGAGAAAAGTGACAGTATAGATTTTGCTTCCTTAATGTGTTATTTTCACCCTTTCAATAATACCAATTTGATTTTTCAAAAAAAAAATTCAAAAAAACAGACTTTAAAACTGTGTAAACACACAAAACTACTTGAGAAATATCAAAGCAGTTTTAATTAGTGGTAGTGTGGTAATAATGAAATCGCTAATCTGACATGTAATTAGTTGTACGGTGTGTATGAGTGTTATGTGAAGCTGAATGGGCTCAGCAGGGCCCTAATACATTCTGGCCTCTCAAGGCGTTCTCTAGTGGAAAGAGGCCTGACAGAGCCATCTTTGTTCTGTTCCCTTTCTGTGGGTGGGCGATGCAAGGAGAAAGAAACATTTGTTTCACAGTAGTCACCGAAGTAAACAGGCTCTAAAAGCCTTTTTCATTTTTAATTATGCATTGCTCCAGCACCCATCATAGCAAAGTCCAAAGGACAGCTTTTAAGCATGCCTGATTATGCCTGACTGGTTAAAAATATATATAAATGTCTGATTAAGAGAATATTTATAAACCTAAAAATTTAATTCATCCTCACAAGAGGATCTTTTCTCTCCTTAAAAGGACAGGCACATTCCTAAAGGCACATTTATACTAAATTTATGCAGTAGTTACATTTGACCAAGACTGCCAGACACTAGAGGTGCTAATGAGCTACCTGTAAATATTTGATCCTGTCTCCTTTCACCACTGAAACTGGACTCAAAAAAACCCCACACTAAAAAAAAAAACCAAAACAAAACCAAAAAAACAACCTTCTGAAAAGATAGCATCCATTCATTAGCTGTTTGAGAGCTCACAGCAGTATCAGATGACTGGCATTTCTTAATATACTGCTATTCAAAAGAAAATTATTTTTCTAGAAGACTTGCCAAGAGTAAGGTATATTGCCAAGATGTCTCCACATTGTGGATTATTAACGGACTTCCTAGAAATGTAGAAAAATATAGCTGTAACCCAAATTATTTAGGTAAGTACCATAGGGACAACTAAAAGAAAATGGTCAGCTTTATTTACTTTTGCAGAGTTGATTTTTTTTCCTGTCAGGCGAGGCAACCAGACATCTTTTGTCTGAATGAGATCTGTTTGTTCTTGAGTAAACAGAACCATAGCATGTTTTGCTCACACTTGGTAAATTTAAAGTTTGCTTGAGTGATTAGAATCCAATTATTGCCAAGCAGCAATATCCAGGTGCAGACAAATAAACACTGAAGACAAAGTGCTTATAATCAGTTGCTGCTTATTACTACTGCAAGTCAGACTCTAATGTTAGTGTTTATTACACATTACAGGTATCTTCTCTGAATCAGATAATTTAATCATTACTCTCCCACTGGTGCTCTAATGCTTGTAATATTTTAATATAATTTTAGAAACAAATATTCTTATTAACTTTTTATTATGGTTATAAGACCACTGAATTTCTTTCTTTTCTCTTAAGACTGTACCTCTGATGTGGTGTCTGTACATCATGACAGAGAGATATACCAAGTAGTGAGAACTTTGGAAAACTTGTCCAACTGTGCTGTCTCAGAGTTTATGTATTTATTTATTTGCTGCAAGCATAACATGAGACCATCAGGGACATTCGAATGGGGGATTTTCTGTATAGATGTTGCTTTTATCTTCCTTAATGAAGCTCATCTCCAGTAAAATTGATGAGGTATCCAACTACTTAATTTTACCTCTGCAACTTCCACCCATCTTTTAAGCATTGGCCCCAATATTGTGGGCTGCAAACCAATAGGAATATTTACTTATAAAATATCTGTATTTTCAAAAATGGGGTTATGCTCTCACCTTTTAATGCTTGTCCTCATTCATGCCACATTGTACTTATCTATAAGAGGGAGCAGCAGTGACAGCTTCTGGATTGCAAACAGGCCAGGGGTTTGTGCTTTTCAGTCCCAGAATTAAAGCCAGGCAAGTGTAATGACACCATAATGGGGCATCAATAGTGCTGGCCTTGGGTAGCTGCCACACTGCATCTGTAAAAGGCTCCAAAATTAAAATGATTGTGTGCTCCATTGAAGATGTGAAGGTGTTAATTATATTTTTCACCTGACAACAATGACCTCATTTTATAGGTTTTAATTGTTGAGCTGTTGAAAACTTACTCATGTGTTTTGAAGGCACTGGAACACAGGAAGCCTCAACATTTTTCAGATATTTTCAAACACAGTAAATTTAGCACCTCTTAAAGAAGCTGAGTCCCACATCTTTGCTACAAAAGTTCTCTGTCTGGACAGAGAAAGGCACTCACTACCAGGTGTTACACACCCATTTCTGTTGAGATCGTGCCAATCCTGGTGTGGCATGCTGTTTAGTATGACTAAGACTAGCAGAATTTGGCACTTTGTACAGTCTACTATCTGAAAAAAGGAACAGTGTTGGTGGAGAGCAACAGCTTCCTTACAGTAAAAGAGTGAAAAAAATATGTAGAAAACAGCAAATTCTACTCTAAATAATGTGATATAATGCCCTTAAGACATTGTTCAGCTTTTGTAGAAAGAACCTGAAGGATAATGCTTGGTGATCATAAGATTTTTAGGATGCCTTTTCTACCCTGAATGCAGTAGGAACTGAGAAGATCCAACAGCAGTTCATGGGGTAGCAATCAACAGTTGCTGCACCAAGCTCATAACTTCCAATTTCTGAGAACTCAGTTAAGCAGGGGGTGTATCCAAGACAAGATCTTTTGTTATTTGCCCTCTATCCCCATACTGACAAACAGCTTGGCTTGAGGAGATAATGACATGACTGTACACTAAAAATTATTACTCTATCAGCAAAGAAAAGCCACATTTCAGCTCTTTATCTTTGTATAAGATTCCAGAGATGGACAAAATTTTTCCATCCTATGAAAATTTTAAAAACTCAAAAACAAACAAACAAACAAACAAACAAACAAAAAAAAAACTAAAAAAAAAAAAAAATCCTATTCCATTGCAATCTTAAAGAAGTTGATATTCCACTTTTGAAAGCCTATACAGACACTATTTTGAATTCAGTGAATTCAAAAGTTTGGCTGCAATAATTTCATATGATTTAACCTTCACCTTTTGGTTATTTTTTGACATGTATATATTCCACCCAAGATACAATTGTGTGATGTAGTATTATATAAGTGTACTACATATAAAATTGCAGGCACCACTAGATATATTGCATGATGATATTTCAAGTGGGAAAGTAATTTTCTCCTTGGAAAATTTTGACAATTTCAAATTATTTTTTAAACTTTTATTGAACTGGGAAATGCTTCTGAATTTGTATTTTGACACAGAGTTTTGAAGTAGTTAGAGAATTCCCAACTACCTCTGGCAAGCCTGTGGGAGAGACTTGCTGGTACAAATGTATACAGTCTAAGCATGATAGTCTGGAAGAGAAAAGAGCATACAATGATGAATTGACTTGGAACTTGCTGCTGAGCAAGATTGTAGGAGAGATCAGCATAATATTGGGGGATACAACTCAAACTTTATTAAGGCCTCTGAGAGTTTTGTCTCTGAAATCCACTGGATTATGATTTTCTCATTAGTCCTGGCATTGTTGCCACAAACTCTGATAAAATAAACTGTAAAGGAAGAAGACATAATTTAAAAGAGCTTGGACCCTAAAAGGTCTTAAAATATGGAACTACGAGGAATGTAATTTAATAAGAAGAAATAAGACAATAAGATTTTGTTAATATAAGTCTTACTTGAGGACCATTCATAGTATGGTAGGCCAGTGGGAAGGCAACCTTTTATCCCTTGAGTCCGCTGATCACATAGGTTCAAGTACATCTTTCACTCAGTCACTGCAGCCCAGTCAGATATGTGATGCTCTGTCCCTGGGTGGACACCACCCATCTTTGTGTCTTACTAGGGAGCTTTAGGTAGCTTCCCTCTAGAAGGGTTAGGCAGTGTGGTGCTAAAGGCTGGGAAGGGGTTGTGCCTTGTTCTAGAACATGGTTCATGTGTTACTTGATCCAGAGTACAGCAGTATCTCTTCTTAAAGCTCATTTAAATGTTTATTAATCATTGAACTAATTTAGCACATTTCAACCTGCAGTTTGTGCCCAGTCATTGCTGACTGTAGATCCATTAACACTAGCCTGCTTCTAGATCATGGAATCCAGGCTGACTTTGAGGACTGAATTGACTCAGTGTCAGCGCCCATTCCTGTTCAGTTTTATCTCTGCACATACCTCCATGGGTCTCAATAAACAAACTTCTAGGACTGAGCTTGAAAGATACAGATCTGGTATGGATGCTCATTGCCATGTGCAACGACCACTCTGAAAGAAGAGGAAGGAGTTTGTTAAGATTTCATAGAGAATATATTTTGTCAAAATTCTCTGAATTACAGAAATTTGCTTCAAAGCATTCAAATTGTGTCTTTTAACATATTTGCAAGTTTTCATTAATTTGGAGAATTTTTATGATTGGTGATAGCTATATTTTCTATTTGTGGGGTTTTTTTCCTGCTTGTGCTTTGCAAAAACAGTATTCATGGGAAAAATAAATAAGGAAGTAAAAATATGCTTTTTGCTTTTGACAAATGTGGGAGCTGCAAATTACTGGTGGAAAATGAATATTTCCATCTTTGTGTGAACTTGGTGAAAAGCCAACATCTTCCACACAGCTGCAGAGGTGCAGGGCCAAATTAATTTGTGGTGCAATTCAATGTACTTCTATGAAATGACATCAGTAGGAGTTTAGTCCCCATGAAAAAAAAAAAAAAGAAAAACCAGTATATAAAATGCTTATAGTGGTAAGTGGTTGATTAACTGTGGTAGGAATAGAAGCTGATATAATAGAAGCTGATACTTCATCTCGGTTGAAAGGATACCAAAGCACATAAAGAATCCATTAAGCTTGTTTTACTTACAGCTCTGTAATTACTGTTAGTCCTTGTTTAACGGCACAGACTTGCTCCATTTATGGTTAAGCTTGCTCCATATATAGTTAAGTCCTCATTCCTCTTTTTGTTACTCAGGTAAAAAACCTCATATGATGTAGTACTGCAGAATTTGCCTGAAGACTTGTCACTGCTATGTTTTAGACTGTAAAGGGTCTACCTACTCATTCTCTGGTCCATTGCATCACCTCTTTAATCAGAGACACCTGGAGTTCAACAGAGTGGCTGCTGGTACACCCCACCTGGGTTATAAAGCCTTGTTTCCCTTCTGAACAAACAGACAGGAGAGGAGACTTGCACATACCTATGTTGTGTCCCACTCAGTAACAGAGCTCTTTACAAACTGGTTAAGCATTGTCAGATTTACCTTTAATTCTGTTCTGACTTAAGATTGCATGATTTTTCCTATCTCTAGAGGGTAGAAGTGGCTAAAATACATTGACCTTTGCTTTCTATGGTGCAGAAGTACAACATGATGGTACTGAGGGATGTGGCATTGTTGAGTCTGGAGAAGAGAAGGCTCAGGAGACAACTTACTGCTGTCTACAACTACCTAACAGGAAGTTGTAGGTAGGTGGATATTGGCCTCTTCTCCTAAGTAACTGATTATAGATTATGGCCTCACCTTGTACCTGGGGAGATTTAGACAGGATAGCAGGAAAGATTTCTTCATGGAAATGAAGATGTTGCAATTGCCTCTGAACATGAGGTACATCTCTTGGCCTACTAGGCATGTATGAATTTGTATGCCACAGTGTTCCAAGGAACATTTTGAGGTGGGGCTGGTACTAAGTGCTTCATTTGGACAAAGCTCACATTTTTCTGTGGTCAGATTTTGCCTGGCTGTATTATATTACCACATCTAAGAAAGTGGCATATTATAGTGTGCATCTTTCTTACGTGGATGCTACCTCAGCAAATACACAAGCTTCATACTCACAACAAACTAACGTGGTCCATGCAGAATCCCAGTGTTTGTTTAATATCAGCCAGTATATTAGAAATTACTTCATTTTACTGTATCTTGTAGAGTTTACAAGGTCAACCAACTCTCCTTTCTCACGTTCAGTTCTCAGCATTACACTCTTGTCCTTCAAGTTTTCTTCCATACAATATGGGATAACTAAAACCAAGATTTGCACTTCATGTATACCCTTCCAAAAATACCACATTTACTGAACTCCAAATTTTGTTCTGAGAGTTCCAGTGTTTCTAATTAGAACTGAGTTTATTACTCTAATAGCTTTTATTCATATTAGAATATCAGTAAGACATAGAAAATTAGTTTTACAGTTTTTCTTTTTCAGCATACTTGGAGACTGTGGATCCATTTTAGGCAGCACTAATTAAATTCCATCATTAACTCACAAAGGCTTTTTAGACCTTTACTTTGTCCCTTGGAAGTGAGTTTACATGTAGAAAATTCATTTCACAAGAAATAATTTTTAAAGCACACCAAAAGGTATTAATCATTGTGGTTATTTTATACTGGACCTTAGTGACATGGCACAGATGGCTTTGATGTTTAATCAGTAGCTGTGCTTCCCAGATTATTTTCATTAGTGATTAACCTTGACTTATTATGTAACAGAAGAACATATTCTGTTACAGATTCTGAGAGAGTTCCCCATGCTATAGCTGCGTTTGCTGTGAAATTTTGCCTCATTTTCAAAGAAAAGTACATCCAAAGCTGATCACTTCTTATGAATGATCACACATGGACTTTCATTCACTATGCCAGTTCATAAATAAAAATGTGACATTTGTGTATCCAAATTAGACGTTCCTGAGGTGTCAACCAGTTATGTTAAACCATGTTATGTTAACCAACTTATGTTAAATGCTTAATGGGAATATAGTTTTATTTTAGAATTATAAAGCCTTGCTTATTTTTTTTTAAGAAGAAGTACAGGGATTCAGCTTTTTTTGGAAAAAAAACCCCAATGGGGTTTGGGGGTTTGCAGTGCTAGACTGCACAAGTTAACGAAGCCTGTATTATATCTAGTATGGATTGATGTCTTTATAGAAAATCCTTTTTCATTGCTTTTTAGATTTCCACCTACCCCCACCCCCCCCCCCCAAAAAAAAAAGTTAGAGTAAGATGTGTGAGGTACTGCACTGTTCCCTAATTATGACAAAAGACACCTGTCAATGGACTTCTTTCTCTGCCACTCTAGGGTTACCTCTGAGAGTAAGTCAGGACAAAAATGCTTAGAGAATGAAAAGCAGATGTCAGAGAAAAAAAGATAGATACATTTTCCAGACTAATATTAAATGTCATGCAAAAAGCATCATGTGCCTCACAGTGAAAAATGTTTGTTTAATTCAGAATTCAAGGCTTTAGCCCTGAAACTTACTTTCTTGTGTTTTGAGGACTGTTAATTTTCAACAATGTTTTTTTGTTCAAGATGGATGTGTCCTACCTGGATCACAAGGTAGAACAGTCTGATTTCAGTATCAGAAGATGTCTAAAAGCTGAATATACCGCTTCCCTTCGCCCTTAGTAACCAAATGATGCCGTGAAAGGAATTGCTAGCTGTCTCTACACCTGTACCTGTCTCTACTATCCAAAGACAGACCTAGAGTAGGCTATATAGCAACTATATTTCTCAAAAACATTGCAGTAACTCAAGCTACTGAACTTTTAGGCTACCACTTAGTCTAAAGTCACTGTTCTCAGCAACGTGGTTGAGGACCAGCATAAGCATAATGTATTGTCATTCACGAGATGTCAGCAGTACCAATCAAGCTCAAATCCAAGACATGGTACAGAAACATCACATCTATGCTTATTCCTTAAAGATGAGGTACACCATAACCTTTCTTTTTCTTTGGCAACTGAATAAGAGCATCCCAGTCCACAAGTGGCAGAAGAGGTTCACTGGAAGTATCTTTTCTTCCTTGTTTTCATAAAAGTGCAACGGGTGGCTTTGCTGTCATATGTATTCATGCCAACAGAAAACTAATTCTCTCAGAGTGTTCAAAATCTAAACAGAGGTGATAGATATTGGAAAAACACAGATCAAGACAAAAGCAGAGGGCGTCTACCTCTTCATGACCCCCTTTCATGAACTTTATTTTGTACTTTGCTTAACAAAGACATCTTGCACTTTTTCTTTTCCTACCCAAAACTGTTTCTGAGATTAAAACTAGCAAGTTACAGATTAATTCAGGGATAGCTCTCACAATGACTTGCTTATTTTAGTATCTCTCCCACAGTTCAGCATATCTTCCTTGAGTCTCTGAAACTGCTTCCTCACTTAATAGGATCTTTTGGACTTTAGAGGCTGCTCGATGTCCTAGCACTCTGTCCACCAAAACATTTCTGACCTTTCATCTGCAGTTTTGCTCCCTGCATCTGAAGTGATGTTTGGCCTACTGTCTTACCAACTGACTTCAGGGTTGGAGTGTTTCATTTCAATATATTTGGAATGAAACAAACACCTTGGAAAGAATTTCAACTAACCAAGAAACAACAGCCTGCTTGACAACGAAGGTCAGTTGTGAACACATTTTACGGTTCAGTTTTCACCCAGCTTAATTCTGAACCATAGTTTAAGGTCCCTTTCTGATATTTACAGTACTCCATGAGATAGATCTTACCTCTTTCAGCATTTGTTTTCCTCTCTTTCTCATGAAGAGACAACCTTCATGATAGACCTGATCCATTAAAATCAAAATATCTGTAAGGGAAAGCTCTTACAAACATAAGAGCTTGAATAATAAAAGATCATGGGCTTGAGCATCTGGAGGATAAAATGCAAAACTCTAAATTTTCTGGCTGGCTTTCATTTACTTTGCCGTAAATACATACAGTCAGTGTCTTTCGGGTTTTCCTTTTTAAATTTTTTCCCCCCTTCTTCTTCCTTATATACTCTACATTGTGTGTGTGAGTTCATCATATCCCAGGATATGACTAGAGGAGCTTCAAACAAAAAACTGAGAAGACTAGTAAATTTCCAGCTTTAGAAGTTTAGATTGGATGTGAGTAAATACTTCAATCTATGCTCATACACTATCTCTCTATACTTCATAATTACCTAGACAATCCATCATTTATCTGCAGATCTCACACAGGTGAGGCAGCCTTGAAGAAGAGTATCTTTGCTTGATTTGATTATGAAGCCAAATGCTCAGCTGGGAGCAGGAACAGGATCTTACAATATAGCCATTTAAATGTTTGGGCTAAATAAGATGAGCCCAAAACCCCCGGTGCTTCAAAAATTCGAATGTGAAAGGCAAATTGTCACATCTTGCCGTGTCCCTGGTTTCCTAAGGCCCTAAACACATATAAATGTGTCATCCTTCCTGGTAAACATGACATTTGCCACCCAAAATCCTTCCAGCAATGGTGTGTAGTGATTCTGCCACTTCATTACAGATGTATTTTTCATTGTAAAGAGCACAGTATTTTTTATTAGGATTCAACTTTACATCTAAAGAGACAATCATAAGTTAAAACGAGCAAAACACACATATGGACTAACCATATGGATGACAATACCAATTAGTAGAGATTTTCTGGGCTTTTTTTTATATTTTGAGCACAGGGTGAGACCTGCTTTTTTCCAGCAAGTGGCAAATTTGAATGTGAAATGTCATTAGTGCTGTTTTTCACTAATACAATTTCTTTTCTGAGTAACAAAAAACACATCAGTGTTATTTTTAATAAAAAACCCACCCTTTAATTTACATACATTTAGGGTGAAGTAAATGAAAATGCATTATGTTACCACTGTGCTATTGAATAATGAGCCTATAGGGTTCTAAATGGGAAGGAAAGTTGTTTTTCAAGCCCTGTACCCACTGTTTCCTTTACAAAGGCGCCTTTGTGACCAGGATACATGAACTGGGTTTCTAACAGTAAAGATCCACCTTCTGGCTGAGAGACTGGGAAATAAAGCACCCCAGTAAGCCACCACTTCAGCAGGAGAAGCTGAACTAACGAAGGAAGGACAGGTGGAACTGGTCCCTTGGCCTTTCAGTGACATTTACAGCCTCTCTGCAAGGACATGCTCTTTTCTTTCTGTTTCTATTTTCTCCAGTTAATCAGGTGACTTGAAAAGAAGCTAGATAAGGGTATTGTTTGCACTGACAACATCCTGATGATACTGTCAGAGGAGATCACAGGAAAATGTTCTCTTTTTGAACCAATAGAGTCATTAGGGAGAGTACTCATCACTTGAGTGCATCTAGGTTAATTACCATGGAAAATCTGGAACTGGCAGCTATAATTTTTCTGAAGAAAGTACTGCTATTTTTACTCCTGATGCTACAGAATGTCCCTTAAAGTACCTCATAGGACCCCATTTTACAGTTCAATGGTAAAATAATTTTAGAAATGTAGCTTTCTGGCTGAAATTAGTGGGACACTATCCATGAAAATTTAAGGAAAGTACAAACTGGGAGTTACGTACTATATGAATGAAATTCAACTCCATTTGCCAGGACTTATTACTCTCCTTCCCATAAATGAGCAAGCATATTTCTCTATTGCAGTGTCACTTTGGAAAAGAGAAAAGTGTCAGGTTGAGATGAATGACTTATCGCAGCACAGATGTAGCAAACTGTCACATGCCTGATTCTGTTTGCTATGGTACATTATGGCACAGATTAGCCAAAAACCCTGCAGCATGAGACAAACACAGAATGCTGGTTTTGGATCAGCATCAAAGCACATGCAGTGGATGCCTTTTTAGGAAAACAGAGACATGGTGTAGTTTTAACCCACCCAGTATTCAATGAATGCTTACAAACCCTAGCAGTGTTCATGATTTTTAAAAAGCCTCAAACAATAAAAGGAAGTCGTTTGAGTGTGCTGAATACTTATTCAACTAATAATTCTTAGAGTATTTATACTGTGCTGCCTGTTCTCTAAGGATCAGAATACTGAGTGCTTTTTTCAGCCTAATTTTTTTTTTTCAAAAATTATTTGTGGCCAGGAATGCTTTGTGCTGTTTGGCTATCTCTGATACAAAAGGCATGTAACTCCTCTATCATGTCTAACAGGTTATCAAGCCATAGAACTTGGACAGAGGAACTTGGAAAGTTGCTTGCATTCAGTAGCATAAAAAGGACCCACATGAAAACTTGTTCTCATGGTTGAATCTGTGGAAATGGGTCATGTAATGAATCTCATGGACTATTCTCCCCTTCCAGTTCACCTTTTTGCCTTGGCAAAATTATGAGAATATCCACTGTAAAATATTCTTGAGAACTGTTTTGATTCTGTGATAGTTACTTGGGAAGTGAGTAGCAGATTTCCCATTTGATATTAGTCATTTGCTAGGAAAGGTGAATTATTTGGATGCACTGTCTTCTGTAAGCAGCTGCCACGTATAAACTGTGAATGCTTTGACCCATTCCACTTATATGTCGCTGAAGAAATGAAGCTTTCAGCAGATGAAATTCTGTCAAGTTTCTTGAAAATTACAGCTACGGTAAGGAAATATGCACCAGCTAAAACATATTATGAGACTTCATAGAGTCTCCATTGGACAGAAGAAATTGAGCTACAGTTTTGCAAACACTCCCTGGTCACAAAACAATTAATTTTTTTAGAAAATTTTAGTTTAGACTCATTTCTAAATCCATGAGAGAATGAAGTGACAATAACTGTTTCAATGGGGAAAAAATATTTCTGGTTTCCAAAGCAAACATTTTAGTAATTGCCCCTCATTTATTTGTATTTTCTAATTTGCTTTACATACTACAGGGAATCCTGCAATTACCCATAGAATGTACTGTCTGTACCTTCCTGATTGAACTGCCACCTCCCCTACACTTTGTTAGAGCTGCCATTCACTGCAGCTCTGATTCAGACTCGAGGGAATAGCCTTGACACAATGCACTAAAGGCAATATTTGCAGAGAAAAGGGATAATCGCTGAGCAGCAGCCTATCTCTACGTTTCCATGTCCCATGACCTCTTTTCTCTCTAGCCTTGGCATAAGAACTTAGTATAACTCCATAGGACTCTGCTGTCCCCTTTGATGATCTCTTACCCTCAGGCACAGTTTGGAAGTACTTCTGACAGGTTAATATGTTTCACATGAAGAGAACAGTGAAATACCACAGTCTGTTTCTCCTAAGGTTTCAGACAAAGATAGCATGAAGTCTTTATCTGCTAATATTTGCATTATCACCTCTAACTGCCTACATGCCCAGTAAAACTAACTTTAAAATGAAATGCAATATGTCTTTTTTTTTCTTTTTCTCTCCACTCAAGATTATTATTTATTCTTAATGACATTACTTTTCCCCTCCAGTTCTGTTCAGTTTTCTAAAATCTCATTTTCACATAATTTTAGGAAAAATATTTAATAGAAGCTTGCCCTTAGGTTCAACTGTCCTTTAAAAAAATCACTTTCCTTTGTGGTGCTCTTTGATTAGATGCCAGTATGCAAGAAAGAAAAGTTGTCAAAGCATGGATGAAACCAGAATTTGTATAAAATACTGGTGACAGTATACCAAAGTCACAACTCGATATTTACAATCTGGGGTTTTTAGCATTATGCTAATAGGACTGTGTTTTATTTATGCAGTACTATAGATCTCCATGATGCTTTGTAAAGAAAATATCTAAGAAGTTACTGTTTGTTCATGCATTTTTTTCTGCATCAGGCACAATACAGCACTGCACAAAGGGATTTTGTCTGAGAAGGGAAACACTTTAACAGGGGAAAATAATCTAAACTCTCAAATTCTTACCTAAACCTGCTATTTTCATTTAACAAGTTGAAAACGTCTGCAATGCAGCTTGCTTACATCTCTATCTAATGAATTTGCTTTGTGTTATCCTGATTTTCAGGAGGATGCGTTTTCATGTTTCATCCTCCACGCTACCTTTACTCTTAATGGGAATAGTGAATTATCAGAAGGGTATGTGTACTTTTGTATAGTCCTCACTACAGAATTCCCAACCTTAGGGAGGGAAATTGTACATCTGCCTGCATCTGGTTACCAAAGATTATTTGCAAGTGATCACTATAGCCACTTTTCCTTGACGTGTGGCTTTCAGAAAATGTCAGCAGATGGTATTGACTACAGCTCTGGCATGGCAAGGATGCAGTAAAATGAAAGGTTCATGAAGTTGTTACATTTATCATAATTACCTACATCAGCTGAGTGTGTCTTGTATGTCAGCTTTTTGCTGGAGCTCTGCTTGTGGCAGTATATACATACACTAGAAATGTGTCCCTTTCCTTAGGTCAAGACTGTATCTAAGCTAAAGAACTACATGAATGTAAACTTTGCAGGCTGCTGCTTTACTGTGCATTGTTCATGCTGTGCAGCTACCTATTCAAATCTTGCCTACTTTGGCTTTGTACACTTTGTCAAAAGATAAAAAAGGCAAGCCTAGTAAATAGGATTTGCTGGGACATCAGTCAGTGTATGAGACAAGGTTAGGGGACAGGGAGAAGGGAAACAGTATTATTCTTTTGCCTTTTTTTTTTTTTTTTTTTTTTTTTCTTAAAAGAAAGAGTTCAAAAGAGGCAGTATAGAAAAAAAGAAGCAAGCTAAAACTGGCCAAAAACAAACCCCATACATTTTCTGGCTAAACCTCAGAAATCCACAGTAGAAATCCTTCTGAATGCTGCAGCTGGGCTTCTTGGACAGGCAGTGTAACTCCCACGATGCAGAGCAGCCTCATCAGTCAGGGACTCACTGTCATGCACAACAGGAAGCCCCTGGACAGGGGACCTCATGGACCAGTTACAGGGACCAGTCTACAGGACAGGTGCACCTTGCATGCCATAACTTCCATAAAGAATCTCACAGGTGTATTTTAGTATCAAATACAGCAAAATGTAAATTAAAAGGTAAATGTAAATAAAAAGGTAAATATCAATACATTGTGGGTGTCTTCATGTGGCTCTTTAGACAAATTGAGTTAAAGTTAAATTCACATTTTTATGAAAAATTTACATTGTTGAAAAGCTGGTCACATTTAGAAATTTGACTGGCCAACACTACATTCCTTTTACTTCCAAATTCACCTCTGCCAAATACAAGCTCATTTTGCCAATGCAATATCTTTTTTCTATGTACTCCTCAGCCTGACAGAAATTAGCATTGCAAAGGGAGGTGAGACAGGTCAAAAAGCTTATAGTATCTAGCACCATAAAATCTATAGGTAATTTTTTTTAAACTTCTAACAGTTTTCATGTGATTGCTGTACACAGTGCAATTTGTTTATTTTACTGACCTTTAGGTATTTCAGTAAAAGTAGCAATTTAATTTCCTTGTCATTCAGCATAGATATCTCATTTTCATAATTCTTCAAATAATGGAAGTAATTAAAGTATTTTATTTTTTTAATTACTTCTTATGAACTTCTAGGTCCTTTTTAAAGAAGTGAAAAATGGAACAAATTTGAGGCAATCTATCCCCTACTACACACTCTTCCTGTTATCTTAATATAACAATGGTTAGACAACAACAGGATTCTGGACACCATCAAAATCTTCTGAGAATGATAAAATAAATCTCAATAATGATAAAATAAATCTCAATAATGATAAAATACAATCTCAACTACTTACTCACTTTGAATTTATTTATTTATTTACAGTATTATGAGAAGCTAACAAGAAAATCTTATAAATCTATTGTTAAGTCTATGTGGCATTTTGATTTAAGATGCTTTTATAATGAAGTCTTTTTGTGGCCTTTCTGATTTTTGGCACATGGAAACCAGGCCCTACAATACTCCCTTTGGTACTGATTTTCAACTGGAATTACTGGTAGTTTTCACCACTGAAGCCCAGTCAGAGCCCCTGTAATTGTATAACTGAAAGAGGCGTTCGTGTCCTACATACCAGCAGGTTACCTAGGAGAGATGGTAGCAAAACAATAATTATATGTATCAGTTACAGAGTTATGTTATTGAGACTCATTGGTAGAAACAATACGTACAGGATATTCCTAATTATTCTTTCACTTTGGTAGCACATTTAAAGCACTGGCAGAAATCTGTGTTTCCCTCTCCTTTACCCCTTGTCAACTTCCGCCAACATATTTTTGATTAGTACCATTCTAATTCAGTGTATCTGGCCAACAGTATTTTTATGTCTTCCAAGGTGACTATGGACATTTTCTGTTTAATACTATATTACCTATAAATTTCTTCCAAGATTGTATAGTAGCTTGAGTTTTTACATATTTTAAAGTTAATGAGATAATTAACATTTTCATCTCACCTGAAAGGGTATTTTCTATCCTGAAAGTATGGACACTTCAAAGCAAAGGTAACACTTATTATGCCTGCTCCATTGCTTAATTATGTTGCAAAGTAGGAACTCACTTTATCAAAGGCTAATTTACTGTAAAGTTCATCTTTGGGTTATTTCAGTTAAAACCCTTTTCTGCAGTAAGATATGAGAGGACTGTTCTCTTCCTAAAATACTGTCAGCAATACATCACCACCAGTACTGCTGACTGGAGGCAATTCCCTTTGACTTCTACTGAGGCTGGCAGTATGTTGTCTCTTATGCTCGAGTTGTCAGCAATTATTGCATAATTTATTTTTGAATTGCTGAAGAGACCTTGAAATATTGAAGTACTCAGAAACAGCAAGGTGAACTAGTATAGTAGAGATTATTTTCCTAAAACCTGTTCAACAGGTGGAGCTGTATGCTGCAAAATAGAGTTCAGAAATGAAATCCTCATAATGAGACATTTGTTGAATCATTTTCAAAGTTATGGAGAATAATATATCTGTATCAAACACACATTCTTTCAAGTCGTAGGAAGAATATTTCTGCAGTCGCTCCAGATTGGGCAAAGAAAAATATATCTCAAAAAGGGTTGTTTTGATTTTCAATGTATTTGTTGGTGGGCAGAAGTCCAGTAAGCTTTGCTCCACTCTTCCTCAGAAACTTAAGATGTAATAAATGGAGCTGTGAGATCTTGGATGTCATACAGTTGATGCTCAGCATTGTTTTAATGGTAAAACATAAAGCTACATCAAATATTTACTAATCAGCCCTGCTTATGATATTTCTACTTGCTATTAGTGAAAGCAGCCTGTGTGACAGAAAACTCTTACAAAAGACAGTTTAATAAAAATGGGGAAATTCTACAGAATATATTAAAAAGTCTCCTTCTTTCTCTATCTCTTCCCTTTATTGCCAGTTCTGACCAGCACCCCTTTGAATGATAAGAGCAAGATCTCTGACTGTTACTGATCTGCAGGTGCCCACTGTCCTTTTGTCCTCCCCAGAAAAGAGTACTGTTTCCCTGGATTTCCTGGTTCTATTAGAACTATTTATTTCTATATGAAATACAGCTTTGGAAAAATGAGTGACCTGTATTGATAGTCCTCATTAATTCATATTCACTGTTACTGGTACATCAGAAGATGTTTGATTTGCTTGTGTCAGAGGACAGAGTATGCATGATAGAGTGCCATCCTCTGTTTCCACCCCACTTTTACAGAGATAAAGTATTTTTCAGTAGTAGGAGATACCAAAGACCTACTGTAATGCATAAATGTATAAATAAGTGATAAATGTATCTAGGAAGGAAAAGGGAGTTATTTATCCCCTGTTCTTCGACAGTATTGTGTCAGTACAGTGTACAGTGTCATACTACATCAGTTTATAAAAATACAGATAAACGTTATCAAGTACTAACTTGTGGCTACTAGAGGAGTATTTTTTTACAACCAGAATATTTTTTTACCATAAATTACTTGCCACTGTTCAACCTTCTAGGAATTTTTCTTCACTTCATTAGTAATTTTTTTCCCTTCATTATCGCAGACTATGCCAGATTTTATTGCCTTTCCTCAGGGTAAAGGAACTTGTACCGGGTTTCTTGGAAATGTATCGTACCCAACATGACAAAGTTGCAGAACCATATCTTATCATTTAATACTCTGAGTTAGCTACCTTTATTAGGTTAGGTACTTCAGAATTCTATTAGCTGATGCCACAGCTGCAAAGCTTTATTCATGCTGTGCAAGGTATTTTAGTTGCATTAAGAGGGCCAGTGCTCCTCTTCTCCCTATAATTGTGGATTTCTAGACTTGCACAGTTTGGAGGTTTTCTGTCACTTCTGGTATTTATCTTATAATGCCAAGCTATATTACCTGTAAAGGCCCTGTGTAAGCACACAGAAACCAAAAGTCAGCTGTAAATTGCCTAAGGCTCAGGCAGGCTGTGATAATGACCAGACAGTTGGATGGAGTGCTGCAGCTGAGTAACAAGAGTCCTTGCATGCTTGGAGGTGTTTTCTTGTGCACTGGAGAGGAACAGTTTCCAGATGTTTTCTCTGAGCTCACTAGGAAGAATATTGCTATGGGCTGCATTAACCTCTAACAACTGATCACCAAGTAAGACCAAAACACCCATCCCTGTCCAACAGACCATTTGAATGTTTTAATATAGGGCTTCATGAAATATTATATGAGGAGGTTTGAAGAGGAAGGATAGAGAGAAGTAGAAGACATGGCATATACCAGGAAGGCAAATCCAAAGTGTTGGCCAGATCCACCAAGAGAAACATTGAGAGAAATCTGTGTTGGTCTGGTATAGCACCGTGTGGCTACAGTGATCATCGTGTCCAGGGAGGTACAGCTGCCAGCAGGGAAAAACGGGAGGAATTCACACTCTGGGAAATCATCAAAACGGCACTGAGTTTGGGAGAGAGAGAGAGAAAGCCATCTGTCTTCAACAACCTCACCTCTCCTGACTTTTGGAGAGCAGATTTAGATCCATCTGTGTGACAGGTAAAAGATTGCATCCAAGAAATGCTTGACTCAGTTTCACACAATTTCTGAAATTGTTAAAATAAATGGTTGCACACATCTGCCCTCATCTCCCGTGTAATAACAGTTCATCGTGGGTTTGCCCAACAGCAGACAGGAGTAACTGTGTTGTTCAGGAGTGAAATGAGCCACTCCTCAGGTTCCCAGATATCTTCCTATTCAGTTGTGACATCTACTAATACGATTTCTCGTGATGAATATGTGTTTAAACTGGTTAACACAGGGTAAAGTAGCTGTAGACTAGCAAGGATCTGCTGAAGATGGGTTTAATTCTGGCTTTAATTCAAATAGTTATCTTCCAGGATAATATTTTAAGTTGATGAAATCACTAAGGACACTTAGTTAAAAGATTTATCTCAACAGCAGAGAAAAAGTAATATTTCTTTCATGTCCTCTTTTTCTTTGTCAGGTTTTTGCCTGATTTTTCCTTCAAAACAGAAGTACCTAGAGGTTTTACTTCTCTTTTGACCAGCAATTTCATATGGTTCCCTGGAACAGAGTTGTAAAATTCATACCACTGATTTTTTTTACTCATTTTTTCTGGGTAATTTATTAGTAAAGTAGATTTGCTGTCATAATGTCTGATCTTTGCTTTCTATGATTCCAAGTTCTTTGAAATTAAATGAACACCCAAAAGAAGTTTCAAAAATCACGATGAAATTATAGGCTGGATCACACAAACAGAGTGTATGGATTAGTCTTGATTTGGCATCTCTCAGTATAAATAGAAAAAGTCCATTGAACTGTGCAACTTGAGATTGCAAATAAAAAATATACTGACATAAAAATGAACTAATACCAACTTTGCAGGACTGACAGTAATATGAATGCAACTATAAAAATAACTTGTGAAACTGAACCAAAAAAATTAAATGTTTCAGACATGCTGTAGCAAATAATTTTGACTTTTCAGGGTTGTTTGTTTTTGGGGTTTTTTTGTTTGTTTTGGGTTGGGTTGGGTTGGTTTTTTTTGGTTTTTGGTTTTTGGTTTTTGGGTTTTGGGTTTTTTTTGTGGCTGAATCTGTTAATTAGATGCAAGTTGCAAGTACACTTGACTGGTCAGAAACTCTTTTTCATTGTTATTTTTTGGTCATGAAAGTGATTTGTTGCTTCAAAAATTGCTAAACAAATCTTGTCCATTGCTCTTTTTAAGAATGCCATAAGTATTTATTTGAAACTAGTTAAATTCTGTAAAAGAACCTGGATTTTCATGTAAAGGGTTGGACTGGGAATGAAATAAAATCTAAATGAAAGATGATGTCTCTTTTATTTTTTTATTGAATCATCAGTCTATTTTTCTAGAATTAGGAACTTTGCTTATTATTAGATTGTATTGTGGATAGTCATCACCTACACTGATAGGGGTTTTTAATTATGATTTCAGAGTGAAATGAGCATTCATTATAGTACAAAATAGGAGAAAAAAATCGCTAAGCAACATCATCATCTTTTTTTAACTGATTAGCTTTAAAGATACACCCATCACAATAAAAAAAGTAGCATGGAGAACACATTTGAGTTCAAACACATGTGGTATTAATCTCACATAATGAGCTTTGCTTCAGTTGGCAGGAGAAGCTACACTAAATAGATGCTAAGCTAAAATGGACTTCCTAAAAAATCATGGCACTTGACTTTAATTTGTCCTCTGCATCAGTTTCTTATATTTAAGAACACTTATTACTAGGTCTTCTTGCTGTGCTCCCCTCAGTTCCATGCTACTAATTGGTTGTGAGTGAGCCTGGTGTTCTCTAATACAGCTTCCTCTGCTGCCACTAAGTCTGCTGGAATTGCCACCACCCACCGTCCTCCCAGTGCTGTAACAACTGCACTTATTACACCATATAATAACTCTTTTGTAGTATTTTCTAGTAATCTCTCCTGAACCAAAAGGTATTCTTGATAAGATTTGGCATTAGTATTCATACTATGTGCTTGATATTTTATATGCTAAAATAAAAATTAGCTAAGTAATTTTTTACCTTTGTGTTTATCAGGTTTGAATTTCAGTAATGTTAGAATATGAGGCTTTTGGCTGTATTCACTGTTGTTCATATATGTGGACATGAGTATTCTGCATGCATCTATGGATATCCATATATGTGTGTATTGAATAAAATCTTCTTGTAGGAAATAAATAGATCTTTAAATATGTGTTGGTGTGGCCAGATGCAGAGAGATATATGATCACCTGACTGTTTTGCAAGCTGGGCATGTTCCCAGAGGGGTTTATCAGCTTGGGCATGGTGCCATGCTTGCACAGCTATACAAGTCATGGGCCAGAGCTTGTTCACATGCAGCCAGCTGAGAGTAAGAGCAAGGCAAAGCAAATTTGTGCATCCAGATGTACCCCAAAATCTTCTCAAAAGCATTGCTTGTGGGTTCCTTAATTTCCTTCTGATGGTATCAGATACCAATCAGACAGAATTGCCTGCTTTTGTAACTGAGTTGTAAGATTTGACACAGGAGGGGAGGAAAAGTAAATTTTAGGTCTGGAGGTAAGATAAATTTCTTCCTACATCTTTAACTTAAGCCTGTTTTTCTTGCTGACAAGTATTGGGGAGAATCAATGTTGTCTGCTCTGAGCTGCTGAGGCCGCTTGCAGCTTCCCCCTTCAGCTATTGCCTATAAGACCCATTCTTTCAGATAATGCAAAAGATTAAATTAATGCACTGTGGAGCTGAGGCTCCCAGCTAACCCTGATTTGTTTCAGCCATTTCAGGGAGCAGCTGTGATCAAAGCTAGTAGCCTTGTAAGACAGTGACCATTGCCATCACCATAAAAATCAGGAAGGGATACCCTGTGCAGTCCCATATGTGCCACAGAATATTAGAATCCATCAGAATATTCCCAGTTGGAAGGGATCCACAAAGATCATCAAGTCCTACTCTTAAGTGAATGGCCTGACCAGGGGTTGAACCAGCAACCTAGGCTTTATCAATTTTTCTCCACCATCAATGAAGTTGGGAGACTGAGCTTTTATTAAGAACTAGAAAAGTGCCATTCTAAAATTGCTTGTTTTGTAAGATGAAGAAGATGGTCAGTCTGGGCAGTTTGAAAAAAAATTGATTCAATGTCTGAGGAGGAGATGCTTAGAACTTCTATTGCAGCATTGATTTGCATGGAGTGTTGTTCTGTGCCACTTCCAAACCATTTTTAGAACTGGCCGGAACTTCTCATTTGATTTTCATGGGGAATGTTTACTCTTACTAAGATTTCCTGCTAGCATGGATTAAAAAAATGCCAAAACTTCCTTCTGCAAATGTTTTTGAGATATTTAAAGCATTTATTGAAATACTTTCTTGGATAGGAATGAAATATTGAATCCTTAATAAAATTAAATATTTTGATGAATTTCTGTTAAGGGATATGATTAAAGAATATGTTCCCATGAAACACTACTGTGCTTTCTGATGTATTTCTAGCAATTTTGACCAGTTATAGAAATTGATGAAAAGATAATTTTACTGTAATCACTTCTGGTTCCTGGGGCTTATGCATATGCCCACTACGCAATTAAATTAGGTACCTCCTGCTGTCTGTTGAAATCTGTTGTTCCATTAGATCTAGTCATCTAAAAAAAAAAAATTATTATTCTAAGAGGCATCATTGGGTGTTTAAATGATGGAAAGGATACGTTCTACATATATCCATAAAATATGTTTCTTTAATATTACTTTGTCAGTATATAAGCTTCTTCACAGCTTTCTAATAGTTTTTTTTTCATCAGTTAACACAAAGTCTATCATAGCAGAGAACATGCAAAATGTGACACCAAGAACAGTTAAGGCACTTTTAGTTTCTTGCTGAAGGATAGTTTTTAATGTGATATTTTTGTGTGCTAAGTACTCCATATAGTTGGAGTCTATTGTATTCCCTTTAAATACTTCTTTTTCTTCTTCTTCTTCTATGTTGACATTTTTGCTGTGGAACACATTCCTGAATATCCCTCACTTAGCTCTCATGGTTACAAGAACTTTTCAGCCACCAAATGGAATCTCTGAAAGAAAAGTTTTTTCAAATTCAATTCATCTTTTACAACTTTCTGTACAGAAAATTGTAGGAATGACTCTTAGCACCTTGCATCATACAGGACACTGATACAAACATGCACTTAGCACGAATTATACAAGTAGTGATCTGAAAGTTGGTAGAATTATTCATATGCTTAGGCAGTCAAGTGCCAGAGTCCTTCATTGAAATGAGGCTTAAGAAATTGCCATTACATAGTAGAGCAGTGTATAAACCTTTCCTTTCCAATGGGCTATTTACAATTCCTTGCAATACAATCTTTAAACTTTTACTTCTATAGGTGATGTTTGGCACCCTTGTTCACACTTCAGGAGATGGATTTTTTTTATTATTAGTTTACCCTCTTAGGAATGAAAGAGTCAGGAACAAAAGACCTTTTTCTGGTCTGAAACCATCTCTGGCATTGTGTTTTGAACTGTTGTGGCATATGTGATAAATTGCATAAAATAGCAGTGTTGTCCCTTCTTGGTGGCTACCTCATTTTGTAACTTTCTGTGACTAATATCTGACCAGGGAGTGGATGTTAAGAACCCAGAGCTCTAAGCATCTGTGCCAGCTCTGCTCTTTACCTGCATCAAGAACACATTTCCTTCTGTCTTATTCCTGCAGTTGATTGCCAAGACTATTTCCTTCTTCTAGCCAAGGAAGTGGTAGAGGACTTTTCAGATTCCGAAACAGACTGAATCACCAATATTCAAGGTACTGATTCATGCACTGATGAGTTGATTGCATCTGAAGTTCACCTTTTTCCACTTGCAGACCTTCTGTGTTATACATGCTATGAGGACACTAAAGGGCAGGGACTGACAATAAAGTTGTTCAGGCCACTCATGGTTATGGCCTGAATTTACAAGGCCAGGTTAACAGCTTGATCATCCTGGTGTTATTTTGCAGTACCTGCAGAAGGACTGAGTCTGACCCATGTCAGCTGGTAATCATCAGCTATCAGCTCTGCATAGGCACCCTAAGGAAACCAGCCAGGTATCTTATCTCATTAAAGCTCTGCAAAGTGTCTAAACCTGGATGCTGCAAAACCTCACACCCTTGTTAGTACCAAATTACTCTGTGAATATTTCTGAGATGCTTCTGTCACCCAGATTGATTCAACTACTACTGGTTACACACAGTTCATATTTTCTAAATTACTGTGCAAGCAGAATGGCTATACATTTTATTTTACTGTTGAAATTAAAATTCTGAGATAGTGTGAAAATTTATATTTGAAGGATGAATTCAACTACCCACCCTGGACCTCTAACATTATATACTTCAGGTACCTGAGATATTGGTCAAGACACTTGCAGTAGGATGTCAGAGGTAACTTGGCTCCTGTAGCAGATGTCTGCCTGCCATTTTAGAATGGCATTTAGAGGGTAAGAAGAACCATGTTTGTCAGTCATAACTTCTCTCCAGTTCTTCCAAGAGGAGCAGCTCTGGTTGTGATTCCATGCTAAAATATGCCCATGGCAGTGCCAGCTGCCCTAGGACCTGAAGTGTTCAAGCCTGCATATTATTTTACTTTGTCTCTCCACACCCATTTTGGAGTTAGAAAACACCAGGTTGATTCTGATGCTTCATGATGGTAGAGGGATACCATGAAGGCTGCTGCACTTGTACCTCAGTGTGTGGAGGATGTTCACAATGTGAACTGATGAGAACAAATACAATTAAAAAAAAAAAAAAAAGAAAAAAAAAAAAGAGAAAAGCCAATATACCAGCAGTTAAATGAATGTTGCTAGTCTGCTAATGAATGCTAAAAAAAGTCCTAGAATAGTCTGCAACATTTTTTAAGTTTTATTTGCAGTAGGAACAGTTTGAAGAGGGCATCACTGCTTTACATGGAATTTGAATAGTCATGGAATGAGATCATCAGTAAACAACTTTGAACTGATTCATTTGCACACTTATCCATTAATATAAGTTAAGACATCAAGTTTTTTCTGTATTTTTAGAAATATTCTAAACCTTTAATCTTGGATTCTATTGGATTTTGAGTAAGTTAGATAAGCATCTTTACATTGCCTTTACATCATGCTCAAAATGTACCTTTTGAAAGTATAAGATATCATGAAAGTATTAGACTGGGGTTTTTTTTTAATGAGTGGAACAATCTTTTAAACCTGAAGTTTATTTGTGATCTCATGCCTATGAATTAGCATGCAAAGCCACAAAAACCTTGTAGAGGCAGTGGAGGAAGCCAGCATTAGGAAAGAGCAGCAGCCAGAGAGGGAGAGAGCTGGCTGCAGGAGGAGGGGAACACAAAAAAAGAATAGAAAGCAGCTTCCAAAAGGGAGGGAAATGGGAACGAGGAGGGCAGCGGCAACAGTGTGGAAGGGTGAAGGTGAAGAGGGAAGAACAGCTGCTTTTTCCTCTCACATCCTGACTGAGTTTTTCTCTGAAATACCCGTTTTTTGAGCATATTGATTCTGTGACCCTCTTTAGCTGTTTGAACTCTCTATTGGAAAGAATCAAATTCAATCCAAGTCTATTTCTGGAATCTGTATTATTTTGCATTCTCTTGAGACCTGAAGGAAACAGTAAAGACAAATGGTGTGATAATCACAGACCACACAAGAAATAAAACCAAATAGGGGTGAAACAGCCTGGGAGAGGGGTCTGATTTTCAGGGACTGACAATGTGATGGTCAAATTTCTTCATATGTAATTTAATGTGTGTTTCTGAGCTCTTCAGTGGTGGTGGTAAAAATGCACCTCTTCAGGATTTGGAATTGATTGATTTGTTTCAACTACTGTTTTCAGCACACCTTTTATAACATCAAACATGTTTTTCATTCAAAAAAAACCCAAACACAAGAAGAACAAAAAAACAGACTACACAAATGTAGAATCTAAAATTGAAAAGAAGATATTTGAAAGACAAGAACAGGGTCAATAATTACAAAAAAACACAAAAAAAACCCAAAACCAAACAAACAAACAAACAAACAAACAAACAAAAAACCCCTGAAAACATATACAATAACATTAAGAAATCTTAGCTCTTAGCTCTATAACTTTTCACAGGCAAGTTATTTTTACCATGCATTTTGTAGAAAGTTTGTCTTGGCACCTTTAGGTGACAGTTCCTGAAGATTTGTATAGTTGAGGACTTTTGTCCACCTGAATTCTGAGAACTCAAATCCCACAGCTGTATACTAGTATCAGTCTGTGCTAAACAACTACTCGGAAAGGCACCTAGGGTTGGGTACCTCAGTACTGCTGTGAATTGTAACTGATCCAGAGAGGAGGAGTGAACTCCTATGGAACTAAAATACATTAGCACAGCAGAACCATTTAAATGTGAGTGCAGTGTAAATAACAAAATGTTTCTTGGAGAGGATACTCAAAAGAAACTAGACTAACTTGGAAAGGGAAATGAATGTTGATTTAATTGGCTATTTAATGATTATCTGTTTTCTTCTTTTTCTTTTTCTTCTTCTTCCTCTTTTTTTAATCCAAACAGAAAGGTTAATCTAACTATACATTTAAGGCTTTTAAAGGCTCCATTACAAGACTTATTATGCTAAAAGAAACATACCTGGCATGCTGCAGTTTTCTAAATGTATCAGCGATGCATGTAATGATTCACTTAAACCATCATGGTCAGAATTCTTTTACATTATTTCTATGTAAATTGGATGCTTCATGATTACTATAATATGTGTGAAATTCCACTTATTATTTCTTTTAACATGGAAACTTTTATCACTTAACTTCAACTCACTGGACAGAATATTTGAACCATTTGCAGTCATTAGAGCATTTTTGTTTGGTCAAAACCCTTGTGGGATTATACTTTGGAAAAATAGCATGAATTACATTCAATGCAACTGAATGGCAATTTTAAATATATAAGGGGCATCAGGAGTGCTCGTCATTATACTTAGAATTCAACATTATATTTTATCTGTTATGGACTTGTTTTTACATTTTCATCTTTTTTCTTCAAGCGACTTATTTCAGCATGTAGCATTTAAAAAAAACCCCCATAATCCATATAGGAAAGGCAATCTGTTGATGCACACCTACCTTTTCAGGCTCTGGAGGACCAATTTAAAATACAGGCTTGGGTCAGACGGTTTTTATTTTCACCTTAGTAGTCAGAAGATATTTTCCCATATCCTAGGAAACACTGGGCAAACTGGTGCAGCAGGAACTATCTTCTAGCAAAACTGATGATGATGGTCTTCTCTACTAGTCTTGAAATTTGGCACTGGGCATCACAAAACTTTCTGAATTTCCCAGAATTCCCAACCCATGTCTGGATAAAGAAGGCAGAAGAGAAAAGAAAGATTTCAGAGCAGCCAACAGCCGCATTAACCAGGCAATTAGGAATTGTAGGAAACTCTGTTTTGAACATCTGCTTTGCCATTCTCCCAGAGACAATCTAGCCTACTCTGTTGGCTGTTCTGGATGGATCTCTCTCTGGCAACAGCTGTTCATTGCAATAGGGACTTGAAGTTCAGGTGCCTTGAGGTTTTTTCAATGGCTTCCTTCAGGGAATATTATTTATTAACTTTAAATAAGCCCCAAGAATTTTGGCACTAGAATAAGGCAGAGGTCTAGAATAGCCAAGAGACTTTGCAGGAGTTAGTCCAGGTGCATGTTTTCTATGGTCTAGAGTAGTAGAATATTTGTCTCTTCTGGGGGCCTTTCCTTAATGCTCTTTCTCCACTGTCTTCCAAACCAAGTATTTTGACCAGTCATTTTGAAAAAACTAGTATCTTCCAGCTCTATTTCTTCTGGCTTTCAGCCTTCTCAATCTGTTTACATTTTAACCACATTTGATTACATTTTCCCAGAAAAGAGTTAACTGAAATTAGTAGATTTTAATGAGAGACTGGGGTTTGGGCTTTTGTTTTTTATCATGTGAAGATGCCATTTTTGAGACAAACTGATTAAACATTTTATGGTCTCAGTGCTTTAGTTTTTATTTCAGTAAACTCTGCTTCTCATGAAGCTCTTTGGTTTTAATTGGAGTGAAAATGCCTCCAGTTAAAAATATCCATCCTGACTTGAAGAATAAGTGCTCCAAGCCTTCTACCGCTAATCTTAAACCATTCATTTCCACAAATTACATTACTTGGTGCCACATAGTTCTGTGACTTTAATTTCAGCATCAAACGTAGAAGACACTTTATAAACATTTATTTTACGGGCAAGTTGAAGAATCATACCTTGAGCCATGGAGTGAGGATGCTGGTCTGCTGAGTTAGATTTGATGTTTGAACTTTTGTGGCTTTAAGGAAAAAAGAATTTTGCCTCAGTTTCCTTTGAAGCAAAGGTATTATACAAGGCGATAAAAGCTTGCTTTTTTTTGCTATGACAGGTATCTGGCAATAACTTTCATTCAGTTACTTAGACAATTCTTTCCTTCACAAAAATATGGATACAATGAAAAAAAAGCTTAAAATAATGAACATAGTTATTTTTATTTATTTTAAATAAAAGAATCTTTTTTTAATTTGAATTTTTATTTGCAATACAATTTTTGACCAATTTTATAAAGTGGTCTGAAAGACATATATTGAATTTTCTAGGCTTTTTTTAATGTTTTGTATATTTCAATTTAACTTATATAAATTACTGTAATATGTAAACAACTATCTATAGCTACGTATGTGGTACATACTGCAATTTTTAAAATATGTATTTAAACTTTATGTAGCTAGTATAATTCAGGACAGATTAGGTCAAATAATTTTTAAGACTGATTTTTAGGTCAAATGATTTTTAAGACTTCCTCCACTCCTACACCTTAGCTGCTCTAAATGTCTATGGCATTATTTTAGAGGTGTGCACATGGATTTTCAAATGACCTATTCTTCTAAATATTTGTATCCTCTATTCATTATGTTTCTACCTCACTCATTAAAATGGTTACTTTAAATTATTCTTTTGAAACTAAGCTCTATGGGAAATACATTGTAACATATCTCTTCCCAATGCAAGCATAAGCTATTTAAACAGGTATAGCTAAAAATGGTTAAGACTTAAAGTTTCATTGTAAGTCATATTAGAATTAATGACTCTGCTGGCTGACATTGGTTTGGAAGACAGAGACTGAACAGTGCCATTACAGAGAATAAGCCACTGGCAAGTCAGGCAATTCACTGAGGACAGAATGATTAGCCACAAGGAGCACTTACAATCTGCACTGGTAATTTAGGTAATTGTATTGCAGGGTTTGTAGACCCATGAATTACAGAGATCTTTTAAAAAATATATATTGTGCAATTTGAACAGACCCTGAAACAGACACCAAGAAGAAACAGCTATCAAGTCATTCAGATAAGATAAAGCATCACTGATGTATAGTATTTTAGTATTTGGGAAAATATATAGAAGTCAGCATACAGTAAAACAATAGCACATATATTTATCATAACAACTTCTTTACTAGAATGCTAGGTATTTAAAAACCACAAACCCCACAAATTTCTTGTAGAAAATTAAAAGCAAAGAAAAAAAGGTGGTAGGGGTAACCTTCAGAAGGAGATGAGTTCCCTGGAAATACAATGTTAGGTTGATTTCTATATAATTTCTAAATGTATGATATAGTCATACCTAATCTAGCAAAAAAAAAAATCCTTATATTTACTCCCTTTTTTTCTGCACTGTATATTTTCAAAGACCTCCTATAGTTAACATTATAATATAGTTAGTTGCTACAAATAATCTGCACTGATTATAGGAAAACTGTCAGTGTCTG
This sequence comes from Zosterops lateralis, assembly GCF_965231275.1. Taxonomy (NCBI): domain Eukaryota; kingdom Metazoa; phylum Chordata; class Aves; order Passeriformes; family Zosteropidae; genus Zosterops; species Zosterops lateralis. The sequence goes on from NC_139763.1 coordinate 26,018,342, forward strand.
TTCAAGGTCTGAAAAGGCTGCAGCAAATAGCTTTTCTCTTTGCCATGGAGACTGGGGTCTGTTTTTACGGTTACTCTGGTAACCAAAGCCTTTCTGGTGCTAGTCCTTTTCAGTTACCTTAGCTATTAAACCCTCTGGTTGAGACAAAAGGAAGGCAGTATGCAGATACTTCCCCATAAAGCAAATCTCAGGGTTAAAATTGAGCAAAACTTGTAATAAAAGAAATAAAAGCAGCTTCTAATCAGCTGGTTACACAGTAGCTGTGAGGTGTTTGTGTGCTTGCCTACATGTGGGAAGCTAAGGCTTGGTGTGTTTGAATATTAATCTGATTACTAAAGGACGAGAAAATGGATTAGGCATCTTCAGTGTTGTTGGAAGGAACAGTCTCTCAAACCTATGACCCTCATAGTGCAAAAGGCATTAATTTTTCAAAGTTATCATCTGGGGAGTGTTTCTTTTTTTTAAGGTGTGGATTTTGACATTGCTTGGGGTGATACATATGAACATAATTATAAGTAGGGATTACAGAATGCTGCCCCAAAGTCATGGGTTTGTTGCTTGGCATTAATGACCTGTCACAGTGCCTGGGATCCTTTAGCAAACAAAGCCCAAAAATGGATTCTAACCTGAAAGCTTACTACTATCACAATAATAAAATACCCAACTCAGTGATCAATGTCATGACGGTGAGTACAGAAGACTGGCAACAGAAGCATCATAAAGATAGAAGGCTGAACAGTAAAATATTTAACTGCTAAGATGGTAGTAAGTGTCACTTTTGCTTGGAATTAGTAAGTGTAGGCAGACTCCCAAATTATCTTGTTTTTCAAAACAGTAATATTTTCACCTTAGATAAGGGCTTATTATGGCAAGCTTATGGCAAGCTTTTACCATCCCTACACATTTTGGTTTGAGCTTTCTACTCTGAATGAAGACGATTTTTCTCTGGAAGAAACAGCCGACTAAAGAAGCAACAAATAATATGCTTCACAACTGAACAATCCATTCTTGCTTTAACATGGTCAAACTAAGTAACTCTAAACACCGCAATACCCATGGTGATAAACCACTTTTGAGCGGCAAAGTATTCAATTATTTTTCATTTGAACTATTAAATGTGTCACACAGAAATTCTCCATTGCTGTTTTCACCCACATAGATTACCATGTTTAAAATAAAGAAAACTTTGTCCTATCAGAAGACAGTTCAAATTAAAACACCATGATATAGCAACTAAATTAAGATGGATTTGTATTTGTTAACAGAGAGGAAAACACCTGCAGCAGTATTAAAAAAGCTAAAGTATCTGTTCATCTATAAATTAAGTGCAGCATCAAAATACTGGACTGAACTCAGCTGAATCAGATTTGTGCATTTCAGTAGGGAATGCTCATTTAAATGAGCCACTGTTTGATGTGAGCATCACTACTCAAAAGGGCAAGTACCAATCCCTGGTACCAGGTGTGTAACTAATAACCAGGTGTTCCCATGGTAAGAAATAAAATACATTAAATACTCTGTTCCATTTTCTGGAGGAGACAGGTGTTATAAGGAGAAGGGAAGAAACATATGTCTATGGAATGGCTGGAAACAGAAGAAAGTAGACTCTGGATTCACTGTAGTAATTGAACAAGGGATTTATGTGCATTTGTGCTAAAAATGGCTCCTGCTGTTTAACCTGGTTTTGCATGATTTTTCCAGATTTAGTGGGTTCCATGCAAAACTTTGGGCCAAATCTGTCCCCAGCCTTTCCACCACATTAGATACATTTCTGGTTTTGAAGAAGTGGAGATTATTAATGATAAAATATTGATCTTGCATATTCATATGTGTGAAAAAATCCAGACATATACATTTGGTAAATGGAAGATGGTGGATTTGTGACAGTCATATGCAATCACTGAGCTAAACAGAGCAAGCTGTTGACACAAGAAGATTTTATCACCGTGTTTGTCTCCAGCCTTTTTTACTAATTCCTTATGTTGATATTTCATTTTCCAGAGAATCCTCAAAATGAAAACATCATTAGGTGGGTTGTATGGGATATAACCCATCAGGACCCCCAAAGCAGGGGAATGTTCTCACAATCCAGAAAATCGGAATTATTTTTACCTGATGTAGCAGATAAAATGGGGGTCAAGCTCTGGCCTGTTAGTATTAGTTTCCTATTCCTATGCCCAGGAATTACATCCCTATAACTCCCCTGGTATCCCTAAAACTCCCCTTCAAATCAATTACCCAATGCTAATTCTGCACACAGATGTGGTTTTTGTGGGAATCCTGTGTGGCTGAATAGTAGAGAATTTCCTTGCAAGCACTGCATCAAATGCATCTGCCAGGTGTCTCCCACTCCTACTTTGCAGGGCCAGGCACAGAGACCTGCAACTATCGCTTTTGCCCTTTCTTTAGAAGGGGACAGAGATCCTTACTGCAAAGTGGTCAGCCTGGAGAAGGGAAGATTGTCTGGAGACCTCACAGCAGCCTTCCCATATCTGGTGGGGGCCTAGAAGGAAGCCAGAGATGGAATCATTGTCAGGAAATGTAGTGATAAGTACAGTTCTTGTAGGACAAAAAGTAATGGATGCAAACTGAAAGAGGGCAGGTATTGCGAAGTAATTATTTACTGTGCGGGTGGTGAGACACTGGATCCAGTTGTCCAGAGAAGCTGCAGATGCCCCATCACTGGAAGTGTTCAGGGCCAGGTTGGATGTGACATTGAACAACCTGGTCTCATGAGAGAGGTCCGTGCCCATGGCAGGGTAGTTGGCACTAAAAGATCTTGAAGATGCCTTCCAACACAAACCATTCTATGATTCTGTGTTTCTGTATACACTGCATATGATGATAAGCAGTCTTCAGTCCTTCATGGCATTTTGCCTGCAGGGAAAAAAAAGTCATTATTCCCATTTGACAGCCAAGGAAGCTGAGATTGAGGCTGAGTGACAGCTATGACTAGAATTTAAACACGAGCTCTGGGATCCTAAACCCAGTGTTAACTGAAAACTTCATAGCAAACAGCTTAGATAAAACCCTCAGCTATGCTTGAGACACATGCATCTTAGGTAAAAGCATTTCCAAACTGTAGAAAAGCAGTTCAGATTGAACTGAAAGCCCGCGTGTGTGTCCAAGTTTGGACATCACATATCTCAGATGGTGTGCCAAAAGAGAAACCCCAAGATATAATCATCTACCCAAGGGTAAAAGATACACAGGTAAATGAGGAGATTTATTTTGAAAACATGTCCTGACACAGAGAATGTTTGGAGTGGCATATTCATCTCTAGGGAAATAGCAAAAGCCTCAAAAACCCATGTGTCAGTGCACACCTGCAATGCTGATCCCAGGATAAGATGCTTTGTCTTACTGATTTTATATCTTTGAAATTTACTTTTGTCAAACAGAAACAGAGGTCTGTGTTTCCCAGACCTTTCACACTAGCTCAGGACTGTGCACAAGTGTCCTCAAGAATGATCTGTGGCAAAGCTTCTAAGAATCTTCTAGCCCTGCTACTCTTTTGTAGGATTAAAAGCCAAGGGGCATCAGTACTTGACCTGTGACTTCTGGGAGTGCATGGATTTGTGGGAAGAGATTCAGAGGAAGCTTTAGGCTGTAGGTTTTTAGAGAGGATATCTTCTAAAATGAATGTGTGATGTCTGAGAGGGCAGAGATAAAAACAGAAAAAAAGAACACTGTTACTTGTGGAAAAGGATATTAACAATGACTCAGTACAGTGACTAGCTGCTCTATACATTCTGTTTCATATGTCTCCCACAACTAAGTAGATACTCTGTCTTCATACAGTTGCACAGGATGTTTGGGAAGGGCCCACACTTTTTAGGTCATTTCTTGGCTGTAGCCAAGTTCTCTTTTGTTACATAATGATCAACTATCCAAACATAGTTCCAATGTCAAGGAAGACCGGTGGATGCAAAATAATGTTTCATCAAGAGCTATGTTTAAGTGCAGACAACTTTTATAAAACATCCTGCAGCAGTCTCAGAAATGAAGCAACATTCTGGAGTACAATTTAACTATTATCAAATTAGAGTCTTGAAGATGTATGTTCCTGACATGTCTTGTGTTAGTTTGAAAGTCATGAAACATAATTCCTGAACCTGGTGTTATGTGAGTCTGAACAAGTCATTTGACTTCTGCAATCTACAGCTACCTCCTCTGTGGGAAAATTATTTAGGATCTAGTTTTGCCAAATCCAATATGTAGAACAAGCCAAATGTGGAATTTTAGCAATTAGACATTTTTTGTAGTGGGTTTATTCAAGTGAACAGGAACCTTACACATATAGGTAGCGCTCAGAGCCATTATTTAAAAGTTAGTAGACAGCACTCAGCAGCAAAGACTGGATTAGAAGATACATTGCAATGGTTGGCAATCTTGTGACCTTGCTTCAGTTGCTTTAAGCTTAGACAGCTACAACCATTTGAGAAACCCATTTTGTCTGATCCATCTTGATGGTGCTGCCAGGTACAATTGCAGGACATATGAAACACCAGCACTGCTCTGGACTGATGACTGAGAGACAGCCTGGATACCCTCACCTATCTCAGAGTAGTAGCTTGTTTAGGCAAGAAGGGCAACTAAATTTGCCTGTTTAGGCAATTAAATCACACACACAAGTGGTCAGTAAGAATAATCCCGGTGGCTTTTGCAGACATATGATCTCATGTAGCGCACAGCTTTTTTTTTTTTTTTTTCTGGAAATGCTGCCCACAATAAAGTCCAGAGAATATCCTTGAACACACCTTGAGAACATTGCTCCAGCAGCAAAAAAAAAAAAAAAAAAAAAAATTTAAAAAAAAAAAAAAAAAAAATCTATTTACTTTTGGAATAAAATGTATTAAGTTGTTCTAGTTCAAAGGTACTGTACAAATAAGCATCTGACTTTTGCTTTCTCTCTGTCAAAACCAGAATAAATCAAAGCAACCTCCAAACAATTTTCTTTTAAACATTTAATGCCACCCTTGTAGTAGATTACATGAAGCCCTAGTGAGGAGCTAGACAGTTAATAAATATGTTACTGGTGAGAATCAATAAATTTAAACTGTTAAAACAGGTTTCAGTTGAGTGTGGACTGAAGTATCATTTAGATATTTTTTTGTTTCAACACTTCCTGGATTTCTTTTTATTTTTACTTGTAAATTTTAACAGATTTTTTTCCTATGCCATTAACCATTCAGATAATCATGCATTTGCTAAAGTTACTTCTTAAATTGTTTATATTTCCCTGCATGTTTTTAACTCACCACCTCCCAGTATCCTGCCCATAGCTCCAGCCTGGTTGGCAGCTTCATCATAAGCATCATAATTATTTTTTCTTTCTCAATGCTAGAGCTCTATGACCATATGAAGTTCTCAACCTTTCCTCAAAAGAATAGGTTTTTTGCCTTTTACTTGCACAGCATATTTCAAAAAAGCCATTTAAGTGTGAGAGAGGTTTACAAACCTGATGGAATGCTTTCCTACCTTTACAATAGCTTCCCAAGGATTTATGGGTGGTCATGTTTTTATCAGCCTTGTGTTGAGCCTGCTGCTCAGAATGGGTTCTCTGCTGTACATACCCTATCCAAGTTTGCTTTAAACAGGTGAGGTGAGAAACTTTCTGCAAAGTCTAAATTTTCACTGAGAAACAGAAGACCATGACCACTTGTGGGGTTTCACTCAGCAGAAGACAGAGAGGTCTGTTTTCAGTTTGCAGGTGGCAGAAGCAGCTCCCCGTGGAGGAATGTGGGCAATAACACATCTCAGCTGGAAAGCCAGCACACACAGGGCAGTGCATCTCTCACACCACACTCAACACCTCTCTCCCCAAAACTATAACCTTGCCAGCTAATACAGTATGTCTCAGGAACTGACTAGAAGCTGATGCCACAGAGAAAACTCTGCTCTTCTGATGTGCAAAAAGTATGGCCTGTGAATGTGTGCATCAGGGCAAAGGAATCTGAGTCAAAAAATACATTTCAATGATATTATACATCTGTTTAAAATTCTTCTTCTCCTGGCACTGAAATTTTCTTCACCACTTTGTGCTGAAAGCAGTACTAGTTTTATATACCTGCTTTGAGAGCTGTGAACACATGTAGATAAATTTGTGGTAAGGGACAATACTAATTTTCTCATAAATTTCTGTTTACTCTGTGCTTTTCTTGAAGGAATAGCTATTTAGTATTTAATGATATTGGAAATCTTTGACCAATATACAGTAGCACTGTCTTCAAGATTATTATTTTCCATTTGTAAATCAGGACATTTTGTCAACATGTACTCTTTGGCCAAGACAATGGGATGTCTTTGTTGGAGCCACACATAAATTATTACTTTGGCTATTGTAAATCTTTATTTAACAACGTATTCAAATGCAGCATCTATCCTCAAGCTTCATACATGTTCCAAATGTTGTAGAGCCAAAATCCATGTAACAGATTGATAAAGCTTTGATTTTATTTAGCTACCTACACTTGTGCCTAATTTTACCACAGGAATAATTATGTGTGACCTTACAGAACTCAAATTTAAGCCCTCAAGACCTCAGAACAAAGTTATTTGACCATAACTTTTTAAAGCACTAATTAATTTTGTGCTAGTCTGGAGTCAATACTGCTAACATAATTTCTGCCAAGCACCAGCTCATCCCACAAGATATATTGGCAAAACTGCCCTTGATCTACAGATACAGTGCAGTGCAAATAAGTGTAGCAGTCTGCATTTTTGTGGATAAATGGCTTCTCAGTTTAATTGTTATTTTGGGCTCTGATTTTGGTTGATTGCTACTTCTATGTACAACCAGCTCAGCCTTTTGAAAGATGAGTGGATATAAAGTTTTTGACTCTGTTTATATTCTCTGTATTTCCAGTGACTGAATATTTTGAGTCAGTTTTTTTCATTAGCATTTTTCCCAGTTAATATTCAATCTAAGCATAAATATAACCTGTAACCTGTGGGGTTTTGTATTAGTAAAAATACTAGCAGTCCTCTAAAAGCTCTTGTGCTAGGTCTCTAAAAACAGATAACTTCAGAGATCTCTTACTTCAGTATCATATACTAAACAGAGTGCTCCTGTAGTCGTATGACTGTTCAGAAACACAAACACAGTCTATGCAGATTTGACTTGCTAGATTTTAAGAATCATTCTGTATTTTTTCTGTTTATTTTGTTTTAAAACATCTAAATGCTATCAGGAAATATATTGCAGTGAAGGAAAAAGAGCAAGTTATAAATCTGAGAAAGTTATTCTGTACACTTGAATGGGAGAAGCAATAAAAATACATAAGGCATTTTATTCCAGGAATGATAATAAATGTATTTTTCCAGATCCTATAATCTATTACCTCAGTGTAGTACTTTAGTATTCAAAATGTCTGAGTTAATTTTTCTGTAATCCACTTTTTACCAATTTAACTCTTTGAATCTTAAGCAGTTATATATTAGCTGGGAGGGGTATTAAATTTTAATTGTTTGCCCTTTATAGACTATTCCTAAAAGTTGCTTATTCCTTTAAGAAAAAATATATGGCCCCTTTTAGGTCAAGGTTAATAGAAAATACTGTTAGCTTTTTCTTCCAGAATTAACAGAACAGATACATAAATATCTGAACATGAAATAAAATTATTATATAAACATAAGAGTGGAAACATATATCTCCACTTACATTGGTTAGAAGGCTTGCACATCATACCCCTATCTTCTAATACAAAATTTCAACAAGTACATAAAGGCCTGATTATCTCACCATGTTTTATCTCACTGCTATTGCTTTTGCCAAACGTCATGTATCACTAGGCATTTCTAAGAGCTCTCTTTTTCTTTTTTGGTAGCTTTGTCACTTCTAACTGACACATCTCCGGAAAGAGGAAACTTGATACTTTCTTAAAATTCTTGATATTTTCTTTTCTCAAATCAAAATTTCTTCTTGATTTGTCTTGACTTTGCAAAATGTCCTCTTTAGAATCAACCTCTGTCAGTCCCCATTGGTACTGTAAAATCAATCCAAGTGAGCTTATGGGGTGGGTGTCCTGAATATTCTCCATGTCTTTGACATGAGTATCTGTCAACAGGATGGACGTTCTGCACCAGGCCTCCAGATGGAAGCTTGAAATGCCAGGGGCAGTTTCTTAAACTGGACATTTATCCAGTTACTCATGACCTGTATCTCAAGTTATTTTGTTTCCTTGTTGATTTTCCAGACATGTAAAATACTCTGCATCTTCTGCACGGTTGCACCTCAGCAGATCAGCTGTTTTGTGCAAAGAAAAAATCATGTTAAGAAAACCCTAGCCATCATTGGAGAAATGGTTTGAGTGTACCTATTTGTTTTTATTTAGGTGACCTATATGATGTTGGATGTTGTCCTTTCTAAGAGGACAAAAAGCTTTGGAAATGTCAGTGCCTTTTATAGCTCTATAGGGGTATGCCAGTTGTGTGTATATATGCACGCACACTCTCGCATCCATAGAAGAGAGGAAGTCATTTTATTTTACCCAAATCAGCTGCTTAAGTAAATTGAGATATATAGAATTTACCAATGAAATGAATGATTTGATGTGAATAAAAGAGGTGGTGTGTTGTAAATCAGTACTGACAGCCAAATGGGAAAAATTGACAGAGCACTGTAATCACTCCCAACATCCACTGAAGTTATTGATCCAAAACCTCTATAATCCCCTTCACATAACACAAGCAATTTCATATAATACCTGTAATAACAGTGCATTCAAACTCAAGTAGCCATCAGAAGCTTTGTATCTAATGGCAAAGCAGGCCTCTGCTGAGTAAGTGTAACAACTAGAGCACAAAAACGCCGATGACTCTTGCCTTTCATAGGTAGCGGCCTGCGATAAGAGCTAGTTCAGAAGATAAACAGTTCCCAACGCCAAGGAAAATGAGCTATTAATTGCCCTCTTGCTAAAGACATCATAAAGGCCCTAAAGCCCTGGGTGCAAAACAGGGAGAAGGTAAGCAGGATTTGGGGACTGATAATGCCCCGGGTGCCATCCATGGAGCAGCGATCTGATGTTAATTACAAGAGGGGAAGGAGGGCTGAGAGGTATTTAGCTGCTGGGTCATTACATCCTTCCCAGGTGTTTTTCCCATGAAATGTTCCACCAGTTTTACAAGCTCCTTCTCTGGCTGATGGATTATTCCACTGCCTTATCAAAGCTTTGCCAGCTCCTCATTAATATATAGAGCGAGCAGCGCGGTTCTATATATCATTGTCTTCTTCTCGGGGAGGGCTAATCAGTCAGGCATTATCAGCCCGTCAGCAGAAGGCAGGCAATCAGGCCTGACAGCGGAGAATCATGGGAGAGCAGGGAAGGTTAAATGAGGCTGACAGTTGTGATAATGATGATTATACTATAAATTAAGATATGATGATAAAGGAGAATAAAAGACACAATCTGAAGCAATATTTGGTTTAACATGTCTCTCTTTTTCGGTACTGTTAAATGGCCATAACATTTATCACGCTGAACAAGAATGGACATTTAACTACCATGATAAAATGGGACAGCATCAGATTGAAAACCCAACAAGTTGTGATTATTGTGTCAGGCACTTTTCCACTGGTTGAAAAAACTGGAGATAGAGCATATGTTATAATCATTCATGCATTATTCTGCAGAATGAAAAGAAAATAGATCTATTTTAGAAATGTCTTCCAGACTTCTAGATAAAAAAATCCAAAAGGAAAAAATTAATATATTCTCCTGCTTCCAAGATCGTTTTTATCAATGAAACTATAGGAACATAAGTGATAGTTCTTCCCTGCCACCTCCTCATAATGAATGCATGTATTTATTAGTAGTTGATTGGGAGGATTTGTAATTGTTTCACTGTTAGTCTCTTATTAAGCAAAACACTGTAAATGAAATTACAACATCAACATGTCATTTTCAAAGATCACTCTCTTGTCAGGTGGTAAAATTAAGTAGGTTCACACAGGTGAAATCAAACAAGAACTGGCATGGTTTGACTGTAGGAGCATATGCAATGCTGTGGATGTCATGCAACCATTTGGTTGTTTGCTTTGAAAAGACTACATATATATCTTTTGTTTATGATGTTTGTGTTTAGGGTGCTTAACATACCAAAATAAATATCATCAGACTATGAGAACAAGAATGATGCTCATTAGCAGTTTATGCAGTGTCCCAGGCCCTGTGCACCCACATGGGCAGCCAGACCAGGCTGAGTAGAGAGCACTCTGTCCCTGGATGTGCTTACCATGTACTGCAGAAAAGGAAAAGTTTGGGAGAAGAAGTGCAAAATCTTCCTACTGGAAAAACCACATTTTTTAGAACAAGTAGAACAGAAACATTATGCCTCCTGAAGATATGCTATAGAAATTATTGTCTATATACATAAAGGTCTTTGTAGAAAACAAATGTTTATGGTTCGTATAAATATTTAATTTTTGTGTCTGTAGAGCCGACTATGATCCTATTGCCAGGGCAAAGCCTCAGACCAGGCCAATAGCCTAAAGCTACAATCTTAATAACTATTTTATACATGAATACCTGAGTATATTTTTCTGTAATGCACTCATATGTCATGCATCTCTATCCCTGATACTCTTGCAAATATGAGCAAGGAGATAATTTGATAAATCACTGTACTATTTGTTGCCAGTTGATCTGTGCAACGGTGCTTTTTTGCTAGATATGAAAGAAGAATAAATTTCAATTAGTGTATGCTGTATTAAAGTGATAGTGCAGGAGAGAGAAATGAATATTTAAAAGTTCTCAGCTTTATTTTCTCCATCTCTTCTTTATTACCTCAGATTGGGAAGGACTCATAGTGTAAAAGCTGATTATTAATTGTAGAAGTGGTTGAGTTGACTGTACAAGTCCAAGACAAAATTATTTGCTTTATAAATTAAACAAAGTTAGTCCACAACAAGCCTTCCCTGAAACATGACTTCTCTGGAATCTGCTCAGACACTATGGTGATGGCAGTCACTTAAGTGCCTTAGACAAACAGAAATCTTTGCTGTGATTATAGTGATTACCTTTTCTGCAGTGTCTGACTCAATGGAAATAAAACCTATTTTGTAGCAGGTTAAAAAAAAAAAAAAAAAAAAAAAACAAAAACAAAAAAAAAAAAAAAAAAAAAAAAAAAAAAAAAAAAAAAAAAAAAAAAAACCAACCAAAAAAAAAAACAAACACCAGAACCCACACAACCAAAAAAAGCCGCCTTGAAACAACTGCTGTAGTATTGTTTTTCACTGGAAATGGTCTATTCTCTAATGCACTTTAGAACAGTATTTTTATTATTTGATCAATTTGATTTACCAGAGCCATGAAAATTGCGCACATTCCTCTTGTACAGATGTAAAGCAAGGAACATAGATGAGTTTATAAACCTGACAGCTTATAATGGAAATGCTTATGCAACCAGCACTCTCTGGATGTGCAGTCTGTGCCTCAGAAAAAACTAAAGATATTCATTACTAGAGGACAAGAGCATGGAAAAATACAAAGAAAGAACTGTGATCAAATGGAATATCCTAATGCATCATCCTAGGCTTTATTTGTGTTTCTTTTCTGTAATGATACACGGCACTTTGCCTTGTTTCAATTTGAAACATGCTATTACATCTGAATAAAATCACTAGTGTTTTTCATGGAGATAAGGATTTTGTTTTGCTATTTATCCTCTCTAAGATCAGGATTTTATTAAAGGAGCAATGCTGCTTCAGAGACTTTCTCCCTAGCTTGTTCCATCAATTCAAATGCACACTGAAGATATATTTGCAGGAGTTCAGTCCAATAAACCAGGATGTTTTAGTGTGATAATATATTTCTTCTAAGAGGCAGAGAGTGTACAATCAGGAAAGAGGAAGGACACCAGTGCAAAGATTATGACTACATATTTTAGGGAGATCCACTGCTGGAGTCAAAACACTATGCGCGTGATCAGATTGAACTAGAATTCTTAGAAAATGGTAATAAAATATAACATTCCTCCCTGCCCTTCCCACCCCAGCTGTAGCTACTCTCTAAATAAACTGAAGTTATTAGGTGGGCTGGTTGAGGAAATGTCTGTTAAATATATATATATATATATTGTTTTTCAAGCTTTTATTCCTTTGCAAGTTTGCAAGTTGTGGAGCTCATAATATACTTTGGGATAAATATCACTGTGTTTAGATGTTCCATGCAGATGATGACCAAACTGAGATCCCATTCAAGGCATATAAAATTAAATTTCAAATTTCTTAGTGGGAAATAGTAACTCCACTGAATTCAGTTGGGATTTTGCAATTCTTCTGTGGAGACTTTAATACATGCAGACGCATCCTCGGGGCCTAGATACTAAGGTTCAAGAACAGGGATCCTTTGTCTTCCTTCCAAATTCTTTGCTCTCCTTCCCAAGCACGCCCCTTGATAGCCCAGGTATGTAGAGTGCACCCCCACAGGAGATGGCCGCTGCTAACACCAGCCACATCTGAAATGCTTGGCTGAGGCTCATTAGTGCTGTTATAAAAACACAACTGGAAGTGTGGTTCATCATTTGGAGGTAAAGTTCTAATTTTGGTGCACAGGAGGCTGCAGACAGGAAAATATCTTGTTCCTTATTCCATTTTATTAACTTTGTTTTGTTCGCTTGAGCCTAGTACTGTGTGAGACTTTGAATAATCACAGCTGTACAGGTAGCTCCACTGGAGTGAATGAGGGGCTTTTTCAAGGGCTCTGCTCCCTGCAGAAATGATTTGTACCTCTGCCTGATTGTCACTAACAGAAAATGAGAAATAGGAACATTCAATGCAAAGTAATGTGTTCTGTACAATTACTGGATTAATAATTTTATTCCATTACTGTGTGGGGAGAGAGGACATCAGGTTGAAGATCTGCAATTCTAGTATATTTCTAAGCGTCCTGTTAAGAGAGTGAGCAAGGGTCAGGAAACTTAATTATGCCATAACTAGATAGAAATTGCCAAGTGATAAAAAGAAACATCCAGCCAGATTCAGCAGGAAATTACAGCTTTAATAATATAGCATAATGCCTACTTCTATACAATTATTGGAGAGACCCTGAATGATTTTAAATAACAGGCTTGGTTTTCCAGTAACGACAGGGGGAAAAAAATCTGAAAATGACATTCTGCATTTTGCTGTAAATATTTTTCTGAGGTTTTGGGGGTGTTTTTTTAAAGACTGAATTATTAAAAATCGCATATTTACTCTTGGTAATGTGGAAATGCTATTATTCTGAAATGAGAGAAAGGTTATATTTATGGAGGAATTTGTATTTGTCAAAATTAAGCCTGTGGAATCATTCTTTTAGTGTATTGTGCTTATTGTACTTCTAATTTTGAAATGAAAAAGCAAAGTGCACTGAAATTTATATTAAAAACTCAGGGTTCAGGACTAAGTATTTTTTGTTTAAAATTCCATTTTTTTGTCCACACTCTGACCATGTTAGTTTCCAATATTCTCCCCAGTATTCTTTCAGTAAAATGTTTATGAACAGATTAAAGATTTCCTTGCACGCTGATGCAGAATTTCCTTATAAATTTTGTAGCCTTTATGAAAGATTAAAAAAATACTATTTTAGTATAAAGAAAACTCTTCATCCTAATGAGAAGCAGCTTTTTTTTTTTTTTCTGTCCCCTCTCAGATGAAATAGGATATTTTAAATATTAAACTCTTATCACCTTTGTAAACATTGCATGTGATATTAAGGCCTTTTGCAATATACGTGTATGTGTTTGTCCATTTATTTCTAATGTAAGAAAGAAAAGTCATTTCTGGTACTACCCAGGAGAGCCCAGCATTTCATTTTGTATTCTGAGGATGCAGATTAATCAACCTGACTCTCTTACCCAGGGCTAGCCATTCTGCTTAGAAATCTGCATATCTGCATATTACTGTTCTTCCCTGAATTTAATTTCCTACAGGAGCTGATATTAATCACCCTGTTTAAACAGAGGGGATTTGGGGTCTATACAAATATGACATTTTTTTATGGAAGTTGTAGAATATTTTCTCCTTTTTCATTATTATTTAAAGAGACAATAGCACGGTACTTTAAAGCAAACTATAGGAGATTATTTTTGTTTATTTGAGCTCATATATATTTAGTTTAGATTTAATCATAAAATATGGCACACCAAGAAAGCTGTTCTATGTTTTTCCTTCCAGAGTCTTCCTTCCCTGCCAAGAAAATTCCTCTAGATTTCACTGCATATGATTAAAGGGAGTTGGGCCATGCATGTCTCTAATACATCCTAGCTAAGAAAGTTTATTTGAACCCTTAATTGAAAACATGTACCAGTTTCATCGCTTGAATATCAAGCACTACACAAGCAGGCAAGCATTCCCATACTTTTGTTTTGCAACTGGTGAGCCCATGAGGAGAAACTTTGTTGATTTGTCAGATCAACACTGAAATCCATAAGGCAGACATGGCTTCTCTTGTGGATTTCAGTGGCCTCCACATCCTAAGCAGGCACCAAAGGAAGTGCATGAGGAGATGTGACACTGTCACTGAGGGATGGGAGGACGAAATTAGCTTGGTTGTCTCCCCATCCTTTGCCAGGTAAATCTGTATCTATAGAAGGCCACTGTTCCTGTCTGCATGCAGTCACAAAATTTGGTCAAACAGGGAATCCTCATGGCTGATAACTCTTTGTTTTCTGCAGGCGAGAACAAAAGAAATTTCAGGAAGGCAGTGGCAGCAATGCTTTCACCATCCTACCTTAAATCCCCTCCATATTTTGTGTTTGAAAGTGGAGAACAATGAACTGTCACTGTGTGACTCCACTGATGTCAAGCGCATTGTATCAGGCAGGAATTCAGTCCAATCTGTCTGTCTCTCAGCCAGGATTACTTGGCATATTTTATTTTGGCTGCCGAGCCTGCAGTTATGGTCCAAGCACAAACAACTCAGAAGAACAACATGCTTGGAAATATATGCCTGCATACCCCAAGAGCCTGTGCCAGCTGGAAAAACAGAGCGTACATCAGCTACTGACTAGATATACTGCCTAAGTTAAAAAATGAAGCTGCTATCCAGATTTTTGTTTAAATTTACACCCTTGCCTATCGTGGCACTTGAGGTTAATATAGATTGGCACCTCCTTTACAGAGCTCTCTGATGCAGCTCTGAAAATGGTGGGACTTCCTTTTCCTTTTTTAGGAAGGTTGAGTCTTTCATAGCCTTCTATCAAAGCAGTGCTTTTCTGTCTCTTATTAATGTAACCCAAAACTTCGTGAAGAGAAATTCAACATTGCATCCTTCTTACTTTCTCAGTCAAGAAATATATACATGCTTTGAGTTGGGGAAAAATTAAAACACAGAACTATTGATTGTTTTCCAGTCAACACAAGTATAAAACAGGTAAAATAGTGAGTAAATTTTCACATAAGATGTGATGTGAACCTGTCCCTTTATTTACAATTTTTAAACCAGGTATGGTCTGGTTTCTATTCAAGCTCCTGGTTCAGCAAATTGTGTTACAAATTCCAGAGAGGTTATATTGCCAACATTTTCACTGCGTTTGCTTGGGCAAATAGATTGAGGTGCCACAATATATAATAAAAGCAGGTATTTGTAACTCTTTGATAAATAGTCATAGCGATTTTATTTTTCATTTCTAACTCAAAATTAAATGTGAGGTTGGTAAAAATACTTCTTTTTCTTTTTTTTTTTTTTTTCTTTTTTCTTTTTCTTTTTCTTTTTCTTTTTCTTTTTTTCTACAAATTTCATTTTTCCTCTTCAACTTCTAGAAATTCTTTCCTATTCTGGAAAACTTTTGTAATAAGGTAAGAAAATATCCAGTCATTTTGACTAACACAAGATTTTCTAGGGGATTTATTATCAGAGGTCTTGGCATCAGTCTGAAGAGATTACTGGTATTCATATCATTCTTCCTTAACACCTAGGCTACTATACTTTCATTGCCTGTTACAAATCACAAGGCTATCGCCCCAGGCAAATAACAGCTTAGCATGTTTATCTGTCTGTGCTAATAGCATTTCATTTGAAGTCTTAAAAGTCACAAGTGGCTTAAAAGGGCACTATTACATGACTTCACATTTTATTGCAAAATGACATGGTCCAGTATCATTTGTTCTGCTTTGAAGTGTTCTTGTCCCTTGGCTGCCTGACTGCAGCCTTTTCCTATTCAAACTTGGAGCACAGTCCCCTTGAACCAGGATACTGTCTTCTCTAGACAACAGGGACAACTTCACTTGTAAAAATACCATTTTCAAGCTTAGCTGTTGGCTGTCCACTCTTGTAATATTATCCACTGTTATTTGCTTTAGTGCTAGCTTGCCTGTAAAGAAAAAGATTATGTAAAATTACAGTTTTGTAATTAGCATACAGTACTTGTATGTTAATACAATAATCCTCATTCATATGGAAGGTAGAAATGAAAATTATTTAAAAGCATTAAAATAGTGTTCTGTATCATTGTAGAAACACAAAAAAGTCTGTAAAGGTGAGGGTCTGGACTGAATATATTCTTCCTGATATTAGATAGCCTTTATTTATTTTAAACTACAAATGTTTTAATCTTTAAAATTGTGTACCTGAACCGCTTTGTCAGAAATACAAAATGAAAAATAGAGCACAGTCAGTGTATATAAATATGGGCAGATACTGATGAAGTTTGCTGAATCAGCACCAAAGACAAATGTATATTTTACTTTTTTTCTGTCAAAGGTCTTTTGAGACAGGATTAGAAGCACTAGAAAAAGACCCACTCTCATCTAAGGGGAAAATCATGTCATGTTGCTAGAGGCAAATAATAATAGAGAACTCTTTCTGATGCAAATCTAAAGTCTTTTCATGCAATTATAGCAACAGAAATCTTGCTTCACAAAGTTCCTTACCGGCCACCTGTAACCTAACTTCTGAACATGCTATGAGTACTGCATGCTGATTTGGAATGGAAGTGTTTAAGTTTTGTGAACTTCAGCCTAATCACACAGGAGGAAATCTCAGAACATTTAGGAAAAAATCCTTATGTTCTACTTGTGCTTATTGGAGCCAATTTTATAACACATATTTTACTTAGTACAAGAGTAAAAAAGGCAGAACTGGCACAAAAAAATTAATTTTAAAGTATTTTAATCACAGAATTAATTTTCACAGTGCTTTTAACAAGAGGAATCCTCTGGTATAATATATGTGGTGTGAACAAATGCAAAAAACCAATGCCAACATTCTGTTTCATAGCAAATATTGTCATCTGAAAATATGCCTGACTGAGGTTAACATGCTTACACCACGACTTTGCAATAGCAGGTATGAGATTTTCTGTAAATAAATCCATCAAAAAGTAAAATGAGAAGGAATTGTTCTGAATCAAATTATACCTGTAGAGCTTGTAACAAGGAAATATCTTACTGTTCTTTAAGAAACATGAGGCAGTGAGATAAGAGGCAATGACAGGAATATTTTTTTATTTGAGTCTTCTTCTATAACCAGATTCTTATTTATTTTACTGAAATCAGAAAAGTGTTCTGATCTGCAAGAACCTGAGTGGGGGAGATGTATGTCAGAAGAAAAGATAATTGATGGTAAACGTCAAATATTAAATCTTGATCTGGTTATTACCCAGCATATTAGCTATGTAAGAAGCTTAACAATTACAGCTATGATTGACTAGGTGGGATCCAAAATTCTAAATATCAACTGCCAGAAGGGATAATTATAACACATTAGCACCTGCGTGCTTAGACAAGATTGACAACTCCAGTCTAACATCTGCTTAATATCACTTTCATACTTTTCATATTTTTTTTTCTTTTAGAAAGGAATAACAAAGATTTTCTTGAAGCATAACAATAATTCAGCATCCATGTTACACATTCAGTTGATTATAGTTGCTTGTTGTCTTTGGTCATGTTTTGCACTGACACATTTAAAATTAAACAAAGCCTTTTTGGGATTAGACAGCCACAGTTGTGGTATATTTTAGACAAAATGTACCTGTCAGAATCATTTGAAGAAATCCCAACAAGTGAGCCGCTCTTCAATCAGCTGGGCTGGCCAATGCAATTTAACAACAAAATGAAATTGGGCTGGAAAAGAAAGGCCTTGCTTTCCCACAACAGGAGCAGCAGAGAGAAGGCAATTTCGTATTCAGTACGAACAGCTCGGTGAAGCTGCCCCGCCGGGCTCTTTGCAGGGGAACAGCCTTCCCGTCCCGGCACCAACCCCGGCCGTGCCCATGGGCTGGGCAGGACACGGGGCCGCTGTGCCCATCCGTGTGCCCGTGTGCCCGTGTGCCTGTGCCCGTGCCCGTGTGCCCGTGTGCCCGTGTGCCTGTGCCCGTGTGCCCGTGCCCGTGTGCCCGTGTGCCTGTGCCCGTGTGCCTGTGTCCGTGTGCCCGTGTGCCCGTGTACCCGTGTGCCTGTGCCCGTGTGCCCGTGTGTCCGTGTGTCCGTGTGCCCGTGTGCCCGTGTGCCCGTGTGCCCGTGTGTCTGTGCCCGTGTGCCCGTGTGCCCGTGTGCCCGTGTGTCCGTGTGCCCGTGTGCCCGTGTGCCCGTGTGTCCGTGTGTCCGTGTGCCCGTGTGCCCGTGTGCCCGTGTGCCCGTGTGTCCGTGTGCCCGTGTGCCCGTGTGTCCGTGTGTCCGTGTGTCCGTGTGCCCGTGTGCCCGTGTGCCCGTGTGCCTGTGCCCGTGTGCCCGTGCCCGTCCCGTGTGCCCGTGTGCCCGTGTGTCTGTGCCCGTGTGCCCGTGTGCCCGTGTGTCTGTGCCCCTGTGCCCGTGTGCCCGTGTGCCCGTGTGCCCGTGTGCCCGTGCCCGTGCCTGTGTGCCTGTGCCTGTGTGCCCGTGTGTCTGTGCCCCTGTGCCCGTGTGCCCGTGTGCCTGTGTGTCTGTGCCCGTGTGTCCGTGTGCCCGTGTGCCCGTGTGCCCGTGTGCCCGTGTGCCTGTGCCCGTGTGCCTGTGCCCGTGTGCCCGTGTGCCCGTGTGCCTGTGCCTGTGTGCCCCTGTGCCCGTGTGCCCGTGTGCCTGTGTGCCCGTGTGCCTGTGCCCGTGTGCCTGTGCCCGTGTGCCCCTGTGCCCGTGTGCCCGTGTGCCTGTGTGCCCGTGTGCCTGTGCCCGTGTGCCCGTGTGCCCGTGTGCCTGTGCCCGTGTGCCTGTGCCCGTGTGCCCGTGTGCCTGTGTGCCCGTGTGCCTGTGCCCGTGTGCCTGTGCCCGTGTGCCCCTGTGCCCGTGTGCCCGTGTGCCTGTGTGCCCGTGTGCCTGTGCCCGTGTGCCTGTGCCCGTGTGCCCGTGTGCCCGTGCCCGTGTGCCTGTGCCCGTGTGCCCGTGTGCCCGTGTGCCCGTGTGCCCGTGTGCCTGTGCCCGTGTGCCCGTGTGCCCGTGTGCCTGTGTGCCTGTGTGCCCGTGTGCCCGTGTGCCCGTGTGCCCGTGTGTCCGTGTGCCCGTGTGCCCGTGTGTCCGTGTGCCCGTGTGTCCGTGTGCCCGTGCCCGGTTTCGCGCCCCGGCAGCGCCTGTTCCCGGCTCCCGCCCGGCCCCGGAGGAGCCCAGGGGGGCCGTGCCCGGCCCCGGGAACTGCAGCCTGCCGGGACTCCCGCCAGGGTCGCTCCGGCTTGGGGGAACCCCTCCTAGGGAAACTCTGCAGCATATTCTGCCCAAAGGTGGGTGTTGCTTTCCTCGTATTTGCTCCGGAGTGCGTTTACCCGAGCAGTAACACCAGCTGCCCCGGTGCTGCAGTGCAGAAACTTTCCTGAGTGGGAGCTGCATTATGGCCTCGTAAAAGAGGGGGTGGTGGTACTGCTCCCACGATGGCAGGAGTGTGATTGAGCGCAGACAGTGTCACCCCTCCAGGTGATGCCCTACTGGGCAAGGACGACGTTCCTCTAGACCCCTCCTGGCCCGGTGTGTTTCTGTGTGGGGAGCTCGGCAGTGGGCGCTGCTCTTGGACTCAGTGGGAATTTATTGGAGTTTTTAATTGAAGCAGGAAGAAATTTCCCATGGAAAAACATATATCCACTACAATAGCTGGCTCTCCAAGTGTTCAAAGGAATACACTTAGTAAATTTTTTTTGAAAAAGGGCAAAAATCTCATTCCCTGTGGACTCAGCTTTATGAAGCAGAACACTGACTAATTTTGTATTAAAATCTTCACTGCCTTGAGTGAGTTATGAAGATTTAAGCCCATGTAACACTCTGCCCATTTCTTGGAGTACAATCTAAGGTCATTTTTTTAAGTTTAGAAAGGGTAGTTCAAGTATACACTGCTCAGACCTGATCCCATGGAAGACTAACTCATCCAACAGTGCCAGCAAAACTACATACAGAGGCAGAAGAGTCCTCTCAGGATGCAGCTGCTGAGTATTTGGCAAGCTCTGTTGACAAAATAAATCCTTTTGCTGCTATAACCTCTAAACATCTTAGGTGAGCTTTCTCCCTTATCAATTCCTCTATTCTTTACTTTGGTCTGATGAAGCATTTTATTTCTGTTAACACAGCTTTCACACCGTGACCCAGCCATGGGCATCACTGTGTGAGCAGAGTGGAGAAGCAGGAGGGAAAGGCTCTGCCTGAGACCAGGCAAGTATTTGGCAAGTTAGTGTTGTGCAAGAATTACCTACTGCTTTTTATTTTTGTGTGTGAAAGCAGTGCAAAAATCCATTTTTTTCATGGGCCTCTAACGCATCTGAACATAAACCTAAGTCTTGCTGGACTTGATGGTGCCAATAGTAAAAATTTTTTCTATTTTCACCATGAGGACAGTCAAACCTTTGAACAGGCTGCCCAGGGAGGTTGTGCAGTCTCCATTACAGGTCATTTTCAAGATCCAGCAAGATAAATTCCTGAGCAACTTGATATAAGCACATAGCTGACTGCTCTTTATGGATGAGGGTGGACAAGAGGCCTCCTGAGGTTTCCTCTAAACTGTATTTTCCCATTATTCCCATTTCTGAAAACAGTAATGAAAAATTCTGGTAACTCTTTATTTGCTAGAGAGGCTTAGAAAGATGTCATATGAATGTTTGTCTAACTCAAAGTGATAATATTACCTTTTTTTAACTCCAAACTATTAGCATTTCTCAGAATGTTTTTAAGCTGTTAGCATCACTGTCTTACACTGTTGGGGGAACTGAAGTGTTTTACATCGCATTTTGATACCACTGCTGTATTATTGCTTTGTTAAAGTTCACATTAATGGCAGGTTTCTACTGAAGATGATGCAGAACTGAATTTCGCACTTACAAAGCAACAGCAATATCCTGATTTTTAGAAATCTTTGAATATGCTGCATTTAGTTCTTTTTTATTTTTGGAGCATTAAGGAATACATGAGAAAAACATGACCAAAAAAGTTATTTTTGCATGTATTACCTTTGCTAGTTATAATGAATTCATTTGCATTTAATTTGAAGAAGTGGTTATTAAAGTTTAAGTGCCAAATGTAACAATTTAAAATTGTCTTTTGACTCCTAAGTAAACATCACCACTGATGAAAATGCCCAACAGAATTGGACTATTCAGATTAGCATTAAAACAGTTTTCATTTTTGTGACAGGACAAAAGACACAGGAGAAATCACATAACATTCTTTTGCATGTGGCATATTTAGGAGAGATAATTTATGGTTTATTTGAAGGGACACCATCCAAAAGAGTGTCCTAAAATTTATACTGAGATATTTGTTTGATGCTGCATGAAAGTGAAATTATTCTGTACAGAATTATTGTTCCTCATCTTCAAATCCTGATACAGCATCTCTATCGATGAAATAGGTTGAGTTAATAATACATGTACACAACTAAAGGATATGAGTCAAGATGGTCAGACCTGAAAGGGAGGAAACTTCAGTAATTTGTCATTTCTGCATTTTCAATGCCATTATTTCAGAAGGGAGAAAGGGAAGAAAGCTACCATTCACTCCTTTGGCTGGCCACTGTCCATTCTTCCTTTCAGAAGAGGCTATGATGACAACTTTTTGATATAGAAGCTGCCATTCCTTTGCAGTCCAACACTGTTTTACATTTTTCATGTTCCTTCCATTAACAGACATTTCAAATGAGGTCATCGTATCTAAAATAGACTACTCTCTAATATCTTACCATCATTAAGAAGATAAAATTATGTATGTGTTCCACAATTGTAACAGTTCCATAAATTCATAGTTTTTCAGGTTAGGAATTGCATATATAAGTGCCTTGCTCATACTCTTGAAGTTATCAGTTGTTTTGATGCCTCAATCATTACATGATCAAAACTTTGCAGGTATGTTAAAGGTAGGCTATAAAAATGAGAGAGACTTTTATTATTCATCCAAAGTTGATGTCTTATCCTGTGTTGATCTACTAGGCACTCTGGCTGCATAAAATTTAGCAGCTGTTAGCTTAGTCACAAAATTTTAGACATAGTTGATGGGGCTTTTTAATATTACTGGTTGTCCCTTCTTACAGCATTCTGAATAAGGGCCAGGTCCATTGCTGCTCTGAGATGATCAAGAACTTCACTCCATTTGAAGTTCATTTATAACTCCATTATATGTATAAAAGCTAAATCAGCATTTCCACTATGTGTAAATGTTCTTATTTTATGTTTATATGAGATGCTAACAGAGTGCACTCAACATAGAAGAACGAATGTGTCTTCTTGTTCATCAAATATAACTCAAAATATATCTGGTGGAAGGACAGTTTTCTCATCTACTGCTTTATTACATATTCACATAATTTCCCAGATTCTCGATCAATCCACACTGGATCTAATTTTTTAAAAATTTTGTTTCACATACAAATATCATCACTTTACCTTGTATTCCTGTCTAGATCATTATTTTACCTTACACAGCCTTAACCCATTTATATTTTGAAACCAAAATATATTTTGGTTATTATATTTGGTTTATATTTTGGTTTTGTTATTTGTCCTTTTTCTACATCAGAGCCCATTACCTAATTTTTTCCAATTTTGTGTTTGTTTTCAAACACCCCTTTTGAAAAAAACCATTACTTTAAACTTCACTGACTACCAGAACACCGTATTTTCAGTTCTGTATTCATAATTTCCTGACTTCTGCAAAGAATACTGGTAGATTGAAGATGCATGATTTGTCTTTGCATCAGCCATCCTGGTTTGTCCCTGACATGTTTGAGCATTTGATGGACAACATTTTTCTCAGACAACATAAATAAATACAATCCTCATCTAAAAGGCAAGATGCTATGTAACGATAAAGGCAATCAGATCTCCTTCTTCAGGCTGTTAGATGATAACAGATAGAGCAGTAGTGTTTGCAAGCTTCCCCACCAACAGGTAGTGCAAATAATTTCTGATGAATAATGCATCCAATGAGTTCAGCTTCTCTGTCTGATTGGGGTGCACGCACGAGCAGACCATGATTTTGTCTAATCTGTTCATTATTCAAAGTATTTGATTAGTTTGGGGTGAGCTTTTTAAACTCCATGCACCATTTTCTATGAGTGTACACAACTTGATTTACTTTAGTTATCTGTGATTGATCAGGCACATAATGAAGGCAATACACTGTTTTGTAGAACATATTTGTGTGACACGTTTGTCAGTACTTTGTAAAAGTAATTTTCATCAAAGAGGACTGTAACTTTGAAATTCAATTTTGCCTGTTTTTTTTTGGCCAGGATACCTCAGCTTTATGAAAATTCACAAAAGGGGTGAAACTAGGACCCTGCTGAGGTTATTAAAAATCTTACCTACTATGAGACATTTTAATTACCAGCAGGGCCTGTGTACAAACACAGGAAAGGGACTTCAGCTTGAAGCCAGCTAAATCATAACATTTTATTTTGACCAACTGGAGTATGAGTTGATATATGCAACTACTGAAGCCTATGAAGGACAACACCATTCAGACTCATCATCAGTCAACCATTGTGTAATAAATGCTTTCATTTATCGACCACCTCTAATCTATGTCAACTCCTTATTATTTGATATTTGTCCTCTATTTCCATTCAGCATTGAATGCTTTTTTTCCCTCAGAAATCCATCTTGTTTAGCAATTAGTCCATAAGTTCCTTCACTTAAGGAAGGAATTCTTCACTCTTCAATTTCATTATTGCCCTGAAATGTTGTTGGGTTCATCATGGCTGCTTGACTAAATTTATCTGTGAAAAGAGTGTATGACATTAAAAATACTGTCATCTTTATGTCTAAAATAAATGACACTGTGATACTCACAGTCTTTTCTGTTTCAACATACAATGTATTAAAATCCTTTCAGAAACATTGAAGTGGCATTGCCAGTGTATCAAACTTCACAAAAACCTGTGATGTCAAGGTTTGCTGGGTACAGCTCTCCTGTTAAGGAGCAGCTGTTGCATTTGTTTAAGTAGTTAGACATTTTTTAATTGCCAACTGGTACATGTCTTAACATCAGATTGCTCCAAGTATTGTGGTTTTTCACCACAAAATATAACTGTGAGCAAGGTTATAGACGGTTATTATGATTCTGTTGAGTCTTTTTAAATTTTCAGTCAAGAACATCTCAGAAGGCCGTGGGAGATTTAAATTCTGTTGTAAGGCACCTACATTTAAGAACCTTAGTTTGTACTTACTCCATGTGATTGTGTTGGACTTCAAGCCCACACGTTATCCACAGAAATTGCTGACCCAACACTCCCATGCCAGTTGTGGGAAAGCCCTGGTCTTGTAGGAGGACTAGAGCCATTCCCCAGGCTGCACCAGGAATTTTCACTTCTCGCTCCTGTTCTTGGGTGGCAAACTCATGCAACAGACAGCTCTGACCTCTGGCAGCAGAGCTTCAGACCAGTGCAGGAGCTTGCCTTCCAAGAGGGGAGCAGAGGACAGCAACTCAAGCTGGCAATGCTTTTGACTGAGCAGATGCAGCTGCCCCCTTCCAGAAAGTAAATGCAAACCTTGTCCCCTCTCCTCTCTCCTGGGATACAGTGTTGCCTCACATCTTGATAGACTGATAGAAAACAATAGTTTCCCTACTGCCTTTTCTCTGTATAGATGGTGAATTAATTCTTGCACCAAAATAATGTGTTAAACACCTCTTTGTATTTGGAGATAGAAGAAGACTTAGCATGGAATTGTATTGTATAATATTATGGAACAATTTAAATTTCATTTTAGTCTGTTAGTTTCTGCATTACTTCCTGCTAATTATAGACTTTCAAGTATTGGGTAGAAATTGGGAATAGATTATATTGATGAAAAAATTTAGTTAAATGCCAGTTTTAAGGTTCAGACTGTAGGAGAGCTGTTTAATCCAATAGATCTGCTTAAATCACTCTATGAATGAAGGCAATTGTATCATCAATATACAATACAGATGGCAACTCTTTTCACTTTTCAGGTGGCAACTTATCGGGTGGCAACTATTGATCACTTTTGCATTTTTAGAATAAACAGGCAAATAGCTCAAAATCAAGATCTTTGTACTCAAGTATGTGTATTTGTTAATATATACATTAATTAAAGCAGGGTTGGAGTAGAAGTGCCTGTCACTCACCAAAAGAGGTATGTACAAGTCCTTGATGCACTGTGTTGGAGATACAGTATCATAAGTTACAGCTTTATAGTCATAATTTACTGTTTCAATGCTACAAAAAATGAGGAGCAGGGAAAGATCACTGTAATGGAGCCTTGATAGAGGTCCACCCCTCTTGTCATGTGATCTGCACACATGGAATAAGCTCCAGAAACCCTGAGGTCTTATAGCAAGCAAGGTATGGACAAAACTGAGGGAAGAGTTGCTGATATTGGCAATCTCCTTCTAGTAATTTTTTGGCAATATGAATGACAAAGAAGGTAGATTTTTCTTCCAAGCAGTTGCTTCCTGAAGCTTTTACCTGAATACAAGGGAGATCAGCCTGAAGCAACCTTTGTGGTTTTTTGTTTGGGGTTGGGGATTTTTTGTTTGTTTGTTTTGTACTCTTTATTATCCCCCATGCTTTTTTTTTAATATATTTCATAACATCAAGTATATCCACAGTTAAGCATAGGCCACCACAGTGTCCAAAATTTTATATGAGAATAAACCCCTGAAAGAATCATTGTGGATTTAAATCTTCACCATTGCTTCATGGTTATGTAACAAATACAGACCCTATTTGAAGTCCAAAATACAGAAAAGAAGAAGGATAGTGGTCTTTCTATGCTACTACTCCCAGTATTGGACTTTACTTCAGTGACTTTATTGTGCAAAATATAATTTATCTGCTGCTCTTTTTTTGCTTAGAAGATGTTTACTACTAAGTCCCACCCTCATCAACAATGTGCCTTAAATCTATCTTTTCTCTGGAGATATCCTCCTGCACTGCCAAGCTTCTCCAAAACCAACTTGTCTCCATTTGAGGAAATATTTGAATTCATTCCAAACTATTTGGCACATCTCTTTAAAGACGATATTGCTGAACACTGAAGCTTTACTTAAAGTTTTATGGTTCATGCAAAGTTTGATCTCTTTTTCAACACTGATGTAGTTTTAGAAAACTGTTTAGTTTTCTGCCTCTGCCTTTTTTGACATTGTTCTGTAAGTGCTGTCTTGTTAAGAATAATGTTTCTTCTGTCATGAGTATTCCACTATCATTTCTCTATCTCCAAATATGTTTTTTCCCCATCCACATGTCAATCAATAGCTTTCCTTAAACTAGCAAATGATAGTCAATGTAACTCAAATTGAAGATAAAGGTTTTTATGCTGAAACTTAACTACTGATGGCAGAATAGACAGTATCCATCATTTCACGGGAATAAACACAACTCCAGCACTGAATCTCCACTACTGCTTGAGTAGTTCACATGAAACAGATGTGTTGTATATCTATCCTACAGCAGCGCTCCACAAAAAACAACTGCCCATTTCTGACATGCTCTACTGCAGGAATGCTTTGCCCATGTAAAGACCAGTGAACCAACAAACATGGCAGCAATAATACCTGCTCACAGTGACTGCATTAAAGCCAACTATTAACATATCATGCCTAGACACAAAGCAAAGAACTGAAATAAAGTCCACTGAAGGAGGTAAAATGACTACTGCTGACCCTACAGGATCACAGAATCACAGGATGTCTAAGGTTGGAAGGGACCACTGGAGGATATCTAGTCTAACCCCCCTGCTCAAGCAAGGAAAGTTACTCAGGATTGTGCCCAGATGGTTTTTAAACATCTCCAGTGAGGGAGACTTCACGGCCTCTCTGGGCAACCTGTTCCAGTGCTTAGTCACCCTCAGGGTGAAGACGTTCTTTCTCATGTTCAGGTGGAACTTCCCATGCATTTGTTCCTTCCCATTTCCCCATTGCCTCTTGTCCTATTAATTGTCACCACTGAGAAAACCTGGCTCCATCTTTTTGACACCCTCTCTTCAGATACTTACTGATAAGATCCCCTCTCAGTCTTGTTTCATGTAGCTTTGGATCCAGATTAAAGAGCAGTAAATATCTGCCTCAGTCTGTGGTCTGTGACCACACTGTTGCAGATTTTCAGCATCTGTAATATATTAGCAACTTTTGTAATCATCTATTATACAATTTCAAGTGTGTATCTATGAGTGTATATCTATAAGGAGTGTGTCTATTTATGTATACATACACTGTTCTCATTACCTTTTGTTTGGTTTTATTATGTTTTCCATTCTGTGTCCTCATGTTTGTCATCTCATTTATACAAAGCTTATTTCCTCTTTTATATGTGGAATCCTTCCCATTTATCACACATATTTTCAGTCTTCCCTCAGGACCCATAGGTATCACAATGATATTTTGTTAAGAGATAAATAATCATATAATGATTGCTCCTCCTGTGATATATACTTTGATAAATGTGATCATACACAAACCCCATACTAAATCAATTTTACTCCTCAGCCTTTGTATTACCTGTATTTTTAGACATTAAATTCTTATGACCATCATATTCTCAGAAACGCTTTTACTGTACTCAACATGCTGAGACCTTGATCCGAAGAGGAAGTTCTTGGTTCTGTATTGCAAAAATCTTGTGCACTGGTTTAAATACCAGTGTACTGACAATACTAGTTTAAAAACATTTTTACCCACAATGGAATGAACCATCTTGACATGCTCAAAAGCCCTGGAAACTCTTGTTTTTAATTTACTGCTTGCAGCAAACTAAAACTAAACTAAATTTAAATTCAAGCATCAAAATCAAATGTTTGAGCTCCTCTCCTCTTTGACCTGTTCAAATAAATGTTCTGTTGATGGCAGCCTGAAGAGAAAATAATATGTTTAAAAGCTTTAAAACATTTTTTCTACTAGAACATAGGTCTCAAATGTTAGTCCAAAGTAGACTTGTGACATAGTATATGAATCTCAAGAGGCAGCAAAATTGCTGAAGAAAAGCAGATGACGTAACTTCAAGTGTCACCTGAGTATAATCAAAGAAAAATTTAAAATGCAATTACCTGGTTTTTTACATGAGAATAAGTAATAGTAATAATGATAATCATCATATTAATAAATGATAAAAATCAATAGCTTTGATTTTCAACACTTTCATTTTCCTGGTATTCTGATATTTATGATCAGCTGCTGTCACTCTTTGTCCCCAGACTGCCTCTTTATACTCTCAGCTTTCAAACTGCAAAGTGAATACTCATTCCCTTCAGATGAAATGGGGCACCCAAATTTTCATGACAGGTGAACTGGTGATTGGTGTTTTACCCACAACAGCAAAGATTTTTGATGTTACATCCCTACTTGCCAAAGTGAAAGGTACTTCCCTGGGGGCAGCATTTCAGTGCCTGCAAGGACAGGAAAGGCTTGACAGAGGGGTTGCCTGCAGGCAAACCTCTACCTGCAGGAGGGGGATCACATGGGATGCGTGTGTGCAATCATCCTCACATGTTCAGCCTCCTGAACCTAAACGCTCTCATGAGGTCTTCTTTCTCTCTCAAAACCAGCACAAGATTCTCCCTCTTTATATAAACATTTTCATCTACATGACTCCTTCATTCAGCCACTGCTGCTCATTTGTGTCTGTGGAGACTGGCATGCAGACTTCAAAAATTTTATATAAAGCATTTAAAGAGTTAAAGCATGTGTTAGGATGCATTTGGATCAGTTATCTTCACAGATTGCTATGAAGCCCTTATATGTTATAGCCTTCCTGACCATGAGAGAGGCAACACTTTCTACCTCTTGATGTGGCAATAATTAGAAAATAGACACAATAACAAAAACGCATAAAGTACAAATATATGACAAAGCCATATCAAATGCTGCTACCTATTATGAAGACTGCAAAAAGGCTGGAAAATTCTAAGCTGTTAAAAGATAGAGGAAGTAAAGTAATTCCACTTGAAAATTGACAAATCAGTACTTTTCATATTATTCCATGTAAAAGTTAATTATTTGACTTAAAGGCCCAATTCAGCATTATCTTCTTAAGAAACAGCTTTCAGGAATGTAAAATCAACTAGTTTGAATTTATTTTGGCAATAATGTTGGTTGTTTGGTTACTCCCTTCATTTGTTGTTGCTGTGATCTACAATTTGAAGAGATTTTCAATCTCTATGTAGCTCATAAAAAAAAGTATCTGGAAAAACTGTGAAACTGTTGCAGCCTAAGTTACAGGTCTTTTAAAAAATCAGTCACAAGATAAAAACTCAATAGAATTTAAGTTTCTAGTAACAAAGTTACAGAAGGGATTTGGCTCCCACAGATTCTGGTGGGAGCATATGCTTGCTTGGTCTCATGATTCTGGTCTGTAGCCATTAAAATATTATCCCTTTCCATTGCTAGCACTTTACTGAATTGATTAAGAAGCTAATCCATTTGAGCATCCTGTGCTTATGGTGCATATTATTGTATTGTAATACTGTAATTATATTGTAATATTGTAAATATAGAATCATCTGAAAATGAGTGACAAATCTATGAAAACCAGTAATAACCTGGAATGTTAGAAACTTATGTAATGATACAGGCACCAGCAGAAAACATTTTATCAATAAAATCAGCAAACACAAATGGAACCACTTCATACTGTTTTGATTTCCAGAAAGCAGAGATTGGAATTCTCGTGTATTACTGCTATAAAAAGAGTTGGAGCTCAGGCAATTTAAAACCTAAGTGGGAATTTATTAGCAACAAAAATACATTTACCACCTGTTATGCTGGGGTTGTGTTGATATCAAGCATATGGTCCTTCCTAGCCTGTGAAAAAGGAGCAGCTGTTCCAATATGTCCAGGCTGTAAGCTGAAAAGATGACAAAAAGCAGTGAAGAAACACCACTCCAGTAATCCTTAGGCTTTCAAACTAAAAACAGAAGAAATGAAGCTGGCAGTAGATGAAAGGTGAGACAGAATGCACACATGCCCTCAGCTTACAGAAGTACAGATACACACATGTGCACGTGCTCATACAGGCAGACATCCTCTGATGGGCTCAGAGATAAATCTATAAAGAGAGTTCAGGAGTTCTTGGATCTGCAAAACCTCTCAGATCTACTATATTGAGCTGGATTGTTTGGGCCTCTACCAGGGGACTGTTTGATAGCTCAGGAGAGACACAAATGAGCAGCCTGAGGTCAGCATAGAGCCAGTATGAAAACACTGCAGATGAGATGAATCTCATTTTATCAAGTGTTCCTCAAGGTGACGCACAACTAAACCTTTCCATTCCCTGGGCATTCATAATCCACCCCTGCTAAAGGCTTATTTCTTTGCAGGTTCGTGTTTTGCCTTTTAAACCTGGCTGGCAGAGCCACTGCGATAATTTTTTTTCTATCATTATTAGATGACTTTGAAAATAGATGAGGAAATTAGAAGTTATTTTGGTGAACTTGAATCTTCTCATGAAGATCTGTTCTAAGCATGGGTACATAGGACAGTTACCATCACTCAGGCTTAATTTGTGACCTTATTAACAAAGGAGTTAAAAATTAACTGGACGGGACTAAAAGGGAGAAGGACTACTGTCTAGCATCACCTGAGCAGAAGGGAATTTTAGCTCTGATCGACCCTCCCAATCTTTTCTCTCCTAGGTTAAATAGAATTGACTCTGAATAATATACATTATTTCTAGAGAGTGGGAGCACTATTAATCCTACTTTTAAAGAATGTGGATATTTTAAATCCTTCTGGGGCCCCTTCCTGAACAGTGATGAACTTCCTCAGGATGCGAACTTTATAAGCACGAGGTTAGGACATGTGGGAGGGGAGGTGGTAATTCACATCCTCTCATGAAAGAAGAGAGCATTAAGCCTCCATCTTCCTTATATGTAGATTTTCTAGCTGGACAGCTGTGAAGTTAAAACAGGAAAGTGGCCATGCTTTAGAAGAAAGAAATGGATGTAACTACACTCAGTAGGAAGTGTGGACATGTAAATGCATCTCAAAGATTTTGCTCCTGGACTCCAGTTGCAGTAAAGCATGGCCATGCTATGCAGTTTTATATAACCCAAGTACATCTTCCACAATTAAAGGGAAATAGTAAGTTTTAAAGATGATGTCAGCAGAATTCAGGTGCTTCCAAAGCCAGGAATCAGCTCAGTCTGTGACTTCAGGATCATGATTCTTATGACAGACCCTTGCCTAACATTGAAAGTCTGCCCCCAGTACTTAAATGCTTCTTGAAACACACATTTAAGATATCAAAATGTAGGGAACTTACAAACTTTCCTAAGTTACTTGCAGTCATATATGTTGCATCTGTATTTATTAAATGGTGAGAGAAAGGAATATTTAAACAATGAGATAGTCCAGCTAGAATTCAGTCCTTCAAAAAATATTAGTTACCTAAAGTTAGACAGGAAAGATATTTCAGCTGGGTAATAAATTCTGGGGAATTATGCTTATTCCTATTGTTTCAGCTGTCGATTTGGACAACATATTCTATTTATTAACTACACTCCACTCTTTTTTTTTTTTTTTTTTTCAGCTTAATTTTGATTGTTTCCAACCATGCTTTTACTCTTCTATTTATTAATAGATCAGTTAGTAGTGCAATTTCTTCTGTTTCCACTGAAATTTTCCAGACCACATATTCCTCGGTAAGATCCATTTTGTTTCACCTCTGCGAAAACTGCAGGCAATTTTGTTTTATTCACTGACCTTTATGAATAATTAAGTTTGCTGTCTATCTGATTCTATTGTCCAGTCCCCTTTGCCTCTACTATTTTTATAGGGCATAGAGAACTCCTCATTGTACTGGAAATGCATCTTCATTCATAAATCCCTCATGCAAGAGGAGGAATAACTTCGTCTATGTTATTGTTACCTCTCTGAACCAAAATAGTAACATTTTATATTACTGCTGACCACTGCCCTGAACCTCTTTGAGCTCAGTCTGTCTCCAGATCCTGCTTCTAGTCGCTTTTCTATACCACGTGATTGCACAGGGCATAAGCACTTTTTCTTATTTTGTGTCCCTAATCTCATTATCTCACACCTCTCTACATTTAATTGCATAAGGCACTTATCTTCCTTTGGGCACAGTCTGTTAAGTCATCTTGACTTTTTTTCCTTCTTTTTTTAAATTGGTTGCTCCTTCCTAGTATGTATCATCAACAAATTTTGTTCCCCTGATGTATATCTCTCCTGCTGGTTAAAGCAAATTCTAGTAGAGAACTAAATGGTGTGGAAGAGCATGCTCCCTTTAGAACGAATTGTTACTCTTCCTCATGTACTTTTCCCCTTTGGTTTCATAACCATTCTTTAAGCACATATGTGTCTGTATTTATGACACACTTAATGACCTTCAAGCATAAATTTCAGTGGCATGTTAACTATGAAACTCTACTCAAGTTGTTTTAACTCTTCTGGTTCCCTGTTCTTGAGTAATCCATACATTATTGCTGCTTATCTTCAACATCATCTGTGGAAACTTTTGCTGTATTCTTCTTCAGCATCACTACAATTAAGATCAGCTTGGTGGAAACAAAGTAGGAACACAGAAAATATATCTGATTTGAAATGAGAAACACACCAATATGACTGATTTCTATGAATAGCTATAACACAGAAACTACTGGTTTTACATTCTATATAAAGATTTTAAACTAAAGTAATACTAAATAAATGTTTTATCAGCAGACTGGAATGTCAGTATTGTTTATGACTGGTTTTGGCTAATTAATATTAATTTGCTGATTTAGTAAATGTACTGCAGGTTTTCCTTTATATACCTTTAATTTCTTTATACATTTTAAATATTTTCTTGTTTTATCTCATTCAGAGATTTTAGTTTTACAGACCATTTGTAACTAAGTTCTCTTTTCATATCATTACAGAGGCATCATCTGCAGCCGCTCAATAATTTGTCTTTATGCATTCAAAAATGCTTTTCTCATCATTTATCTTTACATGTGCAAAGAAGCTATTTTGTCTTCTTCCCACTCCTTATAAATAAATAAATTTATTAATAAATAAAATGCTAAAAGATCATTCTCTTATTCTGGTGTTCCATTAAAGTCTAAAAATTCTCTGAAATTGACAGCATGGAATTAACCATTATGTGAATTTTCTTGGGGGTGAATAGGGAAAACTCCATGAAAGGAGCTATTTTCTTGTAATAATTAACAATCATTTAACAATCTCATGGGTTTGGGCTCTCAGCTGATATAGATTGCTCTGCTGGTTTAAACCAGCTGAGAGTCTGACACGTCAACACTTTCCTCTATTGCCTATTATTTTATACTGAATCAAAATTGCATTTTATATTTGTGCAGTCAGAGGGAATTGAAGGGATAGGAAAAAGGCAAATATTTAATGTTTATAGTTTCTCTTCTGTGTTTCCATGACCCTTTTATTTCTGTGCCTGCTTTAGATAGTTACCACCAAGAGATACTTTATAGTTTTTACATACTTGCCAAAGCCCTCATTATTACTCCAATTCTTCTTTCTTTTAAGTGAGTAGAAATTTAAATACTGACTTTAGATTGAGAAGATTTAGGACAAAGATAAGTACCTTAGAGAGTAGTTACTCATATCAACACATAAATTAATAAATAGGAAGTGATTAGTTTGTACACTTAGCTTTAATGGGTAAAGGTAGCCATGAAAGCAGGTATCTCCTATAGTACAGATCCCAGGCAATATGGAGATTTTCCATATAAACAATTTCCCACTGACCATTTTTATATCCTCATTTTCGAAATGTGCATGCAATAATCCAAAGGACTCTTCTTTACCATAGGTCATATGTCAGTACTTTACGGACCACAAAACCCTGAAGGTAGGAATAGAGGTCAGTGTAATATCTTCCTATTAGAGGCTATCTTGTTCTTCAATTTTTACATTATTGCTATCACAGGTATCATCAGATCTCCTTCAGTTATGGAAATGCTCTTTTAGAGTGATGATATGATAGGATTAAAATTTAAGCACTCACGTTTAAGAAATTAGAACAAAGTATTCAATCTTTTACCCTCTTTTTCCCTTCCTATTGCAATGGACTGAGCCTGTAAGTTCACACTGTGCAGATTAATGTCAACACTGCCAGCTTTCCAATATTCAGGGAAATTATAGTACACACACATTGAAAACCTCAATGTCTTTTTGAAAGCCTTTTCTAAAGCATAATTGCTCATAAAATAATTTGTAATTTAGAATTGTACAGACTAAGTTCTTATGAATGCCCTCTGGTTTTGTGCTTATAGTAATATATTGAAAGAAGCAAACAAACTCTTTTCAAGGTATCAGTTGAGCTCCGTCTATTCCCTCTGACTTCCCTGTTAACTCTGAGGATTTTCATTGTTAAATAATTCCTGAACGTTTGTCACATAGTCCACCCTGGGATTTGGCCCTGAAACTAAGCATGCTCAGGAGCAGCAGGAGCTGTGTGAGAGAATGGGGGGGAGCTCTGTAGCTGCTACCATCCACACAATTGGGCAGGCTGCATGTGGCATTGCTTTTTGAGGTCTGGGAGGAGAGAGGTGATCGGTTCTGGGAGGTCTTCCACCATCCTCAGCAGTGTATGCCACAATAGACACCCCAACCTCTCCACCCAGCTGATGGCAGATGGGTTTTCCCTGTAAATGTAAATTTCTCTGAGTTAGCCCACATCTGAGACTGCAGTGGTTTCTCTGAACACTGAAAAAGTCTGAGGGAAACCAATTCAGAACTGACAGCTGCCCCTTCTGTAAACATAGTCAATAAAGGAAAACATTCTAGCTAATGTAAATCCTCCTGTCTCTGCATGAGTAAGGCCACTGCAGCTTGGAGCCTTCTCCTTTATAATAGCTTGTGAAAAGATGGGATTTGAGATCATTGCTTTTAGCAATTTCCTCTGAAGAAAAAAAAGAAAGATGCTTTTTCCTCTTGAAGTTTTCTATAATTAATCTTTATTTCATAATTATATTGCTGGCTCAAATTTTACAGGCTTAGACTGTAAATAACAACTGAAAAAATAATTCAGGACTGAAATGAATGAGACATAAAGCTAATTCCTACCAGCTTTCTTCATGTTGCATGACATGACTGCTTCTTGAAACTGGCTGCATCTACACTGTGCGGGAGAGGATGCTACTTTAGGAGGGCATCTGCATTCATATCATCCTGATGCCTGCATGCTTTGCTTTGGAACAGGCCAACCAGCTTGGGCTGCAGCCTGCATCCTTACCATCTTGTCAGGTTTAGACCCTGATGCAAGGTGTCACCTTTTCCATAATGCCCACAGTTCCTTGTAGAGGGAAAAAGCTGAAAGCAAGCCCAAGAGCCAGATAAATTTCTGCACAGGCAATCAGGAGACCATGATTTGGATTGCACTGGAAGTTAAAATGCTGAACACTAGAGGTGGAACCCAGTGTAGATTCTTAAGAACTGAATACCAATTAAGTTTCATCATCTTGCCATGACTAACTGAACTTAACTAAGAAATTTAAGTTTTGTTGTAGTTGAATTGGACTTGATCATGGGCCAATGCAGACACACAAGAACCTTTCTCTGAGAGTTGCTCAAACTCTTACGACAGAGATTTCAGACTCTTCTGACTGAACTCCTGATACTGGCTCTCCAGTGGAGTAATATCTGCTGGCTCAGAGTGGGTAATATTAATCCTATTAATGCCTGAACACAGACCAGAATTTTTGCAGGAGAAAAATTTTGACATAAAGTTTTTTAATAATACCAGAGAAGAAATCTTTATGTGAAGATAAAAAGGGGCACAAGATATAAGAGTGAGGGGCTTGAATGCTTAAGGAGCATTTTCCTAACAGTTTGAAACAGTGTCTGAGATTAGGGAAGTCTGCATGGTATGACTCTCCAAAGGAGAATGTTGTGTTACCTGTAACCATTTTTCAGTTGCAGCATGTTCTCTTACTATCCTTTTAATTGGTTTTAGTTGTAAAGTAATGCTGTCTAATAGAAAGAAATTGTTCCTTTAAAATTGGGCCATTTCTTTCTAATGTCAGTTTCCTTTATAATTTACTTTTAAAATTAATTATACCAATAAATGCAGTTTACAAACATTCATTATAAACACCAGAGAATCAAAATAGGAGAGATGTGACAAATACTCAAAATGTACAGAAGTTTGAGATTTGTGGTCTGTGTCTTATAAAAAACATGAAAATCTACCCAGAACAGAAATCCTAACTGAGGACCAGAAATCTTGGTGTTCATTAAGCACATAGGAGACTTTACAAAGGGCGGGAATCATTCTTCTCTACTTCTGTTGCCATAAAACCTGTAGCTCTGAGATCCGTAATCTCTGCCAAATTTGATTGAAACTGGCCAAAGTTTAAAAAGTCTTTTGGCAGGCAGTGATAGCTGCAGAAAACAGTTGAACATGTCTACATGCATGTACATACACAGACTGCATTCTATGGGAGGAAAACCATTTTCAGCTCAAGCTTTAAGTATCTGCATTGTTGTGCCCAAAGGGATAATCATTTGTATTAATTATTAAGGGAAAAAAATTCATATTAGAAATGTTTAAGGAAAATAGATCCAGTAGCACTGTGTAGAGAGCTCTCTGATTGCTCTTCATGTTGCTCAAAGTTGAGGTAGTCTTTAGGTACTCTGTGAGCTGCCAGCTGGCATCTGTAACAGATATTTCTTCATGCATAGCCCTTCAGCAGCTTGCACCACTAGTTGAACTAGTATGAAGTATCTAGTCACATGAGAATTAATGTACTTCTTTGTTTTAGACACATTAACATTAGTTTTTTACATAACATTCCACAAAAAGCTGATGTGATAGAATTAAATATTTGTATTGAAGCTTGTATAATAGAAGGAAAAAAGAAGACCTGTTTAGTATATTAAAATACAAACAGCCTTTTGGCTGTGGCTGTGAACCCAAGGCATTACCTCCATGTTTGGATGTGCTAGAATGAGTTGCTCACTCCTTTTTGCTTAGGTCAGCAGCTGGTAAAGGTCCTTGGGTGAAATAGGTGAAACCTCAGCAGTTCTTTGCAAAGGCATATGTGGTTCAATGAGCTGGTTCAGATTACAGTGACTAACTAACACTCACTTATCAATGACACACGTTTTTCTTTTTCTTTTTCTTTTTCTTTCCTTCCTTCCTTCCTTCCTTCCTTCCTTCCTTCCTTCCTTCCTTCCTTCCTTCCTTCCTTCCTTCCTTCCTTCCTTCCTTCCTTCCTTCCTTCCTTCCCTCCCTCCCTCTTTCTCCCTTTCTTTCTCTTTTTCCCTCTCTCTTTCTCTTTCTTTCTCCCTGTTACCCTCTTTTTCTCTCTTTCTTGTCTTTTCAAAAGCCAGTAATTTAAAACAGACAGTGCTGTTAAAAGATGCCTAGTTTCTTCTCTAATGGCACAGCAGATAATTATCTCTTGCAATGTCATGTTGACCTGTTTTTGTTCTATATATCTCTATTCTGGTAAATTGGGAAATCCAGCAAGTTCTGTGCTGTATACTTGATTTTACTTCTTTCTTGAGGACTTCTGTGACTATTAGTGGCAACCTGCTACTAGTCACATACAAAGAACCTTCCTTTATCTGTATGGCATTTTATTCTTGACCAATGGGTTTCAAGTATACTTTTGGTTTTGAATGTTTCATTAGTCACTGCATCTTGCACAGTTTGTTTGGATCTTAAATTGATATGAATGTGGTTGGTCTCTTAGATGAAAATAACAGAGATTTGGAATATCCTGAGATTTTCTCGCTGTCTGGCAAATTTTATGTTCAATTTATATTTGCCATTTTAGAAGGAAAAAGTTACTTATGAGAAGACAGCAAGACAAAACACAGTGTCAAGGTCCCTTGGATTTGGGTTGATATGTCCTTCTGCCAGGTTTCCCTGCTGCTCATTCCATTCTTTAGTTGTCGTGTCTACTTTGGCATTAATGTCACCCATCACAAAGTGTAAGTTGTGTTTTGGTATTCTGTCAATCACACTTTTAAGACAATTGTAGAATTTGTCCTAGTCAGTGTGTTCTTCTGTCAGAAAACACCTCTGCATGATTGACATCTTTAGGAACTTGGTTTGCAATCTGGCATATATGATGTGCTGGCTGATAGCTCCCAAACCAAAGTGTGATTTTTCCACAAAATCTGTCATGGTGAATGTTACCTGGTTTGCATTTTCCTTGTCACACAGATGGTTCATCTTTCAGTGGGTTCAGAGATGGGTCCCCAGTTTTTATCTTTAGCAAGGATAATGACAGGAGTAAAGAAGAGAACATCAATGCCCCTTACAGGGGCTTGTAAGCACATGGAGGGAGAGGTACAAGAATATTTCCCTGAAAATCATCAGGACAAACCACAATCCCTGCGTGTTTACCTTGCCAGAAGTTCCTATTCCCGTGAACAGAAGCAGAGAATCATAAAGCAATTCTGTTAAATAGCTGGTCAGATTATCCAGGGTGCTGTGAATATTTCCTTTCTGAGTCATTGCACTCTGGAAAAGCTCTCAGAGATGGTACAAGCTCTTCATATAGCACTATTAGTCTTAGAAATTCAAACTGCCAAAGCAGGGAAATAATGAAAGAACTGTAAGACCCTGAAAACATTGGCATGATATGGAAATAAAATGAGATTTGTCTTAGGAAAATGTGACTGCACTGTAAGTAATAATAATTTGAGACATATGACTCGACATGCAGGAGAAACACAGAAAGTGGTAGTACTGAAAAAAACCCCAAACTATGGAGTGGAAGGTGTAGTGATGAGCATTTCATTGCTATAGCGATGGGATAATACTGAATACCGCTTTGGACTGTCTACTTAAAAGCATCCTTTTTCCAAAGGAACTTCTGTGAATCCTTCTGGAAAACTCAAGTCAATTATGGCTGTCACATAGCAAGAAAGATACTGCCAGTCTGAAGGGAATTTGGAAGAGCAACAAAGCTGATTAAAAGATTGGGTGGACTGAGGTATAAACATAAATATATAAACTACTGCTCAATCTTAATTAAGCCACAACTAAGGTGATACACAGAGTGGAAGAAAATCGGGGAATGGGATAACATTAGCATACCCATTGATATGGCTATAGATATCCAAGAAGTGTTTCTTGTGGTTACTGTGCATTTTGTAATTAGCACTATAAATAAAACACTTTAAATGGCTGTTACAAGGAAAACCCTAACTTTTATTAGACTGCGAAAAAGAGAATCATAAAGACCCTTAAAAGTGAAAAGTCTCTAGCACTGGCAAAGGTATAGAGTAGATAATCTCACAGTTGCAGGGAAACAGATTGGATGATCTTTGGTCTCTTTCCCTTGTTTCAGATTCTGGTGCCAATGTGCATTTACTATTAGACTGATTCATTTTCTTTTCTCATTGTGGTAATCTTTCACCTGCTTTGCTTTCAGAGTAGGAATGTAATATATTCATGTAATATATTCATTATCAATGTAATATTCAGCTAATCTTCTGCTTATGCCTTGGACTGTTTCTTCAGATTACAAAATAAAGAATATCTTTAAAACTAAAAAAAATATTATTTGGAAGCCAGCAGTGGAAATAAGTTATCCGTCTTCCTATTTTATGTTAGCTGTGAAATATTTCTGGCTTTCCTTAGTTATATACTTTATACTTTTAAAACAAATAACACTCAAAAACCCCCAAGAAAAGCTGCTTGTCTAAAAAGATAGACTAGTTTATTTCAGAAGATATGGAAAACACATAAATACAATGTCCATGATAGTCTCTTCAGCTGGCAGGAACAAAAATTATACAGTCTTGGCATTATTTTTGTCAATATTAATATAATTGACTAGGGGACAGGGTAATCTAACAGCAACAGCTTTGGCATGTTACAGTGAAGCAAAAAAAAAAAAAAAAATAGTTAATATCCTCAACCTAACCTTCATATAATCGCATTACCTCCAGAACCTCTGTCACTCATGACAGATGTCCAGGGAGAATTTGGTTGTGAGAGGATGAACAAGAGGATAAGTGAGACTCTGGTCTGCAGCTCAGCAAAGCCACGCATAGCTTCCAGTAATGCCTCAGACATCCTCCATGAGCACAGGGATGTTGCTCTGCCAGTGGTTTATATCTCTTGCCTCTGAATGGTCCATAATAATTCTGCCTTCTCCCCATCCTGAAACACCATCTTTCTACTTTTTCTGAGCAAAAGCTCTGTTCATAAATGCACCCGAAACACCTGCCAACAGCTGGATCAAATCCACTGGCTGGCAATGAGCATGTTTTGTTGGGGACAGAGCAGCACTGGCTCTGTCTGCCAGCGCTGTGATGTGCCTGCCAGCAGCTGGTGTCGTGGGAAGGTGTGAAAGCATCACGGCCACCACCACTCCTGCCCCACAATTTAGCAGGTACCCTGTGGTTTCTGAACTGAGAAGCCTCATGCTTTCCCTGAAAAATATATATTGTCCTAATGTAATGTTTTTGTGTCACTGTAGCTGGGAACCAGTGCAGCTAAAAGGAGAGCAACAAATGTATGTTCTGCAGTTTGCATTGTTCCCCTAGGTTCTATGTCTCACACCTAAAAAGGATTTGAATAGGATTAGCAAAATTTTAGAATAATGTCTTTCTTTCTTCAAGCCTACCTTTTAGACATTACTTGTGGTAACCTGCAATACCTTGTTTCACGTCTATTTTGGCAAACACTGATGTTGATGTTTGTTTGGTTTGCTTTATTTAATTTTAAATGAAAATATGCAAAGTCCTGCAGCCCAAGTTTGCTGTGAGGTGAGGGGCAGAAATGCCCCTTTTCTGATCATACTCCAAGACAACTTCAATCAGTCATGATTCACATCTTCAGATTCACTCTCCAGACTAACTAAGCAAAATGCTGATGTCCATTTAAATTAGGATCCTCATCTTCCTACTTTTCAGCTCTTTCTGACACCATGTCAGGAGGGAGGAGAGAGCACATTTGAGTAAAGCTCACATTAATAAACAAAGTAAGTTTTATAATGGTGTTGAGTGAAATATAGTGATATTTTGACCCTTGTCCATAATTGCTTAACTGGTCTGATATGATTGTAAAGATTCAATATTGGAACAAGGCCTGGGATACAAATATTTCTAATATAAGTGATATTAATTGGGTTCTACATAAGGGATTGTTACTGTAGTTAGAAGGATTTGTGCATTACTAGGAATGCCATTATATGTGTAAACTACATGCAGAATGTTTTTTATTGCTGTTTCCAAATTGACTTTAGGTGAAAGCACAGCTGGGTGGGGAGGAAGCAGGCATTTAAATATTCAGCTCCCACTTTTTGAAAATTGCACTGCAATTTGGAAAGTGCATTCTCTCTTGGGAAAATTAGGCCTTAAAGTCCTGCTGCAGATGACTGATGGTGCCAGCTCTCCATCAGTGCCTCCATTCCTGTGATCACTGGTTAATTCTCCATTTAGATGGCATGACTAAATTTCATATTGTCTGCTCACACAGCGAGGAAATGTACTGTCTGCACTGTCTTTGTAGAGATATTAAGCAGAAAAAGAGTCTTCTGCATTAAAGACCTTTTTTCCCAAGATCACCCTTGTGCTCACTGATGTCAGTAGCAGTGGCCAAAGGACCAAGTTATAAAAAGCTCTTGGGTCTTGAAAAACAGAATAAAGCATGACACTGGAATTTGGTCTTTTTTAAGAGAGAGAATGGCTTCCTCGGCTATTGTCTTGTAATGGACCTGGGTTAATTAACATTTGTTTGTAGTAACAGAATACAGTTACCCAAGTTTAGTGATCAACTATGGCTATAATTCCACTGAGGAAGCAGTTTTCTTTACCATTGCTCCTGACTGCACATCTGTGTACCTTAACGCCAGCTATGTTCTCCTCTTGGTGCAAGGGACCACACAACTGCCCATGGAAACATGATATCCTTTAAAATTATCTAGGAAAAAAAGTCAGAGAAGTTTTGTGTCCATCCATGTTAGGGCTACAAAAAGCCACCTGTGCAGGTAATAAGGGAGGGTCCATGACCGTGCAGCTACATGTAGAAGGAAGTGCAGCTACCTCCTCTAGTAGAAGCTTGGATTTAAACTGGCTTCATCTGACCATGAAGCCTTTAATAATGCAGTTTCATACCATGCTGACTATGATCTAATGGTAGAAATGATGTACCCATTTCCCTTCCATCCACTTCCAAGATTCCTGATCCATTGAATGACCATGCAGTAGCCTGGATCAGCTTGATGAACTACTGGAAAACTAATCAGCCATTCATGGCTGGACCACAGCATAGCTGCACAGCCCTGGAAAGAGTCATGGGATGAAAAAAGTTGCAATTGACCTGATCAGCAGTAGCTGCACTTGAAATAGATCAGCACAAAGTTGAATAGAAACCTTGAAAAGTAAAGGTGAGTTCAACTTGTTTCTCAGTGACAGAGGGTGACATCCAACTCAAAATGTTTTAGAGATTCACCACATCCCCCTCTACACAATTCAGTGCATTGCTTGTCTCAAGGTAGCATCTTTAGTTTAAGGAATGTTAGGTTCCTTTTCGTTATATGGAACCATTTACTTGAGTTTTAGATGTACTTAATCCCCCAAGGTGCTACATTGCATTTATATGCACTGTAAGGCCATTTTAAGCTTGCTGGAATGGTGCTTGTGAGGCCCAGTAGAAAACAGATATACTCATTTCTCAGCTATGTTCCTCTATAGATGTCTAGATACATTTTGGTTCTTTCTTCTGTTTTTTATTTCATGTTGAGTTCAGTGGCATTTGGGGAGCCTCTTGTGTCTCTTGTTCTCTACTAGAGGGGAGTCAGAATTTTGTGGGGTTTTTTTGAAGGGAATCTGTATGAGGATTCACATCAATAAATATTTCTGAAATAAATGAGGGTGATAAAATTCGGCTTAAGAGGGCTTCTTTTTTGACAGAGATAGAAAGCACCAAAGTCTCAGTAAATAAATGCCTAGTAATTGACTTAC
This sequence comes from Zosterops lateralis, assembly GCF_965231275.1. Lineage (NCBI taxonomy): Eukaryota > Metazoa > Chordata > Aves > Passeriformes > Zosteropidae > Zosterops > Zosterops lateralis. The sequence continues at coordinate 26,061,567 of NC_139763.1, forward strand.
AGAAAAAAAAAAAGAAGTCAGCCTTTTAGTAAGTTGTATCATTAGCAATGCAAAAACAGTCCTTGACGTTATTGTTACAGAGATTTTTTTGCTTGTTTTTCTCTTCCCGCTTCCTATTTCTAATTCAATCTTTAATATTTTGCAAGATTTTGCCAACAGAAAAAGCCTCTGTACATCCAAGTGGGTAGAGAGTGGCTGGAATGCAGTTCTGTCAAGGGAGAGAATGGGACACTCGGCATTAGGAGGAAGTACTGTGCACTTAGAGATGAACAGTTTTATTTTAATCCTTTCATCTACTTTAGCTCCTTTTTGTTTCAACTGCCATAAACACTTGCTGTGGAGCCAGTGTTCAGTGCTAAAAAGATTTTTTTTGTGTGTGTTCCTCTCATTTCTGTTGAAACATGACACTCAAATTGGAGATAGGAGCAGAGATCAACAAACCCTGTCAGCTCTTGTCAACCCAGGTGTAACAGTGTGATCTTCTTAAATTGCTTCTAATCTGCCAAAGATCTCTTTATCTGCAGTCTCCATCATGCTGTTTGCTCACATTTGGTTAACACTCTAAATTTCCCTTTTGGAGGTGTCACTGTTTGCCATTTAGCAACTAAGAAGAACTGTGAGAGCAGCTTAAAGCACATGGATTTGGGAAGCTAGAAAAGCTGATTAGCTATTCAGGGAGAATAATCTTATTGAAAGTAGTAAGAGCTGTATAAAGAATGCTTTTCCCTTTCCTTGTAACAATCTTCTAATTATGTTGTCAAGCTTGCTGTCGTGTTCTCCCCCTGTGCCATTAAGAAACCGTTTTCTAAGTTAAGAAAGAGATTTCCAGATTGTGATGGTGTTTGCTGAATTATTTTTTTTTTTATTGTTTAAGGAATCTGTGTGTATTAAGCCAAACATTAAAAAAATTATTCATGTGTAGCATAATTATCTGAGATGAGGCTCTCAAGGCTGTGGTGGTGGCAAGAGCGGCAAGGGGGTGCTCGGCGGGTGGGGGTTATTGTTCCATATGCCAGGGGATTTCATCTCTGACTGGGATCCGAGTCTAGGAGGAACCTTTGGGACTAAAATATGATCACAAATCGATAGGTGCTCAAGGGATCAGAAGCAAGTCCAACAAATATCTGCAGCTCCAGATTTGCAAGCAAACCCAAATATTTCTTGGTAGTGGATGAACAAGCCCAATTGTGCCCTAATCCACTCCTTTATTTTTCCTGTTGCTCATCTTTCGATGAAAAGAATACAAGCCAAACTTCTAAATATTCCCTTCATATTGGATGTCTGGTAATTCAGTGACTCAGTATGGATCCATTCACTGGTATCAGCATGTTGGTGGACATACAATGTCATATAATTAAAATAAAATATATTAGTTGCCAACCAAACCCAGACCTGCTCAACTGTCTTCCTGTTTCTGATTAATGGCATAAACACCACCTATCCTATGGCTTTAACTTTAATATTTTCCCATTAAAAATGCAGTCATTTGACCAAACACAATATCAGTAGTATTCATTAATTTACTTTTGATGCTGAGTCTCCAAATAACAGTTGAATTTCATATTAATAGCTGGTAGGATTAGGTGTATCAAATCATACCACAGCTGAGGAAAAAATCTGCAGAATAACTATCTTTATCAAAATGACTAACTATGGTGTCAGTTCTGACACTATGCATTGTGTTTTGTTATTGAGACCCAGTGACTTAGTTCTTCCTCACAGTTAATGACTAAAGGTGTGTAGAAAGTGTTACTGAGCAAATACAGTGCACTGCATAAGTTTTTTCTTTGAAAGTATAATGGCATGCCATCACATATTTCAATTTTCTGGATGTTTCCCAGAGTCAAATTTCTTCTTCTCTCATTTGCCATTGTGTGACTCCACTTAATTCAGCAAAATTACTTTTTATTTCAACAGCAAGCAAAAAGAATTTGGCTACAAAATTCTCCATACACAAAATACTTGCTACCTGAGTGAAAATAGTTCTGCTTGACTGATGCTACTCACCAAAGAATAATCATTTTTCTTTATAATAAAGTAACAGTCATTTTAGAAGTGATTAAAAAAAAAAAAATCCTCTTATGTTTTTTACCATGTCACATACATATCCATTGTGCTACTTAGGTATACAATTGGCCAGTTGAAAATTTTTATCACTTTCTCATAAAATAAATCAACCATTTATACACACACATACACATATATATATTTATATATATAGAGAGATATATACATACATATATACATACATACATAAAACAAATTCTCCTGAAGACTACCAAGTAGGCTGACAGAAATTGTGAACGTTTCTAACAGAAACTTATATAATTTGCACTTCAATTAAAAGGTGGGGAAATATTTATGTACAATATTTTTGAGTTGACAGATCTGCGGTTTCAGATGAAACCACAGCGTATTTTCCAAAATGAGGCAGAATTCACTTTTCCTTCATACATGCTATGCACCGTATTAGCAAGGACAGTATGTTCTAATCCGTAAACATGCTGAATTTTATAGGAAAGCTAATACTACTACTTAACACAGAATTTGCCTCAATGAGTGGAAAGCCAGATGTGCCTCGAGGATTTGACAAGTGGGAAGAAATTGATATATATTTCATATATACATGTGCATATTTCTTTTAGTGGATAGAGCTAAACTTTGCTCTCATAAAGTATGCATCTACAGTGAGAATCTATTTCTCCTAAGTGAGATTTTCCTTTTTTTTTATAGTGTCTTATCAGACACTATAATCACAATAGAAACCCTGTAAAAAATATTGCTATTCCCAGACCCAATGTCATTTTAGAGAGTATGAATCATATGTAGGTTTTTTGGTCAGTGTTAGGTTTGGCAAGACCCTTAATAAGCTAACTCTACCACATACTCTTCTAGGTTGGGAACTCCACACCTATGGAGCCCATCTTTTCTCTTCAGTGAATGTTTTATCAAAGCAAGTTTATGATCTGTACCTAACCTGGCATTCCTCCCATAATCACATGGGATTGACATCCATTTCCTGATCCTCTTTTCAATGGTAAAAAACAGTATTCTTTCCAGAAAAAGTATCTCCATTTCTTTACTTACTTTACAAATCCCTAACATGAGGAATTATGTCAGATTCTGAACTGCTATTTCAACCTCAGGAAATTCAGTGAAAGGAATGTGCTACAACCTGATTGCAAGAGATAACTAAAGGGTACATAAACTGGGGAATACTGCAGATTGCCTGTGTAAATTTTCATATGGTCTTTTGGCCATACTGCCTGCTGGTGTGTTTGGGAACACTCGGGTGCAGCAGTAGTGTAATAGGTGTATGTCAGCCTACACACAATTTGACACTGGGGGGCATGGGAAGCATCTTTGAAGCTGATAGATGCATTGGCTGCCTTCCATTCAGGGTAAGAGAAATAATTGTGTTCTTATTTGGAGCTGTAACAGAAATATCAGATTTGGTGCTCATTCTTTTTCAAAACTTTTATGCACTAAACAGGCTGCCACACAAAGGTGTAGTTTCTTCTTCCTACTTCACATTTCATTTGTTTTCTCTGCCTCCATCCTCAGTGCCACTACTGAGAGCTCTTCCTGTGGAGGATGGTACAAGCTTGTTCTGGAAGTTCTAGTATTTGGATCATTCATAAGCTGTATCATTCTTGACCCAGAGTATATAATTAGGTTTGATTATTCACAATTACAAATGTCTCAAATAAATCATAACTTTTATACATAAATTCAGTTTTTCATGGTTATTGCTATCCCAGTCCCCAAGACATAGGAGGATGCAGTCTCTGATTTGAAGAGCTTACTTTCAAATTTGATCCAAGACAGAGGTGAGCATAAATGAGGAAAGGAGAGAAAGAAAAAAGAAAGGCAAGGCAAGGCAAGGCAAGGCAAGGAAGAGAAAGAATAGTGGCATCTTATTCATTATATTGATTAGTAATGTCACATCTTGGTAATTCTGAATAAGTTTCAAGTATCCCTTTTATAAATCAATAAATAATGATTGCTGTCATTACAGAGCTTTTTAACCACTATTTTTTGGCTGATTCTTTTAAGTATCACTTTCAGAAGTGGCTCAAGAAGAGCAAAGGAATAGTGTAGAGAAGAAAAACAGAACTGTTCCCATGTATGTAGAATAACACAGATAAACAGTGTAGAGGAGAGTCTTCCTAAGAACCTGTCCATGAAACTACTTGCTTCAGTTTCCCTGGCAGAACAAAGAGTAACTTAATAGTCTGAAGTGACAGAAGACTGCAACAGGGGGACTGAACAAAGGCAAGATGGTTAAGGAAAAAGAGACATTATGCAATTATTGCTGCACTCAAACTCTGCACATATGAATGAAATCAAGGTAAAACACCAAAAGGAGGAAGACTAGATGGTGGAAAGGATTTGGTTAACCACATACTGCTAAAGGTTGAGCTGAGAGCTTAGAATAATTGTTACCTGTAGATGTATGTTTGTGGACAAGCTTATTATCAACCATAACTGTAAGGAACATTAATTTCAACTGAGTTCTTGTAGTCTAGAAGTCAACTGTCCAGGCCAAACTCCAGAGACAAGCAGCAGCGCTTCCAGAGCAATATTTCCATGTTCTTGCAAGTAGGTGGTAGTCATCAAGAACAGAACTGAACTATGCATCAACAGAATCCTGTTTCTGCAAGATAAACTACTTAAACATCCATGTGCAAGGGATTGCTTTCATTCATACAAGGCCCATTTTCTTTCCATGATAAGCAAAGAAATGTAAGGAAGTGTGCTGTGTTTCAGATTTTATGATTTGGGTTTGGTTTATTTTTTTGAACACTAGGACACTATGTAGAGTCCATCCAAGTGGCATTTGTTTTAGACACAGCTGCAAAAATATCTCTTCCCACTTCTTGTGTTACAAAGAGAAAATTTCAATTAAAAAAAAAAAATCTAAGATCAATAACTGCAGGTTGTCTTGACATAAAATGCCTTGTGAAATAATTCACAGGAAAATTGTGACTGCAGTTAGACAGATACTTCATCATGAATATTCCATTACAAACTAACTTCAGAAGAGTCCCCAGGAGGCAGCACAGTTGCTTCCACACCAAAAAAAAAAAAAAAAAACCCCACAAAAAACCCAACAACAAAACAAAAACAAACAAAAACCCAAAACCAAACAAATGAACCAAACCAAACTGCAAATGAGATATTTTCTCATTTGAAGACCCAACCAATGCCTGCCTGTGGCATTGATTTTTCCTAAAGGTTACATCACTGTACATCACTGTGAGAAATCAGTAGAACATCTCCTACTCAGCTGGTTGTTCCCATTGACTGTTGTGCCCTGTGATCCTCCAGGAGTTTAATGGAATGACCACTGCCATCACCCTGGGTGCAGCTTCCTGTTCTAAAGGGGTATTTAGAAATGGTAAATGTTAGCAGAGATTAGAAGAGGAAGAAGGAAAGGGAGAGGTAATCTTCACAGTGTCCAATAGGTATCTGCTAGGTTGGTCTCACCAAATGAGTGTGACTTCAGGTAAAGTATAGATGGAAATGTCAGAGGATGGGGAAGTTTCTGTTTGTGTTCTTGGCAAGAAGAGTTGTAGGGCATTGCAGAAAGGCAATACACCAAACTGGAGCCTTAACTTTGTTCCTAAAATGATCCAAAATAATTTCAAGCTTACAGGACTCCATCAGAGCTAACCAAGGAGATGGGAGTAGCCTGCCCTTTCCCATACAGAATGTGCAACCTTGGAGCAGTATCTTTTCTGATAATTGCTTCTAATTTTTGTGTAGAACAGTGAAATACATACTTCAGCCTGAGCACCTTCATGCTACCTACTGAGGTTTTCTTTGCACAATGTCCATTCCTTCTTTTCTTTCTGCCATGCCTCATCTATATGGCTGGATCAATGTGTAACTACATGTCAAAGTTCCAGCACTGATACTAGAGGGCACATGAATCTAAATGAGGTGATGAACTCAGCAGAGCAGATGGAATGTGCTCTGAGAGATTATAGTCAGAAAAGCATAAGAATCACTCACTGCAGCAGGTCTTCATATAGTGAAAGTTCACTGTTTTGGGCCATAGAGTTTTATCCCCATCAGGAATATAGTGTTATTAACATGAAATACATGAATGAGCCATAAATAAATAATTAACTAGTTTAAATGAAGGTCATGTATTTTCTAGTTGATGGGAATAAAGGAAAACAATCATCTTAATTTTTCTTAACTTTCTAGTTTCACTGTTCAAAACTAGAGCTGAAACCCCAAGTTTTCTTGCCTTCTTATCAGTCCTTTCACCACCAGTGTTTGGCTCTAGCATAGAATAAACTCCAGACTCAGAGTGTTGTAGATGTAGATGAGATGCAATCTAGAATCTAGGTTCACCTAAAAATGACAAGTACATTGTTCACCCAAAGCATTGTCTAGGCTCTTTTGACTGTACATCCTATGTACAACAAGAGGTTAAACACCTTCCTCCCATGTAGACTTTTGCATTGCAGACACCTACAGGTAAGGTGCCTGACTGTAAAGCTGAGCATTACTCATGAATTCCAAAAATAGTCTCTATATTTTCTTGTAGCACAGCTGCAGGTTATTGATCTACTTGGATGAGGTGGAGAATGTTTTATCCAAGCTGTTTCTCTTATTGCTTCTTGATATCGTGACATGAACTGGAGAAAGGAGTTATGCCTAGTTCAACTTCATGCAAAATAAGCCTTCATGGTTTGATTTTGGTCAGGTTTTCTCATAGAAGTAGAATCAAGTTTGTAAACGTGAACCAAACCAAAACTGACTAACATTTCAAAGGAACGGCACATACCTCTTCAAGTCTTCATTTCCAGTTGAATTTTGCTACCCAGCCACAAGGTAGGTCTGTGTACAGCAGGAAAGGTTTTGGTGGCTGAACTTCCTCACTAAGTGGAGTGTTGAACATTATAGAGCACTGAAAAAAGGAAGACAGAGCAGTAAAATGTGAATTAAGCCAATGTATCCAAAGCCTTGCCATTCCATTGGAATGTCTCCTAATTGCATCCCTATAACCAAACTAAGGTGTTCATAACTTTCTAATGGCACTACTATTGTGCCTGGTGTGTATGTTTATGTACTAGTTTGTTATCTCTCTTCACTAAGAATATATCCCCAAGATAATTTTATGATAAGATGCATATGAAGTATCTACATAGCATCGTCCAAAGTTAATCTGTGCACTGAATTTCTCCTTGGAATGTCCTCTTGGAATTGTATTCAGAAATGCGTTTTTACTCTTGATCCTCAGTGTCTTTGGCTTGCTGTTCTTCCCTTGCTTCTTTGCATAAGGACCTGGCATTACCCTGGTTGGAGAGCCACAAGTATTTGCTTTCTTCTGTTAGAAGTGGAAGAAGTAGAGTCTGCATAATGTATTTTCAAGTATACTGTTTAAAAGTCAGTTCAGGGTAAATTATCTACAACAACACTTAAAGAACAGTGACAACAATAGAGAAATAATATTGTTTTGCTCTTTCCCTCCCCACCATTTCTATAATCCATTAGTTAAACCTAAACTATGTCCTTGCTCAAAGTCATGCCTGTTAACAAGACTTTTCTTTCTTAGGTATTTTTCACAAGCCCTTTGAGAGGAGCTCACAAACTCCACACCAAAACGAATGGCTTTTTTCCCAGGAAGAGGGGGAACCCCTGGTGCTGAGAGTAAAAAGCATCCTAAATTCCTATGGAAAGGATGAGAAACACTAATCATGGTGGGAAAAACAGAAGAAGGGTATGAGTGTTCTTACTTGGGATAAGGACAAAGCAATAACGAAGACTATTTTTTTCTACATTGGTGGCTCAATTTCTGTGACTAATTCAGCCTAAGGAGATGACTCCTAGTCTAAGGCCTGGGCACAGTGAAAATGCTTAACTGCTAACACATCTCCTTCTACCCAGTGCAAATGTCTGTCAACATCCACTGCAAGAAAACATAACAACCATATGGGAAGTGTTCACAAGAACGGACTCTGCTTATAGCTGAAGAGCTGGTTACAGGTAATAGTAGTATCTGGCAGATGATGGTGCCACTTCATCCCAGATATCATGAAGATGTTTCAAATTTATAAGCCTGGTTTTAAAAAATGGTAGGAAAGCAAATGAGTCTGCAGCTGATGTCAGTGAGTCAGTCCTGCCTGCACCAGACTGTCTCAAAGTTTAACACCCACCCCACCCGCAAAAAAAGAAAGAATATGTCTGAATTTTATTCCTTCATTCAAAAATCCATAGACAGAGCAGAAAGAAATGCTGCAGTATTTGGCTGGATTGCCTGTTCACACAGGACATATCTTTCCTAGAAATAAGAACACAGCCTGTCTTGCACAGAGACCATTTTAAAGACTCTAGAGACTAAAAAGGTTGCTCCCTGCCCTGGTAAGAAACTCCAGCATTTATTTACCTTTACTTATGGGGATTTTTTTTTTCCAGTTTAATTTTGTATTCCAGCTTTTGTTATGCATTTGTCTGAAAGACAGAATAGCTTCTCTCTGCAGAATATTTTTTCCATGTCAGATAATCTAAAGAGAGTGATCAAGTTGCTTATCAACCCTTTTGCTTGAAAAAAAAGATGGATAGGCTTTCCCAAGAATGGCACTACATGGATTTTTTTCCATCTTTGAAATATTTCTGTGTTCCATTTTTTAGCTCTTTTGAGTATTTCCATCCCCACCCTCCCTTCTAAAAGATATATACCAAAGCTGAATACAAGGGTTTAATAGAAGTCTCATAAAGGAAAAAAAAATCAGTTATTGGGTTTTAGTTCATATTTCTATATTTCCAATTAGTGAAGGCTACATTGGTCACAACATTACAAATAAAACTCAGAATTAGGCAGTTATTGAAGTCAACACTAATCTCCTCAGAATTTTCCAAGACAGTTTTCCACACTATAGATAGAGCTGGTAATGTTCATACAGAAACATTAATTCCTAGATTTCTAAATGCTATTTGTTTCTAAATATGCCCATTTCACATAAAGCACATAGCAGTGGATTACACTTTACTCCACCCTCTGATAATGTACTAAAAACATTGTTTCACTTTACCTAAAATGGCAGCAACCAAATTCAGGTTCCAGTAGTGCTGCAACAGTTAAACAAGGGCATAGGTATGTGAGAGAGAATACAGAGTAGAGGAACCAGCTCTGCAAGACATTACAATTTTTTTTTGTACCAGGAAGTATTTGTAAGTCTGAGTGGAACAGAAAGCCACTAGCAGAAAAGTTTGGGAGCTACTTACCTATGTAAATTATTAAAATAATTTGATGAAGTGAGACCAAGGACCATTCCCAAGAAGCTCCAGCAGTAATGCTTATTGATGCCTTCCTATTAGCAACCACATTTTAAGACCTGTCACTGAACCAAATTTTAATCCACCCAATTTGCACCTGTAACCTAAGATTTTTTAATCATGCAGTACTCTTTCAAAAGCCTTGGAGAAATCCATGTAAACTATGTCAGCACAGTTGCCTTTATCAAGCAGACCCATAATCTTGTCAAAAAAAGCTATCAGGTTTTTTGACAAGACCTACTTTTCATGATACCATACTGACTGGCATTAATTAGATTTTTAATCTCTAAGTCTGTGTTCAGAGAATCACAAATTAACTTTTCATCAAACAAGTGAATTTACTCTGCTATCCCACAAAACAGATCAGACTCCTCTAAATAACCAGATTTCATGCAGGTCTCATTCTTTTGGGGCTCCCCAAATTTTAAAATGTTTGCTTTAAGTATCCGCATTAGATAACTCCTTTGGTATCTTCTCTGTCTTTTTCAAGACTTGTATGTGAGTTTCTAATTTTGAAAATGTCACCAACACATGGCACAATTTGAAAACCAAAAAATTCCTGGCTTCACTTTTTATAACTAAATATTATTAATGTATTAGCATTATTCAGGTGCACCATTGGAATGACTTCTCTTTTAAAAGAAAATTAAATGCCCAAAACAAAAACTCAAGGGGGCATAATTTTTCCTAAATCCCTCTGGATGTGTGTGAGTTCCTCCTTTAACATCAGGTACAATTCATTACAACACATTTCCCGGGACAGGCCAAGAAATTAAAGAAGTGGTTACTTAAAGATGACAACAATAAAAGAAAATTTTCTGTGGTTTTCAGTGCAGCTCAGCACTCATGAGGTCCCTTCTGTAATACAAATTGATCTTTCATTAACACAGTTCAGAAAAGATTTGGACCAACAGCAGAAAGTCAAGATAAACATAACAGCAATGAAGAGGCAAAACCTGTGAAAAAATACCAAAAGTTATGTTGAAATTTGCTAAACTTTGATAGAAAGGATGACAGGGGAAGAAGCTAACAGCCTTCTAGTACATGAAACATACCTGCACAGCAAAAATATGAGTATCTATTCTCCTTAGCCCTTAAATGAATTGGAGAATATGCAGAAGACCCTCTAAAAAGAAGAGTAGCAAAGTCTTGCAGCTGGTGCTGTGGAGACAGTGGTGTCTTTCACTGGATGTTTTTCTGCCTTAGGTCATGAAGTAAATGGGTGCTCCCACCAGGTGTCTTCCAGTCCTGACAGTCTGTGTCATGGCTAGCAGGAACAGGGCTTTTCTGCCCAGGGTCTATCATGAGACTGAAGGTGTAAAAAACTCTCTTTATTTCAGCAACTCTCCTTCCAGTTGGGAGGTTCTTTCCCTGTGCAAGTTTGTGGTGGGGTTTTTTCTACAAATCCTTAAAAACAGACAGTCTGACATTCTCATCATCATAACATGGAGTCATTTCCATTGTTATGAGCAATGAGTTGAGAAGTGAGGTAGATACCTCTGTCACTGTAATTTGCCTCTATTTGTCAGGCTGTATTAAATGTTCACTTAAGAGTTATTTTATCATTTTTAAATTATCTTGGTATTTATTTTATTTACTAATAGCAAGATTTTGTGTGGGCTGCATGTAGCGGTAGGCAGCAGCGTAACAGTGATTCTGCACAGCTGCTAATGCCTCTTCTTCATGGAGAGTGAGTGGGAAGAGCGAGGAAATGAGTGGAGATTTGGCTTCTTCCCTTTGGTGTGCCAGCTAGCACAGTTGAATCATCACAGCAGGGAAAATGTAAAACTGTGTATCAGCAACAGATGACTTTCCCTTGGAGCACAAGAGCAGTGCAGTATACTTTTAGCTACCTCTCATAAAAAAACATGTTAGATGGTACAGAACATACCACACCGATGCTCAGCTTAGCCCTGAGTTAGTTGGTTCAGGCGTGAGGTGTCAGGCAGACACATCAGTGTGGTATTCCACCCTGGCTAATTCACCCCAAGTGACTGGTATTTCTCAAGACCTCTATTGTGTTACATTGAAATCTTAGTGAGACTCAGGCAAGATTTAGATTTCAAAACTCCAAATCTCTTCAGATGACCACCAAGCTGCTAATTGTAAATGCTCCTTAATATTTGGCATGAAAATTGTCTTAGATTTGTCTTCTTCTGTATACGTATGTCTCTCTGTGTGTGTGTGTCTGTGTGTGTGTGTGTGCATGTATCTAGCAAGGCATCTATAGACACCAAATGCTTAAGCCCCTGTGTTCTACCACCTAGGCTTTTCTTTCCTTCTTGAAGCTGACTCCTAAGAGGTCCATGTCAGTCAGTAAGAGCTCTTCAAAATCACCTTTTGGAGCAAGTGCTACATAAGGTACAGGGGCAATTACATTCTATTAAATAACTTGGTAACTTTGGATGCCTTGTGCTAAGAAATATGACTTCTCATTAAAGACTGTGCCCTGCAAAAAGAGTTTGGTACACCCTAGAGGATGGCTTTTTGCCTAGGGGCTGGTCAGCCTCCTATCATTATCCTGAAAGAGTCCTGGACTCTGGAGTTTACTGTTGAGAATTGTGTTCGTGTCATAGACAGATATGGTCTTTTTATAAAATAATTTTTTAAAAATAGTTTAATGGAGATTAAAAGCCAGGTATATTTCCTTCTTATATGAGCTGCTTAGCAGACTCTATGTTCTTCTCAATGCACTCATAAAAGACCCCTTTAGATCAATCCCATGAATATCTTCCACCAGTGGTTTCTAAAAATCTTTAGGGATTATTTTTTTTTCTTGTTGCTTTAAAGGTTCTGTCACCTTGGTTGTTGCAAAAAGGCTATGATGATGTTTAAATAGTTATCCTGCTAAAAAGGCTATGATGATGTTTAAATAGTTATCCTGCTACTGCATCTGCTTTTTTTTTTTTTTTTTTTTCATACGTCACCTTCCAAGGTATAAGGACAGTCACTGGGCATTAAATCATGTAGCTCAAATTAATAGCTCACAAAACTAAAAGTTTCTAACTAAATATTGTGCTATAACAAGCAAGGGATAAGAAGGACCACCCCATTCCTTCAATATTTCCTGGGTTTTCATTCTTACCTGTGCAAATTTAACAATAATTTACAGAACTTTAGCAAATAAACAGCCAGATGTGCCCTGCTTTAGGATCCTGTCAGCACATAGTCAATCAGAGTAACTCATCCTGTTGAATTTTGTACATCTTCATACCTTGCTGAGCTGAAACAATATTGGCTTCCTTAAAATGGCCTCAGATTTTTGTCCTGTAAATCTGATGGGATTCTTTCAGTTTTATCTGGAAATCAAAAATCTCGGCAATACTTTAATAGTTAATGAAGAATTGTAGTATTATGGAAATTGACAAATCAAAAAGGCATGGCGCTGTTTTTCACCATGTTTCAGTGTCAGGAAAATGGAGCATTTTTCCTTTCCGAATTTGACTGTTCATTCAAAGCTCCTTCAAATTCATGAAGTTGTAATCAAAGCATTTTTATTTATATGTGAAATTCAATTAATCTTAAAAGAAAATACCTGCATGTAAACATACTAGTTAAGCTGTTTATCTTCATTTTTTTCACTTCAGTGATTGAGACTGTGTAGAATAGACTGTAAAAACTGCACCAAAGAACATTTTCTCTTTTTATTGCTTGTCAAATTATTGCGGTGACACCCATAGTTAGTAGTGAAACATTGTGAACCACCGTTAGCAACAAAAACACAGAGTGTGAGTTGCTCATTGAGTTTAGGTAATGTACCATAAAACATAGCATGAAAACACTAATTTTGTCAATATATATTAGTAGACAGAAACAGTGTTTACCAATGAGAAGGTTTTAAACATAGTTTATTTATCTGGAGGACTTTTTTAAGCTCTACTTAATCACTTTATGTTGAAGGAGCAGAACCTGCAATTTGACCTGCGTGTCAGTCAGTCCTGTGGAGATGTTATACCTGACAAATGCTGACATTTTTACAGTGAGCGACACATGCGTCATATCTTTGACATTGAGCTATCAGTTAAGGCATCAGTGCTATTACACCAACCATGTTTTGTCATTTTTATCTTTACCATGTTATTTTGATTAGTCTTCCATTATATTGACATACATGCAACATACAGGAAATTTGTAGGTCATCACTTCAGTCCTGCTGGTACTTCTCTAAAGAGTCTGAAGACAGCACCTGACATTAGCTCCTTCCTCACAGACCTGCCCTGACTTTGGGTCTCTTACTGAAGATGATCCTGAGACTATTGTTACAATGTGGCTGTAGGAGCTGTACAGATAAGAGCTAGTTTTATTTAATTTATCTGAACTGTATAAAGAGAATCATAAAACCCAGTATTGTCAACCTTTAATAATACTACCATTGAAACCTTTCATTATCTTAATATCAGTGTATTCAAGGAGAGGTTCTTTGTCTCTGTCCTTTTTCTTAAGATGCCTGTTTCTCAGTGTTAAGTAGCAATTGTTGGTTAAGACCAGCAGAGGGGAAAGCATTATTTTTTGGATAGCAAAACAGTTGATCTAAGCACATCATAATAAACTTTATAATGCAGCAAACATTGCAGGTCATACATTTCTTCATTATCTTTTCTCAGTCTTTCCCATAAGGTTTATTTTCTATGTAGCTTCTTATACTGCTTCTGTGGTTCTAGATGATGAGATCTGATGAGAACAACTTTTGTTGCACATTTCATTCTCTGTCCTATCACTCTTCAGGGGAGGAATGGTGAATGTAGTAGATTTGGCTATGCAAGCAGACTAAGAAGCAGACTAGGATTTGGCTCTGCAACCAGACCCTATACACTATAGAAAGATATGCAATGTAGATTCAACCTAGAACACTTCCCCAGGCCACTTACTCAGCCGGACATAAAGCACTGACTCCTCACAAAAAACTCAGGACCCTTCCAGTTAGATTCTTGCTGCCAGTGCCTAAGCATCAAGGCTGTTTCTCTTCAGGAAAGCCAGGGGCAAGACATCCCAGAGAGAAGCAGTGTGAATCTCTCACCGCTCTCTTGAAATCCAATGGCACAACAGTCATGGTGACAAAACACATGAGGAAAGCTGACTAATGGCAGTACAGAAATAGAAACTGTAGAGTAAATGGTCAGCAGCCACAAAAGCCACACCTGGCCACTAGAAAAGAAAGGTCAGGATCTCAGGATAGTCAATGTCCTATACTACATATTGTCAGTTATCTAGACATCCCAGGAAGTGGACCACACCTCAGGAGAAAACAAAAAGTATTGATAAACCTTATCAGCGCTGTTAGGAAAAAACGTTTCTTTCTGGACTGTAAATGTGGTGCCATTAATGTCAGCTTGTGAGCAAAGCATGACAGGTGAACATGGAGAGCTCTTCATGGAGTATCATGATGGCCCAATCTATGCCAGCTCACACAGTGAGCATCCTCCAGTTCTTCTTACAGATCTCATATTGGAGACAGACTTGGGAGGATACTGTTCCCCTGTATCACTTGTATCATGATTTCTACACAGAGGAAACACTGAACTGCAATCCAGATGTGAACAGAACAAAAATGTCCCACAAAAATGTTAATCTGCATAGGCAGGAGACTAGGAGTATTAAACATGTCATGGCATTGTAAACTCATGGCATCACAAATAGTCCAGGCACAGTCCAGGTACAAATTCCACCTCTGGCATCACCATCCCCTCAGAGTTTGTGCTTAGGTGAAGCCTACCGCCAAAATATCAAAGAAGGACAATTTTTCTGCTTCTCTACCACCATTACTGAAAAGCAGTCCATCCTGGGAGAAGGAACCCCTCTGTGGCTTTTGTTCATGGAAAGCCAGAAGTGTAAAGATGGATATTCTTTTATTAGCTAACGAATGGCAACTAAATCTCTTTTCAGCTTCCTCCAAAAAATCAAGCACCTCAGGTACCTGAACACCTGAAGCCTCTCTATTTTTTTATCTATTTTATAGTCACTGATATGTTATGGTTCTCATCAGATAAAGTGACAATCTGATATAACAGCATTATTCCTTTAATCTAAATCAGATTAAATAAGCAATGTTTTTAATGAATTTTGCATATAAACAAATTACTTGGTTTCTTTGGCTTTGTAAATCTCATTTATTCATTCATTCTCAGAAGTTTTTACTAACTCTGTCTTCATTATTTGAATTTCATATTAAAGGTATGGGAATGAGCCAGACCTTTTATCTTACCATAATAAACATCTTGTAGTGTAAAAATGAACACAGATCAACCAAAGCGTATGGCTGGTATTCCCTTCATGTGCTCTAACACCTGGCAAAATTATTCATTAATTCAACAGCCGCATTTAAAAGCAACAGTTCAAAGGCCTGTGAATGGTAATATAACATGTTCAGAACTCAAGAGCTCTTCAGCAGTGTCAGAGTTTAGAGAAAGAATCATTTCCTGTGAGATGGAGGGCTAGGTAGAGCGAAATAGTCGTTAGGAGGATCTCCACTCTGTAAACTTGTTTCTTCAGTGTCTGGCAAGGGCAGCAGATACTAGATGACAAGCATTTAAGGAGAGAATTTTCCACACTAAAGTTTCTTGATAAAGACAATTTCCTTGGGTTATGTGATTTGTTTTTTCTCCCATCAGGTGTTAGTCACCAGGTGAAAAGTGACTCATGAAGTAAACAGAAAACACACGAAGCAAAAGAAGGATTAGGACTTTTGGCGCAATACTTTTAGTTGTGTTAGAAGATGATTGGTATGTCATTTAGCTTCTATCAGCTGAAAAGTGTAACGTGCTAATCACACAGAGCTATTTACAGGGTTCTTGTGTTTCTCTGCAGCAGATGAAATGCACCCTATTCAAGATGCTGCCCCAAACTGGATTTGTTGCACCTCAAATGCCTTCATCCTTCATTTTTGACAAGCATTTTTGCCAAAGACTGATTCCTACTTCTTTTTGGAAGCTCTATATATAGATTTAAAGACTATGTTTAGTTCTTCATGGAAGCCAATAATTCCCAAGCTTTGATCTTTTGGATGCTTTTACACAGGGAATTTGTATGAACTCAAGGCATAAAGAGTTGGGCTTGTGCCATCCTTAACACAATCCCAAACACCCATAAGTATCTGCAGCACACTTAAACATGACTGCCCACATTTACTCAGATCCCTACACTCCCAAGACTGCCTTCTAGGGACAAAAACGTCAAATCCATGACTGAACAACAAGTGCAGGGCCTTAATTATACATTCATGCTGCTGCGTAGAAAAAGGTGTCATTGGATTTGTAATCTAGTGACCCACAGATGTTCCAAGTCTTACAATGTAGATGCACATTTTAGGATGTGGAGCATGTGATAGATGAAGAAGGCCATGTGCCCATGTCTACCAAAGAGTTTAAAGAGCCCTTCTAAAGCTGTTCACTACCAAGATTTTTGCTTTTCATGTGAGCAAATGTGTTCATTTCAGGGAGCCTGCTTCTTTGCAGGAGTGCAAAGGAGTGCTACAGACTTGAGCTTCAGGAGCTGATGTATCTTTCATAACAATTTATTTCTCCTCTGTAAAATCATATACCATCATAAGAGGCCCCATGCAAGCTTACTGAAGTCCACTAACATATTTCAACAGGAATATAATCTCCCATAGACTGCAGTGAACACTGAATCAAACCTTAGGTGAGGTGGTTTACAAGGTTCAGAAATTATTTTTTATTTATCTCACCATTTTCTTTCCTTTGGTGATGGTATATTTCTCATACAATAAATTACTGAAATATAAACTCTCATTTACATCTTAAGATACTATCTCCAGAGGATGGAAGCAATTATTCCATAGCACCTTTCACCTTCTTCAGTCTATGTAATTTTAAATGCCTCCATCCATTAAGTGATTTTAAATTGATCTTCTCCCTTAAATCCCCAATCATTCCTCTCAAGGTTATTCAATTATATGTGTTGTATTGGGTAGTGTTCCATTAAAGGTTTTCATGTTTTTGATCCAGTAATAAGTGCAATCCTTGGGTGAAGGAGAGGCAGCTGATGGTCTTCTGTGTTTATTTTGAGACCTATTTTTTCTGCGTTAAATTGTATAGACAGAAAATTCAGGTCTTTTTAAAAATATGGAGGTTTTTACTTATTATTTACACTGTTTGTTTTATCCACCCTCTAAGATGCAAAAAGTCTATTTTGTTTTATATAGATATTTTCTTTATAATTAAAAAATGAAGAATTAATTCAAGCCTAAATTTCCAAAAGGTAGTTTTTAAATGAAAATTGTGTATTTCTAAGTAGCATAAAACAAGAGAGCTGCATCAAATGTGCTGAACCCCTGTAAATGTCCACTGATCTCAGGAGGAACAGCAACTAAAGAATGAAACTTTGAAGTCACACTTCTACACACACTACTTTAAAAACACAATCCCTCATTTCAGTTTCCCACTGTACAGAGAGGAAAGACTTCTTGATATGAAAGCATGTATTCTTTTCTAAAGATTTACCCTGGTTTTTAACTATGTCAGAGCAAGATCAGCTCAATATGCTAAGATGATGCTAAGATTGTGTAAAGATTAACATAATATGCTGGAATCAAAATAGACACCTTATGAACCACATTTGCAAACAGGTTAAAAGGAAATCATATTCAGATGTACAGGAAGGAAAATTTCTGTCATAACTGTTTTCCCACGAATTTTACAAGTGGCTGACAGTAAATAGAAGCAGTTAACATTGTCCTCTCATTGCCTTGAAATGGAACTGCAGATGATGTGGCATTTGGCATTGTGACCTGTTTCAGATGTCTGTCACACTGTAATGTGTTGAGTCTCTGTACCAAAAACAAGATATCCAGTGTGGGAGCAGAGGTGACAGATTGCAAGAGCTCACCTTACAACAGGTGCTGATCCAGGGATACAACCACTGTGTCAGGCTGAGAAGCACAGCCCCATTAACACTGGCACAATGAAGGAAGACAAATGCTTCTGCAGTAGATTACAAGTGGATAGAGTGTCCATGCTTGTACCGCTTTCGATTTGGATCACAGGTACTTTGCAAGGCTGCATTGTGTTACAGGTGGAAATATAGGTTGGATATTAGGAAGAAGTTTTTCACAGAAAGAGTGATTAAATATTGGAATAGTCTGCCCGGGGAGGTGGTGGAGTCACCATCCCTGGATGTGTTTAAAAGGAAACTGGATGTGGCACTTGATACCATGACCTAGTTGAGGTGTTAAGGCTGGGTTGGACTCGATGATCTTGAAGGTCTCTTCCAACCTACACATTCTGTGATTCTGTGAAACTGAGGAAACAGCTCTTCTCCCACTCAAGATTATTGCCTAATAGAATGAAACTGAACACATCCATCCTTAACTCTAGTGGATTTTTTACTGGGTCACGTCACTGACTTCCAGTTAATTTATTCTGATTAAATGAGAGCTGCATACGGACCATAGTGTATCTAGGTTACATGTATTCAGCCATTCGATCCCATTAGCTTTGGGGTTTATGACTACAAATATAAAAAATTATTATAGCCTTGGTGAGTGGTGAACTACATGCTTCACTGGATCATGGAATCATAGAATAGTCTAGGTTGGAAGAGACCGTAAATATCACCTAGTTTCAAACTCCTTGCTGTGGGCAGGGGCACCTTTCACTAGACCAGGTTGCTCAAAGCCCCATCCAGACTGGCCTTTAACAGCTCCAGGGATGAGGCATCCACAGCTTCTCTGGGCAACTTGTTTCAACATCTCACCACCCTTCAGCGAATGCTTTAATTGTTGTAGGAAACAGACTCCTAGTTCTGTTAAATTACATTAGGCGACATTCGATTCCCTAGGATGTCTTTGAGTATAAAGCTCTGGCAAGCTTCATTGACCTCAGCTGACATGTAAGTAGTGCAAATTACCTAAAGCATATCAAAGATCCATTGAATCAGTGAAAGTGTCTCTCACACAAATCAAGCTTAGGTTTCCCAGCAGCCAGTGATCATCCACAGCAGCCTCTACCTAACATAATCACAGGGTCACTATCTATGTGCCTGCTTCTCAAGTCATAATGGTAGCATATTTGTATAGTGTTTCCACTTTTTTTTTTTTCTTTTGGCCCTTTCTTGCAGCTGCTGGTTAGTAGCATTTTCCTCTCATTTTGTTCCATGCAACCTCTTTGCACTGAATCCCAGATGCATGTGAAATGGCCACAAAAGAACTATCTGGGTTAAATGAGTACTAAACAGGTTTAAAATTAGTGCTTATTGTTTGGAAGCAGATGCAAGCTTCAAACAAATGCAAAACATCGATGCAAATGCAAAAAGGAGAGCAATTTGAAAATCAGATTCTAAGTACTTGATTCTATAGGTTGTTTTTTCTAGTAGTAATACCCAGAACAGTTCTGTTAATGTAATGGAAGCTCATTGAATAACTACTCTACCAGCATTTGTGTCTGCAGAGTTCATGAATCAGCAAAATAACTCAGGTTCCCTGCTATTCTCATTTTAATGAACTGTTAACTCTACAAAGCTACTCTTTTAGAAACTAGCAAAAACTGCTACATGTCTCTATGTGTTACATTCTACAGAAATTATTATTAGCTTACAGTTTTCACTGTTTTTTTTTCTTTACGTTTTCCACTATTTTTTTTTTCCGAGGGCTACTTGTATTTAGAATCAGTCCTGAAGATCTATAGTACTGAAGTCTAATGTGTTTTATCTTTCCATACTACATGCAAATTGATGGCAGCATATGAGGGGAATGTCTGTGACAAATTTCTTCAACCACACCACGGATAAAATACCTATCTTCTTCTGAATTTTCATTCTTTATCCTGCTGTGCAACTTGAAGCAAAACCAAGTAGTGTATTTGTGGTAGCATTTGGGGTAACGTCATGGAGGAGGTTTGCTCTAGACATAAGCAAAACAACAGGTTCCTAGCATGGCACATGTATAGCAGTGACAAAATCATGGCTTCAAGTGACCAGGGCTGGCAGGGGGGCTACTAAAAGCCAGACACAGAATGAGACTCACTCCCCAGGCAGTGGAGTCATGGCTACTTGCCTCAGGAGCAGAAATAGTCAGTTCCCCCAGTTTGGTGCCCTGAAATTAATTTATTAATTTATTTGTCATACATCATTTTCATACCTTTTATTGCATTTTATTTGGTTTTGGCCTTGTGAAGCCTTGAACTGATTCTAAACTCTGAAAATATCACAGTGCACAAGAGGCAGAGACCATCCAGAATATCATCCCTAGAAATTCAAGTTCTCTCTGTCCCAAAGAACAGAGGAAATGTATAAGCCTCTCCAAGCAACCTTCACTGCCAGTATGGTCCAGCTCTGTCTCAGTGGATATTCCTCTGGATTCTCTATGCTTTCTCTATAAGGAGCAGTTACAAAACTACTCAGCACAGATGAAAAACAGTGTTCAGGTCACAACACACTGCCAGTTGCATTGCTCCCTGGGACACCTCAACAAACAAGTTAGGCTCTGCAGGACTGCTTGATCATCTATCCTGAAAGACTTTTTAAGACCTGCTCTTAGAAATTACTTAAAATTGTCACTTGGATGGAGTGCAGTGCTGAGAGGGAAATTAACTTTCCATAAGTTTCTATGAAGTGTGCCAGAAGTCTGTCATTGTATGCCAATTAAAATAACAGTGATTTTGGTGTAGATACCCAACCACTGAAATCAGAACAGGGATACCAGATAGTTTCAAAAGTAGTTCTGAACATCGGTTAAGTGTAATGGCTTTTTCGAAGGGTTTTTATTTAATGACAGCATTTGGGGAGGAATGGAGTAGAAAACCATGAAAATGAAATGGCCATTATTCCCCAAAGTATTGTTGCTAGCAACCTTTTGCGGCTTACAGTAGATGCTCACTGGGATTCTTTTTCATTGCAAGCCACATTCACTTCTTTACATTATCCATGTCACTGGGCTCTAGTGCCTCTAATTTTACCTCTGTTGTCTGCTTGTTTGAGATCATTCAAATTGGTTGGAAACATTACATTTTTTACAATTTTAACTGGTTATCCTTTTGTAAATATTACTTTTTTACATGCATAATCTTTTTCTGTATTGGTAAATTCCAAAGGTGTGAATAGATGTGGAAGTCAGAGGATGAAGAACATATTTTCCTTTAAAATATATGCTTGGGACATGGATAAAATTAATGTATTTGACAGGATGGCTTATGCTCATTTTAAAAGCATAGAGACTGCTCTTACATGCTATAATAGCACTGCAGAGTAGGGAGCTGTGTCTTGGTCCCTGGAGCCACAAAGGAATAAAGATTGCAAGTTAGTGCTGACATTTCTGGTTTCAGGAATGAGGAAATTTCCCTTTCCCACCATCTGAAACTATTTTTGTGTACCTGATCTTAGTGGAGCTCCCTCAATGTGTTCCTAGAAACCACCTGAACTCAGTTTTCTTTTACCATTGTGGCATTTTTTGAAGGAAATACCAAAAATAATTTGGCATCTCTCTCTCTCTATCATCACCTACCTCTTGAACTCTGCAGAAAGATTTACCACAGATCTGCATGCCAGCAGGTTACAGCTGTGATTCCTCCTCACTTATTTCTGCCTTCATCCCCAGTCCATGCTTAAGTCACTGGGCAAGCCAAAGGCTATCACACAGATAGATATTTCTCCAGACATGGAGTCATTACTGTCATTAAGGTGAGGTAAAGGCAGATACTGATCCTAGACCTGTATCAAGAACTGTAGGACAATCCTGGACACACTCAGATTGTGACAGTGAGAATTAGTGCCACTGTGACCACACTGAGGAGAGGTACAGACCAAAAAACAATTTAGACTTTCTTGCAATCCACATAGTTGCACTGAAAGTATTTTTAGTATGCAACTGCTGACTATTGGTCATAAATACTTGTTTTGTCCTATAAATAAGTTGTAATAATCTTGTATAATTTTTTTTTTCAGATTTTATTATTTCTACAGAGACGTAAGGTTCTAGGAATGTATCCATGGATAGTTTATATCTGGGTGTTGTGAAGCTCAGCACT
Source organism: Zosterops lateralis (assembly GCF_965231275.1). Taxonomy (NCBI): domain Eukaryota; kingdom Metazoa; phylum Chordata; class Aves; order Passeriformes; family Zosteropidae; genus Zosterops; species Zosterops lateralis. The sequence continues at coordinate 26,083,838 of NC_139763.1, forward strand.
GTCCAGCTAGAAGCCAGCAGAAAGTATTTACTATCAAAATACACACTACTAAATTAATTTCTATACTACAACTCAACCTCCTGGTTGCTGGAAAACAGAGCCCTTCTGTTGTGTCTGAAATCCTAAAATTTTTGCTTTGTGCTCACCCTTATTTTAGGGGGGAAAAATGAAGGCACGCTTTTTGCTAGATTCAAATCATTCCTGCTGAAAAGAAGGTAGACTATAATACTTTACAAGTTGCTTCAAAGGATGGTTGTAGGAGCCATCTACGAATCAATGATTCCTGAGAACTTTTTAGAACATGCTGTTCACACATGTGAACAAACTGAATTTTTTCTGCTAGAGAAGAATAGCTTTGAGCCATGACTTCCAAAGCATACTGACAACAGCTTTCTAGACTGTGATCTCTGTCAAATCCAAGATCCACAGAGATGTTCCTCCACATTCCGGATATCCACAGCATGCATAAAGGAATATACAGCAATATTGTAGTGTTTGTCTTTTTATGAAGCATAATACAAACTCTCCGCTCTCAAGAACCTTTACTACATCACTGAGAAATATCCCACAAAATACCTCCTCAGCCTATACAAATGAGCTTCTACAATTATGATAGATACATTATATGTATCATACATAGAAAGAGAAAGAAGGGAGAGGGACTTTCTACACCTTATTTCTGTGTGGATGAAAAAAGCCAAATACTAACAAAGGGAATTGGGAAAAAAGGTAAAGGAATAGTTACTCTCTGAAAATATAGTGAGATTATTTTAAAAGGAAGCTTGCATCATAGTGAGACAAAAAAGTTCTGGTAAGGACAAAACCTACACCCATTTCTAGAGACAACAGAAAGTGAAGAAAAAGAATGGTTAATGAACAAGATCTTAATTCAGTGTTTGCAGGTGTACAAATACATTTCCCATTATGACCTAAAGATTATGATTGTCAGATTTCTGTATATTCAGATGAGTGTGTTAATTAAGTAGCATTAACTATAAAGGATTAACTATAAAGGAATGAATTCTAAGAGAAGAAAATTAAAATAGTACCCATTCAGACTTTATCACGAATAAATATGTAAAAAATGGAAAATTGGAACTGACTCTACTTGAATAACTGGAGAAGGTCACAGATGTGATTTTTTCCTTCCATTTTTAGCATTATGGAATATGAAAGCTGAAGTAAGAAATTAAAAAGAAAGAGAATAAGCAGCATCAAGACACCACCATTAGTCAAGATCTCTGGCATGTGCTGTGGGACTATCCAGCCATGGTAAGAGCTGTGTGTTCTTAGAGTTTTACACAGCAACTTGCATGTCCTGTAATAAACTGCATGTTTAGAGGAAATCTGGCTTGGACCTTAAGTCTTCAGAGCATTACAAGACATCTGAGCAAGGAATGTGGACTTCTGAGAAATACTTTCTTACATACTTACAGACCTCTTAGAAGTCTCCAGCTTCCAGTGCTGAAGAAGGGAACAGCAAGAACAGAGCTCGCAACTGACATTTTCTTGCCAAAATAACATAAACAAGGTATCTGTGCTGTGGAGAAGTCCTCTTGTAAGAAAATAAAATATCAGACAACAGGATTTGGAAGGTGGCACAAGGGGAATAGAGTTGTAGAAAATGCAAGCGGCAACAAGAGATATTCTAACAGAAGGCAAGGAAAATAATTATCATGAGGGAAGTGGATGGGCACTGGCAGAGGTGCCACAGAGCCTGTGGAATCTCCGTCCTTGGAGATACTTACTATACTGCTAGACAAGTCCCTGAGCAACCACTTCTAGCCACAAAGTTAGGCCTGCTTTGAACTTTGGGCTAAGCAGATGTCCTCCAGAAGTCACTGTCAACCTTATTCCTGAATTACTGTTAGGATTATCTGAAATGCCCAGAGGAGGACTTTTTCACATATGTGAAACAAATCTCTCTGACATGAAGTAAAATGAAACAGTAGTACTATATTTGTTTATACTTCTGAGGTATTCAAAACACACAAGAAGCTCATATATCAATCAATCATATATCCATCAACAAGCAATATTTACCCCAGAAATGTTGCAGTCTGAAGCAGAGACAAAGACAGGTGAGAAGTATTGGAAAAGAACTAAATTATGGCATAATATCCAAGCAGAGAAGATCACTCCAGATAATGAAACTATAGTATGACAGCATGGTTGTTATTTACACTGCTCATCCATGTGGAAACAATGGTACACGAAACTCAATCACAATATACTTATAATCTCTCATGGGTCTTAAAAGGTAAACATGGGTATTTGCTGTGTTTACTGGCTGGAGTTTTCTTTTTTTAAGACCTGGATATGCCACAAAGTGTTCGGGAAAACTAAAGAAACATTATAAAAGCAAAAACAGTGTGAGCATTTCATGGCTTAGTATGGTCAACATCTAACATTTGGCTCAGTTGTTCAGGATTCACAACACCAAAAATTAAACTGGGATTTGCCATATTTCTAAGTATGATAATATAACCATTTAAGAGAATAATCATACATTAAATGTCTTCATTTAGTTTCCTCCAGTTTCAATCACTCATCGTTTCATGTGTGAACTCTCTTTCTGAAGGTGCTAATTTAGTTGAAAGCATTGGAAGAATACTTTGCTTGTTCTTTTTGTGAACATAGGTTTATAGGGTGCAGGCTGGATCCAAAATAATGAAGGTCAAAACTGTTGAAAATCTCAAAAGTATCACATTTATGTACACACACCAGAGAAGTCCCTAAAGTACCTTCATCCCTGTTTCTATACATATATCTGTGCAAGCAAGTCAAAAGTAGCACAGAGCAGTCAGGTATCATGATTCTATTTAAGCCCCCATGGGCTTTGTAAAAGAGAGGCCTGTCTTACCCAAAAGGCCCCAGCCCAAATGAATTTTAAAAACCCAAACCAAACAACCCAAAACACTAATCTGGCAGTGCGAGAAAACAGATGAATACCACCCTTTTCCCCTTTTGTCTGAAGACTTGTTTGTACAGAAAGCTGGCATCAGCTATTTCCTCTTATCTTTCGCAGACCCAGAAAAGTGACTGCCCTCTAAAAGACAGAGTATTCTTGGAAATGGGATACTTCTCTCTCCATGTCTTTTTTACTAAACAGTTCAGTAATTTGGGAATTAATAAAATTATTTTTTAAGGAGAAACTAGATAATAACTCACTACCTTAGTAGGCACTGATACAGAAAGGAATGTGGAATCCATCTAATTTCTTAGTGAGATGAATTTTTATATGTAAGTGGAGATATCTCATCCAAAGATGATGGGACCCAACAACCCTGAACTCAGAGCGTAGATCATGCCGTAGCTGGAGTGGGTTCAAGGTCCTTATCACTGAGTTGATTATTATTTGTAAGGAGGGGAAGGGGTAGGAAAGGTGGTTGCTGCAGACACTTGATTTCAGATGAAGATTCACAACAGAGACTTAGGGAGCCCTTCTTTGCAACACTGAGCCTTCAGGGGAATGGCAGGCTTTTCAATACCTACCTTAGACAGCTTCTTTGTCAATTGATCTGCTTTGGCAATAAGGTCTAGCCATGCCAACCTCTGCCTAAAGAGAGCACACAGCTCACTACACATTGAAGGACACCAAATGAAAGCAAATGTGCTGAGGGAACAAAAATCCTATATTGCCAAGAGCAGTGTCAGGGATGGTTCTCCATTCTTCCACTGAATAGTTTTTCCTTGAAAATTTCTGATCAGATGAGGCCCTGCTACAAGCCAGTGTACCACCCTAGCACCCTCAGCCCACCTGCTGTGGTAGCCCAGCTACCTTGAGGGACAGTGCTGGGCTGAAGGGCTCCTGCCGGCCTCAGCCATCAACACTGACACACATTGGTCTTTTCACAGACTTTAACACACACCTGAGTGGACAACACAGATGGTCTGTGAATAGAAATATTTTCTTCAAACAGTGCTTCTCCTCATGTATGACAGTGAAAAGATACAACAGAAGGATAATGCCAAAATGTTCCTACATGCAGGCATGCAGGTAAATCAGGAAGCCTAGCCTATGCCTATATCTGGCAGGCAGTGAATGGGAATTTTTTTAAGGTTATGACATCACAGAATCCTTATAAAACCCCAAAACATGAAAAGAAATAGGGTTTGCCATGAAGGGCATTTTTATAACTACTGACCTCTAATGCATTTATCCAAATATCTTTGCCTTAAACATCTTAATAGAAGTGATGCTATTCTCAGCCTAACGATTCTATGGTCATGTAGTCAAGCCAGTCTTGGAAGGAAGATGCGTTTCAGGTCATCCAAGAGTATTAATCACTCTAAGATCTTTAAATCACTAGATGTGCTATATTTGACTTCTATATTTGTAGCAAATACAAGAACACTGGAATGTATTAAAAGACCTAAAGAGCTCATTTTCTCTACTTCAGTCACTACTCACAGACCCTTCACTTAAATATAGGAAACTAATGAAAACTGCAAAGCAGAAGGGATTGCTATTTAAATAATCATACATTAGTGTTTGTACATACCATACCCTGATGCTGCAGTTTTGGACAGGATTGGACCATCTGCTTTGGACAGAACATTAACTCATGCTGACCTAGAGCTAAACTTCACTTAGATTGAAAACTGAGATTACAATTTTTTTAAAAAAAACCAAATCTGTATTTATTCCATTTTAATTCTACCTAATTTCATGCTGTACTGCAAGAGTGAGAGGATGTAAAACCAGCAATGGTAACCACTTAAGTGTATTCCAGTTGATTAACAGAAAGAACAGATAACTAAGCAAAATAGGAATTAAAAAGGAAACTTTGAAAAAAAAGCAATTGTAAGATTTAGGATGGCAGATTTTAAGATTGTTATTCTATCAGAGACATGTCCTCTGGAGAAAGGAATTAAAATCGAAGACAATAGCACAATTTATAAGAGGTAAAAGACAGGACAGGAATTAGGAAAGCTATGAGGGAATTTCAGGAGTAGGTATGTAAAAAAACCAGACACCAAATAATGCTTTATCTAAATACATGTGGATCAGGATGGTTTTCAAAAATCAGTGGTTCCATTGGGCCTTCTGGGAGTGAAAAATCAGTAAATTGGGATGAAGTCACCACCACTGTCAAAAGTTCTTTTTGTTTCAAGATTGTTAGAGAAAATGTCTGTTCTCCCTATCATAAAGAAGAAGCACTGTTAGAAATTAACGGTTTAGAGTTTTTGTTTAGGAGCATTTGTAAGAAAATACTATAATTAGTCTTGAAACACCAAAGAACTAAAACTTGATTCATGAGGACACTAGTGGGTTTAATTGCTGTCTCATCACCACTCTCAGGAAAAAGTAATCCAGACCTTAGACCCTTGCAGTTTTGAGCCACAAGGTGTACCTTGGGTATTGTGTAAGGAAACTTCACAGTCCTGAACATGCTGAGGTCCTCAGTGGTATGCTGTGCTTTTTGTAAGAAAGTTGTTCTCTGACCATCCCTCACAGACCCCTTGCTGCTTCTTCTAAACATGACACCTTGTATGGGCCACTCCCAGATCAGGACTGTGGTTACACTGCTAAGGAATTGTCTCTGTTCTGTTACATAAAGGGGAGGCTCTATTTTTGTACTGTCTCTTTGACTGATGAGCTGGAACGAGCTTTCAGCCCATGAGAGAGATGTCATGAGATTTCTTTGAGACAATAGCAGTTCAGAAAAGTATGTAGACTTAGGGACACCTACTCAATATCAGACTCATCTGCTGAACTGTCTCATAGCTGATCATGGATTTTAGCCAGGGAACGTGGCACATCCATTTTAGATTAGACTATACAACTCCCTGCTACGCCCTGTATTTCCAGTTTATATCATTCTAATATGAATTCAAATGGGGGGAAAGGTATTCTTACAGAATAAACCAACCCTCTTTCTTGGTCTGTGTCAGTTTAGCCCAAAGAAGAGCACAAGATATCTGGTCCCTTGCCATCACTGGGAGAGGAAGGTGCTGAGGGAGTCTGAGCCCACTGAAGAGTCAGCTCCTCCCACAGCATAATCAGCGATGGATAAAAGCTTTTTTATTTTGTTAACATGCACTCTGGTGGAGTTACCTTCCTCTTGGTTTGTAAGAGGTGATGGTTGCAGGTTTACTACTCTTCTGTCAGATAGAGGGAGGAAGCATCCAGTCCTTTTCCTTCTGAGGCTGGTCATTTGGGCAATCTTTCTAAGGATGCCTTTCTAACCCTGGCAGTAGAGTTTCTCTGTCAGTTCAAGTATTTCACCTCTCCGTCTTCTTCATTAAATGAAGAGCCTGTGGTTGCTTTATCGGTGAACAGGACATAACAGTTGCCTGGCTATAGTGTGAATTGTTTCCTTTGGCTGGAAATGTATGTAAAACTAATGTCCTATTTTTTTCAGCATGAAGTATCTTTTACCAGTTTAAGATGTTGGGATACTTTCAGGAGTTGTGACATCACTTCATATTTCTCATTTTAGTGAAATTTCCACTATTGAAATTAAATTAATCACAGAGACTGTGGGGCAAATTGATACAGATGTATATCCATGTGTTACATGTGACTGTGTTACAGAAATAAACATTAGTGAAGGTTCCTATTATGTAAAAAAAGAAATTCACTCTCCAGTCTGAAAAAAACATCCTACAAGGATGTTCAACAATGAAAGATGATAATACTTTGGTTTGTTTCATCTACCTTCCCTCCACCAAAATTGGCACTTACGTGCAGGAATAAGTTTCTTATGTTTTCATCGCTGATGCTGCTTCTGTCTACTCTCTGCTGATAGTTTAAAGCTTTTGTTAGTTATGGACATCCTTATTTCCTCACATCAACAGGCAGCATTATGAAGCAGTCTAGGAAATGCATTGGGAGCTAAACAAACACCACCAGGCCTTGTTCTGATTCTGGTGGAAACCAGCTGCTAGCTTTTGATTTCTCAGTTGTCAGCTTTGGCAACTGTATTTGCCAGGACAGCTGATTATTCCCTCCTTTCTCTGAACTTCTCATGGGCATTAGCTTCTAGGGGTAACAGATCTCCTACCTAATGACTAAGGAAGATCTTTACTTTTAGAAATATGGTTTTGAGTGGAAAATCAGCCCAGTTTTTTGGGGTGTACCAGCAAAATTGTCAGGGTGAGGACCAGATAGAGGAGGGAGCACAGCCTAAAAACTGCACTCAAAACCCTCAACTTGTTACAGAAAAAAGGTTGAACTTTCGTTCTAATAAGCCAGTAAATCAATAAGTAATAAAAATAATGTTTACGAGGTTATAAATGAGTTTCAAAGTAAACAGTGCATTAAGATTAATGGTAAAGTTTGCATTCCTTGTAGAACTATTGATGCGGTCTGGATGCCTGTAGATTCATGAAAATAGCACTGCAGCATCCATGTTTTAGAAGGTTTTTTTTCTACCAAGAAGTGCTATCTTTCAAAACAAAAGTTTGAAATTATAGAAGGCAATTGTCAGAAGCTGTTCCACATATTTTCAGCTTTATGTTATTAAATAATGTGATTTTTTTCCCAGTAGTAAGATTTTGACATTTAAGTAACAGCAACAGTACTGAAAAACAAATAAAATTAAATCACCTTGGAATAAAAATCAGGGTCCTATTTAAAAGTACTGCCTTACTCTCTATCAGGCCACCTTGTGTGCAGCTTTGAGAATGTTCTGTTGGAAGCAGACATTTATACCTTAATTTTTATGCATACAACCCTTTCCTTATCATTGTTACTTGCAGAATAGCAGAATCCATTGATCATAAGACATGTCCTTTAACACAAGTTTGGGTGGTTTTGGTTTGTTGCTTTTTTTGAAAAAGGCAGTTTTGTGTTCCAAAAGCTCATTAAAAATTTGATGTATTTGGATCTGGAAAGAAAGTTCTGGAAGAGCCACTTTTCCTCCATCAATTAGACAAATGATTCACACAAAGCCATTTTCACTGTGGACCTAAAGTCAGGCAAAATGAATATAGCCACTGCATTCAGCCTTTATGAATGTTGTCCAATTGAAAGTTCTTCTTTGCTAATTCACACTACAAACATTCAAGTATACTACTGATAGGTTATAGATAGTAATTTCCAAAACCGCAAGTATTTTTCAGAGAGTGAACTTCAGGACCTACCGTCTTCTAAGAAGCAGACATTCTTATCAATGATTGCAGTCCTTTATGGAGACAAATTCTGAAGTGGGAGGATACATTACTTAAATAATATTTTCCATAGGTGCTAGGCCATCACTCCTTATATTCTGGACAGAGTGGCATACTGTTTACCATCTAGATTCCATATAGATGCACAGGGAGGATCTTTAAAGAATGAGGTCCCTTTTTTTAACTTTGAAAAAATTTGAGATTGTCCATAAGTAAGATATGACTGATGCCAATTTTTATACAACAAAATGCAGCGTGAGATCCCTTGCAACCAGGCAATAACAAGATGCTGTAACAAACTGGAAGCAGGACATCCCCTGGTGTTTGCTGGAGTGGCAGACCCCGATGAAGGGGCCTGTCACACTCAATTAAATAACCTTACACAATCACTGGAATATTTTGTAATGCCTCATGTATTCAAATGGCTTCCAGAAACACACTACTTTCAGGTTTCTCTGCCTGGATGTTATGGTTTAATGTCAGCTGGCCGCTAAGCACAATGCACCCATTCCCCCTTTCCCCACCAAGTGGGGAAAAAAGGTAGAACCAACAGTTTGTCATAAGAACAGTTTTGTTATTATTATAAGAAAAAGAGAGAGAAGCATAAAACCCAAGACAGACAAGTGACACACGATACATTTGCTGATCACCCACCAACAGATGCTCAGCCTTCCCTGAGCAGGGAATGATTTGAGGCAAATACCCCTGCAGTTTATATATAAAATGCCCTTTTGGCCAGATCAGGGCAGCCTTCCTAGCCAGGATCCCTCATGGCTTTTTTGCAGCTCCTCACTGGCAGAACATGGGAAACTGAATAGTCCTTGTCTTAGGATAAACACTACTTAGCAGAAAACCAGCATCTTATCAACATTATTCTCATACTAAATCCAAAACCCAACACTGTACCAGCTACTAAGGAAAAAGTAAACTCTATGTCAGCTGAAACTAGGACACTGGATCTAACTGTTCTCCTATGAATTGCATCAGTCTTGATTTATTCTTGGTACCTTTTCTGTGGTTTTGCATGTAGTGTTTTCTCCTGCTAGGAAGAATATAAACCTGGCCAAGCATTACCAGCATTCTTACACATTCCACATGGCTTGTATAAAAAGGCCATGTCTTGATGATCTGTGCTTTTGTTTATAATTGTCAGAAATAGTCTTCCGCATGTGATTGAAAGAAAGCAAGCTGATTCAAGAATGTAGAGGATTGAATACAATATGGTCTTACACAGCAGTGGGAGTGTCCTGACAGTAGACTGGAAGGAACAGAAAATCACTTCTTTCTGCTGCAAGATTGATAGGTTTGAGCTTGGGCCGTCTTGCTGGCAATACATTGGAGGACAGTCCAGTAGTATTTACTGAACTCTACCATGCATTTTTTTACATTTGTCCAGAATATTTTATTCTGTCTAACACATGAGGTTCATGAGCCCTGACTGTGAGAACCCAGTGGTTTTCCTTATCTGTGGATATTATTAATCAACAACAAAATTCTACTTATTCCATTGACTTCTGGTGACTCAGATGCAAAATATCAACATTATTCTAGGCAAATGCCTTCCTATGTGACAGTAGCATCTTGAACATAAAAAAAGGAGACATTCTCCCTCAGAGAGTTTACCTTTTGTAATTTACAGTGCCAATCTTCATTTCGGTCCTAAAAACGTTCCCTTTAAAAAATACCGACTGGCTTTGCAAAACAGAGCAGTTCATGCCTGACTGCATAGTAAAGGCATTTAAAGGCACTGCTGAATAACACGGCAAGCAGATCCTAGGCATTAAACTTCCCAGGATTTAGAAATTTCCACTGTCTAACAGAAAGTGTGGCAGATCTTCCTATTAGAAGAATATGGTAGATATCCTTTCCTGAGGGATGCTGCTTGCAGTTTTCTCAACTTTGGGTTATTTTTTAAAGTATGCTAGCAATGAAGTTGTTATGGGGATCATGTACATATAAACGTTGTGTTCCACTAATGGAACTTCAAGGATGTTGTTTTGCATCTTGCCTAAGAGGCCAAATACGTCAATTTTATAATACGCTCAACCTGTAAAAGCATTTGTCATTAAAACTCCAGCCTCCTCACAAAGACGGATCTCCTATTAATGGAATCAATCAGTAGAGTTCAACATACCAGCAAATGAGAGCAAACAAAGCCAAACAAAATCCTTTTTTGCTTTGGATTTTTTTTTTTATGAAACCTATTGGCTTTTGCCTTTCAGACCCATTCCCCCTTACTTGCTGATTGTTTCACTGCCATTATGTCTAAATTAATGATGTGTTTGGCAGTCAGACAACTGATCCAATTGGCTGCAATGCCACATCTGAAAATGCTCATCAGTTCTGCAGCCTACTCATTTTTTTTTTATGACTGACATGAACACAGCCATTGAACAGTGTGCTTGCTCCCTCTCTCCCCACACACTCAGCACACAAAGAGCAACATTTACACTGATTTGGTAAATATGCAGCCGTGCTTATTGAATGTGAGAAGTTTCATTGTAGAGGAGTGGGGAGTAGAGGAGTCCAGCAACCATTGCTGGAAGAAAAGTGACTCCGCACCTCACTCTGGGAGCCCAGCCTGGGGTTGCCCAATCCCTTCAAGAATAAGGCAGGGTGTGTTTTTTAGAGGGGGAGCTCTCTTAAGTGGGCAAGCAAGCATAATTGTATTTCTAATTACCTGGCTGTAGCAAGAAGGCAGAAGAAAGAAATGTATTGATACCTGCCTCTCTGGCACAAGCTCAACAAAAGGATTTACATGCCTTGCAGTGCTAAAATGGACATTCCTCTCTTCCACCATCCAGGTCATTAGCAGTATCAGATAGTACAACAACCAGGACAGACTTCTGTGAAAGTCTATATGACTTAGCCTTCCGTTTTGACAGTGAAGCATCACTAACTATAGTCTCAGTGCACTTTTCAAACTCATTTTCTACATGTCCATTAATTTCTTTGTCATTAATGTTTTTTCCTTTGCTTGCTTGTGTAAATATCATGTGAGACGGTGACAGTTTCACTAAGATCTGGAAAAGATAACATCTGTTGTTTCTTCTCAGTGAGCTAGGTCTGTTACCCACTTTGAGAAATAAATAATATTTGTTTCATGTTGTTTGTTCTTGCCAAATCAATGGGGATCATTTCTCATCTCCTTAATTCTCAGGTGCTTAGAAATAATTCATTTGATTGCTCATTTCTTTTAGAAATTGAAATTACTCAGGTGATCTGTAATTTCTTAAAACCATTTCTTTTAAATATAGAAACCATAGCTGCCCAGAGACAATTTCTTGGTAATTCATTCACCCTTCCAGAGTTCTCAAAAATAACTGAACAGCCATGCAATTCATCTGTCTGTTCTTTAAGTATCCTCGAAAGAAATTCATCAGGTTTAGCTGATTGACAATCTTTCATTTATGTTCCTTCTCTTTAAGAGGCTGAGATCCTGTTTACTCTTTTGCAACTGAAATGAATTGATGACTTGCCACCTCAAAACTGACCTTTTTAATGAAGCACAATATAGAAAAACTTAGTTCAGTGTATCTTCCTAGAAGAAATCTGTAGTACTGATGTCATAGGCATTACAGCTAAAATCATTTTCCTGTAGATGAAGTGGAAAAAATCTTGGAAAAGAATAAGTAAATATTTTCTCTTTTTAATTCTTTATCTTTCATTCTGAGCTGATTTTTTCCTTAAGCTTTCAGTATGGCTACATATTTGCAGCAGTATTTTCAAGTATATTGAGTTCTAATTAGTCTCACCATGTCACTCTGGCTCGTAGGTAAAAGAATTTCTTTTCTCCAGCCAAGAAGAAGTTAACAATTAGAGCACACATAGTAGAATTCTTATCTAGATATCAATAGGATGATGGCTGATAAATAATTTTAAGCACAGAACAGTGCTATCCTCTGAACCAGCAAGTCCAAAGGTATTCAATAACACTCAAGGATGTAGCAGATTAAAGACAATGAGCATCCTTCTCGGAAGCCACTATTAGTTTCTTTTAAATGTATAATTGATTGGTTCCTCCAATATACCAATTCCTTCTACATTGTTAGCAACAGCATCTGATCAAATATTCTTTGATTCAGGACTGTAGCTGTACTTACCATGTCATGGCAAGGCTGAAAAGTTCTCTGACAACTGCTTCACAGGACAAGGAAAAGGCTGAGAATACTGAATGAGACCACCCATGTTTCACACTCAAGTTTGAGAGCTCTGCAACAACAAAGCTCACTTTCTTACTTTGGACCTTTCATTGCCACTCAGTTTTGCTATGCAAATCAGGGCTTATAGAGGACCATCAGAAACTAATATGAGACTGAAATGCATTAGTTCAAAGACAATTTTTGCTACTTTATATGTCTGCTCATTTAGAATGCATGTGAACCAAAGGTAGTCTGAGATAAGTGTCTGAAAAGTTTTCTAATTGCAAAAAAATTTCTTCGAACTTTGATTCACATAAAAGGTGTGTGCTTTACAGGCCTCTGGGAGAAATATTTTAGCCTTCTTTTAAAATATGTTTATTTTGTTAACTCCAGGGTTTGTAAGTATCTATATACAATTTTTTATAACTAATCATGCTTTTCAAAATAAATGTATTTTGTAATCTTAAGGAACTTTCTTGAAGTAAGTGTTCCTGGATAATCAACTCTGAGAACAGAACTATCAAAGATCTGGCAGCTATTGAAAAATGTTACATGAAAAGCACAACATCAGAAATGCCAGTGTGGAAGAGTCCTTCGAAAACCAAAAGACAAATAGGAAAATCAAGATATGACCACGGGTATTTCAGCACTGCTTTTGTGTTTCACTCCAGCAATGATTTACACTAACCCACCTAGTGAAAAGTTAGAACATGTCAGCTATGGAGGCAGTAAACTCTTCCAGTGAGATGGTAATGAAGAGTAAGGGGCTCTTTCAAACACTCTGGTAAAATAAATTAAACACCTTCAGCTATACCCATAGGATGTGTATAATGAGGCAATGTAAGCATGGAGGATAAAATTAGAAGTACTAAAGTGTAAAATTAATTAATACCAATAAGGACATGCATTTGAAATCAGACGGAAATAAAGTATAGGTTCGCCATTTAATGGGGGAGGACAGCGAGTAACAGGCATAAAGAAAGCCCAATCTTCCCATTTTGCTCCAGTCTTTGTGAAAGAGATTCACTGAGAGGAAATGTCACTGCAATTCATTTAAAAGAGAACAGTATGAAGGCCAGAACAGAGAAGGGGTAGGTTCAGTACTATTTAGTTGTTTCAAAGGTATTTAAGTTCGTTCCTGATGAAATTCATCACTGAGAACCTAAAGAATCACCCAAAGCAATCCCTAAGACATTGGAACTATCTTTGACAACTTTAGGAGGGGAAGGAAAGAATTCAAAATACTGCAGAGAAGTCAACATAATATCTATCATTAAAAAGGAGGAGGAGACCATAGCCTCATTCAGTGTCCAGAAGCAACATTAGACAAAGAATCAAATATTCAATGTATAAACATCTTTAGGATATGAAAGTGATTAAAACTGCTGACAAAGGTTTGTCAGGAGTAAATCACATCAAATCAAGCTACTCACCTCTTTCAGAAGGATAGTAATACCTGTGATATACCTATAGTTTGATACATTTTTTGAGGTTGTTTTTGCATTATCTTGCCATAAACGAATTGCAGAAATACTGGCTAAATAAAATTCCCATAAAATAGCTGAAAGTGCATTTAAACCAAAAAAGTTCCCAATACCTTATCAGCGTAGGTATAATTCAAGCAAGACTCTGCACTGAATTTTCCTAAACCCAGTCTGATTCAATGTGTTCATGAATTACTTGGATGACAGAATAGAATACACTTTGGGTGTTTGTGATGACATAACATTAAGCACATAAGGGAAGACAGTATCAGAAAAGTAATTGATCTTGATAGATTGGATGTCAAACTTGAAATTCAATAAAGATAAATGCAGAGCACTGCACCAAAAAGAAAAAACAGAAATACAATTACAAAATGAAAACCTGGAGAGGCAGCAATACAACAGAAAGGGACCTGCTATTGCAGCAGTTTGCTGAGTGAATATGAGTAGAAGTTGTGACACTCCTGGAGAGAAAAAAAAAAAAGAGAAATGTAATTCTGGATGAAAGTCAGAGCAATTACATGATAAGAGACATCAGGCTGATTCTGATCCATTTCCAGTAAGTCGGGCTTCCCCTGCACCTCAATGCCCCATCTGCTCAACACACTTCACACCAAAAACAATTTAAGGGGAAGCCAGCAGACAAAGACACAGGAATGGAAGACCAAGTTAAGGAAGAAACACAGCAATCCTTCAAAATGCAAAAGCAGAGAGAGTTCTATGATGGGTAAACAGAGGAGGCTGGAGGCAGCTAAATGGCTGTTGGCTACTCCCCAGTGCTGTGACAGTGTCCTAGAAAGCCAGGCTGACAGCTACTGTTGCTGCCACCAAGAGGGTGAAAGGGTCCAAATGAGTAGACTTATGGCCATTTTGGGGAGGAAGAGGAGATCCCAGAAGCAAGAGCCGCAACCTAGGATTGGGACAGGAGCAGCAATATCAGTTTTCTACATCTTGCAAGCACAGTCTGAATTTAGCCTTTCTCCTTGAAAGCTGTCAACTTTCAGTATTGTCTACACTATTGAGAGGCCTTGACCTGTGCTGTAGAAGGCACATATAAAGAGCATGGGAATCAGTTCATTATGTCCACCAAGGGAAGAACAAGAATTTGATAATTTTACAGCAAAATGGCTTTAGCAGAGATAGTAGCAAGAAAGTCTTGAAGAGAAGCTCTAGAAATTATTGCTCAGAATATTACAAAACTTCATTTGGTACAAGGATGAAGAGCTGTTAGGGGAAAAAAGTTCATTAGCATCTGCAAGCACATGTGTTTGTTGTCTTCCTGTGAAGGAAGACAAAAAAAGTGACTCTCTGAGGGGCATTTCCATAATCACATTTCTGATTAATAACATTTCACTACATCTTCAAGTTTTACCAGGAAAAAAAGTGGAAGCAGCACACTGAACTCTGTGCTGATGGTAACTTTCAGAACCCCTCTTAAAGCCCTGGGACAAATGACTGGTAAGATAAGCTCCAGCATAATTTTTAGCTACAATTATATGATGTGTGACATCAGCCCATAGAAATTGTTTCTGGCTTCGCTCTCTGGCATCAGTGAGCAAGTGCTAAGTCATACATCTGTTTGGGAATGCAATCACATTATTATCTCCTGACAGAGAACATAATCAACTAATTTCAGCCCTGGTATAAATGGATAACCATTTATTATAAATGGATAACCATTCTCAGTTACCCTCTGAAGAAGCCTCCTTGTCTCTATTACGGCTGTATAGGTAAATTAATTAAATTTATTTATGTGCTCCAAATTAGTTAAAATAATTTAAAGTAGATGGAGTTAACTGCTTGGAAGTTATTTCTCAATAACTAAGCTAATCATTCTTAGGGCTCTTTATAATCAATGCTGGATTGTTCCTCAGTGAATATGCACATCACCTTGCTATTGCTTCAGCAGAGTAATGCTGAGTTAAACCAGCTGAGGATTTGGCCCACAATATCTCAAGGGTACTTACTTTTAATTTAGTAATAATTACACTCTATGCTAATATACTAGAAGGTCTTTGGCCTTTGAGTTAATGAAATAATACCCAAATGACCCCCAGAATCCATTTCTTCAGCAAAGAGGAAAATTATTATTTCATAAACAGGAAGCAACCTCAATTTCTTATCAAAAACTTCATTTTGCATATAAAAGGAGAAAGGAAAAAAAAAGACAGAGGAGGTGAACAAATAATAAGATACATTTTAATATGATTTTCTGTGGTTCTTATCTCTCTAGTTTTTTATAACTCAAATCAAAAGTGTAAACCATGGATGCACACACCCATGTGCACACAAACATATTAAATTAATCCCTATTTCACCACCTACTAAAGGTCTCACAGAATTATGACAAATGCTACAGAGGGAAGAGAAGCCATATGTTCTGCTACACCCAGGAAGAATTATACCTCAAGCTAGATTAATAACTACCTGAGAATGTTATTATTAATAACACACATCCTCACAGTGAACTAGTAAGGAGATTGAACTTGTGGTCTCAGAATATCAATCTAAAGAGGTAATGGCAGGTCTTCTAAATTTCTCAAAGAAAAATTGTTACATCTCCATCTCCTATGCATCATTTTTTTCCTAATCTTTTTTTTAACCCTCTCACACTGAGCTAATTTCACTATCACACAATTATAATATCTTACAATTTCACAGAGAGAGGATCAGATCCTGCCAAAACCAAAGGATACTACTGGAGTCTTTTTCCTTACACACTCTATCTGAAAGGAGAGTTACAGAGGTTAGGTTTTTAACTTTTTAGTTAAATAAAATAATGGTTTCATACAGTAGGTGATATCTCCCACAGCAAGGAACTGGAATTAGATGAGCTTCAGTGTTCCCTTCCAACCCGAGCTGTTTTATGATTCTGTGATCTCTATGACAATTATTTCTATTTCATATCTGTTCACATCAGAGCAGTTTACTATAAGGTTTTGTACTACAGCTGTAGGAGCAGAATTTTGGTCAAAGCTTTACATAACTGGTCCTTGCCTGTTCTATGTGAAAATGTTTACCACTCTTCCAAAGCATGATTTTGTGAAGAATCTAAAAAAATTTGAATTTTGAAAATACAATAAACCGTATTGATTTCTATAGTTAGATCACCAAACTAGAGTAACATTGTATTGAAAATTAGAGTTGCATTCTGACAAGGCATGTAATCATTGGATAGGTCCCATCTTTAAGGTCCCTTCCAACATAAGCCTTTCTATGATTTTAAATTTGAAATATCCTAGAGGCATTTTTTAAGTGACAGAGAATTCCTAGAATTAAGTCAAAATGATTTTACAGATTGTTAAATGGTTTGATAATGATTAGCAGGTGAACTCTGAGGAATTTTTTTTCTTAAAGTAGATAAAGCCCTGTTAAATCTGCAAGCATACAACACATAGTGTTTTGAAAATCAGCTGATAGCTTGAAAATACTCCATATTGATTTTTTAAAAAAGTAATCTGCGTCCCTCTTTAATCTTTTTAATGCTCTTACAAAAGCTCAAATAGCAGGATTCTGTCCTAATAAATGCTGTATTTAGTCCTGATAAACACTGCAGTAACACAGAGAAATTTAAGACAGAGAAAAAGGTTTTGCTGAAGTTTGTGCTGGGGAAACCATATTGAGGAAACCATAAAATGTGTTCCTTTTGATCATCTCTACCAAATTTACCATCCTGTTCTCAGATCCAGAGCTGATATCATAAAATCTTCCCAGTTTGGCTTGCTTTGAAGGTTTTGCAGCCTTGCATAACCAGCTGATGGGATGTATTGGGAAAGGAAGGGAGTCAGTACCAAATCTGATTTCTTGGCAAACACATATTGTCCTACAAGCATCAGTTATGCATGCAATGGAGATTTACTTCTCTGGGATTAAATTCTTTTTCCAGATGCTCAAAGAATATGGTGGTACTACTACTCTGTGAACTCTTCTTAACTGATTGCATACATTTTAAAGGCGTAGAGTTACACTGCATCATTTTATTGCTGTGTGCTGCTTTTCTTCTGGGACAGTGACCTTAATGTTCTTTCCTACCCAGTGGCTGCATGAACACTGCACCATTTCTCATCTCCCCCTTCCCTCCATTCCACTTTGCTCTGAATACTAAGGGCACTCACCTGAAGGGTCACTGAGGAGAGACAGAAGCCTCTCAGGCTGTGGCAGTATCAGCCATGATGCTTTTCAGTTTACAAGAGAACCTGTCTCTTCTTTAAATGGTACTTGAGTGTTGGGAAGGATGGCACAAGAAAAGCTTACAAATATGATTGCCTGGCAAAAGATGATGAGAATATAAAACCTGTGAGTGAAATAGAAATGAAAGCTAGTTTTGAGATGTAGGCAAGGCAGGCAGCAAGACAATGATTAGCTGGGAGATGGGTTAAGCGATAACAAACAATGAGACACTAAGGGACCCAAGGGTAGCCCCACCCCACCCTGCCAAGGTATCAGGAAAAAGATAAATAAGAGGATAGCCTTTAGAGTTTAGAATACAGAGTGATATGGTAATATAGTAGTTCTCATAGGCTGCATACAAAGGTTTTGTATCTCACGTGGGTTGGCCACTGTAAAATATAATATTCAACACAAAAGGAGATATAATGTACTGTAATAAGGATCTCACTCTCTTACCGTACCTCGCCTACCCCTGCCACCTCTCTTACCTCTTATCCTCTCTCTCTCCCTCTCTCTTTGGGGCTTCCCTTCAGCCGAGGCTGGTGGCTGAAGGCAAAGCCCTTTTTACCCACGACTTTTGCAATAAAACCACAAGTTCTCTCAAAGTGTCTCAGGTCTGCAGAGTTCCCTCTCCCTGCTGTCCACGGATGTTCCTACACTTGAGCTCTTGACAGACAGACAGACATACAGTCCAGAATGATTTGTCTTGACTTTCTCCAGGTGATGCTGACTTTCCAAAGCCTCTCCATACTGCAGTTTGGACTCTGATTTGGAAACTATGCAACTGAATTTTAAATATTGTCATTAGCTTATCCCGTGAATTGGTTCTTTTCCTGTCAAAAATCAAAATCTTTCTGCAAATCATAGGGACACCTGAACTTCCGTGGAAAACCAGATAAAATTTTATAATAGAAAATACTAGACAGATTAAATACAAGGTTTGCCAAAATTCCCTTCTCCTTACTTTATAAATCAAACTTCCCAATCTAGTTAAAGCAAAATTCTTTCCTTGTGCTGTACTTCAGAGGTGGCTTACAAAACATTACAGAAGTTACAGAATGAAATTGGTGTAAATGACAAGGGAGTTGGCCATTCAAGTGTGTATTTCAAGCCATAAACTCTCAATCTGGAAGAAACTAGAAAATGTTGTGAAACTACTATTGTCATTGCTGCAGAATGCAGAAGTCAGATTTTCAGGAAACTAAGTTTCCTATAGAATCAGTGCAGAGTGATACAAGTGTTTCACCTTATTTTAAAAGCTCTCAGTAGAATTTTAGAGCATGTGACATTTACAATTCTCCTATTTCAAGCAAGTGAAGCTCCATTCTGAGTGAGTCTCATTGAGCAACAGTGAAGTGGAAGTTGTAGGTAGTTACAATTAATTTCTAATAGCCTTGTGTTGTCTTCAAGCCATATTTGAAATAATATATATGAGATTGGAGCAGCTGCTAAACTTGCATTTATGTATTACCAATTTGAAGGAAATAATTAATTTTAACATTGTTACAGTCTCTGTATCAGTGTCTCAAAATAACTGGCTGTGATTAATAGACCATGATAAGAATTTTGATCAAGGATATAATGTTTCTTTGTTAAAAAGGAAGGATTTATTGCACATTAATTTTTTTTTGAACTGTGTAGATTTCAATCTTGTCTGAAAATACAATCTTCATCCATTCAGTGACACAAGAAGTTAGTTTCCACTGCTGAAACATTTAGAAACTGTATCTCCATTCCCTTTCCTCCTGTCATTATTTCATTTAATTTCATATGGTTTTAATGAGTGATTTTTTTCAACAGTTTTTGAGTATTTCAGACAGCAATATTTCATTCTGGAATAAAAGCTAATGATCCATAAATACTTAATGCCATATTTTTATGGCCAGTAAATTAGTCTTAAATGAGTTCAGTAAGTTCTCTGATGCATGTCATTAATTGCTAATGGTGTTTTAACTAGATAATTGTTGTAAAAGGTTGTTTATCATCGCCATTGGTGGGTGACTGTTCCTTGCAATCTGTCCTGCCTGGTACTGCTGAACTTCCTCTGTCTACCATTGTGTACAGCAAAGAGATCAGAGGACTGTGAAGCATAATTTAAATATCGAATTCAAACACATCTAGTGGACAGTGGACCTACGGATCATCAGACTTATTAAGATCAGATTACTTTTTGTTTCTTGGACAGAAACACGTGTATCATATGGTAGTGCTCCTTACACATGGCATAAATGAGTTATAGACCAACCCTGACTAAGTAGTAAAAAAGCCTAAGCTTAGATCCAAGTCAATTCAGGCATTAAATTACCTAAAGATTATGGTATGCAATGACTTGGTGACATGAGGATAGTCATTTGTGATTTCTCCTTAGGATAAAAAGGTAGTATGACCTTAATGACACGCAGTAATTAGAGGGAAAGTTCATCAAGTGCTAAGCAAAGTGAACTTCTCAATACACAAGAGCAAGTTGCCAGTAAAAGTGAATTGAATTGAAAAGTAAAAGAATTGAATCTCCTCTTTGCACTTGAATCCTTGACCAGTATTGTGCCTTCACAGGCTATCGCCACCATGTTAATTATCAAGCAAACAGATATCTTGGGTAAGGTCAGATCTAGTCACAAAGAAGAGTAATACAAAGTCTTGTTTAAGTAAACATAAGAGGCCCTAAGTATCCAGAGGCAAGGTCTTTGCTTGCTATTCCAAATCGCTGGGTTGTCCTCATTCCTAAAAACACACATGAACTTTTGTCCTTTCTCTCACAAGTGGGTTTTCTTAGGGTATTGCTACAAATATTGCACTTTGGTGTCTTTGGGTCCTCTTTTCACGTTTTGTCTGTGATTCTTTGGCCTCCTCACTATTTTTATCTGACACAGAGCTCCCTCAGAAGAGTCCTTTCCCATTACTCTTCCTTTCCAGTGGTGGCCAGCTGCGTATTTTGACTCTGAACTGGTAAGTGCATGGACTGTTCATGGGACCCAGTTTGTTTGTTTGTTCTCCAGTCCATGCAACTTTCATATAGGCTTAGCTTAACAGAGAGGTAGTTGACCTCAGTTTTAAAACAGAATCTTTAGGTTACTGTTTGCTCAATGCTTAGGAGAGCAATGTGGGCAGAATCATCTGAGATCAGTCCCTGGGTCATATCTGCTGTCCTTTCCCCTCCTCTTTTGCCTGAAGTTACACAGCGCCCCATGGTCAGTATGGGCACAGACTGGGGGTTTGACTGTGTAACTAGGGGCTAGTGGAAGTGTATTACATACCAGCTCTAAATCCTCCCAGGAATGACTAGATGTTTCTTAAGGGAGGATGCCTAACACTGCCAACGTTCCGTCTAATCCCAGCTATAGCAGGGAGGTCGTAAGAGTTTGGAGAGTTTTGTTTGGAGAGCCTTGCCCCTATGTGTGACTAGCTTGTGTAAGCTGTGTGTGCACCACACAGAATGAACAAATGCAAATTATAGTGACTTGTTTGATGTGCAACAGGATGATGAAGCTGGAGTGCTGTATTCTGCCAAGAAAATCAGGTACAGAGGCATATGTTGTGCTCATGCTATATATCACAATATTTTACCCATCTCATCAGCTGCTGTATTCCCCAATTTCTTTATGCCCTTTAACTAGTAACATGTTGTAACTGTTTACCAGCCTTACATGTCTGAAAAACCCTGCCAGGCACTGCCTCTTCTAAGGAGTTAGTAAAGCTTGTCAGGTAGCTCACAAAGAAAAGTGAAGACAAGATTTTCTCCCCCAGAATGTCAGTCTCCTTTAAGGCAGGCAGGATGTACCACCCCCAGAAAAACAGCACTGATGACAGTCTGGCTCACTGTGCTGGGATCACCTACAAACAGCTTGCCCTCTCACCACTATGACCACATCTCCCCACAGTGCTCTTTCAGCAGCATTCCTTGCCTGTCACCACATTTAGAAAGTTTCTGCTCTACCCCTGTGTTCTTCACCCCCACCGCAAGAAAAAGTAGGTACAAGTTTCAAGGTGCTGTGATCAGAAACTTCTGCCTTTACCAGCTCACTCAGTGCTTGTCTTATTTTCCACTCAAAAATAGGTCTGAGAAACAGAGGAAGAATCACTCTCATTCTTTAAAATATGGAGCCAAAAAGATGCTTTCATTGCCATTACAAGGTGAAAAACAGTGGTGGTTAGAGAATGCACCTCAAAATGTGGCAAAAGCCAATCTGGAAAAAGGACATACCATGGGAATACAGGTATCTCTGGAGGGAATGTAGGGAGTGGGAGGAATTTTCTCTAGTTTCCCAGTTGAAGCAGCTCCTTTGTACAAGTAATATTAAAAGATTAACTGAGAAAGAGTGTAGGAGTGAATAAGGGATATTACAGGAGATAGAAAACTTGATTGCCAGTCCCTGATCTTGCATGTTCTTACACAGTGTTATATTTTACCTACACCCAGCATTGGATAAGAGGCACAAGCAAACCTCAGGACCTTGGGATTTAGTTTGTTCAAGAGCAAGCTGCAACCATGGGCCATGCTCAGCCCCATTCCTTATGTTCTGCAAGACGGCATTCCATACAGAAAAGCACTCTCATCAAACTGGATGGAGAGGCAGAGAAGCAAAGCAGCCATACCCCACTGAAGTAAAATGGATTTGGGTGGAAAAGGAAACTGGCTGGTGTCCCACATCATAGGTCAACCTTCAAACCACCCAGTTGTACAAAAACTGAGTAGCACCACCTCCTTTCTTAGGTATTGTAAGGTTTTGGGGGCCAATATCAGCCCTGAGATTGCCTGCCAGACCAAAACATCTGCTGCAGATGAGAGAAAATGCACATATTTAAGGAGCCAATAGGGCTTATTGTATAAGAGAGGTGATAAACTGCTTTTGAAAATACATAAATAAACAGAAACTTCTGGAAATTAAAATTCTCTGAAACTCTTAGCCTGAAAAAGCAGGTGAAGGTCCATTTTTAAGGGGCTAAATTAGCAACAATTTCATTTAATTTTATAGCAAATGTTACAGCACTGTCAAATAATGTTTCTGCCTCTACCAGGAGCACCACTGTACATAAAAATCACTTAACTGAGTTGCATTATGAAATATTTTTAAGAACTTCAAGGGTTCTTCAGCTTACTGAAGTGAACTCATTGCAAGAATTGAGTTAAACTCCTTCGGGGTGAGCTCTTTTGAACATGTGGGGTGTTATTTGTAAAATCTATTGTGCATAAATCTCTAGAAATAACTCAGGCATTATTTCAGCCCAGGACTCCAGTTTCTACTCCTGCGTTTGCTCCTCTCACAAGAGCTTACCATAATCCTCTTAATAAATATGTGTTCTGTTTACAATACTTTGGGCAATATCAACCCTAAGCCAATTTTCTTTTTTCCAGTTGTTTAATGAAGATTAGATTAATTTCATTAGCATTCAAAGAGTGTTCTTTTCTGGTGTTCAGTCATAGTTCTGCTGGGATTTCTAAAAAAGCCTAAGGGAGGTGGTCATCCAAATCCCAGTGAATTTCCATGAGAACAGGTTATGTAGCAGAGGGCATTGAAGAATCCTAGCTTTAATCATATTACATTACTCAGGTTAGCTCCTGAAATACATCTTGCACGTCTGCACACTTGCTTGGTGCTGAATTATACTACGAAAAAAAAATATTTGAAAAATAAGAAGAGACATGCAACTGATTAAAAAAAGGGGGGGAAAACTGTCAAGCCTCATAAGGTGTCATGTAAGGGCTGAGGGTGACATGTTATGTTAACAAAAAGGGATTTGGGCAGAGTAGTACCTGCCATGTTAGTGCTGCTCTAAAATCTGAAAAGCAGAATTTTTCACCTTTCATCTCATCCCTTTTCTTCTCTTTATTCTGCTCCAAACCTTCATACTGAACCAGATCCTTTTGATCCAGCCAGTGGAAAAGTTCACCTCTCCAAGGATTTCTCAACTATGAATATGTTTTGTTTGCATCCACTAACTGCTTAAAACTGGCAGAAATCCTCCTTTACATGGAGGACTATAATAATTTCTGTCCCCTACAGACCTTGCAGAGACCTCAGCATCAAAGAAGACAGACTTAGAAAACACATTAAATAGCATGTTTAGCAAAAAAGTGCACCTGACATAGATCTTGGGCTAAATTGCTGGCAAGATTTTCCCAGCTCTGTGATTCCACAGTTTGTTGGGAAGGGCTGGCTCTCATGTAAAGGATATGAATGAATACAAACTTCTCAGAAACACTGATTTTAAATGATTCTTGGCCCCACTGGCTATTGCTCCTCTTTACTCAGGTGATTATTAACACTGCTCTTGACCTTCTCTCTTCCCTGTGGAGACTCAGCTCAGGAAGTCACTGATGTTTCCCCATGCTGAGAAGGTGGGAGGAGCTGCACTTTCCCAAAGCACTGTTGGCAGGGAAGATAGAGAAAGACCTAGAGTAGTCTGACTTCTTTAAATCATTTAATACAAATGACCTAAAAATAACCCTAAAGGTAATCCACCTCCAAAATAAAAAGAAAATAAAAAATGAGGCAAGCAGGGAGAAGGGAGAATTATGAGGACATCCCTCTGATAAATTCTGCCCCTTTACAAAGGCTGGAGGGCAGAATTTAAAGACACAAGTGGTGATGGTAAAGGTGGCAGCTTTCCAATATCAATGTTGTCAGTTTATCCTGAAAAGTTAACCTTTCTAAACCAGCACCGACTCTTTTCTTTTTCTGTATAACAGCATTTTGCCTTTTTGTGGAAACAGTTCTCTAATAGGCTTTCTTGTGGCCGTTTATTACACATAGGGCACTGGGTTTGGTTTCTAATAGTTCCTTTTCATCTAGCTGCCTACTGCTGACTGTGGAAAGTGTAGGTTTGGCTCCACTGATGGCTCTCTGTAATGGCTGTGATTACACCCTCTGCATCTTCTTCACAGTGCCAGCCTTTCAATTGAAAGCACATTATGCCTGGATAAAACTCAAAGAGCAGCTTAATATCAGGGTTCTCTAGAGCTATAATAACTGGTTCAAGATTGAGCAGATAAAACCACATCAATATTTCTGCATGGTCCATGACGTAAAACACAACAATCCTGCACATGTCTATCCATGAGTTAAAGCTGTATTTCACCATCACTCTGGGGGAAGAGAGGTGAAAATAAACCAATGCTGTCAGAAGGTCTAGAAAACAGTGTGTAAACAGCATCAGCAGCATAGTGTCTTCGTGTCAGACCCAGAAGATCACTTTGCAAATCACCATTCTTATGCAGGTATCCCTTCAAACTTGAGAAAATGTGTTTCTGGAAAATATTTCACTATCACTGAACCCAGTTATTTCCAGGAAATCTACTGAAATGGTGCTGTAAGTACAAACAGAATGATGCTTTCAAAGCAGGGGAGGAACCTGAGAAGAGGCTGGGTATGAAACAGAAGTGTTTGTGCATTTTTAAACTATAAAAATTTACTATTCAGTTTTGTGATTCTGAAAACTTTAGGAAGCAGGTCCAGAACACAAAATAGAAAAGAAAATATAAAGGGACTCCTTCATTCACTATTGGGTCTTTAGAATTTACATTTTCCATTTTTTCTGTGCACAGGTAAAGATTTAAAAACAATTTTTTTAACTGAAGTTCAGTTCTGCCACATTTTACTGATTCTCAAAACTGGGAAGCAGCTTTTAAAAAAACACCAAATTTCTCAAGGAATTGACATGAAGGAGAAAGAATAGGGGCAGAACTATCATCAGTAATTGTATTCAAACTTTGCTTCAGCACCAGAATAGGTTAGTAGGTACACTTACCCCAAAACTCAATTAGTTTAGACAGGCTGCAGTGGTGTTTGTGTGAAAAGCTAAGAAAATGCTGCATTCAGTGTTCACAAAGTGTTGGACTCTGGGTCCTTTTTGTCATAGCAGTCTTTTGGACCATGCTGTCTACAGGACCAGACTGATACAGGTTGTGCCCTTTCAGCAAACAGTGTGGTTGAACAAGAGTGGACCTTTGTGGAATTAGTCTTGAGGACCAGACATTCTCGAAGTACATATTTCAGAGTGGGATTTTTGGGGGAGGTCACTTCAGGCTATCTGTCCTCTGCCTGTTTGTGATTAGAGACCTCTAGGTGCACATCTGGAGCATACCTTTCAGTTTAGTTTCATTTGAAAGGAAACCAGTTCATTTACCCTGAGACAGCTTCATGATGCAAAACAAAGTGGAAGTGGAGGCAACGGGGAGATTTACTTCAATAACACACTGCTGCTCTGAATTCAAATGGGAATGTAGTGCACCCTCAACCTGCAAGAAGAATCTGCTTGTCTGAATGGCTCAGTGTTGTGAATTCTGAAGTGGTATGTACACTGGACCTCTTTTAAATATCCAGCTTATAGGTTCATCAAAATATCTCTGTTCTTAGCTTTCCACTATAGAACAACTCATTAAAACATATTATTCAAAACACCAAGTGTGTTTTACTGTGTGGACCAAATGCTGACATTTATGCACTAAAGCTGCATGTGCCATATAGGTACCTTTCAAGAGACTCTCTATTTTATATGACAAAGTTTCCACTTGCCCCCAAACAATTAATCTTCCCATTTCAATACAAAGTTTAACTCCGCTTAGATCTTTACAAGGCTCTACCTGCACTGAAGTAAGTGCTGGTGTGTGGAATCACAGAGGGGCACTGTGATTGTTCAGCAGAGCCAAAGTCATCCACTTGTTTTTCCATCTCCCACCAGCAAAGACCTGGATCTGACAACAGCCAGAGAAACCACATAAGTTCTGTTCCTTCGAGGCTGCTCTGTTCCCTAGAGTTTGCTGTCTCACTGAGGCAGGCACTTAGTGAAATTGCTATCAGAGAGATCAGGAATGACAGACACAAATTTCCATGGATCCCTAAAAATCTCATGTCACTTTTAAGCCAAACTGGCTCAGAATCTTTTTAGGTTTTTTTTTAAGGGGCTCTGGCAATCTTACTGGAGCTGACATGAATTACCCAGCTGAAGCCTGAGATGTAGAGTGTAAGTGAAAGTGCTCCCATGAAAAATACACTGGTGTTATGTGTCTAGTTCCCAGAATTCTAATGCCTCCCTTTGCGTCCACCATCAGCAATGCAATCATTCAAATAAGCTGAAATCAATCATATAATGAGCCCCACCATACGATACTTATCTTTGAGGGGAATGAATAAATCATTGTGCCTTTGACAGGGTATTTATGCCATGAATTGACCTAGGAAGTGGAATGGCAACACTTTGATAGTTATGGCTGTGATAGCGACAATTTAGGAAAGAATGCATCTTTGTACTTTGACCAGTTCAAATCCTGGCACCTGTTGAAACTAAAACTGTGGAGGGAAAAAATCTTGCTGCTAATAGAGATGTTGGAAACAAAATGGTGAGCTGTCAGAGGAAAATGGAGAGGAGGCTTGATGCATAACCCCCCTACCAGGAGGAAACTTACCTGGGAGCAACAGGAAACTGATAAGCTTCTTTCTCTTCCCTGACAGGGCAAAGCTTAGAGGTCTGAACTGAGAGCAATCGCTGGGATTCACCTTTCAGCTCCAAGCCATGCTTTGCAGCAAGGAGTGCTCTCAAACTGATCACATTCCTTCTTTGGACGTCTTTCCATTTCTCACTGCTCTCTGTCCATACTCGGCAGGCTTCTCGTTTATAATTAATGTTTTCATAAATAATGCAGTCAGAAAAGCATAGATTGGTAGTAAATGGCCAAATCTGGCTTTTCTGGCCAGTATCAAATAGTCTCTACAAACACATGATAGTTATGAAGGGTTAGAATCCAGCTTTATTTGCTGAGAATAAACTAAAACTGAATGTGAAGGTGGCTTCCTTTAGCTTGGATTTGGTGTTTTTATATCTACCACCTGCACGCTTTGTGTCCTTAAGACATCAAATGCTGAGTGACATCAGCCTGTCAATCTTTATTCTTGTTATAATGATTTTCAGTGCTAACCCCCTTATTTTTAAGAGAGTATCATAGGTGCAAACAAACCATTATATTAGATTTTCAGGGGTTCTGGAAACTGTAGTCAGTATTTGTGAGGCACAACTTTAAGAAAATCTGTTATAAACAAGTTTATATCATGACATATACTGGAGTATATGCGCAAAATCTTATGTATTCTTTATATTAATAGAATTAAAATATTGTGTATTATCAAATTTTAAAGCTGAGGCATAAAATTAGATATTAAAATAGGGCATCTATGTTCTAGCACTGGATTCAAAGATGCCTTCAGAACCATCGAATGAAATTCCCTCTTCTCACAGTTGATTGCACTGCAGATCTTATTGCATGACTGTCTCTATCTGCAAAGTGGCTGGGATTTTTTTGTCCAGAAACCTTTTTGGAAGATTGTTCCCAAGTCCTTTGAGTCTGATGTTTCCAAGTGTTTTCTAATTTCTAGCCTCAGTGTATTCCTAGCTAGTTTACTGCCTTTTATTCTTATGTCAATATTGTTCTTTAGTTAAATACTTTCCCTCTTCTCTGATGCTTATTCTCTTGACATATCTGTAGAGCACAATAATTCCCTCTCTCGACCTTTGTTTTCTTTGGCTAAACAAACAAAGCTCTCTTTTCCTCTTGCAAAGTAGGCTGTCCTTTCCTGATTACTGTAGAAAACCTCTGTATCTGCTAAGACTTGAACTCAGGTCATTTAACACAGAAGTATCTTGTTCAATTACATTCATCATTTCCATCTCTACTTGAAACCTATAACCTTACAGGTAGAATAATATTTGTCTTTTTTTTCTTGGTTGCATCATAAAAGTGACTTAAAGGCTTTTCATATACATTTCCTTCTATACAAGGCTCCCTTGGAACTTAGTAGACATCACCTCTGCTTCTAACAGGTCTGGCTCCTTGTTATACAGCTAAGAAAACCTGGTTATTTGTATGCATTGTGCACATGGTCTTCCAGTGTTCCAGTTAGACTTCATCCTGTCCCTAGGAGTTAATCTGGTTTATGCTGTAAGCTACTAAGTAAGCTTTCTCCCTGACATTGGTTTTCTGTCAACAAATACGGTAACTCACTGCCACTTCTTGTGATTGTCCATCAAAGAAAATACTGAACATGTTGTTGTTAGCTCTATCCTGAAGAATTCTACCCATAATTTCTCTTAAGCCTCATACTTCTGAGTGGCTGAGGGCCAACACCTTCTCTTGGGTAGAAAATCTAATAATCTATTTTTTTTGTTTTCTGATCCAACTGAGCACACTTCATCTTGGTGTCTTAAATGTTTCAAATATGTTCAGGCTTCCACAGATGTGCAGAAAATATGGAATTATCATTCCTGTGAATTACTTCATTCTTTTTCATCCTTTCTTTTCCATGTTAAATGACCTCTTCTCATTGCACAAACGGAAATCCTCTATGTCCACTCTAATATGTGAAGAAGATAGCATAGCCACCCATTATGGAAATAATTATAGCAGTGGACCCTTGCACAATGGAGAAACCATACAATAATATCCTCAATCATCAAAAAAGGCACTGTCTTATTTTCAGTAACTACATCTGCACATCAGTAGCCTCAGAGGATACACATGGAAAGTCTATATCAAACATGTTCTGTCTTCTTGGCATATTCTTCATCTAGGCATTTCTTATCTTGGGCTGCTAAGCAAGGACAGCATTGCCAGCTCTCCTGCTTTCCTTAGAAGAAGGTACATTGCGATCAAATGTACCATCAATTTGATGGAGCCTGCTGCTTTAATATCCTGCTGTAAGTGCCAAACTATAGAAACTGCAGTTTAAAACTGGTGGGGAAATTATGAATTACAGGAGATCTTGTGCTCCCTGGGTTGCATACGAGCACTGTTGTTCGTTAGATTTAATACTGCTCCCTTGTACATCAGCAACATGAGATTTGAGATCACCAGAACATTTTTCTGGTGTAGTATTTCTGGGAATGCATTTCAGCTGGATTCAAACTGGTGTCTGACATAAGAGAATATCCAAAAATTTGCAGCCTTCTTGCAAAGTGTTCTGTCCTCAGAATCTAATTTCACATATTTTTCTTCCACTACTGCTGTCAATCTATTGCTAAAAAAAAAAAAAAAAAAAAAAAAAGCAAGCAAACAAGCAGGCCTAGTGCTTCAAACACTATTCTTGATGAATATATCTGTCTTACTTTTTACCTTCTCTCCTCTTGTGATGATAAAGCATCTATACACTCTGTTTCATCTTTCATATCCACTTCTGTATGCAAAAATGATCCCTGATTCTTAGCTTCTGCAAGGATTTAAATCAGTAATTTCCAGTGGTTTAGGTACTTCAATTCATGTAAGCATGCTTTCTCCTTTGCTGAAAAAAGTCCAATGGATGAGACAATCTAACGATCACTCAGACCACAACCCCAGAATGGTGATGGCCATACCTAGACCTTCTTTCCCTCCTCCCTTTTAATGTTGCAGTCACTCATGCCACGTATGGCAATGTCAGCCTTATGCAAGTTATCATTAGTCAGCCATACCTAGTCAGAGGTATCTGTTTATCTGTTTGTGGATAACCACCTGTACTTTGTGTCATAATCAAGACAGCCATGCACTCAGAGTGCTTCAATAAAACTTCTGAGAGCTTCAAGTATCAGCACCATGTTATCTAGAAGTTTTTAACACCTTTTCTATGCAGCAATCCTATGGACAGCTCCCCACAGCTCTGGCTCTTTCTCTCCATCTTCTCTTCCCTCTGCAGTTCCAGCTCACTGCTCCCTGTCCCTGGCATGGCCACCTGACCCTGCCTGTCCCTCGTACAGTGGCTTACCTTATCTGTCCCTCACACGACCTCCTGTCCCTTTGTCCTCACAGCATGGCCAGCAGACTCCAAACGACTCTTTATCTACTAACTCACTTTTTATCACACCCAGCTGTGAGGGCAAGGCTGCTCCCACTCTTTGGTAATTAACACAGCTGCAATACATCGGAGGTGGGATTGCCTTTAGCACTATCTCTGTCTTCTCACAGTTTTGGACATCCAGCCCCAGTTAAATTAAGCACCTCTGCTTTCTGTAGCCTCTATCTCTCTTCCTTTTTTAACTACCTTTGCCACTTGCATCTCCAGCACAGGTTATGTTACATGGCAGGCTTCATTATTACACTACAGTAAAGATGTTAATGATGAAAAGCCAGAGCTACTGCATGAGTTCTTTATGTCATTATCAATGGAAAGGCACTGAGGGACAGCTATGTTTCCCATGGACTTAGAACTCCACTTCTGGATTCAAAGGACAGCTGTGTACTGATGCTTCCTGTTTTGGAGCTGCAGCATGGTGTTTGACTTGGATAGAGCCCTTCTAATGGAGCCTCAACTATATTATAATTGCCCCAGGCTTACTGGCCAGAGTAAAGAAAAAGGAGACTCGACCTGTTGGACAACTCTCTTGTGCTGTCAGCAAGCTTAGCAACCACTTTTTGGCCCTTTTGATCCTAACATAAAAAAGGGACCATGAGGCAGTGCTGAGAAAGATTAAAGCACTGGCCTTCTCACTGGGGTCATTTGCTTCCATGCAGAGAAGGTGTCAAATGCTCACAGGTCAGAATACAGCATTTTATACCCAGGAGACTCAAGAAAACAATTAAAATTCAAACCCTACAGTCTCCAATCAGTCCTTGTTTGACTCCAGTTCTATGCCAGAGTAATTTCACTAAAATCAGGTGAATTACTTCAGTATTATGCTGCATGAGCAAGTCCATCACTTTAAATGGAATTATGCTGGCATAGAAGTGGTGTAACGTGGGTGACATGAATCAGGCCTCGTGTTTGCAGCAGCCTTGAATACACCAGTATTGAGAGGACCTTTGGAGCTGGGCCCAAAGCACTCACAAAGGGAGCTCCTGCTGTTATTCCAACCCATAGGCAGTTCCCTGAACAAAGACCAATTATCTGAGCTTTGTGTGAAGGGGGTAGGGGACATGCACCAATATTCATAAATTAGGCAAGGCTGGTGTTTACTAAAGTGGAGCGCCTTCATCCCAATTAAAATCTGTCTCCATTCCTTCTGTGAATTCTTAATTTCCTTTCCATGTGATATTTGTCGGTTTCCATTTGTATATTATGATGTACTTTAAAGATGAAATGAAATATCATTGCCCATTTACAGATAGGGAAACCAAGGCATAAAAAAGTAAAATGACTTATCCAAGAGAATAGCTCCAAGGTCATTTGCTACCTAAGGTAAGGTTTTGCCCACATGCTGCCTCCTATTAACAATTCTGCTCACTTCTTCAAGTGGTATGCAATAAAAAGAATGGAAATCAGACTTTTTCAAAGGCTTTCTTGCACCACACCTTAAAAAGAGCTGTTGCATTTTTCTATTTTTATTTAAAAACCCTAAAAGAGTAAATAGCCACGGTATTACCAAGGCTTTAATAAAGCTTTAAACCTGTACATTTGACTTTAAAGGATTCATGCAGAATATTATAAAGCATTTAAAATAATTTCTTTTATATGAAAAGGCCAATTAAAAAGGAGAAAACTTCAGAAGGAATTTTGATAATATCATTATATACAGTATAATAACAAGATCATTATAAGTTGTAAATATCATGTCATTACCCATTGTAAGTATCTGATTACATTCACTTACATTAACTTTGTAATTAGATGTAATTTCACACTTATCAAGTAAAATCATTTTTAACATGCATGGTAGTACAGCTCCATCTTTCTGTGTGTCTCTGGCCTGATCCCTGATGGTGGGAGGATGGAGAAGTTCTGAGTGAATGGTCCTCCCTCAGGATTGCAACAGGAATATGTTACCACATGTGAGGGAAAAAAAAAAAAAAAACAAAAACCACACCATTTTTTTTTTTTTTTTTTTTTTTTTTACCAGAAGGGTAAGATCTTGAGAATTAACTCAGAGAAAGGAGAGGTAAATGATCCTGTGAAATGAGAAAAAACCCCATAAATTATAGTAGAGCAAATATGTCATTTTAACAAAAGGCTAACCTTACATTACATCATCTACTGAAATGATGGATTTTTTTATGAACATATTATTTAGAAAATGTAAAACTATGTTTAAAGGGATAGTGTCAGCTTTCAGCTATACTCGTATATTCTCTTGTTTCTTTGTCTTTTCTGACGAACTTTCATGACTGCTCTTCTGCTTTTCTGCTTTCCTGAAGGCACCTCATCACCATATCAAAAGCATCACAGCTAGAGCAGTGCCATTGCAGGTGCAGAGATTAAAAATAGCTGTGCTGGATCAGCCTGAGGGACTCTGAGGCCCAGGACCCTGCTTCCAAAAGTGACTGTCTTCCTGAAGCTCTTACCCTTCTCCCTCTGAGAGACCAAACAAGTTCCCAAGACCATCCCATCATTTCCTCCTGGCCTCAACCAAACTGGTCCTTCACACCAGCAGCAGGAGGAAGTTGGGGAAGGACCAGTTTCTGTTCCCTTTTCCTACTGGCCTCTTAACTTCCATTTCTACCTCAGATATGTTGAGGGAGCAGTGGGAACTGTCAAGCCTCCTTCCAGTTTCCCAGCAGCACACTTTTGAGCCTGTGATCTGCACCTTCCATTTTCTCATCTGTCAATCCTATTGTTTTCTCCTTGTTTTCCTTTTCCTGCAGCCCTTTCTTTCTAAGGGCAGGGGAACTTACGTGGAGCTCATGTCCTCATACCTCTCAGAAATCAGAGGCTCAGCTTAAGGCAGGGGAGGTATTCACAAATGTAACTCCCCGTGACAAATTATCCTTTCGTGATCTAATCAAATCCTTGAAGCCAAGGACCTTTTGCGTAACTACATTTTTTGTGCATCCCACTCTTTTGCTCTACTAGTTAATTCTACAAAGAATTTCTTCCTTGCTTACTTTGAACTTGTTCCCTGACCTTCTATTTGTTTCCTCCTAGCTTGTGTATAAAAAGAAATAGAGAATAATAATTTTCCATTTTGCTTCTTTATTTCACTCAGTATCTATAAATCTCTTGAATCATCTCTTTCTCAAGAAAAAGAGCTCTAGTCTATTTAACCTCTCCTAGTACAAAGCCACGTTCCTATCATCCTTGTCCACCTCCTCTCTCTCTCTCTCCTATTCCTACAAGACCCTTTGAGAAAGCAGTTCTTCACTATTCATACATGGCACCAAGGCAGCTCTGCCTCTTGATTTGGCTTCCCTATTCCCTTGTCTAACCTGATCCTGAGATCTGCCTTTCAAGGAAAGGTCTGGAATGTGAAGTCCTTAATCCTGGAATCTCCTGGGAGACAGTTACACAGTTCAGTCTTGGTCATGATATACATGGTTGGTCAAGTGTAAACACTTTGGAAATATCAGTTTCACTGAAAATCCAGTCTCTTTCTTCCTCCCAGGTGAAACTGCGAGAGTCTGAGGCAACCCAGATGTGTCTCATCTCTGCACACAGTACTTTCCCCCTTTACCTGAGCAATTCAAGAAAACAGAGACTAAACACAGACACAGACCAAACCCTTTATAACAGTGAGATGATTTCTAGAAAAAGTTGTAGGAAAAATCCTGGCAAAAACGTTTACCTGTGAAGATAACACCTTGCAACAATATTAAATAGTGGAAAAGTAAGTGGCAAATTTATTTTAAACTTCAAATAATAAATTCCCTTCAGTTAAAGAAGTTTCTTCACGAAGTGACACACCTGGGAATTTGACAGATGTTACCCATCTTCCAAAGTGAGAAGGGGAGGTGATTCAGGCAGTCTTGATGGAGACCTAGAAGGAGTTTGACATCATCAGATCTTAATTGTCACCTAATGGTGCCTTTCCCTCTACCTTTGTGCCTCTCTGTCCATTATTCTCCATGAATTTGTAACTAGTAGCAGTTACTTGGTATAGCAGTTTTCAAACCTCACTCCAACTAAGGAATGTTGGGAATTATGTAGGCTGAATCTTCTTATATCACAGAAAATAAATTCACTTTATAGGGCTCCAGTCCAAAACAATTACATGGATCTTTAAACTTAAACATCTGAATTGTCTCAACAAAGTAGGTAAAACAATAAAAAACATAAAGTAAAGCACCTACTTAAGTGGTTTGGTAGTGCAAGTATACAGCCTGTGTAGGCTGATGATAGCAGCTAATCTATTTGCAAGAAATTTGCCAACACACTGGTCTAGGAGCCTTTTCATTTTTTTGTCAAATGAAATTGAAATGTGCTGATTGTTCAAATGAATCACTTCCCTCTCCTTGTTTTGGATTACACATTCTTTTTTTCTTTTTTCACCTCACATCTTCCTTGCTCTTGAAGGCAAAGCTAACGTCATAGCAGACAGAACTAGCCCAAGATTTCCCTGATATTTCTGAAGCAGAGCAGGTGCAGATGAAGAAAAAGGATCAGTCAATTTTTAAGAAGTCAGATGGCATTGTGCAGCAAATAGAAGGCAAAGGACTGATTTCAAAGCACAAAATCAGGTCCTTTTATTTATGTAGAATGCACCAATTCAGAGAATTTGAAATGGCTGGTTACAGAAATGTATACATTTGATCATAGTTTAATCCTCCAAGGACTGCAATACCTAAATCAAGAGAGCTGTGAAAATGGCATACAGGTTGATTCATTTCAGAAGAGTCACCTGGAGTTTCTTACATGAGATATATGGCAGGTGTGATTCATACTATCCAGCAAGAAATCTTATAATGACATTTATTCTTAGCATTGTCTCTAGCTAGGAGGGTTAGGGGCCAGGGAGAGGAGAGGGATACCAAGTAATTTTATCATAAGCATTTTTAACGTATTTGGCCCTGAGTTGAGTTTTCTGTCTCCCTGTAAATTTAGCAAATTACACAGAAATGAGATACCAGGTCTTCATGATTCCTTTGTATTGTCTGTCCTAAAAGACAAGAATTAAAATATCAGTAACAGTAAAATATTAAGCTTGTAACTTCTTCAAGACCTTGTAGAGTGGTTTCACAGAAATCTCATGTTTTAATTACTGTGTGATTAGTGAGATCACACAATAATCCAAAATGGCTCCAAATTTTCACACAATCCTTTACTCTTCAGCACTAATCAGACAACATCAATTAAATAACAATTAAAAATTTGAAGTTTCTTTGATAAAATTATCTGCTATTTTAAATATTGCCTTTTTAGTTCTTCACTGCTCAGCAAAATGTTATGGTTGTACAGAAAACCAGTTTAGCTGCATCCATGTGTGTATGTGAATATATGGGGATAAACGTCTCATTAACTCCTCAAGGCATAATCACTCTCAGAAAATATAGTGATAAGCAGACCATGATAGCTACATGTCCTAAAATGCTTTTGCCATTGGAAAAGTTGTAAATTTAACCTAATAATGGTAAGATTCATTTCTACAAGTTATATCAAAGTAGGACTATAAAATAATGACCAGATATTAGTGAGGACATCCTATCTCACGGATGTCAGTGGCAAAGCTACTGCCATCCTTCATGGAGCCAGGGCTTCACACAGGATTTAATAACTCACTCTCTCTAATTATTTATGATTTTTTTTAAAGCAAAGTAAAAATGAAGGTAATTACAAAGCCTTCTGGTCTTTCTCCCCTGGTGCTAATTTGAAATATTAAGATAATTATGCTCCAAGAATGTATGCGGTTTCTGCTAATTCCTGTGGTTCAAACAGAGCTGTGGTGTTCAACAGAGGTGTAAGCAGCAAAGGTCGGGCCACTCGCACCAAAACCTTTCTCTGGAACTATTTGTCACAGCATGCACTGGAACTATGTAATCATCCCAGCCTCCCACATCCCTTAGGCAGGTCCTGAGGGCACAACTTGCCTTCATCAGCTGCCAGAGAGGCCTTCTCAAACACCAGCTGGTCCACTGTTCCCATCTCCAGCAGCTCCCCTGACTGGTGGATATTTCATCCATGTGTTACCTCTGAAAGAAATTTCCCCAAGACATTGGCATTTTTTCAGTATAACACCATGGGTGATTGTGCCTGACCCCCTTGAAGCTAAGGTGAAGGACTATTACAAATGGAATTACTGTGAACCCTCTGCCATACATATCTGCAGATTTTATCCACAGATTTATTGTCCAATTTGTGCTTAACATTGCAGTCCTGTGCAGAGCAGATGCAAAGTGCTATCCCTAAGATAGTGTCAGAGAAGTCAGAGGAGCAGAGAGGGAAAACTGTTTGTTGCATCAAATAACCACAGTGATAACCATTTCACTGTTCAGCAGGCCACATCCATTTTTAAAAGACAATCTTATGACAAGATCTTGATGATAAAGGATTACCAAAATATACCAGCAATCCAAATGTATTTTTCTCCTTATGCAGTGAGTGCCACCTACATTGAAAGAATTTCTTTTCATTTTCCTTTTTCTTTTCTTTTTGGTAAGTTGAGTATAGCTCCTTTTTAGTTTTCACTGTCTGTGAGCAGCTTCTCTTCACCACTTGGTAAGCTCCAAGCACACAGGCACACTTGGTGATTTTACTGCCACTTTTCTTCTGTATCTCTGAAAGGCCTGTAATGTTTCCAGTTCCAGTCTGAGGATGAGCTCTTCAAAGACAAACAACATTGGATTTAGGCAGGTTCCAATCCATCAGTCCCATGAGCTGTTTGGCAACCATAATGTCTGGCAAAATCAGAGATTATTGCATCCACAAGGAAAACCTACAAAAGCAAGCATTCAGCAGAGAATTCACTTCCTTAACTTCCAAAAAAAGCTGCCAGGTAGTCTTCTACTTCAGTAAACTGTTCCAATGTCTCATTGAAGATTTGAATACTGGCAAGCCTAAATACATAAAATACAGTGTGCATTCACATACACATTCACATGTCTTCACACAGAGACATGAGAACATTTCAACACAGAAGTGTAGTGTTGCTTTTCATTTCATTCTGAATTTTTTTTAATAGACCAGTTCAGGCATCAAACCCTTTTGACTGTGTATCATTTCAGAAGCAGAAATTAAATGTTAACTGAGCAGAGTTATGGCATCAAAACAATATTAATTCAGTGTTCCCTAAGTCCAAGGATGTTCTCTCATGCAGAAATAATGACATCCTGGTTGTTAAGGTTTAATCAAAATCTGGACGGGAAAGAGAAGAAATTACATAGTGGAGTTTTCCTCTGCCAATCCATTTCTATTCCCACTGCCAGTTTTTAAAATGACTCAGCACCAACAGCTTTTACAGTGGTATCCCATGCCTTTTGATACTGAGGAGTCTCCTTGTATTCTAGCTCTTGGAGTCATAAGATTATCTGGGAATCTCATTTAACCTTGTAATATAAGTAGAAATATAAGATAAAAAATAACATTTTAAAAGGACAATTTTAGCTTGGTAAAGCCACTTTCCTTAAGATTGCTTTAGAGACTTCCAGAGATAAAAGCCTAATTTTAGCTGCAATAAATTTGGATCAGCAGCACATTTTGGAAATTGTCAGCAAGATATTGCCATAAGTTTGGCACTGCTAGGAGGAATATACCAGACTTTGCCTTACTGGGATAGGATAAAGAAGTGCAGATATGGAAAACAGCTGTTCTGTTTGCAAAAGGAAAGCTTTATAATTTCCCCTAGGTTTGGGGTTTTTTTCATATGTCTGATGTACAGAACAGGCAAAATTGAGGTAAAGGAAAGAAAAGAAAAAATGCTTTCTATACAATTATCTCCCACAATAAATAGCAAAATGTTATTTATTTCCATAGCATCTGATTATTCAATCAGATGTTGATCACCAAGTATTTAAAATTAGTATCTTATTTTAAAAATGTTAGTAGCAAACTGTAATTCTTGCACACATATTTCTCTTTAAAAAGAAATAATAATGGCATTTTCTGCTTCAACAATACAATATTTTTTGTATTTTAGAGACATATCAACAAGCAAAAGCTGCACTTAAATATTTCAGCTCAATGCCCTAACTGGTGCTAGATACATTTGTCACTGCTTCAGAAAAATCCATGTGTATAGAGAGTTCATAAATATATGTGGCAGTACTTGCTGTGTGCTACCTAAAAGACACATAATACAGGGTTTTTTTTGATGAAAAGGATAAAAAAAGCCAAAGCAATCACTTTGAATTTTATGTTTTAACTGAGGAGACAGAGTACAAATGAGAACCCAAGCAAAAACCACAAAATTTGCAGGACAAAAAGAAAAAATAACAGCAGGACAAAACCTTGAAGGGGAAATTCAGATCTGCAAGTTTTTATGCAATTGCTGTTTTCCTTAACTAGATCTCTTGGGATCTGTTTTCCATAGTAAATCCCAGAGACTGCCTAGATACTGTGCTGCTAGACAATTTGTAGAGAACCACAGCTCCATAGGCAGATAGGCCTTTTTGCCCACTACACCAGATTCTTAGCTCTGCTGAAAGGTGCCCATAGAACTGATTATAGAACAGGCACAACTCCACCTTTTGATGTACAGCAAAATCTTTTTACATTGCTTTGTCAGCATAACATACTTATGAAATTGATGTAATTTCCTCTCATTTGATGATTATGTTACTCTGGATGTGGCAGGAAAATGCCACAAGTTAATGAGCATCTCTCTATTAAAGGAGGAAAGGATCTGGATTTGTCCATAAAATAAGGCCATTCTGGTATGAATTCAAGGTGGGGAGCTGACCAAACTGCGTCAAGTGACATTTCAGTGACAGTTCTTGGACAGAAACTGGCTTCTGCCTGAACAATATTTACAAGGTCATACTGCAGATGGTGTTGTAGATGACAACCTGATATGAGTCAACAAGGAAAAGGTGTGGGGGAAAAAAAGTGGAAAATAGTTGTAGGACAGGATGGATAATAAGCTTCCTGCAGATCCCCAAAACTATCCAGTGCCAATCCTTGGAAAACTGGGTAGGAGTGCAATAGAACAGGCTATTACTGAAGCTGGCATTAGTTTGCCTCTGCTGGAATGGCCCAATTGTGTACTGACGATTCAAGGAGTGTTCTCAGAAAAAGGACAAGAACCACTTAAAAGGTGAAAAACACATCTCAAGAGTGAGAATCTCCATCTAAAGGGAACTTTAATGTGCCTTCCTGAACAACGTACAACTCTTATGGACTTCATAAGCAGTAGTGACCAAGCTGCAGGCACAGGTTTTGTGTGTGAAAATCAAGAGAAAAAGTCTCCTCTGGCAAATTGTCCTTCAGTTATCTGCAGCATCTAGGGGAAAAAAGTACAAAACTGATGAATAGCAGCACAGGTTAATGAGAGAGAAAAGGAAAATGCATTTGCTATTATGTACCGTTTTTTAGTAAACAGCACAATTGGATAGTTCCTGTGGGAGCTGCTGCTCCGTCCTCTGAGCTGGGCCATGGACATGTGCACATGTGAGGAAAGAGTGAGCTTTCTAGTTGAAGACACTGCTGGGTGAGACAGCAGTGGGAGGGGGAGCGTATTACAGTCACTTTAGTCTCTTGGCTGATTGCCAGCAGTACAGAAGTTGAGAAATCATTTGTCACAAGGATAAAAGCCAAATACATTGCTCTGGGTGAGATGTAACCTGACAAACAGTCTCCTGTGACTGATGCATTTGAACTACTAATACACTCTATATAATGACTTTTTTCTGACAGCTAGCAGTCATATTTTTTTGCTTAGTTTTTCTGCTTGTTCATGCTGAGCTTTCTGAGTTCCTATATATCAGATTTCTTGGCAAGGAACATGGGCTAGGAGGACAGTTCTCAGTCATGCTAGTTGCATACCACAAGTTCAGGAGGAAATAAGCTACAAAACAATTAGAAAACATTTTTTTTTAAATTACTGTTTTCTAATATCTATCTCTTTTTTTTTTTTTTTTTTTTTTTTTTCAATAAGCCACAAAGTCAGCTGGTCAGCAGGAACTTCATTTATAACTGTCAATTTAACAGTTCATTTATTTCACTGAAGCAGTGAGACACAACAGGGGTGTGGTAACCATGAGATAATCACACCTCTGGGGTCTTGTGAGGCAAGGAGAAACAGCCAATTCCCTCTAATCCCACAGTGGTGCGATTAGTGTTCCTGATAGCTACAGCCAAGGAGGTTATGAGATAAATTGAGCATTTCATGTTCTCTAAAAAGAATTAAATTAAATGTTTAACCAGCCTCATTCAAGTTCTGCAATTCATCTTGATTATAGATACGTATGTTCATGAACACTGACCCACATACATTTGTCTACTTTGAAATGTTTACCAGACAACAGGAGTAGCCATTTGGTTTGAGAATTATACTATACATAGAAGCTGCAGCATATTAGCTGCCTGTCTTGTCCACAAGCCCTATAGGCAGGGATCTGTCATCATGCTATCCAAAAGCTCCTTTGGGTATGCAATCCTTACATGCAGAACTATTTAAAAAAAAAAAAAAAAAAAAAAAAAAAAAAGGAACTCAGTTGCAAAGAAACTGCCTCTTTCCTAGTCATTATTGGTACCCCTGCTAATCAGTTTCATTAAATACTCCTCTAACATCTCTGTCTGCTATGGAAGGTCCATTCATGTCTTACTTGTGATGGTTCCACTAGAGAACATATAATGGGTATTTGGCAGACAGAAAATGACATCATGGAGGACTGGGGAATGAGACGCTGGAAAGCAGTGCCACAGAAAGGGACCTGGAGGTCCTGGCTGATGGCAAGTTGAACATGAGCCAGCAGTGCCCTGGCAGCCAGGAGGGCCAACCCTGTCCTGAGGGTATCAGGCCCAGCATGGCCAGCTGGGCAAGGGAGAGGATTGTCTCCTCTGCTCTGAGCTGGGACGGCCTCACCTCCAGTGCTGGGGACAGTTTTGGGTGCCACAACATAAAAAATTATTGAACTCTTGGAGGATGTCCAAAGAAGGGCAACAAAGGTGGTGAAGGGCCTTGAGGAGAAGCCGTGTGAGGAGCAGCTGAGGGCACTTGGTCTGTTCAGCCTGGAAAAGAGGAGACTGAGGGGAGACTTCATTGCAGTTACAGATTCCTCATAAGTGGTAGAGGAGGGGCAGACACTGATCTCTTCTCTGTGGTGCCCAGTGACAGGACACGAGGGAGTGGCCTGAATTGTGTCAGGGAAGGTTTAGGCTGGATATTAGAACAAGATTCTTCACCCAGAGGGTGGTTGGGCACTGGAACAGGCTCCCCAGGGAAGTGGTCACAGTATTGGTACTGTGCAGAACCTGGCAGAGTTCAAGAAGTGTTTGGACAATGTTCTCAGGCACAGGGTGTGATTCTTGGGGATGGTCCTGTGCAGGGCCAGGAGTTGGACCCAACAATCCTTTCAGGTTCTTTCCAGCTCAGCATATTCTGTGATTCTGTTAAAGAAATTACAGAATTAATGATCTATTAGGTCATATTGCTCATTTACATTCTTCAGTGTTGTGGTCTGCATTCTAAAATGTTAACTAAAGTACATCAATTTAATTTTTAAGTGAAGTATTTTTAAAGAACACTTTTTACAATTGTTCTGAAGACTGAACCAATATTCATTTATCATTGGCACTGGCATATGAAAGACTGTGTCAATGTAAGATTGGTTCCTCTTCTGCTTCTTTCTCTTTCTCCTGAAATCTAGACTGAAGAAATGATGGCACACCCTTGAGGTCCTCTTCCACTTCTCCAAGAGTAGTCATTGCCCTGGGGAGTTGCTGTGAGTTTACCTTGGCTGGATCCCAGATTCCCAGCAATCTGCTACATTACTCCCCTTTGAATCAGCATGGCAGGCTAGAAAATAAAGTAGAGGGGAAATAAAACACACACACCCCAAAAAACCCCAAAAAACCCAAATAAACCAAACCAACAACCAAAACCCAAAACCCAAAAATAAACAAACAAACAAAACAAAAAACCAAACACCAAACATGTAGGCTGAGATAAAGGCAATTGAAAAACAAAAGACATTTTGAAGGTGACTGGACTGTCTCTGACATCAGGATAGCTCCTGGTGTCTTTTCACAGTAGTCATCCCTGTGCCCCCCACTCCAACACCAAAACCTTACTACATAAACCTAATAAAGAGCCTAATAAAGACATGAGTACTAGTATCAGCCATGGTACAGGTGCCTGCTTTCCTCCCCAGGCAGCTAGGGTGTGGAGGCAACTCGCTACAGGACACAAAACAAATGACACACAGTCGGGTCATCAGGGCAAAAAGAGGGAAGTTTATTTTTCTGACTCGATTTATATAGATTTTGGACAATGCCCACAGATTGGACAATAAGGTTGACACCTCTCCAACCAAACTCGTCAAACTGGAAGTCCATCAACTGTCCCCCCTCAAGAGAGGAACAATAAACAAGAACAGTTTACAAAAACATCACTTTGTTTACATGAAAATCTGTGAGAAATTCCACTACAAAAATGCAAACATCAGAAGGCTGAAAAAGATCAGGATGACATAGACATCCAACAGGCAGCTCAATCAAAGTGTAGATCCTGCAAAACCTTTAGGATCTTCAAGGTTTGCTATCTCTATGCAGTGACAGAGGTGCTTCCAGGCAAACACTGTGCATTTCTGACCCGGGCTGTGCTGCTGCAGGCATCCAAAGGATAGGGAAATAGGTATATATTGGGTTTGCATGGCAAGGTTTTGGTAGTGGGTGGGCTACAGGGGTGGCTTCAGTAAGAATCTGCCAGAAACTTCCTCATGTCCAAAGGAGCCCATTTCAGCTATCTCCAAGTCAGGCCTGGCACTGGCTAAGGCCAAGCTCATCAGCCACAGTGGAAAGCATGTCTGGAATTACAAATTTAAGATAAAAAGTTGTTGTGCAGCTGCAATGGAGAGAGAAGCGAGGATATGTGAGAGCACACCACAAGGTCAGTGGAGAAGGAAGGGGAAGGAGGTGTTACAGGCACTGGAGCAGAGATTCCCCTTCAGGCTGTGGTGAAGACCATGGTGAGGCAGGCTGTGTGCCTGCAAGCTCACAGATTGGAGCAGAGATCCACCTGCAGTCTGTGAAGGACCCCATACCAGTGCAGGTGGATGTACAAAGAAGGCTGTAACCCCATGGGAAGCCCATGACGGAGCAGGCTACTGGCAGGACGTGGACACATGGAGAGAAGAGCCCATGCTGAGCAGGTTTGATGGCAGGACCAATGACCCCGTGGAGGACCTACACTGGAACAGTCTGTTCCTGAAGTGCCCCATGGGAAGGACTCACACTGGAACAATTTGTGACGAACTGCAGGCCATGGGAAGGACTCACACTGGAGAATTTTGTGGAAGGACCCCACAGTGGAGCAGGGGAAGGATGAGGAGGAAGGAGCAGCAGAGACAAGGTGTGATGAACTGACCACAGCCCCCATTCTCCATACCCCTGCACTGCTGGAGGTAGAAGGTAGAGAATTGTGAGCAAAGTTAAACCCAGAAGAATGTAGAGGTGCGAGGAAAGTGTTTCTAAGAATTTGTTTTATTTCTCATTATCCTCCTCTGGTTTGATTTGTAATAAATTCAATTAACTTCCCCAGACTTCGAGTCTGTTTTGCCAATGACAGTAACTGGTGGGTAACTTTCCCTCTTGATCCATGAGCCTTTTGTTATATTTTCTTTCCCTATCCAGCTTAGGAGGGGAGTGATAGAGAGGTTTGGGTAGGTACCAGGCACCCAGCCAGGGTCAACCCACCACAAGATATTAAAATTCCTTCAGCAATTTCAGTTGTTAAAGTCTGATATAACACCCTTAAAACCTTTTTAGCAAGTGCACTTGAACTGCCCAGGAAAGGGAAAG
This sequence comes from Zosterops lateralis, assembly GCF_965231275.1. Lineage (NCBI taxonomy): Eukaryota > Metazoa > Chordata > Aves > Passeriformes > Zosteropidae > Zosterops > Zosterops lateralis. The sequence continues at coordinate 26,128,310 of NC_139763.1, forward strand.
TGTGATCTGTGTTCCCTTAGTAATTCTTGAACATTTTGACTAGTTTTTCCTGTTCTTCCTTTCTTCTTAATAGACCTACTTGTATGAGAGAAAAGAATAATGGCTTACTCCACAGAGTTTTCTATAACACATACAAAATGTCTTTTGACACATAGGTTTCTCGCAGGGTCCTGAACCTAACTCCAGCTACACTCTTGTTTTACAGAACAGCATAAAATCAGAGTTCTACATTAAAAGAAATGCCTCTGTCAGCTGAGGCATTTCCTAGTTAACCCTATTTTGGATGCAAGCGGTCTGTTTTCTCTGTCGATGATAGAAGTACAAACTTTGCAATCTCAAAAACAAAAATAACATAATGAAAAGGCAACCAAACAAAAAAAAAAAAAAAAAAAAAAAAAAAAAAAAAAAAAAAAACACAAGCAGAATATGTATTTCAGAATTTATTTTAATGTCATCTTTCACCAAATAGGAAGTTAGCTATTGTTAAAATTGTCAAAAATCATGGTTATTAGTTTAAGTGACTGCTAAAACCCTCGGTGGCTGCTCTCAGTGGTCTCAGAGTGCTTTTCATGGCTGTGAACAAATGGGATGCAAGTATATCATTTTAACCATCTCATTATAACTGCAGTCCAGCCCTTGGCCTTCTTGTAAAGGAGATCTTCAGCTTAGAGGATGAAATTTCTTAAACCTCGATGAGAAATATCCAGCATGCCATCCTCACTGGATCTTCAGTGGACACTTGTGATGCAGTACTGCAGTCCTAACTGTGGTTTTCCCCTGCTCAGCTCAGCAGTGCTGCCACCTCTTCACAGAGCAGAGCCGCTGCAGAAATGTGAAACAAACAGGAGTCTATGCGAGTCATCTGAAATGCTATCATGAAAATGTATGTCAAACGTATGGGTCCCCCTTCAAACAATATTTTGGTGATTATTTGGATACTTCTGGGCTAATCTAAATAGTCAGGCTGAGCCTGACTGAAAGAACATTCGCCTTCTCTAACAGTGATGGAAACCTCAGCAGCAGTATTTCTGCAAAAGGGAATGCTTTGGAGCAATGCTGGTGTATTTCTATTAAAGGCAGGATTGGAAGAACCAATGCTTTAATACCTGGGGCACTCAGCAAAAAAATTAAAAGACTTTTTAAAAAATTATTCTTCTTTCAAAATGCAAGAGAATTATAACCCTTTTGTCCTAATGATAGGGAAAGGGTTTTAAATTCTGGAGTGCTCCCTCCCTCTAGCCCCAAAAATTTTTTTAGCTGCGGCACTGAATGCAGTCCCATTATTTTTAATGATATATCAGGACTGGGTAGAAGAATAGCATACCATATATCAAAAGCTACACCCTTGGAAATCACAGAGCTCTTCAAGAAGCCACCAACGGGTTAAATGGTGACCTGACCAATTTGCTACAGTTCATTTGGTCTATGCTAATTGTTTTAAATGCTCACTTTGTGGAATATTCTTTACTGTGCTGATGGGAAGTGAAGCATATTTCTTTAGAGCAGGGATTCAAGTATTCATTTATATTGGAGAGAGTTTTTCAGAAAAGTACAGGCACACCTCAGTAGTGCTATGTAAATGGAAATTAAGCTTCATCTTTTATCCAGTTTAAAGAATTACATTAAATAAATGTTTTTCAAGTCCTTTTGCTTTGCTTGATTTTTCAATATCACACTTTTTTCTCTATTCTTCTGCAATGCTTAAAATCAGATTGCTTCTTTCCCATTACCACGCTCTTCTTTCTGCTTGTGTGATGAGTGGCTTTTTTTTTTTATCCCTCTGGACCCTGACCTGGTAGTCATTATTTTGTCTTTTCATCTTTTTTTTTTTATTATTTTTTTATTATTATTTTTTTATTAGACTAGTCAGCCTTGATATTAGTCTTCCCAAAGCTACTATCCATTACACTGTCAGGAAAGCAAGCTGCCTTACAGTAGGCCAAGTGTCAACAGAAGGTGAGGCAGAAAATCAGCCACAATCTAAAGCTAATTACCCTGCCTAGAAGTTAATTAAATACTTGTTAGGAGCAGCAGGGTAGATCCTAATTAAACTTGTCTAATAACAGTATGCTGACATACTCTGACACTGGGAATTCCTACAGGGTTTAAATAATTGTACAAAGGGCAATAATACCTGTCACATCATGGTGTGTAGGCAAACCCTGAAGATGCACATTTCTCAGTATTTTCTGTATTAATTTGCCACATATTGTGCACTTCACATGTGTTTAATTTACACATGTTTTAATTTTGGTGCCCTGGATCTTTTTAAATTACTTTGCTGTTGTCGATCTAAGTGTAACCACTGCAAAGGGAGATGGTCATTAGTATTTCATTGTATCATTTAATACACTAAACCTGATAAAATCCTGCTGATTGTGACACCTCCAGGGTTACTTAAATACAGCTGCGGCCCCTTTCTTTCAGATTTTAAGACAGTAGTGATTTTACCTAGAAATGAAGGGGAGCGGAGAACAGGACGTACCTTGCTAGGCTTCCCACATTCTCAAAGGGCCAAACTGACCACCTACAGGCTGGCAATTTTACCCGCTGCAATTTCCATTCACGAGAGTGCCACCGACCGAGACTTTTACCTCCACTGATAAGTGTGTCTTAAACCAACATCTTTTTAAGCCAGTCAGATCTTCATTTACATTCAAAACAAAAGGAAGAGGAAACCACTAATAGGTGAAACTGCCAGACAAATTTACGGGAAGAGGAGAGGAGAGGTGAAAAACAGGAGAAGGGGCTGATAACAGAAACGAATCTCTGTCTTCTGATTATTTCCAGCCTTTTGACGGGCTGGAAATATTTTTGTTTCCAGACACGAAAACACAGTGTGCCATCATTTCAAATAAATGAGGGTTCCCCACAAACCATAGCAGGGCTTTTGTCTAGTTGTTTTTTAAGGGATTCTCTATGCCAGCGGTTTTAATGCTGATTTAAAAGCTGCCGTTTGACCAGGTTCTGTTTTTCAACTGATGAGTTGTCACACTGCCTTGCGTGAGGGTTAATCCCTCATTGTGTTGCCTATGCCACCGCAAAGAAGGACTGCGACAGCAATTGCTGATAAAGCTTGTCTCTTCTCGAAAAGCCCGGAGAGGCTGTGTCGCATGCTGATGGTTGTTTACTGCAGCAAAATGCTGAATGTCAATTTTAGGGGAGCGATGTTTCAAAACTTTTCGCATTTTCTCCCAGTAAATCAGTTCATTTTTTCACTGTTCCTTTCCTACCCTCGACTCAAGCACCCTTTTTAATAGGGGGTTAGGGCTCTTGGGTGGTAACCAGCGAAGGATGCTTGACGTTAGATTTGCTGTTCCCATCATTAGAACCATACTTGAAATGCCATGTCAGTGAAACTAATGAAATGGAGTGCCGTGATGTGAAACTAATCAGACATGATACAACTTTGGGGGGGGGGGGGGGGGGGGGGAGGATAAGAAACCTGCAAAGATTCAAGCCAGTAGTAGTACTCTCATTTGTACCCTCTCCCTGAACAGCAAGGATTAATGGAAGGATGTAAGAGCTCTGATCTTTTCTGGCAAGACTGTTGTAGAAATAATCAATTAACCTTGGGAGATCAAATTGACAGAGCTTAAGAGTGAAGTTATTTAAAATGCCAGATTATCTAGGCAGATGAATACATTTGTTGCAATACTAAAAGGAAAATGAAAGTCTTTTTCCAAACTTCGTTTTTCTGAACTGATTTAACATTATTTCCCCAGGAGTCAACTCTGCCTTTTTCAGTGTGCACTTTAACACATTAGAACAAAATGAGATTTGATGTACTCTATAAAGAGACTAGTGATTTTTCTCTCTTCTTTCAAGGAGTGGGAGGGTTATTATGGAAAATAGCTTATAGTAACCTCATGCTTTTAGCTCTTTACTTTTGTTTATTTGACAATTTGATTATTTGGGTTCCTGTCCTCTGTGGTGATTTTGGTTGGTTTGCATTCTGGCTAAATCATCCGCTCCTTCATCTATGGAGTAAGAATTCCTTCTTGCCTTAAAAATACAAAGAATGCAAAACATTTTATAATATCAGTTATTTTTAAGTAATAAAAGAATCCCATCAGATGTTCTTTAAACAATCAATTTAACTTCATTTGATTTGAAGATATAAAAATTTTATTTTATTAAAATGCTTTGGGCTGTGTTATTTAGACTAATAACCTCACTAACTATTTTATTGTATTAAGATGAGGGCAGCATAAAGTTATAGCAGCATCAGGTTGTAACTAGACTCAGTGCTGCATGCTGCAGCTGTGTTCCAGCATATAAGAATATGCCTGATGTAAGTATTCAAGCAATAACAATGCTGGTATGTTTGAAGATAAACATTCATGCACAGTATTAAGTTCTTCCTTCAAAGAGAATTTGTGATCAGCCCTATTGATTAAATTGATACATAATCTATAACTTCAAGAATGGCACACATTTCACCTCCTAAATTTTAAATCAATTGCTTTGTTAAATTGGAAAAGTTGTCTTCATTTTATTCCTTCATTCATACTTTCACACATTTAATCTGTTACTTTTTCTTTTTTTCATTTATTTACAGTGCTGCAGGAGTTTATATCAAATATAGCAATTCAACTTGAGAATACACTAGAGCTTAATTTGGTATTTATTAGCTGAATATATATACTTAACTCCAAACCAGACAAAAAATACTAATACTTTTAAGCCAGTAAGGAAACATTTGCACACAAAGACATTCAGGCTGAATTGTAAAGGTATAGTGTGCAAACCAGCTTAGATTGACCAAATTCATCCAGATGCACTTTGCCAGCAGCCACACCAGTTTCAGCCACTGACATCCTCGAAGTTTTGTTTCCACACCAGCACTTGAGGTGACACAGCGAAATCAAGTAATGTATGTGCACCCCAATCCCAGGCAAACTGAGAAGGTTATTTTAGTCAGTGTTAGCTGTGACTTAAGCTAACTTCATTCTCTTTGCCTGAGGCAGGGCAGGAACATCCACTGAGCTCTTCTCCTGAGCTGCCTTTCAGCTGGCAGACAAGCAGTTGAGAATGCTGTGATCAATCACTTCAGCTGGCTCCAGAAGAGCATCCCTCCATGCTCTCCTTCCATTCCTTGACTATGTAGCCTCTCCTAACTCAGTCTTCATCCAGACCATGATCCTATCAGACTAAGAGGGAAGTGAATAGAGGAAGCTCTTTTGGGGACTGGAACAGAAGACAAAGGGAATGGGAAACAGAAACAAAAAAACAGTGCATGAAAAAGGGCTTAGTTATGAAATAGATGTTTGGGAAAACTGTTCTTTGGACTCAGAAGAACTGAGAGGAAAAGTCCCTTGGAAGGTCTTGAGCTTTCACATATAAGTAGAAGGGCTAGAAACCATCAGAAAAGCAATAGCTTTTATAGACAAGGAGTCATTAAAAAGGATGACTACACATCGCAGAAGTCACAAACTATTGGCTAATCCCTCATTAAAGATACTCAGCATTCAGTCAAATGCTTTCTTAATATGTTTCACAGTGAGTGCAGGTCCTTTCTCAAAGTTTAAGACAGTGCATCAAACACTTTCTGAAGTCTTTCAAACAGCAGGATTCTTTTACAACATAGTCTGGACAGGACAATTCATGGCAGCATAAAATTAGTGGATGTCTTAAAATTGTAAAAAATCTGCCCTGAAGATGAAAATGGGTTAGTAGGAAATGACAGTTCTTCTAAAAGATAGAGCTGGAAGATAATTTGAAGATTAGAATTCTCCATACTTGGAAAAACTATCCTGGAAAAGACTTAAGGGTCATGATGTGTAGCAAATTAAACAGAAATTCTCAGTCCACTGCTAAAATAAAATACTAGTGCATATCTTCAATTCATAAAGAAATTAGAGTAGAAAGTAGGACTGCTGGATTGCTTTTCTTATCCTCTGCTTGGTTGTCATGTCCTCAATTCAATAAAAAGGAGAACAAATTAGAAGGAATTGAGGGAAATGCAAGAATATTTAAAACTTGGAAATATGGAGTAAGAGAAATTCAACTAGTTTAACTGAAAAAAGGAGGTTAAGAAGTGACTTGATGACAGTTTGAAAGTATAAACACAAGGAGATAAAATATGCTACTGGAGAATTCTTCCAACTACAATACCAGGGTACAAAGTTAAAGGGTGACAAATAGTTTAGGAACAGCATATTTGTCTTCAGTAACAGTAAACACAGATAGACCCTCAAACAATCTATAACTATGGCTGATTCTCTGGTGCTGGATATTTTTACTTAAGACTTGACACTTTATGAAATATTATCTATCACACCAAATAAAACTTATTCTACAAAGCCAACCCCCTGTGCTACACCAGTTGTCATAACACCTGACTGCAATAGCTCTTTCTGGCTTTAAAATGTATGATGTTTCTAATCAATGACTGTAGCAAAGTCAACTTAATAAAACACATTCTAGAAGAAAAAAACTAATTATATAACCTTTTTAAAAAGAAGTTTTTTATTGCTATCACTTGCCCCTGATTTTTAAAATTCACTTCTCCACCAACCACAGCCACTTGTATATTGAAGCACTGTTGCTTAGTAATTGGCACTATTACAGGTTTGTTTTTTTTTTTCAAACTCCAGGTTTAAGATAATGGTTCTTGTGCCTCTCCTGGATAAACTGTGTTAAACAATCTTCAGTAACTGCCAACACGGCTGCAGAAAGGAAGAGAATTGCTGCAAGTCCACGGTGCATTGGTAGCACAAAGAGTGTTCTGGGTGATTGGTCCACTGGTCCTTACTCAGCAAAACCACTGTTTCATAGCCCACCTTTACAGAACTCTCAACCTTCACTATTCTTGACAAAGAGCCACTAGAGGCAGGTGCCACAGGGTGTGCCAGAAAGAACAGTAATGACTCAGGGAACTCTGCAAATTTTTAAAGCAAGAGGACACATCTCTAGCACGTATCACAGTCTTATAGAGGAAACTCAAGTAGCATTCATAGCAGAGTTTGACGCCCCACGACTTGAAGGAATGAGTTTCTTCTATGCACATAAGGGGAAAACCAATACCCATAAACATACCCATGATTTGAAAGGGATGCTTGCTGCTTGCTTCCTTTCTTTTCTGTGCAAAGATGAGACAAGGCAGACCACGGAAACCAAACTGTGTTTTCTCTGCAAGACTCCACTTTAAATGCACCACAGCAGACCTTAAACTGAATTCACAGTCTCAGTATAATGAGTGGTAGCCTTGCTAAAACCATCAACATTACATTGCTGTTTCAGTGTATACACTGATTAATTGCAGTCAAATCCTTAGATGCATTAGGATCAAGCTGGCTTCTGTATCCAGGAAGAATTCCTCTGCTGCCTACCTTTTTTTTCAACTATTAAAGCCTCAGGGAAGTGCAATCTGCCATCACATTTGCCCAGTGCAATACTAATGGGTTTTGCCCCAGTAGGTTCCTTTGGGATTGCATTTAACAATTTTATATTTCTAATGCTGCAAAGTGATTATTTTTCCCAAAGTAAATACAGTTTAAGGTGATGGAGAATTATACAATTGGCCTATTTTCCCATGAAAACAACTTTCAGCATTTTTACCTTTGATTTTCTGTTATTATAATGCCAGAGAACCTCTACCTCCTCCCCTCAGACATTGAAGGACAATCTGTACAAGTCCAATCGGTCTAGAAATGACTGCCACTCCAAATATCAGGTCTAGGGACATCTCTCATAAGACCACATCTTTAACTTGCCTGTGACTCCATGTAAGACCAGTAAAATTACTCAGAAGTACATCAGGCTAAGCATCTGCTACCTGTGGCAGATTTGACTTCTTTTTTTAAGACTGTATGGGGTCAAACACAGTAAGAATATGAATTTAGGACAGAAAATTCTCTCCTGCTAGGCTCTTCTACAATCTGAGTTCTCACGTTAAGAAAGGTAATACTTGTTGCACTCACGTTTACCCGTCTACATAAAATACCTGGGAGAAAAGTATCTTGTAAGTGAAAAATATTACAATCTTCATTTTAATTTACAGTTATTAATTTGTTTTACCATTGTATTGTAAGAAGTAAGGAATCAACCTTCTTGTGGAAGAGAGAACTTTGAAAACTTGCTCATGTTAGTTCAGCAGCTGGTAACATTCAGACAGTTTGTAAACAAATGTAATGTTCTTTCAAACAAGAATCTATCAAATAGAGCACACAAAGTAGCAATAATATTTACCTGTCAGATTTTTACTACAGGAAATGGGGTTTGGATGACAAGGAAAGAACACAGAAAACTAAAGGATAAGGGAAAGGAATTTAAAAAATTGAGAAAAAATGGAGCAGGGGGAGAAAATAGATGGTTAAAATAGAAAAATGCTTTGCAAGGATATAAAATAAAAGGTAACAGCTACTTATTGAATAAAAGTGAAATAATCCACATTCTGTAATAAAGAAAGGATGAATTGAGGCAGCAACAGAAAGGATTAGAACAGAGATGCTTTAATATAATGTAGTCAGGAAAGAAGGAAAGAACACAATAAAAAAACTTCATAAAATAGTGGCAGACAGAAGAGAAATAGGGTAGAGAGAAGAGATGAAAACAAAATAAAAAACTTGAATGGCATATGTCCATTTACAAGGTAGTCCAGTGAAGGATGGAGGACCAGCCAACAAAATCCCCAGTTTGCTCCATCTATTATTCTGTTTTACTGGAGGTCAAAAAATGGCAAAGACAGAGTTGAAATTAGGTGAGAAACAAATGGATAGAAGTTGGTACACTTAATAGCCTCAAATGTTCTCTACTTATTAAGTGTATCTGAGCCTGGATTCCTAAAATGAGTATCCTTATGCATTTTTGCTCTTCAAACATCCATCCCCCTTTCATCTTTACTAGCTTTTGCCAAGTCTAACCAAGAGTGTCTCAGAGATATCTAATTTTTCTTGTTTCAAGTAAAGCAGCCACTATGAAGAGGCAAGAAATCCAAATCAATCCCTACCCACCAATGGCAGAAGATTGCAGCATATGCACAGATGTTCTCTCTTCAGAAAGCAGTAAATAAACACCGTGAAGTTAATAAGCACAGATGCAGCACAGAATAACCCACACGAGACGCTGCCTCTTGTTCAGCTGGTAGCTGGAGACAGAAGAGGGAACTGTGGAAATTGGTGATCTGTATAAGGCTTATCAGGGACCTTAAAAAATCTGGGTCATTGTGTGGCATTGGAAGAAATGCTGGAAGGAGGTCAAAACATAATAAAAGTGAGTGAGTGGAGAAAAACTGCATGTAGACATGGGGAAGGAGATTCCTTGAGGACCTGGAGAAGGGCTAAGGCCACTGGGGAGGGAAGTCATAGTACACAGGAAGGAGAAGCAGACTCTTTACAGCATGGTGCTATAGGAATGTAGGATAGGAATCCAGGGGAAGCCAGGCTTTCACCCGGCCACTCCTCCTGAAAATAGTTGTTTCCTCAATATGCATAGTATCTTCACTTGTGTGCTGATTAAAACTGTACAGAATGAAATGCCATTAGACCATTAAATGCTTACTTAGAACAGTGTTTGAGGAAATTGTTAATAAAGTACAAATTTACAGAGGAAAACAAGCAGAAGCTGTATTGCCTCTGAGGTGAAAAGACACTTTTCTAAGCTTAGTAACATTGATATAAATCAGAAATATTACTAGTTTGACATGATGCAAGAAGTTTTATAATCACTGGCGAAAGATCAAACATGCTTTTTCTGTACAATGATGTCCACGTTTCATTATTTTAGCTATGTCAGGAATTCTGGATATTCGTTTATAAAGAATAGCTTCCACTAGCACTTGTAAAAAAAACGTAACCAGAAGGTCATCAACAAGGGAGCTGAGAGAATAATATATCATGAATAATGTATTAAATTATTTCAGTCTTTATCTATTAATGAATTATTTTCAATCATCTTACAATTTTCTTGAATGTACTTGTAATTCAAAAGTAATCCCCATGCAATTTCTCAAAAAAATTATTTCTCAAAATTTTTCTTGGTCTTTTTGTGGATAGAAAGTAGCTGAAATCTGAATTAAATTATTTTGGTGTAACAGGACATACGAAGTAGGAGTTTTTGTTTCTGTTCCCTGACAAACACATTTCTAAGAACCATGTTACCTACACAGCATTAAAGTCTTCACCATGAAATCTACATTTCCACCAGTACCCTAATAAAATGTTCAGTGTGCTAGGGCAGTAATCAAAATTCAGCATCTAGAATCTACTGCCTGTTCTCAGCATATTTATTTTTTTTTCTAAAAGAACTGCTATGGGTTTTCACTTACATCTGAAAGAATTTGTGTGCTACAAAATCATAAAAAGAGTGTTGTCTTTCAGAACATATTGAATGGTAGTGATGTAGTAGCTGATCAGACTTTTTTTCTCTGTACCAGATTATAGATAATTCCTTCTCATTACAATTAGTAGTAGTACTAATAATACCATATTTTACTTCATTTCAAATTTTAAGCTGTTCTTATCTCAACCTATGGGGTTTATGTTTGTTCAATTCTCCTTCCCATCCCACTGCAGGGTGGTGGGCAGTAAACAAGAAGCTGCATGGTACTTAGTTGCCAACTGGTGTTAAACTACAACACTCAGGAGTGGATGTCTGCCTACTTGAGGCACTGAGTAAATAACACTCAAACAATTGTGGATTTCCATATATATGTCATTGTTCTGTTTCTAAATGTCATTTAAAGTAGATTTCTAATAGGCAAACTGTGTTCATCTGCATCTCTAATTTACAACACAAAATTATGTCATTTCTATCAAGTTGAGAAGAGAACCTACCTTCTGAATGGTAGTAAGTCTGTCCGGGCCTTCAAGTTCCAAGCTCTTTTCTTTTGATCACTCCTCACCATTTATTTTTTTTCCCTTGGCAGAGTTTGGTTTTTTTCCCCTTCCTTCTGCCATATGCAAGGCCACTACCTACTTTGCCTAGGGCTCTGCCTAGGACCTGGTGCTGTGCAAGGGAGTTCTTGAAGTGCACCAACAGACTTCAGATCAAGCTCTGACCATGGTACTACATCAGCTGCAAACTCTTTGTAACAGCTTCAACTGTTGCTAACCTGATCCTCATGGAGAAAAACCCTAGTGAGAGGATACAAACATCAGGGCTGACATCTAAGCACAGTCACTAAAATATTTTGGGTTTCTTGGCACCAGTTCTGGCAGACAGCAGCTCTTAGTGAAAACAGTATTTGTTGGGGTTTTTTCCTGGAAACATCAATTATACTTTAAGCCAAGTACTATTTTCTTGTGAATAGAATCAAAGAATTTAGGAAAGTGCTCCCAGACACAGACTTTTCAGATTTGATTTTGATTAAAGACTATAAATACTCATAAAGAGAGGCTTGCACTCAGCTTTAGGGATCAAGCTGAGTAATCCTCATTGGGAGCTTCTTGCATTTATATGACTATGTTAGATCTTGATAAGACAGTGACTTATCTAAGGCAGAGACTTGCAAAATCTCCATCACATTGTAAGAAAGCACATTCTGCTAGGCTTTTTAGTTCCAGAACAGGTCAGGCAGGCTCATCTCCAGATGGCTCCCATACCAACTGGAACCCTCCCTCAGCTCCCAAAGGATACTGTTCTCCAGTGACTTCAAACAGGTGTGAAATCCTGCCTAGCCCCAGCTGTACTGAGCACAAAACAGGCATCAGAAAAAAACAAACATGCAATTCCTAATCTGATTGCTGGAACTCAGTCAGCAATGACCTACGGTGAGCAATGAGCAACTGCAACAGGACCGACAAAAAAAAAAAAAAAAACGCAAAGGCAGACTTGTCCCTTTGCCCTACTCATGCAAATCCCCCCAAATGCAACTGAGGAGTGTGATGTGCAGCAGAAAAGCTGTATCACGCAGACACAGGCATTGCCTGCATGAATCAGAAAGACTGAATCCTGTGAGCAGACTTTCAGCACGTGAGCCTTTATGTGACAGCAGAAAATATAAAGGGAGGGAGAGGAGCTAGTGATCATAAAACTTCCTGGCATCAATGGACACAGAAAGGACACATCTGAGTTTAATATTTCCTCCACAGGAGTGGTTTTTTCTTCCCCAGAAACAAAGTGACAAGGGTTTCTCTGACCATAAACTGTTCAGCAGGGACAATGCCTCACTTAGTAAAGGTGATTTATGATCATCTGGCAAAGTTTCCAATTTCCAATCTCCTTTTGCAGGATCAAACAGTCTTTGCTGCCTAACAAACAGGGACCAATGGTGGGAAAAGATGGATAGACTCCAGTCAATACAAAGAATGCCCCTTCCAATAGCATACCTTTTTCCAGGTAGGTCAGATTCTGAGCATCTCAGCCTCCTTGCCAGCTTTTGCTACTGCTGTCTTAGGCCATTTTGGCTCTGTGCATCAAGCATCCACCTTCACAGCCACCACACAGACCTTCTTTCAGACAGCCTTCTCCAGATGCTACATAATCCTATTGGGAATGACCTCCAAAACTTGACAGCAATCCCTATTTTAGATTGCTTTAAAGATCACTTTTCCACAGGAGTATACAAAAGTACAACCAGATATGTGTTTTATATATATAAATTGTTAGCCTAACCCAAAATGTGTTCACTGGATTTGAAGAGAGAACTCCCATTCCATTTTACCTTCACAATGGTGCTGGAATGGTTGAATAAAGTGTGGCCCTGCTGCCCATATGCCATTCAGCTTCTGTCTGTCTTTTTGTTTACACTGGGAATACAATAGGAACTATAGTCCTTCCAATGCATCATTTATAAGTGTATTCTACCTCTGAATGTACAGACAGAACTGGCTCTGTGAATGAGCTCTGTGAATATTGCCAAGACACTGTGCTTTGTTCAGCATTATTCTTCACAATAGATACCACACTTTGGAAGTAATTTTAAAAAGGGAATCAAAATAGTGGTACTTTTAGCCTTTGTTTCTTTTATACCACACTGCATTCTCTGTCTCTCACTCAGCTGCTTCTATTATACTGACAAATTAAATAAACCACTCCATTGCTAAAGAGGCTTGGGCGGGCTGGGCTTCGGTACACTGCCGCACGATGAAGTCGAAATAAACATTTATACCGGTTTTATTCTTAACAAATTTAAGCTAACTTTAGTCAAGCATCCCTTTTTTGTTGCTTTTTACTTCTTTTTTATAAAATGAACGAGAGAAAGAAAAAGGGAATGGGGGGAAAAAAAGGAAGGAGTACTTCAAATTTTTGAGCCGATCTGCAGCATCAAGGGATCTGGCATCTGAAGCAATGAAGTAATGAGAAGCCATGTGTCCAGGTAATGAGCCTGATTTTTTTTAGTGCTCCAATATGTAGAAGCGCTGCAAGTTCATTCCTGCTGTGGGGCCTCTGGGAGAGTGACTGGTGAGTTATGGGCAAAGTGGTGTGGTACAGACTGGGTCCCTTGCAGATGCTCGCTGTAAGCAGCTTGCAAACTTCCGCAGCAAACTTTCCACTCGATCCGGGGATTGACCTCTCCTGCTGCAGGCATAGCTGTTTTGGAAGGCATTTGTTCGCATGCTCTTCAGCATACAGAAATAAGGGCAGGTGGGGGAGTGCTGAGAAAAGTGTGTTAAATGGCAAGGGCAGGTTTCGCTGATTACGGGTGTATATTTGTATCTGTAGAGAGATAGATGGACAGGTAGAAAAATGTGTTGGTTGGTAATTTGGCTATAGAATCCTTTTCCTACTGCACTTCTCATAAAAAGAGAAATAAAGAAATGCAGATAGAGTGGCAATGTGGCCTTTACCTGCATCAAGGTGCTTTCTGACTTTTGGCTCTTTTCTTCAGCAGGCAGTAAACAGAGAGGAGAACTGGGGAGCAACTTGTGGTGGTCTGCTTGTGTGTAGATTAAGTGTGAAAGGCCATCTTCCACATTTGCGAGCGGCGGTGCACTGGTGGGGATGTATGCTGTTTATAGAGGTTTGTCCGTATAGTCCAGTATTCTCGAAAATACTGTCAAACAAACACCGTTATTTTCCCAAATGAGATCAGATTAAGGAGCACAATGTTGCCTGGGTTAGGTCTGAAAGCTCCTCCTGTACTCCTGGACTAGCTGTGTGTGAATAATGCAGGACGAGTCTCACTCCGCCAGTGCCTTTCCCCTCCTCTCCTAACAAAGCAGACACCTACAGGCAGGAGTCTGAGCTAGGAAAGGAACTCTTTTTTTTTTTTTTTTTTTTTTTTTTTTTTTTTTTTTTTTTTTTTGGGGGGGGGGGGGGAATGTTTGTTTTAAAGGACCTTAGAAGTGGTCAGCTTTCTTCTGAAATCGGCGCTAAATGCCAGCCATGGGCTGTGAAAATCTGAGGTTCCATTCCGAGGCAGGGAGGCTGCAGAACAGGCTGGGACCGCTCCAGCAGGGACGGCCTTTGGCGGCCAGGTCAGGCAGAGAGCACTCGGCAAAGAGCGATCAGGGCTTGTTTTTTATTACTAAAGAAAGACTTTTAAAAAGGGGGGAAGGAAAGAAAACCCCTCAGGTGAAATTTCCTTCTATTGTCTAGCAAAATTCCCTTTAATTTGTCCCCAGGGCCATGCAGTCGCCTTGCAATTCCCCACTCCCGCCTCTGTCAACGCCAGCGGCGGGGGGGAGCTCCCCAGAGAAGGGAGCGGGAAAGCTGAAGGTCAGGGTTACCCACTGTGGCATGACTTTTAAGCTAAAGGGGGTTTTATTTCTCTTGTTGCCGTGTCAGGTTTAATTTGGCCTGCATTATTCCAAAAGGGTGGGCCTGCTCATGACAGGAGGGGGTTAAATGGGATTACAAGCTTTAGAGGTTGTCAGCAGTCACTGCTGCCTGGGGATGTAAAATTGCGATTTAATGGTCAGCTCTATCTGTATAGTATCAGTGGAAATCTGCTGTTTTCAGCAGCTTAATAGGCACTGTGTTTGCAGGAGGGGCCGGTTTTGGGGGCGAGGGAGGCCGGCGGGGAGAGCTGGCTCGGGCAGCCCCTCAGCGGGGCCGCGGTCAGTGCCGGGCTGCCCGCTGGGCACGGGGCTCAGCGCTCTGCCGGAGGCGGACAGCCCTCGCCTGGGCCGGGCCGGGCCGGGGCACACACGGCCAGGGGAGCGCCGGGGGGCGGCTGCAGGGACGGGCGGGCCTGGCAGGGAGGGGCGGCGGCGGCCGGAGGAGCCCCGGGCCGGGGGTGTCGGTGTGTGGGTTGTGCGTGTGCCGGGGGCGGGCGGTGAAACGTGCTGAGGGCAGGCGGAGGGCCCGGCCGGCAGACACCGGCATTGTCTGCTCGCGAGTGAGGGGTCAGCCCGGAAAGTTCAGGATTAGTAAATCTAATATCCTGTCAAAATTCTCATGGTAATGAGCCCCGGCCGGCGGAGCTGGCGGAGCAGCCCGGCCCGGCGCTCCCCGGCCCCGTTTGCGAGGCGGGGATTGTGCTGCGCTGGCACGGGCCGGGCGGGGAGAGCGGCCGGGGAGCCGGGCCCGGGCCCGCTGCACTGCCTCCTGCTCCTGCCCGAGGCCTCCCTGCAGCTGCCTGCCCGCAGGGACAGGAGTGTCTGCCTTTGGATTTTCGTCTTTCTTGCAGGATTTCCCCTGCACTCGGGGTTTCTTGCATTAAAAATCAGGGAAGAGAGGCGAAATTGTGATTAACCATACATATATTGCGTTATAAAATGTTTTTCAAACGTCTTTCCTCTAATTTGCAGGGACGGTAAGTTTAAAACGGCAGACAGGAGGAGATAGGAAGAAAAGAAACCAGTAGGATTGCAATAAATAATAAACCGTGGGCCACAACAATATTTTTTTTTTGAGCTCACATATAATATAAAAATACAGTTTCTAAGCGAGTAACAAAAAAGGTGGGGGGAGGAGGGAGAGGAGGGGAAAAAAAGAAGGAGGGGGGAGAGAAAGTTCCTGTGCACTTTGTTCAAGGTTCTGCACCTCTCTAAGCAGCTGTCACATCCGTACATTATGGTACATTGAATCTGAATGAGGCTCTCCACATCAAAACCTTGCATCCATTATGATATCATCTCCTGCTCTAAGCTGTAATGCTTATTAATTCTGCACCCATACTCTCCAAGCTTCAGCAAATGTATTCCATCAGCCTAGCATTTAATTTAATTAGTACAGCTGGGCTCTCATTCTCCTTTCTGTGTCAGAGGTATTGTCAGCACGTTCTGCTATAACACAATTACTGATTGCTTTTAGATAGGCAGAAATATGATTAGGGTATTGGGTGACTGTATCATAAGCCTTATTAGATTCATTTGAAATCTGGAGATAAATAGGAAACTTTTATTTGCAGTGTAATGAGATTATGCTTATTAGGCCAAGGCCTCACAACCTTTTGCAAAGAACATAGTGTATCACTAGGATTATACTCTGGAACCACACTTTTTGCTCATAGCATCCAAGCAATTTCTCAGCAGCTTTGAGATTTAACTGTTGTAGCCCTGTACACATTTTAGAATTGTTTTCTGGCTCAGTGGCTTTCTCCTTTCATAGAATGCATGCACCTTCCACCATGTGCTTTCTTCTGCTTAAACCAAAAGTTCAGGGGGATGTTTTTCTCAAAAGAGGAAAGATATTTTGGTGAGCTTTGAATATGTATGGATAAGTAAATGTGCCAATGCATTGGGGGAAAAAAACTTTTTGCCAATATCAGTCTTTTGTCCTTTTTTTTTTTAAATTCTTTTCCTTCAGCAGAAAGCTACAAAAAAACATTTCATGCACAGCAGTTTTGAGAAGGTAAAAAACATTGCTGTTGAGATACTTTGGAGGCTGAATCTTGAGATAGAAATAATGAGTTAATTTTCTTGTGTAAAAACAATGGAAAGGCTGCACATTTCATGTCACTTCCAAAGAGTGCATTTAAATCTTAATGTATACATCACAACCTTTTGTGTTACACTAGCCTGACAAAACATATGACACAGTGTTTGAGAAGCAAGTATTACATTTTTAAAAGTTCATTTATTACAAGGATTCAGAATTCTGATCTGGTAATTTCCCTGTAACAATCAAAGGTACAAACAACCTATCACTGACTTGACAGGTTATAGAAAGGAGTCCATCAGTTTTAACATTGGTGTCAAATTTAGGTTTCATTCTCTTTCTGCGTAAGTTTTGCTGCAAACTCCAGTGGGAGCAAGATTAGGGTCTCACTGGATCCCTTTCCTTTCTGAGTAGTATTACCCAACATGGAGGCATTTTGTAACTGAGTGTCACAAAACCCTGAACATAGTTTTGTATTCCTTGTTACATCACTTGCTCTGCAATTAAGATAAAAGAATTTGTCAGGCTGTCGATGTCTCAGGCTAAGATCAGACTTGGAAAGGAAAATGTGGATTTGTGCTATCATGGTATTTTTGCTTGCATATGCCTAGCATTGAAAGCATGTTGCAAAGGCTGGCTTGTTTCTGTCTTTAGCAAGTTCCGTGTTGCATTGTTTAACCCAAACATTTGTGGTACTTTAAAACTGGCATGGAAATAAGCTTTAAAGAGTCCAGGAGAAAGTTCTTAAAGATGACATTTCTGTATTCCTCACCTGGTTACTATGGGAGCGCCCAGAGGGTAAAACTATTGCCACACCCAGTGGATTCATGAGTGTGACATTCCCAGCCCTGCCTCCACTAGTTCTTCTACAGGCGCATCGCTGAGATTAAACTGTTGTAGCCCTGTACACTTTTTCTTTGTGATTCTCTAACTGGAGAATCTCATGCTGTAGCTACACTTTTAACTTTCATGGGTAGGAGGAATATGGATCAGCAATGGCTACTGGTTTGCCTCAGGAGCCACAGTATGCCTAATGTATGCCTAAGCAACAACAGCAAAAAGTTATTCCAGAGAAATGCTTCTTTAATTGGGAAGACCTCAGTGCTTTGCAAAAAGAGAGGGATCATGCTCTTCATATATTAGGTACAGGCAAGCTGTACCTAAGGGAGGGACAAAACAATTAATCACTTCTAATTATATATCTAGAAGCAGCAGCCTTGCTAGTATCAAGTCCACTAAAAACTCAAATACTGAAAATCTTGCATTTGCACTACGCATAAGAAAAAAAATTATTATTATATAGCTCAATAAAGAGAGATGCCACTTTAAATCAGGTGTAGTTTGGAAAGAGGTGATTTCTCATGTAGTTTTAGAGGACTGAATATCTAGTTTCTTTCTGCCAAACAGAAAAAAAAAAGATGAATGGCAACTCTGGTTTATAGTGGCTCCAAAAGGAGCAGAGATGACAAATGCCACAATTTTCCAGTATGTTGCTTCAAGAAAATATTTTAAAGTGTGTTATAATTGCTGTATGTGAGAATGAACTGGTGGTCCTGTTCATTTGTCTCCCATCACTATCATCCTGATTTGCAGTGAACAGCAATGTTATTCACATGCTCAGATTACACACATGCTTCGGTGCTCTGCTGGATCAAGGCCTAATTGACACCCTAATTGACAGGCTCAGTTGAGAGACTGAAGACTAAATTGGGCTTGGAAGCTGAAGTGTGATGTATGTTTTTACCCTCAGAGGTGGTTTGTCCAGGCTGTGTTTGAGATGTGTTACCAAATAATGTGTTCCACCTTCTGCTGTAGCTTTTGTTGCGTTTCTTTTGTTGCCAGATAGAGGACTTCAGCTGCTAGGCAGAAAACCCAAATAAATATGTTTGTCTTTACTAAAGACAATTTTGTCTTTAGTCTTTCTAAAGCAAGTTTGTTAAAAGAAATACTAACAGCCATTTATTTAAAACCAGATGATTAAATTAGTGTAACTAATTGTTAGATGTTTGTTTCATATAGGCTCAAAGGTAGAATCACAACAGAATTAGGGTCATTATTAAGGTCTTTAATTCAAAGCCTCAAAGAATATTGCATATTCATTCAAGTGATCTATATTTCCTAATAAAAAATATAGCATTTTCTCAAAGCTTTCATTTACAGGTATGTTTGTGGTAGTGCCATTTTATATGGTATCATGTCATCTTGCTCTCTACTTTGACAGTGTTTGTTCACAATGGCAATCAAAGGGGAAATGTTGCTGGTAATTTCTGTGTCCACTTCTAACACCCAAATATTTTTAGCAGTCATTTTCCTAAGGTGTTAGAGAATTCGAAGATGGGGCATGAATTTGCCTTGATCTCTTAGTAGAATGTGCTGTGTACATTAAGATACCAAAGCAAAGCTTATTTATATACTCCTTAAGAAAATGCAATGAGATATTATTTATAGAGTGACTGAAAATTTGAGGCAGTGCTTGTACCTTTTTACTGAAAAGAAAGGAAGGAAAACCTAGCTCTGTTTCATACTTTTTTCTTTTTAAGACTAGCCTTTATAAATTGCAGAGAAAATCTACAAAAGAAATGTTTGTGAGCTTTACAGGGAAGAGAGTCTCAAAGGCTGTAAGCTGAAAGATGTATTTGTATCAGAGAATTCTGAGGGAAAAAGAAAAACCAGCTTGGTGGACCCAGTTCTTACATGTTACTAATCCCACAGGACACAGAGTGGCAGAATGTCTTCCAATATTTGTTGCTGGCACATTACGCACACCGTCTTTGCAGGACGATTGGACTGGTGTTGTCTTCTCCTGGATGGATTAAGTGCTTGGATTTAAATCCAGATTCTTGTCTTGGTAAAGCCAGGTGTTTCTCTTGAATTCCTAAAATGCCAAATTGTGTTGTTCATACAAAAAATAGAGTTGCTTGCTAAATTAGCAAGTACCATTTTTCCTTCTTGTATTTTGATACTAGTGTAGCACTCAAAGAGTATGCACTGTATTTATATTTGATGGAAACAAATGCAAATAGGATCAAAATTTTCTCAGCCAGATCTCTTACCACTCTAATGATAAACTACTGGAATATTGTTAGTGCTGTTGTTTAAACAGATACATTCCACAGTAGAATTAGAAATAGCAATTATAATTTTTTTTTCTCTTTTTTATTACTGCAAAAGTGCACTAGTGATAATAGTAATAACTAATTCATTTAATTTACTTTTACAGTGGTAGATGTGTAATGCCTTAGTATGGATCCAGCTGTTATGGTCTGATGATGGCCTGCCTTTGTAAGCTACGAAAAGTTGGTGCACTATGGAGCTGGAAAACAACTGAGTAGAGAGGAAAAAGGTTGATACAATCATAAAGAATAGTGAACACGGGTTGTAAGTGGTAGCATCACATTTAGAATAATTACAGCTCTGCATTTTAAAGTCACATCCGCATATATGTTGAAGTTAACATTTTACCCCCTTGGACATAATTTTTTTCCCCACAAAATGTTATAGTCCTTCTTATTTGTGGCCATTTAAGTGGACATTGATGAAGGAGAAATAATGCAGGCTCATTGCTGAATCACTGGGAGTATTGAGATTATGTAGGTGTCTTCTAGAAGACAGAAATCAAAGGGTTACTCTGCTAAAACCTTTTGGCCAAATGACTGCACAAGCACTATGCTCGTGTTACGACTCACCATTTTGTTGGTTGTCCACAATTCCAGAAGCTAATTAGAGAAAAGATAAACCTTCCTTTTTTGTCCCTCCTCCAACTGAGTTTGATAAGCCTTGCTCTCTCTGTAGTGCTCTTCCATGCTTCTAGCAATGTCCTAGGACAGCTAGGTAGGACTAGCTCTGCTGATGTTGATAGAAATTTTCCATCTAGACCCTGTTTCTCTCATTCTCCCTTCCAAAAATGGTGCATCTTTTCCACATTTACATTTTCCAATGGCGTTATGAAAAGGTGCTGTGAGAAGTTGCAATGCAGCAGAATTTAATCCCCTCCTCACCATTTTACATTACAGTCAGGATCTCATTCAGCTTTACGGCATGCATTTCCTAACCTGGTAGTCCATTACTTTACAAATTTATGTGAAGCTGATTTCAGAAGAAGGGCCTCACCTCTTATAAGAAAGGTAGACTTAGTCTTCTCTTCTATCATATCATGGCACTGAAACAATGTCCTATGTCACAGAGGTCTTACAGATTATCAGATTCATTTCTAAGGGTAAAGTAGTTATTTGATCACTACCATAATATAAAATGTCTTTGCCTTCAGGCACTTTTGACATGCATGCACTTTGCCATGGGCAAAGAAAATGTGAAAACTTGGATTAAAAATGATGAAATTTTGTAAATTACTGTTAACATTTACTTGCCTTTGATTTCTATTATGTGCTGGCTGACATAACGCTCAAATAACGCGTAACAACTTTTTTTTTTCCCCTTTCAAGATCCTTTTCTAATTATTAGCATCTCTGCAGTGATTTTTGGGATGGACTATGCCATTAATATTCCTATAAACCCTCCGCATGTTAAAGCTTAGTGTATTTGAGCCCCTACAGATAGACTTTTCTTGCCCAAAGCAGCAGCAGCAACCTGAAAATCTAGGTTGATGGAGGTCATCTGTTGTGTTATATGCATTTTCTCTGCTCCTTCTCTCCACTTCAGTATTTAAATAGTATTTAAATTTAAATTTCTTTCATGTTGTCTGCCACAATTTTTATACTTGCAGAATATTATGGAGGCTTACCATGAACACTTCTCTTCCCCACTGCTTTCCTGTGTGCTCTATGGGAAACAAACAGGAGGGTTAAGACTGTATTTGTTGTTTCCAGTAACTGAGTCCTGGATTCTGTTGCTGAGACTGAATCTAACAGGGTACGTGGTGAGTTTATTTCTGAGCACAGAGCTGCAGTAACTACATCTTGATTAAGAAATGCCACTAAAAGCCAGAAGACTTATTTTATTCCAGTCTCTGATTTTTATTT
Organism: Zosterops lateralis; assembly: GCF_965231275.1. Lineage (NCBI taxonomy): Eukaryota > Metazoa > Chordata > Aves > Passeriformes > Zosteropidae > Zosterops > Zosterops lateralis. Next base: position 26,149,999 of record NC_139763.1, read on the forward strand.
TCCCTTTAACCTGGACAAGAGTTCTGAAATATGACTGCTGGTTTGTTTAGAAATCTTACCGACACTAATGTATCTTCAGGGATGGATGTCCTGTTGAGTTGTGTTGTAAAGCTAAAGTATAACTGCTGTTTGTGTTGGCCAGTGTTCATAAACCAATTCCCCAAACAAAATACAATTTATTAAAGATGGGTTTGTTAGTATAAATGTGGAAATGCATAGAAACAAAATCATATCATAGAACAAAATTTAGTGTCTACTATTTACTCTATAGTGTCTGGTAGCATCCACCTTCTGGGTAGTTGTAGGAGAAGAGAATACAGGTGGCCTTGCCCCTGGTAAGTAACAACTGTGTTAATTACCCAGTTCAGCCTCGCCTCTGATGAGTCACAGCTGTATCCAGTAAATATGTGTGATAAAAGGGAGTGGGTTAACTGCTGAAGGGAGAATCATGAGGGAGGAGGAATCTTGAGGAAGAGGGAACAAAAGGATCATAAAGAAGGATGCTAGGAAGAGAATATCACTGCTGTGAGGTCAGTCTGGATCTGCAGTCAGAGCCTGTTGTTGGAACCTACAGTCACAATCTAGCTGGGTAAAAACCTGCATTCAGAGTCTGCAAACCAATACGTGCAGTCATAGTTTAGCAGGAAATAACCAGCAGTCGGGGGCTGCAAGGGAAACCTACAGTAGGAGCTCACTGCAGCCAGAGTTAGTGAATGGTTGGAGTCAGAATGGTTAAGCTGCGAAGAGGAATAGACCAGGGCCCTTTTCATGCTGTGATGCGCAAGAAGTCTGTTCTCAGCTTGTTTCTACCCACTAATAAGAGGGCTGCTGCAACAGGTAGTCTCTGTCCAATGACCCAATGCAAGGACATGGGGACCTCTGGGTTTCACTTTGGAAAGTGTCAAAGGTCAACCACTAAAATACTATCTGTTTCATCAGCCTGTACTGAGATTAAATTAATTGTTTTCAACATAACACACAAGTGTTTATCACTCTCTGTATTACTGTTGGTCAGAATTTCCCCAAATTTACAGTTTTCAAAATTTGCAATTAAAATCCTATTTTTATTACAGACCTTCTAGAATTTGCAATGACAAATAAAATTATTTTGTCACACTCGTGATTGGAGCGTTTTCATAATGAAAAAATGCGACACATTGGCATTTTTCAAAATAACAAGGTAATAGAAAATTCTCTGTGGCATATTTTTGACGTATTTTAATAAATGTTTCGGGTACCTCGTTGTTAAATAATATTGTGACTTGTTTTTTTAATAAAACTGTATTGATGAAAATCAGATTATGGAAAAATATAGGAAGATACTGGAAGTCAGATGTTGAGAATAGTGATCAGCATGATATATACAGGTGTAGGTATATAGGGCAGTATAGAGGGAACAGATAGGGTAAAAAAATGGGATATATACAGTAAAAACATAGAGTTTGATTGGACTGAAGTCAGTGAGAAGAAAATGACACAGGGAAAGCAAAAAAGGACAAAAATGCTTTGGAAAATGGTATGATTGGAAGCTGTTGGGATAGAAAAAATAGAAAATATCGGGCCTTGTGCAAGAGGAAAGAAATGGAAATTTGAGTTTCATAGGTTCCTTCTCAACCATGTTGCATTCTGTTGTATCACCATAACTCAATCATGTTCATATTAGTCAACAACATCAGGAAACTTAATTACTGGGGCATCTGCTGCTTCTCTAGGGAGTAAAAGTGTTTGATTTGGTGTTCCTCGGGGTCTTCTAACACATCAAAAGATGTTGGAGCGAGTCCAGAGGAGGGCCATGAGGATAATTAGGGGGATGGAGCAACTCTCTTGGAGGAAAGGCTCAGTGAATTAGGATTGTTCAGCCTGGAAAGGGGAAGGCTTTGGGGTGACCTAATTGCAGGCTTCCAGTATCTGAAGGGTGAAGAGGGACCTTTTGCAGGGCATGTAGTAACATGGGTGAATGGAGTAAAAATTAAAGAGAGCAGGTTTTGATTAGACATTAAGAAATAATTCCTTACTGTGAGGGTGGTGAGTCAGTGGAACGGGTTGCCCAGAGAAGCTGTGGATGCTCCATCCATGGAAGTGTTCAAGGTCAGGCTGGATAGAGCACTGAAGAACCTGAAAGGTGTCCCTGCCCATGGCAGGGTTGTTGGAACTAGATGATCTTTAAGGCCCTTTCCAACCCAAACCATTTTACGATTCCACAATATGTAACATAAGGAACTAAAATACAGTTCTCACTGACATTTGCTTCAGTAGCTGTTCCTGGTCATTGTGAAGAAGAAACCCCAAGAGTCTGAGGAGTTCTTCTTTGACTTCCTGTTGAGACCAAACCTGAATCCTGCCAAGAGGAAGGTAGAGCAAGGAAATGCCATTAAACCTAACAATGAATTGAGCCATATCTTTATTACCGGATTCTGAAGTGTTCTCAAGTTCTTGGATTTTATCTTCATGCTGGCTGTGTCTAGACCCTATCCTGGAGGAAAGCCAGGCATACACCAAACTTAACCTTTACATCTCTGCATCCAGATATCCATTCGTGTGTAGAAGACCATAGTCTTTTCTAATTGGTGGACCCTGTGATTCCAGGGTTTATGTCAATAGGTCTGTCAAATGAAGACTTAAGCAAAGAAAAAAGTCAGATCCCTACAACCTTAAGAGTTGATTGGGGTTTTTTGAGTTTGGTTTTTTGTTGGTTTGTTTTTGGTTTGTTTTTTTTTTTCTGGCAGGAATCCTAAGTATTAGTGATTTCTGAGAGTTGTCTGATGTCTCTTAGGACATTCTGCTGGGTTTTACTGCCATCAGACAATAAATTCAGCTTACTTACGTGTGTCTAAATTTCAACTAGTAATGTAGTAGCAAGAGTTTGTGCACTTTTCAAGTTACTATGGACAAGGTCCTGATTTCATTAATTTATCAGAGTATCTTGTGACAAAAATTACAGTATGATACCTGTTTTTCCCTGCTTTGCATATGATTTATATGTAAGAAAGACCACAGTAGGGTCTAGTGGTAAACAAATGTAGTCTGGACATTTTTTTAAGTATCAGTAGGATAGGGGTACTGCGACCTTCTGAATGACACCAACTACAAACCTCTCTAGCAACTGCTGGTTTCATTCTAGTGATGTACTGAACCCACTACACACATATAAATATATATATACATATATATATGTATTTTTTTTATATATATATAATGAAGTTACCCAATATTGAATTTAAAAGTTCAGCTGTTTCTTAGTGAGGTAGCATGTGTAGCATGATCACTGGGTCGTATAGTGAATCTCTAACTCAATTATTGATGATAATAATGAGAGTAAATATGTTTTATTAGGTGTGTAGGCCTAAACAGAAACTACACCACTCAGCCTCTACTCATGTTTGCCATTTTCAGTCCCCACAAAGAGAAAATGTGAATTAAAACTGATGATAAATGCATTCATTGGGGTGTATGTCACACAGCTGCAATAGGGATAATTGGAAACTTAAACCCTAATCCTACAAACACTTAAGCAGTGCTTAACTTCAGTGCAGGCAGGTTGACTTAAATGCAATTACTCATTTTTTCAAAAGTGCACCTGCTAAATCATATGATAGAGATGGGCAGAAATGGGCCTTCATTTAGCATGAACTGCTGAAACTCTGTGCACAGAAACAGACCTGTGGAATTGCAGTTGACTCATACAACATTTTCACATAGCACACAAGCTGGTGCATATATTAATAATTTCTCCAGTATTCTTCAAAATGTTGAAATTTTTTGATGAGTAATATACTCACATCCAAAAAGAATAAAATAAGTAGAAATCCTATAACAAAAAGAAGTATGTTTAAATTAATCTGTGTATATCCATGTGTACAGGCATGTGCCTTTGCTATAATGATTTGTCAGTGAAGAATGTTGGATAGATGCAGTTATTAGTGTTTGTGCCTGTCATGAACTCGCTCACTCTCACCAAGCTCTGAGGTCTTTAATGTTGATATTATTTAATTTTCTTTTAATCTAAAAGAGCAGCCTGATATCAGTAAAAGAGTGGTTTTATCTTAATCATCACTCTTTTCTTCATAAACATGCAGATGTTCAGCCTTCTAGTAACTCCAGTGATGACTATTTGATGCATGAGGACAATAGAATAGAGTAGTTTCACCTTAAACACTATTAAAACTGGTAGTCTGGATATATTAATATCAGAAGGAAATATTGTTTGTGCCTTTTTGCAAGTTGGGAAAATACCGTGGTGTGTAAGAGCCTGAATGAGAGATACAGGGGAGTCCAGGCAGCTCTTTAAAGGTGCTGTTTATTTCATAGATTGAAGTTACAATAGTCATGGGTCGTGGATAGCAGAGCCAAACCTATAGCTGTCAGCACCAGCTTGTAGGCAAAACTTGAAGCCATTTTAGTTTTGGTTACAATGCATTATATAGTTTTCTTTACTGAGCATCTTAATATATAAAAACCAATCAGCATCATACACAATACCTTTACCATTACCTCTACCCTATCATGACTATTATCATTACCATATTATGTTACAGTTTAAGCTTAAAATTGTTTTTCTATTTTCTTGCAGTGGAAAATTCCTAGGCCTCTTTTCTACTTGGTAAAAACATGGTTTTTGTCTGCTTATAGTATCTTTTGCTTTTCTTGAGATCTCTTTTTGCTTGCTAAAAACAACTTCTTTTTTTGTGGTCGACATATCCTTTGCTCTAACCATAAAACCTCTTTCCAACTCAACATAACCTTTGCCTTCTTAGTTGTCCAGTAACAACTGGCTTAGCAGTTTTAACTTTAGACATACTTTATTCTTCTACACCAGAACTTGCTTTCATTTCTATTTCATTTCCAGGTTCCACATTCAGAGAGCCTTTTGCTAAACCTACCTATCTGTGAAACTTTCTTGTCAAACTTTCATCTATCCTAACAGCAATAGAGTGTGGAGTGAGGTTACTTTTTTCTCACTTTACTCCCTAGTGGCAGAGTGTGGCATTGACGAGAATGTTGCTGGGTTTTTTAGGAAGATATGTTTGAATATACTTTTCTTAGCTAAACTATGATCAATGGAATTGGCAGTTTGAGAGATCCTCATTTTACCAAGTGGGAAGATCTTAACCGATACTGCTTCTTCTAAGAAAACACTGATGGAATTTAAGTGTTTATCCTCCATGTATGTAAAAGGGTTTCAGTTATGGGTTGCATATGTAATGTATGTAAAACATTTTAGTACTCAAAAGATATTCTAATTTAGTGAACTTTTGACTATGTCTGATAGAAAACACGAATTTTATATCCTCTTGGAATATGGCAGAAACTATCTTATGTTTGGTTTTTTTATATTTCTTTATCTGGGGTGCCAGAGGAGATGAGTGTTTCAGCGTTAAGAATAAACTGCAGAGGAAACTTGTTGATTGAGGGATGAATAGGTGGCAAAAGCAGTTTTGCCCAGCCTGTATTTGACACCTGGAGGTATTTCTCTGTTTCTGCATCTGGATGCATTTTCTGGCTGTATCTCACTCCTAGAGGTAGATGAGAAGGTGTCATATTTCAAGTGAAGTCATACAAAATTCTCCTGTTGATCTCAGAGGACAAAGTGTGACATTGGCACTAATGTTACAGTTTTGGTGGGTTTTTTTGTTGTTGTTGGGTTGTTGTTGGTTTTTTTGGGGTTTTTGTTTGTTTGTTTGTTTGTTTGTTTTTTGTTTTTTTTGTTGTTGTTGTTTTTGGTTTTTGTTGTTGTTTTTTTTTTTAACTGGTATTGATGGAGATTTGTCTTAGCTCATACCGATAGCTCATCTCCATCATTTTCTGGGTTTCACTGGAGGGAAGGACAGGCATACATCTGGCTGGATACCACTGAGTAATCTGGCCAGATCTCTATCTGGATAATTTGAGGGCCCTAGAACTGTATGGTGCAATGTGAGCACACATTCCAAAGCCTGTGTGCACAGATGAGACACTGTCATTTCTTTCTGTTGAGTATCTGCAGGAGAGACAGTTTTGCACACCTTGGAAAGAAAAAGCTTAAAGCATGGCCATAGGTTATCCTAGACAAAGGCATGTCCTTCATTATATACTACCATCTAGTTGAGATGCAGGCTACCAAAACACTTTTTGAGGTACACATGAGCTAGGCCAAAATAAAGTAAGGGCCTTCATAGAATAAACAGCATGAGCAAAGTCACCATTCTTGTCCTTTTGTAATTAAAATGATCCAGTCTCTTGTGTTTTGCACAGGCTTCAGCCATTCTACTGTACATTTTCTACTACTTCAGACTTTGACAGATTTTTGACATATCTGTTCCTGCTCCAAAGTCATTCAAAAGGAGAGTTAAGAGCTTTGTGGGCCATTTTCAGACCATGAAAGCTTCTCTGTAGGTCTAGGGAACTTTGTGGTCCTGAAACACAGACAGTGCTTGACTTTGCAGTATCACGTAGTAGGAGATGTTTGAGAGTAGGCAGAGGGGCAGCATCAGGAACTCTCCTCATCTGTTAGAAATCTACATGGCAGGGCTGGTAAGCACAGGTTCTTTGTACTGCCAGTGGAAAGTGACAGCACATGAGCTATCCAAATGGATTGAAACATGCAGTCAAGTTTTGAATATCTCCAAGTAACAAGCTTCATAACTTCTCTGGGCTGTCCACCAAGGGTGAGCTAAATTGTGCCCTTAGAAGTACCTGTTCCACTCCAGTGAACATGAAGAAAACGTAGCTGATCATCAGATGGAAGCATCTGATTGAGGTGTATGTAATAAGGCCTGCTACTATGATCACTTAAACTAAGACTTAGGCAGCATAGAAATGGCATAGATTTGGTTCTCTTTCATCATATTCCTTGCTTTTACTTGTCCTTATTTGGAGGTAATTTTAAGAATGTGTATAATATACTGCAACTACTTTCTATGCATATGATGCAAAATCAAAAATTGAATTAACCAGTCCAGGTCAACCATGACCCAATACACAAAGTATTTTTTTTTTTTTTTTTAAGTTGAAAATCAGTCTGAAATGTTATTCCTTTTGGGGGAGACATTTTTCAGTTCCTCTATGACGATATGTGTATAGGTACGCTTTGTTCAGCTTGTTCATGTAAGATTGACATATTTGTAAATATTGCATAGAGTAGTTTGAATTACTCGTTGTTTATGTTGCATTACAAGTAGCTTTGGGCTCTTGAAATGATCTTGACATAGTTTCATGTGATCTAAGATCTAATACCTTTTGTCTTGTAGTGTGAGAGTATAGCAGTAGAATTTCTGTCATGACTGCTCTGAAATGTAATGGAATAATAGATTTGTACCCAAATGGCTAGTAAAGATTTCTGAAAACTTTTAGGATTGTGTGAGCAAAATTTTTGGCACTAGTGTCACAATAATTTGTGTGAGTTGTATGTGTATACGTAAATATATACGCATGTACACTGTATATGAACACATAGATATGTGTATGACTTGCTGATCTAAAAAATCTTTAAGATTACTTTAATATAGGGATTTTTTAATCCTGGAATTCTATCTTGTAGTCAACAGGAAATATGATCATCCTTAACTGGAATTCTTTCCTTGATGAGATTGTATTTGTATCTGAAGGAGTGTATCTAGTACTATTTCAGGTCAAAGAAGACAAAGGTAGTACTCTTATAATTACTTTGTTTTCACTGAAAAGGGACACAAAGAAGCAAAGATACTTGCCAAACTAATATCGGAAGTCTGTAGAAATTAAATCTGATTCAACCATGAACACATTATATATTTACCTGATGAGGGAGGGAAATGTTCACACCTGTTGGTCAAGTAGATACATGAGTTTGAGATTTGTTTTCCTTTCTTATTTTTTCTATTTTTTACCTAGATTTTAATTTAGATGGAGAGGAATGAGACTGTCTTTGTGGAGTCTGTGTAGTGTATTGATTTCAATGTTGTACCTTAACGGGCTAATTTACCATGTGTATCTTATCTATATGAGTATGTCCTTCATGTCCAGTCTAATAAATGTTAAGTTCCTGGGTGTTTTTAGTGGGACTGGGATAAATCGATTTTTTTTTTTTTTTTTTATCCCCAGGGCATTCTTCTCTGCATCACAGAGTTGCCCTTTTACCTGTTCAGTGTAATTTAACCTGAGTCAGGAAATCAGTTGAATCTGTATCTGGAAAACAAACAAATTTAAGAAGTAAATGCTCCTCCAATCCCTGCAGATTTAATATTTTCCATCACAGTCATATAATGCAGGATAATAAAGCTCAAAAAAAAAACAAAGTAAGAGAAGCCATTCTGTCCTCAGGACAACCTAGGTTATTAAAACCAGTTTGGTGAAAGTCTACCCAATGAAGCTGACTTTTTTTCCTGTCTGCCTAGGTTTAATAGTTCTCCAAACCTTTTTTTGGTCTCCAGTTACATAAATCTTGGTGAACTTAAGGTATGGAAGTAGAGTAAATCCCGAGTTCTCTACTCTCCTGTGAATGAACTCTTAAGTCCCAAAGTGTAGCATGGCCAAAAAACAGGCCTTTATCTCTGAACTAGTTTCAGACAAATAAGGAGGAACCTTTGACTCTTATTCTTCATAGAAGACTTGGTTTCAATATATGCCAGAAGTCTTTAGAAAAAACGTACTTGAAAAAGTGGTTCTAGCCTTACATCTTGGCAAAATAGCTGCAAATCACAGTTGCTTTCCTTTAGAATTGAACCTAGTTGTAGTTACTCTTCTGAATTACTCATGCATAATGAAGCAAATGTGTCATCTTAAACTTTGCAAATCATAACCATTGCTAATTTGTAGGGTTGGGAATGGGGAAGAATTACCTATGGATTTCTTTGAGCATCAGTCACGTTTGACAGTCAAGTTTATGCTGTTATTTGTAGCAATAGTAACAATAGCAATTAGAGTTCAACAGATTTCATCCAGAGGTGCCACATTTGCATTTCAAGGGCAGTGCATGGTGAGTGCCTTTAATACAGTCACTCCTCAGTGAAAACAGCAGTGGTGGTGGCAGTATTAAAGTGGTTAGTAAGGATGCCTCTGCCCAGGCCACCACATAGCAACCACTATGTTTCTAAGGACAAATAGCTCTTGCCTGCCCTAAGCAACTCAGTGAGAACATCAAAACATGCCTTGTGAGAGACTTCTAATACCCATTAGTGGTAGCAACTGTTACCTCAATCATGAATGACACAGCCCTAATTATTAAGGTAATTAGAAGTTATAACACTGGCAATATTAAAGGGAGAACTTCTAAAGCCCATTAACAATGTTACTTTAAGTGATCTGGCTGTGAACTGTTCAAATCTCTAATTACATTATATGTCTGTATTAAATGGTGATGTAATTAAGTGATGGGAGAGGGAATGAATATATAGTGACTACTATACTATACTTCGTAAGTACTATTTTCACAGAAACCAGCCTCAGTAATGTCATTATGTCATTTAGGGGTAGGGTTTTTTGTTTGACTCTATACCACATGTAGCTAAAAAATACTTAGAATATATAAAAATTATACATCATGGTTTAGTATAATGATATTTTCAAAATGAATTTGGATTAGATGCATTGTTCAGGCATGAAAAAACCATCAATGCAATGACTTTGTTCATACCACCTCAAACAGCACTACATTTCAACATCACCCGTGTAAGTGGGTAAATGCCTGTGTCCTGTATATCTTACATGGAGGAAAGCGTTTTAAATATTTTAGAAGAAAACACAAAATGTTACAAAAATTAGTCAAGTTTATCAAAAGTTAACAACAGTTGTGCCTGCATAAGAACTGAGGGCAGACTTCTGCATTTTGACCTTTAGGTGTTCATATCACAAATTTAAATTGAGGACAGGAGAACAGAAGAATCATAGCAACCATCCCTTCTTTTCCAATTGGAAATAAAGGTGGAAAAAAATGGGAATATGGTGGAAAACGGTGGGATGGATAGAGGACACTATTCTCCAGTCTTTGGTGAGTTTTCTGATTGCTTTCCATGAATTACAAAAAGCAGAAGATTAGTACTTTCCCATGATCAGTAAAATATTCATTGTCTCAGCAAAGAAAAACAAAATCAAGTAATTCCCTCTTTCCAATTCTTTTTATTTAGAAATTGGCTATTTTTTCTGAGCATGAAACCTCCAAGTTCTAAAAACACTGTGATCCAAGTGCTGGAGTTTGGTTTTGCCTTTACCAAAACCTCACCATCTGTATGCATATGCAACCACAGTAGCCAAATTTGTTGTCCAGTTAATCATTTTGAAATGCTTCTTCTAAATTCATTTAAAGTAGAAAAGGTCCATAGCAAAGCAAATTAAATTCTATGCTCTTTTATTCTACTTATTTTTTCACATTTGTTATCCCATCATGAGCCGAGAACTCTAGTAAGTAATGATCATTTTAGAGATGATTAGTGGATGACCCTTATACATTCTTCCAAATTCTGTGGGGTGTTTGAAGTGAGGAAAATTTGTCAGCATACTTGAGCATTCAAGGTCTGACTCACTTGTGTGTGGGGATGCTGACCCACATTCAGCCCTCTGAGAATGCTCCCCTGCTTGTACCACAAGAATCACAGAATACTAGGAAGGGTTTGGGTTGGATGTCCAAGCAGTTTTCCCAAAGATTTGGAACGAGCATTTGTGAACAGATGATTAAATATAGTTCCGGGATCTGGGTAGAGTTGGATTTAAGCCTGATCAGAGCAAAGCAAGTCGAAGTCAGGCAATAGAAAGGTAAAGATATCATCTAGGCATGACCTGGGGATCAGAAGCCAAGCCAAGGGACAGGAAACTCAATACAGTTGTACTAAATCCAAGGGCAAAATAAGAGGCAGGTCAGAAGCAACAGTCAGAAAGCCAAGGAATTACAATGCAAATCAGAGCATGGGAAGGGGAGCAAGACACAAGAGGAGCCAATGGCAGATTAAGCAGTTAGGGTGTGATTGAACAATAACACCAGGGCAAAGAAGCAGCCAAGTTTATCTGGTTGTGTTTATCAGGGATCAGCAAAGGCTGGAGAAGAGGCACCTGGCAGGTCCCTGGAGCTAGAGTGAGCTGGAAGTTTCTTTCTGTTTTCCAGTACCTAGTCAAACATAAGGCTTAAACATTTCAGCCTGCAAATAGCCATTATTAAACAACTGTCTTTAGATGAGCAAGGAAAGGACTGAAATAAATGCTGTGCATATGTGCCTGATTTACTCAGGGGCATGTGTGGAGACATGGATATTGAAACAGGCAAAGACCTGACCTTGGTCCCCAGACTTCACAGGACATGGAACTCAAGTTGTTTGTGTCACTGGTTAAGTTAGGTTAATAGGTTAAGTATTTCTATGAAAATATACTACAACAGTAGGATTAAAAGAGAAGAAAATGAGGTGAGATACCTTGCTGTGGTTGTTTTGAGGATTACGAAAGTAGATTTTTAAGGTTAAAGGAAAGGAGATAGACTCCTCCTATGTATCATTATACCATCTCCTAAAGGTATATTAATGAAGTCTATTCAAATTTTCTGTATTTTAGAATACATTTTGAAAGAAAAGTCACACCAAGAGGTTCTATTACAGCAACACTATGATGATGCTTAAATTGTACTCAAATTGATGCTTAAAGTCTGTAAATTATATAGTGAAGGATTTTTTCCTAGAGAAAGACTTCCAGGCTTCCAGATGTCAGAGAGCGATCAGACCTTTCATTCTCAGTTGAATCTTAATCCCCACTGTCTTTTCTAATTCTGAGAGGAACTCCATATGACCTCACAATTCAAGTTTTTTCTTTCCTTCCATACACATTATAGTACAGTCCTTAATTTCATGATTGCTTACCTAGTCTCAAATCTCCCAACATAAACTATATTATTTCTATGAACACCCTTAACAGCTAGAAATATTCAGTCATACTGTTATCCCTTTTGCTTCCACATGGAGAGAAATATGAACATTACTATTGATGCGTGGGGTTTTTTAACTAAAGCTTCTCAAAGATTATGAGAACATTGTCTACAAATTCAAAATGCTCTGCTAAAATAAAATACATACAACACAGGTGGTTTTGATCATATGACTAATCAAGAGTTGTGTAATTGTAGTGGCTTTTGTTCCCCAATTTGAGATTTCCTGGCCAATGCACCAATGAATGTGGTGGGTCTAATGTTGGCTAAATGCCAATGCACACACTAGAATTATTTACTCTTTTTCTGCTGCAAGATAGGATTACGAGAAGAGCAAAGCAGGCTCAAACTTTAAAGGGTATAAAGAACACTTTATTAACAGAACTAAAAGGAAAAAAATAATCAGAATAAAACCTTTAGAACACCTCTCCTCCCCCCACAAGCTTCTTTCCCACTGACAACATACAGAGACAAAATCTTGGGACTTAGGTCCATTTACTACAGATCTAAAACAGTTTTTCATCAGTTTTCTTAGGGAGAAGAGTCTCTTTTGCTACATCATGGAGACTTCTCCACAAGAAAAAAACGGTTCTCTTGTGGTTTCAATTTTCACAAATAGCAGCTGCCCAGAAATCTGCATTCATTAAGTCCTTCCCATCTCATGCAGCCTTCCCACAGCTGTGTTCATGGCCCATGTCAAACTCATGGGGTACTATTTTAAGGATGAGCTGTGCAAAGCAAAGGTTCTCTTCATCCATCTCTGAGATAATCTTCACGTCTAGGAACAGAGGTTATCTTCTTCCCTGGGGGCAGAGAGTCTTCATCACTCTCATCTTCCTCTCTCTGTTCGAGCTTCTCGTGAGATCCCAGCTACTTCAACATTTACTGCTTCAGCACAAATGCCTTTGCTTGTATCTGTAATTTGATCACTCCTTCTCCCCATACTGTTTCTGTGAATTAAAGGGGTATTTTAGTGTATCACAGTCCATCACCATGGCCTTGCAAAAGAATTTCAGCCTAAGACTAAGGCATCTTCACACTCTCCTCCTATCTGGGACCTGACTCCTTCTTCACAGACCTTAGTGTCTTCATGTTGTCTCTCTATGTGTTTTCACTCTGTCCTTTTCTCTCACTTGAGAGAGGATTAATGTCCTGCAAGTTTCACCTGTGCAATAAAGGAGTTAATATCTCGCCCTGTGAGTTAATATCTCGGGGCCTGTGGTTTCTGCCAGGCGGTGGCCAAAGCAGTCACAGTGATAGGTTCGGGCTGCGCTGGGGCTGTGCCAGGATCAGGGGGCCCGGCCTGGCCAGTGCTGAGCAGGGACAGGGCCTAGACCAGCCTGGCCCTGCCAGGCCCGTGCTGGAGCAGGGGGAAAATGGCCTGGCAGCAGGATGTTAACAGCCTCTGGGCTCAGCCCAACAGGGACAGGGCCCGGCAGACTCCCCAGGAAGGGGCCTGGCCCCTTGGCCACATGGAGGGGGCCGGGCCGGCCTGTTACCTCTTCCTAGGCTGGAAGAAAAAAGAGCTTTCCTGGGGTTTGTTTGATTTTTAATATGTGTGTTCATAGAGGCGTGTTCACCTTCCTAGTGGTTTAATAAGGTGTCAGTATTCAGAACTAGTCACTGATTGGTTTTGTCAGGCACAGAGGAGACACTTAGCATCTCCTCTTAGAAAAATAATTTCCATGGGTGGCTTCTTCCCTCCTTATTAAATGTCAATCAATACAAAACCAGCACTGTAATAAATTGAAGTTGTACCTCTCTTCTCTGTAGAGAAGAAAGGGAGGAAGGTAGCAGATGACTGAAGTTCTGGCACAAAGATAATGGAGAATTGTTGTTCACCAAATTCCACATTATATGAAGTAGAAGATACTCAGTGAAAACAGTAGGAAACTGAGTTAAAGAAGCAGCAAATTGTTTTACCTACTGTATAGTGAATTTCCAGAGCGTGCTACCACAAGAGATTGCAGATGCAGACCCTCAGAGAGTCTTCAAAACAAGAGTCAGAAAAGTTCATGGACAAGTCTGTGAAGTGATTAGAAGGACTGGATAGGGAGGTGCCCTCTGAAATCCCCGGTGTAGTTATCTGCATGCCAAGGGAATACAAAGGAAATGGACAGCAAATAATGCTGTCACATGCTGTCCATGAATGATATCTCCTTTTGCCCTTGAGACAAAATATTGGACTACAACACAGTAGCTTCATGTTCTCATGCATTTTGCTGCTTGTGGCTTTGGGTCACCTTGCCAACATACTATCTGCTAATTCATTCCTTTTCAAGCAGTTTCAGCAGCTCTTTTCCACTATACACTAAGGATTTCTCTGCTGACTGCCAGTAAGGTGTATCTCTTGTAAAACAGTTGTTTGGATGCAAGTGGTGAGGTGGCTATTTGACTAAACTAATCTGGGAAGACAGAGTGCACATCAAGACTAAATGGTGCTCTGTACAAATTAAGTGTAAACAACTTGTCAGAGAAAAAAAGACATAGAGAGGAAAAGACCATTTACTCAGCCTTGGGATAACTACATTAAACCTGATTTTATTCTGTCTTAAAGGATCTTCATTACCCTATCCACAGATTTACATCTGTGGTCAAGTTTGAATTTTGTAACAAAAAAATAGAAAGTTGTTGTTGTTTCTACACCAGCCAAACTTGCAGTAAGAGTAATATACAGACTAACTGGTATATAGCAAAGCACATCATTCCTAAGGGTGAAATGGTAACAAAAGCTGAAATACTGCAGTATTTCTGAAGTTCCCAGAAATGGGGACCATTTTTTGCACAAGCTGGCTTGAGCACTGGTGCCGTTAGCATCTCCCTGACAGAGGCACCTTCCTGAGAAAGTATTTAGACAAATAAACTCCTTTAGCTGTGGTAGGATAGTGGAACTGAGACTTGGTGAGATTTGTAGCAGCAGTGCAAAATCAGTACAAGTATGTGAATTCTTAATGTTGTCCTTAACTGTCCTTGACTGTTTTGTCCCAGTTCAAGTTTTCTCATGTTTTCACGTTGATCATACATTCCTAGTTAGGAATTTATGTTATATCAGTTAACTAAGCAAGTTCAGTCACAGGTCTTCTCTAAGCTGAACAAAGTCTAGAGGAGTGAGCAGGAAATGCAACTGATTACAGATGGTGCTTGAGTGGGAATCTAGGACTCTTAATCCTTGTTTTTCTATCAGTCTGCCAAGTCACTTCACTACCAGCTTCAGTCCTGCTTGTTTTCTCCAGACTTGAAGAGGGTGATCATAACATAGGAACTATCACTAGATGTTATCTTGCAATCTTCAGAGTTTGATTCAGACCCTTTTCTGATTCAGAATTCAAATTCTTTTGTTGAGATACTTGGTTCACATGCTATATTTCTGTCTCCTGATAGGAAGAGGGAAGTACTTAGGAAGAGGTGAACTTCTTCTTGCTAAAAGCTCATTTTAGGAAATATTTTACAATGTATATTTAATTGTATTTTATTTAATTAATTATATTCGTACCAATATAAGAATTATATTATTTGAATATTTGAGCATTTTTAGAAGAAAAAGTATATAGGCCTAAAAACATATGAAAAGAAAAGCCATTTAAAATACAAATAATTGTGGGCATCTTCTGTAGCTGTAGTGTTTAGTTTTCATTATTATCCCTTTCCTGGCAAGCATAAAAAATTTGGGACTACAAATTTCAAAATTATAAAACCTTTGATAAAGTTAAAGCTATGTGTGTAGGGTGGAGTCCATGGTCTGGTGTGCACTAGTGGACCAGTCTACACAATGTATTGTGGCCAGTTTCATCTGAGTGAGAATTTTTTATTTCTGTAACAGAAACTCTCATTTTTTGATTATTGTGACTCCAACTCCCATTTTTTTTTTATTAAACAGGGTTCTGTGATAGCAAACACAATATAAGCTCTTTCTTAGAGCCATGGTAAAAGCAACTTGAACTATTTCATGTAGATGTTGTCCTTGTATGTTCTATTTTATTAGAATTTTAGATAAGTTTAATATTAAACATTTATCAGAAGACTATAAAGTTTACATAAAAAGTATATCCTCTTACTAAAACCTCCATTCACCTGAATAGTTCTGATAACATGTATAAACCACTCAAGTTCCATTTTTGTTTGGTTATTACAATATCAGATCCCTGATTGAACCAACTCTGCTTCTGCATGATCCCATATTAAATTTTTAAGCTTCCAGCTTAATATTGTTCCTCCTTACTATTCATCGGTAAGATAACTGAAAAAGTGTTCCCTTTTTTATTGTGATTTATATGCACTGTAAATACTTCAGTCCATTTTCTCTCAAAGTTTCCTGCAATACTAAGTTGAAAGCCAATTGAAATTCACTCACTGAAGGTTCTGTGTTGAACTGCTTTAGCTTTTTCCCTAAACCGTGTTGCTGCTTTTCTTTTAAATCACTGCAACAAACTCTTTTAGGGCTCATCTGCCAGTGCAACACACAATTAACTGGCAAATCCCAGAAAAGTAAGGCAAGGAATTTCATATCCTCTGATGGAGTATAGCAATTTCTCTTCCTGGTCAGAAATCATCTTAACCATTCCCCTTACTACTGTACATAAAATGTGGTAGCCTTGGCTCTGGCCTTCTGTACCTCTTTTGCATGCACTCCCTTACCGTGTCACATTCTTTGTTAGTTTTGATTTTTCTTTTTTTTTTTTTTTCTTTTTTTTTTTTTTTTTTGCCTATAATTAGTAGTTGCAGACATTTTGCAGTCATTGGTTATGCTGCAAAAATGTAATTTGGTGAAGGGGCATTTGCACAAAAGAGAAAATGGCTGATTTCAGTAGTAGAGGGCTGAGTGATTATGAGGCAGAAAGAGTTTATGTTAGTTCCAAAGCAGTGTAAGGTCTACCAAAAAAAAACCCAAAAACCAGTCTATTATTCCAGAATACTGTCTGTGTAGGAACATAGAGAGTTACACAAGCACTAACTGTTGCAGCATTATAATTTTACAGTGTAGTTCTGCTGTAGTTAATTTCCTCACATGGACAAACCCTGAAATTTTTACTTTCAAAGTCTCACCAAGAATTCTTATTCAGGATAACCTTCATGAATACCTGGCTTCTTTTAAAAATGTATTGCTTTTTTAAACATCAGTTGTTGTAAGAGCTATGAATTCTCTCCCAGGTATCACAATCTCTTTAAAGCACTGTGCAGATTTTAAAATGCCCAACATACATAATTCCATTTTGTTATTTAAATGCTATGCAGACATTATAAGCCTTTGAGATTGATGGACCTGACAGCATTAAGAGTAACAGCAAGACCCCTGTGCAAAAATTAGCATGGCTTTTAATTGCTCTTTAGGTATTAGGCTCATCCAAGTAAGAGAGTAAGGAGTGTGCCACACCAAAATGAAGGTGCAAGGGTAAGAATAGGGGTCTGAAGGCTGAAACAATGCTTAGATAGCCAGGCTGGAAGTTCCTTGGAAAAACATCTTAATGACCTGTGTGAGGAATGTTACACGAATGTCTTTCTCAGCCAAACGTGATGGGAGGGAAGAAATAGGAGAGCACCACATTGCCACGCTTCTAGCTACACGGGGATCTACTGCTCGTCTAGACTGGGCAGCAATACACACTCACACATGAAAATGGTAAGCTGTCTCTCATGCCAACCACTGGATAAGAAACTGTCAATATTTACGTAGTTATCCAAATCAGTTAGTTTGACTTAGGTCGTGGTAGGCTATGACTGGAGTTATTGGAAGATGACACCTTTGTAGCAGTGTATGCAAACTGCAATGAATCTCTACATTTGTTTATGCTGTACAGCTGGGGCACTCTCATCCCCTTGTTGCTGTTGGACATTTTGTTTTCTTGCATATTTAAAATATGGTGAGTGTTTTTTTCTGTTAGCGATAGAAAGACAGAGTATGGCCTTGCTAAAAGCATACTAAATTTGAAATACATAATTTACTATTGAAGACAATTGTTAAAAACCTGAACCCAAGAGGGAAAGCCATGAGGTTCTATTGTAAACATACTAAATAAACTAGAGTAAATGCCCACGTAACCCTGATAGTACAACTGTAAAAGGTGTTTTCACAGTATTCTCAGGTGACTTCACAGGGAACAAAGAGCCTCCCTTTTTTCTCTTTACTGGATTTTGTTACAGTTCAAGGGCAAATGCATACTTGCTTCACTTAAAGCTCTGATGCATTCTCCTGTTACATTAGGACCAAATTTTCAAATGGTGTCAGAGATAACCAGCTTGAGAGCCTTTAGGGATCTTCACTGTCAGAAGATGAGTTCTCAGGCTCTTTCAGACACCCCACCTACAAGAACCAGCTACCATCATCAGGTGTCACTGCAAATGGAAGCTATTCTTGAGCTTTTAGACTTATTTTTCATTAATACTTAGCTTTATAAAAACTTCCTGCTTCAAGCCAGCTCCTTCGGTAAGAACATTCATTGTGTTAGTAATCACTTACCCTATCCTGATCCACTGGTTATTATTGTGGATCTGAGCACAGCAGAAAAATGAGCTATTTCCTTGAAATTGTGTCTCCTTATGTTTATGAATAGGATCATATGTGTGGAGGCTGCTATACAGAGTAATAAACCTAATGATAAACTAAAAGGTCATTTCAAGTGCTGTTACTACCAAGAGAATAAAAAGATACATCAAGAACCATGCTAGTTTCAATCCATGATCCCCAAAGAAAGGTTGAGGACAAACTAGTCTGTAAGGATAATGATCTGTCTCAATAGCATTGCTTTTATTAGGCTGAAACAAGCTCTGTAAAGTGCACTGACTTTGAAGTCTGTTTTGCCTACCTTAGTTAAAATGTTTTTGCACTGTATCTCCTTTGCTGGGTGAGCAGAGTGCTGCCCCCAATATTTTATCTGATTATTCTGGGTAAAATTCAGAACAATATAAGTTATTTTATAAATTGTCTGTCACAAAATAGAAATTGGGAATTTGGCAGAGGGGAATATAATTTTCCGTTATAAATTCCTGGACAACAAAGTCAGAGTTACCACTGCAGTTGCTTGGTGCCTTGGAGAAACAGACTCTACAGAGTGTCTTGGAATTGTTCTATGTGTAATCAATACACACTCTATTTAAAATTGCCAGTCTCAAACAACCTGTCACAATCCCTTGGCCAGTAAAATACCCTCATCTAGTTTGCCACATAGAAAAAAGATCAAAATGGCCTTAATTTTATGATTTGTAGACCTGCTAAAAGTAGATGAGTTTTCTCTCTTTAACAGCATTCCTGGGAGGGAGGTTAATTTTTCTTTTTTGTGGTTTTACAGGGGAGGAGGGAGATATGGTTACATAAACCATGCAAATAGGAAACTACTTATTTTTTAAATTCTGATTTCAGATCCACAACCTACTGATGTGGTGTGAGTTGTAGTGCCAGAACTAAAGTTCGAGTTTGACAGTTCGCATTTATTTCACTCTCAGTGTTCCAGATAAAGACTTCTGGGAAGACAACAAAAATACCAGTGTGGCGTAAAGCTGATAAAACAAGAGAAGATGAGAGGAGAATAGTTATCAGAGCTCATAGGCCTCTAGTTTTAACAGTTCCACTCCTAATGCTTTCTTCTTTTATTTAAGCTTCCAGAACAGTCTCCCTGTGTTTACCTCTAATTTAAGAAACTGCCCCTTAATCCCATCCCTTCCTATTCTCTGTCACCCTGTTGTTACTTCCTTCCTCTTATCTTTTAAAAGCTTTCTCACTCGCTCTCCACCCCCACCCTAGCTTATTCCTTCCATATTAATAATAATCTTAGTACTGAGCACTTATATCGCTCTCTACATGTTCAAAGTGCTGTACAAACCTTAGCTAATTAATCCTCACAACACACTCCCCTCCCTCTGTAAGATAGGTAAGTATTATTATCTCAGTTTTACAGATGGGGAAATTGTCGCAATGACTCAGTGGCAGAGGCATAAGCACGGTAACCTTGTTCTTGCAACCTCTGTTTTGAAAATACCTTCTCCAACCCAGCTTGCCTCTATAAATACATTCCCATCTCCTTTGTCTCCTAAATCGTCAAGACAAATCCTCTGCCTACTCCTGCTGCCACAGCACCCTTAATTGTTGCCATCTTTTGCTCCCTCAGACACCTCCAGCAGGAGCTTTGCCAATGCATTGCTCCGTGCCTCTTTGAATGTCTTCCTATTACACATGCAGTTTTCATCTCACTTCCACCAAGCAAGATGAAAGTAACCCCTTGCCAGCCTCACTGGTTTAAGGCTCTTCTTTGTTTCTGTCCCTGGATTCCATCAAAATCAAGGCATAAGTGCCTGACTCAAGCCTGCACATTAGGGATATGAACCAAGATAGCCTGAATTCCTTCCATGTCTTTTCCTAGTACCTTGGCATTTCTGTAGGCATCCTGTCCAAGCAGGAAAACAGCACATGTAGGTTTGTCAATAGAATTTAATCCCTCTGTATATGCAGCTCCAAAACATGTCCCAGTGCTTCTGCTGAGGACCATGTGTTGGTTGGGGTGCAGTCCACTGCTTTGTGGTTTCTCTCAGTGAGCTCAAATTCACCTGCAGGCAGGGACACCCCTTGACCAACAAGGCGACAGCTTTGTATGGCCTGAACTACTTTCCTAGAATCTGGCATTTTGATACTTAAGTAACCTTCTTGAAGTAGATGTGCTGAATCTGGCCCTGAGAACAAGTGGATTGACAGAGGATATTCTTAAATTTATGAAAGAGGTGTCCACAGTTATTAGTAAGCCAAATCCCAATTGGTAAAGTAAATCCAGGATTTAACTGCCTCTATTATTACCTGTACCTGTTGTGATGCTTCCTTGTTCTGGTACATTGTAAATGGGTGGTCTTTTCTGTCGTGTTTGTGTGGTCACAGAATATGTGTGACACAATGGACCTGACCACTAATTACTTAGATATTATCCCTGCTTTGCTCTCTCTGTAGTGGTGCTGTTGGTCTTATCTGACCAACAAGTAACAATAAATTCTCATAGTGTATTTCACTGAGGATCTTGCTTTGCTGCAACCATAAGTTTTGTCAGTCTCTTGTTTCAGACTAATTAATTAGACATGACTAAATGAATTTGCTCTTTAATAGACTCTGCCCTAATGTCGTGCCCTTTCAAGAACAATCTGTTTGATGGATCAGTGCTCATTTTGTTATTTTGTGTTCATATGACAAAGTATCATACTTCTGCAGGTGAGCTATCAGTATCTATGGTGCTGTAGTGAAGATTTTTTTTTTCAGATACCTTTGAAGACTTGTAATGAGATGCCACAGCAAGTTCTTACTCATGCTTATACTAATGAGAGCCTAATAATGATGAACTGAATGTGAAGGCGCTTCTGTTTTTTTCATCAGCTATATGCATTAGTGTCATGGAGGTCAGAATCTTGGACAGAGAAATTACTGGAATTTTGCAGCTAAGTTTTGTTGACCCATACCTGCTCCTACTGCTACCCTTTTTCATTACTTTATGTCAGTTTAGGTTATACACGTATTATCAGTCTATTAGTTTGTCGTGCATTGGATCCTTACCTTGTGCAAAGAGTGAGCAAGAAAATTGGCCAGCCTTGTCAAATGTTCTTTGGGAGTTGAGTCTGTGTCAAATGTTATTTATTTAGTGTTTGGCTTGGTACCCACAGTTCAGCTGATGGACCAGTGTGTACCTGGATGAGCTGCTTACATGTTAGTTCAGGTTTAATGAGGTCTCTGTTATGCTAGGTTTCCGGGAAGATATGACATCACTGCACAATTTGCATAAGTGTTTGTTCTCAAAAACACTTGCAATTTTTGATACCCCCTTGCTGCATTGTGCCTTCCTCCGTCTGCTAAAAATTTATGCTAGAGGGTGTAACTCACAAACCTCTCAGCTCTCCAGAGGTCTTTCACTTTGGTTAGGGTTGGCATCACTTTCAGACACAAATATTCTTCCCAATTTACCACCTGTACACTTCTGTGGGTGCTCTGCTTCTTCCTCAGTAGCAACACCCTCTGCATCTCACAGTACTTCCCAGACCAAGTGACCTTGAGTACTAGCTCTGACTTCATCTCCTCTGCTCTTCTCCCACCCAGCCTTCTTTCTGACTCTAACATTTTTTAGGGAAAGTAGAAAACAGCTGCTTAGGTTACCAAATACCTGGGTTGTTTGGCTGAGGGGTGGGAGATACTGTTTTTCCTAAGGACTAGTACTGGGTCTGCATGGCAAGGTTTTAGTACTGAATGAGTACAGGGGTGGTTTCTGTGACAGGCTCCTAAAAGCTTCCCCCATGTCTGATAGAGCCAATGTCAGAAGACTCCAAGTCAAAGCCAAGCAGTGACAGCTGTAGCATGTCTGTGATAATGTATTTAAGAAGGGGCAAAAGTTACTGCAAATGCATCTGAGTGAGAATATGTGAGACAAACTGTCCTGCAGACCCCAAGGTCAGTGAAGGAGAAGGAAGCCCAGGTGCTGAAGAGATTCCCCTGCAGCCTGAGGTGAAGACTATGGTGAGATAGGCTGTCACCCTGCAGCCCGTGGAGTTCTGGAGTGGAGAGATATCCACCTACAGCTCCTGGAGGACCACACACCAGAACAGCTGGATGGCCAAAGGAGGCTGTGACTCAGTGGGAAGCCTGTCCTGAAGCAGGCTCCTGGCAAGACGTGGATTCATGGAGAGAGAAGCATGCACTGGAGCATGTGTCAGGACCTATAACCCCCCCATGGGCACCCAAGCTGGAGCAAGCTGTTCCTGAAGAACTGCATCACCTGGAAGGAGCCACACTGGAGCAGTTTGTGAAGAACTGAAGCCTGTTGAAGGACTCCATGTTGGAAAAGTTCACGGAGGACTTGACTGCCCTTGGAGGGACCCCATGCTTAAGCATATGAGGAGTCCTCCTCTTGAGGACAAAGGAGCAGCAGAGACAGCCTGTGATGAACTGACCACATCCCCCATTCTCTATCCCCCTGCATCACTTTGAGGATGATGTAAAGGGACTGGATGTGCAACTGAGCCTGGGAAGAACGGAGAGGAGGGGAGGAGGTGTTTTTAATATTTGGGTTTTGTTTCTCATTATTCTATTCTGATTTGATTGGTAATATTTTTTATTTTTCCCAAACCTAATCTGTTTTGCCCATGACAGTAACTGGTGGATGATCTTTCCCCGCTCTTATCTCTACTCACAAGGCTTTCATTATATTTTTTCTCTCTCCTTACTCTCAGCTTAGGAGGGGAGTGATAGAGCACCTTTGGTGGACATCTGGCATCCTGCCAGGGTCAACTCACAACAGTTTATTCAGTGGCCTTAGAGCCTTTTAAGCCTGCATCTGGAAAACTGCATCTTTTTCTGGGAGCTGGGACAATCATTTGTGGCTCTGGAAAGTTTTTCTGCCCAGGGGCAAGTGCAAAGATCCTTGGTCTCTTCTAAGCCTGGTTCTGACCTCAGCATTCAGTATATTCATTGTGCTGTATGACTAGTCTGTGGAAAACCTAATTATGAAAAGAGCAGTCAGTAGCCAAATGAGCTCCACACAAGGCCCAGGGAAATAGAATACTCCAGCCATTTGAAGGCTGTTTCAGGCACCAGCCCCCATGCCTTCAGCCATTTCAACGAAACTTTTTTTTTTCTGCCTTTCTTTCCTACCTAACAGAGAATAACTAACAGAATTGTGGTATTAGAACATATGTATGTGCTTACCCATATGTATTTGCCATGGGTATAACTACTGCTGCCTGCTAGAATGGGTCCAGGGCCTTCTAGATGCTCATTCAGCAAGGCAGTTGTAAATCCCATTGGAAAACAGTGACTGAGTGAAACCTGTTCATTGCTGGATTTTTTCAGTTCTGTTTTCATAGGGAGTTATATTTGGTATTTCACTGAAAAGCTCTGTTCTCTAGAGTAGAGTTAATGGGAAATTTAAAATCTGTCCCTTTTTCTATTTGCAGTAAATATTTTTCCTTTTTTATTTAATTTTTCTAAATTCAAATGTAGTAAGTACATTGCTGAAACCAAGCTAAATGTTTATTAAAGTTGAATGTGAAGTAACAAGGAGAATCACATGCTTTCTATAAATACTTTCTTTTGAAGAATAATGGCAGTAGCTACATCTCCTTATTCCGCCTGTATTCTTCATGGGTGTCTCAAAGTGCCCTGTGCATTGGTGCTGGTATTTTTAATGATTTCTTTATAAGGAGTCTGCCAAAATCACTGGCTGATATTTTTACTGATTTCTTGTCTGCAGTATTTACCTCTCAATGTACTAAATGTTTCATTTCAAGAAGGTGCAGTGGTAAAGGATGTTGGTCTTTGCCAGCATCTTTCACAGCAGAAATATTTTTTTTCTGTCTTTGCTAGCAAATAATGTATCTCCACATTTTTTAAACAGTACAGTTTCTCTAAAAAGCTGTATATTATGACCAAAGCATTAACATTTCATTCAGTTAATTTGTTAGGCTGCATAAGCTGCCTTTCAGGCTATAAACTGATGTTTAAATAGCAAACAAAGGAAGAAAAAACAGTCTAGAGAGGTCAGTGCTTTGTATCTAATACGCTTTTGCAGTTTACTTTTGTTCTGGTAAGCAGAGGCTTTGAAAACTGTTCAGCTGCAGTTCAGACAAAGGTCAATCAGGCCAGTCAATATATAATGCAAGGATCCAAATCAATATCCTATGAAAGGAGGCTCAGCACCTTCTGCCTAAAAAATATCTAGAATAGAACTTACTTCTCAGGCTCATGCTCTCCGGGGGGTTGTCCTTCTTGCTCCCACTGGAGGAGCCCATCATCATATTGCAGTAATTGGTAATATTTTAACCATCAAGCCATGTGTGAATTTCATGATTTAAGGAAGCATATTGATAACTAGCCTTTGCTTTTTAGTACATAAATGCTAGGGTACCAGGCTTATATTTTCCACATAAAAGTTCAGCAACTATCACTTGCAAAGGTGGTTATTAGGGACTAAGACTAGAATTCATCATAGTAAGTATGGTTATTTACTTTACACATTTATGCAGTGTATCAGCCACAGCTTTGACAGTGCTCTGCAATTTTTTTTTCACATGAAGGCATTCAAAGCTAAGAAATATATTCATACCTGCTGTCAACAAGTGCAACTCCCTTGGAAAGCTCTGAGCCAATTTCAGCAGTGACGTGAACGGCAGCATAAATTTTAGTTCTAAATTAGTCAGAAAATAAGTGAAAGTGGGCATAATTTGCATGCTGAGGACTGAAAAGGGAAGAGTAGCTAGCAAAAAAAGTGTGCAATTAAGTGGGGGGGGAGAGGAAATAGAGGATCTACTGGCATGAGTGTAATGCGTCAAATTTGCTTCTGAATTCAGACAACTACAAGCAAATGTAAATGTTATACTTAATGCAACTAGTCATTTGTAGTGGAGTGAACACACTTTCTCTACCTGTTATGCTCATTGCTATGCTAATGGATGGCCTGGAGAATGTCATGTCTAGGCTGGCATGTCTATACCTGCATGTGTGTGCTGAATACGTTTCTCAGTCCCCAGTGATAACAGCAGTATGATTGCAAATATATTGACTCATTATGGAAGGAAAATCTTGAGAAATTATAACCAGTTACCTTGATCACCTTGAATCAGGGGTCTTCAGGGGTCTTTTGCTTAAAAAAGCTTTTCCTGTATTCCAGCCTACTGAGATAGATTGTGGAAGGTGGAGGAGAAAGCACCACTTCTTTGATACCTGCTCAAAGGAAATGGCTAAGAACTGTGTCATGAAATGAAGGCAGCATTTGAACTGTCAACAGGAACTGCTCAGCTTGGGTGCTGTCATGTTTCCAGGCAGCCCCTGGCCCAGCAGGATGATTCAGAGCCTCTGAGATAGACAGCTCCATTCCAAATAGAATGGGTTGGGAAAGGTGGCCACTTCTGAAATAATTCAAAGCAGCTAGCAACCTCTCTCTATCCACTGTCTGAGCAGGTCACTGAAACTCCCACCTACCAATCACCTGGGAAACCTCTCAGTTTTGATCTGAACAAGTGTTGAACCTCAATCGCCTTCATCCACTTGAAATCCAGAGCACTGAGTCATCTCTTGAGAGCAAGCAGCTAATGATGGAGGAGGAAGAGGCAGCAACCACTTCAGAATAACTTCATTGTTTGAACACTCTTACAAGAAGTGGGAAACATGGATTTTAAGCCTTTCTCGGACTGAAGGGGTTTGAACCGCAATTCCTTTTTCCTCAGAGTTTATCCTACCCATCAAGCTAGAGAAGTTCTTCATTCTGCTCACTATGTGAGGCTATGGAGCACAGAAAGAATAGGTAAGAGGGAGCTTGATTTTTCAGCCCATTGGTGAGGGCAGGCATGAGAGAGTTTTGAGGCTTGGTCCCAGCTGTCACTGCTGTTTAAGTATTCTTTACTATTAATTTGTAATACAGGCACTCCTACAGTCAAGTAGACATGGTTGACAGACTGTAGAGACTGTAGTGTTTAATTCTGTCTGAATTTGTACTAAGCACCAAAAACATGTGAACATACTTCCTGACTTTCTCACACCCAGTGATAAGCACCTGAGACTAGCAGCAGAGTTGCCTAGTTAGGAGCAGAGCTGTTCAAGGCCTTCTACAAAGGTAGTTGAGAGAGAAAGGAAATTGATGAAGGAAAAGTGAGGCCATTCTTCATTCAAATTACATCTTGGAAGTGCCTGTTCTGTGAGCCTAGAAATTATAATATTCCCTAAATAAACCTCTTGGTGGAATTTAGTATTCCCAAATCAAGGAGTATGATTTTTTTTCTCTGTTGTTTTTAAGTTTATTAGTGCTGGTTTCCTTTGTGTTCACTTCAGAATGGTGTACACCTTTGGAGAAAGATACAATTGATTTGTCTGAATGAAACCTCAGTGCCAAGACTGCTATCTAGCACTAACCTTTCAGGGTGAAGTGTGGGAGATTTAAAACCTTCCCTTTGCCCCAGGGAATTTGTGTACAGCAAAGCCTTCACTCTTTCACAAAACCAGCACACAAAGAACAGCCCAAATTGGAAAGATATGCTCAATAATAAGTCCTGAAATGTTACGTCATTCAGCAATTCTACCTTCCTTAGCATCATTAAATGCATCTTCTCCATCAAAGCGATGTGCAGTTTCAAAATATAAAATGCATTCAACATGTTGGGATCTTTTTCACCTGAGAACATTTTCCTTATTCCAAACAGTAGCACTCCTAAAAAAAGAGAAGTCCTAAAAAAGTAGTGACAAGATATGCAACACTGCTGTACTGCTGGTGTAGCTTTTGGAAGGATCTATAGTGAAGAATCCCAGAAATCCCCTTTGAGGTTCCATCTTACTTATTTTCAGTATTTAATGATCTATCAGGAACACGTCTTTTAATTAATGTGGTGTAAAAAAGGTTGTTCACAAAAAAGAGGAGGAAACTCATTGCTTGTGAGAGTTTAAACTGGTAGAGTACCATTTAGCTAAAGTTTTCTTCAAGTGCAAGTATTTCAAAGGGATCTCTGTATTGCAGATTTGGGCCCTATAGGTAATTCTGGGACCATAAGGTCTTTGGTGGCAAGTAGTGCATCTTTTTATATATTTCCAAAAGTTATGTCTGGGACCTCATGTTGTTATTGTAATAGTAATGACAGCAAAATCAAAATTAGGCAACTATAGATTATTTTCATTTTTTCCTGAGATACATCTTTTGGAAGCTTTGAGTGGAAAAATAATGTTTTGTGATTGTAATCCAGAATATACACAATTAGACCCTGTCCCAAACAAAAGATTTTTCTAAATCAGATGTCTTCAGTCCTCACCAGTGGCCTAAATGGTCTATCTTTCCACCAGTGGAGCTGAAGGGAAAATATGGCTGTGTAGAGATATTTTTCATTTTTCTAAATAACAGCAATAATAATTTCAGGGGAAGTGGTGGCTGATGATGAAGATTGTATTAACTTTGGTGAGCCAGTTTCAGCAAACTGGAAGAAAAAGTGCAAACACTTGCCATTTTTGTTTAGAAAAGGTTTCAGGAATAATGTCACTGAAATGACTCACTAGCCTTTATATCTCTCTATGCAGTGTTTTTCACCTTTTTCATTCTAAGGGGATGTTAACTTGCTAGTGAAAATCAGATAAAGGTCACATAACATGAGTTCTCTGATGATTTCCACATATTCATCACCATCCTTCATAACCATAATGATCCAGAGTAAATTATACACACCTTAATTGGCCCAGGGAAGCTTCTGAAGGAGCAGGTTACAACACAGCTACCATCTCCCTGCAGGGAGTCTGCCATGTACTAGCACTTTTACTACAGTCTGAACACAAAATTTGAAACTTTTTAATCTCTAGTGCCTTTAGGATTTAGGAGTTGTGCTTTCAACAAATTTTCCTAGGATGATATATATATTTATAAAATTTAAACTGATTATGTGTTTTCCCCAAAATCATTCCAATTCTTGAAGCATCTCTTTTTTGCTGATCAGTTCAAGAGCCATGGCAAGGGTGTTTCCCTGCTCATTTCACTGTATTAGTTGACTTCAGTCCAAAAATAAATAACACTGACTGGAGAGGAAGTACTAAGGAGGAAGCAAGAATGTACTGATTTAATCTATAACATAGCTCTTGTTGTGGATAAACATAACAAAGATGCTCTTTGATTTACCTTAAGACACCTCCTTCTATGTTACCTTTGAAAACCTTCAAGACCATGAGGATAAAAAGCTAAGGCTAATATCTTCCCTCCTGTACTATCTAATTTAATGTGAGTTCAAACAATTATTTGCATTAATAACTGAGTCAAATCTACCAGCCTTGCCAGAAATGTCAGAGAAACAGAAAAGGCACCAGCTGAACACAAATCCAAATAGGGAACTTCTTCCACAGCTTTCCCCTCATTTGAGATCTCTTTCATGCTGGTAGGGATGATTTAGACTACAGATTCTGGCAGCTGCACTTCTGATTGGGTTTGGGGGGGGTTTGTGCCAGTGTGTTGTGGAAATGTTTAATTTCATTTAGCAGGTCTTGTTTCCTATGCAGTAACTAACATATCACCTTCGGTGCAGAGAGCTGAAAAGTTTACATTTTAATTGCTAGGATCAAATGGGAAAGAGATTTTCTCTCTCTGAGAATAACTATTCCAAAAAGGTACACTGAAGTTATCAATAATTTAGTAGCTTGTGTGCTAATTTAGACTATGCTTTCATCTCTGTTATGATTACTGTCAGTGTTGCTATTAAACACTATGGTTGCTTTCTGCTGCTTTCCTTATGGTACTTAAGTGTCATAGCCTCTGGCATCTCTATGAATAAGCTTTGCTCTCCCAATCCCATAAAATTCAATGTCTCTTCCCACTCTGTCCTAAACTGTCCTGTCACTGGACCTCCTGTCAGGGTTTCATCCCTACAGCTGCTCCACTCACATCCTGGGGACGCCAGCAGGGCCATGCCTGGCTGGATGCACTCAGGCAGGGAGGATGCTGTGAAGAACCAAGAGCCTGCTCCTACTGCAACGAGGGTTGCTCTTGCAGGTTCAGAAGTCAGAGAGCAGGTACAGTAATGCCAGCAGCCTCCAGGTAACTGAAAAGGCAATAAAATCCTAAAGCCACTCATGTGCTCGTTGGTGTCAGGTTTTAATCCAAGGTCTTTCTCTGGCTGGCTTCCACACAGTGGTTCTAAAGGCTTAGTCTGTACTGAGGCAACATCTGACATGTGATCTTTCCTATTCAGAAAGTTTGGGTTAATGAAATCTATAGATTTTTTTTCCAGGTGCAAGGTCACTCCCACACCACTTCTGTCGTAGTCTGTTCTCTCCATATGGCTACATGTCTGACAAACAATGTCCCATTGGTTTGTGACTCCATCATGCTTCAGCAGTACAGATTATAGGTTCTGCAATGCCTGGCAAATTTGTTTTTGATTTTAGGCTTCCTGTAATGGTGCATGGACATTTACAGGAATTTTATTTTTTATCTACATACCAGTGTTTATTTAGTGTTTTTATTTGATATTGTCATTTTTATACCACCTTCCTCCTATGATCTTATCCACATCACATTCTCTTTAGCTGTTGTGTGAGCTCTAGAGGGTTACTTTTGTATTCCTCAGTCTGTCTGTAATGGTTACAGCTTTTATCCTTGGGTGTTACCCATTCTAAAAAATGTTGCTAACTTTGAATGTCAAACAGATGTTTTAATAGGACCTCAGGTGCTTCTCTGCACTTGTTTCTTCCTAGTCCTTGTTTAATTAAGCACACATAGTACTTAGTCTTCCAATCCAGTAATCTGGTTTCATTTTTGTTAGGAAAAATCCAGCTTTGCTGCACAGGTGTTCTCTTTTTAAAGAGAAGCCCAAATGCCTTATATATATAGTAAATATAATATAACATAATTCTATTCTCCTTCTACCATCTTCACTCTTTAAGTGAGGATTTTGACATCTGTCCTTGTCATGCCATTATATAGTCCTTTGCAGAGAATTGTCAGAAAAGAATTCCTGAAGGCCTGCAGCATCAGTGTATGATAATATAAGCATAACTCCTAGATCCCTGAATTCCTCTCTGTCATTAGCATCAATCTGTATCTAAGACCACAGATACCTGCTCTGTCTATAAATCTAGACATTAACTGAGATCCATAGCCTGCACAGTCACAGAAGTAGTGATATTTCTACTAAAATTCCTATTTTAAAAACTCATTTTTAGCGGGACACTTTCTTGGAAAGTCCATTTTAGGATAGAAGCACACTTCTTTCCTTCTCTCTGTCCTTTGAAGTGGGCTTGTTTTTTGTGTATGCCTATGGTCCTCTTTCACCATGGAGAAAAAGAGATCTTTAGGATCAGCAAATTGAGAGTGTGGTTTTACAAGCATCATGCAAAACCCTTACTGACCTTTTTTTTTTTACAAAGGGAATTTTTACAAAGCCAAGATTTTTAGATTATGTGGGAATAAATGCCTAGAGTGTGAAGATTCAGTAAATTAAAGAGAAAATGCAGTATATCAAGAAGAGATTTAAACAAGTAGTTTTTACATAGAAGACTTTTTTAAAGCTCCTTTGGCCCAAAGAGAATGTCAAATAAGTTCAAATTTTGTAGACTTGATTGGAAGAATTTCAGTGCCTGTATCAACAGTATTTTCCCAATCCAGTTAAATTTGCAACAGCATTATAGCCATTCTGTGACATTTGATCATGCCACAGTATCAGTATATGATAAAGATAATAAACTGAGTTAGACAACAAGCTAGATGAAACAAATTATCAAAAACTGGGCTTTAATTCTTGGATAACTTCTATGATGACATATAATTAAGATACCATAACACAGATGAGACATATGCCAGATTCTGTGTGCTTAAGTAGAAGCAGAGAAGGGGGAACTTTACCTACATAAATTGACACAACTGCCAGTATATGAAATTGTAGTATTTGTAAGCATTTGTTCTAGAGAAAATAAAAAATAAGAAGTATTCTTGCCCCAAGATAGCACCAGAGAATTGATAGAGAAAAGGTAGGAATTGGGTTTTAGTGCACGGCGGAGTACAAGTCTTTGTGCATGTTGGTGGTTTGATGGGGAACAAGATGCTGAAGGGAGGAGAATATGTTGTTCAGCTGAAGAGAGGCCTAACCTTCTATTTTGTACTTGTGAAAGAGCCTTTTCAATTTCATGATCACAGTATAAATACATTAATATGTATCTGTACACTTGCACTTTCACCTACCTGTTTGCTCATGGCCATAACCTGGGAAAGCAGGCTGCTGCACAAGAGTGAATTGTGAGTGCAAAGCATTAACACTTCAAATATCCAAAGAGCTGAAAATCACAGTGGAAAAATATTTTGGTAATAATGCAGATTACATAGCACAGTATTACAGCACATTCCCCAGATCCAAAGAAGTGCAATAAAATCAGCAGGACATATAAACCTCTAAATAAACACCTCCAAAGCCTAACTTGAAACCAACTGAAGGTGTTTGGAAGTCTGTGAAGTAGATTTGTTTTCAAGGAAGCCTATTACCAGCAGTATCTACAGACAATGGCTTCATCTCAGTTTATATTCTTGAGTCAACGATAAAAGCAAGACTAAGACTTCTTAGGACTAAAGGTTTGTGGTCCTACCCCAGCTGCTTCATGCATCATTAACCAGTGTAAGAGTATTGCTTCCTGAGGATTTCTTCTTTCAAGACTTCTTTGATGCAAACTGCCAATTTAGTAGTTCATCCAGAAAGTTTGATCTAGAAACAGAATGATGAAACAAAGGTCTTCTTTCTAACTTTGGAACCACAGTATATAGTCTGCATATATTCTATAAAACCAAGGACTGGCACAATTGCTAAATTTATGTAGTGTCACCGGATAGTCTTGAAGTTGCCTGCTGAAGATCTGGTGTGGCACCAGTTGGTAGGTGTCCAAGGCTGTTACTCCCTGGTCTTCCCCTGTCCTGCCTACACTGCTAAAGGTTTTCCAGCATCAGACATGCCTTTGGTAGGATTTCTATCATCTAGTTTTAGGTGTTCACATCTGAACTTGTTACTTGCAGGTGTCTTCATTTCCACTGAAGAAAAATACGTGTAGTTCTAGAGAACTAGGTTTTAGACAAGTACTTTAGAAACTTTAGACAAGCACTTAGTACTTTAGATAAGTACTAAGAAACCATTTGTTTCCACTGACTTTAGAGAGTGTTCAGATGACCAGTTCAGGTACAGACTTTGAGAACACAGGCATCTGGCAAGGTACATCTCACTCAGTTTTTCTGTATGAATTGTCAATTGTAGAACCAGCTGCAACTTCAATTACCTGAAAATAAGAAAATGAGATGCAATTTTTCATTTTCTTCAATGCAGATCACCCATATGTCCATTTCTTTGGCAGCTATTTCACTTCCTAGCATTGCTTGCCATGCTCCTGTTAAATAGAGCACAGTCCTTTTCTCTTCATTGACCTTCTAGCAATTAACTGGCTCTCTTTATTACACCCTGTTTTAATGTCAACAGTTTTATGCTAGAGTTCAATCACTTGGACACTTGACTTCACAGGAGACTAAGAATGATAAAGAAGTCCCTTTACTATATTTAGATTAGAATTATAGTATATAATTAAAATATTTGTATAGGTGAGATTTACTGAGTACAACCAAACCAAACATAATTGAAGTTATTCTATTCACTACTTGAACTGTATTTTTACTTTCTGTGTTGTTTAAGATATGCAATTGATTTTCATAAGATAACTTTTTAGCTTTTATTTCCAAGCCAGGCCAACAGAAAACAAAAGGCATGGAGTTTCAGGGTCTCTCAATTCCTTAAAACTCTCCGTGTCTTTAGGAAATACTAGTTTCACTTTGAGGATCAGAGTCTTTGAGGATCAGATAAACTGTCTCTGGGAGTGTAGAGAGAAATGGAAAACGTAGAAATGGAGGTTAATGTTTGAATAAGATTCATCTCTCAGTACTAAATATCAGCCATATATGGCTGCTTAAATGAATCACAAACTTTTAGTTATCATGAGGTTTTAGATAAATAAAATGCAAAGATCCTTCTCACTTATTTTGGTGTCTTTAAATAAATACTATGAAAATCATGAACAAGCAATGTTCCCTGTAATTAATCTAGTATCCTTGCATGCTTTTGTATTTTTTTCTCTGATATTTGTTGGATATGGATGGAATGAGGAGAATCTTTATAAATTTCTTCATGGAGTTTGCCTGAAATAAAGCACACAAAAGAGAAGTGCATTTAAAAATAAATAAATAAAAACCAGACAAAAAAAGTCCTAAAATCTTCTTGTGGACCAATAGTATATTATACTATCTCTAGTACTGGCTTTCACCTTCTCCTCAAGAGAACATTAACTTAATTCTAGGTGTATTCTAGTATACTCCACATCATCTACTCATGCCACTTCCATTTTCTCCCACTGAACTCTCTTTTGTGTCCAGCAGGAGTTCTGAGGAAAAAAAAGACTGCTAAATCAGGACCACAAAAGCCACTTTAGGATTTGGGAAATATCTTTTCTGCTGAGATGTCCATCTCACTTCCTGTCCACAAACATTTATTTGGGCTCAAATTGTGTCTTTCTTTGCCCTCTGACAAATGACACTGGTCCAGGTAACACTGGCAGCAGCATTTTACAGGTGATGGTATTTAATGCAGAGGTAATGTCTTGAGGATTAAGGATACCTCTTGGTCCTCTTGGAATTTCAGTTAATTGAGCACTTGTGTAGCAGTTTTCATTGCTGACCTTCAGAAAGAAGTAGACTTTCTTTAATTTACAGATAACCAGCATAAAAGCTTTGGTGAGTTTGTTTGTGGTCGTGGCTCAGCAAACAATGTCAGTGTTGATACAAATTTATGTTGATGCTTCCTTTTATTACTAAGCCATAGTACATTCACAAAATGGACTTCCTTATAAAAATCAAGCATGAAATTATGTATCTGTTCTTCCACCACTGACAAGAGATAGAATATTGTTCCTTGCTGTTCCTGAACAATGCCAGTGTGGCTTTTTGTAACTTTATGCCGGCCACAGAAAGAAAACCTTTGGTTTTAAGACAAACCCACTGCAAGCCATTTTCTTTTAAAATCATATGAACCATGTTACTGAGATCTGTACATTCTATAATCCAGTAAATATTTCAATAAACAGAAATATGTACCCTCCCTTTAAAAAATTTCAAAGTAGTTATTAAAATGCACAGAAAACTGCACAGTAGATGTTCTAGACTTTTGTAATAAAATATATTCTGGAAGAGATAAGATAAAACATATCATAATTAGTTTTCTTTACGGTGGTTTTGGGTTTGGTTTTTTTTAAGAGATGATCTGAGCTGTGATAATAAAATCATTAAACTCTTTTTTAATAATTTAGATTTTTTTATCATGATCATTTCTACATTTTGAAACATTCAAAGGTTATTTTATGTAAATTTTTATTTGTCTAAGTAAATACATGTAAGTTCTCTACCAATGCTCGTGCCCCTGTCAAACCACTGGCAAGTTGTTTTTCTCATGTGAAGAAATAGTTAAGCATCTAAAAATATATCCCTTAATGTGGCAAAGCAAACACTTAAAGCTCTACCCTTTTATATGAACACTAAACAAAATACTCATTGAACATTAGGACTCAAATAAGAAAGCAGCAGTGAGAAGCCAATGCTGTCTCTTGTTTCTCATAACCTCAATTAAAACAGCAGGGTTGTGTGGAGGAGAAAGGAAAAAAGCACAGGAAAAAAGGTTACCAGTAGGCAGAGTAGAACTGTCACTGTTTGTGACTCCAAAAATCCTAAATGATGAGAATTTAATTAATGTGATTTGTGTTGCACACAGGTATGTGAGTAGCTTGTTAGCCACCATAATTAGCAGGACTGGAGAGCTGGTTGCTTTGTGGCAGACAGCAGTGTGAGGCAGCAGCAATGGGGAGCAGGAGCAGTGGCACAGCCCTCACTGCACCTTGGGGCCCAGCACTCAGACAGGTGGGCTGCAAACTCCACACCTGCTCTCCCTTCCCCTCCCATAAATCTGCCTCCAGGGCAAACCTGGCCAAGGCAGCCCATTGCACAGAAAGGGTTAGCTGCAGACAGCTGTTCAGAGAATTCCTGAATCTTTCATTTACTGTGATCAATTGCATGATTAGGCTGCATGTCATTGAGGGCAGTGATTATCTAATGGGGGCTCTGTGATCTCTGTTGCAAAGAAACTCTGCTGGGGAGGAAAAATTTGCAGAAGACATCAATATGCATTTATACAAAATACCTTGGGGCATCTTTGCAACCAACAGACTGTAAATTAAAAGAGCTTTTTCTCTGTTAAGCCAGTGAAGGAGACATGGTTGCATTAAATTTATGTCAGAAGGTGAATCTTAGTGTTAGTGCTTTTCTTTCAGCTAATGCATTTATTACTAGCATTACAGCACTAAGGTATGAATTCAGTCACTGAGCTATTTGGGAGGTATCAAGCACAGACATTAAATAGGATTATGCAACAGCCGTCTGCAGTTGCTAATTAAAACGTGGAAAACAGCCAGTATCAAATTATTTTGTTTAGACAATTCATGGCTGGGTTAGGTAGTTCAGACTCTATGCAGTGGTTTCGCTCTTTGGTAAGACTTTTGCAATTTCATGATGACCTGACTCATTCTAATATACAGATTCTAAGTACAGCCAATATCATTGTGCCCAAAAAGAAACTTTATACTTTTGTACTGAAGGATTTCTAATAAATAGTTGTAATTTTATTTGTGTAGTTTGTCAAATATATTGAACACAATTTATAGAGTCTGCACACTATGAATTCTGTTCACCAGTAGCTTCAGCTACCAATTTCACCTACATTTCAACCAAATTATGGTCAATTCTTGCTGTTAGATTTTTTTTTTTAGTTTAAAAGAAAAACAATGAACTATGATTTTGCTTCTAAATGGGCTCACAGGAATCCTAGAAAAATTGCTTTCTAATGGTCCCTTATGCCAGCAAAATTTACTTTTGCAAGACTGAGTTCCAGTCATGAGTTTCACTGATGTGCTTTGCATATATCCAGCAAGCAAGATCCAGAAAAGCATTCATTCAATCCTGCAGCCTATTCCCTGCGACCCACCAGCTTGCCACAGTGTGAGAGATGTAATCTGGATGAGTTGTTCTGGCAGTCTGTGTCCTCTAACTCTTTCCCCAGTGCCCTAGTGCACACCCCTGCTGCCCTGACAACATGACCAAAAGTTCATCCCTTGCACACACATGCTGCCTGCAGCCTCTGTTAAATATGGGAATGCAACATGCATTCCTTTATGTTTTTTCATTGCATATTCTCCCACTCTTTATGTGACTGGAGCTGTATCCTTTGTTGCAGGATTTCCAAAAGCCATGAATCTCAGCACTTTAGGTGAGGGGACTCACTGCCATACATGCCACATCTCTTTGCTGGTGCATCTGAAAGAAAAGCTGAACACTGGGATTGGATGGTGTGAACCTCAATCTACCCCTATCTGGAGTTAGGCCGTGTCTGAGTTGCCTCACCAAAAGCAAAGGGGTAGGAAAGCACACCTTCATTCTTCAGTGTGACACAGCTCATGTGGCCCACTGTAGCCAAAAGTTTATTGGTGCTTGAAAGCTCAGTATGTGCCATCTCTCCATCTTGTCAGTTAAGTGAAACCCCAAAGGAGCCCTAGTGCAAGAGCACATGTGACCACAGGCAGGGTTATGAGGACCACTGTAGTTGCTTCAGTGACCAGTGTAGGAAGTCTGGCTCATTCTCAGGGTTGTTTTGTTGGGTCCCGAATTCCTTGTTCCTCTAAAGAAACTATCCATTGCAAATAGTTTACTTCTCAAGCCACCCTTTGTCCAAATCAGAATTCAAGCAAAATAAGTAGGTTTGTGTGTTTCATTAGAAGCACCACTGAAATGATCAGCACAGGAGCACAGCTTGAAAAATTATATTTATATTGTCACCATTATAGTGACATCCATGTGTTCTTTCCTTGAACTATTATGAACAGATGGTTTTGCATCCTTCTAACATTTTGGCAGTTACCTTTAGCAACCCAAGTGTTAAGAACTTTTTATTTCACTTTAAATTTCACTTGAATTTCACTTCACTGTTTTGTGGCAAAGTCAATTCAGACAAAGACAAAATTGCAGCCCTTGCAAAGGAGAAAAAGGAAGCTAGAGTTCTTCAAACTTATGAGTTAGAAAAAAAGATGGTTTGAATAAGTCTTCTGACAAAACAATCTGGGTTTTAAGCAACAGATTCAAAAGGGAATCTTAAAATCAATGAGCAGCATGCTTTAGGAACTTCCTCAACCACTGTTTTTCTTCTTGCATGAAAATGACTCATTAAAAGGACATATCAAATTGTTTTCCGTGTCTGTGAAAGCAAACACCAACACAATTGGAGAATTTGCTAAACTGTTACATTGAATGTGATATATAACAAGAGGGTTAGGAAGCTGCTCCATTTACATGTGGGAGATGATAAGAGAAAAACACAAATGTCGATGTAAGAATAGGTAGGAAATTCCAATTTGCAATTATGCTTTAGTTTTTCTTAACAGACATTGCAGTTTGTAAAACAGAAAGGAGCCTAGTTTTGTAGTTCATGCTCCCAATTTTCAATATAATTTTAATGTAAGTGTACAAAATGTTTGGTTTCATGCTTTAGGTTTGTTTAGGTTTTGTTGTAGTATTTTTGCCCTGCATCCTACACAGAGCACTCATGACATTCATCTGTCTCAGCTGGAAATAGAACCACATTTTTAGGCCCACATATAGACACAAAGTGAGAGTTGATATTTATATTTAGTGATTATAGACTGCTAAATTTAGAGATTTCATAGTAAAGAAGTCTTTAAAATGAAGTGTCATATTAATCAAAGAAAATAACTTCTATCCATCCTTCTGTAGGTAAACCCCGAATCGGGCAAACTGTCAAAAAACTGGGCTGCAAAAAGAAGAAAAAAAAAAAAATCTGCCTGTCTCTCCC
Organism: Zosterops lateralis; assembly: GCF_965231275.1. Classification (NCBI taxonomy): domain Eukaryota; kingdom Metazoa; phylum Chordata; class Aves; order Passeriformes; family Zosteropidae; genus Zosterops; species Zosterops lateralis. The sequence goes on from NC_139763.1 coordinate 26,188,247, forward strand.
AAAATCACAAAGTACCAAAGGGACAATGGGGGGTTTTTGGCTGAAAATGGAAGTTGCACTGTGCTTGGATTTGGGGCATGGGTAGGAGCATGGCAAGCACATCCAAGAATGCCTTTGCTTGATAGTCAAACTCTATCAGAAAAGGCACATCGTGGAGCTTCTCTGTCCTTCAAAACCTGCCATCTAAATCATCCAACTAAGGATCAAGCTGAGTTTCACTTTCCCAAGCCAAAAATGTTTCCCCTTCAAGTATGCAGAATTACAAAATCACAGAATCACTAGGTTGGAAGAGATCATCAAGATCATCAAGTCTAATCCAGCCCTAAAGCCTCAACTAGACCATGGTACCAAGTGCCACTTACAGTCTTTTAAAAAACACATCCAGGGATGGTGACTCCACCCTGGGGATGGCTCCCCAGGCAGCCCATTCCAGTACTTTATCACCCTTTCTGTAAAAAAAACTTTTTCCTAATATCCAACCTATATTTCCCTTGGCACAGCTTAAGACTGTGTTCTCTTGTTCTGTCAGTTGCTGCCTGGAGAAAGAGACCACCCCCCACCTGGCTACAGTCACTTTTCAGGAAGTTGTAGTGAGTGATAAGGTCACCTCTGAGTCTCCTTTTCTCCAGGCTAAACAACTCCAGCTCCCTCAGTCATTTCTCACAGGATTTATGTCCAAGCCCCTCACCAGCCTCGTTGCCTCCTCTCAACGTGCTCAAGCATCTCAATGTCCTTCCTGAACTGAGGGCCCAGAACTGGACACAGCACTCAAGGTGTGGCCTCACCAGTGCCCAGGACAGGGGAAGAATGACCTCCCTGCTCCTGCTGGTCACACTATTCCTGATACAGGCCAGGATGTCATTTGCCCTCTTGGCCACCTGGGCACACTGCTGGCTCATGTTCAGCTGCTGTCACCAGTCCCCCCAGGTCCCTTTCTGCCTGGGCACTGTCCAGCCACACCATCCCCAGCCTATAACGCTGCAGGGGGTTATTGTGGCCAAAGTGCAGGACTCGACACTTGGATTTAATAAACCTCATCTTATTGGACTCTGCCCATCCATCCAACCATTCCAGATCTCTCTGCAGAGCCCTCCTACCTTCCAACAGATCAGCACACGCTCCCAGTTTAGTGTCGTCCACAAATTCACCAATGAAAGACTCAATACCCTCATCTATGTCATTGATAAAGATAATGTACAGAACTGGTCCTAGCACAGATCCCTGAGGGACACCACTGGTGAGTGGCCCCCAGCTGGATGCAGCACCATTCACCACCACTCTCTGGGCCCGGCCATCCAGCCAGTTCCTAACCCAGCAAAAGGTGCTCCTGTCCAAGCTGCAGGCTGACAGCTTTTCTCATATAAAATACAGCGTGATTTCTTTGAAAGAGCCACAAAGTGTTCATGTTGCTCCACAGACTAATGGGAGCACACCTTAGAGTCTTGCCCCACAAACTGTGGAAGGAGACTTCTCCAGTCCTAGACCTCACCTCTAGTCCATTTGGGAACTTTTGTTTCAGGCTGTTGGCCAGTGAAAGGGGAGTAAGCTCACAAGGACCTGAAGACAAATGGAATCAATAGGAAGTCCTGGAAGGGTGTCACTCCTTGAAAACATTGAAAGCCTGTATTTATGGACATGATTTCACATTCTGTAGGTGTAAAACTTGTGAAACTCAGGGCTGTTGTTTCTTACTATTATGTCTAGCTGGAAGCAGCATTTGAATCAATGTTTTAGCAGAAAAGGCTGTTCATTCTGGTAATTAAGGGGACTGGAACAGTTAACCTATCAATAAGAGCTGTGTCAGTCAATTCAATAAATCTCATTTTCATAAAGAAATTCAGATGGAATACTCTGCATGCTATTCTGTTCCAGAAAATAATCTAGTAATACTGCATTAAAAATACATATTTCTTGAAGCAAATATTTCACTATAGTGACCTATCTGACCACATTTGTGACAATATTTTCTGTAACACAATAATACCAGTGAATTTTACAATTTGTCAAGGGAGACACGTGACTATCAGGATGCATCCCAAATGTGTTCAGCTAGTTCAGCTCAAAAGAAACAATGGAGCTTATAGACATGGTAGGCTACCATTCAAGTTGGCAAGGTTCCCATTACAAATATTCCTTCTTTTGAATATCTCTTGCCATCCAAGTCCTACATGATGCATATAATTTGAGCATTCTCCTTAATGAATGACAAATGAAGAGCAATGTCTACAAGGGAGTTTCAGGGGAGATGTGGGTAGGATCCTGTGTTACACTGAGTGAGCATCTTCAGAGGGGTTAGTGAGAGTAGAGACCCTGGTCCAGAGGTTCTTGGTGGGAATATGACCAAAGAAGGTTTTGGATCTAGCCCAAACAGGGCACGATACCTCTCCAGAGGTGTTTAACTGCCAGCAGGATAAAACCTCAGATAAGTGTATATAAAACTGGAGAACTTTATGCATTTTTTGACATTTAAGGATAGTACAGTACAGCTTGACAAGACAAGTTTTGGCTGATTAAAGAGAATGGCATAGCACCCTGAATTACCAAAAATAAAATATGTATTGTTATATATTGCTACTATATGTTTTCTACAGTTTGTATATGAGAAAGTATGATTAAAAGTCGATGAGAGACTGTTTATAAATTTTGATTGCTTCATAATTTTAACTCTGAGCAACATTTTTATCATAATTATAGGCTTTCTTAAAGCATTTATGCAGATTGTTTTATTCAAAAGGGGTTTATTCCATATAAACTCCACTCTTTTATCTCTCCATAAAATCAGTGTGTGAATTCCCAGCAAGCACAACTCCACTAGACAGTCATCACATTAGTAGCAGAGATATTTTCAAACAAGACAATATTCCTCCAATTTTTCTAAACCTTATCTCCTGTTTTCCCAGCCAGTGAGTGTCATGGTGATAAATAGTAATGATAATCCTGAGCACATTTGTTACTTCTTTATGGCTCTTTAAAAGTATTAGCAAGTTTGTTCTCATAATTCCCCTGTGATGTTCCTGTTTGCTACAGTAGCCCATGTATCTATGGTTCAGTGGAGGCTTGGGGACATTAAGCCAGATATCTCTCATCTTCAGCTCAAGGATATATAAGTCCAGGGATTTAGATGCAGAGCTTATGTTCATTTCAATGATAATTCTGTATCCTGGAGCCCTACAAATGCTGAAATCTAAAGGATTTGCCAGGGACCTCAGCCTGTTTCTTAATTGTTATTAATAGCCAGTTGATTGCACTGTTTCAATGCATGTGAACAGCTTTTGAGAGCTGAAGTAGGGTCTGAGTCCATGACTCCCAGCTCAGATTGGCTCATATCCATATTTTGCCTTTGAGAAGAGGGCTCCAGAAAAAACCATCCTCTCTCCTTCCTCCAGGTTTTCTCACAAAGGATATGAGATGTCCATCCCAGCCAAAAGCCCAGGATTTCTGCAGTAGCAACAATCAGAGCATCAGGACACTTTGGTGGAACACAAGGCAACAAACCAAGAGCATGGTTGGACCTAATGTAACAGAAAAGCAATCTAACCCCCAGGGTGACCCAGGGGCAGTCCTGGTAAAGCAGTGAAAGTGAATCATCCTCACTGGAAGAGGAGCTGAAAGGTTTGAATAGTTTCATAGCAGTCACTGTCTCAGCAAACTATGCCTCATTGTGATCTATTCATCCCAATGATTTGAGAGGGAACTTCTCCAGCAAAGGAACATCTACAAAAGTAAACAGAAGAAAATATATACCTTTATTTTGCGTATACTGCTGGGGCATCAAATGGAAAATATACTGTCACTTTCCCCAGGAAATACAAATATACAATATTAAATATATAAAAAATATGTGCAACCATTTGTGCCATTGCCGTAAAAATCTGATCTTTTGGTACATGTGCTTGGATACTCAGAGGAAAACTGATTTCTTAAAGCTGTAACATGTTCTGGTGGGTTCATGACAGTGATGACAGTCTCAAAACACTTCATTCTTCAAGGAGAAGTTAGGTTGCCTCAGTTTCATTGAAGCTAAGCCTGATGCTAAGACATGCTCCATTTTAAAGAACTACCTTCAACTTTGACAATTTCATCAAATGACTGGACTGCATTGCAGTATGATAACCTAATCTTCACTCCATACTTTCTACTCCTAACCCACTTGCAAAATTCTGTTTTGCACTTTGGTCTTGGAGTATATATTCTGCAAAAAAAAAACCAAACCCACATTGAGAAAACAATTCCATTACTGTCTACTGCTCTAAAATTAAATGAAAGAAGCAACACAAACAAACAATTAGATTTCCCCTGTTGACTTTTATAGCTTGCATGTTACAGAAGTTGTGGCTTTCTTCTGATTTCACTCCAGGCATCCTTCCAGAGCAATCACAGGAACCAAGCCCATAGGAGACACAATTTTGATGAACTTCATTTTTCCTGTCTACAGCACAAACCCCATTTAACCCTTAAACACTAAAATTGGAATCATCTTTGTTTACATTTCCAATGTAGTTTTAGTGGTTTCCCAGCTCTATCATTTGAATTTGTTTGATGGTATTTCCATCTTGAAAACACCCTAATATTAGCATTTGAAGTAATGGAATAAATACAAGTTGAGTGCCTGGATTTCTCATGACACTGCTGTTGGAGAGGGTGCTGATCTGTATTCCAGAGCAATTCCAGGCAGGTTGTCACTGGACTTAATTTCAAGATTTGATAAAACTGCTGCATGTAGGAAAAAAATATTTAGTTATGCCAATTATATTTTGACTTCTGAGTCTTGCAACTGTTTCATGGCAGAGTGCAGAAAAAGAGACAGCTGTGTCTATGATGGAAAGCAGTCAAATACTCATATAAGTATATTGATTTAAAAAAGGAAACACATTAGAGCTAACAGAATGTCCATTTTTAAGTAGCAAGAGAAGATTTTTAATACCTATCAAGGATGTCAATTTTTATTTTTTTTTCAGATTTGTTGGTCACTTACTTGTTTGAAAATAAGGATCACGTTCTCCCATAGCCTTTCTTTGCAGGCAAATGGGCTGGATAACAGCTACAGGCATTTTTCTGCATGAGGAAATTGAATAAAGACAGTCCAGGCTCCTCTCTGGAGCCAGGGACCAGCCACAGAGCTAGCCGTGCTGCCCATCAAGGTGCAGCTACAATTGATTTAAAATAACTCAGTGGCAATTATTCCAGAAAAAAACCTTATTTGTTCCTTGACGAAGTGATCCGATGCTAGGCTGTGGCAGGTGTTGTCGAGGCATGGAAGAGACCTTACCTCGGGGCTGGTTCTTGGAACCCGAGGGTTGCCCAGCGCCCTCAGCGTGGAGCACTCCAGGAGAATCGATGGGGCTTTTTAAATATATGGGGGTTTTTTTTAATCTGAGGTTTCTGAAAGCAACAGCTTTCAGGTCAGACCCGGCAGCAGTATCTATTGTACTGCCCCAAGAGTCCTGGTAAGGGCTGGGGAAGGCTTCGAGCCTCTCTCCCACAGCCCGGGGATGCGAACTGCAACCCCGCAGTTGCGGCCCCAGAGAGCGGGGGCACGTCCCGCCGGGCGCGGGGCTGCGGACATCCCCTTCTCCCCTTCTCCCGTGCTTCCCGAGCACCTGCGGCAGGATTAACCAGTCTCAGGCATTCACTGTCGTTCTGCAAACTAAGTGGTGAAAGCCCCCGCAAAGCAACAAACAAAAACCTGCGAAGAGGAAAACGCTGTCATCAAGCAGCAGAGCTTTGGGGATGTGGAGACGAGCGTGGAGAGAGTTCGGATCAAATGGGATTTAAATGTAAACAGCAGTAACTACATACGATCAATAAGCACCCCATGTGCATTCCTCTACTCATTTAACATCAGCTAGGACAGGGCAAATATTGCAAGTGAGTACTCGACAAGGAAATCAGCTGAGCGTGTGTTTAAACTGTGGTTAATTATTAATATGAACAATTCTTTTCAATTAAATGTTTCCTTTAATCCCCTCATATCGACATGTCTAGCTTCCAAAACAATAATGTGGGTGCAGACTTATTCTGGGGAATTTGATATAATCCATATAATGTCATTCGTGCAATGAATTATCATCTTCACTCTTCTTGATTTGTCCCAACCAGCTGAGGCAACGAACATTTTTTTGTGCAAATACTTATGACAGTTTTGAGATCCTAAAAGGAATTTTGTCAGGAAAGTTCCTCAACCACATCTCAGTGAAGATACGAGTCTTGGAAATGTGAGTTCAAAAGGAAAAGCAGGTCGTGTTTCTAATAGTAACTTCCGAAAAAATTAATTGTGACTAATATTTTCCTGCTACCCCTCATGATCTCTCGCCATGTTCTGGCAGGTGCCCTCCAGCCTTTGCAGTGGGTCTGGCCACCTCATTGCACGGTCCCTCGTTCGCCCTACAGAGTTTGTGCTTCTGCAGCTGCCTGCTCCCTGCATCTGCGCTCTTTCCTTCCCCTACCGCCTTCTCCTAAATCAAATCCCTCGAGTCCTGCTGTAGAAAACAGTCCCCGAACCCTCTGAAACTGCAAAGCCTTTTCCTTCCTTCCTTCCTTCCTTCCTTCCTTCCTTCCTTCCTTCCTTCCTTCCTTCCTTCCTTCCTTCCTTCCTTCCTTCCTTCCTTCCTTCCTTCCCTTCAGATTTGGAGGAGTGACGACCAGTGCAATGAATTAAGAACCTTGGTTTCTCCGTACACACGGCAATCAAACCCTTTCAACAAGCCATCATATTTGTCCTTAATTTCGACTTTTCCAAGCACTGTTCTCATATTCCACTGTTTAAAATGTAGGAAGATTTAGCATAATTTGGAGGTCAGATTTCTAAATAAGCCTATTTTAAATAACAAGCCCACACGGGAGATTGTCAGTATCTTTATTTTGTATACAGTTTACACACTGGCACCGCTTTTTAAAACCCTATATGTGGGTTAAAACTCAATTTTACAACCCCCATTTATATGAGATGTAGGTTTGACATCTGTTTGCCAGAGTGTTTTGCACTTAGCCTAACACCCACTATTAAATGACAAAATTGTGGCAGGCTGTCAAAGCCAGCTGACTGACAGCTGCTCTACTTTACAAAAAAGCCCCATTCAAATATTTGCAGGGTTGAAGCTTTCTGTAACGCTGTCGCCGTTCTCCCCGTTATTTAGCATGTAAAATATAAGTCAAAGTTTTAAAGCTGCTTTCCAAAATGTTGCCATTTTTCCATATAAAAAGAGCGAGCGGTGGCTGCTGGCGGGGATCCAGCGCCAAACGCATTGGGTGGATATTTCGCTGGGTCCCCGCGTTCCTCCTATCTGCACAAACCCGATAAAACTGTCATTTAGCAGCGTTTCTTAATATTGCAGCTAATTAGAGCCGGCGTGTTATTGAAGTGAGAGCAAAAATCCACTTAAAAGAGAGGGGAGGGAGGGGGGTGGAAAAAGAAGGGAGGGGAATTTTCCGTGCAGGGAGAGGTACGGCTCACAGCGAGACCTCCCCGGGAAAAGGGACGGGCTCTGGGGAGGGGACACCGAGGCCATCCCGGCACTCCCGTAGCGGTCCTCCCCCCTTTTTTGCCCCCACCTCCAGGTGTCCCTCTGGGCAGCTCTGGAAGGACGTGCAAGGGACGGCTCTAGCGGAGGGTGAGCGCTGAGCCTCGGCCGAGATGTCTCCTAGTTGTAGCCCCACGGATGAGGATGTAACATTGGGTGCAGGTGGTTAATACACGCCCGTCCGTTGTCCTGTTCCCTCTCCGAGCGTCAGGATGAGTCTGTAAAGGGCAACGGGGGTTTAAACTTAAGAGCAATCTGCTTTTCATTCCAACATCTCTAATGATTGTACGTGACTGAACACCTCAAAATAGCTGAGGAGGTAATTCCTACATGCTAAGGAGTCTTTGCAGCAATTGCTGGGGTTTATTTGAAACTCGGGTACTTCCCGCAGCTTTTGCGAGACAAGCAAGGCTCCGTCTGCCAGCCGAATCGGAGGTTAATGTTGGCGGTGGAGGGATGCATGTATTAGTTTATTTTTGGAATGAGGACTAGATCCACCCCCTAATAAAAGAAGGAGCCGGTCCGGCCGCAGGAAGGCGGCTGCCCGCCGTGTCCGTTCCCAGCGCTCTGCCCCGGCACCGCCGTTCCCCCCGCAGGGCTCAGCCCCGGCAGCACGACCCGCCCGGTGCGGCAGCGGCTCCACCGGCGGCCAAAGCCATCCCTCTGCTTCCCTCCTCCTCCCCCCTCCCTCCCTCCCTCCCCGCCGCACATCCTCGGCACAGACGGGCAGGCACACACCCGCACAGCCGGAGCAGAACGGAAAACGGGGCACTCTCAGCTTTTACCTGAAAATCTTTAGCTGACTTGTGTCCATTTTAATAACCCCTATCGACTTTCTTTCCTAGAGCGGTAGTCATGTTGGCAGAAAGGGACTGGGAAAGAGCGTTTTAGGGAGGGAAGAAAAAAAAAAATGCAGGGAGAAAACTAACGCTGTCTAGGAAAGGGGAGGTGATGGCAATGAGCGGTACAGGACGGAGGAAGAGCGGACCCTCCGCGGCGATCCTGAGCGGAGAGGGGGAGGCTGACAAAGCCCGGCTCCATCCCGAGGGAAGGCCGGGAGAGGGGGAGCGAGAGGGCGGAGGGGGACTCTGAGTCTCCCTGTGAAATTCAAGTTTATTGTCAACAAAGGAGGGTCTGGCCGGGCTCGGAGCCTCCGCCGTCCCGAGCTGTCGGAGGCAGAGTACGGCGTGGGGGCTCGGGAGCGGGTCCCGGGGCGGCCGGGGAGCTCCAGGGTACGGCGGGGAGGGCAGGAGCGGGTCCCGGGGTGGCCGGGGAGCTCCAGGGTACGGCGGGGAGGGCAGGAGCGGGTCCCGGGGCGGCCGGGGCACACACGATGAGGGTCGGGAGGAGGCGCGGGGAGCTTCGCGGCGCACACAGGTGCGAGAGGGAGCACCGAGGGGCGGCCCTTCCCTTCCGGGAGGCATCTCTCCCAGAGAGAGGGGCAGGGGACAGTGGCTCAGCAGGAGCGGAGAGGCAGAAATGCAAGGTTAGAGGAGAAAGTGCGTGTGAGAAAAGGAAAGGGGAAGAGAAAGAGGACGAAGCCTCCGGGCTCCACCTCCCCGCTCGGCGCGGCGCTCCAGCTGCTCTCAAACCAACTGCTCAATTCTATTCACTGCCGCGACGGAACAAAAAAGTGGCTATTTATTAGAATACTTGTTTGGTATTGTTCGGTGCCACACAAAAGGCGTTTCATTATGTTGGGGTGGGGAGAAAAGCCCCTCTCCTTTTTTTTCCTTTCCTTTTCTTTTTTTTTTTCTTTTCTCTCCAGACCGAAACAATAACTTGAAATTGTCTTTAAAGTCTTTTCTATCAATAATAAATTTCATTTTCTTCTCCGTCTCCCGCTCTGCCTCTCTCCCCCTCTCCCGTGCGGTGTGTATGTGTGTGCGTGCGCGTGTGTGTGTGAGGGGGAGAGAGAGAGAGGAGTGAGCGAGAGCGCGGCTGGTGAGTGTGCGTGTGTCGCGGGCACTCGTGCCTCGGGCACAGCCGCCTGGGAGCCGCGCCTGGCCGAGGGGCGAGGAGGAGACCGGCGGCTCCTGTCGCGCTGCCCCGCACCTGCGAGCACGGCCGGAGGAAGGTGTGAGCTAGGCTAGAGCAGAGGGAAACAAACAAACAAACAAACAAAAGTAATAATAATAAGGCTGTCCCTTCAGATGATATGTTGGGAGGAGGCTGGAGCTGGAAGAGCAACTGTAAGTGTGCCTCTAACTTTTGAGGGGGTCTTCGCCCTGTGTTGGGAATGGAGGAGGGGAAGCCAGCGAGGGGAGGGCTTCCAAGTTACTTTTGCTTCAAGGAGGGAAGAGCCGGTTGCAGTCACTGGGTTATCGGCTGTGACACGGATTTGGGGGAGTGCGGGTGTGCTGTGACAGCGTTTTGGGCTGCCCCCCTCCGCCTTTTGGGGAAGACGCCTCGCTGGGTTTTGAGGCGGGGGAGGGAAGCGGCGGCCGGGCAGGGGCAGGGGCAGGGGCAGGGGCAGGGGCAGGGGCAGGGCAGGGGCAGGGGCAGGGGCAGGGGCAGGGCAGGAGCAGGGCAGGGGCAGAGGCAGGGGCAGGGGCAGGGGCAGGGGCAGGGGCAGGGCAGGGCAGGGCAGGGCAGGGGCAGGGGCAGGGCAGGGCAGGGCAGGGCAGGGCAGGGCAGGGCAGGGGCAGGGGCAGGGGCAGGGCAGGGCAGGGCAGGGGCAGGGGCAGGGCAGGGCAGGGGCAGGGCAGGGGCAGGGGCAGGGGCAGGGCAGGGCAGGGCAGGGCAGGGCAGGGCAGGGCCGGGGCAGGGGCGGGGCAGGGCAGGGCAGGGCAGGGCAGGGCAGGGCAGGGCAGGGCCGGGGCAGGGGCAGGGCAGGGCAGGGCAGGGCAGGGCAGGGCAGGGGCAGAGGCAGGGGTAGGGCAGGGGCAGGGGCAGAGGCAGGGGCAGGGGCAGGGGCAGGGCAGGGGCAGGGGCAGGGGCAGGGGCAGGGGCAGGGGCAGGGCAGGGCAGGGGCAGGGGCAGGGCAGGGGCAGGGGCAGGGGCAGGGGCTGCGGGAGGGCCGGGGCGGGGAGGGCGCCGGGGGCGGCGGCGTTGCCTCCCGAGCGCGCAGCGCCCGCTCCGCTTACACGGTCCAAAATTAACATGTCGGTGCGCGGGTGCCATTTAGTGAAAGGTGTCTCGGGCAAAGAATCAATTTCGCTGTGACTGACCGGCGGGCTTGGCTGTACTAATACTGCCAAAAAAAAAAGGGGGAAATCAATAGGCAGAGGCAGCCCTCAGCTATTACAACTAATGCCTGCTTAATCTCTCCCCCTGGGAGAGAGCATTCACATGGGCTCCCAGCACGGCTACTGCGGCCGGGCTGAGCCCGGCTGGATCTTCCCAAGGAAAGGGGATCCCCGGATCCGGCCCTCTGTGAAAATGACAGCTGCCGGCACCTCTCGACAGGAAGGTTGTGCCCAGCCTCTCGAAGCCAAGTCCCAGCCCGGAGGTTGAGGTTATCTGGCGTGGTCCCACCCAGGATCTCACCCTCCCTCCCCAGCTCCAAAGTGACTGTAGAGTTCCTCACTATTGCCATAAAGTATAGGGATATTAAAAAAGGTGAAATGGATTTTCCCCCTCATAATTGGCGGTGGTATTTGAGGTCGATCAACAGGCAGCAAGGTTGTACATCTATCGATCAGGGAGGAGACGCGTTTTGGCTGAATCTCTTTTCAGAAACAGGTGTTTAAACATGATAGCGGCTCCAGTCAATTAACCCATTAAAACCCCGTTTTATCGCATTGATTCCGCAGGCTGCCATAAAAGGTTATGTTTTGAAAGCCTCTTTGTTAAGGGGGGTGGGGGTTTGCATGGATGGATGGATGGATGGATGGATGGATGGATGGATGGGGATAGGGAGAGTGGTTGCAAATTGTCCCCAAACGCGCAGTGTGGGGCAGGCAGTGAGATGCCGAACTAGCGTTTTTTCCCACCCAGGCAGGCTGTCTCAGCGCGCCCCGTCTCGGCCCGCCGCTCCCGCTCCCGGCTCCAGGGAGGGGCAGAACGGCCTCTGCGGGCCTCGGGGACTGACACCATCCCCTCCCCGCCGTGGGCCGCCCCTTGCGCAGAGCCTGTGGCAAAAAAATTGACACATCCACCTCGAGAAAGGCATCTCCCGTGAGGGCTGCACTTCCCAGGCGGGTTGGAGGGGTCCGGCCGGGGGTGGGGGCTCCGCACCGGCTGCGGCCCGCGGCAGGCTGTGGGTGCAGGTAAACTGCCGCCCCAGCTATTTGCAAGCGCTGTTATTCCTAAAACAGGATGGTCTATGAACAGCCTGGCTCCCTCCCCCCCTCTCCGCTCCAGCACCTTTTTCAGGTTTGCCGGTCTATTTGCTAAAGTGTCAGTAGCGGTGTGTTTGCTGTCCCCCTTTGCGAGAACTGCTCGGGAATCCGTTCAAGGACAGTGTGAAGTAACAGTCAGTAAACACAGACAGTGATGAACAGTCAGTAACAATCAGTCATCTGCTGGAAAACAGATGACAAACACCCTCTTTCCAAAAGGCAAATAAAGACGAGATCCCGACACCAACCAAGTAACCGGGATCCCCCTTTGGTAGGAAAGAAAGCGGGTTTTTTCTCTTCCTTTCACTGGGGTTCGCTATCCGCCTTCCCATGGCCAGAATGCTGCACTGGATGGAGCAAGAGGATCGTGTATCTCCTCTGAGTTCCTTTAATTTCCAGACCAGCGGTCTGAGAGTATTTAGATGTTTCTAGTTTTGCCCTTGTTTGCTGTTTTCCTAAGTGAGCACTGAATGCGCGACCGAAAAGGTTTGAAATCGTGTCAAAGTGATGTTTTAATCTCATTGAAAGGTGTAGTAAACGAGAAGATGTAATTTGGGTGGGATGTTTCGATGAAAGGAGAGATTGGAGTGGATGATACTTTGGCTCTCCTGTGAACCTCATGTCATGTTTATATTGAAGCCTGTGTAGCTAATCTAATTTGCAATAACAGGATGGCCTGCAAGAAAGAAGCTTCTGTATTATTTAGAGTTTTTTATTTCCTCGTTTATTTTTTTTACACAAATTCATTCTGACTTGCCCTGAATGATGCCTTTGCAATTTGGGGATAACTGACGAGGATGCAAACCAGAAATATTACCTTTATGGTGCTCTGAGCGACGCGCCACAGACATAACCATCCAGCTTTCCCTGCTGTAAATGGGATGCTGCATTTGGGCTTGAGAACCTCTTTTTCCGTGACTGACATTTCAGCGGCGCAATTTTAAAGATTAACTACGTAATAACTCCTCATATCGTTCTAGTCCGACAGACTCTCCACCCCCGCAGCTCTTCCTTTTCCTTTACAAGTTTACAGTTACAAAACTAAACTCTTCTAAAATATTTTTCTTTTGGTGGAAAGTAACTTGCTGGGTAGGTTTTCTGTTGGTGGGGATTTTTTTTCTTGGTGTGGGTTTGTTGTGGGTTTTTTTTTGATTTTTGGTGCTTTGTTTTGTTTTGGTTTTTGTTTGGTTTTTTTGGGGGGGGAGTTGTGTGGGGGGGGTTGTTTGGTTGTTTGGTTGGTTTTGGTTGTTTTTTGGTTGGTGTTTTTTTTTGTTTTTGTTTTTGTTGTTGTTGGGTTTTTTTGTTTGTTTTTTGTTTTTTTGGTTTTTTTGTTTTTTGTTTTTTGTTTTGTTTTGTTTTGTTTTTTTTGTCTAAAGGACCACTCGATAATTCGAAAAAGTAATTGGTCTGGCTACCTTTTAGGTAGAAATCCCAAACCGTGAAAAATAGGACAGTGCAAACCCTCATCTCCCGAGAAATGCTGCCCTCTGATCAGCACATATTCCCGGCGTCTGCCTTACTATTAATAATTTCAAAAGAAATTTAAAAATCTGAACAGACGTGAAAAGCACAACTTTGTGTAATGTAAGAAGGTGTGTTCAGCCTGTTAATTACAGGGAGTTGTGTCATTGGATGTTATCAATGACTCGTTCAATTTTACTGTAATTACTAACAAAACTAGGCAAGGATGGATCACAATACAGGATATTCCTCTTTCGGAACAATATTGTGCTGGAAGTCGAGCTGAGGCGTAGCATAAACAAACATTTTAGAAAACGCTTCTGCTGGCAAAACTTCGTAAAGACACGATTCTGTTTTTTCTACCGACTCGAAGCTCGCACCGGGGAAAGGATGGGGAAGGTTCCGGGGCGAGGGGACACGCAGAATGTCCTGCGGGGAGGCGGAGGGGGAAGGAAATCTCTGTCAGGGGCGGTGTGGCGGTCCCGCCGTGGCTCGGGGGTGTCCCTCCCTTCCCCTGGGCAGTGCCGGCCGCCCGCAGCTCCGGGCCCGCCGCCTGCCCGGACATCAGACGTGCCGGGAGATCGATACTGCTCCTTTTAGGCGCAACGGAAATATAAAGCTTATTTTCAAAGCCAGTAAAAGCTAGAAAGGAAGGAGAGAAAATAGAAAGGCTGGGATATACAAACTCTTCGGAAAGAGGCAATTTATCGACACTGTGGAAAGAGCGATGATGCAGAATTCCTTTAGAAAAATGGCTTCAGCTGCCCTTTTATCTGACACAGTAAATACATAAATAAATGGAGGTACCTACACGGAGCAGCAGCCTGCCCTCCGGCCGCTTTGATTGTGCCCGGGCGGGCTGGCCCCGAGCGCTCCCCTGTGCTCGGTGTCGGGCCCCGCACGGGGCGGCTCCCGGGGCCCGGCCCAGCCCGGCCCGCAGGGCTGTGCAGCTGCTCATTAGGACTTCAGAAATCTTTCCACCCTCGGCGTTCCCCCGCCGCGCTCCCGCCTTTGCCCAGGGGCACCCCCGCAGGACGGTGTCGGTGCTGGTGGCCCTGGTCGCCCCCTTCCCGCCTGCTCCCGGCGTGGCGGTGGGCGAGCCCTTGGCTGGGGCGGAAAGAGAGGGCAAGCGGCCCGTGAGCCCCTGGCCCCGGCCGAGGCGCTCCGGGGAGGCGCAGCGGGTCCTGCCGCAGCAGCCCGGGCTGTGCGGGAGCGGCGGCCGCGAGCGGGGCGGCGGCAGAACAGCCCTCACTCCCCTCACGCTTCCAGTTGGTTGGCACGGCTCTCCTGGGCGAAGGGGGGAGACATTTCTCGTCAGGGAATTTTAGCCCTTTCCTCCCCCCACTCCCCCCCCCCCGCCCCTTTTCTTTTTCCCCCTTCCCTTTCATTCATAAACCTGGTGGCTATAGACGCAGCTTGAATATTGACGTCTCTTCCCCCAACTGCTCCTCCGTTAACCCAATTACAGAATTCATCAAGAACTGTGTTGAATTATCTCTTTCCATACAGTATCAGCATTAGCCTAATTAAAAGCTATAATGTCTGATATAATGATTAAATCGTTAGCTCTGCTGTAGGGAAGCAATATTTTGTTTTCCCTTCAATTAGAAGCTGATTGAGGTTTTCAGAGCAGGTCAGCTGTGAAATTTGAATTATATGTGTGAGTACCGTTCACAGGGTGAGCCCCTACTCGAAAGCTCCAGAGATTCTCCATACGCTTTTACCCAGCAAGCTGAGAAAAGACAACAAAACACAGAGAGAGCTCGTAGCTGATTTGGGACTGAGGCTGTAGGATGGCACAGAACAGTTGTTAACGCTGGAAAAGAATGCGGGACTTTATTCAGGCGCCCTTCTCCCAGCCATTCCATCTCGACTGGGTAGCAAGCAGGTCTTGTTGGAAGGTGTATCCCCGAGTTAACAAGTCACCGAGGCAGGAAAATGCTTCCCCTCTCTCCTTTGCCTGCTCTTTTTGCTCCCTCCGGTTTGCTCTCTTTGGCCCAGGTAATGGCCCCCGGTAGCGAGGGAGTGCTTTGCCTTTCCTTCTGGCTAGCGGGTTTGGAGTGAAGTGCCAGAGGAGCTGCAAACGCTCCCACTCCTTTCCCCGTCGCAGGTTTCAGACGGGGCTGGCGAGGGCTCGGGCGGCATCTCTCCCGAGCATCTCCCCGCGGCAGCGCCCGGCGCTGGCCGGCCCCGGCCGGGCCCAGGGGAGGGGAGGGGAGGGGAGGGGAGGGAGGCCCGGCGGCAGCCAGCAGACGGCGATCGCCGCCCGCTCGGGGCGCCCGGCGCGGCCCCGCCGCCGCCTCCTCGTCTGCGGGGGCACAGGGGGCAGGCACAGCGCCCGCCGCTCCGCGGGGGGACCCGGCCCGAGGGGGCGGCCCTGCAGGCGCGGCCGGGCGCGGGGAGAGGCGAGTCCTACCTCGCAGCGCGGAGGCGGAAGGGAGCCGTGGCCGGGGTCACTGCGAGCGGCCTGCGGGAAGCCGGAGCTGGTACCTGTCCCCTCCGCGGGCCTGGCGGGCCGGGCCTTTCGCCTGCTCTGGCCCTGCTCCCGGTGCGGGACTCCTCTCCGCCTCCCCTCTAACTGCCCTGCAGGGTTTACCCAGCACACACCACACCCCCGGCCGCCCCCACCGATTCCCTCCGCCACCCGACTCCTGGTTCTTTGCGACCCCACTTTTCTGCTGGGGAAGGTCCAAGGACTTCTCATCTCCGGGCGCATCCCCGGCTTGAACTACCCAGCCCCGCAGCCCCGTGAAACGACACTCTGAAAAGTGCTTGACTCGCTCCTTTCCCGTGAATCGGGACCAGCACTACCTTTATCACGGAAGAAAAGGCCCCGGGTGCCCCCGAAGTGGCTTTTACACCGTCCTCCCCCCGTTCAGTCGCTGACAGCCCCGGCCGAAGGTGAGCGGGGCGCACCTGGGCAGAGGCAAGAGGAGCTCACGGCAGCAGCACATCCTCGCTGCCTGCTCTGTCCGCCTTTCCCCCCGCTACCCTGCTCGTGGTCATTTGGCTGTTTCCAGGGGAGGGAAGGAGCATTCTGTGTTTATTTGCCGGGAGTCAGGGAAAAGAGGGTAAACCCCACAACGAGAAAAAGGCCAGGAGCGGGTAGGCCCCGTGAGGGTGTGGATTAGCAGCTGCCTCTGCAGCAGAGAAGGGAAAGTTCAGCCTCGGGGACAGTTTCCCTGGACGTGAGGGGAGGGAAGCTGCTGTGTATCCCCCGTTCCCAGGGAAAAGGGTGTGTTCTGCTGCCTGGCAGGATGCACAGGACTCACCTGGAAAACATTGCCCCACAGCGATTCGACCCATTTTTTTTGTCAGGCGGCCTTTAGGCGCCTTTCTATCAAATTTCAGGGAAATATACCACCAGAGCCTTGGGTGGATAATTGGCAAGCCGTGCCATCTTTTCTCGCAGTTTTTAATCCTCATCTTTATTTGACCAAGTGGAAATGCACCTTTTTGCAGTGACCTTCTCCCCCCTCTCCCTCCCCTCCTATCCCAACCAGTTATATTTTTAATACATAATTTAGCAATCACAGGGGCTCCCTTGTTTTGCCATGGCAGGTATGGCAGCTTGAGAAACTATCAGCAGGAGAAGCGCGGGTCGGTTCCCGCAACGTCTCTTTGCACCCTTAGGGCTGACTGCGAGAGAAGCATTTTGTCCTCCCAAAAGCATCGGCACCCGAGTTAACAGCACCACTCAAACTGAGCTCAAAGGCTGGAAGCAGGCTGAGCCTTCGGAGAGGCCCTTTCCTCTCCCGAGCAAACCCAGATTATCATGTCGGGTCATTGGAAACGAGGAGGAAAAAAAGTCTAATCCTAGCCCAGTGCCTAAGACTGGTGCTTTGTGTACGGTGCATATTCCTCCTGCAGAAAACTTCTGGTGGCAATAACAGTAATTGGGCCAGCCTCGGATGGCCACTAGGGTCAGGAAAATTAACATGGGCCGTGAAAAGAGCAGGCACGCTGTGCGTGCCTTTCTTCACCTGGCACAGGATGCTGGGGGTGGCCGTTCATACGTGCGTGGGCATCCTTGCGACGGACTTGCCATTCCCGTGGCTGCAATTAAAGGCTGCAGCACGAATTTCCGTGCGGACCATTTTCCCCTCCTATAAAATAACTATAATCTCACAGGACAGCCAGGGCACAAAGATAGTCTTTTAATATTTTCAGAGGGGAAAAAACAAATCGTACACCTGTACTTACTATATACAAAGATAACATGTTTCCGTGTGCCTTCTTCAGTCGCAGGTGCTTTTAACTCCCCTAGGACTAAGTGAAAAACGACTGTGTCGGGCCTCTTCCGCACGCCTGGCCTGGGAGCAGTTTTAATACCTGGGAGAGACGTCTGAGGGGGCTCTGAAGAAATCTCCAGGACGAGGTCCCGCGGGAAAGGCGTGTTTACGTGCCGCGGGCAGGGCTGCGGTAGCGGGGCGGACAGCCCGGGGGGCCTCAGCACCCCTCAATCCTGCCCGACGGTCCTCTCAGCGAGGGGCACACCCGGGGGGACGGGGCGGCCCGCGGCCCCGGGGCTCCCTGCGGCGGTGCCCGAGGGGACGGAGGGATGCCCGAGGGATGCCGGAGGGGTCAGAGGGGTGTCGGGGCCCGAGGGGGTGTCCCCGCCGTCGGGGCCCGGGGGGACGCGGCCCCTCCGCCCGCCCCGAGCGCGGCGCGTCCCGGCGCACGTCACCGCTCGGCGCGCGCCATATGCAAATCAGCGCCGCCGGCGCGCTCCCATTGGCCGCCGCCAGGCGATTTAAGGCGGGCTCGGCGCGCGCCGTATGGCTGCGGCGCCGCTCGCCCGCGCGCCCGCGGCTCCTCCTCCCGCGCGGCCCGTCCGGCCCCCGGCCCTGCCCGCCCGTCCCGCCCGGGCCGCGGGAGGGAGGAGGGAGGAGGGAGACGCCGCCCGCAGATCGCTGTGCCGCCGCGCCCCGGCCGCCCGGCTCGGCGCGTGGTTTGGTTGGGCTCCTTCCCCCACCCCCTCCCTCCCCCGATCCTCCTCCTGCATTTCCCCCCCCCCCCCCCCCCCAGTTAACGTCGAAATACTTTTTTTTTTTTTTTCGCCTCCTTTTCGCGTGGCGGTGGGTTCTCCTCTCTTCTGCTCCATTCACCTGCGATCAGCGGATGCAAGTCACACACGCTCCCTCCCCTCCCTCCCTCTCTCTCTCCAAGTTAGCAGCAAAGAACAAAAAAAACTAGCTGGGTTAAGGATAAGAGCGGGAGCGGAGGGGTGCGCGCGGTGTGCCGGGAGCGGCGGCGAGCGGAGGACAAGCGCCGACGGCTCCGCGCTCCTCCCGCCGCGCCAACTGCAGCAGCAACTTTGCCGTGCACCTGTTTGAGCAGCTCGAACCCGCGTCGCCGCCGAGCCCCGAAAGTGATTTGCGAAAGGGAGAAAGTTTTTCGCCGGCAGGGTCGCCGATCGCTCTCCTCGCGATTTTCTTCTCCTTTTTTTTTTTTTTTTTTTTTTTTTTTTTTTTGCACGGCGGTCTTTTGCTACCCAGGTACAAACGGGTTTCGCCTCGCTCGCTCCCCGTCCTCCCGGGCTCCTCTATGTTTGATTCATTTTTCACGTCTGGCACCGGTGGAAAATAAAAAAGCTATTTGAATGTACAGCATGATGATGGAGACGGACTTGCACTCCCCCGGCGGAGCCCAGGCCCCCACGAACCTCTCGGGGCAGACCGGAGCGGGAGGCGGCGGCGGCGGCGGCGGCGGCGGGGGAAACAAAGCGAACCAGGACCGGGTCAAGAGACCTATGAACGCCTTCATGGTGTGGTCGAGGGGCCAGCGGAGGAAGATGGCCCAGGAGAACCCCAAAATGCACAACTCGGAGATCAGCAAGCGCCTGGGGGCCGAGTGGAAAGTCATGTCGGAGGCCGAGAAGAGACCGTTCATCGACGAGGCGAAGCGGCTGCGGGCGCTGCACATGAAGGAGCACCCGGATTATAAATACCGGCCGCGGCGGAAGACCAAGACCCTGCTGAAGAAGGACAAGTACTCGCTGGCCGGGGGGCTGTTGAGCGCCGGCTCGGCCGGGGGAGGCCCGGCCGGGGTCGGCGTGGGCATGGGCGTCGGCGTCAGCCCGGGCGGCGTCGGGCAGCGGCTGGAGAGCCCCGGCGGCACGGCCAGCGGCGGCTACGCGCACATGAACGGCTGGGCCAACGGCGCCTACCCGGGCTCGGTGGCGGCGGCGGCGGCGGCGGCGGCGATGATGCAGGAGGCGCAGCTCGCCTACAGCCAGCACCCGGGCGGCGGGGGGCACCCGCACCACCCGCACCCGCACCACCCGCACCACCCGCACAACCCGCAGCCCATGCACCGCTACGACATGGGCGCCCTGCAGTACAGCCCCATCTCCAACTCGCAGGGCTACATGAGCGCCTCGCCCTCGGGCTACGGCGCCCTGCCCTACGGCTCCCAGCCCCACCAGAACTCGGCGGCGGCGGCGGCGGCGGCGGCTGCGGCGGCGGCCGCCTCCTCGGGCGCGCTGGGCGCCCTGGGCTCGCTGGTGAAGTCGGAGCCCAGCGTGAGCCCGCCCGTCACCTCGCACTCGCGGGCCCCGTGCCCCGGGGACCTGCGGGAGATGATCAGCATGTACTTACCGGCGGGGGAAGGCGGGGATCCGGCCGCCGCCGCCGCCCAGAGCCGGCTCCACTCCCTGCCCCAGCACTACCAGAGCGCCAGCACGGGGGTGAACGGCACCGTCCCCTTGACGCACATCTGAGCCCCGCCGGCCCCGGAGCGCCGGAGGCAGGCACGGCCCCGGGCCGGCCCCAGGACTGCCGCCCGCCGCTGCCGCCGCCCAGCCCCGGCCCGGCCCCGCTCCACGTTCCCCCCTCTTGATTTCGCCTCTCGCGCCCCTTCCCTCCAGCCCTCCCCCGCCTCTCTCCTTTTCTTTTTTTTTTTTTTTTTTTTCTTTCTTCCTTCCTTTTTGTACAGAAATGTTTTGATGTTCTTGTAATAATAATAATAAATAATAATAATAATAACGAGAGAGAAAAAAAGGTAACGGTTGCTTTACTTACCTTTTTTTTTTTAGAAGGACTAGTTTATGGAACTAGTTTTAGACTGAACTTCTGTGTTTTATCGAGACTTTTTGTACAGTATTTATCATTCACCCAAGGGACATAGAGCGTTTATTTGCAAAAGAGGAGAAAGAGAAAGAAAGAGAGAAAGGGGGGGAAAGGCGGCGAAAAAAACCCCACAATAATAAACACACAAAGTTGTAGGTGATGCCAACTTTTATACCGCGCGGAACCGCTACGATTTCAGTCACGGATCGCTTCTTGCGGAGCTTTTCATTGACTAATTAATTCGAAGTTGATGAGGAAACAGTTCTCATTTTATTACTCATGTACTAAGACAAATCCAAAAGAACACTTAAAAGTTTTTTTGTAGATATTCTCGCGGGTTTGTTGGGTTAAGGTTGGGGGGGGATTTCCGTTACTTGTTTGTTTATTTATAAAACTTGTTTTGTTTTGTTTTGGTTTGGAAGCTCCACTTTTTTTTCCCCCAGGGTTCGTTAAACTTTATTGTATCTGGATATTTTTATTTGTTTGTTTTCTCTTTGATTTTGTTTTCTTTTTGTATAATTTCTTGTAAATGCGCTGTGAAGTAATTTTTATTTAGGAGGTACGAAGGAAATTCGATTGTGTATATAGTTTACTAAAAAGCCTTTCTGCTAAATGGAAATCCTAAGGATGCCTTTTTTTTTTTTTTTTCTTTTTTCCCTCTCTGTTTTGGTTAAATAAATTTTAAAGCGGAAAAGTCACCTGTATAAAAAGAAAAGCTAACTGGAGAGTGGTGTTTACCATGGTAAGCCTGGAAGCTCAGCAGGGAAACCTACATTTTTGGGAAGGCAGTTCTAAGCAGCAGCGGCAAAGAGAATGAAGTGCAATCTGCTGTAAATATCCATGTTCCCTAACCTGGCTAAATCAGGCGGGATGAAGGTAGATTTATTGTAATAGTCGTTCCTTACTGCAAGGGAAGGCAGTTTGCTGCGTTACTTTTCTAGCCGCGAACCTTTATTTTTGTGGATTTTCTGGCTGTGCGGGTGTCCGGACCTTGCGGGGCCGTGACTGTTCCCGGGGGCGATGGGCGCTGCCCGCCCTGCTCCCCTCGGGCCGGGGGACCCGGGAACAGGGGACACCAGCGCGGAGCGTCCCCTCTAGTAACGCCACCGAGAGAGAGAGCGCTTCTTTCTGCGCGTTCCGAAAAGAAAAGCGCCCTGTAAAGCTGAAGCCCGAGAAGCAGTCCCGTCCCTCCGGAGCGTTCCGGGGGCCGAGGTCACACCTTCTCCCCTGTCCCCATCCCCCCGGCCCCCAGTTTTAGCCACTGGTGCGAGAGATGTCGAGCAAAGCGGTGCGTGTCATTTCATTGAGGAATGTTGTTTAATGCTTTAGGTCTATTTTAATTTTTTTTTTCTAGCTGTTGGGAGATACTTTTCTATATGTTAGAATTAAAAGTTTGCCATAAACTACTGTAGCAAATGAATTTTTAAAGTAGTCAGGACTGCTTAAACAAAAGGAAAATAATTAACTTCCAGGACTTGAATGTCGATCCCAGCAGGCTGTAGGGCTGCTCGTCTTTTAGGTCTGGTGGATAAGTACTGCACCCATCCAGGAGTGGGGCAGTTTTAGTTGGCTAATGAGGAGCCGTGTTCGTCCGTCTGAGAGATTGCACTTCTGTAATGCTGACAGGTCAGTTGGCAGTACACAACTCTTCGGACTCCTGTAGCTAATTTTGTATAAATCACTAAATCACTCACACTGAACGCAAAATTTTTGTATTTTTATGGAAGCTGTCTATTGATTTCAGCCCAAACTTTTTTTTTTTTTTTTTTTTTTAACTATTCGAGCCTTTATTAAAATGAAGGAGTGTGGGGGTTCGGACAGTCAGCAGGAGACTTTTGGAAATGCTCAGCGCCCAAACAGAGCATACAGAAAGCAGGAACCTGTGGGAAACCTTCTGCGGTGTTGGTCGCCTCCAGCCAAACACAGTCCTAGATGAAATTTTAAAAATTAATACCCATACTTTTAAGTATGCAGATTAAGCTGGGTACCTGTTGAACTGTTTCTTGAAACGTGTCGTCCTTCATGTACATAGGTACTCTTAAATATCTGTACACACCTTAGCATGGTGACCGAAGAGAAGTGTGTGTGTGTTTGTGCACAGGCAGACACATACACGTCTGGTGCACCCTTGTTACGTGCCTTTTTTTTTTTAAGGGTCGTAGCTATTGCAAATGACATTTAGTGACAATGCGGAATAGAAAAATCCCAGCGAGACGATCCTGTATCGCTGAACACGACTGATGGAGCAGGAGGATTGGAGCGGTCAAGGGAGAAAAGCAAATAAACATTTCTTCATTTACGTCCAAACAGCAGAAATACTATGGGGAAGGGCTTAAAAAGAAAAAAAAATGTAGCTCTCTAAATGAGCTCTTTTTAATGAGTTTTCCCTCCTACCATGACAATTTAGCTGCTCAATGGCGTTATGCCTGGAATAATAGGAATACCTGCACTTTCAACACAAGGGGATTAAAGACACCCAATGTCGGTTATATTCAAATAAGCTTCGAACGTCCTCAGCCCGCCTTTCAATGTAATACAGTTCGCTCTGCGAATGTCCTCAAACAAACAAACAAACCAAAATAAAAAAAAAAAAAACCTAAACTGAACATAAAAAAAAAAAAAAAAAAAAAAAAGCCGCAAAACCAAAAAAAAATCCCGTCTTCACGAAATACCAAAAAACTATCCATCCATCCCACTCCCTTGAGATACCACCGGGGTAGATTTTTTTTTTACTGTTCGTGGTCTGTTGGCTGGTTTGGCAGTTCAGTTTAATTTAAGTTAAACTTCACGTTTGGGTATTTAAACAAAACAACTTTCCCGGGCAGATGAGTTGCGGTTAGGTACAGTAACATAATTATGTCTTCGGGCTTTTTGCTGTGAGAGTTATATATAAGAGAATAATTGAATATGCAAAACTAAGAATAGGTTTAAGCGATTTATGGTTTAAGTACATTACATCTAAAATTGTATGAAATGTTCCTCCTATAGCATGATTGACAGAGCTATTAAAATCACGTATGTGGAAGAATTAAAGCAAAAAGTCATCTGGTTTTCAGTAAAAGGCAGGAAAATCCAGGGAGTGAGGCGTCTGGGAGCGGGGCCGGGCGCCTTCTCTGCCCATCAGACTGGCTGTAGCGTGGGGAGCCCGGGCTCAGGGCCCCCCTGGGCCAGACCCCCCCGCGGCCATGGCTGTGCCGAGCAGCCCCTGTGCCCCGGGGGGGGACGGCGGCACAGGAGCCAGGACAGGAGGCACAGGGAGATAACAGGTTTGATCCGCTCCAAACTTCGAGCCAAAACACAAACTTGGCCTGAACTCCACAGCTCTTTTCCCAACGGTTCTCCCTTTTAGAAAAACATTTCCCCCCCCCCCCCCCCCCTCCTTCCACTCCACCCTGCGTGTCTCCCTGGGCTCGTAGGAGTGGCCTTGGGCCCCGGGGAAAAGCCGCTCCCTCCAGTTCCACTCCCCCGCGCCCTCGAGCGGAGTCACATCACAACAAGCCCCGGGGGGAGCAGCGGTGGGACATCTCCGAGCCTCGGGGAGCAACGGAGCGCGGGAGGAGGGCACATGAAATTGTCCATGGAGGTGAAAAGAGGGACGATTCCAGAAATCAGACCCAACGCTCCCGTAGGGCCACAGCGGGACAAGAAGCTCCGCGAAATGTTCCTTGGTGGGGCGGGGTGGGGACGACCCTCCCTCCCAGCTGCGCCACATGCAGGCGACATCGGGCCGGGTCACCTGAACGTCTGACACGGTTACGGCATTTTATTATTACGTGTAAACTGCCATGGAAGGAAAAAAATCTATAAAAGAAAAAAAAAGTACCACAGCATCACACAAACACGCTCCCTCGCCGAAAACCAAAGCAAACGGCTGATCTACGCGCTGTTGTAATGTAAAACGGAGCTAAAAGACGCGAATTTGCGCCGACGCTCTCCCACGCCCCACGATATCCCCGCCTTTCCCGGGCACTCGCGGACTCTCCTGAGCCCTTTGCTGCCTCTCCCTCCCTCCCTCCCGCTTCCCGCACACTTTCTGTCAGCTCCCCCCAGGAATCTCCAGATCTCCCCTTCCCTCCTGCACCCGTGGGGAGCGCCGGGACGGGGCAGTCCCGTGGGGGCGGACAGCGTCCGTGTGTCCGTGTGTCTGTGTGTCCTGTGTCCGTGTGTCCGTGTGCCCGTGTGTCCGTGTGCCCGTGTGTCCGTGTGTCCGTGTGTCCGTGTGTCCGTGTGCCCGTGTGTCCGTGTCACTTTGCAGGAGGGGCTCTCCTTGCTAAGCCAGTCCTCCCGGAGCTGTGGGCCCGGGGGATGTTGTTTGTGGGGTGCGGGTGGGTCTCTGGGAGCCGCAGCCCCAGGAAGCCCGAGGTGCCCCCAATGCCGTCAGAGGGGCTGCAGATGAATGATGCAAGAGGAAAACGGGGATGGCAGGAGGGGAGAGGGGTGAGAGAAAGGGAAGGAGAGCGTGGGGAGGAGGAGGGGGGGCGGTGTTTGGAGAGCGAGGGATTAGCGAGGAGAGTCCTGACCCCGAGATCAACGGCCAGTCAAACCCGTTTACAATCACCCGGCGCAAAACCGACGGCTCCCGCTGCAGGCCAGGGCCGGCCGGGCAGCCGGGGAGACCAGAGCCCCCCTTGGAGCCAGTGCGGTGTGGCGGGGGAGGACCCGGCCCTGCCGCGGGGAGAAGGGACACGCCACAGTAGGGAAGGGGGAGAGGTCCCAGGGGGAGGCCGGAAGGCTGCAGCGGGTGGCGGAGGGGGGAAGGCTGCGGGGCGCCCCGTCTCCCCATCGCAGCCTTCGAGCCCCTCACGGACGACTACGGGAAGGAGGGAAGGAAGGAGAGTTCCAGGCGTGAGAGGCGGGGGCGGGCCGAGTTATGTGGGAGAGACGAGCGCGTTGCCGTCAGCCGGGAAAGGCCGCTCTTGAACTCCACGCGGGACCCTCCCGGGCTGGGCGGCACCAAAGCCCGGCTCCAGTCAAGCGTTCCCCGGCGGGCGGGCGCCCTCCCGGACCGCGGGCCATCTGCTGCGCGGCTACCGGGGCGGGGCTCTGAGGGGGGGAGGGCCCCCCACGGGCCGCCGAGCGGGGCCGGCACCGGCGGGTGGGAGCCCCGGCTGCCGGTCCGCTCCCCGCGGGGAACCGGCGCCGCCGCTCCGCCGAGCCGCGCGTCCCACGGGCACAGACACCGCGCGGGGCGGGGACATGACACGAGATATCTTCCCTTTTCCGATGGGGGTGCGGCGTGAGGTGATGGAGGGTGAAGCAAGCTGTCCCTCCACCTCATGGCATTTTGGCTCCTCCTCTTCCAGAAAACGCAGCACCCAAAAAGCGAGGATGCTGGGTGGTTCGGGGCTGCCCCAGGAGCAGCACCGAGCACCTCTGTACACATCGTCCGAACCGAAGGGGATATGAAGCCAACGGGCCCGGCCCGGTTCGGACTCATCCCTTGTAAAAGCGCAGAGTGAAGCCCCAGGCACCTGCGGCCCCGCGCTGCGAAATGCGGCGCCGTCGCTCCCGCTGCCCCTCTGCCCCCCAGGGACTCACGCAGCCCCGCAGAGCGAGGGCGCCCGGGACACCCTGCCTGGGACAGGAGGGGACCGGTCAAGAGCAAGCGACTCTCCCTCTGTTTGTGCCGAGTTAGGGATGGGGGCTGCTTTCCGTGGGGAAACTGAAGTTGGGGCAAGTGGTTTCACACGGCCGAGGCGGAGAGGAGTCAGACAGCCAAGCCTGGCTGAAAAGTCACTTCTGAAGAGGCAAGGCCAAAAGATAGGCAGGGAAGACAAAACAGAAAACGTGGCAGGACACCGTGTTGCAGAGCTCCGAGCCGAGAGGCTGCTGTGAAGGGAGCAGCGAGGGGCGCGGGGGAGCGGGGGTAGGGAGGGTAACAGATTGTGGGTGCGGAGCGGACAGGGCCCTGCCTGCTCTCCTGCCTGCCTGCTGCCTCCAGCCCTGCCGTGCCTCTGCTTAATAACCTCAGCAAAAGCTGGAGCACAAGGGCGGCCCCCAGGAACGGGACAGCTGGCAGAGGAGCTGGGGAACCTGGTGTGCAGGTACAGATGTAAAAGGAGGCTTTCTGTCGAGGCTGAAGAGAAAGCCCGTTGACTTTTGCATGCAGTGAACCATTCCGCTATTGGATGAAACTTTACAAAAGTAAAGATGAACAAACTAAATTTCAGAGGATCTTTGATGTAACAGCAGTGTGATAGATGGGGCCCACTCCTGTAGCTGCATGGCCAAAATGCTAGCAGGAAACCTGGAAGTCCTTCCCAGTCTTTATGTCTAAAACCAGAACACACCTGGAGATGCCTCTGTAGGATAGGCTACAAATTAGTGGGAGCTGACTGAGCTGAACCACACCGCTGTAAGTGCCGTCAAAAAGTTTGGAAGTGCCGAAGTGAAAACCCCATCCTTTAACAGGTCCGGAGCTTGTGTTGAGTGAGGAGCAACAGCCAAGGTAAAGCACACTGGTCCTCGGCTTTGAGGTGGAAGCGGTGGTGCCTTGTGACAAAGGACACACACCCCACCCCCAATTTACAAAGCCTTGGGGTGCCCCGTGCAGTTTCATGCCTATCTTTCCTGGATGATGTATTTCTCTGAAGGGAGGAGCCTTCAGAAAGGTCTCATTTCAAGAAAGTCATTCAAATGCTTTAGCACGGCCTGTCAGGACGGGTTTGGGGGTAATATGCTTCATGCTCGGTAAAATCTCATTGTCCACGCTTTCAGCCTGGACACCTCTCATTGATTTGGAGAAGACGTGTGCCACGGTTAGCTGCGGCTCTCAGATACAGGGACTGTCCCTCAGAAACCTGAAATGAAAACAGAATGAAAGACAATGAAACCGAGTAGAAGCAGGAGAGCATCTGTCGGTGGTCAAACAATTGGGCAAGTGCTAGAGGGTGAGCTGAGATCCGAGTGGGAAAAGGCGGCTTTAGCCCGGGGCTGACCAGCGTGGGCTGAGGAAGTGCGACCGACACGGGGGGGAAGCACCGGAGCCCGCGAAGTGTGCATTTAGGAAAAGAATAGCTTCCACCGGGAGGAGGTGAAATATAGTTTACCAAGGCGTAAAACTCCATAGCAACTAGGAACTAGTGGTGAACAAAGGCACCATACATCCACGGAGGGGGGTGAAGTTGCAGGAGGGGTCCAGGGGGAGTAGGGAGACCTTTATTTCCTACCCAAAAATTGCCTCGCACAGATTTCAGAAAGGTTTGTTTTGATCTCTCCAATGAAAAAAAAAATTAAATATATATATATATATATATATATATATATATATCTCGGTAAGTTGTCTTGCTAAACCCACTGGTGAGTGGATAGTTCAATCCTAATCAGATTAGAAGAACGAATAGCTGTTCAGTTCTGGAGCTACAAACACAAGTAGCCC
The DNA here is from genome assembly GCF_965231275.1 of Zosterops lateralis. Lineage (NCBI taxonomy): Eukaryota > Metazoa > Chordata > Aves > Passeriformes > Zosteropidae > Zosterops > Zosterops lateralis. The sequence continues at coordinate 26,215,959 of NC_139763.1, forward strand.
AAGGCCAGGAAAGACCTAAAACCCCAAGCAGGGGAGTTCAAAACGAAGTACAGATACGAAGACACAATTCCCACCCGGTGAGGAAAGCAGGAAAGCTCTGAAACCATCTACAGTGCTTCCGAGATACACCTTAAACAAGGTATCTCCTTTCCTTGCTCACTGGGTATCTTTATCTTTTGGAAAAATCTTGCACAATTCCTTGATGAAGTGATAAGATTAACTTTCCAGATTACCTTTTATTTTACCTGTAGGTAGCAGAAAAGACAGGGTTTTTGCTTTTGTTAAGGATTTTGTTAAGGGTTTGTTTGTTTGTTTGTTTTGAGTTTTTGAATTATCTGTGCCTTCGTGAATTATCAGTTTTACCTTCCCCTAAATTGCTTTTCAGTCACAGGGCAGGTGAAAGGTTCATTGTCTCCTTCCCTTCCCGATGATAGAATGTAGGAAATAATGCAAAACACAAGATGTTGTTCAATCGAGTCACTGTGAACATGTGCATTTTCTATCTGTAAAAAGTAGAACTAAGTGGGAAACGTCCTTTAAAATACACAGCTGTAGATGAGCTCAAGCCTACATGTTTTAGGACAGGGCAAGAATAAGGGAAACATGGAGTTTAATCTAAAAAACTCCTCAGCAGTGTTTTGAACAGCCGTAAGAGTGAAGAGGAGGGATAGGGACATGGATTGCGTTTTCCAAAAGGGAAATTTAAGTGCTCTCGTGCCAAGTCATTACTTATGTGTCTTATGGAACAGTCGAGAACGAAGTAATAGGAGTAGAACATGCATTTCTCCCTCCAAAATTTCACTTTCTCTGTTCATGTGCTTCTCAGTTTTTAAGTTTCTAGCAAGGCTGAGGAAGTTTCTGCTACGCCTCCACCAAAAATATCCGTTTAGCCGACTAAGTTTGGGTCGCGACATAGGAACAAATAGTCGCCTCATCGTTTTGTTTGGCATCTGCAGGGAAAAGTTCTGCCTGACTTTTCCGAATATAGCAACATCTCAGTTTTAGGAGCCACAGATAAAAGCTGACTAGATAAGTGGGACAAGCCGATCATGATGAATGTGCCATATATCCACATATTTAAGATTAGGAAAGAAACGAAGTGGCATTATTGCAAAAGGCATCCTTGTGTGACCAAATGAGCCCAGTTTTGAACACTTCGGTAGAAGCTTGCTGTGTAACTGTAGTATTCAGTGGCTGGTTTCAGGTAGATAAACTAAATGTGTCTGTGCATCTCAGAAGTGTTTTATAAATTTCATAATGTCTAAATTATGTGGTCATGTTTTCACCGTTAAGTGTTCCAGTTTAGACGCCTGGGTTTATCATCTGTCTCAGGGTAGCCTTAGATGATCGATAAGAGAAAATACTACATTTGAAAGGTAAGCCTATTGTCATGAAAATGGACGAATTCAGAGTCCGTTGTTTAAAACACTGTCTCTGCTCCTCAGGATATTCTTGTTGATCTCCTTTAACAAGGGGACACATTAAAAAAAATCTGCAATAAAATTCTGTGCGTGGATGCTAACTGCTTCACAAATATCTGCAGTGACGTCATGTCCTTGGGAGCATCCCATCACACTTTCCGGACGTTACTGCAGAATTCGAGTCCCTCTCCTCACTTTCATGGCTGCACAGCAGATTCACGGGCCGTCCAGCCGAGGTGTCTTGTCGTACCTTCTAGTTTTATTATGACATGCCGGTTGCCTAACAAGGAAGAGGCACGAAAACAGAGTGGAAGTACGGAGGCCGAAAATCAGAGCTAAAATCCACACAGGATGTGTTTGTCTTTTGTGGTGCACGACATAATAATTTTTTTAAAATTAAGAACGAACAGAAAAAAATATTACAGAAGCTCCTTTTCTATTCTGTGAAAGAGTTGGACAACATCTGGAAAGGAGCTCTTTCCCTCATTGGGCATCATATAGCAAGCTCAGGCACAAAACACTTGAAAGGCAAACCTGGGCATCCCCTCGGCCGGTGCGCCCGCCTCGCTCAGCGAGAACAGCAGGCTAACAGGGATTCCCAGCGTCTCTGGAAACGACGAACGGAACTGTGAAAAGCTGATTTTAACAAAACTCTTAAGAATTTTCAGTGGAGGACGTCTGCCTTTTCCCTAGGAACCGGGAGAAACAGATCTTTCCCAGGGAAAGCAGAGGTGGAGCAGCTGCAGCAGAGCTCCCTCACGCTCTGCCTGCGGCCAGAGGGGCTGCAGAGCCAAACCGGGCCGGCCTTGGGAGGCCGTGACTTAGACAATCTACCCGACTAGACTAACTAGTTGCCAAAAGTCATTTAGTGAAGCCCGGGATGCGGCTATCCCGTGCACACACGCCCCCGATAGTCCAGGTAGTTTGTTACAGAAGGCGGCGAGAGCGGCCCCTCCCGCCCCCCGGGGGGACCCGGCAGCCGCCCGGCGCCTCCGCTGAGCGGGTTCAGGGCTCCCCCAGGCCCACCCGCATTCCCGTGGGCAGCGGGGTTCCGCCCCGCCGAGAGGGGCCCCCAGGCGGCCCGCAGCGGGTGTGGGGATGGCGGGGGGCGAGCAGGGCCCGGGTGCTGCCAGCCAGGGTGCGAGTGGGGAGCCCCAGGCCCCCGGGAGCAGCTCCCGGGCCGGGCAGTGGCGTTGCCGAGGAGATAAATGCCTCTCGTCCCTGGAGAGGGGACACGGGACAAAGGGTCACCTGGCCTGGGTCAGGCGGCACTGAGGCTGTGAGGGACTCCGCTCTGCCATCCCGAGTGGGATAGGCGAGGCTGGCCCCTGGCGGACTTTAGCGGGGCTCGAATCGAGACCCGGGATTCCCTGTCCGGAGAGCTCGGGAGCGTCTCCTGGGCAGGCACCGAGTGCGGCGGGCACTCCAGAGCCAGCCTTGGCCCCAGGCTGTGCTCCACATTCTTGCTCCACTCCCTGTGCCCTTTATTTTTGTCCACTAGTGACCACATGGCAACTTTGTGACCTACCCTGCGGTCTGCTTGCCCACCTTCCCTCCCGAACGATGTGTCTCGGGCCATTGTGAGGGAAGTCAGCTACTTACGGGAATTTGAAAAAGCCTGACTGCCCTTAGAAATATTTTTAGGAAACCTGTGAAAATGTTCAGCTTGGCACTGCAGTATTTTTTCCCTTCACGAAACACAAAATACGAACCAATTTAAAGGAGTATCTCAGATGAGAAGAGAAATAAATCCACAGTAATTCAGCAGTAAAACAAAAAGTCAGACATTTTTCTCCTCTTAAACGAGTAGTCACGGAAGAAATGTCTTTTCAGGTATGAAAGAAGAGATATATTAGAGTGTCCCTAATGGAAGGGCCTTTGTATTTTCTGCTCCAATAGCGGGGTTCTGTATTTTGCAGAGTATCGTCATACCACCAACACAGGAAAAATACCATTCGAGAAGCCAGGAGTGTTGACACACAATTCAAGAGCGAATTTCTTAAAGAACAGTTTACCTGCACCTGACAATAAGGTGATAATAGAAACAACATTTAGAATTTTGCCACTGTACAGAATACTTTCTGAACTTGTAAATAAAAATAAACTCAACAAATATTACTCTCATTTTGGAATCTTTACAATACAATTACTGCAGACTGCTAAGATCACTCCACTGACCCCCAACCATACTACACAGATACTGCCAAACTGAATTCCCTTATTATTTCTCAGAGCCAACACTTGTTAAAAGGGGGAATGCACTAATTTAAATGTTAGCTTTCGAGAAACAAGAAATGAGAGAGAAAGAGGTAGTGAGGAAAATGGTGGTAAGCTCTCTTTTAAAATTAAATAAATTTGAGAAGTCTGTAGGAAAATGGCCTAAGGGTGACTAGACCAGTGTTGTCTCTTCTTCAGCCTACAAGTCTTCTGCAGGTTATTTTTCTCCAGTATAAATGTAATTTAATAGCCGAGATGGATATTGTTTCACTTTCAGCTATCTGCTGTATACTCCGGTCTCATTCTACATTAGATGATTACCTTACTGTCCTATATGCGCAATTTAAAGGGAATTACCTATTACTTCAATTATTTGTTTCTTATCTACTGATGTTACACTACAAGGATTTGCATTGAAAGGACACAAAGAAAGAGCAAGTCATGGCACATTGCCAAATAAAAGAGTAATGTTCTGGTGAATTTAGCCCAAATAATTTACTGCTATATAAAAGTGGAAAAGTGGAAGGTGAACCCTTTGACCAATAAATCTCTTCTGCATGTGAAACCCTTATCTTGTCCCCTCCAATATATTCCACACTAGGAAGCCATCATCATTGGCTCTGGTTTGTTATTTGTAAACCTTGATCTTCTGCACTCGGTGTCCTAAATATGGATAATTAGCATCAGTTTATCACGCCTCTGCATATTTTCTCTTCTCTCCAAACATGCATGCTTCTATTGGCTGCCATTCTGTCACAGAAGATTATGGAGACAGATTGCAGAGAATGAATGTGCTAAACGAGATTAGGAAGGAATAGAAATAGCAACTTGGCCAATAAATTCCTCGTGAGAGCCTTATCATACAATTACACGTTGACTTGTTTCACACTCTCCCAGCCTCTTAATCCAACGCCCCCACCAAGAATAAAATTTCACTAATTTCTGAATTACTGCATATCCTCATGACTTGTCACTGAGAATGGTTGGAAGGAGCAACACGGTCGAAAATAGCACATCAAACTTCCAAAAAGAAAAGAAACTTTACAGACAGAAAGAAATGAAGCTTTAAACCGTTTGTGGCCGTTTGTAGAAGTTTTTGTGCAGCAGCAGTTTGAGGGGTCAGGATTTCAACACCAAGACACCCCTGTGCTTTTACTCCCCAACTCATTACATCGGAGACTACCTTATCCTTAGAGGGACTTGGGGATCAGCACAGTGCGTTGATGCTGCTAAACTATTCACCCGCTATGCAAGCGACTCTCCAATGAGCCCCTACAAACCCGTCAGAAAGCGATGGTGAAAACACCTACTGCCGTCATCAGTTTCTGGGACATTCCTGAAAATTGCGGTAATTGAGAAGACGCCAAAAGCATGACAGCAAAGCGAGACTGAACTCACAAATCCTGCTGAACTCACAAGAAACATCTTCCAGTTCTGTGGAGTTAGATTTTCCCCTTCGGCCGCGGTTATTCAATGTGGACGTCAAGAAAACATGTTTTCCATTACGTAATTCAGGAGCACGGCTGAAACCTCCAGGAGACATCATCTCTGGAAAGGCTGGAAATCTCCATTTCCCCTCTTATGCTAGCCTAAGAGGAGGGCTTGCAAAAAGTATTAATGTTGTCATAATGTTGTTTTCATTGTTTTAGATATATGTAGAAAAAGAAGGACACAAATGGAATAAAAAAATCCCAAGATCAGAAGATAAAGCCTTGTTCTATTGGTCTACACTCATAGACTCGATGTCACAGTACACTCGTCTTACAATTTTAGGTTTAGGGACATTTTACAGCTTTTATGACAGTGAAAGGACTCCCTTTAGAAAGGAATATGTTTTTACAACTCGAGTCATTGTTTCCCCTAATAAATGTGAATCTTCAACCCTATCCAGAACCCAGATGAAAGGTGTGATGAGGTTGTGCTATGTATTCCCGGGTTGTTTAGCGTCACGCCCACTTGTGCAATCAGATGCTCCGAGCGTAGGAGTGAAGTGTCGCAAGTGCTAAAGATGTTCAAAATAAAGGGATTCCCTCGAGTGGGACCTTTCCCGAACGCTTTTCCCCAGTGGGGAAGCGATCCGGGCTGCAGTGGAGAATCCCGTCTTCCCCCGAGCTGAGGGCCGTGGGGTCGCCATAAACCTTGGGCATGGCAAACCTGTCCTGAGCCAGGTTACCCCAGAGCCTTGGTCCTCTTGAGGTATCCTGAAGTAGGTTTAGTGATGGTGAGGTTGGCGATTTTTTTTTTTTTTTTTTTTAAACTTGCCCATTATTATCTTTCGCTCTCCTCCGGAGTTTTGTTTGGAGGTACTAAACCCCTCCAGATGGAAACCAGACTGCAGATGAGAGTCACACTCATCCAGAGTCTTAAAACACACGGTTGCAGAAAAGATTGGGATGAAAACAGCGTGACCCATGGGACAGCAAAACAGCCTGCTACCTGTTTGCTGCCATAAGAACTTCTGCGGTCACATAAAATTTTAGTAACTCTCCCTTATTTCCTTTTTTCTGTTATAGACATAGGCTTTCATACATTTTCATATGCACGTATATCTATACACACACACATATACACACACATCACCCGAATGAATTGGTTAGCATCGGGCAGAGAGGCGTTTGCCATTAATCTGGGAACAAACCGCTAACCTCGGTGACTGGTATTTTAGCTTTTCTTTTCTCGCTTCTCTCAGTGTGGGGAGAGCAGTAAAGCTTGTGTGGACTGATTGTGAGGGGCTCTGCTGGAATTTGGCAGGCCAGGGGCTTGGAGAGAAGCCCCATGCTGACTCCTATTCAGCGGGCCAGTTTTCTGCGAGCTTTGGAAGTTTCACTCAGCCGTGCACTCAATGGCTTCACAAAGCTGATTACAAGCTTCAGCGCATTCCTGAAGGAGCCAAAAGCGACGCAGGTGCAAACGAGCCGAGGGAGCCCCTTATCCCGGTGACAGAATGGGACAAGCTGGGAAAGGCTTGGACCACACAAATCCAAGGCTCACCAGGCAGCAGCAAGCCTGCCTTGGGAACCGGGGATCATTATCCGCTCCATTCAGCGGGGACCCAGCGGCGGCAGCGGCACGTCCCAAGGCTGGGGACGAGCTTTCCGTCCCGGCTGGGAGCAGGGCCCTCTCACCTGGCATCCCCTCTCCGCTCCCTTCGCTGCTGCCTCAGGCACGAACAGGAGGTGCCCCTGCTCCCCCGAAATGATTTGTATCCCAGCATCTGTTACCCTTCAGCCTGCTGCCCGAAGCCCCTTCCCCCTTCCCTTTTTTTTTTTCTTCTCCATTGCCCCATCCCACACGAAAAGCCTCCCTCCCTCCCGTTCCTCTTCCCTTCCCCAGATAAACCCGGTGCTAAGGGTCTGTCTGGAAAACCAGCAGAGAAAACGCGCTGATCCGAAATGGCAGGTTTCCTCCCAGCTGAAGTTCTCTAACAAACACCCTATTTTGAAGACTGCCTTTAATTCCAGAGAGAAGCCAGCCGAGAGCGAACCCTCCTCCCCTCCCAATTACTGGAGCCACCCGATTCCCACAGAAACCTCCCGCAATCCAAACGCCTGCTGAATGCTTTCTGACTCGGTGAAAGCAGCCCACGGTCCCTGCCCTTCCTGCCTCCCCGGCGAGCGAGGGGGTGGCGAGGAGTCCAGGGGGGTCTCGGTGGCGGAGAGGGTGAAGCGTGATTACTTTTAATGAGGGGTTCTCGGGAGGAGTTCCTCTCGCCTCCGCTCCCTCGCCCCCTTTCCTCGCTCTCAGCCCTTCCCCTCCAGCCGAGAGAAGAATCCGCACTTTACTTCCCTGAAAAATTAATTACGGCCCTTCCCCGCTATCAATTACGGAGGAATCAGCCTTTCCTAGGGAGAGGAGAAATAATCAAAAGGCTTTTCAGTCTTGCTGGGGGGGGGCGACCTCGGACCGCCGAGCACATAATGCGGCGAGGGGACTGCCGCGCTTCTGGCCGCTGGTTTCATATGCAAATAGCGAGCTGCCTCCAAGTTATCATTATGGTTTTATTTTTTTTTTCCCCTTAATGTTATTATTGTGTCGGGGTTTTAATAGCCACATGCTCTAGCCTTCCCTTTCAGCGAGGTTTCCTTGGCGATCAGCCACGCCGCTTCTTCCCCGGGCGCATCGCCCCCGCCCCAGCGCCTGCCCCACGTCCATGTTAATTTCGCCCTATGGAAATGAGAGCGGCCGGGCCGGGCAGCTGATATTAAAGCGATCCCCCGGGCCGGGGCTCGCCCTCCCCGCTCCCCGCAGGGCCGTGCCTCGGCCGAGCGCGGCGTGTCGGGGCCGAGGCCCCCCGGGCCCGAGCCCGCCGCCCCTTTCATGCCCGGGAGATGCTGGGGAGGCAGCGGTGCGTTTGCTTGTGCGGAGCGCACCGCCTGCAAGCGGTTGCCTTGGCAGAAAGGTGCAGCTTTCTGATGTTCTTTTGTCTGATAACTAATTCAAGTTAATGCGATCTTTATGTAAAGCTAACAGCGGATAATTGTCTATTTTCTCGCCAACAATCTCCATCACAATCACTTATCTGGAAACCTGCGGTTGTATTAATCGTTATATTCCCCGAGATAAGCGTCTCTCGAATTATCAGTAAACACTGGAGGGAAATTAAACAAACTCCAGAGCCACTTAAGTTTCCTCTGCAGCTTTTAGCCGCCTTGTAGGAGGTGCGGGAGTGGGGACGACGGCACCCCTCAAACCGACCTGGGACCGGAGCACAACAGGAAAGGGGGGTGTGTGCGAAAAAGTGAAGAAGGGCCCGAAATTTTGTCTAATTTTGAAGAGCCGAGCCGTGCTGAAAACGCCTTCCCTCCGAGGTGCCGGTGCTGCAGACACACACACACACCTCAGCCCCGCTCCTCGGGCCGCGCTCGGGCTGCAGCGGCCCCCGGGACCTGGTTGGCAATTCCTGTAAGTCGGGTAATTAAGTGTATTAGTCTGTGCAGGGGAGAGACGGGCAGCCAGGAGAGAATACACCCAGAGATTAAGCAGGAGTCGCATGGCTTTAGGTCTGATACACGAGGAGAAGAGAATTCTGCTGCCTTCCGAGAATCACCGCATTACCACAATTATTGGCAATATTTATCCTAGAGAGCGAGCTGAACCCCAAGAGGGTAACAGAGAGTGCGAGAGAGCGAAACCACTGTGGGAATGTGTTTTACTGCTCAGATCCCATCAGTTCCGTTAGGTGTAAAGAAATTATAGCAAATTGTGCTGGAAACCCTCCAGGGAAAACATACTCGCGCGACAAAGATTTTGTCTTTTTGAGATGAAGTCAAAACATCGGTGTCAAATGAAGCTCGTTTTAGGGGCGCTCCCTTGTGTGTGTGTGTTTACTCGAGTACCTGGCTGTGTGGGGGGGGGGGGCGGGGGGAACCAAAAAACAACCGGCCCAAACCATGACATTTCAGTCGTGATTCTGTGCCAGCAGAGAGTTTACAACTCCTCCGTGCAGAGCCAGGCGTCCTCCGGGCTCCTCTCGCTGCCCGCCCGGGGCCCGGGCTGAGCCCCGCGGGAATGGCTCAGGGCGCTGCGCCGCTCCAGGGGGCTTTGCCGCTTCCAAAGCGCTTTATGAACATTAACTGAGTAATCCTGGCGTTTGGTTACGAAGCAGGCATCGAAAAATTAAAAAAACTCGCCTCTATGATGAGCTTTATTTATATTCGACTTAAGTGTTTAATTGTTTGTTTGTTTGTATGGGGGATTGTTTGGTGCTTTTTTTGTAAGCAAACTTTTATTCACGAAAGTTTCCAGTGGCACGATTCGCGTCCTAGCCTGAGGAAGCCGAGGTCTGGGATGGAAAAGAAAAAAAACCCGACCAAAGAAGCAAAACAGAAAAAAAAAAAAATCCCCAACACAACCAAACACAAACAAAACACCTCAAAGAAACACACAAACCTCCTGTTACTTATTTGTGTGTCGTTGCAGCGCATTTCCGAATATGATCGGTTTCTTGGAAAAAAAATTTAACTGCTTAAATTCTCGAATTATTTCACTTGAGCTAAAAGTTCCCAGGGTAGCTTTTTCTTATGGTATTCGAGAATCATCCCACTTCATCTCTCACCTGAATCTTGTCATCTGTGCCATCTTGAAGTGATCTGTGAACAATGCTGGTCCCTTGGACAGCTCAAGCTGGTCAATCAGGCAGAACAGACTATGCAAATGGAATGGAAAGGCGAAGCGATGAAGAACAGTGGCCCCCATTGTCTTGGGCATTTCAAAGCGAAGCCCAGCTGCAGCAGGCGTTGCTGTCTCGGACCCTTGGTTGCTACTCTAATGTCATCATTGCAAAACATCACATTTTGAAAACTCTACAGTCTGAATGCATGATCAGCCCTCCACAAAGATTTCACTTTGCTGTGACATCTTTCGAAGTCACAAAAAAAAAAAAAAAAAAAAAAAAAAAAAAAAAAAAAAAAAAAAAAAAAAAAAAATAAGTACCCCCACAACTGGGGCTGGGATCCCAGCCCAGCTCACAGCCCGCTCACATCCCGCATCCCGCTCCCTCCACTGCTAACTGCGCTGCAGCTGAAGCCTTTTGCAACTTTTTGGTGAACGCCTCGCCTTTCGTGTTGTTTTTTGGCGTCGAATCGGATGATGATTTAAGTTGCATTTAACTTATTTTCTGTCGAGTCTCTTTCAGGCACTCTAATGAGCTGACGCCGGGGAAACGTCGCTGTGAGAAGGCAGTGAAGTATTTATTGACAATCGCTTCCAAAACTTCAGATTCGCGTGGCTTTAAAAGAGCCAGGCAATGTCTTTGCGAGTGATTAAACCAGCAACTAAGCTGGGTATTTATGGGTCCGTTAGGAGTTTTTGTGAATACTCTGTGTCTTGATACACTCATGCGGTTGTCGCTCCTGAATATTGCTGTCAGCCCTGCTCCAGCTTCACCTCCCGGCACTGGTCCTAAAGTTAGCCCTGCCATGAGAAGCAAACTTTCAGTTCAGTGAAGCTGAGGGCTGTCAGATGATTAATGTGCATTTTCAAGAGACTAAATCATTGCCCGTGTTTCACTTATTGTTCCTTTTAATTTTCTTTTGTCTGTAGGTGACATTTGTGATCACCATGTGGTGAGCAGAGGAAACTCCCTTCTCTTCCACCCTCATGTCAGGAGCCTGTGCTCAAGAAGCAAAGGTCCGTGCCATCAGTATCTAAAAATGCTGGAGATTGTGTTTCCTCTTCCCAATCTCTTATCTCGCAGGATTTAGTGAATCCAAATCCTCATCTCCAAAGACAGTGTTACTCCAGTGAGCCTCCAGAGATGGACACTGCCCAGCCTCTGACACTGCCTACAACACAGACACAGCGGTCGCAGATGAGAGCGGTCACCCTTCAGTGCAGACTGTTTAAGGTTCATGCAGGAGCAGAGAAGAAACTTTCGTTGGTCTAAGAGAGCTGAGTTAAGAAACTCTTAAATACATTCTTTGCAAGATCAAGAATAATTCAGTGCTTCTTTCAGACCACTTAAACTGTCTCTTTCCCTTTAGCTTTGTTAATGCATTCTGTGACATCATCATATAGATTACAAAGGAAGCAGAGGATGGAATTATTTAAAACTAAATAATTATTCACTCTGATTTGATTTGCTTCCCAAAATTAAGGTTGCCCCTTTCAGGATGCGGTGGTGGATAAGAAGGAAAAGATGAGAGTAACAAAGGAAACCAAAGAGAGATGGAAGTGAATGGGGGAAATAAATTTATGTGTAGGTACTGTTTCATCTCCTGGCTGGGAGGTCTTTCCCCTCACCTTGGAAAGAGTTTTCCAAGGATAATTACTATATTAAAAGAAAGCCTGTTTCCAACTACATCAGCCCTGTTGTCAAATTAGTAATGCGAGAACTCAGACTGCTATGTGTCTCATACAAATATTTCAGTAGAAATGGTATGCATTTTTAGCACCCTTCTCTGCCAGGTGTTTGCTCACTTAGCACCTCAAAACTTTACCTCCTAGACAAACGGATCCCCCAAAATCTATGTTCTAGGAAGTCTCGGACATACTTCAGGTCTGGGTAAGTCACTTACTGATTTGAATGCAGAAAACTAGAGGAAAAGCAATGTTGTACAGCCAGTGCCTACAGAGAGGACAAGAGCAATGCACACAGCCAGGGGCCAAATGCCCTGTTAGAGTAAGTGGGTGTATCTTCATCTGTCTCTCTGCTGAAGCACTTCCAGAAAGATGTTGTGAAGGAGGAACTCTAAAGAGGGGCAGCTTCTTCTCATGCCTCCCCAGGTTTTGCCCTGGAGCTATGTGGAGAGATTCCTTGTGGCCGCCACAATTCCCAGCTGATGGTGAGATGGATGATGTCCTCAGGGTGCAGACCAAGGATGGGGAACAGGGGCCCACAAGGTCATGTCAACACTCTTGACCCAGACATGTCCCTTGCCTACAAGGGCCCAATTCTAAGCTTATGCTGCCAGCTGGACCTTACCCCTTCTCAGCAGTCTGCCAGCCTCACATGCCAGGGATGAGAACCCAAAGGTGGGTTAGCCACCTCCACTCAGACTTTTTGTCCCTTCATGGAACCAAACCAGTTCCCACCACCCCCGGTTAATGACCTTGGCTCTACTGGGAGGGAAATGGCCCCAGATCTGCCCTTCAGGCAGAGTGCTCAGATAAACAGGGGCAACCTCCTTTCCCAGTGGCCCGACTTGGACAGGGGGAACTAATGAGAAACAAGATCAGTCCTCACTTGAGGAGCTGAACTTTGCTTTTCTCTCACAGCTGGAACTTCTGCCCCATCCCTCTACCAGCCCTAAACCTGGTACATTCTGCCACAGATATCTCTGCTCATGCACTGACTGTATTTTTCCTGTTTATTATCACCCAGCCCAGTGTAGTGCCATCTGGCATACACACACACTGGGGGAAGAAAACCATATATTCAGCAAATAGGGCTTAGGTTTTGTTTTGTCTAGTTTTTTTTTTTATTCTTTCAGTTTCTGTTTAAAATTATGTGGAAAAGATAGCCATGCAATTCTCCATCATGAAAATTAATCAAAACTCCCAGTTATGAGATTAAAAATTACTGGAGACTAGAGATGCCAGGAAGAGACAAGAACCCCTTTCTGCTGAAATACAGGTTCTTCTTTTCCTCCTTCTGTTTCATTTCACCTCATACTCAGATAAAGAACAGAATTACTTTAAAATGTTTGCATTAACTCTTTTTATTCAGGATTTGTTCTAGCCTTTCGAAGAATTATTTTACTATAAGACATGTGTGTGTGATATATAACTAATCACACTCCTCCAAAGTGGTAGAGAACTATGAGACATCCTGCAGTTCTCAAAACCTTTGCTGTTTTTATTGCTACAATAAAAATTGATGCAAAATCCATCTTCAAAGTAGATATAAAAAACCCACACATACTACTTTCAGTGAAGCTAGCACCTATTGCATCGCTACCTTAATTCAAAGACAGTTTTGTAACAAGTCGTACAATCAAAGCATATTTCTTCCCTGATAATTCATGCACTGTAAGATTATCAGTTGAGTTGCCCATGGAAAAAGTGCTACAGCATGTATTGTATTACTTGATTCATTTTCTTTCAGATTTTACTTTAATTTTAACTTTGGCTAATTACTGTATTGTGATCTAAGTCAGCAATCTCAAATTAACTATCAATGTAACTTTTGAAGAAACTCTACAAATGCATGATAATGATGAAATTTAAGTTCCTGTCGGTTATTGTGTAATATCTACACCATTGAAAAGCAAACCTTCAGGTATTTTAATTCCATTTGCATATATAGTGTTGTGTTTTTCCTACTTCATTTTAGAGCAGAATTCTGAACTATAAAAAGACTACTAAAAAAACTGTTTGGGAATTTGTTTATTTTCTTTTTCTAATTTGAGTTATAGCTTTGATGAAAATGTGAAAGGAAATAGTTTTGGGGAGCAACTTGTCAGCTACTCAGATTTCTTTGAAAAAGCAACTTATTTTACAGGTAGTGATGCAAACTGATAGAATTGTTCTCTGATCCTGCCAAAACAGAGAAACAAGATTCAGTGAAATTGATACAGTATGTATATTGAACTTGATTCCGGTCTTACATCTCTTTAAAATACAAAATATCTTTGGCTCAAGCCCTGATCCAACCCTGAGTGATGTCACTGTATAAAGACTTCTGGTGGGCTGTGGTTCAAGGGCTTTTACACCTCTATGCCTCTTCCCACTAGGCTGAAAAAGGTTATTTTTGCTGCATCTTTCTTTTCCTGTGAAACCATATTGACTTGGAAAGAATTAGAAATGCTTGAACAGAGATGCTCAATAAAAGGCAATACCTTTTATTTTAAATATTTCCTACAAATAATTGCAATTTGATATCAACACCAAAATTTGCATTTTCTAGTATATTTCCACTAATTTTTGATTTTTTTGGTGAATCTCAATTTTATATATATGCATTCATTGCCTTATTTCTAGCAACACAGCATTGAAATTTTTATGTAAATAACAGGCAAAAAAAGAATCTATTGAAAAATACAATGTATGACAAATTCATAGAAACAAACAAAATAATTTAAATAATAGTTATTCAATAAATGTCAGGAAAGCAATCCCATACCTTCACTGATGAAGGCTTCTGTGTAACTTGGAAGAAAGTGATGAAGGAGGATTTTTATACAGTAATACATGGAGCTTGTTCCAGTTGTTAAGCACTTACATAGAAATTCATCAAGTCTTACCAAAGAGGGTCGTAAACAACCACAACTGAAAACTCAGATCTCTCCCTGTTTTGTACATGTACTGCAGCATGTACAAGGAAAAAAAAAAAAAAGATTTTTTTTTTTTGTGATGACTCAGATTAGCTCCTATTAAACTTAGCTTTTACTCTAAGAGCTGCAAAGCAAAGCAACCAGACCTTTGCTGCTTGCTGTTAGAGGTTGTTTTACTTACAGACTAGTAGAGCTCCTTTTAAGTATCTCCAGCAAGAGGAACAAAAGAGAAATTAAAGTGGAAGAAGCAGTTAGAATGTTACAAATATAATGCAGAATCCTTTTATGTTGGTAAGCATCAGTAGGCAATAAAGCAAACTTGAATCTACTCATAATTTTCTTCATCCTGTATGCACTGAACAAGTTAAATTACAAAAAAAATCATGTAATAAATGACCCTAGTTTTAAGAATTTACAGTATTTGCATAAATATTATGAATTTGAATATCCAGCATCAAGGTAGCTTGGTTAAACGATCTATAATCTATAAAATTTTATCAGTGATCAGATAGTGGCAGAAACATCTTTTAATGTGTTGAAACTATCTTTTGCCTCTTGCATGGACCAAAATGACTGAACAGGCTTGCCTCGTTAAACTCCATCTAGGAAGATAACCTGTAGGAAAAGAGACCCCACAGCGTTTAAACATCCCATCTAGTTTACCCTATTGGTGTTAGGTCATCATAAATGCTGGGTAAGTGAAACGATGTTTCTTTTCAGTGGTAAGTACTTCTAAAATGTTATGGAATTCAAATGCTTGGAAACGTTTCCCAGCTCACCTACTTTCAACATCAGCTTTAGCCCTTGATATTCTTATTTATTCCTCTAACTCTCCTGAAGTGGCCTGCTGAATGCATAAGCGTGGATTTATCGTAAACTTCACTGTTGCAGCTCCACTGTGGTTGTTCTGATCATTTCAGGACAAATGCGACAGTTTAAACTAATGGCTGAACATCTATTGTGTTAGTGCTGTTTCCTGGTTATCTGGTTATTATTTATTTCCTGCTTGTTCTATTGTTTCTTGCCTCATGAAGACTCCTGTTTGCTCTGATAAAATTCCTTATAACATGGCAGCAACACCAAGGATTGGGTAAAAGGGCTCCTCTGAACGATAACAAAAAGAGCATATAAAGAATCCATCACAGCAGTCAGTAGTATGATGTAATTTATTTTCAGTAGACATCCTCTTTGCGCCGGGATTAGTCACTTCGTTAATGAGCAAATGACCCATAACTCACAAGAGTGGGAACTTTATGTGCAGGCCTTGCCTTTACCAGAGCAGATGATCTGCAGTCACTTAATATTATGGCTCCTTCCAATCTTTCTTGTGTGTTCCATATATTTTTGTAGTTTCAGGTGGGTGAAAAATGCAGGACCCAGTAATAAAACAGACTTATATGGGATTTATATTTTGTATTGTACTAAGCAATTAAAAGCATTAAAAAAATTTTTAAAAAGATACCTCTTGCATCTACAACTCATCATGATCCCATAAGCAGACAATGAACAAATTTTAAAAAGCAAGCTTTTTATTGCTAACACATTCAAGATGCTATTTTCTACCACTATATACTAGGCATCTTTGGAATTTATTGTCCAGATTTCACTTCAGCATGACTTTAAAGAGAATTCATCAGGTCATTCTCTGTATGAATGCAGCTTGTCTCACTGTGCTAAGAGAAGTTGACTCTGTGAAATCTAAAAAATTCAGTTTGTCAGTAAAAGGAGAGTTTACAGTTTCAGTAGAATCTAAGAGCTTGTGAGATTTTGCTTTTAAATATATTTTTACCCCTTTCTTTAATTTCACACATAGAAAATATGTAGTGCATTTTAAATAATGGATAGGGTCAAAGAAAATAAAAGAGGACTAAGCAGAGAGAGAGAGGGAGAGAAAGAAGGGAAGAAAGGAAAAAAAAGAAAGATAGCAGGTCCTGGCTCCAGTACCAATCCAGCTGATGGGTTGCCCAGAGTCCTCAGGAGATGCTGCCTGGGCTTAAGAGGGCCATCTTTTTACAGACAAGTTTTCCCAACCTGGAGCTAAGTTTATCACTTTCTACACAAATTAGTTATCATGGGCATTTCATTCCGCTAGACCTTTCTGGAAATGGGTAAGAGGGCTTTGGGGTCTTTTGTGGCCTTGATCCTCTCCTACTGGGTTGGCCTTTGGTCAACAGGCCATGCCTACTTCTCAACCTCATTCTTGCACTTGCTTGTGCTTTTCTCCAGGAGTCAAAACAAGGGTATTTGTCCAAGAAAAGTGCTGCCCTACTTTCATATGGTTCACTTCTCCAGCCACATCCTGTTCCTTCTCACAGACTGTTCTTACCAACCATCCTTGGTTGGCTCCACAGCTATCCAGCTATCAGTGTTTGAGACATACACATTGGCCCCTTGTCTTCTGGGCTTTTACAGGCCCAGAAATTTGAGTCCATGACTATTAAAAACTCAGATTTCAGAATCACATTCAATCAAAAGTATATGACATTCAAAATTTTGAGTTAGTGGATTTCCCTATGTGATCAGGGAAGCAGAAATGGAAGCAGAATTACATTCTCTGTCTCATCTGGTAAAAAAAAAATGACAAGATTTCCGTATCCAGCATTATTTTTACCATATAAAAGTAAATTCTAGGACTCATTTTGTACACTTTTAATACATTTAAACTAAATAATTTGCTATAGACAAAACAGCTTTTAGCTTTGGTTATAGGGCTGAATCTCTTCTTCTGAAATGCCCAAGTTTATCCTCAACTTTATACCTGAGAGATCACAGAAAATTTATCTGCCTGACACAATAAACCCCATGGTAATTAGAAGGATTCTAAGCCTTTATAAATATTCTAAACCTTTACCAACTTACACATGAGGCTAGAAAAAAAATGTTTCTGTTTTCTCAAATCCTCAGTAAGACCTTGGACCAACTCCCACTAAAGTCAATTATACTCTTTTCTGTAGATCTGAAATCAGGATGTACCTGTAATTCCCTTCTCTTGCTCTGCATCAGTGACAGTTTTATACAAAACCTTGGACAAAATGTTGCCAATGGCTCTCTGGATAGAATTTAACTGAACGGTAAAATGGAATGATTGGCCCACTGCTGTGTTTTGCATTACATTTTATTCATGTAGCAAATATTATAGGTGTTAGGTCTATGAATACCTCTGATCTTTCCTGAATTAATTCTGCTTTCAAATCAAAAGCCTGTGGTTAAAATGAAGTATTTAGAAACATGTTTTATTTGGAGAATCCTCAAGGATGAAAAATTCACTGCAACTTTCAGTAGACAATTTCAGTGGTTAACTGCCATCCCTATTGACCATTTTGATCTTTCTTTAAGCAAAAATTTGTATAGCTGGAACTTCCAGGTGCAGTGTAACACAAATACCTTTTCCTTTAACATGGGCTTTAATATGATTTATCTAGGCTGAATATTTTCCCTTTCTTCTACATACTCTGCCAGTTATACTTTCCAGTCTTTTAACCATGCTACTTGTTCTCCTCTGAAATCTTTTCAACATCCTCTAGGTTCATAGCCAGATGTTCTTGAGCAGCTGTGCAGAATTAAGACTATTTTAAACCTGGAGCAGTGGCTTGTGTAAAGTTCTTATTAGAATTATATTAGTCATAAAGGCATCAGAAATAACTAGACACCACTGTAAAAAACCAAAAAGTGACATATGAGCTCTTACTTCAGGGCTAGAGCTTTAGGTACAGGCCCTTAATGGGAAAATAAAAGATGTTTGTATCTTCAGCACTTACAGACATCAGCCTCTTCATTGGGGTTTCAAAATAAAGATGTAGGGGCCTGAAAAGAGGTGCCATTTCAAAATCTAGAAACCTTCTCCTTTTGTTTATTTGCAAGTGTGCTTTAATATCCTGAAATTTTCCATCTTGCTTTGGGTGAGGGCACTGTTCCCCAGCTTTCTCTTGGAAGGTTGCCGAGTGATTATGTCCAATGTTAAGATCACTGCAGCAGCATGGTCAGAGAACAGATGCTGCGCAAAGAAATGATGCACTGAGGTTTGTAAAGCATTTTGCTTGGAGGTAAAAATAACACATTAAAGTTAATCAAATTTGCATTTTCTTTGAGTAATTATACTGTTATAATTCATATATGCTCTAAAATCTCCACTGCAACTGTTTCATGGAAATGTTGCAGTAACATGTAAAGAGATTTATAAAACTTACTTTAGGTATTTCAGTCTGTGATTGACAGTTGGTAGACTGGTTGATGGCACAGATATTTCATGCAATGAATGAGCAATTGGCATTTCTCACCTAATCATGCTTGTATTTTATGAAGTTGCTTAATTAAAAAAAAAAATTGGAGGAATGACATGTTCTGTTTTGCTGAAATACATTTTACTAGTAAAAACAAGCAATACCCTGTAAAACCGTGTATCTGTTGAAGCAAGCAAGCAAACAGACAAAGAAAGTAGTCCAATGTGTTACTTAATCAGAAATGCTTAGTTGCTCAATATTTCCCATGATTGAATTTTTCTTCTTGCTTTTTCTGTCAGACTTTTTACTTCAGCTTGTTTTGATTTTATGCATGCTTTCAGTCTATCACTGTTTCTTACACTCCTCCTGTTTTTCTCTCTCCTCTCTTTCCTTCTGCCTTACCAAGCCCATGAAGGATAAGCAGAAACACAAACTCCTCTGACCACCCCAGTTTTCAAACATTGGAGTTTTGGGCCCTAAATGCAGGTGAGATAGTTGATATTAGGGCTAGGTTGTACAGGGAATTAAAAATAAGATTACAGAGGGAAAGAGGACAGAATTGAAAAATAAATCTCAACAGAGGGGGTTTAAGAAACCCCCTCTCTGCTGTGCAACTTTACAGTCAGTTTCTGAGAGAGGACTATGTATCTAAGAAGACCTACTAAGCCCTGGTCCTGCCAGGGCAATTTGTCCCACTTTATAACTTCAACACCACATCAAAATTTCCCTGTGTTCAGTGCACAGCCATTTCACTTTCCCCTCATCCCCCCTCACTCCTGTAAGATGAGTCTAAGGTGCAGCAACAGCCATGAGTCAATCAAGGATGGTTCTGATTATAAATGCCTGCAATGGTATAAATGACGATGCCGAAGGAGATTATATTCAGAGCCACAGACATGCTGCAGAGGTCCCACCTCGAGATTAGCCTAAAATACCACCCAGATCTCCAGGTCCCTCCCAATTACCGCAGCCAGGCAATCTTCCTGGCACTACAGAGGCAAAGACATATTTTTATCTCAGTGCTGTGCTCTCTCCCCTGAACTCCTGGAGCCCTGCTGAGCCGATGGAGTCCCAATCAGTGGGCTAGCTCTGATGCTGCCCCTTCACAAAATTGCCTGTAAAGCCAGTTCAGTGAAGGGATCTGTAATGAGCTCAGCAGCTTGGGGCTCTCAGTAAACTGCAGCGGTGAAGTGAGTTCATGGCTGAAATGGCAGCCCTTTTATTCATCAGTAGCACATCAATTAGTAGTTTAACAGGCAGAGGAAAGATACAGTGAGTGTTCATTTAATATTAGGCTGATTGTATTCTGCGTTTGTGCTAATTCTGGCAATTTTTCCACATTTCAGTACTTGAGGAGAGCTATTTTCTTATTTTTTTTTCACCATTACCCATGCTACAAAGAACCTGCCAGCTAAGTTCAGTATAGTAATGTATAGAATCAAAATTTAAAGATTAGTAAATAAGAAGTTAAGGAAATTATTCTTACAGATTGAACAATTAATGAAGAAAGAAAAAAAATCCTGTAGGATTCATATATGATTTGTGATATTGTTATTATATTTACAGTTCTGGTTTGTTAGTCTCAGAGACCATTAAACATTAATGATTTGCATTATACAGGAAACACTTGTGAGTTAATCAGTGCCTCATGTTCTTCAGTGGTTCTACCGTTTCTTTCTTCCTGTCTTACAAAGAGCTGATTTTACTACTTAATTAGTTCCTCTGGTCAAGAACCACGAACCCAAGTGTTGTCGAAGTTAGCAGAAAAAAAATCTGTCCACTCAGCCAGAGCTCGCTTCCATCAGCAGGAGGGATGGACAAACAGTTGATGGCAAACAGTAAGTTCACCAAATGATGGGCTATTATCATTAACAAACCGATTGGAACAATTTAGGGGTTTTTGTATTTTGTTGTTACTTATAAGTATGCAAGAAATACTTGCTGGGAACATATTTCAGCCAATTTCAGCCCACTGCATGTTGGATCTGTGCCTTCACAATTCATGCTTAATGGTCTCCCACAGTAACCAGTCCCCCAAGTCACACAGATTTGTTTCTTGTCCATTACTGGTGAGTGGAACTAATAAACAGAGGGTTGGAATTATGAATTAATTTCTGCTTGCCCACTGGGAAATAAAATCTCTTTTTCTTTGTAGGCAAGGACAAGCCTACCTAGCTCAAGCTCCAAGATTCCTGGGCTTTCAATTCTATCAGACATATAGAAGAGTTCTTTGAAAGTCGGCAGGAATAACAAATAATTTTTCTGATATGCAGTTCCTGGGAGTCTGTGATGTGAAGTCACAAGCTTAGGACAAATTTAATGCTCATTTTCATTCACTAACATTACAAAAAAGTCTAATGCTCAAATGCTTCTATGCTCTGTTCTCAAATACAAAAAGAACAAAACAGTTCAGAACTTTCTCCTATCCCTGTTGTTTAATATACCTGCATAATCACTGCTTTTTCTGTTATCTTAGAATGTATTCTGGGAGTCAACTGCAGTTCTCCTGACATCTGCTGCATGACAGAAAGCTGACACCTTTTTCTGCTAAGTACCCCTCACTCCCTAGCAGTCTCTATTATAGTCCATCAGTCAGTTTTACTGGGCTATACAAGCATCTCTGTGTCTCTGCCATGCACTGAGGCTCCCTAGAAACGTGGGTTTGTCTCTTCATCTGATTCACCTTTTAGTGGTCAGAAACACTGCCATATTTCTTATGATCCCATTTATATGTGTTTTCAGAGAATAAAAGATTTCTTTCCAACAAGGTGATATTATATTCCATACTATGGTGTTTTCTTTTCATTTTTTACATGCCTGTTACTCTGATAGTTATATATTTTCTGTTTCCTGAAACTCTTCTCTTACAGTTGCTTCACCCACCTGACCCATTCTTCAGTCCACGTCTTGACCCATGTGTGTCACCTATGAATTCCAAGATTTTTCTCATTGTCTTTGAGGATCAGCATATCAGCATCACTTGGCTATAACCTCCCTGATAAAGTTGATCAGAGTGATCATCAGACAAAATACACTCCCCCCGGCTTTTTTTTTTTTTTTTTTTTTTTTTTTTTTTGTGAAGACGGCTGAAGTATTGCCAGTGAGAACAAAACTCAATGTTGTACCATTGGAAACTACAAAAATAGAAATCTGTTGCCAATCACCAGGTCTTCTTCCATCTGTTTTCTTGGTTGACTCCTTCCTTTTCTGCTCTCCTGTGGACATCAGATCCAATATTCATTATATTTTTCTTCTTCATAAGCACTTATGTTCAGTCTCTGAAATTAGATTTTATATCAGGAATGTTATTTCCCAGAATTTCTTCGTATTTGGGTGTTTTTCCTAATTCTCTTCCATTTGAAGAACATGTAAGGAGAGACAGCTGAGGAAGTTGTCAATGTCTCATTGATGGGACTCATTATATGATTTTCTTCTTAGAGCCATGGTCCCAATGCTCCTTTTCGCCTTCAATTCAGTCTTCATGCTATTCTGGGAAAGGAACATACTGTAATTTCTTTGTGCTTTTTCTGGCACATCTTTCAAATTTTTGAGTCATTAAATTATTAATAAAAGTTATAAATTATATAATAAAAAGTATAAAAATATAATTATATAAACACATGCCAATGGCATCTACTAATGCAAGCAGTTACATGTGACACATACATGTAAATCCTCCTTCTAATAGCATGGCCAGATCTTTGATTCTCAGGCCTTTTGCGAGAGGTTCTGAGGGGATTCACGGTTATGAAAAAGATGCCCACACAGTTTTGTCACTTTTGACTAATGCAGAGCTACCAAGTCTTTGTTTGGTGCTCAGTAGGATCTTTGTTCAGTGGTCTGGTTCCTCTCTGCACTCCCTCACAAACTAAACTCTGTAGTTATTTAAAACCACGTAGTAATATGTACACAAACTGAGTTGCATTTGGTCCAGTCTGCAGTTTATGAACAGGCAATAGGAGCAACTGCATGGAACCCCATACCAAGGAAGGAAAAAGATGTTGTGGGGACCACAAAAAAATTCACCCTATTTTGTAAGGATCTGCCTTGCACCCTCAGAAGGTTAATGATGGCTGCACTCTTGAGATTGCCACATTTGTCACACACTATAGATCCCTCTGTATCTTTTGATATGGGAAGGACACAGCTAAGGCCCTGCAAAAGCCTCCCCATCACAGTTCCAGCTGTGACCACGGGGCTCTTCTTCTGTTGTGGTATTGACAGGTGAACAAGAAGCAGAAGCAAATTCAGAGGGACATGAGGAGAGGCACATGGCCCTCTTGCAGGTACTGCTGGCACAGCTTTATCTTCATCTGCTGCCCAGATATGAAGGCTTTAGATGAGTTGTCTGAGGGAGGAATGGTCAGAGAGAGAGGAAACTAGATCCTGTAGAATTTGCTGAGAAATTAAAGGAATGTAGTGGAGACATGTTCAACTTAACAGGGGAAAAGTCATTTATGTGTAGAAGACAATTCTAATGTGTCTCTTTCTGATGGAGAACACCATTAGTAGGAGATGTACATCTAGGAAAACTTCCTATCACCATTATAGCACACACATAAAATTATCAATGTTTTTGAAATTATGATACCACTTACTTTGATCTTGATACAGGGTGCAACTGTCTTGCCTTCCTTATTTTTATAAATTTGTCAGCACTTTGTCTGGAATAGAAATGTAATAAATCTTTTTAAATTCATAAATAAGAAACCTCTTTCTTTATACAGCAATGGAGATGAGGAACTGTACAGCATAATTCTAATATAAATGATATAAAAAAATCCCACTTCAAGAAGAATTAAGTGAAAAATATAAAATAGGTCTGTCAAACATATTTGGATAACAAGAGTAAAAATCCTTCATCAGATTGTTATATATTAAGATAAGAAGCTACTACCTTATTTTGACATTGCCAGTGCTTCTTTACACTTCAGAGGTCTGTTGCCAGTTTTCAGAACATATATTGCAATGGCAACTGTTCTGTAATGGCACCCTCAGTACTGAGTGAAGGTAGCACAAGTACTGGCATAAATGCAGACCTGATGATATTCCCTGACCCTCCAAATAATTCCAGTGGATATCTTTGTTTTAAACTGGGTAACAACCAGAGTTCAACCAATCAATCACAGCTCTGCTCTGCAGTTAACTAGCCTAATGCTTTGGACAATGTTTTGGGGTGTTCAAGGCTATTTTTTTCTGTATTCCTCGATAACTTCCCAAAACAGTCTACTTCACTATTCAGCTACAGTTTTTTAGGTACTCAGAGTTAGCTTTCAAAAATCTTTAAAAATCCTGAGCTGGGAAACTTTGGTGAATAACCTCTTGCCTGAGCTACTTTATGATCTAAAGGCATTCAAAGTAATCTAAATGCCACCTAATTCCAGGACAGAAGATAATTTCTCTTTCTCTCTCAAAAGTAAACAAAACCATTTTTGCCAGGAGTACATTCTCCTCAAAGAGAGCCTAATCATGAAGTTGAAGCCACAGAAGTGGCTGCCTGCAGAAGTGTTGAGGACCTCAAGCAGATCTCCTGTGGCATCTCAGGGCAGCTGCCTTTGCAGCATACAGTCTTTGGAGATCAGCTCTCTTCCCTCCACTGAATTCACAGGGATCCCCCACAGCATGCAGCTGGGTGGGCTCTTATCTCCTTGTCAGTGCAGGTGCCTTCAATCATAGTGCTCTACAGTAGGAAGTTTGCCCCTTGAATACCTACAGGACAATGTGTGAATTTCTTTGGTGATGTTTTATTTTCATTCTTCTTCCTCCAGTTATATTTATTCCCAATTAGGAAAACAGTATAAACTAAATTGCACAGACACAGAGTCTATATTTTATGCTATATCCACACTCTCTGGGGAGTGCAGAGACATCTGGTGAGACATCTTGGGACCCCTGTCTAATGTGAGACTGGCTGGTGACTCCCCTGCCCTAGAATAATGCTCTCTGCCCTAGCCTAATCTAGGTGTTTGCTAGTACCCTGTAACTTTGAGACATCATTCTTCACAGAATTTTGTGGACTTCAGTGTAAAGTGACTTTTCAATGTAAAGCAGGTCAGAGCCTACAGCAGAGGGGTTCTCTAGCATGATGCTGACAATAAGTGATGTGTGACATGGGAGAGGGCATGATGGCATGGGATGCCAGGTTGTGCAAGGATATGTGGGAGAGTTTACAGGATTCTTCAAGGCAGAATTAGCCAGGTGGCTCATGTGTCTTTCAGCAAACTGGCTTATCAGCTGCACTAAGATTTCCCTCCACAGAAAGAAAAGTAACTTACTGGAGAAGGGATTTGGATGTGAACTAGCATGAATATAGGAAAGATGTCAGAGTGACCATGTTATGGGAGCAAAATTACATTAATAGTGTCTAATGTCACAACCTTCATGACTTAAACAGACTTAAACACAGCTCCTACGCTCTTAATATCCAACCCATCTATCCCAACAAGCTCTTGTCTGAATTCAATGCTGTTTTTAACCCAGGCTAACAATCCTGTCACAGTGTTTGGGTAGCAGCACTAGCAGTACCTTCCCTTCAACTGATGCTTCTCCAAGTCTGCATTTGGACAAGATGACAAGGAATACCATTCTCTGGGTCTTGATGTTCTTTTAACACTTCATCACAGTCATCCCCTGGGCTGCAGAAACCTAATGTGTTAGCCCAGCATTCAGTGGAAAAATGTCATAGTCAGATTTACCAGAACTGAATGTGGTAAGGGATGGCAAAGGCAACACAAGGGCTTGAATAAGTACACAGGTGAAAAAAGGAAGGCTAACAAAAATGTGGGCCCACTGCTGGGGGAAACTGGGGACCTGGTTATGCAAGACACAAAGTACTTCATGTCTTCTTTGCCTCAGCCATCATTAGCAAGAACAGCCTTCAAGAATCCCAGGTCTAAGAGACCAGAGGAAAGGTTGGACCAAGAAAAATGTACCCTCGGTCGAAGAGTATCGGATCTTGGTGCACTTAAACAAAGCAGGCATACATAAGCCTGTGGGGCCTGATGAGATACACACTCAAGTGCTGAGGAACCAGCAGCTGTTACTATGAATTGTGAGGCCACTCTCACTGATCTTAGATCAGCCATGGTAACTGAGGAGAATTTCCCAAAGGCTGGAGAAAAGCAAATACCACTCCAATCTCCAAGAAGGGAAGAATGACTCAGGGAACTAGAGGCTGCTCAGACTCACCTTCTATTCCTTGGTTGGAACCATCCTGAAAATAATTTCCAGGCAGCTGAAGGACAAGAAAGTTATCAAGGAGTAGTCAGCATGGCTTCATCAAAAGGAAGTCATATTTGACCAACTTGGTAACCTTCTATGCTGAAATGACTGTCAGGATATATGAGAGGAGAGCAGTGGGTATTTTCTAACTGGACTTATGAAATGCTTTTGACACTGTTGAATTATGAGTTGGATGAGCAAACAGTGAGGTGGATGCAAAACTGGATGAAATGACTGGGCCCAGAGGGTGGTGGTCAGTCTCATGAAGTCTAGTTGGAGGCTTCTCACTAGCAGTGTACCCAGAATACCAATCTTGTTTAACATCTTCGTTAATGATCTGGATGACAGGGCAGAGTACACACTTAGAAAATTTGTAGATTACACAAAACTGGGAAGATTGACTGATATTCCAGGGTCATGCTGCCATCCAGAGGGACTTGACAGGCTGAAGAAATGAGCTGCCAAAAACCTCATGAAGTTCAACAAGAGGAAGTGAAAGGCTCTGCAGCTGGGGAGGGAAATACCCCAGGTACTAATGCCAGCTGGGGGTTGCCCAACTGGAGAGCAAGTATTGCTTTCCAGTGGGTCAGGGGAGGTGACCCTTCTCCTCAGCACTTAGTGGCATTGTCCTCAGCACAAAGGGGTGGCTGCGTCCGGCTCTGGGGTCTCCAAGAAAGAGTACCAGTGCAAGAGGACACGGACCTGTTGGAGGAATTCCAAAATGTCCCTGAAGGTTGTTAGGGGGCTGAAGCACCTCTGATATGAAGACAGGCAGAGGGAGCTGGGACTATCCAGCTTGAAAAAGAGAAGGCCCAGAGGGATCATATCAATGTATTAAAATGTCTGAATAGAAAGTGCAAAGAGGGCAGAGACAGGCTCTTTTCAGTGGTGACAAGTGGCAATGCACACAACTCGAAACTCAGGAAGCTCCTTTTGTATATGAAAAAATGCTTTACTGTGAGGATGTTCAGACACGTGCACGGGTTTTCCAGAGGGTTTGTGGAGTCTCTGTCTGTGGAGATATGTCAGTTGTCCAGGCGTGGTCCTGGCCAACTGGCTCTAGGTGTCCCTGCTTGAGCAGGAGTGTTGGACCAGTTTCTGGAGGCTCCTTAGAACCATAAACACTTTGTGATTCTGTGAAGTTTATGCACCTAAAGGAACCACATTCCCCCATAAGTCCTAATGGTTTGAGGAGCTCCAAGCCAATGAAGATGACATGCTGCAAGTGCAGCAGTCATGCAATGCTGGGTCAGCTCATCAGCTACCCTGACTGGAAGGAGGAACCTGTAAGAGAGCCTTGGACCTTCAAATGAGGGCAAATCTCACAGCCAAGGCGGGTTGATGTTTGTCACAGCCAAGACAAAAAGCAGTGTTTCTGAGGACTATTAGCAGAGTTAATTTGACCCCTTCCTTTGTGAAAAAGCATGTTACTGTAAACATTAAGAGCATCGGCTACTGTATTTTCTTTGTTCAGCAGTTGGGGATCAAAACACACTCTTACCATGTAAATGAGGGGTGAAATAACAGACCCATTTACACTCTTTTTTTGAGCAGACAGGATTACAGCACAGATTGTGTTGTGAAACAAAGAATAGCTCCACAGGAGCCATGACTCTTTCTATGAATCATTCTGTCCCCCCTCTCCCTTCCCATATATCCGTTTTTTCTGTAATTTTTCTTAAGGGTAAATATCTTCTACATGGGAATGCCATGAAAACTGAATGGCTAGACTTAAAATTGGTTAAAGTTGGCCATTTAGTAGCTACAATTTTATTTAATAAGTAGCGACTGAAAACGGTTATTTGCCTTCCTACTTTGAGACAGAAAATATCCTTTAACCGTAAGCATACGTATTGTTATTATAAATTATAAACATATCCTTCCCCTAAAGTGGCATAGAATATAGAAATAAAAGTCATAATACACCTCCAACATCAGGAGAGAAATTAGGGTGGAAAGCTTGAGAGATGGGGTATATGTTTTTCTGTATAATGTTAAGTCAACAACAGCTTTTTGTGATGAGAAATTATGTATGGAGCCATGGTGAAATTTACAGGAAATTTTGAGGAGAACCTGAAATGCCTAACAGAATAAATAAAAGATTTGAAGTTTAAAGGTTACACCAGATTTAGAAATTAAAGGAAACAAGACAATGCAGTTAATTCATGCTAATACTGGTGGAGAAAGGATTACAGGTGTATCTAAGGACTGCTTGGTGGGCATTAATGAACATGGTTTCTCTCTAACTTTCAGAGGCCTGTTTGTCAAATACTCCCCTGACACACTTTGAAGTGAGTGCTTCTTATTGTCCATCTGAGGTGCTCAGTTCTCATTCCCAAGGGCCAGTTTTGCTCCTTGGAGCAAAGCAGGAGCAGTTATGAGTATGCCCTGACTGAAGTACCATTTTTGGTCTTAGCCTAACATCCAGTGTTTACAGAATCTTCTTTTTCCTGACCTTCTCTCCTGAGAACAGGGACACAGAAGTTAAATGGGATGGAAACATAACTTGAAGAAAGAAAAATACTATCTATCTGCTGTAGCCTGCTCTTTCTCTCCTGACATCCTCAGTGGCTGGCCACAATCTGGCCCAAAGCACCTTCACCTGCATTAACACTGATAGATATTATGAGTCACATATCACTTTGCAGTAATTTCCTAGACTCAGCAATTATTTCACTAATGTTTTGTTTTAACTCTTAAAAAATGACTAAGTGAACAAATTCAATTTTTCATGCATAAAAGTAGTTTTAGGAAGCTATGGCACTTTTGTACAGAGATTATACTTTCTGAGCTCATTGCAGGACGAAAATCCTGCTACAAATATTATTTCTGTGTTTGTGCTCATTAAAATGTGAAAAGATAACACTTGAATGCATAGATACATCCCAAGTATTTTTGGGGGAATTGTTTTTTCAAATTATTCTTCCTGAGTTACTGAATGACAGAATTGTTTAGGTTGGAAGAGATATTCAAGATCATCAAGTGCAACAGTTAACCCAGAACTGCCAAGTCCACGATTGAACTCTGTCCCCAAGTGCCACATTTACACGTCCTTTCAACACCTCCAGTGATGGGGACTCCATCACTTCCCTGACCAGCCTGTTCCAGTGATTGACAACCCTTTCCATGAAGATATTTTTCCTTATCCAGCCCAAACCCTGGCCCTTTCCTCTTGTCCTATTGCTTGTTTCTTGGGAGACCAACACCCAGCTCACTACTGCTTCCTTTCAGGTACTTGTAGAGAGGGATAAGGGTCCCCCTGAACCTCCTTTTCTCCGGACTAAACAACCCCAGCTCCCTCAGCCACTCCTCACAGCCTTGGTGCTCCAGACCCTCCACCATCTCCATTGCCCTTCTCTGGACACGCTCCAGCACCTCCATGTCTTTGAGGTGCTGTTGACTGACAGATCAGCAATAAACGAGGGCAGGTTCTTAAGAATATGGAAAATGAGAAAGGAAGAAAGGGAAGAAGGAAGGAGAGGAGAGGTGAGGAGAAGCAAAGGAAATGGAGAAGGAGAAGAGATCTAACACACTGCTCAGTGAATGCAAGCCTTAAAAGAACCTGAGGACTGGTCAGAGGAAAAACACAAAGCAGGCACAGCTTTATGTAGGAGATAGAGTCACAAACAAGACACTCAACTCATCAAAAGACATTTCTACATTTCTATGTGCTTATATTTCTGAAGTACCATCTCCAGAAGAAAACAAGGTTTTCCTTTAGTAAGTACACAGCACATCAAGGCTGAACAATTTGTTAATGTGAATGTTTGAGAGAAGAGTGATTACAGCAAGAAAGGTTCTGACACACCAATTAAAGTAGTTGGGTTGGATTAAAAGAATATTGTATAGCACCTATGTGCCCGACTTTGTAGACAAAATTCATATGGTTTGGGGGAGTGTGTGGCTTTGTGGTCACATAATCAAGGACTGTGAGGGTGGGAGCACACCTGGGTGATGTGAGTTTTGTTGCAGGTTTTGTGAATGCAGGTTTAACTGCACACACAGCCCCAGGAAGCCCGAGTTCCTGGGGAGGCTGGGGACAGAGGCTTCACTGTAATGTAGGTTTTAACAGTTTTGCTAAGAAAACCTAGTGAGGGTTTTTGGACAGGAAAATTGCAGGATTTAGCTGGAATGTGAGGAATCTTTGGGTCCCTAGTTAATTATGATTTGCTTTGTTATAGTAACAGAAATACTGCTAGAGAAAAGGAGATGGGTCTTGTCTTGAAGAGTATGCACTGCTATTATTGTTTTATTTGTATTTTTTCTTCCTAAAAGTAGCTACTGTTTACAAAGTATCTACAGTAACTCCAAACAGTGGGATGGAGACTGAGATTGACTAGGTGAAACCTGCCCTAAGTGTGCACCCAAGAGATCAACTGAAATCAATTTGTCTTCCAGAGGTAGGTGGTTATACATCAAAGCTGAGAAAAATCATACTGGAAGCCACGGGAACACTTTCAAGCATGAAAACTGTGGGTTGCCTACGGAATATGCCCTTATTACTGAAGAGTGTGCATGTGTGTTCTTGCCTGAGTCATGGAGAGACAGAGAGTGGAGGAGAGAGAACAAGAGAAAGGGGGAAAGAAAAAAAGGAGGAAAAAAGGAATCACTAAAGACACGCAGATGCAAAAGCACAGTGGTTGTATAAAATTATTTTGGGCTTTTCATACAACTTACATAATTCTCAAGTAGAAGAAAATAAAGCTGTAATTTATGCAGTTCTCCGTAGCAAGTAAAAAAAAAAAAGTTATTTTTACAACTCCCTATATTGATTTTATTTTTAGAACACTTTCTAAAACAAGTGGTGAATTCAATCCTACTCTCTGAGGCATGTCAATTTTTGCCCACATAGTCGATGGAAAGGTTGAACCCTAAGTGCAGATCATGACAATCTGCTGTGATAAAAGCTGTTTCTGTTTGCTTTAACTCTCATGCATAGTGGCAAATGCCATTTGTGACACATTGGTATAAGTACAACTATCTTTATTGCATCCAGTGATTGCAATGCACTGGAAGTTGTTTCTGAAAGTTACCTGACTCTTTTTGCTCAGATAAATGAATTTTCTCTAAGTGTTTTAATATAAGAGAAGATAGTCAAGTTATAGAAACAAATAAATTTTGCCCGCTAAGGCTTTTTTCAGAACGCGATACCAATTAACAAAAAATAATAACTATCAAGAGAAAAACAGTCTATGATCTGCTTTAGAATGTGTTTCTTTCTAACCCCGCTCAGAAAAAGCCTTGAATTTTTTCTTAGATCCTCCTTATTCATGCCTGTAGGCATTTTCTAATC
This sequence comes from Zosterops lateralis, assembly GCF_965231275.1. Classification (NCBI taxonomy): domain Eukaryota; kingdom Metazoa; phylum Chordata; class Aves; order Passeriformes; family Zosteropidae; genus Zosterops; species Zosterops lateralis. Next base: position 26,247,043 of record NC_139763.1, read on the forward strand.
AGTCTATGGTAAACAACCATTCTTCCAATCACTGCCTTCCATGTTTTTTTGCTTTTAACAACAAGTGTATATCAAAAATCAAGACCTGGCCAGAAAAGTGTCCTTTAGTCTATTCTTTTCATTGCCTCCCACACACCAGCATCTTCTTGTACTGTCAAATGAACTTGTTTACACTATTACTTAAGTTGCTGTGGCTATGAAGGCAGAACCAGAAATTGCTAGAACCATCTAAATCAACGAAAAGCAATTGCTTGATAAACCTGAATATGTCTTATGACATTATCTTCCCAGAGATATGGGTTACAAGGTTGTTACACTGCCAGTGGTGTATTTCTTTTTGCATGGTGTGGGAGCCCAGAGAGGGCAGCAGGACAGCAGACTGCCTTCCCATGACAACTTCAACAACATTTTCAACTGTCTCCTCATCTTCCAGATGCCTCTACTTTGGACAGCTCTTCTCAGCCTTGGATGTCCCAAGGAAGCCTGCATACCTGCTTTTTATTGACTTTGGTTGCCACCATGGCTATTATTTATTAGTCAGCTTTTTGGATGGGGAACCAGCTGTCTTGCTTGTCTGGCCAAGGTTCTGGCCTCCACGCCTGCTGATCCTCAACACGGTGCCAGCCCTTGTATTGAGAATTACATGGCAGGAACAAAATCCCTTCTTCTCTAGCTGTGTTGGCTGCCCAGGTCCGTGTCTGCCATAAGAATGAAGAACTGTCAGGTTCCAGCTCCAAAAATCCTTCTGCTCCCTCCTCTGTGCTGCAGCCCACACTGGCCTAGTTTTGAATCATGCTGGAAAATGGATATAAGCAGCTAAAATTTCCTTCCTGTGCAAGGTAATATGCCCTTTCTAATATTAATATCTAGAGGATCCCCAGATTTTTAGTAATTTACTAAATCCAGATGAGTATTAAAAAATAGAGAGGATTGACAGGCTCTCTGTAATTATGATGAAAAATAAGTGAAACTGTCTGTTAAAATTTTGCCAAGAAACTATTTTTGTCCTCAGGAAACATTTTGTTACTCTGCTTGCATGCCTCATTGTGTTTCCTTCCAAGCTGGCTATAGAGTTCTATAGATACAAAAATACATATGCACATAAGCATTATCTATATACCTCTTGTTTCCCAAACCTGAAGTAATATATGCAATTATACACATAATGTATTTTATCCAAATACACAAAGAATATTTTTTTTCTAAATGCCACTTAGTATCTAGATTTAACTTAAACCACTACTTAGTCTATCTTCCTTAATAGGATACTAAAAAGGAATTTTATGACAACATTATCAGTAGCATTTTGCTGATAATTAGAATAACAATAATAATACTGAGATATTTCTTCAGTAATAATGGTGTTATTAATGAGATTTTTATGAAAGACAGACTTCTTTAGTATAATTATGAAAATTGATCTTTTTCATTTTACTTATTCACTGAAATCAGATAAGTGGCTTAACTACATGTATTATTTCTAATAAATATTCAAAAGAATGCATTTAAACAAGGCACCTCATTCTATTCTTGCTCATATTCCTTGCATTTAAATAAAAGTGTAATTGCTCTGCTTTTTTAAACTGCTAGTTTGGATTAGCTGTCTAACCTGTACAGTGTAGCTGTTTTCTGTTTGCATTTTTAATAGCTTTATTACCATTTGGTGAAGCCTTAATTTCTCACTCCCTTGAAGAGTCCTGCCTTTAAGTCAGCTCTACAATTTAACCAACAATAATCTGTCAAGATAAGATAAAGACCTGCACCAGATGAAATGCAGTATTTTTGTGTAGCATTCTGTCATTGTTAAAGGAAAGATCTGAGTATGTCAAAATGTAACACCTGAAAGTTTAATAAACTTTGTAGCATAATTTTACAGTTCACATTTTAAAATAAATTGTTCTAGAATACATTAGCTTGTTCACTAGTGAAATCAGTTAAATATCTATATAAATATGTTTGGGTGAAGGGAGCCAGCAGTTTCTCAACAAGGATTAAAGTTCTTTCAGTTTTCAAGCCTCAGATTAAGTCACTTCTGAAAATTCTTGCTTCAATTCAGTTCTATTAACTCTGCAGCTTCCCCGTAGTTCCTTCATAATATTTGGCCTTAACATCACTGCAGAGGTTCATTCAATATTACAAACATTCTTTTTATCAGAGTTGCTAATACTGAGGCAATTGAAGTGAAGCATACTTAAGTCCTCACTCTCAGGACTTGTGCTGGTCTTCAAGTATTCCTGTTTCTTTTCACATTTCTCTTTCATTTACTCATGTAAGTAATTTTTTTTAATATATGAAGATGAAGTCCTAAATCCATGTTGGTATTAAACAGTAACTGAATCATGTCAGGATGTATGAACTAATATGCTTATAGGACAAAAGAGTGAAAAATTAGTTTCTCATTTCTACCTTAGCCAAACTTGCTGTTTGTTCCATGTGCAAGTGGGCATGAATGCTTTTCATCTCACCAAGCATATTCAATGCAAATGGCAGAAGCATGGGGTCTGTGAGCTACTCCTGAGTCCATGGGAGTACAAGATCATACAAGATCAGGTGCAATGGCTGGGGAGGGAAAACCAGAGCACTGTGTGTGGGACATTTTGGGCACCCCTCTGTTCTCTGGACAGCTTGGGCTGTGCTGTGATCTAGAATGGATATTCCCCAGGAAGGGACTGTTCTGATTGCTCACATGAGAAAGGCCCACACAATGCGGCTTTTCCAGGAAGCCTTAGGATTTTACACCCAATATTTAAAATATATATATATATTTAGTAACTGAACTCTTATGAATACTTTTTCCTTTTTCATTCCCCCTTAAATAAAATCTGCAGTAAATTAAAAAGCTGGTATTAGTATCTGTTTGCAGGCATTAAGCTCAGCTCACTTCTTGGTCTCAAGCTATTGTCTCTTACCACAATGACCAGTCCTCCTCTCTGAGGTTGGGTTAAACTCTCCCAGAGCAGTTTTGCTAAAACATGGACTTCCATGAAATGGTTCCATTTTGATGAATCATAATTTCAAAGTGAAGAATATCTGATTTGATACCAAATTCACCAGTCTCTTTAACTGCAGTGTTCCATCTTCCTGAGCTAGCACTTGGAGGGCCCTGAAGGTTTGTCACCATAGATCCTGTATTAATGGCAAGTACCATAGTACAATGTATTTTCATTTCTCACAGACAGTGATTTAGGTACTGCAAGGCATCATTGAACAGACTTTGACTGTGGGAAACAGGCCTGAGACTGCAAAGGTTGTTCATAATTTAGCTTTGCTTTGACATAAATCTGGTGATTCTGAGGGCCTTAGTTATTAGTTATGAGACAAAGAATCTGATTTTCTGAAAAACAAGGAAGATAGTTCTGCAATAAAAACATCTACCGTGTGATTAATGAAACACACTGCTGCCAGAAATTTGTTCTTATTCAACAAACAGTAGTGTTTTTTCTGCCTGCATATTTGAGAGTTAAAAATGGGAATAAAGGCAGCTCATGAACAATGTCAGAACCCAATAGCCTATAAAAAATCATGGGAGACCATGCAGTGGGCACAAACCTTAACACATGCTGGGTGTCTGTCTGGAACACACTTGCTCCAAGCACAATCTCCATTGAACAAAGCATGTAATCATATTCCTAAGTCCATACTTGTGCTTAGGGCCTGATCTGGGTCTGAAGGATGTTTTGGAACTGCAAACTGACATTCCTGTGCTCTGACTCTGTCTGGGAGATACAGTTTAGAGCAGGGGAAAGAGTTCTTTGGCAATGCAGTTTGATCAGCTCATGAGACTGCAAAACATATGGGGCAAAAGAGCTTTTCTGCCAGCATCAGGGGCCAGGAGATCAGCACCTCTTGCATGGAGGCTTGAAGCTGTGTAAGATGCCATGTTTACTGCCATGCTAAGTGACAGCAGTACTGTGCCGAGGTGCTGATCCCTGACCATGGTGGGAGGTTACTCCTCCAGCAGCTCAGCCTGTGTGAACAATCCTGTAAAACACTTTGGCAGAAAGCAGCCAGGTTAATGCCAGCTGCCCAGCTCATCCAGGCTAAACCAGGCAAAAGCAACAACAGGGACCTCCAGGAACAGGTTGGTGACACCCTCCTCTGACACAGCTCTTTCCACAGTAATTAATGACTTTTAACCTGATTATCTTTTCACAGTCTGAAGTGAGTCACAGATGCGACTTCCTACTTCTTTTTACTAGGAGCCCAAGCCTACACTGGCCTGGAAAAGCATTTATATGAGCATAATCCAAGACAGAAAGAAGGGCAAGCTCCATCTGAGCAGGAGAAATGGTGCTGAACAGACAGACATGAAGCCAACTGGACTCCAAACGCGCCTAAAGCTCTTCCTGAACCACAGCCTTACAGCTACCAGATATTCCTTTGAGGTTAACATAATGGACTTGGAGTTTCTGCCTCTCATATAGTTTCTTATTTTTAAGAAGGAGGAGCACTACACCACATGTGTGTGATGTGAGACTGTGTCAATGAAAGTCATAAAAAACTATTCCAGCAATAGGCTCTGGCTGGAATAACAATGGAGAAGCTGAGGGGCTTGTGGTTCTATAACAAGTTCATTCAGAAAATCACAAGGCAATGTGACAGCTGGAGTGAGGAAAGACTTGTGGCAATATTTTTTTTAAGAATTGCATGATGAAAAAATAATAATAAACATGAACAATGTTTTTTTGGTGGGTTTTTTTTTTTCTTTTTTCTTTCCCATGACATAAACAATGGTACTCTGGTCATAAGCCAAAACCTGACAAAGGTCCAAGGTTGAAAAGGGTTTCTTTGAGCCTGTCTTCCTGGTATAATTATTGTAGGTTCAGAGGAACCAGATCTGGAGTGTTGTAAAACTCAACACAATGAACTTGACAGACAGCCAGATTTCTGTTTTCAGCCAGTTTAGGGTTACTATAATCTCATTATTATGCTTGAAAGACGACAAGTAATAGAATCTCAGGTAGCTGTTCTGTCTTTACTCAGCCGCATCTTCTCTTTTATGCCAATTTCCCTTGATTACCTGAACTAGTGAGGCTCGGTTTTCAGCCACTTATCTTCCAGCAATAATCATCTGATCAGCCTTACAAGGTTCTCACTGCACTCAACGGTTTTAATGGGTCAAGCGTTAAATTAACCCTTTAACCATACCCCAGGAGAATACAAAACTTATTAAAAAACAATTTACTATTCAGTCATTGTTAACTTTGCAGCGAGAAGGAGTTCTTTAAACAGATTTGCTTGTTGTTCCATCCACTCATACCTTGTTTTGCTGTACCTTTACCCTTACTAACACATGAAATTTTTTTAAAGCTTCTTAAAAAAACATTCTTCTAGTTCCTTACTTCCAAGGAAATATAAAATGAAGGCACAGAAAAGCTGTGTGTATCTTATGTTCTATTTTAAAGCAACTTCTCACAAAGGTTAAATTAATTTTTCCATGTATGGAAATGTTAATGTATTAATTTTTCCATGTTTTCTAAAACATGACTCACGTCAGTCAATGTTGCATCTTGGTCAGAATTGTAAGGGTGGTGGAACTCTTATGGACCCATCTATATGATGGGAAGCATTTGTAGCTCTGGAATGGAAGAGTAATTGTACCAGCTAGAGCAGGGAAACAGCCAAGCAGGAGGTCATTTACTCATGGAGATCTGTGTTGGTATGTAAGGCAGTCACAGCTGTGATGCCTTCCAAGCTTCCCCAGAAAACTCTGGAATCCCCTCTGGGAGGAGGCTGGTGACAGGAGCCCAATAATGTTCTCTGGCTTTATACTTCCCAAAGATAGTGCATAGCCAACAGAAATACGCCTTTGTCTGCCTTAACTCATCCCAAAGTTGGGGAAACCAAGGGGTGTGTGAGAGGATGTGGCTCTGAAGAAGTAGCCTTTCCAAAGCTGCTGCTCAGAGTAGGTCTGCAGATCAGGGAATAACACTGTCAGGAGGGGCTTGAACAAGAGGGAAAGGGCATCAGGGGCTTTACTAGACCTTAATTTTCTTGCAGAAACAGGGATCCCTGCACACAAGAAAGGCTTTAGCAGAGCGGGCTATCCATTCCACAGAAGAGCTAACTCTCCTTTTCAGCAAAGATCCAACAGCAAAAAAGAGATAAGAATAGAAATATTTCATGTAAAAGTGAGAAAGAGCCTCAATTTACTAGTTGTTATGAATTAAGGATATCATACATCTCAGTGCTACTTCTTACAACAAGAGATGCCCAGGGTGTAGAACTATCTTTGCCATCTTCAGCCAATTCTTAATCACACAAAATTCTCTTTGCTCTTCACAGGGGTATTGCCAGGAAATGGCTTGAATGAAAGACGGAATTTTTTACAGAGACATCTCATACAACACTTTCATCACCTTTAGTTTGTACAATCCCATCTGATCTTTGATGACAATTGGAACTGCTTAAGAGGCTTTTTTAGCTCAGGTTCATAGTCATCAAAGGAATATTAGGACTATAAAATCTGTTGTACATGTTAGTCATTACATGTCTGTATAAAGATAATGTGGTGATTTCAGTCTGTTTATAATATATTGGTCTTTTACAGTGGATGAATGGAAAAAAAGAAGACATGGTGCTCAAACGTTAGATGATGTAATGATTTTGAGAACATGTGCTTTCAAGAGCAGTCTAAAATGAACCCCCAGGCCCTCAGAAGAGGGATGAGCCAGTGATGAGGACATTGAGCACAGCCATCCTGCTGGGCAGGGCACTGCCAACAGTCAACTAAGAGAAACACTAGAAAGAGAAACAATTCTGGGGCTCAGCCCTCTGCAGAACTTCAGGATCTTACTGTTGTCTGCAGTGAACGTGACTTGTCTTCAAAGAACTCCCATGGTGTGGCATGTTTCTTATGAAAGGGTTATTCTATTCTACTCCACTACTTCTTTTCAAAACACAGGCATCAGAAAAAACATGGTGGTGACTTTTCCACATCATCCTGGGGGCAGCATCTTCCCCCAGGAGAACAAGTGTCAGGATTCAATGACTCCTTTAGCCTGCAAGTGTTTGGTCTCAGATCTCCTTTCTACAAATTTTTGAATCACTAGTCCACAAACAAATATTCTTCAAGCAGAAAAAGTTCTGTGAAGAGATATTTTCCTGCAGTAATTACTAAAAGAACATGTATGTCTGGTACATGTGAGTGGTGTTTGAGAGTTGCATCTTCAGTCAGTTTCTGTCCAGTCTACTGAGAAGTGCCTGAGACCAACTAATATTGTCTATATATCAAAGATGGGATTTCCCTGGAGAAATACAACAGTGGAAATATAAATATTCTCCATAAATTATAGAGAATAAATAAGATTTTTTTTTTAAAGAAAAGAAGACACAATGGCAAATTACCACAAATAAAAGTTAAAAGACAAGGCAAGATTCACATTGCAAACACAGGAACACAGTGCCACTTAAAGGCATTTTTCCTAGTCTTCGATGAACTACTTTAGATGCCAGCATCAGATGTTGGCAGACGTTAGAAAGCCTCTGAGCTACCTATGGAAGAGCAGCTGGAGGCAACTAAATAGGTACCCTGCATGCCTAAAACAACTCTAAACATTTCTGTATAGGCAAATGAATCCCAAACCTTGATTGTTTTGCTTTTGATACCAGAGATGCATATTTAAAAAATATTAAATTAATAGCTTTTTGTTTTCCCATCAGTTTCCATTTTAGAAAAAAACCAAACTGCTTCCTCTTCATCATCCTCTACATTCAGTTGTATTTCTGCAGATCCTCCTACAGAAAAATGAACATGTTCCTGTAAGAAAAGCAGGGAATAGATGTTTTTGTGGAGTCCACATCTGTATAGGAAAACAAAAAAGAAGAGAGTAATGTGAAATTCAAAGTAGTTCTGAAGACAAATGGAATCTGTTTGAATCTGAAAGGAAAATCAGAAAATTTCCATTTATGAAAATGGACATATGAATTATCAATAAAGGAAAAGGGCAGATTTGGGACAAAAGAAAGCAAAAAAGGAAAATGCTGCAGTTTACAGACCTTTACCAATGGATGTTTAGCCCTGGGGAAGATGGAGTGAGACCAGCCCTAGGGAGGAGGACTTTGGGGTGTTTGTGGAAGAGAAGCTCAATATGACTTGTCAGTGCACACTCACAACTCAAAATCCAACTGCATCCTGGGCTGTGTTGAAGAGGTGTGGCCAGTAGGGAAAGGGAAGGGATTCTGTCCCTCTGCTCCAGTGAGACCCCACCTGGAGTGATTCATCCAGCTCTGAAGCCCCCAACACAAGATCTTGACCTGTTGGCATGAGTCCAGACAATGCCACTAAGATGATCAAAGACAGGCTGAGAGACTTAGGTGTATTCATCCTGGAGAAGAGAAAGCCCCAGAGAGAGGTTGCAGCAGCCTCCATCCAGTAAAGCCCTAAAGAAAGCTTATGAGAGAGCCATAAAGAGACTTTTTACAAGGGCATGTAGTAATTGGACAAGGGGGAATGGCTTTAAACTGAAGAAGAGTAGATTTAGATTAGGTATTACAAAGAAACTTTTCACTATGAGGATGGTGAGACACTGGAACAGGTTGTCTGGAGTACTTGTGGATGCCCCATCCCTTCAAGGCCAGGTTGGATGGGGCTCCAGGCAACCTAGTCTAGTGGAATATTTATTCCCTGCCCACAGCAGGGAGGTTGGAACTAGATGATGCTTAAGTCTCTTACAACCCAAACCATTCTATGGTTCTGAACAGCCACATTTCAGTATAATGGGGTGATAGACAAAAATCATATGTAACGTCTCCTCAATGGGCTAATGCTTTTCCAAGATTTCTGGAATATTCTTGGGAGCATCTTATCCAATGTGCATGCCCTGTATTTATCTGACCCAAAGACTCCCTTTGTAGATGATGGGAAAAGACACATGTAGCTACTATTTTCTCTAAACAATTTTAAACACATATTTTTGAAGATGTACTTTTGAGATAACCTGTGGCCATGAAGACTGTGGAAAAGTGAGAGAGTCATAAAATATTTGTAGGTCCTTGGTCATGTTGAACTGCATAATTAGCAACATATCAACTCCATTCACAGCACCCTTTCAGTCACAGAATCAAAGAACAGTTTTGGTTGGAAGGGACCTCTACAGTCCAATCCCCCGTAATGAACAGGAACATCTTCATCTTGATCAGGCTGCTCAGACCCCCCTCCAAGCTGACCTTGGATGTTTCCAGGGACGGTGGTTCTATTGTCCCTCTGGGCAACCTCTGTCCATGTTTTCCATCCTCAGTATCAGAGTCTGTTTTTAAGTAAAATTTCTGAGTAGACCTAATGCTCTCTTGGAAGACCATTGAGTTCATTCAGTTTCCCAAAAGGCATAAAGTGCCTGAAACTTACCAAACACAAGATTCTTCTCCAAAGAATACCACAGCATAGCTCTGCACCAACTTGGGGTTAAAGGCCAGTATCTTATTTCATTTAGCTCAAACAAAGTTCCCTGTAGTTTAAGGGAAATGAACTGTAGTTAAAGGATAAAAAAAAAAAAAAAAAAAAGGCAGTAAACAGTACTCAAAAACTACACTAACAAGTGCTCCTGAAGAAGCAGTGATTTTCTAGTATACAGACTGGCTACATTATAATACCTAACATGGAATCAGTGCAGAATCTTAGCAATTTTAAAGTGTTATCAAAATAAAAATACATTACAGTTGACAGTCTGCAACTCAGGCATTGTATTTCTGGTTTTTAAAATTAATTGTCTGCTTTATGCATACACAGAACTTTACCAAACTGAAAAGGTCTTCTATAAGTCAACAGCGTTTCTTATGTTTTCAAATGGGATAAAAGCAATTTCCTACAAAAATATAATTTAATTCACTTTGAAGAGCAAAAATGATTAAAGGATGGGTTTTTTCAACTTTATTAAATCCTTCCACAGTTAAGACAAAGCTTTTAGGGATAAATAACCTGAAATTAAGCAAAACATAAACAGACAATTATTTTTTATGAGTGAGGATGATGACAAATTCCATTCTAATTACTGGTTTCCCACAAAGTTCAAGTCTTCAAAAAATTGCACAAATTTGTGAGTGAAAAGGCAGATTTTAAGCTATTGTGCAGTATTTGTATGCTGAACATAGAGATATTGTATAAACAGGCAAAACCAAGGAGTGAAAGCTGGCCCTGCTGAAGTTAGAGTGTTATTCCCAAAGCATAACTTCTCATATCAAATGTAAACTCTCTAAATGTTGGCTTTCCAGACTAAACTACTCAGCTAAGATGTTACAAAGATGTCACAAAAGAACCTTGAAGAGCAATTCAAGTTTTCCCTAGACTGGTGTCTAAATTAGATAGCTGTTTCTCTCTATGGGTTCTAGCAGAGATGTAGACATCTGGCTTAGGTTGTCTGTCTAGATAGCTGAAGACAGATGAGACAAAGCCTGCTGCCCATGAGGGGACCATTTGCTACTACGGTAATGTGAGTAGACAACAATTTCAAAAGATTGCAGTGTAAGTTGGTCCTTCTTTGGATAGTGTTGGATTCTTTCTATGTGTTTGGTAGTTTTTTTACAGTTTAATGAATAAAAAAACCCACTTTACACAACATTCCCATGTTCTGCCAGATAGAAATACCCAATGACTCTGCTCACAGAGAGGTGGCAATGGAGAAAATAGATGGAGTTTTGCCTAGATTTTAAATACGCTGTTCCTTAGTAAAACCCTACTAGACAGTGAACTCAGGAGATGAATCGTTGTTGTGGGACATAGGGATATCTGCTTCACTCTTGCTTCTCCTGCTGACCTCCTCTGTGGCCTTGGGCAAACTGCTCCACCATCTGTTTCTCCATCCTCCTTTGTGCAGAGGATGGCTGCAGGCCATTTTGCAGTCAGATGGGAACCAGCTGTCTCCATGCCCTGACCCAAAATGGCATGACGAAGATGATGTGATGCCAAGTCTGAGGTAACATACCTAGGACCTTAGGAACACTCCCAACCCCAGCTTTGTGCTTTGTTAGACACAGTGAAACCACTTCTGCTCAGCTTGTGGCACCTGCAATGCACAAGTCCAGGTAGTGATATCCATAGACTGAAAGTACCTGCTGGATTGTGTCTCATCTTCTGTGAGTGTAGAACAGGCAGCACAAAGGGAGCTGTAAACTCTGCCCTAGAGATTTATAGCACTGACTGCACGTGTATCTCTCAGTCTGGCCAGCCACCCAGTTCATGCATCCAGGGGGTAAAGAGGTGGGATGGTGGCATTTCTAATTAATGCTTCACTTCCACAGAGAACAAAATAAGGTTTTAAGTAATTACAGAGATGAAATTTAAAGTAGTAATATGAATGGAACTGCCAAGTCTGTGTACACCTGTGTATGTATCTGTGTGCATTTACACAATGTATTTAACCCTGTTTCCTGAAGTGATAAAACAGGAAATTTCCTTGCCCTGTCTTTACCTTTACCACTGCTTTCACTTACAGATTTTGGTTCATTCAAGGAATACAAACCTCTTGTCTTTGAAATTAGTGAGTTACTTACTTATTACCCAGAATGAAAAGGTCACAGAGTTACTGGAGTCTGAAGCACTGCTACGAATTAGATACTTAATATACAGGAATCCTGTGCTTCTCAACTATTTATTCAACTAGCTGGAAATGTTCTTAGAAATTAAGAATGAGCTTAACCTAAAATCAACTAATCATAGAAGAGTAGCCAACCATTTTACTGCTATGACTCTGCACTCTCACACCACGCTCCAGGCTTGCAGTCTTTCAATATGTTTCCAAACATTTAGAAGAGTGTGAATTCTGCTGGGGAAGATTCACAGGCATTGCATAAACTGGTCCTTAAACCTTAAAGAAACTTCCTATGGGGTAGATGCTCTATACCTCTTTCTGGCAGAGCATGATGCATTATCCTGTTGCATTACCCTCATGTGTTGCATTACCCTCAGATGCCCTCAGGTGTGACCTCGCAGCAGAAGGTTTCTCTTTGGAGCATGAGGGAGATTTTAGGCAGGAAAGCTGGTCCAGCTCTCTGAGCAGAGAAGAGCTCATTGCTCTCCTTTATCAGCCTGCCCTGGTTCTGGTGGTTCACACAGTTGGACCATGGCTGATATAAAACCCAAAGTGAGTTCCTCTTGTGTGTGGTATGCCAGAGTGGTTGTTGGTGTGGCAGGCTTAGAACTGAAATGAGAGTTTGTGGAGAAAAGGACCGGAGTTTCTTCAGCTTGAAATAAAGGGTGAAGTTTTGAAAGTCCATCCTTTGGGCCTGCAAAAAGACCTGTTCAGTTCTGACTCAATCTTGCTATTATGAATATTCATAATGTCCAAAACCATGCTTATTTAATAACTGGGCTTGAATGTAGGGCCTATAAAAGTAAGTACATGCCACAGCTTGATCTGAGGCTCCATGCTGACAGATGTAACAAGTGCATGTAATTTATGTTGCTGTCATTGGTCTAAATGCTAAACTCTAATGTTGCTCATTCATTCCCTTGAAAATATCTGCAGAGGAAGTATGGAAAGCAAGGAATGATTCACTCTTTCCCATAGTACCATTGCTATTGTATTTGTCCAAGATAATCCAGAAAATGTGTGGAGTTTGGCTTCTTTTCCTTTCAAAGTCTCAGCTCTCTCTTTCTCCCTGCTTAACAGACAGGCTATATCTGTATCTCCCCTCTGGGATCCAGGAATATGTGCTGGACAAATCTTTGGTATTGGCAGCCAGGACACCTTGATATAAGGTTCTCCCCTTGGAGAGTGAGATGTTTTCCTCCAGCATGCTGGAGAGCATCAGAGGGTATGAATGCAGATTTAGCAAAGCCACAGACTTCCCAAGGCTTTGAGCTGTGGCCTCAGCAGTGCTAGGCCATTTCCAGGGAACTCCCACCACATATGCCATCATATTCCCATGATACAAATAGCTGAGTCCATCCTAGTTGTATATGCACCCAGTATATGTCCATCCTGAAAGGTTTCTTTGCAGAACAGGGAAGCGGTGTCTCCACCAACCCAAAAACCATAGAAAAAATAAGGAACAGCAGAGTATCAGACCTGTTTTCATGTATCAGATGTGTCTGCATTTCATTCTGTGAACTCAGTCAGCCACATCAGTCAGCAAGCATTGACTATATGGCACAGATGGAAGAGAGACACCACAAGGCAAGTAAGGGAGAGAAACTAACTCTGTCTGCCCTGAGGTCTGGAGGAGTGGGAGAATACAGACAAACAAGCTGTAATCCAGCTTCAAAATGCAGCAGAGGCTCAGCAGCATAAAGCCAGTGATATTGTGACATCACCACCACAAACTACAAGATTAAAGCTAAGTACATCAATATAAGAAGCCTGGGCATGATCCAGACATTCCTCTGGCATGAGCTCCACACAGAGAAAACACACTTTGCAGAGATTAGGTTGAGTGCTAAGGGAAGTACTCCTCTTGCCTACTCCTCTGCATCACTTCTAGAGAAGGAGATTTGTTCCAGGAACACCTCAATGCTCCTAGGTAGTAAACAGGGCTATGACAAGATCCGCCCCATTTTGGAGCAGATTCCCCTCTTCTTTCCAAGGGACTGCAAAGGATTTACAACAGGAAAAAGCCCTGGGGACAGGTGTCCTCTGATCAAAGTAGTTCTCTGTGACCTGCCCCTCAACTGGGCACCGCATCTTTACTCTCATCCAGTTGACCAGAGACTGTTTTACCTTTACATGTTGCTGATTGAGTGCTCTGCAGGACTTCATATGGCAACTGTGGTGACACCTGAGGCTATCAAAAAGTTGAGGAAATAAATCATTCAGTTAGTCAATTTTCCCACCATAGGCAACATTTGTCCTCCTTTGCAGCTGGTCTTGCAAATGCTAGTTGTTAGGAAATGAAAGACATGAGCAAAGTCTGCTGAGCTAAATGGTTTTGTCATTCCTCCCCTTCCTTAAACTTGAGTTGCTGTGGCGACATAAACAGTTGCCCTCACTTGGATAAGCCAACGCTAAAAGAAACCTAAAGTCTTGTAAGAGTCATACTTACAAAGCTACAACCATTCAACATAAAATTGTGTGTGCCACTTTTGTAGGGGTGCTCGCCCTTTCCCTGTCAGGAAAAGAAAGGTTTGCAAAGTTTACTCACCACCTCCTCCATTTCCTAATAAAACTTTGTTCTGGTAAAAATGTGGGTTGTCATCCATACAGGCTTATTCTTGCAAAATTTATTTTCCAGAAATCAAATTTCATACAAAAAACCCCACAACCTAAAAACCAAAAAACCACCACCAACAAACAAGAATATTATTGAGCTTTCCAATAGAGATCTGGGGTTTTACAGCTTTCAGAGCAACATTTTGACATAGTATAAATTTATTTGGAAAATAAACACATCTTTTTTTGAAATAGTTAATTACCTTGGTAGAGGAAACAAACAAAATAAAAGATTTATGGATTCCTCTTTCTCACGGGGAAGGAGAAAGTGATCTGTTTGCAGGAGTTATATTTTCAGGCACTTTGCTGAGACACCCCAACCCCCCTCGGTTGCTGACTGTAAAATAAGAAAACTATTACCCAGCTGGGGTAACAATAGGCTCCCACAGTGCTTTTCTGCTCAGCCCGCAGCTGCCAGTGAAAGTGGAAACTACAGCAGCAGGATAACATTCTTTTCTTACAGCCTGTTTCTATGGGCAAGGAGCCCTCCCACTGCTTCAATGTATTTTCTATGCAAAACTGTAGAAGAAGTGACATTTTAAAAGTTTTGACCTTTGTTTTTATTTTTCCCCCTCCCCCCATTTTCTTTTTTTTTTTTTTTGCATGAACCAAGGCATAAATTTTTTAAGCCATCTGACAGAGTATGTGTTAGGAACAGCAATAGCCATTACTATAATAACAAAATGTTTCAAAATTTGAAAATTCTATATTGTGTGCAGCATACTGGTAACCTTTCTGGAGAAAAAAATTGTGATAAGAGATATAGAACTCTTCTGTTTATTGTCACAGGCAAACAGATGATTGTGGCAGATCTCATACACCTTTGCAAAATGATGTCATTGAATGCCACCATTTCATTTACTAATTTCATATTTTAAGGCTAAAATTTCAAAGCATTTTGCAGGCAAATATTTTTCCCCATCCCTCTTCAAGGAAAAATAAATAGCCAATTTTAATAAAATTGCCTGTGAAAAAAAGTGTTTACAAGAGAAAAATAGTGGACTGAATAATGCTGGTGAACAGTTGTAAATTAACTACTTATACATATATCCAAAATATATGGATCAAAACACATAAAAAATTGTCATAGTTTCCAATTAGTTTACATATATAACAACAGCAAAAAAACCCCACCCCACTGGTTAAAACATAAAATAACACACCAAATATAAGAAAATTATAAAGGATTTTAGTGATATAAAACATATTTTCCCAAACACAAAAATAAATTAAAACTGTTCAAGCGAGATGGGGAGGGGGAAGGGATGCCCATGAGCCATTGAAATGAATGAGGAACAGATTCTAAAAACAAGCCTAGCAGGTTAATCCGTTTGAGAGTCTTCCATTTACCACCACTTCCCTCTGCTAGCTACCACTGCTATTACCAGCTCACCCTAATGCTCACTGGAGCACTGGCCCTGCTGCTGGTCCATCTATATTTCTTTCTTTCTGGGTCTGACCCAGCATTCTTTGCATACCCAGCACTCTTCCCATCAGATGTTGAAACCAGTGGAAATTTTATCAGTGCAAATGATGACAAACATGCTTATGGGACAGTAGTGCTCTGAAATAATCAGTTTTAAAAGCTGTTTTAAAATTCATTGAGATTTGGAGGAGAAAGGAGAAAAATCCCACATTTTAAACTGATGGCTCCACTGGTGGATTGATAAAGAGCTATAAAGACTTTTTGGTAACCTGAGTCCTCCATCAGAACAAGATAAAATCATCTCTCACTCTACAACACACACAAACTGTAACCAAATCCATCATTAGCAAACTACATCATTCATCATTAGGCAAGGATCTACTATAAATTACAATGCGTCTATTAAAAGATTGGGAAACCTAACAAAAAAGAAAGAAAGAAGTGCAAAAGCAAAGAAAACAAAAAGCTCTCCCAGGAGGGTCTGTGTCAAGACAGAAAAATCTTTCAAGTCCCCTTTATTTGTGCCTGAGACACTATAAACTTCTGGGACATCCCTTGAATTTCACATCCTATACAAGTCATCTCCAGGTAAACAGGGCAAAGGAGGTCTTAATTTCTACACAAACTCTGTAGCTTTTTGTTTTCCTGGGCAGAACATGCCCAGTAGTTTTTCAAACCCAAACTTGCTCCGTCTGGTGTGTGAATCAACAGCTTAAAAAAAAAAAATACTCAGAAACATTTCCATGGCAAGCCTGCCACCAGGGAGACGGGGACAGCGATAGTTCTAGGGAAGTCACCAGGGTACCTGCACCTTTTCTGAGGACTCCTCAAGGGTTGAAGCACAGAACTCTGGAGTAGCTCCCAGACTCTGCACCCAGGGAAGGGGGCCTCCTTGCCTTGGTGGGGGTGCAAACAAGTCAAACCAAGTTATAATTTCAAAAGTGTGTTCCTTGTCATCTTCTGTATTAATAGTTTATTTGCATGTTTCCTGGGTTCTTTGCTGCAATATGTGGGTGCAGTCAGAAGAATTCTAAAGGATTTTTAGGTTGATAGTGCTTCCATTATTCAGGATAATGTGCTATCCAAGGCAGGCAGCTATTTGGGATAAATAGCCTATCCCCATTTGTCCAAAATAGCCAAATGTCTCGCATGAGTCATGCCAAACAGGCAGCTGCTCGGCAGGAGTGTAGTACTGGCATACTAAAAAGCAGAAGATATTCAAGGGGGCAGAGAGAACTAAAGGTGGCACCAGTGTACAGTTGCAGAAGGTTTGTGGGGTCAGTAATACACAGCTATCACACTCTCTAAAACCCTCAGAAGACACCATCATAAACAGCAGCATTTGTCTGCAGGTTGTGCACAACAGTTCCCAGACACCACTCATCTCCATAACAATATAAACTGACAATGAGCAAATACCTTAGAGGCCACTCTGTGGGAGGTGCTGGCAGGTATTAACTCTGGAGCACACATATTGCAAGTGTGATATCAGGACAGGACAGTTTTGGGAAACAGTTCCTTTAGTAAATGTGCTGCTCTGTGATTTGCATAGCACAGGGCATTTCCTCAGCTGTCTGAGATGGATTCCTGAGAAGCAGTGGTTTTCACAAGATATCACAGGGAGGTACATCAATAAAGTTACAGATGAGCGAAGGTATCTCTGTCCTTAGCTGGCTCCCAGGTGAAGTCTTGTATGCACAGACTTGTGAGCACTGTACACACCCCTGCTGTGTGCACCCACCCTTCTGTCCTTTCCAGTCCCTTCCTCCCTCAGCATTGCCTAAGTACTGATAATTTATGCAGCAGATATTCCTGTGAAGTTGGTCATGAACTTCATTTCACAGAGAAAGAAACCAAAACTGTAAAATTTGTGCTATACCCAACATGGCAAAGAAATCACAGGACAAAGTCCTGAATGAAAACTGTTACTGAGAAAGTCTTCTATGACAAGAATATCCTTTGTCACAGTCACCATGATGCAATCTCAGCAGGTGTCATTTCAAATTCAGTATCTTGGCCGTCTACTTGTCTTTTAAAACAAGTGAAAACAGTCCCTGTCATGTAGTAAGCTTCTCGCCAGGCTTCAGAATTCTCTAGCTTACATTATCTTTAGCACATTTAAGTGCCAAAAAAAAATAAAAAATGAAACTGGGTAAATGTGTAGTTAGTCATGCTTGTAAAAATGTCAACGCTGTCAAAAATATTTGTGTGAAAATCATAAACAAAATCTGCTGCCATGAGAAGTTTTTTGGTTCTTAATTATGGGACAAAATGACTTCTTTTTCATGAAGATTTAAAAAAAAGAGAGCTAACAATGTGATGGAAATATTGGCACAATCTTGACTCAGCTGCTTCCCTGGGGTAATAAAGTTGCTCCCAGAAAGAAGAGGATTATGATCTTCACAGAGTACCTTAAAAATCCAGCTGGTATGCCAGGCTAGCTTAGCAGGTTCCTAATAGGATGTGCAATCTTGCACCTCTAAGCATGTTTGGAAGGTTTCAGGTGCTTAAAGGCAAGAGAGGCCTGGTTAGCAGTTCTTTACATGGCATTTTTGAGTGGATTTCTAAAACTGCAACTCTCAGATTTACACGCTTGCTTATAGAGGCTGGATAAGCATATTTTATAACCTAAAAAAGTAAACAAAAGCAGTAGGTCACCAGACCAAATCATGTAGGTCAGTGGAGAGGAATACCTATAGCTATAGCAAGGTTTGTGCTCACTGACCTGTGGGAACAGTTGGTGGTCCCACTCCATTTCCAAAGGACAGATGTTCTCACCCGCACCCGACCACAGGTGGCAATGCTGGGGTCAGGAGACCCCATGGGCACGTCCCAGGAATGAACCCCCACAGAGAGGGTTCAGTGGGGCCAGGTACTCTGACAGGTCCTTTGGAGAAGTTGTACTCTCTTCCCCCCTTCTTTGCAACTTTGTAAAAGCAGAGTCACACTCTTACAACTTGTGGTTAATTGCTAAATTTTCAGTAATAGCAAAGTCAGGAGAAGTGGAAGTGAGCATTCCATGGCTTGGTCATTTGGGGACTTAAACTTCAAACCATGCAGTGAGTTAAGAAATTGCTGCTTTTTGAGAACAGGATCATGTACGCAAGGTTGTAAAGTGTAAGACTTGCAGACCAATATTGAAAGAGCCAGCCAGCCAAGCCATTTAAGATTTTTTTATGATTAGGGTGGTGAACTTGGAACAGGTTGCTCAGAGAGGTAGTGGAAGACCCAGCCCTGGTTCTTCCAGATTGGATGGTGCTCTGACTAATCTGGTTGAATCGAAGATGTCCCTACATCTTGCAAGAAGGTGGGAACTAGATGATTGTAAAGGCTTATTCCAACCTATATAATTCTATGATTTCTTTTATCCTGAGCTGCAAATACAGCTTGTTTAAATTAATATCCAACTGAACTGCCATAGCAGAATCTGGAGAAATTACTCTGAAAGGTCTGTCACAAACATAGCATGGAACAAATTACTAGAAAGAAGCAAATTCCAAAAAGGCTGCAGCAACTAATACTATATTTCCTGTTGAGCTTTATGGTTCCAAGACCTTTTACAGAAATGGTTTCCCACCCCTAAATATCCCTGTGAGTTCAGTACCAATGTGCTATACTGGAAATGTAAAAAATTTCTTGAAACAAAACAAAAATTCATAACATTCATCTTGTAATTCTCTATTCCATGTCAGTTGTTATCTTCTCTCCTCATAGAATTTCAGACTGCTCCTTAAAAAGGAAAGGGAAAACAATCTTATAGTAGTACTCACTAGGTTTATTCATGGGAGTTTACCTGATTCTATAATTGCAAATACCTGCATGGAACTGAGAAACAATCAAAATTCAAGTAATATTTTACATATCACAAAAGGAATAAAAACTGAAGCAGAAAAAACATGGCATTAGATGAACAAAGGCTATGTTGTTTCATTTCAATCAGTCTACCTTCTTTCCTCCAAAGATCTCCTGAGAGAGTCAAGGTACCTCTTCCCTGCTATCCCCATGAAAACAAGCTTTTGCTGGTAGAATAAGTGCTCCTACGCTCTGTCTTTAAGGCTCACTCTTAATCAGATAGAGGAATTTCTAAAATATTCCATGCTTTCTGAAAAAAAGACATAAAACAAGAATTGTAAAAGTTTTTGCCACCCATTTTTGGTTTGTCTTGTTAAAAAAATCCATTGTTTTAACAACAAATAAGAGCAGATTCGCTGCAGTGTTCAGTGAGCATGAGGACTATGGGAAATACAGATCAGGAATAAATGGATTAAAGGAAAGACAGTCTTCTCAGCAGAAGGAAAAAATATTGCCTGGAGAATATATTCAAATGTTGCATAAAACAAGCAGTATTCTGTGACCTGCCTTGCACAAAGGGCAGCAGGGAAATGAAAAGTACTCTCTGCCTCTGGCTGTCCTTGCACGGGGAGAGGGAAGCCTTGAAAGGATTGTCTTCTTGTAAGGACTTTCACCAGTGGCTCTTCCTATCTTCCATACCCCACAGATTCAGCAGGAGGACGTGCTGTCATCAGGCCAGCAAAGGCAAACCACTTATGGAATAAGACTGTCATGTTAAAAAATGCCATCTGCTTTCTGGCCTGTCCCTAAAACAGTACAAAAACACATTGCCAATGGCTCACACAAGGAAGCTTCAATAGGCATCAGAATTATTTTGCATCTTGGGAAATGGGCTCTTCCAAGGCCCTCTATTTCCAAGGTTCTTAGAGCACAAAGACAAGCAAAGTGGGCTCTTTTACATGAAAAGTAATGAGAAGTTTGCCTCAGCCTTGTTGAGAGCATCATCAAAATTCAGCCCAAGTCATAAACTGTCAAGATTTGTTTCTGTGTAGAGGCTCTCAGTTCACTCTCCTCTGGTTGTTGGGAGACAGGAGAGGGAAGCAGATACCCTTCCAGATGGCTCTCTGAGACATCACTAAAAGTTTTATACAAACCCTTGGCCCCTTCTGTCAGTTTTCTGGGACCCTGAACATACTGGATCTTCCTTTCTTTGCTGATGACACTTCACGATCCAGAAGCTGGGTCTCCTCTACTGGGCCTGAGCACAGCACAGTATCACAGGCATTACAAGTTCACACTGGTGCAAAGGATGAGCAGAGAAGATGCCTGAGATAGGACAATGAGGAAATATTTCCTGGTAGGAAAGGTCAAAGTCATCTCACTAGTCCATCCAATTTCCTGCTGAGTCCATGAAGGAGGCTGTTGCCCTTATCTTTCCTGTTCTTCCATTGTTATATCACATCCAGCCAGCATATGAGAATAAGTGCCTGGAGACATAGTCAGTCTCTTTTGTTGGATCTGAGTCCCACTAAATGCAGTTCTTCCTGTGTTCTGTTCTGGGCCCCCACTGCAAGAAAGACACTGAGGTGCTGAATTGTATCCTGAGAAGAGCAATAGAGCTGGGGAAAGGTCCGGAGCACAAGTCTGATGAAGAGCAGCTGAGGAAGCTGAGGATGTTCAGCCTGGAGAAAAGGGCTGAGTAGAGACCCTATCACTCTCTACAACTACCTGAAAGGAGGCTGTACTGAAATGAAGGCTGGTCTCTGTTCCCAAGTAACAATAAAATAGGACAAGAGGAAACGGCTTCAAGTTGTGCCAGGGCTGTTTTAGATTGGATATTAGGAAAAAATTCTTCAAGATTGTAAAGCACTGGAACAGGCTGCCCAGGGAAGTGGTGGAGCCACAATCCCTGGAGGTATTTAAGATGTAGACAGGGTGCTCAGGGGCATGGTTTAGTGGTGGACTTGTCAGCACTAGATTAACAGTTGGATCTGATAATCTTAAAAGTTCTTTTCAACCCAAGAAATTTCATTATTCTATTCTAACAGTTTGCAACTTTTCTTGGCTGTGTTACTGTCAAAGTAGAGGAGATGCCTATACCTAATGCTAAGATTAAATGAGCTCTCAGCAGAAGAATTAAAATCTAAAATTAAAATGGCATAATTTTGTGATAATGTAATCTGCCTCTTTGGAAATTCCTGAATCTCTGCTCTATTCAACAATGAATTTACTAACTTTAATTTATGTAAGGCACCATAACAATAGACACCACCAAGATGTAGACATCTGCATGAAAGCTGTTTTGCTTTGCCTTTTCTTTGTTGTAATCCATGTGATCTATGGTAGCTGTCTAATTCAGGTTGAGCCAAATTACTGCTGGGAAGTGCTTACATCTTTCCATTGACTCTAATAGGGCAAAAGAAGAGGTGGATTAGTTCACATCTGCATTGAACATGCTTTCATTTCAGTCATTCATATATAAATTTTAGATACTTAGTCCACCACAAGTGTCTCTATGCAGTTTAAGGGATTCCATTAAAACGGCATCTTCACGTATGGGGCAAAAATCAAAGTCATGTGGTGAGTGACTGAGTGGTGTGAAACTTTTCCAGAAACTTTTCCAGGTTCAAGCTCACTCCAGTAAATAGTTTAGGGTGGAAATCAGCCTCAGAACAAAATTTAGAGATTGCTTGTTTGGCATAGCTTTCCCACAGTAAATAATAGATACAAAATTAGCTAGTGAGGGAGGAAGGGAAAAAAAATAAATCATTTGCTTTCACTTGCAAAGCCTTTAAAGCATTCAGAACAATATAAATCCTGAGACAGACAGAGACTGTCCTCTACAGATGGGCACTGGGCATCTGCAACAAAACACAATCATGACCCTAGATATAAGTTTCTGTGAAGGACCATTAGATGAGAGACAGCTCATTGTGTGCACATGTGCTTGGATGAGAAAAATGAGTCACTCCCAACTCTGGATCAAGCAGGTGATGTAAAGGATTGGCAGGGAAAATGATGCAGACAAAGGCTCTGCTTTCTGAAAAGCACTGAGTCACATCCCAGGAAAAAGCATAAAAAAAGAAAGCAAAACTGGATGCAGTGATATCAGTTGAGAGTTGGGAGCAAGGATGAACACACCCACCCCTGCTATAGAGCATGTACACCTATATCAATGTAAAAGCCCAGACTATGTTTTGCAGTGTCTTCTGTAAGGCCCTAGGATTGAAACTCTCTGTCTGTTCAGCTGCAGTTTTGTTAGGAGCAGTTTTTTTTGTAATTTCACATGTCAACATGATGTACAATTTTCTGGAATGACAAATTCTTCAGTAGTCACAGGGCTGGTAAGAAGCAGGCTGCTTTTAAGGAGAGTCAGGTTCACCATTTTTCCAAAGTTTTGCTGTCCCTCTTAGCAATATTTCTAACTTGGTATCAGTGAAAGGATAACCAGGAGCTATGCCATTACATTTGTAATTTAAGAGATGGGCGATTACAAATATTCTAGGATCAAAAAAAAGCTGTTAACATAGTGAACTCTTAATTCCCCTGCTACATTTTACCAAGATTTTAGAGCAAAAGGAAGGCAAGCAGAGATTTTTAGCTCTAGAATGTAGACAGCCATAGTGGATCTGGCTTTCCTTTTTGTTGAGGTGCTCAGATATCCTGCTCTCCTCTCAAGTATTTTTATTACCCTTACATCACCCTCTACTTACTATGGATAGTGAACATTAATACTGTTAATTTCACTGATTTAGAGGAATTCAGCTCACATAGTAACACCTTTTTGCTGATTTTACTAACCCCTGTCTATTCACAAGATGGAAACAAAAAGCTGAAGACATCTAAGCTGGAGCAGGGGGATAGCCACTAGCTTTATCATCACCTTCTTGGATGTGGCAGGGCAGTTAACTCCAGATATCCCTTCACAGGATTAGCTTCTGATATGAATTACATATTCAGAAACCTGATTTCTGAGCTTGGGACCCCTCAAAGGAGGCAGCAGGTGTCTACCTTTTAAGGCACAGCCAGAGTAATTCTGCAGGACAGCTTCTCTATTGCTTTACAAGCCTCTCTCCCTATGCACATATAACAATTGATACAGCAGATGCTCTGAGAGGTAAAAGTCACCAGGAAAATGAATACAAATTGAGTTAAAGATTAAGTAGAGAAGTGGTGCACAGGCAGCATAAACTGACTTAGTTATCTTTTAAATTTTTTTACACATCCAAGTCCTGTTTCTTCAAATCTCAAGTCAGGTTTCATTAACACTTCATGATGCCCTCAGAAGACCTTGCTGCTTTGCATCAGCCCTGGCTCTGCTTCCATGAAAGTAATTTTTGTGTATGCTGGTGAACAGATGTGAGTAAGAGATAGATCTGGGTAGATCTGGGGATTGTCATTCTCTTGACACTCTTCTGCAAGTTCAAAGAGGCACTTGTCACTCAATCCCAGCTTTTGGGAAGAAACATTGGACAGTTTTGGGACACCACACATTTTTGCTGGGCTCTGACAGCTGATCTTTGAAACCTTCTGGAGAAACCAGGCTGAAGCCTGAGACCAGAGTGACACACAAGACAATTAACACATTAGACCTCCCCAACCCCCAGTGAACTTTTGTCAGCCTGTCCTCTTCCTGAAAGGAAGGGGGAAAAACATCCTTTTTGTAGTGGCTGTTCATTATATAAAGCAAATCGAGAGTGAAGGGAGGGAGCAAAGAGATGGCACAGAGCCCAATAAGTGCACCCTTAAATCTATAATTAAAACCAAAGGCAAGTTCCCAATATAGCCAATCCAGTTATATAAGATCTTACAAAAGCTTCACACTGTTTGCTGGGTTTTGCTTTATTACTGTTCCCTCTCCTCGGAGTTCACTTCAGGTCAGCAGTGGATGAGGTATGACAGTCAGAGTTTATGGCAGGGTAGAAATCTAACAGTGCCCTGTTTGTAAAGATATGCAAGTGTGCACCCAGAGGGAAAAAATAATCACTGGCTCTACTTGAAAGAGAAAAAGTTAATGGTCACTTTGGAGCTCAGTTTAAACTACCTCTAGCTCCGGAAGAGAATTGCTAGTTACTAAGAAATTACTTGAAATGATGTCTTGAGAGTCTGTGAAAGGTTGCTCCTTGTCCACTGGTCAAAGAATCATGGTAAAACTACATGTAAGATAGGAAATCAGGCTGGATATGGCCTGCTAGCCAGCCAGACTGAAGAATTTGGATACAGAAGTTTTCTCAGAAAGCCCATGACAAGTCTGTACCACATTTTTTCATGCCTAAAAGCATCTTGCAGGAAAATACAAGATCAGCTGGCATCTTTAACTGTAGGCAGCTCACCGCAACTGTACAGAGAGTAACTGCTTCCATGTGGGAATTGGAGTATGTATCAGAACCACTACACTAAATAGTATGCAAGCTAGATTTCAGAAATATAAATAAATAGCAGTTATTGTTGATAAAAGCTATCACTGCTGCATCCTCCTCATGCCTTCTTTACAACAGCAGTAGGCAGTAGCACTCCTAAAAGCAATGGTTTCCTAGGGCCATGCTGAAACTAAGCTCTTCCTCTGTGTAAAACCCCACCCCCTCCCAAAACACAAACCACCAAGAACACCACATTGAAACACAGTACAACCACTCAGCAGTTATCACACACTGCAGAGATATCCACGTATCGCTGAGGTACAGGATTCCAAAGGTAAGGAGAGTATGAGAGCCAGAGAAAGAAGGCAGAATTGTGTTCTCTACTTTCTGGTTAAGTGATAAAGTTTAGACACATTCAATATTCATTAGTTAATGCAATTTGCTGAAGTCCTGGGATGGTAAATGTCCTCAAGAACAACTTACCTGGAAGAATCTGATATATTCTGAGTACAGCACCAATATTCACCTATCAAAACTCCTTCATGTCCTAAGCCCCAACTATTTTTAATTTGTCCCACGAAAATAGAAGTATGGGGGAAAAAAAGAACACTTTTTAAAAAATTCCTAAAATACTGCTCTTTCTTCCCAGTAACAACCAGAAATGCTACTATTTTTTACCAGCATCATAGGTATCAGAAAAATGGGAAGAATTATTTGCCAGAACGTTTGTAAAATCTATGACCATCTTTTCCTTGCAACATGAAACCTCAATGAAATATACCTTGCAAAGATTAAGCTTTAAATGGTATGTTAATTGCTTGAACTCTGAGCTGTGACAGTTCCCACCTTGCAAAAGCTGTATGGAAAATCACCATGGGCAAAGCTGCATTGCTGAGGCAATATAATTAAAATATGGTATCTGATTGGGCTCAGTTCCAGTTCCTTCTGCAGGGCTCCATCAGAGGATTTTTATGATTAATAACTGACAATGTCAGGCACTAAAATGGTTATCCAAAGAGTATTTTTAAAATTGCACTGGTTTGAAAGCTGAGGCTCAGCTCTGCAAAGACCTGTGTGGGAGGACTGTGGGAAGGAGAGGCTCAGGGATCTTACTTTCCTCATGTACCCACCAGCCCTTGTGGCAATGTGGGTGCTGGCAGAACTCCAGTCTCATAGTGACAGTAGCACAAGGTTCTTCAGAGACAGACTGGTCTTTCCAGGGCAGTGGTTCTACAGCTGCCACACAAAGTTGTCAGATCTGGTGGTAGGCAGGAGGAATGAGTGCTTACCCTTTTGAAAGCTTACACATGACATAGAAACACTCTGATCCCAAAGGACATCTACCCACAACATAAATACGATGTTTTCACAAAGTTCTGTGAAGCCATGTCAGATGTATGGGGCATAAATGAGAAATGGGCTCATTAAGCTTCCTTGGGAAGTAGTATAAGCCCAGATTATACCTGCTGACACCAATTGAGCTCACAACCACCACCAAGTAGCTGTTTGCAAGAAGGTTGACATCTCTATATTAAAAGGGAGGATTGACACTAAAATTAAGGCTCACATGGTTACTATTTTCATCCTAAAAGTATGAGATGAGCTGTTGTTTTCTGAGCAAAGACAATGATCAGCTTTTGTGATGTTACCACAGAATCACAAGTTGGAATAGACCTCCAGGGATTATCTTGTCCAATCCTCCTGTTCAAGCAGGGGCACCTAAAACAGGGCCACGTCCAAACTGTTTTTTAAATATCTTGCTACACGTAATTTTTAATATCTCCTCAGCTCTATATCCATGTAGCCTTCCAGCTGTACATTATCTATTTACCAGGTAACATTCTCACACAAAACATAATTTGTGCCCAGGGAAATAAGAAAAATAGATACAACACAAGATTTTCACACTAGACTATGGCATGTCTTTCTGTTGTCAGAAGGGTACCACACAGTGCCTAACAGGAACATCTGTAAGCAGCTTGTGCCTAAATGCAATGCATCACCAGCATTTCCATCTACACAAGCTCTTCTCTTTTGTTTGTCTAGTGTTTAAACCATTTCCCTCAGTATGCTACCATTTTTCACACGTTCTTAGAGATATAAGGTCAAGGAAAAAAGTGATCTGACAACTTCTTCACAGCCAAAAGACAATTAAAAAATCCTGTGCAAATCTCATGAAGAAGAATCAATGTCTGTGTCAGTCTTATGTTGCCTTCTCGTGCGACATCCACTCTGGACCACAAGGAAAAAAAAATCATGTAATGGTTCTAAGTGTCTGCTAGTCTTGTGGTGTTTTTTACTAATGAAATCAAGGTAATCAAGCTTGAGCTCTAAAAGCTAATCAGGTTCTGGATGGGATTGACTTGACTACAGGATTTTATTTCCTTGAACACATTTGATAATCATTGCAGTCTATCAGCTTGGTAAAATAACCTCATTGTGTCAATGCTGGAGCTAATCGACTGACTTTCCAGGGCTCAGACAGTCTAATAAGTATTTCATTGTTGATATTTGTTTCAAAACAAATTTGCACTGCCCCATAGAGTTTCAGCTTCAGATGCCAAGGCTTCTCCTCCTATAATATGCTGAAAAAATAGTTTCAGTGCTATGCTGACATCTCATTCCCTTCTTGTTGCCTTTTTTAAATGTTTTACATCATGAAACAGTGTGAATTATTTCAATGGACCATTCCAATCAGGTACACAACATGTATGTGACAGATCTTATGTGCTGTGGCAAAGGCACAGCAAATGTTATAAAACAGCCTCTGATTTCTCAGTACAGTAAGATCCTCTTTCTCATTAGTCATCTGCTAACATATCTTTTTCTTGTTTTGATTTCTCCATGTCTCCCACTGTTTCTTTTTGTTTCACCTCTGAGGTTTCCACTTTAGATAGACCAACTGATAAAGGAAATACCAAGCTGGGTTTCACTTTCCATTCATGCTATTTTTTTCCCCTCAATGTTTACAAGAAACTTTTCATTTTTCATTAAACAACTGCCTCAGAATGTCCATGTCCAAAGTCTTGTTTAGTAACAGTGAAAATACAGATCACTATGGCACTATGGCAAAGTTCAAAGCTTTTTTCAGGGTTTTTTCTATTCTTTTTCAGATGCGTAATGACAGAAAAACTGCCCAAGACTTTCAAGACTTTTTTGTTTCTAAAGATTTCAAAATCTTCTCATGTACTTTTTTTTTTTTTTTTTTCAATAATGCGTTGTGGAACAGTGCATGGATATAAATAGATAGATCACTGAGATAAGGAGTAAGTAAACATCTCTTAAATGACTCAATTAAGAAGAATTTTATCATACTGGTACTGTGCACTCTTTTAGAATTGAATTTTAATTTCTATGCACTTGCGAAGAACACTATGAACAAATGATGCAGCAATGCTCCTGCACTTAACATACTTTTGAAATGGGCTCAAGAGAAGAGCTACTCATGTTCTCGGGCCCCTCAGATACAAGAAGAAAGAAAAAGAAAACTCAGTTCAATCTTTGGAGCAAACAAAACCCATAGAAAAAATTAAATATGTGGTCCTCTTCTTGTCTTCTTCCCAGGGAAACCATGACAGACAAGACCCAGGAAGGTAGAAAAGATTTTTCTCAGTGCTTCAGAATTATTTGTTCTTTCTGCTTGTGGAGATAAAACAGACAATACAATGATGGGTCCTAGTCAGATCTGCACTTAGGCATGGAAATTGCTTCTTTCGAGTGAAAGGACCAGGGTTTGTCAGTAGCAGACTGAATCACTGAAGATTTTGGAGGCAATAGTAGTCAGAAAGTCTAAATCAGGCTCCCCAGGTAGTCAGCTGAAGTCTAAAAATGGGAAAAATAAGGGAGACAGAGCGCCATAAATTTAGAGGGCAGATATTTTTCTATTTTAAGTCTTCAAATCTGCCTTAAATCTAGGCTATGACTGTAGCTCATTGGTTCCTTCTGCTGAGGGTAATAAGGCACCTTCTGAAGTCTTGCTAATTTACACAACATTTGAATGCAGGATGGTATTATGGCACCTCTCTGCTGTTTTAGCATTTCATTTGCAGGCAGCAAATGCTCTTATCTACTCTCATGCTGTCAAAAATGTGTGCATCTTTTGTGTCCATAGAAGTTGCGTGATGAGAGGAAGTTCCTCCCTAGAAACCATCCCTTACCCTGCAGGTGTTTGAGCTTTCCAGCCTGCTAGTAGCAGGCAGATATATATTGTTGGTAGTGCCAGCAGCAGTTCCCTTGTCTTAGCTCAACGTGTAAACAACTGCTCAGGGGTCCTGTAAATAATAGTTCTTTGGAATCATTTGGGAAAAAAAAAAAAAAAAAAAAAAAAAAAAAAAAAAAAAAAAAAAAAAAAAAAAAAAAAAAGCCCCCTTGGTACACTGTAAGGTGGCAGTAATTTTCCCATTACTCCAGACAGTATCCCATTCATTGTTTGACAGATCTGTTTTTAATTCCAATTACTCCTCCTTTAGCTCTCCTGTTGCAGGTAGACAACAGCATTTAACTGTTTGTGTCCATCACCCATGGCTTTATTTACTGCCAAACTGTTTACTGTTTCCAGAGAATATCTAGCAAAAAGCACAGACTAGTACTGAGGCTGTCTCTCTACAGAGAGCACAGAAATTTTGGGGAAAAAGAGAAAGCTAAGAAGACCTGATAGTAGCTCATATGAAGCCCATTGCACATGCAGGAAAATTATCTTTAAAAATACATCTGCCTGATGTACTCTAAAACGATCTCCTGCAGGATCTCCCTGATAGGATCAGTGACACAGTACACAGAGTGATTTTAAGTAATGCAAATTATGCCAGAGAACAGAAAGTGCTCATACCTTAATCTGCAGTTTGTTGGCTGCACAGAATCTGTTGCCTGAAACCTGTCTAGCGAGCCCTTAATCTACTTGCACATGTAACAAGATGCTGTTTTGTGGAGGCAGAGAGGCAGACATGAAACACAAGCAAAATCTGAGAGAGGCACTATTAGTGCTACAATCCCTACGTGGTATGAAAGCAGTTTCTCTGAGGACTGATGGCTGGTCTATAGGCAGGGAAGCTGCTGGCAAATCAAAGGCAATGTTAGATCTCTGTTGATTACAATAAATCCCTCTTTACAGCTGCCACAAGGTCAGTGTATTCCTATTACTCTTGCCCTGACTACCACAATGTACTAAACTTTCAGGAGAAACAGTGGCCAAGTGTTACATGAGGGTAGGGATCCTGTCTGACTGAATTCTTCTCTCTAGATACAAAGGCTAGTCATAGGTTCCTGAGCTTTTTTTTCTGTTTACCACAGCAACTGAGATGCAGGTGTTCTTCTCAGAAAAATTCCTGCCTAGGATATCTGCAGTGTGCAGTAGTGTCTGCAGAAACAGATGATCCTTGTGCTTGTGTCAGCAGACCTGCGTGGCTGGGCAAAATTAGTTTTCAGAGCCACAATTCTGAGGTGCCATCTGCAAAGCACAAGAATGCATCATACCATGAGAGTACAAAATATATGCATCTTCATCCAAGATGCTGGCCTATCTCCCTCTGCCATATGCTCCAACTGCTAAGCTAAGTTGCCGTTCCTGAGGATGTGCCAAACAGTAAAAACAGCATAACCCCTTGAGTTATATCCAGTAGTGCAGGGCTACTGGATCTTCAGCTGGTCATGATTCAGCAGCTGAAAATTCAAATGAAGGTGTAATATTTAAGGCTGATTTTGAAAAGTGAATTAAAAAGTAGGAAGCAGAAGGAAATAACCCAAGACACCCTTATTTTTTCCTTAATTTTTTTGGTGTTAGACTCTTGTGTCCCACAAGAGGGGGAACTCATAAAGGAATTAAGGAAGAGCATAAAACAGTATTAATTAAGGGGTAACTGAAAGATTGTTGAGTAAAAATATGATCCAATTCACTGTTGATTACATATTGCAAAAAAAATCAGAATTTAGAAATTCCATTGATAGCAACTAACAGGAATTCAGATAATTTTTATAGTACTAATTAAAGAAATAAATGTCCCATGAATTTTTAAGCCAATATAAAGAATCTAATGGCGAATTACAGCCCCATTTGCACACTCCACTACCTTTGGAACTTTTTAGTCTATTCAGAGTGATCCAGTCTGAATTCTGTAGTTTCAAACCAGAAATAATAAAAGTAAGACAACAGCACCTACTCCAAAGACTACTGGGGATTAATGTTGATTCTCAGTTACATTTTATCCAAATTCAGTAGTGTGGGGTTACACTTTCACTGGAATGACTGGTTAACAAGCACAAGAAAGAACCTTGGAGTAATAATTAGATAATTACAGAAATACCATCCCTTTAAGTACCGCTGAACTGCTCCCGCAGGGGATTCACAGGAAGACCCTAGTACAAAATGAGTGGAAATACAGCACTAGTGCTGAGAGATTTTGGCCCCAGTTCTACAAACACTGATATAAATTACCTCACACAACAGAAGCCCAGGCTGTGCTGTTATATACCTGTGTTCACATAGGAAGTGCACATAGGAAATGCCTATTATTCTTTGCTGGAAAAAAACTTCCCTGGTTACTGTTCTTATGAATGCCTCATTTGCAAAGGAAAAGGAGTTGCCCTGCTTTACTGGGAAAGTGGGCAGCAGGTTTCAGCAAGGTAGGAATTTGGGTGGTTAGGGCCACTGGATGACAGGAACACCAGCTCCACTGAGCCCCCTTCCTCTCCACAGCAGGTACAAAAAGAGCTGTGAGATCTTGGGGACGACAAAAAAGTAGTGAAGGGACCAACTCAGAAGCAATTTGAGTCTTGCAGTGTCTTCCTCTGCCTTTGGCTACAGCCATTGCCATAGAGCAGCTGCTGACCACCAGCATCAGTGAACAGCTTCCAAACAGCCCAATTTATTTCCCCAGTGTCCAACACATGACTATACCATAGGATCCTGAGTAGGATAACAGTTTGTCCCTTGTACATCTGTGATATCCAAATATAAAAGAAAACATTATTTACTAAGCAGTGCAGCTTTTATAGTTGTTTAGCGTTGATGAAATCTTTAGGAAGAACGCAAAGATCCAGGCAGGGAAAATCAGAGGCACACTTCTCAACATAACTAAACCCACAAATTACATTGCATGTTGCCAGCAGAATTCAGTTCTAGTCTAGTAACTGGCTTTACAGTTCTTCTGTTTTTAATATCTATTTGACATCTAACACACTGTACATGTAAATTTTTTTGAACATAAATAAAAAAATGTGTTTCAGTTAGACTTGGGCAAGCATTTAATTTTGTCTCAAAGGTCATAAGACCTCTTGGTTTTGCCATCCTTACCTCAGTGCATTGTCAATATCTATGTACAGGCCTGCATCATTCCCTGAGTCACACATGTTCCTGGTGCCATGTGTCAGGACTTACAGCAGCAAAACAAGGGGTCTCTGACAGGTAAAAGATGATCAATGAAGAGAAAAGCAAGCATATACAGGAATCAGTTGCATGTGTACAGTACAGTGATGTCATTGGAATCTGGGATAGGTTTTATATAGATACATCTACTATTCTTAGTCTTTAGTTTAATTAAGACAATTAATTAAGGCTCTAGTTACTGTGCAGAAAGTGCTTTCTTTTCATCTGCAAAGGCTTGAAGAGTAGACATTTCCCCCCATCTTTTTAAGGAAAAAGTGCTGAGTTTTGCATGAGTTTAGTGATCATGCATGCTGTAATTCCTATGACTCCAGAGAAATATTTGTACAGAGCTGCATTCTTCAGCACAAGCCCCCTGAAGGTGGAGGGCTGCCTGGCACTTCATTCCTGGAGTGGCATGCCTGGAGGAAACCAGACCTTTAGCAGCATCTCCTTTAGTGATGGAAGGTCAAGTTTTAGAAGGAGGCTGTGACTTGGTGCAGCACTCAAGCACCTCCTAAGATCTAAGTCTGTGTGTGCACTCCAGTGCTTATTCAGCAACTGCTTGAGGCCAAGCCTACATTACAGCAGCTTAAATTACATGGAAGCCTGTTGGACTCCAGCACATATTTCAGATCTTTGTGAAATAGGATCCACAGTGATTAAGAACCCAGAAAACATCCTGAATATAACCAGATTCTGACAGTTATATTTTACTTGGACAAAATTTTCTTGGGCACAGAACTGTAGCAAGTGGATTTGAACATAAGCATATCCAAGATGCTTCTTTGTTTTGAATTTTCTGAGGACATGTACCCTGCATCTATGCAATTTTTCCTTGAAATAAACTTTTCTAATGAATGGTAAACAGATGCTAACCTTCAAACTTAAGGCATGAGACCACTGCACCCAGAGATATTCATTAACTTTGTAAAGTCTCTAGAGGGACTGATGTACTGTTGAAGAAAGTGGCACATTATGTGTGACTCATGGCTTTTACAGTAGAGTCCTGCCCCCAGGCTCCTCACCACCACAGGCACAGCATTTGAAGTAATTTAAGAGATCTGTACAGAAGAAATCCAGCTAAAGGCTGGATTCCCTTCCAGCACATGCAGATGGGCCAAGGGTTGAATGCATTTGGCTTTGAAGCACTATGGAATTTCCTGGAAGGAAATCACTGCTGGTGAACAGCTCAGCCAGGAGACATATTCTCCTACTAAGATGCCTTAAAAGACTCACCATTTTAGTCCTTTTTTGCTTATTTTTAAAACAGTCTAGCTAGTAAGTACCTTACAAATATCTACCTGAGCATGTTCATGTTACTGTAGAAACTGTTTAAACAGATAAATGACTTTCCTCAGAAATATACATATATATAAAGCAAACGTATAAAACCAAATGATCCTATATTATGTAAGTATATAATACATGCATGAGCATTTCCAAAGACATAGTTGCACAGGACAGGCTGTAATACATTGACTGGTCTTACTTTAAGCTGTCATCCTCATTATTCACACAGGACCCATGGCTAGGAAGAACTGTTCTTGCAAAGACACCATTGAAAATGTCTACTTGACTAGATAAAAATAACAGTATATGTAGTTTGTGTTTCTCCTCCCTCACCTTTGTGATTTTAAATCAGATTTAAGAGATGGGTGAATGCTGAAGGGTCAGTCCTTCACCCGACAGACAGCAGAAAATCTAGAGTTTTGTTTCAGAATGGTGTGGGTTTTGACATAGAGGTTGTTTTAAAACATGTCCCTCCACAGGCATTTTTCACAGAACACACACACACATGCAGACACACTGCCCTCCACAAAATGGTACATCTGCAGGACTCAATTCAGATGTGCAAGAAGTCAATTTTGTGCAATTTATTCAGGGCTATTACATGCAGTAATGAAGCATCTTTCTTCTCTCCCATGTCCACTCTTACTAGTAAGATTAGAAAATGAGTGTTTCCTATGGTAGGAATACTGATGATGGTGCAGGTCATTGTGGTTGCCACATTGTCACATCCTGTATATGAGGGAGAAAGTTACTTTAAAAAGTCTTTTAATTCCTCATTTCTCTAGTACCTTCAGCAGCCATTAGAAATAAATGCAATGTGATACATTCTTTTGGCCCATGAAGTAAATGAATCAGAACACATTGGGGTTTTAGAGATTAACTCACATTTTGACATATGAAAAAAATACGCTGTGGTAATGATACAAAAAAATCCACCCCCTCCCCCCCCACTCCTTTCCCCAGTCTCATTCATTTCATAGATAAGCAACATTTTACCCAGGGTTATTTCCAGTAAATCTTCATAGTTCCTGACTTAATTTCTGTATTTCAAAATTGTCTTTCTTCACAAACACACAAACATCCCAGTTTTCCCTGGCATCCCTTAAATAACTGCTACATATCTTTTCCTCCACCCCTCCTCCCCCTTGCCTTTCTTCTGGGTTCTCTTGTCTTTTTTTTTTTTTCCTTCCCTCTCTTGTTCTCCTGCCTTCAGGACCTCATAGTTACTACTTCATGCCCAATCGCTCCTATTCAGTCCTGTCTCCTTTTCTCTCTCTCCACTGGTAAGGAAAACTTACCAGAATGTGTAATCTCCAAGCACTCTTTTCATTTAAATGTGAAGAAGAGTCATTTGAGACTCTCTCCTAGCAAAGAATTGGTCATTTGTCAGTTAAATAAGTTTCTTATCTTAATGTACTTCTGAATAACTTTAGATTTTATTGTTTAATATTTTGGATGTAAAAGTAAGCATTTTTCAGGAAACCACATGTGAAATAGTATTTTTCTGTCTAACACAAGCTATGACCCAATCTTTGAGTGCTCAACCCCCCCAGCTATGCTTTTGACCACAAATTGCTAGCTAGTAACCAGTATATCAGAGGAAACAGAGAGTGATGGTTCCCTAAATGGACAGAAAGGCCCGTCCCCAAACTCTGCATTGCTTAACTTTCAGACACACTTTCTCCAGTGCTGCAGACCAATTCCCTCCCGCCCCATTTCCATGCATATTCAATGGACCATATGCTTCATCTCAAATATCTCCGGGCATTATGGATCCTATTCATCCAGAAGTGGCTTCCACTCGTGAGTGAAGGGAAAAAAAAAACCAACCAAAAAAAAAAAAGACCTTTTCAAAGAGCATTCAAGAGTTTTCTGAGAAAGAAATCCTAGTACACAGTGACCTGTATGTATCAGGCTGTGGTCCACTTTAAACTAAACCCACACATTTCTGCTGAACACACTTACATTGGCATTAAGAAATTCTCATTATTTTGCCATAAAAGGAGGCCTGTGTAGAGATCTCATGAGAGGTTTAAGCAGAAGCTTATTGACAAACAGAAATCTAGTGATTCCTTGGAATCCAAAGTGGCTTGTGGGGTGACAAGGCAGTCCCATCACCAATCCCTGGTACATGACAAAAGCAGAGGCAGCTCCAAAGCTGACACAGCAACTGCCTCGGGATCGGCCACGCAGCCAGATGCTGTGTTGGGAGTTTTTCCCTGACACCATAGCATATGGGCTTTGCATTGCCATTTGAAGAGCATGAGATAGACAGAAGCAATCTGGGAGGGGGGTGGAAAGTGGATGACATGTCAGCCTGGTGCTTGTATTTGGTCTTTGGTTATTAGGTGATGCTTAAATACCTATTTGGCCTTCGGGCAAAAGAAAATATTGACCCAAATGAAGCCCTGATGTAACTGTATTAGTTGCAATGCAGTTAGTATGGTGATTAATTTGAAAGTTTGTTTGCTTTCGCTTGTTTTTTAAAAAAAACCCAAAATTTAAATATTTTTTTACCCTTGTATGTTTTCAGAGAAATGCAGGACTAATTTGGGATTATACTTAAATAGAAATTAGGCTACTGTGTAATCACACTTTTTTTCTCAAAGCTGTGAGACTCCATTTGCTGTCTTGACAGTTCTGGGTAAACCAGTTTCTGTAGCCCAGTCATGTACTGCAACCAGTCCCAGCAAGACCTAAGAGGATTCCAAGTGTGAGTGACTTGCAGGTTCATGGAGCTGTCAGATCCATCCTTTCCTTTTTCATCAAGGGTTGTCTGACACTGCACCTCTGCTTTGCTTTTTCTAGACCATGAAGAAAGAACTGTACAAGCACTACACAAGAAGCCAGTGGGGCCAGAATTGCCAGGGGGAGAAGGTGATGAGGCAGGAGGTCCAGAGGAGAAAAGGACCACATGCTAAGGAAA
The DNA here is from genome assembly GCF_965231275.1 of Zosterops lateralis. Classification (NCBI taxonomy): domain Eukaryota; kingdom Metazoa; phylum Chordata; class Aves; order Passeriformes; family Zosteropidae; genus Zosterops; species Zosterops lateralis. The sequence continues at coordinate 26,283,338 of NC_139763.1, forward strand.
CATGTACCAAAGGAAAAATACCAGAGAGCAGAGGAACATGTGCGCTGCAGGAAGGGGATGGAGAAGATCAGGAATGTTAACAGCACTGAAAAATATTTGAGAAAAGGACAGAACTTTTCCTGAGTAAGGAGTAGTGATGGGGTACACCACTGCTGAAGGGAATCCCTGAAGGTATTGCATATGGGAGTTTCAATGTGCCATGTTGGCTTTCTTTTATCCTTTTCAAGAGAGCTTGGTCTGATGGTTTTAAAAGTACCTCAAGCAGTATTAGACTTCACAGCTCCTGAGATGACAATTTCCTTCTTCCATTTTCCTCAACAACTCTTCACCTACATGTGGGCACACCTGCCCTCTGCCCCCACCCAGCCTCAGTATGTGTGTGGACACATGAGCCACCTGTGAGCCCCTCACAGACAGGGAACACTCTGCTCCAGATGCTCTGAAAACTCTGGAGCTTGGAGAATCATGATCATATGTATTGCCCCAGCTCACTTGCACAGCAAGGGAGGGTTCTGCCATCCACCCATTTCTGACTGAACCAGCACTATGTGGAAATGAAAGATGGAGGATCATGTTTCTGCATCAAATGTTCCAACATCATTTGCACAAAATGTATCTCTCTTGATCCACTGCATTCTTCTGAAGACTGTCACAAAAATGGGGCTTCATCCTGTCTTGATGGCCCCATATACCATTTACCTCTCATATTTGGGTTTTTCCACTATAAGCAAGATTTTCTTCAGTGGTATTCATGAGCTGGAAAAAAGAGATATGGAAACAGGAAAAAAAGATTTGTGAAGAGACAGAATTTCATTTTTCACCTGCACTGCTTGAACTGAAATATTTGTACTTACAAACCTGAATAAGTGCTTGACCTTTTCATTGTTTCTTCATTTATTGTTCTCTCAGTTCCGCTTCCCACTCTCTGTGCTACTGCATGTATTTAGGTAGTTGCTCTTCAGTCTGTTTCTTCTTGCTTTGTTGAATTCTGACTCTGCAATCAGATGTTTGTGCAAAAGATCTTACTGCCAGCAGGATGCTGACACAAATTTAGGTGTATGAATGTCCTGTGTCTTCAGTAGGGTCCTTGACTTTACTCTAAAAAAGAAAAAGCCTTAGGTAATAATATATTTTAATTAAATCATGCACAACTCCTTTGGCAAGCACAAGGGAAACTGCACTCTATCTCCACAGCAGTGCTGCATAAAAACAGAGAGCATCTTTTCATACCTCTGTCTTTAATGGCAAGCATCATGAGAAAAATACAAAACCATTTAAAAACCACACTTATACTTTCACCCTGTGAGTGGCTCCTTGTTATGGGGCTTACAATGGATTAGGTTCGTCTTTAAAGAGGAGATAGAAAGATAACTCCTTGAGCACACTGTGAGGTGTGTGAGCTTGTTGTGATAAGGACCTGGTATTAGATGATTGGCATCAAAGATCATGGATGTATTTATAGCACACCAAGCATGATGACAACATGGATGCAGGTTGTCAAAGGAAATCAGTTTCCAGAGAAAGCTAAATATTTAGGGCCCACATTTTCACACATATTTGAGAGCCTGCCTGTGGACTGAGATCAGATCTAGCACAGCTAGAGGCAGAGACTCTTAGGGGTTTTTTGCATAAACTGTAAGCATTTATCCTACCAAGTGACAGGGATGTGGTAACAGGAAGGACTCACAATTAATTAGTAATCTGGATCACCTTCAATCCCTCCTCTTTTACTTCCAGGCCAAGTTGTTGCCATCCAGTTCAGCAGTTCAGCCCTAATCCATCCAATGCACACAGAAGCTGCTTTCTTCACTCCATCTGGGCACCTGCCTACAGGTGCATTGCATTTTTTTAAGAAAAAAAAAAAAATCTGAGGTTTTTTTTTCATTCTATAATTTTCTGAGAAATGTGAAGGAGATAGTAATTTTTCAGTTCTAAAAGATGTTTTTTTACCTTTATACCCAGGCATTGCATTATAACATTTGCTCATGGGAAACACTTTAATCAAAAAATTCCAGAAAGAAAGAAAGAAATACCAGTTCCTTGCCTAAATCAAAGCATCCTTATGGAAACATCCTAATGATTTTTATCATTTTAACTTAGTGCTTTATGACACTTTGTAACGAAGGTAATATATAAAGCTGCCATTCCAAACTGTATTTCTTACACTCTTAGGAATGGGAAAAATAATTCCAGCTGAGTGACCAGAAACCAGAAGGACTAAGCTTACAAAGAGCTAATGAAATCCATTTTGCAATGTAACTCTTAACTCATTGTTAATCAGCTCCACTGATTGCATTCGACTTAACCAGAGGAGTTAACACATACCACTAAATTAGAAGCCGATTACCAGGTAAAAATATGTATTTTCTTAGTATTTGCTGAAGCCTTTTAAAATTTCCTTTTGCTTTAATAATTTTGCTTTATTTTGTTTCCAGACAGTTACAAACTAAAACAGGAGGTTTGTATTTGGCAGTCTAGGTCCTCGCTGTTCCTCGCCTCAGCTTTGCAGTGTTGGTTTGTCCAGCCAGTAGCCAATGAAGTCTGTGTGCTGAACAACTCATGCTGAAGGAGAAGCAGCTGCTCACTGACACCGCACTCTACAGCACACAAATCTTGCACTTCTGCAGAAAGAGAACAAATACTTGCAGAAAACACACACGGAGTTTGATGCTCAAGGGGTATAAGATTAGGTCCAATGTATTGACTAGGGAAATAGCCTGCAGGCCTTAGGCCAGTGAAGGCTGCGTGCCAGTGACTTCATTAGGGCTTTTGCCTATGAAAGGGCTGCCTGTTTGGATCCTGGAAACTTGCATCAATACGTCATTTTGTGTGACTAAAGCAGAATGTGTCCAAAGCACTGGCCAGTTACGGACCTCAATCTGCCTCCATTTGCAGGCAATGTCACTCTTAGGAAAACAGGTTTTGATTTGATCCAGAGGCTCTTTTCAAAAGGACTTTCATCACTGACTTTAACTGACAATGGCACATGCAAAGGGTCCCCATTCTCTGTTTTACCTTCCCACAACAGGCACCAGCAGCTGATCTCCTTCACAGACTTGAATCCCAGAAACCCAAAAATCTTTGCAAATTTCTTTGCATCTTCATGATAAACTTCCACACTCTCCATCCTCACCTCTTGGCAGTGGGGCAACCAGGATGCCAATAACTCCCAGAGTTCCTCAGCTGGGAGGGGAAAGAAGAAGGAATGGGGTGTTGTAGCAGATGCAAAAAGCTCTGCACTTCTGGCAGTATAAAACTATATATTTACATTGCAAAATCCTATGAGATGTAGCTTCAGCTGTTCAAGGGCAAAAGACAGGGAGAATCCAGCAAATAATCTTCTTGAGCTTCAATGCTTTCTGATACAATCAAGACAGTAGGAGTGATAGACTAGTTTGATGGACTTGGTAAAACTGCTTTGGGAATTAAAAGGTTTTGGAATTAAAAGGGAATTCAAAGTGCATCAGTTAGAGGAAGCAAAAAGGAGCAATACCCTAACCCCCTGAACTAGCATTACACACAGGTACCTACAGCATCCTCACTGATGTAGAACAAAACCAAGAAATGCAAGAATGTTGAATTCTTTACTATATGCTAAAAATAATTCTTTTCTCGGGTATATGGCAAATTATCATTCCTCCGTTGCTTTTTTTTTCAGGAACCACTTTTTTTTTTTTTCCAATTTGCTTACTTTCTGAAATTAACTGAAAATATGTGCTTTAGTTGCTTGAAGTAACTGCATAAAAATCATAATTAAAGGACAAATTGAACATGATTATGCTACTAACAAAAGTAGTAGAATTACTTCTGGAGACTTCATCTACAGCTCACACCACAGTAGGTCTAATGATTTCTGAAAATTCATCATTTGTGTCATTATAAACATGCTGTAAATGCCACACATATATAGTTATTACTCTGCTGAATCAATGCTGATATGATCAGCTTACCTTTGACATCAGCATTTCACATATTTCTAGTCATTTCCTCATGGTGACCTCACCAAACATTCTCTAAAGCAGCACTAAGCTATTTGAATGCTTCCCATTCTTTCCACTGTGCAGCCTCAGTCCCAAAATCTCACTCTTTTTCCCCCTGGTCTTCCCTCTCCTCCCCATTCCTTTTTGCTGTGACCCTGTGCACTAAAATTCTGATTTAGCTGCAGTTACCAGTTTCCCTCTTAAAACAGATATTGTCGTAGTGAACGGAAAGGACAAACACACCGCATAAAATCTATTTTTAGCAGATGGTCCCAATTGTACAAACTTTAGCCAGGGTTATTTCTCTCTCCCCCTCTTTTTTTTTTTTTTTCTTTTCCGACCCCATGCCCACCCCCCCGCCCCCCCCCCCCCCAGTTCCTGGGTTGCGCTCCCTTCAATCTTGTCAGCTGTAAAATGGGTCTCTTTTTAACCTATAATGGATCAGTGAGATTAAAGGTGAAGTCATGAATTAGTAGCAGTGACAGCCCAGCACGATGGCCCCGGCAGCAGGGGGTCTCTCTTTGTGCTCGTCCACTCTGACCCCCCGTGCCACTCTCCGCCTGTGGGAACCGGACAAGAAGAATGTCGGGGTGGGGCCGGGGGCCGCCAGCCCCAGCCCCAGCCCGGCCAGCGCCCCCCAACACATTCTTTCCCTGGAAATATTCTGACATCACCCCGTCATACCTCCTTGCCGGCTCCTTCGTTAACTCCTTTATGCCTTGCCGCCGGCAGACAATGGGTCCTGCTGCAGGGAGGAGGAGGAGGGGAGGGAGATATCTTTCCCAGGACAACTTTTTCATAAGCTGTGGACCTAAGGCAAGGGTGGATTTTAAGACTGGGAGGTGGGTGAATTTTCCAAGAGTTGAGCTGTGTGGTTTGAGATATCAGTGTCCGTGACAAAAAACCAAAGTGAAATGCTTCAGTAATGCAGGAAGATTTCTTTGGAGCTTTAAACCTGAATTCCTAGAACAAAACCATCCCTACCATAAACATAGCTTATTCAGTGGCTGCATTTTGCCTTGGGAAGTACATCAAAACTGTTCATTAGAACCTTTGCAAAAGTATGATGCATTTCCAATCTCCTCCATGAAAAACAGTGGTAGGGCAATATTGGAGACAAACACAAAAACCAGGAGCTTCCTCTTGAGAATTCCTTTTTTGGGGAATACCTGAGAGCAGTGGGACAGCAAAAGAGCTACACTTTTCTGCAAAATGTGAAATAGATTGGTCTTCCTATTCATGTCCTCTGAGATAAATTTTGTCCTTACTGAAGTATAAATTTAGTGTTGGCTTCAACCTGTCTTCTAGGATAAGTAGCTAGACTTTTCATAGCCCTTCCCAATGAATGCACTAATTAATCAATTGTAACAGGATTTGTTATCCTGACAGATTTACCCTCTGAATGTACTTTTCTAACACTTTAAAAGCTCTTCTATTGCACCTGCACCAGAGCTTTCCCATCTCATTTCACTTCTCTGAGGGATATAACATGTGCAGGGCTCATCCAAAAAGGAGGGTTCCAGAAAACTTACAGAGGATCTTCCCAACACCATAAGAAGATCACTAAACTCCATTTCACTGAGTGAGAAGTTTCAATTTCATTCTTGTGATATTATAAAGTCTGGTAAGAATCCACTATCTTTGTGCCTTGAAGTTCTCCTGAAGTGGGTCCTAGACATACCCTAACAGAGGCAGGTGGGATTTAGGCCCCTGAAACAGCACAAAGGCATTTTAAGATGTCTAAATTTCATAATTGTAATTCCTGTTTGGAGGCCGTCTAGCCTCAGGGAAACATTACTGTTTGCAGGATTCTTCTATTTTGCTCTAAAAGATGCCAGGACACTTGTTTTTCTGTTCCAAATTAAGTAGTCTGGAAAACAACCCTTCCTTTAACTTACTTTGCAGATACACCTGAGATTCACATGAGGAAATTCTTGATCCAGTTTTGGAGATGAGCATAAGGAAAGAAAAGTATGCGTTACGCCAGATCTCTTTTTGATAGGACCTCATTTTGCCTTTTCTGTGGCTCACTAGACAAAGAACCTGTCAAAGATACAGGGATATTTCCTGTAAAACTAGAACAAATAAACGAATGAATGGCCCAAGGAATGGATGGGGCACACACCATGAGTCTCTTCATCTCTTGAGTAAAGTGTACTCACACAACCTGCATCTGACTGGAAAGCTCATCCCAGCTTGACATCACCCTGTTTAGCCCCAGCCAGCCCCAGCCCACACCACGGGACTGTGGAGGAAGTCATTGCCAAGGGAAAGGAGCAGCTCTGAGGGCTTCAGGAGCAGCAGCAGTCCTGTCTCCAGCCCCGAGCAGCAGCGGGCACCGGCTGGGAGCAGTCAGTGGAGTGTACAGCTGGCACAATCTCAAACAGGTTTCTGACTAGATGAGCTGACAGCATTTCCACATCAGTTCATGTCAGCTGTGCAGTATCCAGTTACACTTTCTGCAGGTCTGCTGGACCTATTTCCCAGAACGGGCTCATCCCTGCCTGGCATGTAGGAGGCTGCAATCCATAACGCTACATTTTGAGGACAAAGAGGAGAGCACATTGGAGTTGTACCTAACTGGCGAGGGAAGGCTGCAGGATGCACATTGCAAAGTGTCGCCTGGCAACAGGCACAGCGAGGCCTGGACCAAATGGGACACCCACAAGCTACCAGTTCCATCCTCTTCCAGATAACACCCTCCAAGCCCAGGGAAGAAGACTTCAGACTGCAACCAGAAAAGGTCTTAGCCAGCTGAGCAAGCTGTCTACCTGATGTGCCAGACCAGGATCTCTGCAAGATGTGTCTGTCCAGTATCCACAATGTTCCTCAATTTCCTTAGGAAACTGCAGATTTAGGCACAATCTTTTTTCTGTCTGAGAGAAATCAAACTCATATCTCACTGAAGGGGTACCAAATCTCTTTATAGTTGCATGTGCTCAGAAGGAAAGGTGGGGACAAGACTGATTTTACCTCTCAGATCTTTCTTTGAAACTTAAGAAAATTACAAGTATCTGCATTCAGTCCTTAGGCTACAGGGTCATGTTCATTCTCTTTAGCATGCCACTGAAAGCAAATGACTAGATGTTCTGTGGCAATGCTCCAGCAAGCAAGCTCCTAGCCAGGCTGCAAACACACTCTGGGAACAGGAGAAAACATCTTTCCACAAAGGAGTGGGACCAGATCCTCATAAACCTCAGGCAAATGCACTGGACAGTAGCTGTCTGTAAAGGATTATATAAAGCCCTGGCCACATCCTACATTTAAAATTGTATTTATTTTTTTAGAAGAACCGTTTTAGCCTCCCATGAGGAGAGGGGTGAGCAAAAGATTGTGCACAGGCAGACAGGGCTGAATCCAGGGGAAGGTGGCTTCAGGAGCACTTCACTCTTACCCTCTCTCTCACCTTGCAGGTTATGGCACGTAGTGTGGGCTGCTTAGGGGTCTCTGAGGATGTAGAGGCAAGGCATAAGGTTCAGGCCCCCACTGTGAGGAGGAGTGGCAGATGGAAAGCAGTTTCTTCCCCTAAGGACTTCAAAGAGCTTTCCTGGAATTTGTTCCTTGCCTCACCCAAACAGAAGAAGGAAGAACAGCATTAAACTTATGGAGCAGTGCTGTTGTCATCAGTCACGATTTTGTGAAATACAGTGTATTTCTTCTTAAAGTCTGGGCTTTTGTATTCTCTCCATGTTAAGGAAACAAGAAAATATATGTCCTCAGGGTCTGGCAAATAGCTCAAAAACAGTCACCTTTCTAATATTAATGTCAGATAGCAAGCAATTAGTAAGTCAATGTTGAAACATACTTCCAAGTACTGTTGTTTAAAAAGCTTATTAAGAATTAATTCTGATTTTGTTAATTTTGAGATTTTAGACCCCCTTTCAGATTTTGTGGTTCTTGACTACTGCCTGTTGAATAATGGAGTCTGAGCATCCTCTGACTTCACCACAGCCAGGAACATAAGTCTCTCCCTTTGGAACTGGAGGAGACTCCCTTCAGGGTTGGGGAAGCCTGGAGCAGGAGAGGAGGTCTTCAGCCAGGAGCTGTGGTGAGTGATTAAGAAGGAGATCACCTCCCAGAGTCATGGTGGCATCAGACACCAGTGTATTTCCCTGAACAGTTGTCCCCTGTACTGTCTGATCTCATGTCCAGTCCAAGAGTTCTGTTCATTCCTCCACAACCCAAAGCCAAGACCCAAGCAGTCCTGGGAACAACTTGATTCTCCTTGGTGGCTCATTAGCAGCTGAAGAGAAAACCCAGTGGGAAGCAATTCAGTACCAAGCAACAGTAATCTCCAATTCCATTTCTATGTGAATTTCCTGGAGGGCTGCAGCTCCCGATTCACTCTTCCTGTTCCACAGGAATGCACTGGTTGGGGGCTAGCACAGAGATTTGGTTCCTTCTTGTGTCTCCTGTGTGCAGCCTCCTCATGCAGCCCAGAATCCACAATGGGGATTCCTGCCTGTGCCAAAGCAATTTCCTGCATCCCTGCTCTTCTCTCACAGAAGACCCTGTCTGTGCACACCAAAGACACTGCCTTGCTTCTTTGCTTGGGCCTGGGCAATTTATAACAACTAGTGAACATAGAGAACATGCGCTTAGGCTGAGCACTGCAAGAAAATAAGAACATACTCCTCTTGTGTCATCTTCTCTGCTCCTGGACACAGCAGCTCCTGCTCTGAGCTCCCTCCGGGCTTATTCCTGCCAGCTGCCCTCTCCTGCCAGCGTGAGGAAGAGCTGTGCAGCCTGCTGGGAGGCATCGGCAGGGCCGGAGCTCTCCCGTGTGCCCCGCAGGCTGTCACTCCCTCCTGTTGCCCAAGGAGGTGTGCAGATGCACTTGTTTATGTGCACACACCTCCTCCTGTGTGTGTGTGCAAGCAGAGCCTGGGGCATTGCTGCTCTCTCTCTGTGCAGGGTGGGTCAGGACAGTGGGGCATTATTTAGTCCTTCCCCTACAGGCTGCCATGGGGAGGGAGAAAGGTGTTACCTGTGCTGGACATGGGGCTAACGTGGACTATCCTAATCTCCATTTTCGCCATTTCCTGTTCCCTGGAAAAAGAGGGAAAGTAAAGCCAATCCTCAACCACTGTGGGGTGTATCTTGCCTTACAGCAAAGCCATGGTTTAATAGCAGCTTTTTATTGAGTCACTCAGGTAGTTTGCTTCTGGAGGAAGGATGGGATTAAACAAAGATTGAAAGGATCAATGCTTCTCTAGTATTTTGCTATCAATCCAGTCCTTGATCTTCAGGAAGAATCTAGCTCTGAACAAAAATATTTGCCAAAAATACAGAAAACCAAAATTTTAATTATTATGTCTCTGCCTGTTTCTCATACTGCTCACTTAGAAAACAACACAATGAAACATTTCATTACCCCTTACTAGCTGCTGAGAAAATTCTGGAGTTACATTGAAACATCAAGCTTTCAGATGACTGCAACTTCTATCAAATACTTCTAAAGACAACCAAAAATGTCTCCATTAGAAATACAAAAACATTTTGTGACCAGTACTCTCCTAGGAAGGTTTATTATAGTTCTAAAGTCAATTCCAGCTCAGTTTGGGTTTTTTTTTCAGATATCTACTAAACTGCATTGTGAGAAAAGTATAAAGAATTTTTTTTTCATTAGATTTTTATTTTAATCACCTAAAAATCATTCTTATGGAAATGAGAAAGACAAAAAGATTCCCCAGGGACTGAGAAACTTCACTGATTTGCATCATTAACACTGAAAAGAACTTGCCTGGAAATGGCCCCTTCACGTTTTCTTTTATTTACATTTCCAGACAAATACAAAATTAATTTCAACAAGAAGGTTTCTTGTAGATTCATATCCCGTTTTGATTAGTCTAGCCATTAAACTGTGAATATAGCTTGCTGCGCTTTGATGGACTGATTTAGTCTTTGTTATACTGGAATTTAATTTTTTTTTAAGTTTTTTGTTGTTGTTGTTGTTGTTTTTCTTTTTTTTTAGTTTTTAGTTTTTACTTAATTTATAAAGGGTTTGCAACATGGGGGCTCTGAGTGATCATTGACTGTATTAACATTCATAATTAACACCAGTAATTATTAAGACGCTTTTGGAACAATTATCATTTGTGGCATGGAATGAGAGAAAACTGACATTCATTTAACAAAACTCTGCAATTTCTGTTTAATGAATCTGCCCAAGCATAACAAAAATGAAAAAACCCCAGAGCACACTAAATATATATTTAAATGCAGACAAATTTCTATGACAAAGTAGTTCTTTCAAGGCTCAAATCAAAATTTTAAACAGTTTACCTTCTTTGTGTCTTCTTAAGAGTTTTACGTAACAAACTTTCAGTGTCATCACTAATAGCAGTTCATGCCAAGGATTACTTTCTTAAAACTGCTACTCAAGCCCGGTGATTTGCAGTACACTTCTTATTACAGGATACATTATGCAGAAACCCTCTGCTATGTGATGGGACATGGCAACCCTGCTGTGAGAATGCCTATCAGCGCTTCTTTTAAGGCCCTTTCTCAATTGTCAGCAAAGTATTTTTTAAGGTTAAAAGGTGTAAAATTATTCTGAAACGCTTTTCTGACCTGTCGCCTATCACTGCAAAAAGCTATAGTTCATTTTTTTCTAAAATTGTATTTTTAAAATGTGGTATTATAAGAGTAAAGCTAGTAAGAAAAATATAGTTTTCTATGCTTTTCATTATATTTTTCATAATTTTTTCAGTACTGATACACATTAAGATTGTGAGTCCCTTTTTATTTCTGATTTTCTTCATTATGATTCTTACTTTCCTGTGAGTCAGTTAAGATGTACAATTAATGAGAAAATAGCAATTACAATACAAATCTTTTAATTTTTTTTTTTTTTTTTTTTTTTTTTTTGATTTTCAAATGAATTCCTGAATCATATTCTCTAATGTAAAAGTCAAATGCAGCAGGGTCATGAAGCATAATCTCATTTTACTGGCATATACAGCTCACAAGATCTGTCATTCTTCAAGTACTACCTGTACTTTGATTGAAACAACAGTGAATATCAGCAGGAAAACTAGAAGAAGGCTTCTATTCTTCAGACTGGTGGCTGGCTTTTGTGGCTTTGCAAGCTGCTTAACTCTAGATTTCCCAGGCTACATGCACGATTCAAGGTCAATGATCCTATAGTTTTAAATCCTGTGCACAAGAGGTTACCATCTCCCATTGTCTGTAGCTTAAGATTTCCAATGGCAGCTAACTATTTATGTGCTGGTAAGATGCTGGAAGGTATCTGAAATCACTTCACACTGTGTTTCATGGACTGCTCTATAGCACAATCTTATCAGACGATACTGGAGAGCTCAGCCCTGCTGTAAAGAAGTGTTGGACATGGAGGGCCTGATTTTCCCATTTGATATATGATAGATGCACACAACAATGTGAATTGCAGCCAGAGCCAAGAAGAGAAGTACAAATAGGTGGTGCAGCTGAAAACAGATGCTGTTCCAGGTTTAGGCATTGAGTTTTGTGGCCTGTAGCAGAACACCAGGGTGATTACACACAAGAATTCATATAGCATAGCACAAGGAGTGACAAAAGCAATAAGAAGGCATTGTAATTTTGCACTCAGGTACCTGGGAGGTTTGTATCAGTCCTTTCCAACATGAACTCACCCTCTTTTCCTGACACCCACCCAAGCAGCCTCCAGAAAGGTTTTTTTCCTGTGTTCTTCAATGCTGTTAGTGGTGAGGTGTGCAAGTTGAGCAACTACTGTGTACTGTGCTGGCATTACCAAAAGGCAGACTGCACATTCTGCTTCACATTGATTTTATCACATCCTCTCTATCTCATCAGCATAAAGTCTCAGCCTGCTTGCTCATACATTGGTAACCAAACAGGAGAACATTGCCATTCATACTCACATAGACGACTGTACCTCATGTTTATTGGACCACAAAGTTATAAACTACATGTTCCCCAGCAAGAAACACTCCAGAAGTCTGCTCTTCAAGAGGCATGGCCTGGCCCAGCATCTCTGGAGGCCCTTCATCCCTGTGTCTATGCAGGATAAGAGCAGGGCTTATCTTCAGCCAGGTCCTGGGTTCAGAAGCAAGTGTTTAGGTCTTGGACATGAGAACAGAGAGTGAGATTTCACATCACAGCACAAAGCACAAGGCAGAGGAGCACATATGCTGTGCTCCAAGGTTGATGACTATCCAGTCAGCAGTGCTTAGATGAGTTTGCAACATCCAGCACATACAGCCCTAAAAATCCTCCCAAAGATGACTGTTTACTGCTATGCAAGATGGAATGATTCCTTCAGACAACAAATCAGCAAATTTCTAAAACTATACCCAAGGATTTAAAATTCTATACTTAGAAGTTGCTAATACAAAGTGCAAATGAGATCACTGTAGTCTAGAACTAAGCATATAAATCTTAGTACTGGACAACTCCAGACAAGATTGTTGCAGGTACCACAGGATGATCTTTTAAGTTAGACCTCAAAAAATATGGTCACTGTATTTCAAAATATATATATGTTTACACAAAGTAAAATAAGTCTTTCCAATTGAACAGTTATTCTTCATTCCCTGTCAGTCTTCCTGCAACCATTCTGAAAGCACAAGAGCCTCCTCTTACTCAGCTCCTTAAAATCCCGCTTTCTTCCACAGGGAGAAATCAAGGGAAATTGTGAAGTGAAACCCACCTTTGACTCTCTCTAGACAATTTGTCCTTGGAGAAGGTAATTTCATGTTCATCCTGAGCATTTTTAGGAATGGCCAGAATCCCAGGCACATCCCAGACATGAAGATATGGAGTGGTCAATGTCATGCTAGCCAGCTCTTTGGGACCAGACTAAGACATTTTTTAAAATTACTTGAAACTTGCCAGACTCTCTTCACAGAGGTCTTGGGTGCAGTAGAATTCATCTGTTTTAACATTTAAAATGAGTCTGTCTGGATTTAAAACAAAGGTCCCTTTTATCGTATTGAAAGGAAATATGCAAATCCAGAGGCATCTCACCCTAAAGTAGATATCTATGATTGGGATTTTATTCCTGGTTGAGGATAAACAATTCACAGACATACAAAACTAATATTTGGGAAATATTTACAAGAAGCTGCTATTGTTCTTCTAAAGTTCTACATTCAATTTCTTCTGCATCCAAATTCCAGCTGTGATCTCCAGATAAGTGAGGAATAATAGGTAAAATTATTGTCTTGGTGTCATTTTAACACTATCTTTACACCTCTTTCCAGGTAATCTTTTCCATGACATTTCCATGACTCAATAGAGGTGATAGGGCAGAAAAAACTTGGAGCAACCTTAGGACAATGAGAAATTTGTTTTTACAGTATTTCAGAGACACTAGCCAAATACCTGCTAAAGGAGGTCCCTATGCAAAATAGGAACCATCCTGAAAATTCTTCTTTTCCAAGGACCCACTGAAGCCAATGGTTGGGTTTTGCAGGAAGTCTGGATTGCAGGCATCTGTGGGAAGTCACGCTCCACACCACAGAATGATTAGGAGGACTTATGTTCACCCATTAAACCCAGAACATGGCTAAGGCCATAATCCCAAATAAACAGAAATCCTGCTGCTAATTGCAGAGACACAGGTTATGGCATTTAATTATTATCAGTTAATGGTAAGGCTGTATTTGCTTGGCCTCTAAGTCAGGATGATGGCCTGGTCATGAAAGAGTTCAAAGCCCTGCAAACCAGCAGCTTGAGGGCAAGGCTGTTCTCCAAAGGTCCAGCTGGAGACCATACCCAGTTGTGCCAGCTTCCCTTGTGGATGGTCATGAATACCAGGGAGTCTGCCAGCAGTGCTGGGGAAAGCTTGCAGATTCAGCAGGATCCTTTGCCTGCACAACTTTCACTGCTTACTTTGCCCAGTCTAACTGAGATATTTGGCATCTGAACTCTTTCTTGCCCAAAGAGAGAGAGGCTACAGATCCAGGTAGCATTTTCTAAAGCAAGGCTTTGGTAGGAAAAAGTGTGATGTGTCTCCAAGAGTTAGCAGGGGCAGGCAGACATGAAGAAAAGAAAGAAAGAAAGTCAGTCACATTCATCAGCAGTGTGTCCAAGACAGATATATGCAAGTATTGTTTCTCAATTTAGAGGTGGAAATTAAATAAATAAATGCCCAAACAAGATAAGAAATTAATGAGACCATTTTAATGTCCAAACAATGAATGTCAAGAGATAAAAATTAGTGGAAATACTAATATTGCAACAATATCCAGACTTTTAAAATTATCTGATTTCATAATCTGAACCGTCATATTTTTGCATAGTAAAATACATTGATTCCAACTCAGTGTTTTTCATATACACTTAGTATGAATATGTTGTTCTTACTTCTTGCACAAGACAGTAAATTTTTCTGTGCACTGTGCAATATAAATAAATATAAAAGACACCACTTTTTTTCTGCTATTTCTTAATTTTGCTACACTGGTTTTTCATTTTCAAGGTTTCCCATACTTTTCAAAAGAACCCTGTATTGCTGAAGTTTTTTTTGCATACTGCACTAGTGAGTAATTGAAACAAAAAAAGCAGCAACTTTGTAATCATTTTTCATAAAAACTATGCACTAAAGTAGTGGGCAAAGTGAAATAAATATTTTAGCCTGCTTTTAAAACTACAGTGGTGTTACATATACATACATACATATGCATGCAAACCATATAGAAATACTTATAAAATACAAAGAAATCAGACGAGGTAACAGCACCCCCTTCTGAGAGTTAGGACCAAAGCTTATGCCCTCAGTCTAAAGCAAATAGGGAGACTTTTTGTCATGGTGCTACAGCTTTTTGACATGCAGCTCCTACTTCATGTTTTGTCCTACTGTGCTAAACTAGAGATATGTATGTACTATTTACTTGGCATTTATCTGCTCCTCACTTTGTCACTGCAAGAATTGCTTGGTTACAAGGCAGCAATTATAATTTGGAGCTAGGAAGTCCACAAAAAAATATTTTCCTCAGCTCACCTGTTCAATTATTCCATGCATAAAATAGCCCTTGAAGTGGCTATTTTGCCATCAGGGGACAGGTGGAGAGAGGTGTGAAGGGCTGGTGCAACTCAGCAGAAATGTAGTTTCTCCCTTCAGCAACTCAGTTTTCCTGGAGTAGAAGCTTCATCTCTTTCAAAATGGGCACAGCTTCCTATTCCCCATGCCCTTTGCCTCCCCAAGTTTGAGGTTAGGGCAGAAAAGGACCAGGAGTTTGTCTCCCCCTTGTAGCAGCAAGGGTTTAAGAAGTGGTATCTGCAACTGGGATCATACCCAGAGCCACTCCCGTTTCACAAGGGCTACAGCAACACTCTTTATGAGCCTCCTTTACCATGTACCTACACCAGAAAACATGGGTTTGGTTCCTCCCTTGGCCTGGCAAAAGGTTGGCTTACCTGCCAAAGAAGGGCATTTCCCACACTCTAATGGAAAAAAACAGACCAAGATGATTTCCTGCTTCATCAATTCTTTTCCAGCAGCAAATTTTCCCTCAAGCAATTTCACCTCAATGGGAATGAGAAGATTATTTCCCCATTTGCTCAACACAACACAAGAAGAGCTCTCGTAAGGCAGCAGAGAGCAGCCCTGTGAGCAGCTCTGTCCCACCACACCAGGGTTTAGTGGCATCAGGACACTGCAGCAGCCCACAGCTCACCAGCCCAGAGACAAAATAAATCATACCAAATAACAGCAATCACACCACAAAATGCTCAGAGAGCAACTGAGAATTATGGTCAGGGTGAAGAGTCAAAAAGATAATGTAACACTGCTCCTCAAATCCCCACTTCTTGAGAACTGATTTGTGGTATCCCTCAGCATATCCTACTCTGGATAAATAGTAGTTTTCATAGGCAGTACTACAAAAAAATGCCGTAGAGTTTACAACAAAGCAGCAAAGCAGCTACGGGAATAGCAGAAGGTTATTTACTCCTTTTTTATTATTTATTTTTTTTATTATTATTTTTTTTAGCTGCAAAAGAAAGAAATGTGTTTGATGGAAGGTGCTAGAGTAGAGGAAAATAGTGAAGGATGCAACTTAAAGCAGAGAAATCCACATGACACTGAGCTATGTATAATTTACCATGACAAATCAGTGCTCTAGCAGAAAGAGAGTCACAGCATGTGAAAAAAATTAGCACAAGCTGAAGATATGATAGACACCATTTTCTACTTGTAGTGCTAGGGAAAAAAAAAAAAAAAGTAAAAATTAAGCCAAACAAATAGAAAAAAAATTAAGTAATACTGAAAGGGAAAAAGGTTCTACCAGGACATATACAAAGGTACGTACCACAGAAATGCAACATCAGAATACCATAGCATCATAAGAAAAATATCACAGCTGAAAAACTATTAAAGCACACAAAAATTTATGTGAGAATGATGAATCTGTTGGAATAGCCTCCAGCAGACTTTTTTGCAGCCCAAAACCTATAACAAACATTATGCCAAGGTAACTATGAATAGAGTTACTGAGATAAGAACTTATAAAGTGATTACAGTCCATAAAAGTGGATATACCTGAAGCCCAGACTACAGTGGTACTTAGTACTTGGTTTTGGCTCAATGTTGTTACATGTAGGGCTTTGGCATGTGAAGAACAGCCACCAGTACACTCAGAGAGAGTGGAAAAATGAAGCTGATTTGGGGGAAAGAGTTCAAAGCATACCTACAGACTTGGGATCTTTCAGGTCATGAATAGCAAGCTCCCAAGCCTATATTCCCAATAAGACATATGCACAGATCAAGATGATCATAAATTCATACAGAAAATAAAATACAGGAACATAAATGGACAAGCATTTTTATTTTGCTATAGTTTTTTAAAAATTACCACTGGTAAAACAGGAGTCATGGGAAGGGTAAATGGCTTCTCCTGGGAACATAAGGGAGGTTGCAGAGAACCTCTGACCTGGAAATCCCATGCTGAGCAGGATCATCAAGAGCAAAGAAGAGCTTTTCCTTGCTCTCTTCAGGCACTGACAGTCATCCCCAGAAGGAGATTGTATTATTGTGCCTGGAAGAAGGGCACACTCATGCACTCCCATTGCAGCTCAGGTATTGAGATCCCTGAGCTGGCCCCTTTGAGAGTCCACTTGATTCAGAAGCATTTAAGCTTTACTGCCAGCCAAGTCCATTTACCCTTTTCATCTCTAACAGCTCCTGCCCCACTGAGTCTCTGGGAGGGCTGGGCACATCTGACTCTTCAGCCCCTGTAGCATGGGATCTGACCTCCTGCTTCCCCCATTGTGGCTGGGAGTCAGGGGATTACCTGGGCATAAACTGGAACGCCTCTGTTGCACCAAGAAAATGTTTCACAGAATCACCTGTAAATAAAAATGGCACCTCACCAGCCACAAAAAGAATACATTAAAACAAACAGTATTATTACTTGAGGTGAGAAAAAGAGACAAACCCCTTGTATGGTCCTTAATCTGTATGCCTAGCCCAAAAAAGTCTACTGGATTAGATTTGGAGTGGAAACTAAGACAGGACTTTGAAAGATGACAGATTCTGTGATGAAATAGGAAGTTGTCATGCAAGAAAGGAGACTCTGCAATTTTCCTTTCATACTATTTTTTTACATTTCTGTCATAGTTCTCCTAATCTTTTGGAACACTTGGAAGCTTAAAATTTCCATTGACTAATTCAAAGAAAAAAATGTCCATTCAGTATCAGTCATCTGAGTTTTCTTTGAAGTTACTGTCAAAGATGCCTACACCTTGAGAGATGGACTTTGTGAAAAGACTTTGAACCAATCACAGCAAAAGTAATCATACTGGAAAGGATGCAGAGGCTAAGGACCTGCCCCTTAATAAAGGTTGGAGGCTATCTATGGAAGTGTAAAAAATATGGTCTAAAGAACACAAAAGCACGAATCTATTTGGTAATTATAATCCAAGCAGTTATTCTGACGAGCATGGAATTTGAAGTGTTGCAGTAGTCTGTAGAAAAGTTGAGAGAGGGTGTCCTGGTTTAGGGCAAATTTGGGAGGAAACCTCCAAATGGGTTTCCTCTGGAGAGCAAATCCAAACGGGCCCTCCCCCCAGCTGGTCTGGGAAAAAAAACTTCCTCAGAGAAATGTGGAAAAAACTATTTGTTTAACAAACAAAATGCCCACAAGCATAAGGAATGAATATTATGAAACAATAAAACCTCTTTCCACTCCAAAGAGAGATGGTAAAACTGAGAGAAGTCCTTGCTGGGAGTTAGCTCAGCTCCCTCAGTCCCTTATCAGTCCCAGTCCCTTTGGTGCTGGAAAATGCTGAGGTCCAGGCCTGATGGGCCACAGGAGCAGCTCCTGGTGCTCCTCTGGGTTTCTCAGTCCAGAGCAGATTTAAACAGTCCCAAGAAAAAGGAACAGTCCAGGAAGCTTCTTTGCCTCAGCTAGCTAGACTAACTGAAAGGAAAAAAAACCTCTGTCTGTCTGCTGTCTGTGCATCCAACAAACACACAGTCCCGGGGAAGAAGAAAAAAAAATGCAGAGGAGTGAACACTGTTTTTAAAAACAGTGAGCCCTTCTTCTTTCCCTGCTTCACTCTCAGAACCAGTCTTACAGGTACAGAACACAACATACAGCACACACAGAACAGACGATTGGGGATACAGGCATCATAACATCATCCTAGGACACAAGGTTTGGAACATCATCAACTCTAGGACAAACTGTGTACATCTGCTTGGCAATAAATATTCAAAGATCAACCAACCTAAGCAGTAAGTTACAACAAAGTACTTCCTTTATGGGAAAGTATTAACATCACCCTCAAAAATTAAAACAAAAATTCTATCTCACTAGGCTAAAAAAAACCTGCTTTTGAATTTTGGGAGGGAATATAATGCTACACAAAACCAAGGAACAATCAAGATGCTAAAGTATCATATAAATGGGGTACAAATGATGGGAGTGACTGAAAGCCCAACAAAGAACTGTCACCCCTGCAGGTGACTGTGGTGGCACAGTGAAGCCAACCCCATGGTAATTGCCCTCTTAGTGGCCACAAACTGCTGATGGAAACAGGCAATGCAAGCCACCATCTCACTCAGGGCTGGAGAGACACAGACAAATGTAAGCAAGGTTACAGCAGCTTAACAAGCCTGTGTCTCTCAGCTGAGACAGCAGCTGGTGCAGCCCCCCAAAGGACACTGAAATGCTCCAGCCTTCAGCAGGACAGCACATGCTTGCTACAGGCTGATGTTTTCAGCCAAGAGCCTGACCAGATGTGTTTTGGAGAGCATCCAAGGAACGTACACAGATGAAATCCTTAGCCCTGTCTCTTGTGTGCTACCAGGTACACAAGAGGTACAATCAATGCAATACAAACATATTGTTATGAAAGGATCTCACCGGACAGACATAGGAGAGATCGAGTCCCTGCTGGCCAGAAGGAAGGAAAGCCCAGGTCTGCTGTGGGAGGCTCTCATGAATCAGTGTGTGCCAGGCCCTGGGGCTCCCTCCTTACTCTGTTGATATGCTGTCACACCAAGCTGAAGTGGCTCAGCTGGATCCAGCACCTCTTGATAATCAGTGAACATATATGTGGCACTGAATGGAGGCACAGCATTGCCTCTTCCAGTGCTAGCAGGACTCTTCCCTGCTCCAGCCCCTCTGCTCAGCACGACAGCACATCAGCAGGCCACGCTGAGAGAAGAAACAACATGAGGCACAAAGGAGCAACGCTAACAGAAGCAGGGGGATATGGCAAAGGAGAGCTGAAAGCCCATGAGCAAAGAGGAGAGAGAAGGAAGGAAAAATTAGGTTGATGAGCATCTGAATGAAGACTTTATAGGGGGGGAAAAGGCAATGTATTTCTGTGCTTGCACTTTTCCCTTTACACAGGAAAAGCAAGAAACAGAAATTATGGTTTTTATACTGTTCATGATGAAATTCAGACAGGAAATAGAAAAGAGATTCAAAGGCAGAGCTCAGAGAGCTCCCACTCCCAGGCTGCTAGGCCAGTAATTTTCAAGCTGTGGTCCATTGTGACTTGCACCGCCAGGCTGTGTTTACCCTGTGACTTAGTGCCAGCAGTACTGCTGGATAAGGCCTTTCAGCAAATCAGCATCAAATCCTATTTTCAAAGACTTAAAACAAAAACAACATCAAAAAACCAAAAGCCTCATTTAAAAATTTTGCTCTGTACAAAACCTTGTTGTGATATTCTACATTCTGGACAATTCCTCCACCAACTTTTAAATGAGCATATTTGGGCATTATAAGATGTCTATTTTGTGTGGATTTTGTGAGCATTGTGAAATATATACGGTTTCAAAGCTTATCAATTGGCTAAGAATGTACATCTTGTGCAGGAACAGAAAGGAGACCCACACAATCTAAACAATGACATTTAACTTGAATGAGAAATAAATTTGAAATTACCATGGCTTTTCAGCACTCATACTCCACCCTGCTTAGGTGGTTTTGAGAAAAGCACTGCTGGGGCACTAAAGAACGCAGCCATGAAGCTCAGTATCAGCCACACAAAGCCTGATGTTGGCACAGATAACTTCTACTTCTTTGCCACTGTGACATTGATACCTGCTAAATGTTCATAAACTCCTTTGGCTCACAAGAATAGAAAGGAATATTTAAAAATCTAGAGAGAATGGAAATTCCTGGTTACCCTGAACACAAAAAGACTAGTGCAAACTCTGGAAAAACCCAGGCAAAAACTTTTTCTCAAATGGCTAAACCAGAAGTTAGAACAGTTGGCTCAGGCTGCAGTTTTGCTGCTAAAATGGCAAATGTCCTTTCCCTTGTCTGGTGTTCTGTTCCATGACCTTTTAACAGTTTCCTCTCTTTCACTCTCTCAAGCTCAATGCTTTTATTATATACTTCCAAATTAACCTTATGTCCTTCAGTGTTTCTCTTGCCCCTCTCATCCCAGTGATTTTGTCCCCTTGCCGGCTGGGATGTCAGCCTTGGTTTGACCTCCTACCACAGTAACTGCTTTTTCCTCTAGGCAGTCTCCAAGTGAGCTGATTTTTAAGGTTTCTATTTATTTCTCTTTTAAATCACCTCCCAGTCCCTCTCTGTCACAGCAGTTATAAGAAATAAACCAGTGATAAATGGTAGGGATAAAGGGCTCTTGATAAAATGAAACTAGATGAACTGAAGTGTGTTGGAAGGTACATTGCTGGTTTCTTTCTCCCATATCTACCATTTACAACCCACTTCTCAGAGCAGAAATTAGAGACTAAACATAGTATTTCATCCAGTTCCAGAGTACACTGGCAAGGGCAGTACAGCAAATACACCAATAAAGGTCACTTCAATCACCCACAGAGAAGTTACTAATGGGCATGTATATAGTCATGCTATGCAATGCTGAAAGTTTTTTTTATGGCAAAGCATAGTCCAGGAGTAAACTACTCATCTCTTCTGAAAGGCCACAATTCAATGTTCTGGTGCGCCCACTTGCATCAGAGAGAGGAGCACCAGTGAACAGCAAGCATCATTTCTTTGGACGCAGATGTGTGCTTGAGAACTCCAGACCCCACAAGACACATCAGAAAGCTAAAGAAGCCCAACTTTAAGCAAACCAGCTACTTACCTCTAGGATTAAAAACTGTGATACAAAGACAGCAACAACAATTGATTTCCTATATCCATGATCAGTGGCTACGTTCAGTTAACTCAGAAGTGTGCTGGGGTAGCAGAGCACATGCAAATAGTGGGGTATTAAATATTCTGCAAGAATATTATTACTGAGAGGGCACCAGTAAAAGTCACAGTGTGAATATTTTTGCCCTATTACTGCATCTTCTGACTTTCCAGATGCCTTTGTCTTTTCTGTAGTCTCTCCTAAATGAAGAAGCAAAGCATATGTGTAAGAGGATGCATTTCCAAGAACCCTTAGGAAAATCATAATACAATACCAGGAATACAACTTCAGCAGGCACATGAGCTCTGTTCTCCCCTGGCTGTGGTAGTTACACTTCTGAGCCTGCATTTCTTGCCTGGAACAGCAGTCACTTTGCTATCTGTCCAGCCAGCATCCTTTTGTTGATCAGTGAAGTTTTGGCACTGCAGATGTGATAAGAATAAAAACATTTAAGCAATCACTTAATCTAACAAATATGTTAAATATAGTGAGACAATGCCCACTGCTTTCATTGGCACCAGACATAAATCTCAGAGAAAATTGCACAGATGCAATCAGAGTTGAACACGAGAAGTGTTTGGCACATTTGAGCTCTGCTACCCTGAAGATAAGACTTGAAAAAAGGACAGGCTGCCTATCAATACCTTCACAGAGCACAACCTTTTGAGCTCATTACATTCCCACCACAATACTTTTTTCCCCCCTAGGAGTGTCTTTAAACATACATGCCCGTTTTTCTATCCTGAGATATATTTTTTAACATCCTTCTGATAACTTTCTCCAGCTTTGGGTTATTAGTGAGCTACTTAATTATAGCTAACACTTTCCAACACTACTCAAAATCCCTGCCAATACAGAAAGCTGTTTATAAAAAAAAGCACTTTTAATAAAATATTTGTAATAAAGCACTTGTCAGCTGTTTGCAGCTGCCCCTCACAGTCAAGTCTTACTAATGAAAGGTAGGAAACAACTTCCTGGAGGAGACTGCTCCAATTTTTTCAATTCAAGATTTTCAATTAAAGCAAAGCTGTTTCATACTGTAATGGCTGAGTGGCGTCTCCAAATTGAACGCAATGACTCTTTAGGGAATAGTTGAATTTTCCAGGCAATTTGTTTTATTAGAAATCCTCCTAAATTTTATAGACATTTGTAAAAAATAAATTTTTGAGAATAGACCTTGTTTTCTACCTCACATTTTTATGTTTTTCTCATGATAAAACCATTTTTTCAATTTGCAAGTATGTTTTTTCTCTCATTCAAAGTAAGAGTAAGAGAATTTCTTGAAGCTAATTCAAGTTGAATTTTTAATGCATTTTAGGTAAATCCTATTCAGCTTGCCTGTATGCTTTTCCTCTTCAGAATTAAAGTTGCCCTGATTTAAAATAATTTTCAACCATCACAGCAGGAAATAAATGAAACTAAAAACAAAAACCCTTTGAATTTTTAATGAGAATGTATACATAAGTTTTTTAATATTATTTAGCTAATCTCCTTAAATTTCATACCTCTATTAATTCACAAGATATCTTCTGAGTGATTAGAACAAGACTATTCTTAGATTGTTAAAAAAAATGCTCAACTGTTAGTATCAATTCAGAGTTAAAAAGACAGTTCAATAGCCTTAAGACAAGGTGAGAAACCTCAACTTCTCTTACAGCTCCAGAAACAGCACATTTGGTGCTTCCATACAGCACATGCCTCCACTCCTCTCTGGTTAAAAGCCAAGGGTCTTTCAATATTTGAACTGTTGCTACCACAAGACACGAAGGAGCCAGTGATGAAAGCCACCAAGTCTGCTTAAGTTTCAAGAGATGTTTGGACAATGCTCTCAGGCATATGGTGTGATCCTTGGGGTTATCTTGTGCAGGGCCAGAAGTTGGACTCAACAATCCTTGTAGATCCCTTCCAAATCAGGATACTCAGTGATTCACTGACGATTGTCTGATACAAAAATATTATGGTTTTTTGCCTTGAAGTTGCAGTGATACCTCAATATGACTTCATGAAGTGTTGTGTGAATTGATCTGTCAAGACTGGAAATGCCTTTGTTGGTTTTAAATTGCTTAATTACAGAGTAAGAAAACGCTTCAGCTCATTTTTCTCATTTTGAACCCAGAAATGTCTCCTAGTTCCCACATTTAGCTGTGGTCCTCAACTCCAAATCCAGGACAGGCGAGGATCCGGCTTATAGCATCCCCTTTAGCTCAGTTGCTCACTCCAGTCCTCTTGTCTTCATGGACAAAACCAAGGATCACAGACTGGAAAGAGCTGGGCCATATCTCAGCATAATCCAGACAACTGGGGTGCCAGAGAAGCGGACGTGATGCAGAATTATTGAGGCAAAATCACAGACACCACCACTGGAAGGATGAAGGAGGATTTCTCTAAATCTGATTCACACCCAATTCAAGTTCCATGGAAGACCAAGAGCCCAGGTATGAGAGAGCAGGTTTATAAAAACCCTTCACAGGAGGTGGATGAAGAGGGCCATTATTTCCATAATGATATGGCTGGCATAGATAAGAAACATGCAGGGATGAGACCAGCCAGGCCAATAGGAAGTTGCACACAGTGACCCCACAGGAACCAGAATATTGATCTCTCCCAGCTGGTCAGATGATTGCTGGGGTGTGGTGTGTCTTTTGGGAACCTGTGTCCCATTTTCTGGCCCGCCCTGGCACCGGAGCTGCAGTGAAAGGTTCAGTTCTGTACACTGTGATATGTCCCAGATCCCATGGGATCTTGCCTTCGGCAGAAGCGTGAGCAATTGCAAAGAAGAAGAGAGGACTCTTGTGAGAAATTCAACTGGGGTTTATTAAGCCCTTGCGGACTTGTACACACCCAGGGAGAGAACGCACAAAAGTGGGTTTTCTCCCTTGTCCCGTACATTAAGTATGGGGGTGGGGAAAGGGGAAGGGGACAGCCTGGAACCAATCCAGAGGGTGGGGGGAGTGACCCAGAACATACCTGACAAGCAACAGAACCAATCAATACATTAAAGGGGGAGGGGGGAGAACCGGGACCCTGCCAGTCACTCAACATCCTCAGGAGAATTTTCCAGACTTCAGGGTGAGGCTGTCAAGTGATGGACAGGACCCATAATTGTGATTGACACCAGACAATCACTCAGGGGAAACCAAGGTTTTAACATGGGATACATGGAACAAACCATTGTAAAACAAAGAACAGATGCATACTGGTAAACAGATGAACAGATGAAACTGGTAAAACCCAAAAACACACCACAACAGATGATGAGGGAAAGATTGCTGCAGCACTGCTAACTAAGCCTGAGGTAGAGGGGTTTTGACCTCAGAGTTTGGAAGAACTTGACAGAGCTCAGGAAAGTAGATGAGAGTGAACACAAACACTTTTTCCATGTGCCACACTTAGAAGTATAAACTGACCTTGCCACTAAGACAAAGGTTTACACAGACCTGCAGATACATGACAGTAGCTCTGCTATGGCTTTGGAGGCCTAGGACCATCCCAGACACCATGGAACAACTTGCAGGAAGGTTTGGTTTTCCATTGAACTGATGTATCTTGAGAAGAAAAACCTTGTGTTGATACAGACACGTCTGCCTAATATTGACAGATTTCAATGGTGGGTTATACACTTAGGAGATGACTGTTGACACCACAGTCTTCACCTCCTAAGATCCCATGTGAGAATATAGTCAGGGAAAAATTATTTGGCCATTTTGAAGGCACATCCTCTACACCAGCATGGAAAATGCACCATCTGAGAAACCCAAACAACTGAGAGCTGGGAAGGCTCAGAGTTGCCTCCAAGTCACTGACTTAAGTTAAGTGTGAGACCTTCAGATGTGCCATTGCACTGCCCTGCTCCAGAGTTCAGCCCTTGCCCAGCACAAAACAATTTGTTCAATTTTCAGAGTTACATTGCCCTTCATTAAACTTAAAGAATGACCTTATAGGAAGGAAGGCTCCTACTTTGCTCCTCACTTACACAGCAGTGAAAGAACTGCTACAACTGGTCCCCAAAACACAGAGTGGTTTTTTTTCCATTGTTTAAATGAAATGTTGAAACTAGGCAGGAAATCTCCCAAAGTTTAGCACACAGGGTAAAAACTGTATTCTAGGGATTTCAAAGCACTTATATTAGGTTGTAGGTAAGTGGGCTCAAAGTTAGCATGAGTGACAGATCCAGAACACAAGACAGGTTTAATGTTATCCACAAATAAACACATCTACATCGGCAAGTTCAGCCAATAAAGGCTATAAAACTACTGGGTAGAAGGTTGTATACTCCTAGAGTACCACTTCTAAATATTGTCCTTCAATTTAGCATGCCTGAAGCCTGTGAGGCCAGAAGTGCAGAAATGTAAAATCTCCACAAAATTCTTCTCCACAAAATTATTTTCTCTCATGTTTTGCCAGGTTTAGAAAGCCAGAGAAAGGGATAAAAACTCGGGGCAAACAAAGTTCTGAATAAAAAGAAGACAGTCTGAAACTTCTGGAGAGTTACTGGAAAAGAAGCTTACTGACATCTTTCCATCAAATTTCAAAAATGCTGGATAAAGTGTCATGCAGTCCCCAGCCTGGGATACAATCTCTTTGAAATCTGTGGGCAATATCACAAATATGAGCTTGGGTATGCCTAGCATGTACCATTGCACACAAGTTTTGTGAGCAGATACAAACATGGAAGTTCACACAATAATTAAATAAACAGAGAGCAGAGTAGCTGGGAAGATTCCAAACACCACATCTTATATCCTTAATCACCCTGCAAACACATTTCAGATTATTCTGTTTTTATTAGTTTCATGTTAAAATGCAAATCACATACTTATAGTTTTAATGACACAATAAAATAGAAAATAATTTTTGGCATAAAGATCTACTGAATAGATTTCTCCCCCACCAAACTGGCTTGTCCGATACATCCTCTGCTCAGTTTTAGTTCCTTTTCTACATAGCAGCTCTTTTGGTAGGACGCCAAAGCCTGTCAATTAACAGTAAGCCTATCCCTTATGAACAGAAGCAGGGACTGTGATCATGTTCAACTAAGATCAAGGATTAGTAAATCAGCATGGCACCAGATTGCAGGCACTATTTAAACCCCACAAGCCTACAAGCCTCTGCAGCAATATTATATTCCATCTGGACGTGGAGAACAAAATCTCATAGTTACAGGGGAACTCACTTTTTACCTTTCCTGTGCAGGCAATTACAAGTCAACTTAAAATGAGCCCTGATTTAATCATGTTGGCTCTCTCAAATGCCAGTTAGGAAATAACCCCATGCTGTCACCACTGGTATCTTATCAAGGACTTTCCATCAAAGTACACGTATTTCATTACACCTACTATAAATTATAGAAGACTGCATTTTTTACAAGCAAACCAAATATTGCACCAAAACTGGCACAAAGGTTTATTTTTAGAGCTTGAAGAAGTGTAATGCTGTCTCCTCCCTTTTCTGGCACACAGGGCTGTTTCTGCCACTTGCTGCAGAATCAGACACACTGCACATGGTGAAATGTTTCATTTACTTGATAAACAGAGTTTGAGGTCAGAGTTTTGCCAGAAAATGGCCACCCAGTATAGTGTACATCCCATGTTCCCTATAATCATTCTCTCCCTCAGGGATTTTTAGGTTTTTTTTTTCCTCCTTAAGAAAGGCACAGGTTTCTTTTATTCCAGATCAAGTGTCAAGAGAAAGAACTGAGATGTTTGCTGCCAGGTAAAATACAAAGTCATGGAGGTCCAGGGGGATCTCATTCCACAAATCTACTGCCAAGTTGAAAACAAATGATATTATCAGAAAAGAATCACAGAAAGCAAGCCTTGCTCAAAGAAAAAAGTCTTTATTAACCTCTCTTTGAAATTACCTGAAAGCAAAGCCAAAGAACAATGAGGGAGAGTGACCTGCCTCACCACCACTGCTCCCACCAACCATCCTCAGCTGGAGCAATGCCTCGTGCAGTGCCAGACTGCTGGTGTCAAAACACTGATAGCTCTGCAGCCAGAGAAGGCACTTGGGCCTTTAGGCAGAGGTTTTGCTTTAACATTGCCTCCCTTGCTGAGCAATAATTTCCTATATCTGAAAATTAAAAGAGAAGAAAGCTGATGCTATTAATTTCAGCCTTGATGTCTTTGACTTCTTGTTTCTATGACAAGTATCATGTAAGGAGGGACTGAAGCCACCTGCTGAGAGGTCCTAATCCAGGGCCCAAGAGGTGTCTTGTGAATTGAACTACATCTGTTTTAGAGCAGCACATGAGGTATTTCTACACACTGGGACCCCAGAATCTGTCAGTTCTTGGTCTTGATGGCTTCTGCAGCCACTTTTCCATACCATACTGAGATGAAAGCTTGGCAGCAGCCAGTCCCTCTCCTCCCTCCCTCTTGTCCAGTTTCCTGGTGAAAGGCAGACATGCACCCAGGAGTGCCCCATGGCACTGCCCAGACAGATGTCATTTGGCATCAGCAGAGGATCACAACATAAGAGATGTGTGTCCAGGCATACCGTGTATATTTGCACTTTTGTTTGGGACTCATCTGTCCTAACCTAATAGATTTGATAGTTCAATGTCTGTCCCTAAGCTAGCCACAATTGGTTGCTTGTGTAATCAGAAAAGAGAAAGAAGCATTTTGAAGGTGTGATTAATGCCATCCTAAAGTGGATGCCAAAATTGTGGTCAAATTCTCTTCCAATTAATATAAAAGCAGTAAGAGAGACGAGTGCACACAGACATTTATTCTGTGGATATCTAAAGACAGTAGATACAAGTTTTAGTCTTTCTGACTCAGCAGCATGGCCCCTTTGCTGAACACCTGGAGTTTACTGGGATGACAGTGATTTAAAGTCATTGTCCTATTAAGGACAACAATTAATCTGAGACTCTAAATAATATAAACTTAATGTCACTTCCACATGGCACACAGACCCTGAAACAAAGGATGGAGCCTGCAGATTTCTGCAATTCACTTCAGGACATACTAAGCAGACCCAGCTGGTTTTGACCTCTTTAACAAGTATCCCACCAAAAGCAATTTGCAAATCAGGTTTCCTCCTCCCTCAGAGTGCTCAATTCAGAAATCCCTCTTACTCAGGACTTCCCTGTGGGCAACATGGCTATCAGCATGGATATTAAGCATCAATCATCTTTTTGCACATCTGCTGTAAAGGAATTTCTTTTATTTAAATGCTTACGAGAAGGAAGGGCTGTAAACCTCTCAATTTCTATATTAAAAGCCTTCTAAATTATGTTGCCAGTCATCCTTCATGGAAGAGCCATTGAAATCCCTATGCATAGCAGTGTTTCTTCTAGTGACAAATCTTCTATTTCCAGCGATGAAGGCACAAGCTTCTTATTTATAAATACAACTTTCAGTGTAAATTTAAGTCCAAGTAGCCTAGGAACAGCTAGCATATTCTTGAGTACTTTTATGAAAATGTCACATAAATCATGGTGGAAGTACTGAGTTTTGTTTAAGAGAATTGTGTCTCGTGTCTGTCATGACAGAGGGACTATTTTAGAAGAGCTTTCTTAAAAATCAAGAATTTTAATTTAATCAATACCTGAAGTTCACTAAAGAGAAAAGAGTTGCTATGCAAATGAATTATTTCTAGTGATACTATCCGGTTTGTCGCTTTAAACTTGCAAGAAAAAAATAGTTTGTTTCAATTGATGCTTAAGCTACGTAATTGCTCAGATGGACATTTATTGGCTTGCCTGGTGTCTGATGGTCTCTGAACAGCTAAGTAAGAGAAAGGAAATGAACAGGCTGCAGAAGTTCTGATTGTGAAACAATTGCTCTTTGGAAGTGTTACCATGCCAAGTGAAAATACAAGAACTGAATGTAATTTGGCATTGCTAGAACTTGTTAGTGCTTTTTCTTCTCTTAGCAGTATCCTCATGTGACAGGATTTGGTTATGAGGAAACTCCTAGAGCAATGCTCTATCAGGTCCATAAGGACTTTCAAAGCCTTTCTAAAAAGAGGGAGGAGAGATGGCAAAGGGAATGAAGATCTACAGGAAAAATACAACGAAGCCTGGTGTAGCTTTCCCAGTTCCCTTTAAAGCCAAGATGTAAATGCCAAAAGCTCCTCTGTGTCCTTAAAT
Source organism: Zosterops lateralis (assembly GCF_965231275.1). Lineage (NCBI taxonomy): Eukaryota > Metazoa > Chordata > Aves > Passeriformes > Zosteropidae > Zosterops > Zosterops lateralis. The sequence continues at coordinate 26,313,005 of NC_139763.1, forward strand.
TCTCAAACTATGAAGTAAACATACACAACCCTTTTTTTTACCCCAACCGTGCAGAAAAACCTTTCTATTGCTGAATTCTATTTATCTGTCTCAGTAGAAGACATAAAACAAGTTTTAAAAAGCATCCATTGCCAAACACAATGTATTTTCAGCAGAAATTTATCATTATATTTGTTAACTAGAGGCTGAAATAATAAATAATCACTAATGCTATCAGCCGATGGGTAGCATTTGTGTCAAACAGCAAAAGCTACTAACAAGCAGTACTTGGGGCTTTTATCCAAACAAAAAATCCCCACAGGTTTTAGGATGTTTTTTCCTGCCGATCTTCCGCTGAGCTTATCAAGCTGAGCAGTCATGGAATCAATCTCACTGAGGAGCCGCAATTTCTCCCCAATTCATGAAGCTTAAAATCACAGCTTTGGCAGCAGCCCTCCCACCCATCCACAGCTTTCATGGATCCAGATATAATGTAATTTTATTTTTATCCTGTATGGTTTTACATGAAAACTCAGAAATACATTTGCACCATTACATAGTGTCTATGAAAGCAGCAGGAAAGCAAATTCTGCATTTGCAAGTTCAGTGAGATCTTTCAAATACTCCAGTCATTAATGCCTTTTAGGGGGCAGGAGGAAGAAAGAAAGAAAGGACCTTTTTTCATTGTGGGTAGATGACAAAATGATTTGATATACCTTCTACTCTGGTGTTGATTCCCTTATCTTGATGGACTATTTATACAGCCATAAAACCACAGGACTGCTGAAATCCTGGTTATACCCCTGTCCTCTAAGCCCAAGGAAGCTCAAGCACCCCAAATTCTTTTTAATGGATGTTGGTCTAATACGCTTTTAATACCTCCAGTAATAATGAAGTCTCCCAGTGTTATTCCAGTATTTCTGCTTCCACATTTGGCAGGTTTTGCCTGTGTCTGATCTGAATTTGTATTTGATGCAGTGTAAGTCTGGGTTTCTCTCCCATTCTTAGACAAGAACGGTTTAGTCCATCCCTGCTGCAGCCTTTCATGTACTTAAAAACCCACCATGTCACACCTCAGTATTCACTCAGATAGTGCAAGCAAGCTTGAGATACTGTTTTCTGGAGCTCTGATAATTTTCACTGTTGCCCCTCCAACTACTCTTCCTAGAATGTGACACCCCAAACTGGACACAGCATTTCATACAAGGCCTTACTAATACAGAGCAGAAGAGGAGAACTGGACACAACACATGCTATATTGCTATTTATATTCCCAGCTTTTTCAGTTTATGTCCTATTTGCCAGGTACATTTGAATTCCATTCCTGGACCAGCATGCTGGCACCCCCTCTCAAATTTTTGCTTATTTGCAAATGCATTGAACGCAGTTGCTATGCTATGATTTAGGCTGTTAATGATAACTGACCCAGATCACTGACATTTAGCTGCTCTTTTTCAGTGTAGTGAAACATGTCATTTTAGGGTAGGGAAAACCAGAAAATATTATTTTCTTTTTTAATCTCTGAGTACGCACGTTTTGGTACTGTTGTTTGTAATGGGACAACCTACAGAAAGCCTGCATTTTTTATATTCCAAGATCTTAATCCAATTTCAGTGCATATACACTTGAAACCTGGATTTTGTTATATAGAGTGGTTTGGGAGTTTTTTCTGCTCTTTGTTTCACTTTGCTTTTTCTCAGCACAGAATGAATATGATCAAAGGAAATAGTCACCAAGGTGAAAGAACGACTTGTTACAAGACACCTGAAAATTGCTTGTTAAGACTAATGTTTTCTCATTAAATATATTCAAGGCTAGGAATACGCAACCTTATTCTACCAGGATACTATGTGCAATAGCTGAGCAAGAGAGCAAATACCATAAAAAATTAAAACCACCCCAGCATTATTCTTCCGCAAACTATGAGAGAAGATTATTCTCTAATAATTCAAATAGCTGCTTGGGAAGAAACCTGCCATAACAAGATTATTTGTAGGGAAACTAAATGCTTGAATAAATCTGGGTTAGTTTTAAATGCAGGGTTGGGATTTAAATGCAGTTGGGGCTTAAATGCAGAGCATCAACAAACATTTGCTTAAGAAATTTCATCGATCATTTCAATTTATTACTCTGTGGTTTTCCCTGGCATAGTTAAATCAAACTCCCGCAAAAAAAGAGTAGAGGAGGCTGTGATGAGTTGTTCTTTGAAGCAGACTTTAAGCTGTTGAGACAGATACATAAAAATTAAGACAGGTTTTTTTACCATGACCATGACACAAGATTGTTCCTGCAGTCATTTTTTTTAAGTATGTATTTAAAAATGCTACGAACAGAACCTCCTTCTCCTAACACAATGCACACCCATGCTGTCGACTGACCTCATTCCCCAGAGAAATCCTTGCTTCCCTACTTGTGTTGTCATGCTCCTGAACTGTTTTTTGGCATGAAACAGCATCCAGGTACGGCATGAGGGGACAATTCCCTCTGGAGAGTATGGACTGCAGACAGAAACCAGCACAGTGTAAAGCAAGGAAAGCTCAGAAAAAGCAGGCAAAAGTTCCTTGGGGAGCTCTAATCTGTGAGTAGCTACCAAGTCTGGCAAAGATTCAGGTACTTTACACAGCCAGCATGTGAAAAAAGCAAGAGAAGTTAAAGATAAGTGCTGGAGAGTGTTCAAAGAAGATCTAAGGAAGATGGGGAATGTTCTAGAACAAGTCTTGTGAGGAATGGCTGAGAGAACTGGGGTTCTTTGCAGCAGTTTCTTTTAAGAAGGAAGAATACAAATAAAAAAAAATAGTAAGAGTGCCTACGCATATTATTACAAGAACTGTCTTCTTTTCTCTAGCAGTATTTCTGTTACTATAACAAAGCAAATCATAATTAACTAGGGACCCAAAGATTCCTCACATTCCAGCTAAATCCTGCAATTTTCCTGTCCAAAAACCCTCACTAGGTTTTCTTAGCAAAACTGTTAAAACCTACATTACAGTGAAGCCTCTGTCCCCAGCCTCCCCAGGAACTCGGGCTTCCTGGGGCTGTGTGTGCAGTTAAACCTGCATTCACAAAACCTGCAACAAAACTCACATCACCCAGGTGTGCTCCCACCCTCACAGTCCTTGATTATGTGACCACAAAGCCATACACTCCCCCAAACCATATGAATTTTGTCTACAAAGTCGGGCACATAGGTGCTATACAATATTCTTTTAATCCAACCCAACTACTTTAATTGGTGTGTCAGAACCTTTCTTGCTGTAATCACTCTTCTCTCAAACATTCACATTAACAAATTGTTCAGCCTTTATGTGCTGTGTACTTACTAAAGGAAAACCTTGTTTTCTTCTGGAGATGGTACTTCAGAAATATAAGCACATAGAAATGTAGAAATGTCTTTTGATGAGTTGAGTGTCTTGTTTGTGACTGTATCTCCTACATAAAGCTGTGCCTGCTTTGTGTTTTTCCTCTGACCAGTCCTCAGGTTCTTTTAAGGCTTGCATTCACTGAGCAGTGTGTTAGATCTCTTCTCCTTCTCCATTTCCTTTGCTTCTCCTCACCTCTCCTCTCCTTCCTTCTTCCCTTTCTTCCTTTCTCATTTTCCATATTCTTAAGAACCTGCCCTCGTTTATTGCTGATCTGTCAGTCAACAGCACCTCAAAGACATGGAGGTGCTGGAGCGTGTCCAGAGAAGGGCAATGGAGATGGTGGAGGGTCTGGAGCACCAAGGCTGTGAGGAGTGGCTGAGGGAGCTGGGGTTGTTTAGTCCGGAGAAAAGGAGGTTCAGGGGGACCCTTATCCCTCTCTACAAGTACCTGAAAGGAAGCAGTAGTGAGCTGGGTGTTGGTCTCCCAAGAAACAAGCAATAGGACAAGAGGAAAGGGCCAGGGTTTGGGCTGGATAAGGAAAAATATCTTCATGGAAAGGGTTGTCAATCACTGGAACAGGCTGGTCAGGGAAGTGATGGAGTCCGCATCACTGGAGGTGTTGAAAGGACGTGTAAACGTGGCACTTGGGGACAGAGTTCAATCGTGGACTTGGCAGTTCTGGGTTAACTGTTGCACTTGATGATCTTGAATATCTCTTCCAACCTAAACGATTCTGTCATTCAGTAACTCAGGAAGAATAATATGAAAAAACAATTCCCCCAAAAATACTTGAGGTGTATCTATGCATTCAAGTGTTATCTTTTCACATTTTAATGAGCACAAACACAGAAATAATATTTGTAGCAGATATTCATCCTGCAATGAGCTCAGAAAGTATAATCTCTCTTTAAACACACATTTCACAAACTGTCTTCTAGCTTAATCAATACTTAATATTTTACTTCACTGTGGACAAAAGGGAGTGAACCCTTGCACAGACTAATGCCAAGGCAGAGCAGTACCCAGCTTCCTTAAAAGAAATAAAGAAATTCAGCTTGCCTTCCTCTCACCCCGTGGTGTTTAGCATAAACAAAGAACTGCCATAATCACCGTTATTCAAGAACACAACAGAACTACCTTTTCTAGTGCACCCTGGTTTTATTCTTCAGGGTACAAGCACATTGCATGTGTGTGTGCACCTGCCTGCACATGCCACATAACTGGGGACGGGGGAAGTTAGCATGCAGAATAATGTAATTACTCATTCTTGAATAGAAGGATAATTACTGTCACAGAAACCCACATAACTTGCAGATCTTTTTGTTCTTTTTAAGATGATAAATACAGTATTTTCCATTTTCTAACAGGATGCATCCTTTTCCTTCTGATTTCCCTTCCCCCCAGTTAAGCTGAATTACATATATTTCAAATTAATAACAAGGGTTATCTGTTCCTATATAGGAAAAGAAAGCTTATCTGGATTTTTTTAAAAAATAAAAGTAATTCCATATCTCAGGAGTCACAATGGTTAGTCACTGATTGGGCTGTTACCTGTAACAAACTTCCTCTAAGAATGACTTTCAACAGCACATCTAGAAGAGGATGGGGGAAAGAGGTAGGAGCAGAAAAAGACAGTGACAGACCACAGGCTAAGACTTTTAAAATTTGGTGTGAATTTCATGTTCAAAAGCAATGATAACCTCTGTCTGCCTTGCTCTCAGTCATTCACAGAGCATAATCTGGGGGCAGGTGGTAGGTAAATCAGTGCAAAAAGACACACAAGTAGCCAGGAGCTCACAGTTTCTGACAGCTGGCCAGGTTCCTTCTTTCCCTCTTCCTTCTGTCCAGAGAGGCCTTTGGAAATGGAGAGAATTGCCACTGTGTGAGTAACCATCTGTTTGAATATATTCTCCTAAACAGCTTTATTTAAAGATGTTTTTTAAGAGCTGTTGCTAAACCATAAGCAAGAAGACTTCTTTTAGAGATAAACCTATATGTACTGCCTGACTTTAGGACATTAGGGCAACAGAAGTAGACCAGATACTGGGAACTACTTTAATGGGACTCTTTAAGAGCTGCTGACAGAACAAGTCTGCTCTTCTTTAGTCACAGTGACATTGAGAGAAAAATTTCAAATCCTCCATGGGAGCCTAGAGCTCACAAACATCTTTATGCCTCTGTGAACAACAGTAGTTTAGGCATCATCTGTTCTTACATCTTCTGGAAAAAGGATTGAGATTATCCCTGCACAGCAGATCCCCACTAAGATTAGGCTTATATTGCAGTTAGGTTAAAACTGACTGGGTTTTGATGGCTTTGTAACTAGGACATCATACCACTTAATGTAACTGATTTTAGTGTGTTTACTGGGATTTTTGTCCTACCTGTGACCTCAGATTCATAGAATTGTTTAGGTTAGGAAAGACATCTAAGGTCAAGTCCAACTGTTAACCCAGAACTGCCAAGTCAATTAAACACAATTAAACCGTGTCCCCAGGTGCCACATTTACACATATTTTCAACACCTTCAGTGATGGTAATTCCACCATTTCCCTGCTGTTGTGGTTTGACCAGGCACTCATGAGAGTTGCTCACTCACCCTGCCCTGGCAAAACTGTAGAGGAGAGAAAAACAAAATAACAAAGAGTTAATGATTTGAGATAAAGACTGAGAGAAAACACTCCAAGGGCAAAACAGGCTCAACTTAAAGCTGCAAAATGAATTTTTTACTAACAGAATCAGAGGAGGAAAATGAGAAGTAAAATAAGCCCTTAAAACACCTTTTCCCCTCAGCCTCTCCCTCCTTCCCACCAAAAGTGCAGGGAGACAGAGTCAGTTCATCACTGAGATTTTCTTCTGCTGCTCTGGGAAAGGAGTTCTTCCCCTGTGAGACCACAGGGTCCCTCCCACAGGAGACGGCTCTCCATGAACTTTCTTGGCATGGGCCCACTCTCAGGAGCAACAGCCAAACTGCATCTGCTGCAATGTGAGTCCCTCCCACAGGCACACAGCCCTCCCAAACTGCTGCAGCATAGGTATTCTTTTCCATGGGGTGCAGCCCTCCAAGGACAGCCTGCTCCAGCCTAGAAGCAAAGGTCCCCTCTCTCTCGTCTCTCCCACTGGATCACAGCCTCCTCCAGGCACCCACCTGCTCTGGCATGGCCAGCTCCCCCACAGGCTGTGGCTGGATCTTTGCATCCCCTGTGGATCCTGATGGGCTGTGGGTGGATCTCTTCATCCCCCATGCATCCCCACAGGCTGCAGGGGCACAGCTGCTTCACCATGCTCTCACCACAGCCTGCAGAGGAATCTCGGTTCCAGCACCTGAAGCACCTCCTGTCCTCCGTCTCCACTGACCCTGGTGTTGCCATGCTGTTTCATTAACGTTTTCACCTCTTCCTTTCCTCTGACTAGAAGCAAGACTGTGTGACTTTGTTTTGATTTTCTTCTTTACTATGTCATCACAGAGGCGTTAACAGCCTCTGTCATTGGCCCAGCCTTGGCCAGCAGCATGTCCATCTTCAGAGCCAGCTGGGATTGGCTCTGCTGGACATGGTGGAAGCTTCCAACAGCTTCTCATAGAAGCCACTTCTGTGCCCTCCCCCCCACCACCAAAAAGCAGGCTCTGGAAAACCAATACACTTGGACAGCCTGTTTCAATGCTTGATCAACCTTTCATGAAGATGATTTTCCTAATATCCAGTCCATACCTCCACTGGAACAACTTGAGGCCATTTCCTCTTGTCCTATTGCTTATTTCTTGGGAGAAGAGACCAACACCCAGCTCACTACTGCTTCCTTCCAGATAGTTGCAAAGAGCAATAAGGCCTTTCTTGAGGCTTATTTTCTCCAGGCTAACCAACCCAAACTCCCTCAGCTTCTCCTCATAGAATTTGTTCTCAAGACCCTCCACCATCTCCATTGCCCTTCTCTGGACACCTCAATTCCAGCACCTCAATGTCCTTCTACACTGGAGTGCCCAAAACTGAACACAGAATTTGAGGTGTGCCTTCAGCAGTGCCAGGTACAGGGGGATGATTGCTGTCTTCATCCTGCTGGGGATGCTGTTGCTGAGCTTTGTGCTGACCCAGTGTCACTGTCGGTAATAATCTACTATGTCTGAATATGCCTTTTTGAGCTTCTACAAACTAAACCTAAAAAATCCTGAGCCTGGTAAACTCTCTCTGCTCTTATTTTTCAGATAAATCTGGTAAATAAATCAACTCGTGTGGCACTATCCCAAATCCCCCCACCTGAAATGGAAGACACTTCATCCAAAACAGATTGCTTTGCCAGTTCCAGGAACTGATCCCTTGCTATGAAAGTAATAATAAAAAAACACGAACAAGGTACTCCACACTCCACCAGAAATAGCAGGCTGCCTGCTCCAGGCTCCAATTGAAATTCTGTCTGTTTGCAATAGCATCCTTAGCAACCAAAATTCACACAAGACAATTCCTGCAGGTGAGATGTATCCAAGCAGCCAACATTTCAAATGCAAGCTTTTCTGGTGGGCCTGAAAAGCTAATTTTTCTGCAAAAATTTTGAATTTATTTAAAAGTCTTACCCAAGATATCTTTCTCACTCCCAGATTTAGCATATCAATGTTTCTGGGAACTCATAATCATTGCTTTCATTCTATAGATTTCCTTGCCCTCTAACAACTCAGATTGTGTGTTGTCTCAACCATTCCCTTCAAGTCAGCTCTGACAGCTGAGTCAGACCAGAAGAATAGTTGAATTAAAAAGCCTGACAACCCTCTACCCCTTATTCAGCCAATAACCTCATTTGTTCATTGATTGGAAATTAAAGATGATAGAAGTGCTTTTATTATTTTTGTTGGTTATGATCTACAACTCTGCTATTTTGTGCAAACCTCTCTATTACTCACTTAGGGCCAAATTACTGTGGAAACAGAACAGGAAAGCCCATAATAAAATACAGTAAAAATGTCAGAGAGGAATCAGTTTCAGCCAGGCAGGTGTATGTATCTTACTGGTGTTCGCAGCCCAGGTTCACACCTTAAAGTCCCAGTGCTGATTGTTCCTTTTTGCAGCAACATGCAGAAGGATGTTTGCAGGATGTCACTTCTCCAGCAGTGGGAACATAGCAGCTGCTTCCCTGGCTGCAGGGAAGGACTGTGCTGCCTGGGGTGAAAATGGATATGTCAGTCCCCTACTCTGCTAAAACTGGAGCTAAGGCTTGTGTTAGCCTCATTGTGTGTTCTGCTGATAGCTGAAATGTTCTCAGTGGTTCAAAATTCATATTTTTGCTCTCCTAATTGTCTCTTAGCTTAGCTTCTGATATTGGAAAATTATCCCCTAATTCTCTTCATTTAATCAGATGGTTTATATTTTTAAAAATTCTTGATTATACTCATTTTCATATCCCCACTTAAACATAGTTAGCATTTGCTGACCTCTATCCCATGTTAAAAGAGTGATGAATTGACTGCAGTCACTCCAGCTGTTCACTAAATATTTTCCACATTTCTAGAGTGGATTATTCATTCAATATGCAGTTTAAACTTCAGTATCTGAAAGAATCCTTTTTAAAAATGTTCTTCATACTTACCCATCCAGGCTTTTGACATTACAATGTTGTAATTGCAAGATCTAAGGTCCTCCTAAATAAAAAGTCATTTCACAAACACTTATTTTCTGAAGGTGGGACGTGGAGTAGGCTGTGTTCATACAGGCTGCTCTACAAATTATGACTCCTAAATTATATCTCAGAATATCTCTCTTCACCTCACATCTTCTCCTCTTGTGAAAGATGAGGAGTTAAAATGCCTTGATCCAACCTTCAGGAGAGTACATCTTTGAATATCTAAAAGGTTTTGTTTCCACTTGCTCTGAATGTTTACAACAACATTCTGACCTTTGGTAATGTCCATTACCCCTGAACCATATCCACATTTTTGATGATTTTTTTAAATTGTCGTCTCTAAAAAGTGCTGTCCTTAAATTATGGGGTATATTAATTTCTTGAAGGGTAGGACTCAATTCAGAACATTAAAATATCCAGAGAAATTATTGGCAAGTTTTTAAAAAAAGAAATGAAAAACAAAAAAAATCTAGTATTACACATGGCTAGTTATTTTTGCAAGCAAAACTTTTTTTCTAATTTTCTACAGAATTAATTTTTTACCTGAGCAATCAGAATTAAAAAAATGTATTTGAGGCTTTGAAACAAAAATCTATTTGAGTTATCTGAGCTCACATAGCCTTTCTTTATATCCTATTTTGGATAATAAAGCTGTTAATAAAATATCAATATTAAGGAAAAAATCAAATCATCAAGGACTAAGAAAAGAAAAAAAAATCCTTGTGTTTATCACTACCTCACTCTCAGACAGACAAATACTTTCTTTCCTTTGAGGAGGACAACAGCAGTTTATGAAAAAAAACAACCTAAACACTGAGAGAATTTCTTTGGAACGCCAAATAAAAGTTAACTGGCAAAATGAAAAGACAATTGCCCACAGGCACCTCAACTGTACTAATTGGCTGTCTGAGGACCCAGAGAAGCTGCTCAGACACTGTTCTTGTTACTCTTTCCTGCAGTAACCAGCGTGCAAGTATGGCAGAGGGGGAAAAAAGCATTTTTGACAAAAGACCAGCTGCTGACAGGAATAACCTCAGTCACAGGACAGTAACAAAAAAACAGCCGTAGGGTGGAGGCAAAACTGGCCAGAAAGCTGTACTAGGAAATTAGTTATCAGTGGTCAACCATCAAATTAAAAGGATGTATTGTGAGGGATTTCCTAGGAGTCTATCCTGTGTCTGGCTCTATTTAATATTTTCATTATTGAATAGAAAATATTGAATAGAGCCATTTTCATTATTAACTTGGATGGTGGAATAGAGATTGTACTTTGTATATTTAGATCTGACTCTAGCCCGTAGGAGATAGAAGTGATTTGGAAGACAGGAATCAGACTCTGAATAAACTTTGGGAAACTGGAATAGTCTGTGAAAAGCAGATGAGAAGTTTCACATTCATTTCTGCATTTCAACTGCTTAAATACAGAGTGTCAGATTATTGACTACTGAAGAGCTTTGCAGGATCTAGAATTGTCACAAGCTGAATGTCATCATGTAGCAGAAAAAAAAAATCCCAACATGCTGGAATGTGTAAACAGGATGGTCACCTGTAAGACATAAAAAGCAATCCTTCTGCTTTACTTGAGGCTGATAAAGCCTCAGCTAAACCATTGAGTAGATACAGGGGCTGATTTTCACTCAGGTTGGGAAGAGTCTATGTGAAGCATATGCCCTAATCAGGACATACCAAAAGAGTACTTGGAGGAAATGCAATGGTCAGAAAAGGAAGACTGAAAGAACTGATCAACAGTTTTCAAACATGTAAAGGCCAGGGCAATAAGGAGGGCAAAACACAATTGCAACTTTCTCTTCAACATAAATGGTGTTTACATCTTAAAGCAACTTTTATAGACCACTTATCTGCCTTGTAGTTACTATGGCTCAGAAATAGCAAAAGATTCTAAAAAGTCACTGATATATTACTTTTGTATATAAAAATCTGTGGTCCTTATTTCAGGAAAAAAATCTTGACTAGAAAAGTGGGCGTCGTTTGTAGGACATTGATAACTTCATCTTCCAGTTATTTAATTTCAGACTTGCTTCCTTTATTCTTTCTCACTGACATCTACCACATTTACCTCTTTAATCACATTACTTTTGTCTTTGCATGCCACACACTGTCCTTCCTTCTCCAATCCCTGAAAGCCCTGTTAATATATGAACAGATTTCTGTCAGTTTTCTATTGCTGTGGACCCAGGCACCATTCTCAAACGACTTCAGGGGCTGATATTCTCATCAGCCATGAAATATCATTTCATTCACCATAAGAAATGAGAGAGAAGTCATCTCCCTTTTCTCTACCCCAGTTTATTCACCTGAACTTGCCACAACATGGTCTTCTCTTGAACACCTCATTGCATCACTGTGTTTGAATGCTTTTATATTCCATTAGCATGATAAGTGACAGCATTTTCCCTTTCAGCACACTTGCAGGACCCAGAGAATATTAATTATTCACAGAAGTTCAGTCCTGCCATCCTGCTGAGTAATTCCTTAAGGCCAGGAATTGCAGTTAGATCCCCTGTACAAATACCTACATTTCTGGTACATGGTCTTTTTCCAAATTTTTTTCATGAGTACTGTAGAAGAAGGGAATACAGATGACCTTGCTCCTGATAAATAACAGCTGTGTTAATTACCCAATTCAGCCTTGCCCCTGATGAGCCACAGCTGTATCCAGTAAAGATAAGTGTGATAAAAGGGAGTGGGTTAGCTAGTGTGGGAAGGACCATGATGAAGAAGGATTCTGGGGAGAGAGTATCACTGCTGTGAGGTCAGTCTGGGTCTACAGCTAGAGCTTGTTGTTAGAACCTGCAGTCATAGTGTAGCTGGGTAAAATCCTGCATTCGGAGTCTGCAAACAAATTTCTGCAGTCAAAATTAAGCAGGAAATAACCAGCAGTCAGGGTCTCCAAGGGAAACCTACAGTAGAAGCTTGCTGTAGCCAGAGTCAGTGAATTGTTGGAGTCAGGATGGCTGAGCTGTAAAGAGGAATAAACCAGGGCCTTTTTTATGCTGTGATAAACAAGAAATCTGGGTCTCAGCTCACTTCTATCCTCTAATGAGAGGACTATTGCAGCAGAGCACTTTAGTTAATAACTTGTATATGGAAGGATATAAAGTGGTGGAAGTAAGTAGTATTTGTGTTCCACTGGACCTACCATTCTGTTTGAGATGGTGTGAGAGATGCACAGAGCAATGAAAAATAAAATGCCATGAGGAAGTGAAATGCTTGAGGATCATAAGTGAATTTTAGCCGACGTTTACTAAGACAAAGTATGTCTCAGCACTTCATCTCCTCTAGTTTCCTCAGCATGCCTTGGGCTCCTTTATGTCTCTGAAGTGGTCTTCACAGGAGCTGAACATCATTTTTATGATATTCAAAGATTAGGCTTGTTATAAATGTCTTTATTGGACTATTTCTCCTGGTCTTCTCACTTAAATGTTCTATAGGAACACCTGTTCTTCAATCAATGCAATTTAAATAACACCAGTTGTTGAAAAAGTCAGTGAAACACTGCAAGGCTATCCACTAAAAGATGTCCTTAATTAGTTTTCCCTAGAGACTGAGTGCAGTATGAGTGAAAGGTTAGTAACTGAGCCAGCCTGCTCACAGGTGTCTCTTAAGGCTCCAATGACTCAGTGATGGCTCATGAGGTGGGCAGGGGGTACAAGTCAAATGCTAGCCCAGCTTGCTTCTGCTTGACCTTTGGGCCCAGCATCTGGCAAGCCCAGGCAGAAATATGAGTACAAGTGACTTGTACAAGTGCCTTTTTATACACAGTAGTGGGGATAGCCACATAAGCTCTGCAGCCTCCACCTGTGCTGCTGTGTAGCCTCCAACCACCAAGCACCTGTGCAGTAAAAATTGTGGGTAGAAGAGATGGCTAAAAACACCACCTTTTGTGGGTCCACAGGTTTTTTCATAAAGCCTCCAATATTTCTTGTCAGATAAGGCTGGTCCAGGCTGAATTCAGCCTTCTAATAATATATCTCTCATGCTCTGGATACAGGGGTATTTTCAAATCAGCACTGCCAAGGGCACCATATTGGGTACAGCTCCATCAGGATTCCAACACAGTTGCTGTGAAGGTACAGAAATAAATTTTAAAATTAAGCCAGTGTAAAATGAGACTGAAATACTTCATAAGAAAGCTACTTTTTTAAAACTTTAACTTTCGTGGGAGACACTAAATTTAGTGTTCTATGAATACAATTCTGTTTTCAACACTTGTACATTATCTGAGTTCAGTAATAAATACAAAAACCTCATAAAAAGTGAAACATTGATGTTCAGTGACTAAGACACCAACCATTTTGTGAAATGGTTCTGCTTCATTTTACATTTCTATTCCTTCATATTTATACTTCAAACAGTATATTTTAGCAGTATAAAACTAAATAGATCGTTTTTCACTTTACATTTTTTAAAGTATTTATTGTTCACTATATTTTAACACAGCTGTATAATAAACATTTTCTGTAGGAAGTTCATCTCACTGGTTCAAATGGAGTGGCATTGTCTGCAAGGTCTCATTTCAGAATTATTGCACTTTTATCCTTTTTTGTCATGCCACAAGTTGTGAAGTCCAAAATATTTACCATTCTGATTGTCAGACTTTCTTTCATAGAGATGTCTGAGTGAAGACAAAATAGACAACTTGTTTTGTTGAATCAATAGAAGCATATTATCACAGCAAGATTATAATTCAGGTGTACAATACCTGCATTTTACAGCACGCAAAACTGAAACTGCCATGTGCTGTGTGTCACAGTAGGTAACTAATATCAACAAAGTACCAGAGTCTATGTTCAAATACTGTTGTACGGGTCTAACTTCAGTCCACAAAAGCAAGGCAATTCGAAGTTAAGGCTTAAACTCTATCCATAATCTACTCTCTTCAGAAACTGCATTATGAATGCAGCTGAATTCTCATCTCAGGTCTTTGCAGCTCCATGTTGCCACACAAACAGTGAGAGAAAGCAAACCCACTGTTACACTTACATGCAGATTCCTGTCAATTGCTTTATATCTGGTAAGGATACCATGTACTGGCATTTGTATTTACTTGAGACCGAAACCTGAGGCTTTGGAGAGAGGCTGTGATCATCGCATAAGGTGTTTGGGATGAATGAGTTTAGATGGCTAAGTATTTCTCTTTGCTTTTTGGAGCATACTGGAGTCTTGGGTTTGCATGTCCAGGTTTTTGTAGCAGGGGGCTGTTGAGGTGGCTGCTGTGAGAAGATGCCAGAAGCCTCCTTCATGTCCAGCAGAGCCAGTGCCAGCCAGCTCTATGAAGGATGTGCTGCTGGTCGAGGCTGAGCCCATCAGAGACAGCGGTAACACCTCTGAGATAACAAATTTGAGAAGAAAAAAAGTTATTGCGCAGTTGTAATTGTGCTCAGAGAAGAGCAGAGTGAGAATATGTGACAAGAACAGCTGTGCAAACAGCAAGGTTTCATGGAGAAGGAGGGGCAGGAGGTGCTCCAGGAGCTGGAGCTGAGATACCCCTGCTGTCTTTGAGGCAGCCCATGGTGAGACATCTCTGCCCCTGAAGCCCATGAGATACCACAGAGATCCAGCTGCTGCCCATGCAGAAGCCCCATGCTGGAGCTGGATGGCTGAGAGGAGGTTGTGACTCCATGGGAGGCTCAGGCTGAAGCAAGCCCTTGGCAGGGACCTGCAGACCCATAGAGAAGCTCACGCTGGAGCAGGTTTCCTTGTAGCACTTGTGACACTGTGGGGGATCCATGCTGGAGAATGCTGTGCCTGAAGGACTGCACCCTGTGGAAGGGTGACCCACATTGCATCAGCTTATGAAGAACCATTGCCTGTGGGATGGATTCACCCTGGAGAAGTTCATGGAGAACTGCCTCCCATTAGAGGTACCCCATGCTGGAGCAGCGGAAGGACTCCTCTCCCTGAGCAACATCAGGAACAACTTGTGATGAACCGACAGTAACCTCCTCTTCCCTGTCTCCCTACGCTGACAGGGGAAGATCTAGAGCTGGAAGAAGGGAAGGGTGTGGAAAGGTGTTTTTAAGATTTCTGTTACTTCTCTTTATACTGCTCTGATTTCGTTAGTAATAAATCCAATACATATCCCCAGTCTGAGTCTGTTTTGCCCGTGGCAGCATTTGGTGAGTGATCTCTCCTGGCCCTTATCCTTCATTGTTTTTTCTCTCTGCCATCCAGTTGTAGAGGGAAGGGATAGAGGAGCTTTAGTGGATGCCTGGCATCCAGCCAGTCAGCTCAATACAGAGAGGTAGGAAAACACCTGTTTTGTGAACTTCTTGTGGCAACAGGAGCAGACAGTCTTGTGTTGATTTCTGCATCTTTTTGAACCGCCATTATCAGGAGACAGGAAAAGGGGGAAGATAAGTCCATGTTGAAACCAAAGTAAACTGGCATCAGTGGTTTTCAGTATAAAGAACCTTTCCCTTCAGCCTGTGATTTTAGGCAAACAAGAATAGAGTGTAGGAAGAAAAATGGTCTATTTCCAGCTGAAGATGCAGAGGGAAGTATAACTAATGTCATCATACCTGAGCTAAGAAATTTGTTTATACAGTAAAGATCAGCTTGGAAACAAAGGTTGTTTGTGAAGACTGATCAGCTCATCATGACTATGTGTTAGTCCTATGACCAACATTTTTTGTCCCTGATGGATGCATCTGCTGCCGAGGTCTTACATCTCCCACTGCTCAAAGTCTGATTTCAGGAAATCAAACTCAGTAGCTACAGGCTGCCCCACTTCTCAGGGATCTTAATTGCTTGCAGCTTTCTTTGTGGTACTGTCAGGACTAGGGTTTTGCAGCTTGTCCATTCTGGAGTTAGCAGAATTGTGCTTTTCACAGGGTGTAGCTGTGCCATGGAAACATGGGATGAGAGCACCCTGGGAACTGCATCCTCCTCCTGAGGGGCCTCTTTCCTCAGAGGCATCTTTCTACATGCACCATTTAACTACCTTTTTTGTTGTTGTTGTTGTTTTTTTTGGGGTTTTTTTGGGTTTTTTTTGTGCAGGTTTCAATGATATCAAAGCTCTCATTAACTAATGGCAGAATGTAAACCAGCATGGATAATCTGTAGCTGCACAATATGCCATATTGAAGAACTTCATAAGCACCAATATAGCAATCTCAAGCATTAAGACACCTTCAATTTTGGATGCAAAAGAGACCTGCACTACAGTTTCACACCTTCTCATGAGCTTCTCCTCTTTCAAGCAGCCCAGCTTTTGCTGGAAAAAACAAAGCCATGATGGGAGCTGGGAGATAACAGGATATTACTGCAGAACAAGTAAAAACAGAGCTAGAACTCTGTACTGCAGAGGTATTAGTCTTTTTTTATTGCCTCAAAAAACAAGCCTATTCTTCTAACCCAAGTAGATTAGTAAAGAGTACATTCAGCTTTCAGAGACCTTCAGTATGTCTGCAAGGCTTGCAATGTAGAATAATGTAGGTAAAAGGAAAAACATGGAAATTTTAGTAAAAACAGGTACTGAAGGTGCTTACTTTCTCTTTGCTCTGAGGAAGATCAGAGAAGAGTCTTTTGTGTCGCTTTTATTTTGAACTTGTTTTGTTGCTGAATATGGGAAGAGATTAGTTTGCTGCTCATTGTGCCATTGTTTTTGTGATTCCCTGAAAACTCCCTAAAAGTCTGCCTGCAATACCAATAAGGTAGAACATGTTTGACAAGCTTAGTTCCAACTTGACCAATGTAGCAGGAAAAGACTTTAAAATCATTGTCTCTCTTCAATGACAATAGTGTATACAAGTGTTTACAAGAGAATTAAAGTCTGCTTTAGCAATTTGTATTAAAGATTCCTGTATCAGAGAAGTTTTATCACAAAACCTGTTGGAGAACTGTGCAGTGGATCAGAAGCAAGTTATGCTACTCTACTTTATTTTACCTACATTAAAAGGATGCTCGATGTATCTGCAAATACATACCATGTGTACAGTAAGCCATACCTATTGACAGCCTGCCCAATTACAACAACAGCAAAAAAAGCTCCAAAAGAAACGACCCCTAGCACCTGGTAATTAAAATTGCTAATCACCAGCAATTATCTGGCACAGCTTTATAGCCAGGCAAAACAGTTTGACCCTTTGCCCATGGAAAGAAGAATGTTTGCTGTCTATTGATAAGTGCTTAGGCAAAGCTGTGTTCAGCTCACATCCATTAAGTGGCGACTAATAGGAAGTCAACAAAAGAGCTCTGACATCTGTAGTGGGCACTTCTAGCAGGCCAGGTTTGTGAGCACAGGTGTCCAATGGGCTCCTGCCAAGGACCAGTGTACAGGACATGGGGACTTCTTGAAAAGAAAACTTGAGCTGCCAATGTTTCCCGATTGGCTCCTCCACAACCAAAGAGTAAACGCAGCATGTTTCCAGGACAAAGATTAAAGTAATTACTCTTGTCAGGAGTGGTGGCTTGTTTTCAAACTGTCTGCATGCATGCAAACACAAAGAGGTAAGAAGTCCATGAGGCTCAGTAATTTAGGTAAAGATTGTTCTTTGGTCTATTTATATTCTTATTAAGTATTGAGTTAAATATATTTTAAAAAGTCTCTCTAGTGTGCTCTTTAAGTCTGATAAAGACTTTGAGATAATACGGTTTTCTTTTTTTCCATATGACACTATTATTCTCAAAGCTATAAAATACCCTTCCATTGTTATAGCTCCAGGAAGATGCTGCTAGAGATTATTTGAACTACAATAAACAGCTCCATTAAAGCTTCTGATCTCACCAATGACTCTTCTAAGGTACTAGATAAAAGGATCAGGTTTGGTTTTAGTTGGGTTTTTTGTTTTTGAGAAAGAGAGAGAGAGAAAGTCTGGCAAAAATATTGCAAGCTTCTAATAATGAAATGACCTACAAAACCTGAAGGACAAAGCATCCCTTAATCACTTAGGAATGCAGATTGCTCCAAGAACAGGCATCAGTAGAGATTGCAAAGCCAGGAGCTGCTGAAATCCAGAACCAAACCTCTTTAGCCTCATTCTTTTATGAGACTTTGGGGGAATCTTGACAAGTTGGAATTTCAGTGCAAAAGGAAATTTAGACACACAAGCAATTTGGGAATACTCTGACTTGTACCTACCATGCCTTTTCCCACATAAGATGTCAGAGCCCCTCCACATACATCTTTGTATTGTGACATGTAAAATCTGAACTGTTTTATAAATGAAAACAACATTGCTGGCATGATACTTGGCAGTATCTCTCAATCCAAAGTAATTAATGAAGTAATTCAAAGTGTTCTCTCCCTTCCTAATTATTTCTTAAACTCACCTCTCAAGCTGCTTCAAGTTACTAGGTTTGAAAATAACTTAATTTTCTCATTACCATGACATAAATAACACAGCCACAACTTGCATCTCTGCACTTTTGTTTGCTTTGGCAAAATCTGCATCCTGGCTCGATACCTCTTGTCTGCAGAGGGCATCTCATAGAACATGGTGTAGCTCCCTTTAGCCCATACACAAAAGTTGCTTTGCTAGAGGAGAAGCAATGTTACAATGGGCTCATACATCTCACTCCAACATAGACTTAAAATGGAGGTAGAGTTTACATCCCAGCCTAGGAGCCTGGAAACAGTTTTTAGCTCTCCAATTCAACTGTAGCCCAGGAGTTCTCAAAGAGTCTGTACTGTTTACCAAAGCCACACAAAATAATTTAAATAAAATTTCAGATAAAATAAAACATAGATAAAAAATCAGCAGCTTTTTTCTGCTTTTATTTTGGCACAGGCATGGATTATTTTCCATTAGATTCTAATTCTTGATCATTGTATTACCATGAGATTGCTCTCTCCTGCAGTCTGTAAGCTCCCACCAGTGTGAAAGAGCAGGATTTCTCTTTGACAAATCTTTAGTGAAGTCAGAAATTAATTAAGTCACTGGAGATACACCTAGTTACAAGCCTGGGTTGTAAAGTGCAAAGCAAGATTAAACAATAGATCATAAATTCTGGCATTGCTTGGCATTCAGATTCTTCTGTCTGCAAGTCTAATTTAGTAGTGATCCACAGCAGAAGAGTGTGCTAACAGATTTGTGCAGTCTATTCAGCACAGAGTAAATTACACTGAATAACTCTTCTATGGGTAGGCTGAAATAATGAAAGATACGAGAGAGGAGTGGATTTTCTGATGCTCTTTGGCATTTGGAGTCCATGAAATGCTAGTAGATTTCAGAATGTTCTATTCAGATTGGGACATCATGGTCACCCAAATTATGGAAACCTATTTGTTGACCAACATTTATGTTGTAGAGTGATTTTTAATACCATTGTCCAAAACACAATCTAATGGAATGGCCAGTGGGAATAAGACATTCAATTGCTTTTTGTTCCTTTGTTGAGAGGCTGAGTCTTTAGGGGTGGTAGTAACATAAGCAAAAGAATACAGGGAACAGCAAATTAATCTCATCTTTTAAAACTGTGGGCTCAAAAAAACCTTGATGATGGAGGTGGAGAGCTAATATGCAACTTGTGCTACCAGTCATTCAATTTCCATTTCATGTGTAACACACTTAGCACAGAATAGATGCACAAAGTTCACCAAATCACCACTTCTTGATGGTTTTCTCCTTTCTCTGTGTATAATTCCAAAACAAAACCAACTTGTCCATTTCTGCTTCAGGTGAAAGCCTGTCTGTACTCTACAGGTCAATGAACCCATTCTGGGCTTCCTTGGAAGAAAACCTCAGAGTCAAGAGTCTTCCACTGAAAGTGTCTTGCTAGAAACTGCTGAACAATTAAACCTGGGGAATCCCTCTTCAAGTGCCTGTTGACCTCTTCTGTCCTGGGGAAGAAGAAGACATGCGGGAGGTAGATTTCCAACCATTTAACTGCTGCACTCCACACAGCAGTACTGTTGAGCTGTGCTAGTGTAGACACAGCCCTGGGAAGTGCCTGGTCCCAAGGATGGCACACCTCTGCTGGCATACCTTCTAGTGGTTTTCCTCTCAGCCCCAAGGATGCACCCAGCAAGAGGAAATACTCCACTCCAGAAATCAGTAAGGCAATGCCTATCTGTCCACACCTCACTCAAGATGCACATAGGGTAATAAACACTCCCGTATGTTACCCCTGGCCTTTGAGGGGCAACACGTTGCGACGTGGTGTGGACCCTCACAGAGGACAGCAAGCAGCAGCAGGGTCAAACATGGAAGGCTCTTTATTATCTGACTCCAATAGCTTATATACATTTTGTACAGTGGGCCAAGATTGGCCTAAGGAGGTTACAACCTCCTGACTCCATTGGTCACTATGACCATCAGTCAAATTCTCTCTCAGAGAACAAGAATGCAAAACATACTGATAAATTCTAAGAATACAATATTGTTTACATGAAGCAGCGTGAGAAAGCTGCTGCAAAGACTCAAACACTTGAAATCAAGAAATGCAGGGACGACACCCGTGCTGCCAGTGCTTTGTGGGAAAACAGGCAAATGCTCACCAAGAAATCAAATCTCTCTTCCCATAGGGTATACATGTTCCTGCAGATTCCTTCTTCAGCACCAGCTGTCTTGCTCAGATTAAAATTTAGCAAGTTTGCTGATACCTTAATCTTAAATTCAGTCAGGCTTTTGATGGACAACAATGATGTTCCTCCTGGACCAGAGAACCAACTTCTAAGCAGAACAATGAAGCCATGGTGGCCCAAACTGTTTCAACATTTCTCCTACCATAAGCAGGACACATGGAATCACAAAATAAAGAGAAAGGTGAAAAAACAGATATGCATCTTACACCTGGGACGATGATTTTCCATGGTACATCTTGGTTTCTTCATTGACTGTCAAATATTAGATTTCTGGCATTCTGTGTATTTTTCTCAGCACTGCCCAGGCAATACCCTACAATTCCCATGGCACAATTATACAATTTTATTAAAAGCATGTATCTTTACCTTTCTCACATACATTTTAGTGACTGGAAACTCTGGGTTTGTTACCAGCTCAGTTATCTCCTGCTTTAGTTGCTTGTGGTTACTGAATGCATGTTGTGCAATTCTTTCTACTTGACATGCTCCGGAACCTTCCCTTGGCTTCTTCCCTCGTCGTCTTGACTTGTTTTACCTTTGTTATTTGAAGAGACAGAGAGAGAGTGAATGAAAAGCCCCTTTGTTACCTAGTGCTCCCTAGCGCAGAGTGGCTCCCACCTGAAGCAGATATGGTTGACCATTCATGTGGTAGGAGTTGGACACCAAGATGATTTGGGGGCTCTAATTAAACAGTAAGAGTGA
This sequence comes from Zosterops lateralis, assembly GCF_965231275.1. NCBI lineage: Eukaryota > Metazoa > Chordata > Aves > Passeriformes > Zosteropidae > Zosterops > Zosterops lateralis. The sequence continues at coordinate 26,334,203 of NC_139763.1, forward strand.
ATCAACATCAGTGCATCAACATCCAGAATGCTGGAATTATGTAGACTTAGGTTTGGCCAGGCATCCCATGCCAGCCAAAGCAGGGATTTGGGACAGAAAGGGAAAGTGAACTGTAACAGTATCTGTACCTTCCCATCCATGGAAATGTCTCCAGAGCATAGAAAGATGGCTGAGCCAGTCAGGTCACAAGGATGATGCTTCTGTGGAGGACAGCAACCTCCATGGTTGCTACCTCTCAGGAAGACTATGTCTGTGAAGAAGGGCTTGTTAGACACATGACAGGAGGATACATCCCCCACTACACAGGGACCTCATATCTTTCTGGGCCTGTTTGGCAAAGTCTTCCAGTTCACAGAGTTTCAAATCCCTATGGCTTATTCCTAGTCCATGAGGAAATGGAACAAGACCCTAATAGAAGATGGAGGTTTATCAGAGATGGTTAAAAGTGTAGATGTTGGACTGATCTCTCTCTCCAGCTCTCTAAATCTGAAGGGAAACCAAACTAGACTTTTCAGACCAGTAGTAAAAATACAAAAATCTATCACCAGTGTTCCAGACTCAGCTGTAACATTTTCCCAGTACTCTGTGAGGAGGTGGAAAAGGGCTCCACTGAAAAAGCTTAGCACCTTATTTCTGTTCAATGCAAACTAAATCCCTGGCCAATAAACTGAATTTTAAGCTGAATATAGTCCATTTCAAAGTTTTAGGACAGGGAGATCCTATGTCAGTGGATGACGATGCAAAAAAAAATCCTTTAGAGAGCTTAAATGGAACATTGTTATTGAGACATGAGACTTTTCTGAGAAATGTTGGAAAGGAAACAGCTCCAGTAAACAGAGAAAAAGACAGAGAAAAAGGATGTGCTAAAAACAAAATACAAGTGTTGAAATAAGTTAAAAATAAAAATAAATTAAAAATAGCATGTGGAATGGAAAGACAGCCAAGAAAAAATGTTAATAAAAGGTATTGGATGAAAGCCCAGAATAGAAGTACAACAAATACAAACAACAAGCAAATGTACACATAACAGGGTGAAAATTAGAGTCTGTCTTCCTCTTCCCCTTGCAGAATGGAGCAAATAGAGCTGCAGGCAATTTTGAAGAATGGCAGTTCTGAAGCATCCAAAGTATAAACATTTCTGTCAGGTCAGCAGCCAGAGAGAGAGAGAGCCTGAAGCAAACCTGTGAAGTACCCAGAAGGGAGGTGATGTACAAAATGGTACAATTCAAATGCTCCATGTGCATCTTTTGAGGATTTCTCAACACAGTGATGTAATGAAAGTCTCAGAACTAGTTGTCTGTCTTACCTGTTATGAAAATTCCCTCTCCCTAAAGAGTATTGTAAAGTATAAAAGGGCATTTACCCAAGATCAAAAAAAAAGGGTATGAAAACAAGTTTTAGATGTTATTTTTATTTCATGGAGACAAATAATTAACAGTTACTAGTTACATTATGAAATCTCTTCTTTTCTGTCCACTGAACATTTGTACTGCTTCAGAATTGTTTGAAAATTTCAAACAATAAACATTGAATATTATTTTTATTGTTTTTGTATATTATTGTTTGTTATTGTTTACGCTAAATAATCTGTGACATCTTTAATAGATTCATATCCAATAGTCAGAGTCTGAATTGTGAGTTTTAGTTTGAGCTTGGTCATAATATTATATTTCCAGGAAACATCTATAATGTTTCTGGGCTTGATGAGCACCACTTCTGCAACTGAGAGAGATTTAACAGGCTTCTGTAGATAGGTTGTATTTACATAGGATTGAAAGATTTACATAATTGCAATCTTTCTTTTCCCAGCCTAAGCATGGCTTTTGCTAGTCAAGAGAGGTGTTTAAGAAGAAGATGATATAGGCAAAGGCAAAATGCTAGTTTTAAACTCAGTTTTCTAATGCAGGAATAAATATATATGTATACTGGTGCAGACCTACTTGTAGAGGATATTTTATGCTTTTATTTCTTTCTGTCAGAGTTCAGGCTGAGATTTGGAAAGCTGATTCTCTGGCAGGCCCAACAACATTTCTCTCATTTTATAAGAAGTTCTACTTTCAGGGCAAATACATGAACAAAAAGAATTAAGGTTTCTAATCCTCCAGTATTAAGATAGGCATGCTTAAGATTTTTTAGAAAGCAATCTCATTAAATACTTTAAGACACTTAATTTTAAGTAAGCACACATACAGAGATAAATGCTCTTATGTAATCGAAGATGGAATAACTTCAAGTGAAGACAGGTTCTTTTTTCACAGCATTAAATACATGCATATAAAAATAATAAAAATAGCTAAAGGAAAAAGCTAAATAGGTAGGTCAATTCCTACATCAAAAATGGAATTAAAATATTGTAGCAGAGAAGGAAATATTGAACAGGATGCAGGAAAATTTTGGAAGACCTTTTAACTAAAATAAATATTTCTATCTTTAAATAATATGTTTAAATATTTTTTTTTTATATTTAAATAAAGATTTTTTTAAATGGTAAGTGACACTGCTAAAAAAAATTCTGGTTCCCAATTTCCTTCACATATCTCAAATCAGAGAAGCAAAATCTGAGATACCTAAGATGAATCACCACTTTTGATAGACCAGGCCCATGAGAGAAAAAAGTAGTGAAGTTCTTCCTGTCTTGTTCTGATCCACACAAAATGTCATAGGGCAAAAAGAACCCCTCCTTATTCCCAGATCATGTCTCATGACAAACTGAATACCTGCTCAAAACCATAAAAACGGTGAAGATTTATATAAAAAAGGTTGAAAGGGATCACAAAAGCCTTTTCTAACATCATTCTCAGGGAAGTCGTGCCCCTCTTTACAAGTATTTTGGTACTGGCAGAGTGCAAGCAAAACAAATTTAATCCCAAGTCACAGAAACTTGACAAAATTATGGACAGAAGAAAACAATAGCAAATAATGGCAAGAATTAGGCAATCATAACAGGTAGTACTGACATCTCAACATCATTAAGTGAAATCTGCTCCAGAAGTAGAGCCAGTCTCCTTTTCTAACCACCACTTTCCTTTTGTGTGAAGTTTGTGTCAAAATTAAAGGTTTTGGATATGTTTTTAATTGGACCAAATCCTAAATTCCCTTTCTTTCCAATCAAGACAAATAACAGCCCCAAATCCTCCTGACTTATTATTAAGCCGCTGATTGACTCGTCTCTCCTTGCAGGACCAAAGGAAACAAAGTCCCAAATGTCCTTTCTGTTCCTCAAGCTGCCCAGAGAACCTCCTCCTCCTCTTTCTTCTGGCTGCAAGAACAGAAGCTCCAAGCATCTTTTCCAAGAGTTTTTGAATGGGATCTCAGGAAAGTTCTTCTAAGCAGATTTTTCATCCTCCTTCAAGAAGCCAAATAAACCCTGGTGTTTGCTACAGGAATGTTCCTGTTAAAGAAATTTTTGTACTGACCTGATAACAATTTTGGGAAGTGTGAACTCTGTGTTTTGAAAAGCCAAGTGAGTGTGGTGAGGCTTTGACCATCCACCAAGCAGACTGTTGGCGTCTACCTTACAGAAGGCAGCACAAGCACATTTTAAAGCAGGCAGAAGTATTTCGTGGGGCTGTGCAATGGGAAGCCTAATTTAGGTATGCAAGGATTCTCCAAGCACAGCTGTAAGTTTCAAATACATTGTAACAATGACATGTATGAGATATAGATATAGATATACATATAGATATAGATATAGATGATATAGATACATACATAACGTTCCTGAGGTTTGGCATCAGCAGATAAGGTGGACAATGAAGGCTCAGAGGCCTTTCAAAGAATTTTCTGCTGAGAGAAGTGAAGTTTAGACATTACAGACTGAGAGACTTAAAGAATTTTCCTAACAGGTGTTCCAGCAGATTGTTGAGGTGACATAATGTTTGTAATTTCATTACTGATAGTGAAGTCAGAACTGCAGTAACAGAGTGTTTTAGGAGAACTTTAAGATCCAAGATGTGGAGGTATTTTAGAATTCACAGTGCCTTTAGCACTCTGTTAGCCACATTTATGAATTGCTCTAATGGCACCTTTCAGAGGATCATGTGTATCTATCCTGCTGGGGTAAACCCCTCAGCTCACTGAGGATTTAGCAAACTATGTATGGGGGCTTAAAGGAAAAACACCTCTTTTTACAGAAAGAGACCATGTGTGGGTGTCTAAAACCAAAAGGACTCTTGAAAAACATTGGAACAGACATTAACTACTTAAATTTTCATACTACTTCAAGTTATTAGACATGTACAAAGAATGGTGTTCAGAAGAAAAGATGGTAAGATAAAAAGGTTGACCTTTTTACCCAAAGAATTACAGAAAATTAATACCAAACATAACATATTTCACATGACTGGAAAAAATATAGTTGTGTAAGGAAAAGATTGTTGGTAAAATGGTTGGCATGGCCTACTCAAGTTAAAAGCTTTTGGAAGTACTTTAAATCTATGTCATTTAGATATTAGGCACTGCTGGAAGAAAATAAAAGCAATAAAAGTCTTAACATGCTCCTCTCCAGAAAAATCGTGGTTTGATTTTTCCTATAAAACATGAGTTTAGGTTTTACAAAGTAGGTAATTAATGTTTACAAATACCCTGCCCTTATCCCTGGAGTGGCAATAATAGTGAGATTCCCTGTCAAACTGTACTTATGAGTAAGAACAGAATGTATTCAGTTTGACCTTTTAGAGTGAAATGAAAAAAGTTGTCAGATTCAGTCTGAACATCCAAGGCTCCACAACCAGACAAATCTTAGAAAAAAATATCCTGACAAGACTAACATATTTTATACCAGTTTGAACAAGCCAGTATCTTAAGTTGCTCCCAATTTAAAATATTTAGAAACTACATTTACCACAGTCATCTTCAGAAGGTTAAACTTTTTGTATGATTGCATGGATGTGTCAGGACACAAGTCTGTGGAGACCTTCTCTGTAACCCTGTAACATCCACCTCAAAAGGACAGTCGGTTTGCATTCATTGTGCATGAAAGTATTTAGGCCACAGTGAGTAAAAATACAATTACATTTGTAATCAAACCAGACCCAATAAGATGCATCTCATTTTGTTTCATAAAAAATGGAGAACCCATCACTCTTCTCCTTTTTGAAAAGGTGAGAGGTAGTTGTTCCATCCTTTCACTCACCCAGGGCATGAATAATGTGCTTGAATTTCCTTCTTGGCAGTGAGAAAGCAAATCTATGTGTGACAGAAGAGCTGCAAACAAGTGCCTCTCTGAATCTAATCCAGGTCACTAACCTGTCCTACACTCTGATGGATAGAACAGTATTTTGACCCGTATTCCAAGGACTGTAACAGGATATTAAGCAGCTAAAGAGCAAAATATAATTCCAGATTCATCTCCTAAATTTACTAAATTATGAAGCACAGGAGACAGACAGCAAAAATCTTCTCTTTGTTTGCCTGATCTTCATGGAGTCAGAAGTCTGATGCCTACTGACACTTCATTCTGACAGAGTGTAATTCTTTAGGTTGGGGGTTTTAAGGAGATATTTTTTGTCTGCAGTTTTTTCTCTTTTCATTCTGACAATTTGTGTCCAAGAAGGAAGACCAGAAGTGGTGTAGGAAGGAATAGAAACCAAGTACATAGAAGTGACTTGTAAGAAGTGACTAGTAATGATGCAATTTCCCATATGAACTGTAAAAGGCCATGAAAAGGCCTGGTCATTCTTTACATCTTGTCTAGTTTTGCATTAGATGGAACAACAGAAATGACTGTTGCTGGTTGAGGCTACTGCAGATGTAGTCCACCATGACCAGCACCAGTTTCAGTGGTGCTGATAATCAGATTATAAGGCATTGATAACCATTCGTTAACTTCTCTAGGCAGCTTATACTTCAAAGGAGCAAAAACTTCTGGCCAGACAGCTATGGGAAAAATTCCTCTTTTGCTTATTTTTTTGGTCCAGTCTGGTCTGAGGATCCCTTAATAGCTATCATAATGTGTTACATGTATTACTGTAGACTTCCCATTTGTGCACTGTGACCCTACCAGAGAGTTCTGGTAGATGAATCAGGCCCTTGGCATCCATGCCTGGGGAAGCCAAACCACCCTGCCCTTCCATTGACTGTATCCACGAGATGCAGCTGACCACAAGGGCTCCTACATGCACATATCTAAATACAAGTATCCTGTTCCACAGCTGAACTCCACCCAGTAAGTCTAGGAGAATACCGTAGACATGAGAGGCAGATGAGGAGAGGGTGGCAGTTTCTACACCATCTGAGATGGTGGTTTCAACACATTGGCAGCCCAATTATGTTCAGAATCTTTGGAGATATAACAGAAGAACCCTCAAAAAATCTGATGAGATGAACTCTAAATTTTTAGGAGAAGCTTTCCTTTTAGGAGAAGCTAAAGTGGGGAGAGCTAGAAGAAGCTTATTTGAGTATTATGAGTAATGAGGGTGGGAGTTCTCCTAGCAGTACCAAGTGAGGTGGTATTTCCTACCACAGATGAATTACCTACCAATAGAAGGTACAAATCAGAATAGGGACAGCATGGTTCAAGAGGCCAGGTTTTCAACAGACTACATGCTAATCTTTGGGATGTTTGTCTTCAATAGCAAGGAAACAGCTAATCTCTTGGTACAAAGACAGGATGTGAGGTTGAGGATGGGACTGACATTCAGGGAGGTACAGAGAGATGGTTCCCATAGTGCTCTGGAGGCCCCAGGAGGAAATACTGGAAAGGTCATTAGAGAATCACAACTGGCTACCTGCTCTGGATCCCCCTGGAAGAACAATGTGTGTAGCTGGGGCCACTGTGTGGCCTCTTCAATCACAGCCCAGAAAACTGCAACTGGGGCCACAACTCCCCTGTGGGCATTCCAGAAGTTTTAAGAGACTTTGGAGTGCACACTGAACCCTGTGATCTCTCTCCTAGATAAAGCAGAACCCTACAAGGATACAACACTACAGCAGGCTCTTCTCTGTGGTGTCAGGCAATAGGAGAAGGGGGCACAGGAAGAAATTGATACACAGGAAGCTCCACCTGCATTTGAGGAAGAACTTTACTGTGCAGGTGACTGAACACTGGAGATATTAAGGAACCATCTAGGGACTTCGTTTAAGCAACTAAATTGCTTAAGGAATTTGGACCAGATGACCCACTGTCATTCCAACCTAGCATACCTTGTGATTTTGTGACTCTGATTCTGTGAAGTGAAGGTTGGGATTTCCCAGATAAGACTGTTCAGACTGCTCCCCACACCATCACTGAAGATTGGATTGCATATTCCTTGCCTTTCAAGGGAAGATCATCTTGAAAACATTCCATTTCAAGTCCGTAGCATTGTGGGGGTCAAACCACACCGGGTAACCTCTGGATGGGAGTTTTGAGATACATTACCAAATCTATGTAGTTATGGACAAACATACTCCATTATGGATACCCTCATATGCAGGATCAGTAACCTGCATTGACTGCCACTCCCAGTCTCAGTCACAGGAGCTGCAGCTGATCCATGTCCAAGGAAAGGCTGGCACAAAGCAGGGGATACCTTGCTGATATTCAGGATACTGCTGTGCAGCAATGGTGCTTCCACGAGCTGCTCTTGGCAGAGGAGAAGGGAGCAATGCACAGCTGCTGTGGGGTCACTCAGAGGAAGGTACAAGCTGGGTGTTGTGGGGCTGATGAGCTGTTGCCAAAGCTCTCCTGGGAAGTGCTGCATCTGTCGTTCATACAGGGACAATGTCACACACACCTGTGTTCACAGGCAGAGCTGGAGCAGGGTTGAGGATACCATGCATGCCAAGAACAGCCTGAGGAAGACTGTGACCTGAAATTTTGGTGAAGAGAACAGCAGTGTTGTTACTAGTTTTAAAAAAACCCTTAGCTACGTAAATGAGGGTGACAACACCTTGCAAGATGGCTCTGTGCAGAGCCAGCAGTAAGGAGACCTACTCTGCATTCATGTCATTTTCAGGGACACAGGTTTATTTTAGCCTGGTGCATAATCCTGAGGTGCAGCCCCTTGTCTTACTCACCAATTGTTAACTGCCAGGCATTCCATGGTAATTTGTACATAGAGTGGCAATCTCCTGAAGATTCTTTGTCATAGGTAAGTCAGATTATTACTGTGACATGTTAGGATAACACCTTATAAATTCCAGTTGTTTATATTTGCTACATCAAACCATTGTGCAATATTATAGAAAATAATTGGTTTTAAGATTAAATACGTAAAAATATTGTATTGCCTATTATTTCACAGGATTTTTGTTTCCCATATTTGCATGTTTATACAATGCTCCAGGTAAATGCTGCCCCATATATTTTTTAATTATTGTCATGTTATCAGGGCATGCAATATAATAAACAGATCTGTTAAAGCACCAGTGATGTCTCTATTGGCAGGCTTATAAAAGAGCTCGGTGACCTTGGTTAATTAGCCATGTAATAAACCAGAACTGAAAGAGCCTATTCCCACAAACCACAGCACAGCACCCCTCCACCCCCCGCCTGCCAGAGGGGCTCTGAATGGGAAGTCAGCAGACGCTATGCAAAGTGCAGCCACTTAGCCTTAGAGCCCTTTGGAATGTATGCAAAGATGCACAAAGACATTTCCTTCCAGCCACTGATTTAAGAAACAATCTTTAAAACAAAAAGATAAGTTTTCTGAATACTTATTTTATTGACTAGTGCTGCTTAAGTTGTGTTTAAATAAATGTGTACCTTCTTGAAATCTCACAACATTTGCCTTGAAAAACAACTTTAAAACTCTGCCATTTCAGACATGTTTTCTATGAATTCTCTGGTTTGTTTTGATATTTATTTCAGATATTACTAATAGAAAAAAAAAGCCCTACCCCTCTGGTAATTAATAGCTATTGAATCGAATATATTGAATTCTTTGAATGGAATTTATTTTGTGTCCATACAGTGCAACCCTCTTAAATTGTAAATCATATTCAATAAATTATATGGAAAACACTGTTGCATGTATTTCTGTTACTCACCTGATCTGACTAAAAAAGCACACCTAAAAATTTAGACCTGTACTATAAAAATAAAATTTTTGATCTTTTATCTGAGGCCAGGCAGTAAAATGGATACAAATTTTTAGCAGATTCTTTGACTTTATCCTATCAGACTCTTAAGAATTAAAACCTTTTGTAAGTACAAGCAAGAATCACAGTTTTAAATTTCACCCAAATGTTAGTTCATAACAAGCATAACCGCAATCAACCACACAGCCACAGAGTGTAGGCTTTTCTTCTGCAAGTGCAAGTGCAACAGTTTTTCTGATTGCTATAGGAGTTAGCTCTTCTTGAAGTAAACGTATGTGAAGGCCATGACTGCTATCCTTTCACGGCATGCCCCTGAGTTCTGGCACAGGAGAGAAATGAAGAAAAAACCCCAAATCCCTAACAGAAGCTAACACTGTTTTTCAGCTGCCACTTCCATACAGGATAGTGATTTTCAATTCTTAAAAGAACCCAAAAACAAAACAACCAAAATGAGCATCAGCTATTTTTTTTAATAAACTTTTTTTTTTCCAGAATGCTTTTTATTTTCCTAGTGGACTTGAAATTAATGGTGTTCCTATGTTGTGAAACTAATGAATATCACTCTGGTTTAAAATCCTATACAGCTGTTCATCCATTCAGGATTGTTTTAGCTGCAGTCATTTCTTTCAGTACTGCAGATCACAGTCAATTAACATGAACAGAGAGTTTCACTGGGTCTGCCAAACAGTCTCCATTATTCTGGGGAAATTTCAGAATATCAAGCACAACAAATCTTCAACAGATCCGAGATTACAGCTGGTTGACAGCATAGTATCCAACAGGAAACGTTTTTCTTTGATATTCTTTTTGTTGGATCCCAGAGTGAAGTGGGACATATATTTTAGGCAAAACATATTTGTTAACTCATTCTCTGTGTTTTCTAATGTGATCTAAGAGATGTCTGGAATGTATCTGAAGGCTCAGGAAGCTACATAACTGCATGGCTCAGCAGCTCATTAGACAGACAATGTGTGTGTGTGCGTGTGCGTGTTTGTTCGCATTAAAATTGAAATTTTTTTCCACGTGCTACAAATACAAATGTTAGTACTCATACGAGACTGTGAGCAATGCCCATGACTTCCAATAAGACTGTGCATAAACAGTTCAGGATCAGACACTGCAGTTGAATTTTCCAGTCAGTATCCACTTTCAAGAGTGACCACAGGAATACCAAAAATACTGAATTGAATAGGGAGAGGGGTAAGTACATGCAGATAAAAGGGCCATTATAATTTAACACGAAGTTGCAGAAAATAACAGCAAGCAGTTAAAGAGGAAGAACACAGGGAACTGTGAGTTAGTCACTCTCAGATCTGGATATTGTACATACTTCTGCAAGACAAACCAATGGGACCCTTCCCAGAAACAAAGCTGGGCACAGGTTTACGAGTTGGTAGAATTGGGATTCTCATGATTTAAAACTGTTGTGCTACATAAGGCACAGTTTGTTGTTGATATGGCAATCCCACTGAGAAGACTCAGTAAATACTGGAAATACAGATGTGTACTGTAACCTCCTCTGATCCTACCATGTCTCACACCCCAGCACAACCAGACGAAGGGCTGAGGACTAGGGTGATACATCCTCAAACTGTGATATGGGGCGTAGGGACCTGGGCTGGGAGTGTCCCTGATCAATCCAGTTGTATGAACAGGGAAATCCCAAGGGCAGCACTCCAGAAGCCCACTCATTTCCCACAGAAAATTGCCTCTGCTGCACAATCACATACCCAGGAGTGCACTTTCCTGACTGCCAAAAGCATGTGCTCCAGAAGAGAAAAGTTTGGAAATACCAACTGCCGCTGCTCTCCGATTCCCAGCTGCTCGAGGCCTGCAGTTGCTAAGGCTGGAGAAGGATGCCCTCTGGCTACATGCGTTCCCTTTTCATCAAGCCTCGGAGGCTGAAGAGAAATCACTTTGAACACTGAGGCGTGGAGCTGGAGGCAATTACTTGTGATTGATAGCGCTAAATATGAAACCGCATGTACCTCATCCATGAAGCATGGAATCAGCAGCATATTGTTAGTGGGGGAGATGAATGGGGCTTGAGATAACCTTGGCAAATTAGGCATATGTTAGCATTAAGCTTTGTCAGTAAGCAGGCTATAAATTACAGACATATTGTAACTCCATAAACTCATCTAATGAATTGAATGACAGTGGTAATTTAAGGCAGAATGGAACTGTTTAACCCTTTTAAGAATTTAGCTTTATTTCTATATTACACAACAATCCAAACTGTACTAAAAGGTTGGTATTTCATATATACTGCAAGATACCATAACTGTAACAGGGAAACAATCCTTTCGTGTTTCATGTACATTTTAACAAACAGTTGGCAACCTGCAAATTATTTCCCTTGTAAGTTGGTTTAAAAAGAAAGGAAAAAAAGAATGGAATAGCTGGGGTGGGTTTCTTGCACATTCCCCTACTTTGTCATTATTTCTCCATATGATCAAGCTAAATATATTGAAGCTATAGGACACAGCATGCTGTCATTTCTGGACTACTACTGAACTCCTCAGGAGGTGTTATAAGACACAAGGCTAAAGGGCAGGTGACTTCAGTCATAAGAGAAGTGCAATAATCCCTTCAAAATGCATGGCCTGCAGTGTCTTATTGCTATTCTGAAATGGCAGTTATAAATAAATATAAGAGGAGAAAGTCAGTCTCCTGCATTTACTGGCTGCTATTGACAGACTTATGCCATCAGTGACAGCTAATCCAGGATTCTGAAGCCATTTTCCATCTTACTGTGTATTTCAGACAAAGTAACATTTGAAAACCACTGGCACACCAATGGCACAAAAGGACTTAAAATCTAAACCAGAAATTTTAATACAATATATTATTAATTTAAAATGTGTTGATATAATAAAAAATATTTTAACTTTTATTCGGTAGAGCAACTGAAGAAATAAGCATATAAATTACGCCATAGGTTTAGTCCATTTCTGAGCAAATTTAAGGAAAGCGTGTTTCTTCACACCCATTAGGCAATTGATCTTGGTACTCATACAAATCACAGTAAATTTTCTTATCAGACCTTTGTAGAATAATTGCTTTTATGTCCATTTTTTCCTTTAAGAAAGATAAAGTGTATGAATCAAACAGGGACAGTCCTGTGGGATGTAAGGGTGGAAGGGACCCTTGGTGGACGAGACGGTAAACAGAAAGTGAATTCCTCAACATTTTATATTATGTAAATAGGTTTTACTTGTGATGCTCACCCAGGATGATAAAGCCATATAAGAATTAAAATTATAGACGTACTGATAACTCAGGAGGTAGAAGTATAGTTCTAGATATTTATTTTGTGTTTGCAGTTCACACATATTTCTATTTAGAAAAGGATTACGTTTACCCCTACTTCAGGAAACGTGAGGGCTTTCCTAGCCCTGTTTTGGCTAATAAAGAAATGAAGCCTCCACAGAACTTACCTGGAGTTATGCAAGGAGTCTGCAGAAAAGTCAGGAGGAGACCCAGTCCTCATCAGTCCCTTTCTTTTAACACATTGATGTCAACACCATGCCTGGAAATATGTCTGAGGTCAAAGAGAAGCTTGCTGTTGTCAAAAGCCACAACAGAGTAAATTCAGGAGTGCAAGTCAGATAACATAGGAAATTGCTTGCATAATACGGGAAATTCACAGGCCATACGTTGAAGGAAAGAGGCTCTTTCACACTTTTCCATTTTCTGTTGAGCAATGTCATGTTTTGCAATTGTTGTATATCAATGAAACTGTGTAAATGTTTAAATAATGACATAGTGAGAGTGCTGTAGAGTTTTTGGTTCAAATTTGACCTCTGAATAAAATTGGTTCTCCATTCCAGAAAAGATTACTGTGACCTTTACTACTCCATTTTCCTAATGGGTTCTTCACTACAATAACAAAATTGAATGACTATCTCAGCCATCTCTAATATTTGGAATTAAATTTACCTTGTGCAAATCAATAAAGTGGAAATCAAAACTAAAAGCCTGGAGTTATTTTAGCAATACTCTGTGTGTAATACAGCTTTGCATTTAACCTCTGGACTAAATGGTGGCTCCATAACTAAGTCAGTCACTGAGCACATGCTTTACATACTTCAGTGGAATCAAACTGTTCAGATCTGCAATGATTAATGAAAAGATCTGCCAAAAGTGATTTAGACAAAAGATGCCTACTCAATCCTGTGAGTTTGTTAGGACATCAAGACAGAAGAGGTATTTGAGGTACACATGAAATGGTCATTTACATGGAAAATAGGGCAATATTTTGTTTGGTTTTGTTTGTTGGTTTTGGTTTTTTGGGGGTTTTTTTGTCTGTTTTGTTTTGTTTTGTTTTGTTTTGTTTTGGCTACATGATGATTACATGGCCTGGGTTCTAGTGGGGGCACACACATGGGGGAAGGAATCCTCATCCCAGCACTGCCAACAGAATGTAGGTTAGGATTGCAGCCATTTCCTCCTGTTCTGGCGGTGGGAATCTCACAGCTGTGGACTCAGGTCTTCTCCTAATGCCAGCCAGCTTCTCAGTAGCGCTCACAAGGAGCACCCTGTTCCCAGGGCTACCACTGAGCTGTTTATCCACAGACCTTTGTAAGACCAGCGAGCGTCAAGGCAAGGTCTGTCGGTGTAGGAGAAATTGAAATAGTTTGCCCAAAATAAAGTCAGGAGGGGAGAAATTTCACAGAGGATTAAGCTCCACCTTCGCAGGATCAGGTACCTGTCTCTGCTGGAGCACAGAACTGCTGTGCTGTGATGCTGGAGGATCACAGCAGACAGATGAGCAGAGCTGTCGGGCAGCCTGTGGCACCAGCACTCCTTGTCCCACCACTCCTTCCCAGTGAAAAGAGAACCCCATTTACCTTAAGGTAATTGGGGTCAGGCCCAACTGAGGGGCTCCAGGACATGCTGGCAGGTGCCATCTATTATGTTTCCTCAGGTAACCTGTTGAAAGGAACCAGTTCAACATAACCATCCTCAGCCTAAGAGGAAAGTGGATTTGTAGACACTCATTGGGATCCAGGGCACACAGTGAGAGTGCGCAAGAGAAGTGATGCTGTGAACCTTCAGAGCTGAGATGCCAAATGCACCTCCCCAGCACCAGTGCACAGTGCAGCCCAGGAGAGGGACAGGCAGGAGCAGAAATGTGCTCACCCTTCCATGGTGCTGCGGGGCACCACACAAAGTCTGCCTGTTCACCAGCCTGGGCCGTTTGCCTCCAACTGCTGGTGCTGGATCTGCGCTGGTTCCTCAGCAGCACGGTACAGAGGGAAAAAGCATCTGTGCTTTCCCTGCAGCTGGGAGCCTCTCAAGGACTCTCATCAGCTCACAGGGGCTGGGATTGCTCCTTAGGCTGGGCAGATAATGGGTAACCAGCTTCATACAGGTCTCTCCCCACTACAGCACCAGTGTAATTAGTCAGTGTTCTGCTGGAGGTAAATATTAATTAACTGAGATGAACCTTCTTTTTACCTTAAGATTTCAATTTAATTTTTATTCCTGCATCTAGGATACATGTCAGACAAGAATAACACATTAATGCATTAAAATTGAAAATTAGTGGAGACGATGAAAGGATGAGAGGTATAATTAACTTTCAAATAACATACAAGTGCAAGTAGGCAGTATGATAATATGCATAACAAATAATAATAATAATATCACTGCTTAAGGTAAAACCACCTATTTTAACAATGGACACAATTAAGATGATTTCTCAACATGTTTTTGGGAAGTGTCTGTTCATTGCAGCCTTGCCTGAGCCAGCCTCTACATGAATGCTCACAGGATCTTAAGTGCCAGTGTAACTATGTCCTGTGCTGTATCAGGGGTAAGACCTAAGCACAATGTCCTCCTTTATCCCAGCACCATCACTTTGTTATCCCCTGGCTCAGGAAACCAGTTTGAAAGGAAGCCACAGCTTTTGGATGGAAGTTATTCTGGTTTTAGATCTCTGTCTTACTTTAATCAAAAGCTCAGCCTTACTCCTGCAAAACAATTCTTTGTACATATGGTGATGCGTGGGACCCCCTTAAGCCCTCAGTAGAAACAGAGTGTTTGGAAGTTCTGGATGAAATTACCATTTGCTCAAGCCACACTGTAGTGTTACTTTCTAAGCACAGTTAGACCAGATGTAAATTCTGTGTAAATCCCAAGACACACCCCCTGGTTCCGGCTGCCTTCCTGCATGTGGCAGCCTGAGGTGGCTGAGTTTGGCTCTTGCCTCACAATTCTGGAGTCCAAAGACAATCAAGCATGCACAGGAAGCCAGACCAGATCCCATAAGTGAGAAGTTAAGCCTGGGTTCTTCATACCGCTTCCTAAAATCTTTCTGGGATTCACTTTAGGAGTCCAGTTGTGGCTGAGGTAACATTTTCTCTGTGGACTCCTGGTCTCTGCTGTCTTTGGTGAACTCATGTTTTCATGGTGTTTCACTCAGTGAACAGCAGAGTTAAGCCAAAACTGAGAAGGCATGTTCTGAAAAGTGGAAACAACTTGTCAATCTTTGATAAAATGGATTTCAGATTACAAAGAGAGAAACCCTCTAATTCAAAGTTCATGCAAGTTAAGATTAGTAAACCATTAAAAAGAACAATATTAAGTCAGGGTTTTTATAATTTCCAAGTGCTTCACAGGCATTAATTAATTAGCTGTAATATGAGTTAAAACTGGATGCCAAAATGTTCCTGAATTTAATGGCACTGATACCATTAGAAGACAAACCAAAGATAAAATAGCTTGCAATTGACCCCATAGAAGCTTCAGGGGCATTAAAGGGGTTGCATTCATCCCCATGGGGAAGGGAAGGGAAGGGAAGGGAAGGGGAGGGAAGGGGAGGGGAGGGGAGGGGAGGGAAGGGAAGGGAAGGGAAGGGAAGGGAAGGGAAGGGAAGGGAAGGGAAGGGAAGGGAAGGGAAGGGAAGGGAAGGGAAGGGAAGGGAAGGGAAGGGAAGGGAAGGGAAGGGAAGGGAAGGGAAGGGAAGGGAAGGGAAGGGAAGGGAAGGGAAGGGAAGGGAAGGGAAGGGAAGGGAAGGGAAGGGAAGGGAAGGGAAGGGAAGGGAAGAATGGCTTGAAAGCAACAGCTTTTTTAAGCACCTCAACCAATTTTCAGCATTTATTTTCAAGGAGACAAGTGAAAAAAAATATTGCAATTGTTCCTGCAAAACTCAGGAAACAATGATTCATTAATTAAATTAGGGATCAGAGTTCTTGAAACAGCATGTGAAGAATGAAGAATTGGTCTGATGGATGACATTAAACGTCAGACAATTAGGATCACTTTTGACAGAACAGAGGTTTAGCAAAGAAACCTAAAGTTTATAAAGAATACTGCAGTAGCTTCTGGAAATATCTGCATTTCAGTAGATTTTCTTAGTAAAGCAGATGAGGACAGAGCTCTGTCAGCAAAGGTAATTTTGAAATTCATGCAAATTATTTTCAATATTGTTTTAATCTCACTCCATTAAAACTTCCCATGACAACATACTCTACCACACTTTCTCTTTTGTCTCAAAATATTTCCCTTTCATATCACCGTTCCCAGAGAGCCCTCCGGCTTGCTCTGGGCTCTGTCATGATATCATGAAGTTTTAGGCAGGTCCGGACCCGGGCAGAAGCGTGCTTATTATGGAGAAGGAGCGACTCACAATTGGTGGTAAAAAGGTTTATTCAGGGCAAAACTCCAGGGAGTTAAAGCTTGAGTGTGTGTCCGAAAGTGGAGACCAGAGCGTTGATTTTCTGTCCCTCCTGCCCTTATCAACAGGGGTGTTACAGATGGAAATGAAGGGGGAGTGACCCAAAAGGAGGGGATGTGACATTACCATTTAGGGTTTGAAGGGGGTGGGATGTTACCTGAGGCCTGTCTGGCCATCTGGCCTGCTATAGCCATCAAGATGCCTGGGTGTGCATCCAGATAAGATATAATAGATTCTTAACGACTGAAGCCAGGGCTATCAGAGACATACAACGGGCTAGCCCGGGCCTATTATATGACTTAACGACTAATCAAGAGAAGTGTGTGTGTGTGGGGGGGGGGGGGGGGGAAGGAATGAAACCTTACAAAACCTTAATAACAAAAATTATACAAAAATTAAAAATCTCAATGTTACACCACTACACTTTCAGATATAAATTGCTAGTCAAAACTCATAGTCTTGAAGGTTTCTTTCCACTGTAGTCAGAACATGACTGTATTTGGCCTGATTCTGTGTACTGGGGCATCCTGACTTCACCTACTGAGCCACATCCCCAGACTTCATGTGATCCAGCCAATCCAATGCACTTTATTTATTCTGGCCAGAATCCAGATCCAGAATCTGATCTGAAATCACTGTGGTAGGGGAAACATCAAGATCATGTTCTCCACTGAAAAGTTTTAATTGAACAAAGATTTTAGGCCAACCCTGAGAAAGTGTTCTACACAAAGTCTTGAGATGTAAACACAAGGATCTATCCAGCAATGCTCTCAGTGCACCTTCATAAGATTTTCTCAGGTTCAGCACTCACTTCAGATGGGTGTTCCCTCCACAAGCATACGGTCCCTTTGGGTAAATTCCTCACTTCACCAAAAGTAACAAGTCTTTCCACCTTCTTTAGAGAATTCCCCTTTTCAAGTGAAAATTACTTTTAGTGTATATGACTCAATGTCCTATATTGAATTTATCAAGATCTCCCTTAATTTTCTATCAGATTTTTAAACCATTTTACCAAATAATTTTAGACAGAAATTCTGTTTAGGCTTCAGTGCTGTGTACTAAACAAGCGATCTTTAAAATGGTGAAAAAAGTAAGTGACTGGTAACCATTAAATACTCTAAATACATGTTGTCATGTCAACCATAGGGTGTACCACCACTTCTCTTTCCTTTGTCATACAATGGCACTGTTCCATATTTATATGTTGTGTAAACAAGTTGCATACTCTTGTGTCCACAGACTGCTTCTACTGTCACCCATGTCCTGTGGATTTTCACCAATTTCCCTGTCAGCAGCTGTCAGAGAAGCAGCACTACACCTCACTCCAAGAAGGTGTTGATGTTTACAAGTATAAATGGGTAATACAAGAAGGGAAGTGAATTTTCTGACCTCAGGGTAGTTGGTGGTAGCACCTAGTAACTAAATAATGGAGGCTTTGCTTAATTGCATCCTCCTTTCTGCAAGGCAAGATCTGAAATAAGGGCAGAGGAGATGAACTCTGTGTTGCCTTTATGGATGCTGGTAAGTTTTCATGGGTAGTGCAGCCCTATCTCCCAATACTCCCCCAAAAAGGTTATGGGCTCCTGGATTTGTTTCTATACAGGTACACTGATTCTTCCCTGTTCTTGATAGCATTCCTGGAAGTGGCCTGTCCAAGACTTGTCTCCACAAAACCCCAGCTAAGGTAGGTTAGCTCCACAGTCAGATTGCTGTGCTAGCACTTGCATTCATGCAGGGTTAGTCCAGCATCAGCCCTGTGTTTCAGTCTTTGCTAGAAGGTTGGAGAGGACCATGTGTTTTCATTTCTGTATTATGTGTTCTCACATATTTTTAAAAATTTTATGGAAAGCTGATAAAAGCTCAAAGGCACCATTTTGTAGCTTGACGTCTTCATGCCAAACATCAAGATGGGATATAAAATCAGTTCATATAACTTATTAAGAACAAAACACAAAAAAAAATATGATTATTACCTGGCTAATTTGCCCTAGTGACACTTTACAAGCCATCGTACAAGACAAAAGTAGAAAGGACAATTGCATAAACTGCACAAAGACGAGAAATAGAAAGTAAAAAGCCAACAACAATATATCACAAACAGCTCAGTAAATAATAGTGCAATTTTCCTAGCTAATAGAATGGTTTAACACCTGAATACACTCACACGCCTGATTAAACACTAACAATGTAAACCCATGAAAGAAGATTATAAGTTGTAATATCTCTTTGCAAATAATAGCATATTAGCCACTGTTGCATACTTCTCCAATTACATCCCTTTCATTCTTTTCATCTAGAAAACAGTTCACATTATAATAGTCAGCATCATTTGTGTTTTAAAACAAGCTATTACTTTGTATGTGGTGTATATTGCCAAATTGCAGGTCTCTTTCTCCAGATATCTAAGGATACTCTCAAAGTTAATAAAATCAGTATTTGGCAAAGCAAGTTATCTTTAACTTGGCTTTCTATGAACAAAATGTTTAAACTTCAACAAACACTTACTTCTTGTCACACTGGACACTTTTCCCCAGACTTCTTCCCTTTTCTTATCAGAGGTTGCCAGGAGCATGAATTGTAACTAACAGCAGCATGCCCACATTTACCAAAATTCATGAGCCTGCCCACATCCACATCCATACAGTTGTGTTTGGCTTCTGCTCAGTTGACTTGAAACAAGTGTGGGTGTCTTGAAAAGAAATGTGGAAGGCAAAAACCTCTGGTTTCAGTCACAACAATCTTAGTTCACCACCTTCTTTAATCAATCACTTTCATCCCTTTCTATTTTCCATGCACCTCCAGCTATGCAATTCACTGTCTCCTCTTGCTTGAACATTCAACCACTGTAATTTACTGACCTTTAGGCCTGCCCTCCTGCTTGAATTACTTAGAAATCCCTGGTTGGTTTGAAAATCCTCCAAGTCAGGCAAGAGAAGAGAACCCCTAGGGATTTAAGTGAGTAGAAAACTTTCCAACCCAATGGCAGAACACTGGAAAAGTTAAACAAAGTGTACTGTGGCATTTTTATTGCTGAAGCTCTTAAAGGACAGGATAAACAAAAATTTTTCAGGAACGGTTTGGATATGTTCCATTCTGTTTTAATGCACCAGGTGAGACTCCATCACCTGCTGCATTTGCATGATTCCTTTAGAGCACAAAGCTCTGTAGTAAATAAAGCCTGGGGCTGAGCCAGTATGGCAATTTATGTGTTTCAGAAGGTGTTCAAAATGAGGAGGAAAATCAGCCCAGTGTTTTTAAAGCACAATGTTTGAACAGAGGTGATATTCATTCAGAAAAGATAGCCTAGATGGATGTATCTGTTATGAAAACCTCAGGACAGTAGTCTTCAGATAATTACTTTCTCTTTTCCTCCTAATTTTTTTATTCCAGCTGTTGAGGCATATAAAATGGTGCTTATGATTTATTTGCCATCATAGAGGCAAGACTGTATTTTAAGATTTTTCCATGATCTTCTAAACCATTAGGTACCGACTATTACTAAGACAGACCAAGGAAATTTTGGACCAGTCTTCATAACTGATACAGCTAATTCTAAGTTTCCTACCAAGAAAGTTCAAACTGGTTAAAACTTCTTGTTTTGCTTTTTTGACTCCTAGAAGGTTACAATTTCCATGCTCTTTGTAGTCAATCTACCCATTAATATGCCCATGGATTTCACAATAAAGTATTTTTAAACGGCTCTTCCGACTGAGACATAATCAGAAATTATATCACTACTGTTTCTAGTGATAATCTTTCCTAGACACTCTCTTGGGGTGGATTATCCAATCTGAGAGCATCCTATACCTCTCTTACCAAAGAGCCCTTATTGTGCTAAAAAGCTTTATAGGAATAAGTTCCCTTGGAGATGAAGCTGGGGGGGAAAAAAAAGAGTAAATGTAAATGTTGGCAGATACACAAGTGAATTTAGCATATTTTGGTGGCATGCAAAAAGGAATTGAACCTGGCTCTAATCCACTTCTACCACCTCTACAGGAATGAGGATAACTGTTAAAGGAGATGGATTAGCTAGTTTTCTCCCCCTCTTATTTTGTATTCCTTTTTTCTTGTGCAGAACACAGGGTCTGTACAGATAAGCATACAGATGTGTTAGAATTGAAAAGCAGGTAAAACCTCACACCCAGCACAATCTCAAGAGTAACAGCAATAGGTAACTGAGAGCTGACACTGCCAGAAAGCTCATCTGCCACAAACTTCTAGGTGCTCTAGATTAGTAGGTTTGGAGGGTCTTTAATTGATGTTATTATTAACAGAGGTGGACACAAAGATGAGAAATTTGTATCTACAGGATCCAATGAAAATAGAAATTTTGTTCACCCTTTGCTACCTGCTCAGCTGAGAACTGTTTTAAGTTTCACATTTCTCTCAAAGGTTCTGGATGAACTTATGATGGCTGTGACCACTTTAGCATTTCTCAGGATAAGCACAGACCGTATGCCAATGCACAGACATCTGACTTAATGCAGTAACTGAGGGCTGGAAAAAGGATGTTTCTGAAATATCAGTGTCGGGCTGGAAGGTTTCTCAAAAAGTCACTTAGTCCATTTCCCGTGAACTGCTGTCAGATCAAGATTGGACTTCCAGGTGGAAATTGCTCAGGCATATCCATAGCATACGCAAATGAAGTGACAGCAGCAGGAGTTTGAGACCAAGTGATCTACATCACTCTAGAGTTCAACTCAGCTGTCACACCACCACCATCAGACCACATTTTGCCAGACTGGTCTTAGAAAATCAACTTGGCTAAATTATTTTAGGAATTTTGGCTTTGCAATTAGGCTACAAATTTTTTATGGCAAACTAAGCATCTTGACAACTTCCACAGGCCAGGCCAGGATAATCATCTGTCCTCTTCGGTACTGCAAGACCACTGTCATGGCAGTCTTCCTTGCTTACCACTTTCTTGAAGTAAGTGTGCAAAGCCAGCCATAGGATTCCACTGCAAGCTTTACCAGAGTCTTCCCATGTCTTACATTTGATGTTTCTTCTAAGATACTTCTGAAAAAGGATCATATCACTGGTTCAGATTAGGCTACTAATCCTGGGAACCTGTGGTGCTGACACTTGGAAAGAAAAATTCTCCACATTAGCGCATTGATTTCTTCTTCTTACATGCAGTGATATGCACTGTGCATTCAATTTTTTTTCCTTTTTTTAATATCAGGTCATTTCTTCAGTGTATCAAAATCATTCCAAGTTACGAATCTGTCCTCCAAAGTGCTTGACTGACTGCCTCAAGTTTCATCTCATGAAAATTTTATACTCATATGCTTTCAATATCAAGGCAGTTGATGTAAAAGAGACTGAGGGGACACTGTAGCAGAGTTTCTTAGAGAATGAGGGCATGATCTGTATTTGGAATGAGATTTGAACTACCCAGCCTGGACCCCACACCAAGGCCAACTGTGAAGCCTGTGGTGCAGTTAGAAATTAGATGTTAAGGTGTTAATGAGAGATAGTGGGTTTTCTAGAGGTTAATAAGTATAGTTATTAGTGTGAACACTTTAGCCACCTTAAGGAAAAGTAAAACAATGTTTATTTGCATTTTTCCCTATGCTGTATGCCAATGAGAAGTAACTGTAATTGTAAACTATATCAAAGTGTATATAACCTGCCATTTTATACAAAATAAATGGAGAACGTGGCATTAATCATAGTGATTGGATCTGTGTTTTGCTCCTGTCCAACTTCCCATTATTTCAAGGGTTTCTCTTGCTTTTAGGAGACCTTATCACAGTCCACAGTTTCCTCACAAGCGGAAGCAGAGGGTCAGGAACTGACTCTGGTGACCAGTTACAGGACCTGAGGCAAGAGCCTGAAGCTGAGTCAAGGGGCTTTAGGTTGGATATCAGGAAGAGGTTCTTCATCCAGAGAGTGGCTGTGCATAGGAATGGGCTCCTCAGGGAAGTGGTCACAGCACTAAGAGTGCTGTGTTTGACAGAGTTCAAGAAGCGTTTGGATAATGCTCTCAGGTGCATGGTGTGACTCTTGGGGTGTCCTGTGCAGGGTCAGGAGTTGGACTTCAATGCTCCTTGTGGGTCCCTTACAATTCAGGATATTCTATGATACTATTATTCTACAATGGCATGAATTTTGGCTGCGAATATAATAACTGGGCAGTTAAAAACTGTTTATGACTTGAGCACAGGAAAGGCTGCAATGTGTATCTACCTGTATGGTTTTATATACCCATATGAAGCACTTTGTGGTTCTGACCATTATCAGCAAATTCTAGTGGTTTTTGATTTGCACTAATTAGTAGTCAATGACATAGATAAGATGTGTGTTTAAAACCTCCACATGAAAAAGATAGCCAGGAGGTTGTTAAATAATAGCAGTGGAAAGGTTAAACTGCTCACTGAGGGCAAGTCTGTACCCTATAGGAAATAATTTCCTACATAGGTCTAGTAAAACACTGCTGTCTCAAGCACCAGTATTTAAGACCTCTTCAACGCATATTGTTCTGGTTGTGGCTCCAATAGCTCCTGATGTTGCTTGTGATGTTGCTACTAAAGTTATCTTCTATCTAAAAATTAATTTTAAGAAATATATCTTTAAGAAGTAAATCTTTTTGGTTTTACCTCTTTGCTGCACTCACTTGCACTTGTGCCAGCATTGCTGGAAGCCTGGATAAACTCCAAGGCAGACTACTGAAGTGACCTGTGTTGAAAATAAAAAATAAAACATACTACCCCCACGATCTTTGTCGGGACACTGTAGAGGGAATGGCAAGAACACTTGCTTCACCACAAATACAGAAAACCCACAAAACTACCAAAGTTTGCATTTGAAGCTGGAGCAAGCACTATCCTCACTTAGCACTGAGGGAATAGAGATGCCAGTGAGAATATTGCTCCCAGCTGGTCCCCTAATAATCTTTGAAAAACAATGACATCGAGACATGGGATCAGAAGGACCAAATACTAATCAAAATTAAAAAGTAGAAGTAATCATTCATCTGGAAGGTATAATCTAGAGGCATGCCTGGAACCCAACCAGCACATGCCCCTGCAGAAGAGAAAAGAAAAAAAAAAAAGAGAGCGAGAGAGAGACAGAGAAATAGAAAGAGCAATGTTTTGCTGGAAAAGTTGCTCCGTGAGGGTTACTGTGGGTATATTTACGGGAAGAGTCAGGAAGCAGATGCAGGCTGTGTCTGAACTGTACCACTCAAAGTCAGTTCATTAAGAGAGGAAGTCTCCTGCATGTTGGGAACTTCAGTTTTATTAAACCAAATAAATTTAATTCACATTATTTGGTGTAATGACCTGAAAAAGCAAATATATATATATATATATATATATATATATATATACACTTTATGTTTCATGGATATATGGCATGCCTCCCTGCTCTGGAGGCAGATATCTAGGGAAGACAGCAGGGTAAGAGCAAAACTGTAAGTAGTCACTGAGGATTTGAGCACCACTTCAAGCAGCTCAAATCTCTTGAAATGAATGGGGGCAGTTGCACACTAGAATGTTGCCTTGCACAGAAAAATGCTGTGGTCCAGCCTACAAACTCTTCCACCAACCCTGCTCTCTGCAGCTGTTGTGCACAATGTCAGATCCCCAGTGACAAAGCAGTTGCACAAGTTTTCATGTACTTTCTGTTTGCTTTTTAATCTCTAGGCTTCACATGCTTGTCTTCATTTAACCTCCTGCACTGTGGCAGCGAGACCAGCAGGGATGTATTTCAGGAGTCCTTTCCTGCAGAGCCCCTTTTCCGTGCCAGCCCTCTGGGGTGGATGGCCTGGGGTCAGCGCGGTCCCTGTGGGGACGGGGTGGCTCCGGCCACACCGCAGCTCCCTGCGTGCTGTAAAACACGGGTGTGTTACAGCGTGTGCTCCCTGCCTGTCCCACTCAATGCTTCTGCTGTAATTACAGAGAAGGCATGGAGTGAAAACAGTGCTCGTGTGATGCAGCTGTATCCGCTCTTAATCCTTCATTAATGCCTCATCAAAAGAGTACTGTACTTTTCATTTGTTTCGTTTGCAGAAGGTCAGCATACTTGGAAGCTATTGTCATACAGCATTGCAGACTTTTTACATATTTCTCTGGTATTGTTCCAAGCTATTGTATACGCAAACGAGTCAATTGGTATGCAGATTGTCTATCATTAAAACCGTTTCAAAATCAGCTTTGTTGTGGGTTTAGCGTAGAGCTAGCATACCCTTCCTGAATGTAATGTATGGTTCTGCATTGGTGCGGTGAGGAGGTTTTGGAACCTCACATGGGACCGGTCCTCGTTTTCGTATTGGCAGAACTTGCAGTGAAATCATGGGAAATCTTCCCTGGGAACAAGTCTGCGGACTGAAGTCCTCCTCAATTGCTTCACCCTCCATTTGCACACCATACAGGCTACGTGTGGCCATATCAGTGCCTATGCTTTTCCCTCTCCTCCTTCTTTTGCTGGGTAGTATTTTGCTTTAGTGTGAGTTCCTAAAATCTGCAAAACTTTTTCCTGGTCTCCTTGGAAGACATGTCAGCCCCAGAGCTGGTGCTGCCTTTCCAGCAGGCAGCACATCTCTGCAGCTACAGTACTCTCTGCAGCAGCACCTGCCTTGCTGCCCATGACACTGAACCCTCCTGTGATAAATGTGACATTGGGTAAAAAATCATGATAAAAGAATATAGCCATATATGTTAGATTGGTGTTAATATAAAATGTGAAAAGGGTATAGTCTGTAGAAACTTTTCCCCAGCCAGGTTTCCACCGTCCTCAGTCCTGGGACAAAAGAATGGGACAGGAGCCATCAGGAGGAACAAAGACACTAGCCAACCTAGATAAGAATCGGCATCGCACCCAGACAGAGAAATTCCTCTCCAAACGAAAAGAGAATTCTCCACCAAGGAATACACATTGAAATAACCATGGACCGGCGGGCTCCATCCGCATGTGAAAAGGACCTTCCCGGAATACGATCTGCAAAGTTCGACAAATCCGGGAAACCCATCCGAAAATTATTTGGACTATTTGCTGGACTATCCTGGGCACTGTTTCGCCTCGGGACATGAAAACCCCTATAAAACCCCGAGCTGCGACCTGCTCTGTGTGGATTTGGGAAAACCGTGCCTTAGAGTGCGGTCTTCTCATCCACCTGGCGCTGTGCTGCGAATCCTATTTGTGGTTTTCTCTTTTTATCGGTGATTGGGATTGTTTTATTAATAAACTGTTTCTTTGTTAATCCGATTTTTGCCATTGCATTTATAACACTCCTCATCAGCCCAACGCATCCAAACCTCACACACACCCAGGGCAGAGTCTTCTGCTTTGTTTTTACTCTTGAATTTCAGCCTTGAGTGAGAAACGGTGGTTCAGAAAGTAAAAGAAAAAAAAGGCTATTTGCATGTTCTATCACCTTCACACAGTTATTTAATGTTTCCTCTCTAGTTTTTTAGTTCTTACACAGGTATCACAAGCTCTTGGTGCAGAATCTGGATTCGCTTGTCCACAAAAATTACTTGAATGACTTCTATGTGAAAAAAATAAAGAAGTATTTTTATTTGCAGCTGCATTGTGTCAAGTGGCATAAAAGTCTTCTGTCTGTAACAGGGGAACTATAATCGTAATAAGAAATAAAGGAAGGTTAAAATGAAAGGCTACATTTTTATAAAATAATTCAATGTCAGGAAATGTTAACAACTAGAGATATATCAGGAGGTTTAGAAGAACAGAAAATGTGGAGATGCAATTTTTACCAGAAGTGCAGAAGAGCTGACTTAGGTACCATCTATACAAACCCAGTATTTACAAGGCTATGGAACCTCATAATGTTATAAATGAAATAGCCAGATTAATAATCAAAAGCAAATTTTATTTTGCTACAAACAGCTATCGCGGAAAGCCACAATAAAAAGGACAACACCGATCCCGGGATCAGTGTTGGGTGAACCTGTGGTCAGCCTCTATCGCAGCAAATCTTCCCCGTTCACAAATCCAGCCACTGAGGGGCTGGTTTATATACTGTTTATTTCCCCTAAGGCAGGGTTCTTTGTCCACTTTTGCTCAGATTGTATATTCATGTGTCTTCTTTTGGGACTTCTGTGCTCTGAAACTGCTTTCTGGACAGGGGCGAGAGTTCCGAGAAGTCAGCATTGGGATGCACACTCATGATGACTCTGATTGTCTTATCCCAGATGCGTATCAGGTATCAATCACCGAAGTGTGGTCTGGCCCAGCCCTAGTAAAGACTCATCTCCGTCTGCAGTAGGTCTTTTCTGTCATAAATTTGTATTTCTTCCTCAGAGCCTGTGCTTCTCAGTTGCAAATTAGCTTTCCCTGGCTCTTTAATTTCCAAGCACAAATTACTTTATACAGATATTACATATAACAATAAGATGCAGCTGAAGGAGCTGAAAAAGTTGGTTAACCTCAATGCAAAACGGCTTTCTATCACCTTTAAGAGGTCATGCAGGTCACAGTGCCAGACAAGTAGGAAAAGTCTAATTTATGATCATCTACCAAAGAAAGATCTGGGAAACTACTCACCAGCCAAGCTCACACTTTTTCTGGGTGTTATAAATGATTAAGAGCCAATCCAAAATAAAGGAATTTATTTAGCAATTTTCTAAAATTGAATTAAAAGGCCACAATAAAAACAGACAACATCGATCGAATGCTGGGTGGACAGGCTGACAGCATCAATGGTGCCATCCAACCTTGCCCGCAAATACTTGGTTCTGGTGTACAGTCTTTATACAGTTTTTCTGTCCGGAGGCTATGTCTATTGAAAAGTCCGAATATTCATGTATTTCTTGTATTCCTGAGCTTGGTTTGAAAAGATTTCCTGTAAGTAAGAAAGGAGTCCTAAAAGTCTTCCCAGATTCCTTCTTTGGGGTGCAGGTGCAGTTATCCTTTTGGATCTCCCATCAAGATTGATATCAGGCTTTGAGTGGCCGTGAAGTAGAAGTCCATCCTGGGTGAATGGGCCATCTCCAGCCAGGCCCTTCTGTTTCTGTTGCAAATGTTGTAATTCCACAGTTGCAAAACGGGTCCTGGAATCTCGGAGACGCCCCCAGTAGCCTTTAATAGTCTGAACTTTTAATACAACATTTTTATACGCGAATTTATATTCTGTATCTATTACATGGGAAAAGCTGCGCCCTCATGGAAGGTATGTCCAAGCAAAGTAAGGTCAAGAAGGTGACTCAGACAGGCCATATTGGACGATCGCCTTCTATGATGAAACAACTTGCTTGATAGTTGAGGGGAAAACTGTGGAGATAACACTACCTTGATTTTAGCAAGCCATTTGACAGTGTAATAATGAGACAGCTGGATTTGAAAAATAAAAAAAAAACCAAAATTTATTTTTACATAACAGTGAACTCGGAAAGCCACAACAAAAGGACAGCTCCGATCCTGGGATCGAAGCTGAGTGAACTTAGGACAGGCCTCTATCGCACCAGTCCCCCCTTGTTCACAAATCTCACCACCAAAAGTGCAGTTTATATAGTTTATTCTCCCCGAGGCAAGGTTTCTTTGTCCACTTCTGCTCAGATCGCATATTCATGCATCTTCTTTTGGGACTCCTGTTCTGAATAGTTTTCAGGGCAGAGGAGGGGACTTGATGGGATTTCCGAGAAGCCATACGGATCTGATCAGTCTTGAAGAGCCTGTTGTTGATGCATATCTGATCTCAACCATCTAGGTGTAACCTAGATTGAGCACCTTTGATTGCCTTCGATTCCTTTTCTGTTGCATATTTTGTGATTCCTCCTTCGAGCTGCCTGTCCCCTTACAGATGTAAATCAACTTTCCCCGGTATCGGCTTGTGTTTTCTTATTTTTATATTTCTTAAATCCCAGCACAAATTATTTTATACAGACATTCCCCATAACAACAGCATCTCCTAAGAATCATTGTTGACAAGCTGGAAAGTTTTAGTGAGTATGGAATTACAGCAATTCTTGGCTACTGAAACCTGTTGCCAACAAGACATATTTTTCTCTCTTGGTTTCCAAAGACCAAAGTTAAAATAATAAGCATGAAGAAATTTTCCATTAGTTTCAACTATTTCTTTATTTCAAGATGTACAGTTGCAAGCCAGTCACTCATATTTGCCAATGGTCTTTTTTCTGCCACATCTGAAGAAATCTGTTAAAATCAATTCCCAATCCAGACCTATTAAAACATTGGCTCTTAGGTGCAGAGAGACCACCTCCCTCACTTGTCAGCATCTTGGGGAGAGATGTCACTCTTTGATATTGCTGTTTGTGGCACAGGTGATGACTAGAATGCCCTTGGGGATAGTTAATGTCCATTTGAAGGCAAAGTTTAGTTCGGTCTTGAAGCATGATTTGTGGTCTACTGCAACTGTATGGACTTGTGCTATTTATTCCAATCTGCGCTGGATTTCAGAGCAATTCGTGTTTTCTGAGCAGACTGAGTACTATACCCTTATTTAAAGGGTACTAGCAGAAGCAACATCTTTTGCACGAGTGATTTTTGGTCTTTTGATTCCTGTTTTAAAGCATCATTGCATAAAGGAAAATTATAATTTACATTCTGAAAGCACTCATGCACAAATTTACATCAGGTAAATTTGTGCAGATAAAATATTTCCAAACTAATCTTCCCAGCCAAGAAAATGGCAGTAAGATGTACACAGGCATGTGATGCCTGACAGTGCAGTGGTCTGATGTAAAAACGAGGAGAAAAAACAAGGACAATCTACCCTTTCTCTTTTATTCCCCCCTGACAGGCCTGAGATGAGAGATCTACCCACTGCTTCTCCAGGCATTTTGAACAGGGAGAATTCCTTTCTGTTGCCCACCAGCAGTGTCTATCTTCCTATGGCTCAGGAGGAAGAACTGAGCTGTCAGGAGCTTCCACTAGCTCTGACTAGTCCTAAATAAAGGCAGTCATATAGATCACTTTGGCAAGCACCAGTAGCACCCAAACACATACAAAAAAGGGTCAATTTATGATTGTCAGTTCCAGCACAGCAACCTAGCACCTCTGGAGCCCTTGCATAATGACAAGAACCTCCTTCCCATCATTGCCTCAAGAACCTCCTTCCCATAATTGCTTCTTGCCCACTATAACATCACAACTCATTTCAGTTTTTCAGCTGTATTATCCAAGGTGAGTGGTCACGAGACACCATTCAATAAATGTGAAATATAGTCATCTCCAAGTCCAATTCACCCCAACTGAAATACCAAAGTTATCCATCTTATGTCTGTTTTCAGGTTCTTTCTGCTTGAAATATTCCTTGCATTTCACTGGGCAGAGTTAAGTATTTCACAAGGTAAATCCAGTCAAGTCTACTTGCCTGCTAGCAAGGGGTATGATTTGGTGATACCAAAATGGTCCTGTTATTTCTTATATAGCTATCCTTGTGCTGCTTTGGAACCCTTGCTTTGGGGATCAGAGTTGGGTCTTATTCACCTGAAAGAGAGCAAACATTTTTGCATTGCTATATGACCTCAGCTGCAGAGATAGTGCTGATACTGTTGTTATTGAATCATTTAGAATGCAAAGAAAAAAATTCTGGTAAGGCCAGAATTCAGAGTGAGACACTGCACAAAAACAATGGTTTGCTGCATTAATTTTGAAATCCAGCTGTGCAAATCTGGTTTGAGAATTCACCAAAAAGTTCCTAAGAAAACATTTTACAAATTATAATCTCTCTAATGGGTCTAACTAAGCAATGTTTTTCAGATGGAATGTATTCTACAGAATAAAGAAAAGTAAGTGCAGTAGTGCTGCCATTATTATTATTATTATTATTGTTATTATTATTACTATTATTATCATTATTATGCTGTAGTAAAAGCAGAAGATATATAATTCCCTGATGCAGAACATCTTCAGTAGGCAGCCCACAATTTTAAGTTTGTAGGTAGAAGACTACAAAGAGACAGGCAGAGATATTTATTGGACAGAGGGATGAGGAGCCCAGTAGAAATGCTGCTTATCCCAGAAGTCTCCTCCTACTGCATTGAGATTTTTAACACTCCTTTTTTTTACTCAGAGGTGCAGTTTGAGGGTGATTTTTGGATACCAAAGGAGTATGTTGTGTGGAGTATCAATGGAGGAGGCTGGCAGCAGGGGGGTTGCAGGGGGGGCATTTGTGCTTTAAGTCTGTGCTGTAACAAACCCTAAAGGGTAGTAATCAGTCGTTGAGAAACACACCAACCCAAGAAAATGGTTAGTGTAAGGTCTCCCTCATTTCTTTAATTTTTAAAAGGTGTCAAAAAGTGAAGAGAAGTCAATATCAAATAACAGAGAGCATAGAAATGAACAAGGAAGCAAGAAAGGACGGATATAGAAAGAAGAAAAGTGGAAGGAGGGAACGCGTTACTGCAGTCTCTGCATTTGCAAAGCAAGAGTACAGGTGCCTGTGGATGGCCCCGTCCTTGTGTGGTGGCCCTGCCCCACTCAGCTTCCCTGGCAAAGGCACGGGGGCTGGTGGCCTTGGGTGTCATTGCTAAAGGCAGTGAGGAGCCCCGGTGGCCTGGCAGAGCCCTGGGAGACAGCCCTGGTCCCCAGCCTCCCGTGGCTCACACTGCCTACAAGTCCCCAAGGGCAACTGCTGAGCCTGCGGAGGAGGCCAAGCAGGAATGATGAGGCAGGAAGGAGAGGCCAGTGGATGGACCAGGCTAGGATCTTTGCTCTGCCAAGGGAGCCGTCTCCATCCCACACCTCTTCCTCCTGCTCCTGCTCTTCACTGATGCCCATCAAGCTCCCACCAGTGCACCTCGGGCAGCCAAACGTGGGACCTAAAAACCTTGAACAACTCAAGGTCCCACAGGTGCAGATCAGGCAGCTGCAGGCAGTGCCAGAGGGCAGCTGGAGCCAGGCCCTGTCCCTCCGTGGAGACAGGCTGCCACCACTGCCACGGGTGCCACCGCTGCCACCGCTGCCACAGCTGACAGCACTGCCCTGCCTGGTGAGCCCCAGGGACACAGAGCTGGGGAGTGCAGCGGAGAAGGGGCAGCAGCCCTGCAGCCCCTGTCCTGGGCAGCCATACAGCCCCATGCCCAGGGTGTTCCTGCCCCTGCTCAGGGTGGCCCAGGAGGGCACTGTCCATGTGTCCCCGAGCTGACAGCTGCTGCCTGTGCCGCCCATCCCCTCGGGGGCTCGTGCTGTGGAGTGTGACCTCAAGGATGTGGCAGTGGATAAATGGGATGATGACATCAAGCTCTTTCAAGGAGACAGCAGGAGTGACCAGGAGCTGTCCCCAGTGGAAGAAGACATTGAGCTTGTTCTAGTAGACAGCACAAGTGATGAGGAGCTGTCCCAAGTAGAAGAGGCCAGCGAGCTCTCTCCTGGGTGCAGCAACACTGAACAGGAGCTATCCCCAGATGAAGAGGCCATTGAGGTAATTCCAGGGGACAACATGCTTGACAAGGAGCTGTTCTCAGTAGACGAGAGCATCGAGGTTGTTGCAGGGGACATCCTGAGTGACCAGGAGCTGTCTTCAGTAGAAGAGGCCCTTGAGGTCAATCCAGGGGACAGCACATGCAAAGAGGAGCTGTCCCCAGTGGCTGAAGCTCAACTGATGAGAAGCTGTCCGAAGTAGATGAGGACATCAAAGTCACTTCAGGGGACAGTGTGAATGAAGAGGAGCTGTCCCCAGTGCAAGTGGCCATCATGGTCATTCCAGGGGACAGCCCAAAAGATGAAGAGCTGTCTGATGTGGAAGAGGACATTGAGGTTGGTCCAGAGAACAGCACAAGTGACTTTGAGCTATCTGAACTGGGAGAGGCCATCAAACTCTTTCCAGGGGTAAACAGTGGTGACAAAGAGCTGTCCCCAAGGGAAGATGACAATCAGCTCTCCCCAGGGGACGGCAAAGATTACAAGGAGCTCTCTGCAGCTGAAAAGATGCAGGAAAAAGAGCTGTCCCAAGGGGATAACAACGAGGGCAAGAAGCCTTCCCCAGAAGACATCAAACATGATACAGAGATGAGGTTTGGGGAAGACTGTGATGTGGAAGAGATGTCCCCATGGGAAGAAGATAACAATAAACAGCTCTCCCATTGGGAAGAACATGAGGATGAAGAGCTTTCCCATTGGGAAGAAGATGAGGATGAAAAGCTGACAAGGAGGGCCCTGCTCGGTGGCATGGACAGAGATTCAAGCTCGTCACCTGAACTGCCAGATCTGCAGCAGGTGTCAAGACACTGGAAGATGCTGGAATCGCTGGAAGCCCATTTCCCCAACAAGAGAACAAAGCTGTCAGACACCAACAACTGTTCCAACTGAAACAGCCAGGACAAGGTGGAAGCCCAATGGCAGGAGCTGTTGGACACCATGTCATCTCCTGGTTTCAAAGTTGGTGACAATATGCTTTCCAAAGGTGTCCCAGAGGTGTCCCAAGGGAAAGTTGCCATCTGGCATAAACCCTTGGGCCTGGTGGATGACAAGGAGCCCCTGGAGGGACACAGCTGTTCCAGACACGTGGTTACAGAGGTGCCCAGCTCAGCAGCTCTCCTGCCCTGTGGAGTGCCACAGGTGCCAAGCCAGCAGCTGCTGAGGAGGAGCCCCCTGAGCCTCCCAGCCCAGAGATGACAGAGGCACAGAGCCAGGTCTCTGAGAAATATCCCTCCCGCTTCAGGCGGGCACCGCTGGGGCCACTCCGGTGTCTCTCTGTGTTGCGGGAGCTGTTCCAGTGTCCCAGCCTGGTGGCACAGCCAGAGGAGCAGCGCCCATGCCAGCACTGGGCCAGACCTGGAGGTGGAGGCAGAGCAGCTCTTGGGCAGGACAAATGTCCTGGTTGTGGTTCCTGGGGATCAGCACAACCCAGCACAGCAAGTGCAGGACTCGGCCAAGAGGTGGCCATGGACCATAGGGGGGATCAAGAGCACCGAAGACCCCCAAAGCCGCTCACCCTTTTCAGAAGGGTCTGAAAGAGCGGACTGTGCAAGAGACCCAATTTGCATAGAGGTGAAAAACCTATTTCGGAGTGGGGAACACAGTCCATAAAAGGGTACCTCCAACAAGCCCATGACCCTAGACATCCCAGCAGCTGGATCATTGCTGGAACCAGGAGTGACATGGCCTCAGCTGGATCAACACTGGAACCAGGAGTGACGTCCCCTCATTTGGAACCATGCTGGAACCAGGAGTGACATCCTGTCAGCTGGATCAACACTGGAACCAGTCATGGTGTCCTGTCAGCCGGAACCATGCTGAAGCCAGGAGTGATGATCTCTATTCCTCTCTCTTTCCTTGTCTTTCTTTCTTTGTTTCTGTCTGCCCCTTTCTAATTCATCTTTTCCTTTCTCTCTGCCCTTTCACCCTTCTCCTTTATCCCAAACTTACTGCCATGTGTTTTTATTGTAGGGCAGAGACTAATGTAGCAGTTGTGTTGTAATAAGTCAAATTAACAAAATATTAATATGTTAATTAAAATAATCATAAGTGTTTAAAAAAAGTGCTTGATTATTTTGTGGATGCTTCGGCTTTTATTGTTGCTTTCATCCCTGAGCGTTTACAATTCTCGGGTGCTTCCTTCCCCTTATGGGTGGGTGATCACAACACCTTAATAAAAGATGCTGCTTTTTCTAATTTTCCTTGTCTGTGCCTGGTCCACATCGAGAGCAAGGCATGTGCTGGCAGCATAAATAATCATGGAATCATGGAATATCCTGAGCTATAGGGACCCACAGGGATCATCCAGTCCCACCCTGTCCCTGCCCAGACCCCCCAACAATCCCAGCCTGTTTGTCTGTGTTAGAGCAATGGAAATTCTAAGAAACTAGGTAGAAAAAAAGAGAGCCTTTCTTGTTTAAAACTGTTCAAAAATGCCAGTCAAGGGTAACCATAGCTTTGTGTTGTCCTATGTAAAGACAAGTTGGGAAGAAAAGAAACATATCCTTTAGGCTGATGTTCACATTGGAACATATACGTGTATACTACCATGGAAGAAGGGTTTTTTTACAGTTGTGATGTACAACCATGAAAGCAATTCAATGGCAGATGGGTCTTCTAGTGGGATCACTGGGAAGAAACAGCAGTCACTGCTCTGAGAGTCAAGCCCACAGAATAATAGAATGTCTCAAGTTGGAAGGGACCCATAGAGATCATCAAGTCCAACTCTCTGCTCCTCATAGGACTACTTAAAACTAAAACATATGTCCAAAGCGTCCTCTGTATGCTGTTTGAATTCTGAATCCACTGAGGAAAGAAGATCCTTTAACACAACAATAGCAATCGGATGGATGCACCAATGAGCTCTTTCAAGGTCTGTCCTCCAGCAGCCTCCAAATCCAGATGATAAGGTTCCCTTTGGGATAGCAGCTTTGAGCCCAGACCTGCACTCCAGAGCTCAGACTGCATGTGCAGAGATTAAAAGAAAAGTTAAATACAACTGCAAATTTAAATCATTAGCAAAGCTTGGCAAGTATCCCTTGAATGTTGAAATTACAGTGCTCCAAATCAGTTCCTATTAAAGGCCCAGTTCTACACTGTGTAGCAGGAAAGCTCTGAGCATCTGACATGTGAAAGAGGTATGATGGAAGACAGCAGTCTTCTCTCCAATCTCCCTCTGGTTTGATCCTCTCTGTAATTGTGGATATGCTGTAAGGATAAGAAGGAATGTGGCTGCATCTCACTGAATCAGATAATTAAAACAATCAAAACTGCCACAGCCATAAAAGCGGTTCTAGAGACAGTCTACAGAAATACTCCACGGCACAGTAATTTGCAGTGACTTGGAAGTTCCCTTTGTTGCTACTGAAATCAAGAAAATGTTGCTGTTGCAGGATTTTCACTCATTCAGAGACACTAACAAGGTGAAAAAGAAAACTTCCTGTCAATGTCAAGACAGATTACCCAAGATTACACAACAATGTCAAACATTCCATGGGATTATCAGCAATGCAGGGTCTTCCCCTCTAACATACAGACTGCATGATTCCCTCCAGACAGGAGGAACACAAAGGCTGCTGATGTGTATGAAAACACCATATAACAGCCTCTGTGGCAGTCTCTGATTTCATATTGGTTGGGGCAGTGTTGGCTTCAGTAGCTGCTTCAGTGATGGAGAAAACAGCTGATCTCCACTCCACACCCACATAATTCTTTATTAGATGGTTGACATTAGCAATTAAGTACCTGCAGTCACAAGATTCACCACTGAACTTTGGAGTACGGCATTAGCTGGTTACAATACTGAGATATTTGATGTAATTTTATTTAAATTGGCCTCTTAAATCATATCAGTGAGTATCATGAAATTGAAAAGGATAGAAAAGACCTCTCAGACCATTGGGTCCAACTGTTGTCCTTTTCTGAAACATTTTTTTTCTTATAGAGGAAGAATATTAACTAATACTGATACTGCCTTTAAAAGGAAATAATCAAAATCAGAAGAACACAGACAAAACTCAGGAGTATAACCAAAAAGAGGATGTGATTACCATACAAAATACAAATCTCAACAATAGCTGCAGTCAACTGTCCATTACTTCCAGGAGAGAAGTCCTAGGGCTTCAGTGGTTTTATAGAATCAGTGATTTCAGAAGAGCAGTCTGATCATGAGACACCCTACACTAACTCAGCACCAAAAGCAAATGATAAACAGACCAGAATTTCTGTAATTCTACTGTACCCCAAAATCATAAGCAGCTATCAAAAATACCTATTATCCACAGCTGCTGTTCAGAAATGAAAATTTAAAGAACCACAGTGCCTGCCTCTCAACAGTAGAGTTGGTCATTTACTGGTCATGATACTAATTTAGTACAGCCAAACATGCACAACAGTCAAACAAACTTTTTAGTACAGTCAAACAGACTAGCAGTGTAAACTGCAGGTTCTATAACCCAGGTTATTCTGGGGAAGAATACTGGGCACATTATATTGGAGCTGTGAGGAGGAGAAAGAGTGTCTTTGCCTCAACTACAGAATTTGTGATGGCTTGTCAGCAGATCTTTTTCAAGGGATTGGCAGCCTGCTAAGAAGTTAATCTACCTCTTTTGATTTTGATTTAAAAGGCTTTCTCTTGAGAGTGCTATGTCTAATTGTCCAGAAAGAAAATGACATCATGGCTGAATCCCCCACCTTTCTGCCCTATGTCCAATTGAAAGGTCTGTGTCCATCCCACCTGGGAAAGGCAGGTTACCCTGCAGGACAACCCACTGGGAAGCACTGCTTACACTGTCAGCAGTGTCTGGATGGCCAGAGGACAAACCTCTTAGTCTGGACCTGCAGGTTTGAAGCACTGTCCTCATGAGTCAGAGCAGCTTTGCCTGCATGGCCTGGGAGGTGCCTCTGCATCCCAGGGGTTCAAGCAAAGTAATGGCAAAGTGCAAAAAAAGTCACAGATGTGGTTCATTTGAGAGCAAATTTAGTTAACAAATTCCACACAGTTGTAACTACAGTTTATACTAGTACCAAAGCCTTGTAAGGGGTTTGTTTGCTAGAGAGATCTGCAAACCACCTGCACTCTGAACTGCAGATTCTCCTTGCTTACCCTGCTCAAAATTAATGTCTTTCTATTCAAAAGGCAAAACAATTATTTGAAAGATAGCTGGTATTTTCAAAATTTGTACTTGTGAAGCATAATATATGTCTACTTCAATTATCTGTCATAATGGCTTTTTTGCAAACAAATCCAGGAACATTCCCTCCTCCAATATCTGGATAGAAATATATAAATATATAGCAGGAAAATAAACAAGGAAAGAGAAATAAAGTACATCTCAATTACTCAGGATATTTTCTAACATCAGTTTTTGAAAAGAAACTATACTTTCCTTTGACACAGTTGGGGTTTTAACTTTAGTTCTTAGGATATTTCCTAAGCAGTAAGGAATGCGCTTTTACAGTTCAGTCCTGTACAGGAACCACAGAATTTCCCTTCTAAATGACTACTATTTGTAATATCAACCTTGAAAACAAATGCAGAAAAAAAATCAAAGTACCTGAGGTTGTTATAAATATATCACAGTATTGAAAATTATCATAACTAAATGTTTTATATAACTTCTTAACAAGAACATTTGGTCTGAATCCAAAACTCCTGACTACAACCAAAATTATTTAAAATAGAAGAAGTATGTATTAAAAATTATTTATATTTTCTTAAATATTTTAATATTTTCCTTTAACAAAGGAAATGGTGCTTTCTGTAACAAAAGAACATGTGATTTCTTTGACACAGACCCAAGTTACAGTGGAAAAAGCTCAGAAAGCTTCAAATAAAATCGGCACTTGTTTAAAAGGATGGTTTAACAAGTTGATTGGATGAGGTTCAATCAGCCCATACAGTCCGGTAATTCTAGAAACATCAATGTAAAAAAACCTGCTTTTTTTGCTTTCTGCTATCCAGTGTCACACAATCACCGAGTGAGGACACGCTGCCTGCAGCAATGGAGACACGGATGCCCCAGTCTGGGTGTGCGATGCCAGCCCCGAGGGCCGTGCCCAGCCCGAGGCCGCGCTGCGTGCGGTGTCCCCTCGGCCGCCGTGTCACACGTGAGAGCTGCGCCTGCCCCGCGTGCCCAGCGACATGCGCAGCCGCGGCTCCCTGGCCTTGTAGTGCTCGTTGAAGTCCAGCCGAAAGCTCAGGAACCGAAGGCTCTCGTCAGAGCTGGTGGTCAGATTTTGGATCTTTCAATGCCTGCCGCGAACATCAGAGTCTCCAGTGTGAACAGCTTGATCTTCCAAAGCATGTTCCCCTTTGCTACGGCCTCGGGACAGCCTTCAGAATCCAGCCTGTGCCAGCAGGAGACCTCACCTTGAGCCTGTGTTGCAGGTACCAGGCCAGCACTAGAGCACTGCTGGCTTCACACCTGCCCCTTTGGTGTGGGTCATACAGCAGCACGAGGCACCCACAGCAGCGCAGCCTCTGCCCGAGTGCCCCAGCCACCTTCTAGCATTTCAAGCAAACCCTAATGACAGTCTAATTATTGCCAGAAGCTGTCGTAAAATTTGACTGAAAATTTCCCAGGGAGGGAGATGAGCAACATTTTGACCCAGCCATCAAATTTCTCACAGATGTAAAGTCCTGATGCTAAAGGCTAGGATCACTACAGCCTCCAGAAAAGGTCACCCGTATTTTCTGCTGGGGGACACTGTAACTTCAACATTCGGCCTCAACATGAAGAAGTGAGCTCCTTTTGACAATGCAGTTGTTCATTTAGTGAGGCCACAGCTTAGCCAGATGGAAAGTGGAATTCTTATTGATAGAAAAGGCCACAATATAATTTAAAATACACTGCTGTTACAAGTAACAACCTTGTCTTGAAAAAATACGGTCCATGAACAGCACACATTATTATTTGGATGCACTTTGAATCAGAATTCATAATTCATATAAAAAACAAAGTGTCCCGGATTATGAGGCTGCAGCTGAAAATGCACCATTTGCAATTCTCCGCTGTCCTCTAAAGGCTGCTTCAGGAATTTCAGTCTTTGAGTTTGAAAGGCAAACTCTGTATCCACATACTTAGAGTGCAAGTCAGCAGGTCCAAGAGATGTGAGAGGTTTATGAAGAGCTTCAGCTGGAGCTCTGCAAGCCACTGCAAAAGATTGGTCTGACCAGGGACACAGAGTGACCACGTTCTATGACATGTGTGACACTGCACTGGTAGCATCACTGGCTCTGGCAAGATATGGGATCAGCAGGTTGTTGTTCTTATGCATCCTGATAGAGTTTATTCTGCTGGCGAGGTCTGGAAGTCCCTCAGCATGGCCAAGCACCTGCTACAAGTAGTAATGTGCATCCAAATCAGCTTGCCAAAACTAAACCAAAAACTTTGGTCCTTTTTGGTGCCTATCTACCCCTTTAAAGGTGATTTTGAGGAGTTCTTTATTTATAGAGGAGAAAGGTCAAGCTTAAAATAAGCCTGCAGTTATACAAAACAACTGTCCATTAAGAAACCCTCTAGTTCAAGCCACAAGCAGCTGTAAACTTCTACACAGCTATTTCTTTTGAGTCACACTATTGCCATTTTACAGTCTTAATCAAGGAAGTGTTAACAGCTATTATTTTATTTTGCTTCCTGGATACCATCCAATTACTCCTTTTTTGATAATTATTTCCTATTCTCTTATTAATGTCTCTTCTGATCTTTACATTTTAAGGAGCTTTTGTTAGATTTCCAGAACATTTTGCCTGTGGAAAACTGGAACCTGTGCACGTGTTCTAACTCTGGGATAAGTCTGGATCTGATTCTGGTTTTGTCTTAAAATTTAATTGTGTTAATAAAGTTGCAATGAATGGAAGTTATGCTTTTCTCATTTATCAAATACCATTTCCCCCCCACATTTTATGTTCTCTTTATGCTTCCTGTTCACCACTAAATGGCGCAATTTCACTTCTCTCCATCTGGTGGTTCAATAGCTTGTTTTCTAGAGAATTTTAGTTTCTTCCTTTTCTACCCATCATAATATGCTCCATATCTCATTTTTACTCTCTGGGTTGCTAAAGGAAAGATCACAGTTGCCTTTTTAATTACTGTTGCAAACCTGTCTGTAATTTCCCTCTGTTTCTTTATGCTCTTCAGCAGGTTCAACAAAAGCAAGAGGCAAAACTCAGTACAAATACCCTCTTTTAAGAAGTGAATGCAGTGCCTTCTTATAAAGCAAGGCAGAAGACTGTTCCTTACCTCCCTCTTGGTAATTTTTAGAAAAAACTTTAAAGGGTGATGAAGTGGCCTTGAGCAGCTTTGGGAATATTCCCATTGTAGAAGTGAGAGGCATCCTAGGTGCCCAACTATCTTGTTCTTGTGGCAGGTAACTCAAATGCAAATAATTCATTTTCATTTTCTGTCATACTGGAAGAATTCATACACGGGGTAATCACCTCGTGACAGCTTTTTCCTATCATATATTTTAATATTCAGACTGATGGTAATAATTATTCCAATTGCATTTTATATACCCAAAAGTTTAGCTAACTTAATTGCTGTTCTGATAACTTCTGAAGGAAAATATTTAACATAATTTGCTCCACAAAGAGCTAAAGTAAATTAACTGTGCTGTGATAGAAATTTCACCTCCTACACTCCTCAGATTTTTCTTGGTATGTTTTTCTTTCTCTACTATTTCCTGAGTGTCTCCTTGGCCACCATTTGATGCTTCTCAGGATTCCTGCTCTCTTCTCTGCCCTTCTCTCCTTCTGTGAATGAATATCCACCAGCTTGGTTTCTTTAACTCTCCTGACCTCTGTGTTCTCTCTGACCACATACACCTCTGGTCAGCTTTGGCTTTTCACCTGCACTTGAGTCTCTATTTCCACTCATGTGGCACTCAGGTTTTAGTTTGAAGATATTATGAAAGAATGTACAATACTGGGTTGTCAGAGCGTATTAACAAAAAACTAACTTTGGAACAAAAAGAAAGAAAATAAATACTGACTAGTACCTTTGCTGCTCTTCTGGTGAAAGGGAGTAAGCACCAAGTTAATCTTTATGAGTGATTTTCACACCTTAAGGGTTACATTGCACCAAGTTAAAAAAAATAGTCGAAATACTACATCAGGGAGCCTACTACTTTAGGAAGCCTGAGTGGTTCACACCTTAAAGTCATAGTATTCCTTGTCAACATAAAAATAACTTGTTTTCATTATATTTTAAAACTGTAGTTCAGCAAGCCCTCAGAATATGTTAAATCAATGGCAGCAGAAACTTTTCACTCTGAAAAACTGCAGATTAAGAAAGACAGTATTTTACTTGTAATTGTTTATTATCATCCTTGGTATTTTAAGTTTGTGGGGGTTTTTTGTTAAATAGGGTAGAGCAGGCAATGGTTACAATGCGTTTGTAGAAACCAGACAGAATTATTTCTTCTGACTTCTGAAACGGCAGGTTCTTGTACCTGTCCCGGCTCTACTTGCCAATATTTGCATATCTCATGCAGCTCTCCCAACTTTTTCCTCTCTCCAGTTAGCAGAATCTCATTAAAGGGTAAAGTGGCATTTTAGGTTTCAAGTAATCAACAGATGATTTTCAAAATTAATGAGACACTTCGGAGAAGTCCCTGAGCACCCTTATGTGAGTGTGAAATACATGCTGTCATCGCTGAGGCTGCTCATTCAGGTGAAAATTGAAATGAGTACAAATGTGCACAGCTTGTTTCAGCATTAGGAAACATTGATGCAAGATCACAGACAACTCCAATTTTTAAGTCTAGAAGTTCAAAATAAAATTCAATTTTCTGTCCAAATACCTCCCTTTCCCCCAATCATTTATTACCTTTCAACTCTTAATGTGTTTAAAAAGTCACATATGTACTTAAAGAGTGTCCTCAATACTAAAAGTCACTGTTAGATGTAGCATACTGCAAGTTAGAGCTGCACATTGACCAAAGATAATTGGCTATTCTTGATAAGAATGCTATTTTGAAAGGTTGAAAAGGTTCTTGTCCAAAACATGAGCATCTTACATATGTAGCAGGAGGAAGTCAAAATCCTTCCACAACTAATTTTAACAAAACAAATCATGTAGGTTTTGGCTTTTTAAATAAATGGTATGCTCCTGTGTAAGGCTGAGAGTCCTTGGTATTTATTCACTGCATCTGGTGTAAGAGGAGAAAATACACAGGGCCTTGACTGAATAGAATCACTTAAATAAAACTGGATTATGATTATATTCTGTCCTTGATCTCCTACCCTAAGCTTATAATTCACTGGAAAATGCATTAGAGCATAAGCTTCTGCATGTGCTTGTGGATGCTTCTAAAATACTAAACTGCATCATACTGTACCCTGGCGTATTTGAGCTGTTAGAATTTAGAGGGAGATAAAAATTTCAGGGGTTGTTCTTTAACTTTTTCTTCTTCAGAATTTGTATTGGTTAAGATATTATTTCCCTTCAGTTACCAGAACAATATCCCTTGTAGTTTAAAAGAAAATATTTTCCAGCTCTTTTCCTTTTAAAGTATTTGTGATATTGGTAGCACCATACGGATAGCCCTTCACCCAGAAGAGTGTTGCATAGTGTATGACAACCTATGACACCCAAAGCTGAGTGATAGTTTTATTCTTGGTTTCTGCATTTCAACTTCTACTGCAGTTTCTCCAAAATTTCTTTAGGCCTTGGCAACCCTGAAAAGGAAGGGGCTGTGTGTGCAGGCTCAGTTAGCAATGGCCCTGGGACAGGATACAGTGAGGAGGAGCTGGAAACATGGCCGGAGACATAGAACCACAGCTGTATTTTTATCTTCAGACACTGTAACTCTAAGAAAAAAACCACTAAAATCACCAGTCAGAAGCGTGCATTAAAAAATAAAGAACATCCTTGCATAGTAAATGTGTTGCTAAGGGTTATTCTTTAACATTGACTGCAGTATATAACTTTGGTGTTGAGAAATAGAGAGGTGAAAATCTCCCATGTTTCTCCTGAGAAATCTACTTTAATGGTGCTGCTGCCACCCACTACAAGGAAAGCCACTTGTGTAGCCATAGCAGCAGGAGCCTGTCACTGTGCATTTATGTAGAATACAATATTGGCCTTTGGGCACAAATGAAATGTAAGATCATTTCTCTCCCACTTTTTAGGAATTGTTGACAAAGGTGAGGTTGCCACAAGAAAACCTGTGTAAGTTGAAATAAACATACCAGCTGCCAGGTTAGACTGGTGTCCACCCAGAAAGAAGCATAGGGACAATAGCAGGTCCCCACTGGTCCCCTCAGTGTGGCAGTCAGGGCAACTCCTGCAGCAGTGAAGACTTTTCCCATATCAACAGGTTGCTGTAGAAACACCTCAAAATGATCATTCCCAGCTGGCCACTACTGTGA
The DNA here is from genome assembly GCF_965231275.1 of Zosterops lateralis. Classification (NCBI taxonomy): domain Eukaryota; kingdom Metazoa; phylum Chordata; class Aves; order Passeriformes; family Zosteropidae; genus Zosterops; species Zosterops lateralis. The sequence goes on from NC_139763.1 coordinate 26,377,627, forward strand.
TGCTCCTGGATACTGCTGGATTTATTTTAGGAGCGAAGAGAATTTAACCTTTGGAACTTGTTCTCTAGTTCCAACATTAGTGCTGCCTCTCTCGGCCCTGACTTGTCTAGTGGTGTGATCATGCAACAAATCTCTCAACCCAATGGCCAAGAGAGTGCTTGTGCAGCTAATTTTTTTTCCTAAGTCTTGGTCAAAACACAACCAAATAATCTTTGCTGTTCTTCCTGACTTCACAAAAATATGTTCCCACCACACTGGCAAAAACTGAGTTACTCCTGTATGTCAATGATCCATGACCTTATGACGCCAAGCTCAGCATCTTTCAGCTTTCCCCTGGCTCAAGAGTCCATGCTTGCTCACAGCTGAAATGCTGCCTGCACACTACACCCAGTGACAGCACCTGCACCAGCACGGCACAGGGTGAAAACCCTTACATGCTTTAACAAAAGCGAGGATTCTGAGGCCTGCACAATAGGAATCCTGGTGTCCAGAGAGCAAACCAGCTAGTCCTGGGCTGCAGGTCAGCCATACGGTCCACACCAGAGCTCACTGCCATGATGACTCAGCAGCCTTACCTGCATGGCCTGGCAGGTGCCTCTGACTCCCAAGGGTTCAAGCAGAGTAAGGGCAAAAGGCAAAAAAGGCCACAGACCTGGATGATCTGAGGGTAATTGTTAATTAATGAACTGCACACAACTTTCAGTGCAAGTAAAACTATTACCAAAACCATTCAATGGGAAGGGTTCTATAAATCAATATGCTTCTAACTGGAAGCTTCTCCTTTCTTAACCTGTGAAAAAATCATAAACTTTCAACTGAAAAAAGCAACGCACTTGTGTGAAAGATAATTGTGTTTTTATTCTTCTAAGCTCGCACTTGTGGAACATAATAAATGACCTGATATAATGACAACTTTGCAAAAGAAGAATCTCGCTCTCCCCAACATCTGGACAGCAATATATAAATATTTACAATGAAAAAAATAGGAAAAGAGAAGAGAATGAAGTCAACATTAGCCAAGTCAGTTTGTTTCTATATATTTGATTTTGAACATTAAGCATTCAAGCTTAACCAACACTTTCCTTCAGTACTGAGGCTTTAACCTCATTTTTAGATCTTATGTGCAACAGATACACTCCTGACTCTGCTTTAATAGTTTGCTCCTGTACAGTAACCATAGAATCTCCCCACTAAATTTTTATTCCAGGTTTTTAACTTTGAAAACAACAAAAAAATTAAATATAACTTTATGTCTCCTGATACAAAGTTTCTCACACAGTCAAACACACCACAACACTGAAAATCAGCATAATGCAATTATGCTGTATAGTTTCTTAACAAGGACAATAGGTCTGGGTCCTGATCTGCTCGCTTTAACAAAAGCTCTCTTCAAATAGAACAAGTACATATAGAAAAAATAACCTTCTTATTTTCTTTTTAAAAAAGGAAATGGTGCTTTCTGTAACAAAAGAACATGTGATTTCTTTGACACAGACCCAAGTTACAGTGGAAAAAGCTCAGAAAGCTTCAAATAAAATTGGCGCTTGTTTAAAAGGATGGTTTAACAAGTTGATTGGATGAGGTTCAATCAGCCCATACAGTCCGGTAATTCTAGAAACATCAATGTAAAAAAACCTGCTTTTTTTGCTTTCTGCTATCCAGTGTCACACAATCACTGAGCGAGGACACGCTGCCTGCAGCAACGGAGACACGGATGCCCCAGTCTGGGTGTGCGATGCCAGCCCCGAGGGCCGTGCCCAGCCCGAGGCCGCGCTGCGTGCGGTGTCCCCTCGGCCGCCGTGTCACACGTGAGAGCTGCGCCTGCCCCGCGTGCCCAGCGACACGCGCAGCCGCGGCTCCCTGGCCTTGTAGTGCTCATTGAAGTCCAGCCGAAAGCTCAGGAACCGAAGGCTCTCGTCAGAGCTGGTTGTCAGCAGGACCAAGAACTGCTGGACGATTCCCTGAAGGGGAAAGAAAAACCCAAGAGACAGCTAAGAAAATGTCCCTCGTGTGCTCTGCACAGGAATATCAGGTGGTGCACAGACCTTGTAAACAGGCAGAGAATCTGGGAAAAGGCAAGCACAAGGGTTCATATCCAACAGAATGAATCCAGACTAACTGATTTGTTAACTTTCTACAAAAACTCAGAGCTTTTTTATTTTTCAAATATCTGCCATGCATGCCAGAGTCTCCAGCACAAACAACTTGATCTTTGAAATTGTGCTCCTTACTCCCTGTGCCCTCATGGCACACTCCATCTGCCTGAAGGCTCCCAGGCTGCAGAGCAGCTGCCTCTGTGTGCCCCTACCTTGGGACGCATTCAGGATCGAGCCTGTGCCAACAGGACACTTGCCTGGAGTCCGTGTTGCAGGTACCATTCCATCCAGGCCAGCATTAGAGCACTGCTTGCTTCAAACATACTCACTTGATGTGGGTTGTAGAGCAGTACTGGGCAACCCAGAACAGCTAAGCCTGTGCCCAGGAGGGCAGCCAGCGCTGCAGACCCAACTGGACTCCATTTGGAGCAATTGAGGGGGGATTTGCACTTGGCGTGTGAGAGGCACACTTCTGTATCCCATCTTCCTATTTGTCTCTCTCCTAGCTATGTCACTGCAGGAGCCCCACAGGACACAGGAAAGGAGAGGACTTTGGGAAGATGGGAAGACTCACTTGAAGAGCTCATTCCTAATCTCCAGTAAATATTAACAAGAACATGCCCATAACTAGAGCACTCCATTACTTCCAAAGATAACCAAAGCTGGCCAGGGAAATCCTGAGTGGAAAATACACAGGGCTGAGCATGAATACAGTCCAAGCAGACAAAACCTACATTGCCAACTTGTAGCAATCTTGCAGAGCACATAAACCACAATTTATTTACAACCTACACTTTAAGACTTAGGCTCATTTTTCTGGGGAATGGTAGTTTATCAGATTTAACAAATAAAGACTAAATTACTTAAAGATAGCCTGCACATGTTCCCCTAAACTTCTTATCCACTGCCCACCACAGTGAGCTTAAAATTAAGTGTTAGGCCCTTAATAAGAAACTTTCTGCAGTCTTCAACAGACTGCAATGACTTGCAAAGACTGTGAGGAAAAAATGGAATGCAGAAGGAATTCTATCTTTTTCCCCTTCAGACTATACCAAAAGATAGCTACTACTTTCACTACTAGAGGAAGAAAACAACTTATATGAAATGACTCTTCTCCTTTGTCAGTGGAACATAAATGATCACAAAACCTTTGATTACTAAGGAAGAGCGAACACAGGCTTATAAGGAGAGAAGGGAAAAACAAAGACCTAGCTCCAACTGCACACACATGAATACAGAAATTACACCTACTCAATATTTGAAATTCATTTCTACACAAAGCATGTTTTAGAGAAATATAATTTAAGCAGCACCTGGTAAAAGTGAGTGAGTATTCGCAGCTGTGAGCACATTTTAGGTATTGAGTCTTGAAATTCTTTAATCCTCTTGTTCTCTTCTTCCTCTTCGGATGCAGTTACACCCCACTTGCCCTACATAGAAACCAAAAATGTTAAGAGGTGAAGCATCACATGATTCAAGCTGCTAACTGGGCCACCTTCTGCACAGCTACACCAGCTTTAGAAAGACACAGAGCCTCCAATATGGAAACTATCAGACCCTGCTTTGGTGGTTGTACAGTACATGAAAGAAACTAGGTTTATTAGCAAGGCAAGTCTCACACCAACACTGCATGTCAGTCTTGCAGCAGGGAGGCAGACTGGAGCTATGGCATTTTTTGCAAAAGGGTTTCATTTACTTTATCTAAAAGAACCCTAAATTTCTCATCCTCCAAAGTCCACTAGAGAAATCAGTGGACTGATTGTGGGCAAGACAAAAATCAAAAACACCACTCAGCAGTTTTGCTTGAAGTCACTAGCAACTGCTGATGACTTTTACATCTGTCCCAAACACATTTTTCATTTTTATTGTACGTCTACACAGTACCTAAAATCCTCCATATATCAAAAGCCTCAATTCATTTTTAATTCTAGAAATATCCTTACTGTACCTCCAGCTCATTCTGTTTTTTCCTCTCTTCAAATTGCAACCTCAGCTGCAGCTCCTCCAGAGCAGCTCTGTACATTGCATCTTGGGCATTCTGGAGCTCTATAATCTGGTCAAAAACTGCTCGAAGCTGGTTGAGAAGTACCTGTGAGACAGGCAACAAAACAATTCAACAGCTGTACAGTACAAGAGTTTTAAGTTACCACCCTTCTCCAGAAAAGGAGCAAAGAAAAAACGTAAAAGACAAGTATCTTTTTTACACAGCCGGAGAGACTGTTCTGCAAAGCCCTAAGTCAGTTGCTCCATGATCACACAGGGTCTAAGCTATGCCCCACACTACAGCAAGTTTTATTCAACATGTCTTGGTATGTCTGGGCAGTAGGTACAGAACCTATCATTATAAAATCTTATATCAGAGGAATAAAAATGACTTTTCCCTTTACTACTACAACTTTAAAGAAGGTCGTTCCTGACATTTATGCCAAGATCATAAAGTTACAATTTCATGCAAAGGAGAAGACTTACCCTGGAATCACTATCCAGCAAGCACCGGGCTATGATTGTGTCCAGAAAAACTTCATGAGCTGCAATGATGTGATCCAAGTCCTGTGCTTGTTGGACCTTGTTCCAGAGTTCATCCCATGAACATTCAAGCACCTGGAGCAATGATACAGGATTGAGCTGTTTTGATTTACTAGATGACAAGCTCTTTGAAATTTAAGACACACAAAACATACAGAATATTACAAGTGCTTCATTTTCTAAGTAACTAAGTAATTGGGTGAGTAGAGTATACCTCAAATGTAATGTAATACTGCATTTGATGAATGAAATGGACCATTTCTGATGCCAGAACGTGACACTGATGGAGCACCCCAGAAAGCTCTGTAAAAAAAATCCAAAGAGATGGCATGTTAAAAATTGCAAGGACAAGCACAGCCAACAAATCAGCCTGGTACATTTTTTTTCACCAAACTGAATACTTCATAACACAGCCACTAATCTTTAATGGTAGGAGCAGTGACCTTCTGAGGGCAGGTGTCCTCTCCCACTCACCAAAAATTCTTCATTATAAAACAAGAAATTTCTAAGTATTACTATGCCATAAAGAAGCATAACTCTCAATAATTATTTTTTACTGAAAGAAATGTAGATAGATTAAAAAAAAAATCAAGAGTGAGCCAGTACAGATGCTCACAAATATGACTATATTCTCTAGCTGAGAAATACAATCAAAAAGTCCCAGTCCATGAAACATACACCAGAGCCACTACATTTCAAAGCTTTCCTATTTCTTCTCAAACATCTTTCTCTTCTTAGCCTCTTCTGCTCTTAGCTAAACAAAAGCAGAGGGAATAAGTGAAGGTAAAACTAGTAAATTCAGAACTGTGCATGTATGAGGCTTAATAGTTAATGGACAGCATCAGAGAGACATAGGGTACAAATAAGACATCAAGGAAGATGAATACAAAGGGACGGAAGAGCTACAGTCTCACAACTGGGCCAGCATAAAGATACTTATGTTAGTGCAACTTTTCAAGACAGGGACCAAGGATTAAGTAAAACAACAGATAAGAAACTTCCATTTACAAATATGTTATTTTACGTTCATGACCATCACCATCCTCTACCATTAAACAGCTAGTCAAGAGGAGCAACAAAATACAAAATTAACCTGAACATCATTCGTCAGATACTTTGCTCCCTCTTAAGACACAGTTTAAAATAAGATGCAGTCACCTATTTTACAAGCATGTTATCCATCTGGACATCTCTCACCTGGCATACTTTTCAGAAGCTTTGCATTGCACATGTGCCCTTTCCATATATCAGTAAGAATATACTCCATTCTCTTCGCTCTCCAAAGGAAATTAAATACTCTTAGATAGTGGCTCATGCACTCACGTGTAAACACCTACAAAACAAAGAAAATATCAGTACAAATTAATAGACATACCATATGTCCTGAAGTAACAATGACCTCTTCACAGTCCATCTTACCTGATCCATGCAGTTTAATGGTAAATATTGTTTAAAAAGAAAAAAAGTTTCCTGGAAATCCCAGAGCTTTTGGAAAGCTATCCCTTGAGGGCTGAACAGTTATCTAGCATTCAAGTAGACAGAGGGCACTGCTGGAAGTGTAAGAAGGGGTGAACATAATTTTCATAAGCCTCTTTTAAAGCTGAATAAGAAAATCCCTTCTGCTGGTCAGACTCAGTTTGTCCTGCTTAAAAAGGAAGTTCTTTACAAGTGCTTTATAGAGGCTAAATACAGTCTGATAAACAGTGCATCTAGCTATCAAATGTCACTTAGCTAGCATAAATAAGTTCTCCACAAATACATTCTTCAGTGCCTTGCAGATTTTCCCAAATTAGTATCTACAGACTAGTAATTATCAAAGAATAGGAGCACTCAATTTATTAAGTACTTGCTAAAAACTGTGCTGGAACAAATGAATTACTGATTTCAGTAATGATTGTTTTAAATGTAGCTTTTCAGCACTCACAGTTAACTGGTAGGAATTGAGATTTTTGCTTAATTGTTGATACAGTGGGTACATCCTAGATGCAAAATAAAAAAATCTCTGATTTCACACTCCAGAACAAAAAAGGTTACTTCAGTAAAAAAACACTTTGCCCAAAACACATTCAAAGCCAGCAGTGTATGACATTACCGTTGCTATTGGCCCATCAACATGATAGTCCAAGCTGAAGACATCCCATCCAGTGTCCCCAGGAGATACCTGTATTAAAAAGATATGCTACTATCAGTGTACAATCAGAGCATACTAAAGCTGAAGACAAGCATTACTTGCTTACTCTTTCATTCTGAAGGGCCTATGAGCAAACAAGCATCCACATCAACAAGAGATATAGGAGTTTCCTGCTGAAAGTAGCAGATTAGGCAAAAATTGATCAAAACCTTTGATACAAGGGTGAGAATGAGCTCACACAAATACTGATGTTTGCAACATCAGTGTTTCTCCACTGTACCTAGTAAAGGAAAATAAAGGTAAGGAAAAAATTCTTTGCCATCTTAAATCTGAGATAAGACTTATTTTAGATGATATAGCCCATCACTAAAGTCTCACCTCAGGGACTGAAGCTTTCAAATTAACTCAAGTTTTCTTACCACAGGCCTCTTCCATGAAATGTGCATTCATTGCTTCTCTTTTTTTAACTAGAGGCAAGAAGGAGGCACACATGCCAACCTGCCCCTTCCTGCCCCGATTCTTGTAAGAGTAACAGTATTAAGAACTGTTAGGAGAACCTCAAATTTGGGCCACCAGGATCAATTTCTGTTGAGCCCCAAATACTCAAACTTGTATTGTCAATGGCTGTAAACTCGCATCTTGAAATACAAATAGACAATAGACAGAGAAAGCAGAAAGAAGACAACTTACTAAATGATCTTTCTATTACACAAAGTAAACTTCAGTGGAAAGGAAGGGGGTAAATATATTCACATACAAAAATTTTGTTTCATATAGATGTCTGCATGTATACACACAAATAAAGGTATGTTTCAGGTCAGAGTCACCATGATGCAACAGACCTCCAGAAGTCGAACATCCAGTCGCTTGAGAATCTCAGGATTATCAAACTGGGCATTCGTGGCCCTCACCGCCGTTTCCAGGATTCCAGTGAGATTATGCTGATATAAGGTTGTAGCTGGTCGTGCAAGCTCTGGCCTGGTGATTATGAAACAGTCATAGCATATTACTGAAATACTCTGCAGCAGCAATTCAGTAGTAATTGCAGCACACAGCAAAATCCTTTTCTAACCAGCATTCAAAACTTCTCATATTACTCTTTCAGACTTAATCACAAAGAAAATCAGTGAGCAAAATATTTGCACAGAGTATGAACATGATTCATGTGCAGCTACACTCCTGAATATTAGCATGAGGAGTAACTTAACCCTCATTTAATGCCAGTAATTTGAAGTTACCAGGATTGCTAGTTTAGCTAGCCTGTAATTTGAGCTGCATTCATATCTTAAATTAGGCAGACTACATCATTAGCACATCAAACCAATAATTTCACTTCAGTTTTGAGAAACTTACTGATAGCCATTTCATAGGCTCAGAAGTGCTGGCAGGAACACAGAAACCTACCTTCTCTACATAACTTCAACTTTCCAAAAGGTTGCAACATGCAATTCTTGTACTACCTCTCTCACCCTTAGAATCTGGAAAGCCTCTTACTCCTTCTGCCTCAAATGTAATACTGACTCCACAAACCAACCTCATTCTGCTTCACATTAAAAAATGTGGCCATGTACTGTTGATTTTGATTTACAAACAAGTTAATGAAAGCTTTATTACAAAGCCTGCCTTCTAGATCAAAGAAAAGCTTTGCAAGCCAATGCTTCTGATTGAAGAAGTTACATCAGTAGCACCAGTATCCAAAAGTGAGCTCACAAATACTCTTTAAGAACTGGAATCAGTAGTTGTGAGTGCACCTGAGTGCTTGAAACAGAAGCTGGTGAGGAATAAATTAGATTTTTAAAATTGCATTGAAGGGTTTTAACACAATGTTTTGGACCAAACACCTCCAAAATATAGAGGCCTAATAATTACAGCCAAGCTAATCAATGGCATCAAGAGCACAACTATTCTGCTTAAGCTTGCTGACAGGACCAAGAGAAATGCCAACATCCTTGAGGCTGCCACAGGGCCAACATAAAGATATCTGTACTAGTATTACTTTTCAAGACTTTGTCAAATGGTACTGTACGTACTTCTTATCAAAACGGAAAAACAAATTTTAAGCCTCAGGGTCAAAGAAATTAAACCCCAAATAGAATTTAAAATTTACTACTTTAAGATTTAATTGAACAAGGTACTTAGAGAGTTCTCTTCAAAAAGCAAAACAGTTTCTGTGCTGATCATGCACAGAATCATCAGAAATTCAACGTAATTACCCTTCCTATTGTCTTACTTGAGCAAGTCCATTAAATGCCTAATAAAGTCTCCTTGACCAAGTAACAAGTAGCGCCTCATGGCCTGCATGTGTTCCAGCAAATTGTACTTCTTATTGAGAACATCCAGCAGGTATTTGCTGGTTTCAAAATAAGCTGCATCAATTTTCTCTTGAAATGCGTTTTCCAGATCTGTGAACAAATCAGCAGCTAAAAGAAAATAAAAATAAAATTAAATTAGTAGTTTTCAAAAATGGAGGCAAACAAGCTTTGGAGTTGAAACACACAAACAGAAAAACTGCCATTTCTTCTGATTCACTGTGTTATGCATTTGCCATAGCCAAAGCAAAAGCAAGTTTAAGCAGCCCACACTTCAACGATATTCCTTTTTATCTGTGCCCAGATTGTACTTTCCAGTAGAAGCTCATGTTATGTCACTTTTACATAAAAAGTTGGGGATTTTTAAGCTTACTGAAATACTGCAGTTTACAAATCAAATATGGAGATCTAAAAGGACAGAATTAGAAAAAACGTTTGCTGGGCAGAATCTAAATCAGAAGGCACTTCTAAGGGTGCAGGGAAAAAGAAATCAAAGAATCAGAATGTTAAAACACTTAACAGAAGAGAGTTTCCATAGATAAGAGAATGAGAGAAAAGGGAAATTTGCTTGAGTTACCTGGGGAACAGTCAGCTACCTGGTACTTTCTCTTCATCTTTCATGCATAACAATTTGGGAACAGAAAGCAGGAAGCAGTAGAAAGTAGTAGGAAGCTTATTTCACTGTTTTCTACAACTACAAATTAACAGAGAAAGGGACTCCAGTAAAACTGTCATGAGATAGCAAAAACTGTGGCCTTCTCTTCAGGCAACATGGAGCAATACTCCAAATACTGGATTGCCAACTATCATAAATTCAGACCTTCAGCATTAAAAGGATATACTCCCACTTTAACTACTCAATTAATAAAATGCTTATGAACTGAAGAAAAAAGCAGTGGCTCTAATAAAGAAGTCACTCTAAGAAGAGAAGCCTAAATGTTTGGTTCACTGACATTCCTGGAGGTTTCCAAACTATCATTCAGTAACCAGTGAAACTATCCATTGTCACGAAAAGTGCAAATGATGTCAAAGAGATGACACTTTTATAATACATTGCTGTACTTAAAATCCCTAGACTAAGGAAATCCTACTTAGTCAAGCAACACATGTCAACCTTCAGGATGTAAAATTAATACACCCTGCAGTAAGTGCACGTGTCTTTCCTCAAGACACTGTGAGCCTTACAGGCAAAACAAGAGAGGGAACAAGCCAACCCAGAAAGAGTTACTAGTTAATCTCTTCAGCCCCAGGACTCAGAGTCTGGGCCTAGCACTGGCTCAAGGCACAAGCAAAGCCCGCAGGCAAGTCCCTGGCTTGTCTAAGGCCAGCCCAGGCATGCTGCTCTTGTCTCCACTCACACAGGGGTGAGCATGTCTAAGCAGTAGCTCTGAGATACACAGACCAGTCTCAACTTCTTACTATCTCAAGCAGAAAAAGCACCCTTTCCCCTCTCCTTAGCACTGATCCTCTTGCCTTGAAGGAAGTAACCTGGCCACAGCCCTTCACCTCAGACTGGAAAGTCAATTTTACATACGTAGCTGTAATTCACCACCTCTGCATACACACACAGCCCCCAGCACAGGCAAAATGCAGCACTCCTGTCTGACACAAAACTGCTAAAGAGGTGGTTTACATCAACAAACAAAAGGCCTAGGAACCAGTTTTGAACACTGCAAAATTATCTCAGAACTCTGAAAAGCCATAAAGGGATAAAGAAAGGGTAAGACTAAAAGCACTGACAAGCAGGCCCATGAGCTGCTACTGAATATAGTGTCATTCCTGGTCCAGAAGTCCCCAGACTACAGACAGCTACATGCTGAAGACAGCTACATCTTAGAGCTAAGGTCACTTTGTTGGCCTTTTTTACTGTTCCTCTCTCCCAAGTGCTACAATTCCCTGCCAGGCAAGATGACCAATTTCTACACAGTTATGTCAGACTTCTTGTTTTAATACATGTTCAGACAGTTTTCCACACCACCATTAATTCAGCATCAAAAGGCAACTGGGGAAACATGATAGTTAAGGTTCCAAAGCAAATGAAAGAAATACATAATACAACCAAACCCATGAAATATTCAGATTTTAAATGAGAAAAAGCATCCAGAACTCAGGCTGGCATCCTAGCTTTCCATGATCTTAATAATAAATAATTATCTAAAGGATCTGTCAGGATATTGTTAGATGACACAAACAAGCACAAAAGGAAGCATTTCCAACATCCCTGACACAGAATGTTCTTTCAGGATTAAAGGGGTAAAATGCCCTAAACACAAATGCAGTTTCATGTAGAATTAAAGCAATTCAATACCATGAGGTATTTAGGCTGCCAACCATAAGCTCAGCACACCTTCAGCACACTGCAGATAGAGTAACTTATTTCTAAAACTACGCTTTTGTCTCAAATAGTGATTCTCAGCACTTAAGATAATGTAGGTGCTTTGAAGCTCTCGTCCCCTACATAATAGGAAACCAGCATTTGTGCAGATCTTCCAGTCAATCAAGGAGAGAGAGAGAAACAAGTGCAAATTTAAAGAAATATTGGAAAAGCATGGCCATAAATGCTGAATAAAGTGGTGAAAGTAGTGCAGCCAAAGAATGTTTTTTTCCTTTTTTCCCAGGAGTAGTTGGCAAGATGATTGTTCAAATACAACCCTTATTCACTTAACCCTGATCCCTTTCTGCATTTTAGGCTTATCTTTGACTAAGCAAGCACTGAACATGGTACAAAAATCACATTATTAGAAGACATATTCTTCCAGATATGAATGGGCTTTTATTACTAGAACATTTTTTATGGAGGTACTCATGCCAGAAGTCCACACTGAAGAGTCAATATTAAAACTAATCCAAGGTTAGCTGGAGGCAAAAAAACTCCCAACAAATTCAAACCCAACAAATCTGCATACACAAGCTTTAAAGTTATAGTTAAGCAATATTATGTTATATGGTGTTAAGTATGTTCTTTGAAAACAAGAATTTGAGAAAATATTTAGATGATTAGCATCAGAAAACTTATCCCAGTGAGCTATATCTCAACAGCTCACTATCTTTGGTATATTAAACAAGTTATCAGAAGAAGTTACAGTAGCAAAAATCACTTCCACCAGAAGGCAGCAATGTCCTTTCTCCGAGATGTAGTAGCATCCTACACATTCTTTGCTTAGCATTTAGACATGGAGTGTCCTTGATTTAGATGTTTACTATTTGCTATTTTTTACCATAACAATGTTGATTTCATTGCAACAAATATGCGACCAAAAAAATAACCACAAATGGTATATAAGTTCTCATTCATTAAAACTGAGATCTTTTCTGAATGAAACAAAATAACCTGAAGGAATTGTAATAGTTAAGTTTTGGTTCCATGCTCACCAATTGGCAATCCCAGTTTTAAATAATCTTCAAAAAGAATTTCACTAAACTTGCACATACTTATTTTTGACGCATTAGTATAGCACATTTACGGAAAGGCTAGAAGGGCCTCTGTTCTGTTTTTATTGCTTATTCTCTTATTTATAACTAACTGAGTACTTTTATTTTTCAACCAAAAAATTAACTCAGTATTATGGAATTGCATGATGAAGTATATTTGATGAGAAGTCAAACATACTAAATTCTTATTGCAGCACTGAAGAATATCCCAGCTCCCACTCCAGCTGAGGCAGCTGAAGGCACACTGTTTTTTGAATGATTTCATTCACAAATTCAGTACATTAACAATCATCCAGCAAACCTATCAAATTAAGAAAATTATACACATGCATCAACATACATCTTTTGTAACAAAAAGGTATCCACTAAATTATCTATATTTTAGGGCAGATGAGGTTTTTGTACTCCTTTCCAGCCTACCATCCATAAAGTGAGTGTACAGTCTAAACCACGTATAGTACAGAAGGTTAGTTCAAAGGGAGATAGTGAATAATATTAATACTGTACCATCTTTTGAAGATTCTGCAGATTTTGCAACAGCAATCATCTTTGTGGATGGAGTTTGATCATGACAAACTTGATGCAAGAAGTTTATGGATTTTCCTATTAAAAGGACCTGTACAAAAAACGATTTTTTAAAAAGTGATTTGCTTATAAGAAAAAAAAACCAAAGAAGTCATCCACAACCACCAGGAGAACACGATATTTCGTCATCTTTCTGTTCTCTTAGTTTCTCAATCCCAACCACAGCAATCCAGAATAGCAATGGTAATATGAACAGGTTTTAAACAAAAACTTCTTTTCCCCTACTTGAGATTTCCTCAAAGTTTAACAATTAGAGAAAGGAAAGGAGAAACAGTCTTATAACCTTCTTCAGCAAACAACACTAAAATTCCTGAAATGATTATTTTTTGTTAAACTTGGCCTCTATTTTCTCAAAAGAAATCTGAGCAGCAGCACAGGGCAAACAAGTCATCAGAAGATTAACTTTTAGATTCATACCTTTTTTGATTGCTCCATTGTAATAAAAGATGGGATCATTGATTTCCTCAAAGTGTATTTGTCATGCCACAACCGATCAGTTTTAACTGTAGGATCTGAAGCTACAAAAAACTGAAGATTGAAATAAAAATTAAAAGCGAAAGATCAATGTAAACTCTAACCTATAGTTTCATCTATTATTCCTCCTATTTTATCAGATGCAGAGGGAAAAAAAAAACCCCACAAGAAAACCAAAAACCTCAAAATTTTGCAATTGATACGGTGATCAAATGCTATAGTCTCTCGACTCCACACAAGAGAATCCCCTCATTTGTAAAAAACTACAACTACTTTATTCATTTTGTTGAAGTGAAGTTTGGATGTCCTGATGCTGTCAAACAATACACCTATTTTCTGGACACGAACTTTCTTCACTGCCTCCAAATATCACTTTCCCCATGAATGACTAATTGTCTTTGTTCAAAATTGTCTACCATATGAAAATTATAGCTTTCAGTACAACAAATCCCCATAAAATCCAAAAAAGACAAAACCTCATTATCTGGGGAGTAGCTGAGAAAATAAAAAGAGTCTATTTTGCACTTCTAAAAAAAGATTCATAGACATTTTACACAATTCTGACCTTAAAGATCAGCTGCCACTGTCACTCACTTAAATTTTGACCAAAATAAGGACGTTCCAAGAAAAGAGACAGCATATTTGACTCTCAAGTAAAATTACTCAGATTTGTCTCCGAAGCACTCAACTAATTTTAAAAAATGATTCTTTGGCTTGTTGGAACAAAAAAATTAAAAAAATAATATAATCACTTTTAAAAACCTGTACTGATCAGAGATAGGAAAGCATTGAGATAATTTAGAAAAGCATAAAAATATTTCCAAGAAGAAAAAGGACAATTACTGGAACTTGATGTTACAGAAGTCACAAGAAATAACTTTGCAGAGTTTCTATTCTGGAACCATAAACCCCTTCTATCCCATTTGACAGACTGAACTTATTTATCAACGATAACAGTATGCAGTCAGAGAAAAATATTCTGAGCTTCATTCCAAATACAAGGCTTGCATTCTGAACACTTACAAAGAACTCTGCATACATTACTGTTGTTACAGTAGGCAAGAAAAGATACAGAGGAATTGTTTTGTCTTCAGAAGAAAGGACCTACTGTCACTACACTATTCTGACTCTACTAACTAGACCCTGTGTATGATTTGTTGAAGACAACACATTGCAACCTGCAGATATCAAATTCATGAAGAGAGTGGTATTTCAGGTTGTTGTTGTATGCATTGCTTACTCATGTTATACATTTTCATCACATTCTACGTCTCACATTCTCCTCTAAGCTTCCCACAGATTATCACACCACAAAGCAAAGAGATGAAGTGTTTACTGTAGCACATACATTACCTCATGGTATGTATCCTCCAGCTCTCCATCATAAATCCAGCGATAAAGGAAGTTCAGTACAGGATGGGATACTAGGCCAAGAATGTGCTGAACCAGAGATCGCATGTAGGGATCTCCTGTTTTAGTATAGGCATGAACTGCTGAGGCTAGCTCACCACCTTTTCTCCCTGTAAGAAAAAAGGGAGAGGAATAGAAACATTTGAAGGAAAACCATATGTACCCCATTTAAATTTAGCAGCCACTGATTTTAGCTACCCATGTGTCACACTGAGCTTGCTAAACAGCAATTTGAAAATGTAGCAAAGGTAGATTTTTTTTATTGCTAACAGGGAATTCCTAGGTTTTAAGACATGAATTATTAATCTCACTAAAGCATTAAGTAGAGTTCTCTGTCTACTTTATGGTAGCTTAGAGGAATGCAAAATTCAAGGCATCACACACAGAGGTTGATGTTACACTTCCACAGAAGCATTAAAGGAGCCTTAGAATGTTTTCCTTCTCTCCTGTACTTGACACTCAGATATTCTGTGTGCATACATGCACACAAACACAGCTTTCCTGTTTCTTGGTTATAGTTGTCCCTATAGTTGCATTAGGTAATATCACCTGTCTTCTTGCAATTGAAAAGTAAGAGGCTGTCAAAAAAAACCTGTTAAAAATAGATTGAATATTTGATTTTGCTGCCATGTTCCACAGCTTACTGCTTCCTTAGGGCAGAGGCCATGGAACTAAAAAATTTCATGAATGTCTTAAAAATAAAGACCATTTTAAAAAGAAATTGCTATCAATTCCAATAATCAAGATAAGGCAAGTATTGTAGGCTTTTTTCGGCTAGGATGCTCTTTCTAAAGAGCTACAATCTCATAAATCTGAAGTACCATCAGGGAGAAGCATCAATTACTGGTCAGCTTAGTCAGCTATGGGCCAAAGTTTGGGTAAACTCCAACACAACTGTCCCCAGCATCTTCTTGTGGATTGACAACAAAATCACGATATTTGCAGATTTGCACAGTTTTGTTGTTTCACGTGAATCTGAAGACAAGTTGCTAATGACACCTCTATGCCATCATATGTAGAGAAATTGCATCATACTCATACATAGTGAAGAAACTAAGCCAACCATTTTGCAACATATTAGTAGGGCTTTTTCAGTGTACCATTCTCTGAAAGACAATTGAGTAACTGAAAATAGCATGAGAAGTGCATGTTTAAAATTGAATTTTTTGAGCCGATTCCAGTTATAAAAAAAGTAAGAAGTCTGAATGTATCAACACAGCACTATAATTTGTCATGCTTTTAGAAGAGGGAGAATCTGAACTACCTAATTGAAATTAAAAAAAAAAAAAAGCCCAAACAAGCACTAATATTATTGATACCCACGTCTAGCATGCACAACTACTCAAAGTTACACAACATCCCCAGAAATATTAAATTAATATTAAACAGACCTTGACAGTGATCAACAAGTGCTGCAAGGGTCTTTAACCTTATTTTGGGGTCGTATGTCCAGACTAGAAGACGGCGAAGTGTTAAACTGCTCTCAAGTCCCAAATTCACGCCCTGATCATCTTCCAGTTGTAACTGATCAAGCCAGAAACAGAAGACATGTCAAAGAAAAAAAAGAGAAGCAGAACTCAGGTTTCACAGTTTGTTCTGAAGTCAGATTTTTACTAATGCACTTGAAATATACCCAGTGTTATGTTTTGTCTCATCAAATCACTGGGCCAAAACCTGAGAGTCAATTTTTTAGTGGAAACAGAGACTTGAGCACAGATAAAAGAACAGAGACAAGCATAAGTGCAATAAAGCAGACAAAGCAAAAAGACCAAGAAACTTAAAAGACAGCAAGGTAATAGTAAAGAAAAGGGAAAAGGGCAAAGGAAAAGAGAGAAGAGATCCTGAAAGACAGCAAGAGATACTCAAAAAGAGTAAAGAAAAACATCTAAAGGAAAGGTAGGCCGTATGAGGTAAACTTTTTATTACTGCATAAGCAGCTTATTGTAGTTCAATATAGGACAAATTCCGTTCAACGTCTTCCTCCAGAAGCCATCAGAATTTAAATTTAGCCTTATAGTGAGATTAAGGAATAGCTACATTGAAAGAAAACCACCGAACTTTAAAAGCTACAATAAGAAAACTATTATGATGTGACTACCGTGAATCTTCCAACATCATGGAAAATAAAAGCCAAACATTTGCATCCAAGCTGCAAATACAAATCTTATACAAGTATGGATGGAATAAGCAGGACAAGAACACAACTTAAGAATACAGAAGCAAGCTTCTAGAACTGTACAAGGAGACAGTCTCTTAGAAAAGATGCTGTTTCTGGTATATGACAACCAACCCGCTCTGTGCTTTCCCATCTAGCACGTTTTTTTAGCCAAATGCAACATACTAGTTAAATTTAAGACTAGTGTCATCCACATTAAGTTCAGTCTTAGAGCCAGTTAAATTCATTTGCTTCCGAATGCTCCTGGGTCCATGTCTGGGATTTTTCTTTGGTGTTTTTGGAAATCAGCAATGATAAGAGAGATACATGAGCCACCCTTTGACTTTAGGGAAGACATGGTACATCTTCATCATGGAACTGCATTTTTAAATGGGCTGACAATGTGAAAACAACCTGCAAGAAAAAGACCAGAGACGCTTATGGAATAGTAGACAGTATATGCTCAAGATTACTCATTCAAGGATAGAAACATGCTCAGGGGAAGCTCGGAAGACATAACAAGTTATAAAGAGAGTATAGAACCCTTTGACAAGATTCTTGTTGTTCTATGCCCATACTGCTCTCTAGAACTGCAGTTAACAACTCCTAAGCTGGTGGCCTGTATGATCTCCTGAATCTAAGAATGCCACAAACACTCAATTTCAAGTCAATTTTCTACATGTTTCCAAGGAGCTAAAAGGTACAGTTTTTTTGTCCATTCTGCAGTGTGACCTTCAAGACGTTCCACCTTTCAAGTCACAAAAGAATCTCTCCTCCACTGCAGGATCTCTTTCTTTCATGTCTCTGGGAAGAAATGTTGCCAGGAGCTTCTGAAAATCCAAACTTAACATGACTCTGAGAACCCCTTCAGTTAGGTGCCGAGGGACCTAAATTCCCCAAAAACTCCAGACTGCTGCTGCAGCAAAGCATTGCTGACACTGTACCGACTGTTCCCTATGAAAACGCATTTAATCAGTATGCTCAATGCACTCACAAACTAACACTGAAGGTGAATCTGACAAGGAATGTGAAAAGCAACAATAAGAACAGCAGTAAAAGTCAGACTGGGAAAATTGTGTGTCCAACAACTGAGCGATGCTAGGCGATGGGTGACAGGAAAAATGGAAAATGCTTAATGCCTTTTTTGTCTTGGTATTTTGGTAAGATGTGCTGCTGGGGATACCAGATATCGAGATAAGAAGAGAAGTCTGGAACAAGGAAAACTGAGCTGAGAAGGATCAGGCTAGGGTTTACCAAACAAGTGAGATATGTTTAAGTCTACTGGGATCTGATGAGACGCACTAACATATGTTAAGGGAAGGAGCTGGCCAGTGTCACTGCAAGGCCACTCTCCATTATTTTTGCAACGCAGCATTTGAGGAGGTTTCTGATGACCCTGAGAAAGCAAATGTCACTCCTCTCTCCAAGAAGAAGAGGCCATAAAACTACACACCAGTGAGACTCAATTCACTCCTCAGGACAGCAACTAATCCTGGAAAGCCATTTCCTAGCTTATGGAGGACAAAAAGCTTTCTCAAGAAAAAAAAGCTCAGGGAAAGGAGAAGGAAATAGGGACATTTGTGGTGATGGAGTGTATCTTCCCAAGCAAGTGTTAAGCGTCCTGAGGCCCTGCTTGCCAGAAGCAGATGAATATCTGCATGCTGATGGAAAGTACTGAATGAATTCCCTAATTTGCTTTGCATGCACGCACAGCTTTTGCTTTCCCTTCCAAACTGTCACTAACTTGATTGACTTGTTTTTTTGTCTTCCTTATATTTTCTCCCCATTCCTCAAAAGATGCGGGAGCAAGAGGCTGGGTGGGTGCCTGGCTGCTGCCCAGGGTGAACCCACCACAAAGGCAAATGCAGTTGGAAAATAAGTAACCCAAAAACTTTTGTTTTCTCCTTACAGGCTTTCCCTCTCACCCTACTCATCTCTTCTTTTGAAAGGTTTGGTGGAGCAGGAAAGGTAGACAAGATTGCATTTGAAAGTAGATGAATATTTTCATGGTCAAGAAGTTTTAGAAGTTAGAATAAATCAAAGCTCCAGCAAACCAAGAGAGAAAACAAATTTTGGACAGAGCATGAAGTAATTACAAAGAGAATAACTGGATAATAGCCAGGAAAAACAAGCAAAAAGTATATATAACAGGCATTTCAAAAGTCAAGAATGCTCAGGAACTGGCAAGTGAGTTAAAAGGAACAGATGCTTTGAAAACATTAACAAAAGCCTATGACAAACTAGAAAGATTTTATTGAAGATAGAATTTTAAAAGGCAGTATAATTTAGCTTTAGGTCAATACTCAGAATAATTTTTTTATCATTACAAGTAATGAACCCCTCGAAAACCCCTTAAAAAAAAGGCAAGCAAAAGAATAATGTTTATTTTTATTTTAGAGACAGCATCTAGATGCACATACCTACAAACATTTGTGGAAAAACTGCAAGATTATCAGCACCGAGTTGGTCTATATGTTACAGAAAAATAGTAAAACACTGAAACATCTGCAGAACAGATGTCTTTACTCTCAGAATTCAAAGGGACAAGAAAAATATACAAACTGCCCCACACAGAAAAAAAGTTGGAATTGTTATTACTAGCTGCTGAATCATGCACTGCTGGGAACACAGATTGCTTTTTTCTCCCCTCAAGGATGTGTGACATTGTTTGGGATTTGAATGATAAAGATATTATGCAAGATGAAACTGACAAAAAGGATACAAAACAGGGACAGAGACTTAGAAATACACATTGTATTCCTTGCTTACATAACACATCAAATACCAGTAGGTTCTCAAGAGAAAAATATTCAAGGGCACATACATTTAAAAAGTAAGAAATGTACAGAGAATTGTGTTCATTGTCAATAGAAATTGCTGTACATCCTTCACATTCTAAGAGAATAGGTAGATATTACCTTTTTAGGAGATACTTAGATAACAGAGAACAAAATAGTAAAGTTGAATACATACCACTTAACTTACCTGAGAATGTAAAACAGACAGAAGTCGGTAGTATTCTTTAAGTTCCTGATGTAAGGCTGCACAAAAACTCTGTAAGAGAAAGAGAAGAAAAAAGAAAAGGAGAAGTAATCAGGAGAAATCCTTCTGATTTAATTCTATCGCCACACTTCCAAAATAGTCAGAAATTTCCTGAAGGGAATCTTTCTACAAGTTTCAGCATAAAAGCCAATTCTTAAGAGAAATGGCCAAAGTGCTTCCCTAAGAGCTGCATATACCTTTTCCAAGAATTCATACACATTATCAAGTGACCTTGTTTTCTGCTACTCTATCAACAGATTAAACTATGACAAGTTTCAAGCAGATATATCATCTCAGTAATGGCATTAATAATTAGCACAGGGATGTACAAATTATAAAATGATCCAGTTGAAGATTCTTTTTTTAAATACTCATGTAAGACAGTATGCAGTGAAGTAATAGAGTTTAAATTTCAGGAAGGCCTCTAACAACAGAACACAGAAGTTAGGCAACTATCATTACATTTTCATGATAGACTATATGACATGAGCAAGAAAACGCAATGCTCAAAAAAATGCTCCCAATAAATGCTGCCAGATCCAAGTACTCTAAATTTTTGACCTTTTATCAATTCACAATTACACATGATTCTTCACTTGACGTGGAAGAAATGAACAATACAAAGTATATCTTCAGAAATCTGTAAAATGTGCAGAAGGTAACTCAGGCCAGAACGAACGCAAAAACTCTTCTATATAAAACAATTTGAAGCACGGGTGCATTAGGTTGTTTAAAAATCAAGAAAAATTTTAAAAACAATTCCTGAAATAATACTTATTTAGTGATAAATATTTTCCACAGTTTAGGGTTTGGGGGAGGTTTTGTTTTACTTTTGTAATTGTCTTAACCTAACATATAGACTAAAAAAGTGTCTGCAACACATTTTTCAAAACTGAACTAAAAATATGGCTCATTAATTTGGGACTAAGTGAAAAATACTTTAACCCCCCCTCAAAAAAAAGTACCCAAAGTTTTTTATTTATTTGGTTTCTTGGAAGAATACTCTCACGCACACACACAAAGTCTTCAGAAGTTTCTAACCAATTCTCAGCTAATGAATTTGATATATATTTTGATGGAATCTTTAACGGGAAAATTTCCCAGGCTTTTCCCTTCAAGACCTTTTATAATTGCAGTCAAAAGAATTTTGAAAAAATAAGGAAAACTTCATAGAAAGAATCCAAAAACTTGAAGTAATTATTCACTAGAGTATGTAGAAGACAGACATAATTTCTAGAAGCATAAGGAGAAAATAAATCTTCTTTCCTGCTAAGCAGCTAAGAAGCCTAGAAAAAATAAAAGTCATTAATCTTGCCATTGTATCCTTTTTAAGGAAAGGAAGTTCCTTTCTTCAATTCAACATTGTAAATTGGAAAGAAATTTGACATTCATTTTATTCCAGAGGATACTGAAGGGCAAAAAGAAATCCCTTTATGTGTAACTCCACTTTTCGTTTCTTCTCACTTGCTTCTCCAGTAAATTTTTCAACCTATTCAAGTGGTACTTGCCAAGATAGAGGGCAGAGCAGAGCCTCCAAGAAAACAATCAAAGGTACTGTTCTGCTCAAAAAGGAAGAACAGTAATCACTGACTTTAATGATTTAGTAGCCAAAAGATTCAGAATCTAACTTATCACCATTTTTTCAGAGAAGCTTTAAAATTTACATCCAGTACCAATTCCTGTGTCACAAACCAAAGACTTTCGCTTCCCAAACTGCTACAGAAAAACTGGACATTATCCTAGAATTCTGACTTGGTCTGCTGCAAAAGAGAATGGAGGAAGGAAACAGAATGTTTGCTCAAGTGAAGAAAATTAAAATGCCCACTAGCTCAACGGGATCTAAACAGGCAGAATGCCAGAGTACAAGCTAAATTATAGTTAACTGTCGATTCTTCTTTTTATATTCTGAGGACAAAGTAAAACTTAGATATTAATCAGCAAAGGTAGGAAAATACAAAGTGTAATATATTGTTATATCTCTACTTCTAATGTCAATAGCTGACATTTTGTGTGGCAAAACCAGTCACCAGAATCATAATAAAAGAGGTGACAGACATCTTATTTTACATCTGGTTTAAACAGGGGTTTACACAATCATTCTTTCAGAACATTAAGCGAAAGACGTTTTGTAACAATATACACTGTTGTGCTAAATTCCTTAATGCACAGTGTGCAGCACCTGAAAATCTCAGCTATAAAACTATGAAAAGCATGAATGCATACTCTCTGCCCAGACACTGACAGCAAGAGTAGAATATAAGTTTTTATTTGTATGCTTATGTCCTAGAAATACACACAAGTGCTTGCCTCAAGCAAAATTAGCAGCATTAGAGCTATGCAGATTCAGGTAACTTAACTGCACAGCCTTCTGCACAGGATGTGAAACCTGCATATGGAAGCCAAGATACCACACAGTTAAATTCCCTGAAGATTTTAAGTTCTCCCCTTTCTGTAAACTTGAAGATTAAAGCCAGAGACAGTAAAAATATGCATAATTCTAGATAAAGAATAAAACTTCACCCAGATATAAGGGGGAGAGTCCAAATAAAATGCATACATAGAAGAACTACCATATAAAACAGGGAAATCAGCATTGGATCAGTAGAAAAAAAATTATTTATACGTAACTAGAAGGGTTACTTAGAGTAAGAGACAGAATGGAACAGAATAAAACATTAGAAAAGTAGGAAGCACTACAGTGTCTCTACTGACCTCTTAAGAAAAATTAGATTGAAGGGAGAAGCACTTCAATTTCTTGACAGATTAGGTAGGATGTTATGGCTAGAGGCAAGGATAACATTTCTGTCGACTCAGAAGGGATAATATCCAGTTTTACAGAGGGAGCAAGTGAGAGGAAACAGGAATGTCTTAGCAGTAAATGTGGTTTTGGGTATTACAGCAGCAGTGAAGTTACTGTAGACTATAAATCATGATGATGAAACCTATAAAAACAAAAATTAATATTCTTTTGATGCTGTATTGAAAAGAAAGGGCAGAAGATAATGGACTACTTGCATTTTATGTACGCTAGTGCAGTACTAACACATGAACATCAACAATAGCTGACAAGAATGTCTCCTGCACAGGTCACAAACAACTGAATTGGTGATTAATTACCTCAGGGATGACATCATCCTATTTAAGAAATGTTTTTGTTTACAAACATGCATGAATAATTTTAAAATATTGATTTTTATTAAAAAGGGAGATCAAGAAAAGGAATTTATGAGCGTTTCCAGCTACAAATTACAGGGGCAAATTCCTAATACCAGCAAGAGCAAACGCCTTTTCCTTGCCTGCTGACTATTACCCATATCGAATACAGCATCCACAAAAGGAGTAAATCAAATGATGAATTATTCAAGCTCCAAAGTTTATGCATCATTCTAGCACTGCATTTACTCAGTAGTTTCTTAGCCAAACAAGACCAGATACTGTTAGATTGTTAGATTGTTTTTTCTAGTTGACCCACCTGTCCCACAAGTCCAAATGCACGATCCAAACTCCTCTGGTCTGTGTATTTTCTTATTTTGTTATGTAGCCACCCCAACTCTGCAAGTCTACTTGTAGTATCTCGGAGAGATTTGGACAAGCTCACCTATAAAGTTAACAGAAATGAGTTTGCAAATAAGTCAAATCTGCCACACCAACACTGGTTTCTTCACATAGGTTCCTCTTTTGGGAGGAACAAAAAAAGCCAGTTTGAGAAACAATTCATTTTACATTCTACAGTACAGATACTGCAAAAAAGCAGACAACCATGTAGCATTATATTTATACGCACATGCTTTAAAAAGGCAGCAGCAACAAATTACTGGCAAGACACCTCCTCTTTTGGAAATCCTAATCTAACAGTGTTAATACACTCCTTTTACCTTAAGTAATTATGGCAATAACAAAATGGTCTTCAGAAGAAAGGAAGAAATCTGCATTTTCATGTTGTAATATCAGATTTTATACTGACAATCAGCAAGACTGAATATATGAAAGTTGTAGCAGAGGTGATAATGACTGAAACTAATGAAAAAGCTTTGTCAAAATAATTAGTTATTGGTACATGTGAAAGAAACCTTTAATAGAAAATAAATGACCCAATACCTGACTAGGCACCAGAAACACAAACTTGCGGGACCCAACTTCCAAGATTAAGTACAGCTTTTTAAGTTATTATCGTGAGTTACGTAACCAAAAAAAAAATGTTTACTCTATTCCATCTGTTAAAAACAGTTGGGGAGGTGTTTTCTTTATCTCTTGTAACTCCAGAGCGGGGGGGAAGGGGCGGCTGCCTTCTCATAATGGGCTAGCTGTTAAAACCGGGTGGGGCAGTGTTCCTGATCTCTTTCCACCCTCCAGGGGATATCTTTTGGTAATAGGCCATTAAGGCTCACCAATGGCATGACACATTACATCATCCCAGTGTTCCTTATCTCCACGGGGATATCTTCTGGTAATGGGCCATTAAGGCTCACCAATGACATGACACATTACATCATCCCAGTGTGAGACGCTCCACCCAGCGGAGGGGGAGCCAAACCATTCCTACCTGGATAAAAACTGAGACATAGGGACACCAGGCACTCTGGAGTTTCCATTGGATTCCTGAAAGAAGACTAGACTCATCTTGCCATTACTTGACCCTTTTTCTACAAGACCATCTCTACTCCAACAGAACCACATCTGCCACTCCAGGAGGGCTTACTTTGGACTGCTTCCAACACCCTGACCAACAGGGCATCAGGCTGTATTTCTGACTCTGTCAGGGTTTCTAGGATTTTCTGTTTGTTTTGTTTGCTTGTTTTTTGTACTACTACATTTGCTTTCTTAATATTTCTAGTAAAGAACTGTTATTCCTATTCCCAAATCTTTGCCTGAAAAGCCTTTAATTGCAAAATTATAATAATTTGGAAGGGGGGAGTTTAGTGTGTCCACTCCAAGGGAAACTCCAGCTTTCCCTGGCAGATACCTGTCTTGCCAAACCTAGACAGTTATTTAATCATATGTCCTTCTCAACTCTTCTAGTCTGTTTCTGGTTTTCTTCTAGTATCTCACTCACCTTACAAGCCTGCCTTAGTCCCAACACCCTATTTAGCTACCACTACAATTTTCATGTGAATCAGCACATTGCTTCCTCTAAATTACCAACAGATAAGAAGATACTTCCTACTTGAGATTTTCATATTACTCAAGAACACTATTATCAAGTATTCAAAATTTCATTGAATAAAAGTCCCCAAACAATTTGACTGATAACACACACCATAAGGCAGAGACTAACTTTTGCCCACAGCAGCTGGGCTCATCTCACCTCTACAGACAATATTAACTCTGACAGCTAGCTGGAACAGTTGAAACCAAAGCAAGGAATTGTTCTAAGAAGTTAAACTGCCAAAGAACTAGAAATCAATCTCCTTCATTAAACCTTTTAAGTTAACAGTACAGGCATTCTCCAAGATAACAATTAGTGTCAGAGTGTGTTATCCACACCAGTGTGAGCTTGAACTAGGCTGCAGCATTTGGTTGTAACACCAGAGTTCTGTCCCTAGCCTTCTTGTTTACCCAGAGAGGCACAGCTTTAACTTCTTGAACAACTTCTGTAGGGTAAATTCCAGCCCAAACAAGCATAATTGGACACAGAAACCCTGCCCACAGCTAAAACCAAAGAGATGACAAAAGAACTATTTAGAATTCTGAAAGTACAGAGTAGTTGGCAAACACTGAACACAACACACATCCACTGGAATTAAATGAGGAACAAGCAAAATTGGCTTGGTGTTATTACATTTGTATGTCTCTAATCAAATCAGGAGCTGCTATCTTATACAGTGTTAAATGTCACCACCAGATCTAATATGTACTCTAAGACTAGGAAACATTTCAGTAAGAAAAGCACCTTAGAGTGCGTTTATTTCTGGGAAAAAATCCCAACGATCCAGACTGTGTACAATGAAAGCGTCAGCTGAGAGAGAACTATATGCTTTGACTACTATTTTGCCTAATGTGCAGTCAGTACAGCTAGAGAAGGTATGGTCTTGGCCCTCCTTGTTTGTCAGAAGTTCCAGCTGCAGCTCTGGTGAGTCAGATAATCTCATCTTCACTGGGTCTGGTAGCTCAAACCAAGTACAAATAAGGAAGAATGAAGGTCAATGACTTCACAAAAATAACTGAAGACAAAGTTCTCAGGCAAGGATTATTCAGATGGCTTGTGGTCAGTAATTAAACTCCCTGAATTATAAGTTCTAAGTAAAACAGCTTCTGACCTCAAACCAGCCTATTGGATATGAAAGCTACACAGAAAACCAATGAAACCCATTGTCAATTTTGTAATCACTGACTAAATTTTCTTCACATTCCTCTAGAAAAATATATTATGCTACCCTTCTTTTGCCATACATAAACTCATATATGGAATATAATTTATTCAGTGAAGGTGCTGAGGAATTACAAACTTTGCATCACCAACAGGTAGATGTTGATTAAGAATCTTTTAATTAGTAAAATTTAACTTATTTAACAAGAGTTGAGTTTTTCCATTTATCCCTCCATTAAGCAGCTGTAAATGTCATTGTAAAGTAATGGTGAACAACTATACATGTCACTTTTTGCTACTATTATGAAAGAAAAAAGGAAATTAATTCAGATATCAAGATTAAGACCTGTCTACCATGCTCTTGGCATATGAAATGGCCCAAAAGTAATTTCCCTGCCATTTAAAGGCTATGTAATATTGTCACAGTAGAAAGTTTTTAATATAATAAAAAATTGAAAGCGTTGTCTTTCCATCTGAACAAGAACATAAAAACCAATTAGCAGAAACTGAACTCTGTAGCTGTACTGTCTAAATACTGAATGTGAAGATGCTAAAGCAACTAGTGCCATTTTTTGTTCTTTGCTCAGCTGACCCAATCACACTCTTGAGTTTTTTTAAATTGCAGATAGGCTTAACATTTCACCACCTTAAAGCAAAGTCTCTCAGGCATTTCTCCTATTCATGTGTCCCCCATCTGATGTCTTCATTCAAATTCACATCAGGCCTTTTTTCAGTTCTACCACCAGTCCTTTCCTTCCTAAGTAATCTGCATCTGATCACTTATAATTGCAATCAGGCCCGTAACATCAAGTGGCTGGCATCCATTCCATCCATCCATTCTCAAGCTGTTAGATTTAATTCAATTATAATGCAGTCAAATGCCTGCATCCGCTTTATATTAATTCTTATACACTGAAAAGGAGAAATGTCGACAGAAGTCCTCAAAGTCATAAATTAAGAGTCCTTCTCCTGGATTAGGAGTTGGGAGGCTATTCATATCTTGTGAAATGCTACATTTTCTTTCTGGCATCTAATCTACCCAATCGATTTTCAACTACTACTGTTGAAACCACTCTGTTGTATTAACAAAAGAACCCCCAAAAACAAAACGATCAAAACCAGTACAAAACAAAACAAAATAGCTGATAGAGGGAATACAGACTTGTAATGATATTTTAACTTTTTTACATGTTTCTCACAGCTGTTTTTCCCTTATACTTCTCTGCTCACATATAAAATACAAGTCACCATACAGTACCTTTCCCTCCACTTTATAGCAATTTTCAGAATTGCACATTTTGATGTTTTTGCCATCTATTCCCTGGAAGACATATAAAACATCTCTTACAAGATTTCCTTCCGTTATTTCAACAGAACCTAGAAAAGAAAAAAAAATAAAAACAAAACAAGTATTTATATTTGTTGAGACAATTAGTTTTTATTGCAACTTGAAGAGCTATTTAGATGCATAGCCAAAAAACCCCAAAACTATAAAAACTATAAAGCCTTGTGCTTGTAACCTGCAAAGAAATGTTTTAGGTCCTCTTAGTCTGACAGGAAAGCCCAAGATTGCCTCTACCCGCCTCTAATGCCACCTGCGGTGCTCTCAGAGCTGTCAGCTTGTATGGCACAGGGCATGTCCTGCTTTAACCAACACATCAGCCAGTTCTTGAACTTGTTATCTCTTGTGATCCAACGCCAGTGCAAATTCTGAGGCAAACACCACACTGTAACTTTATCCTTCTTTGAACAAACAGCTGAAATTCTTAAATAGACTTCCAGAATAACCTAGGAAAAGTTAATCCAGAAGGAAGAGCTGCTTATTTCATAGTGGCTTCCAATCACATATGCCACTGCTCAGTGATAAGACTAGTCAAATCAGACTGCATAACAGCCATGGAGCTAAAAAATATTTAAGTGTAAATATTGTTTCTGAAGATAATTATATCTTTGATTTTGCTATTGCAACATACAGTTTGCTTCCGATTCTCATCTCTAGTCAGAGGTTAGATTGCGTTAGAGATATAAGATATTTATGAATTTAAAGGAAACACAAGATCAAAAAAGGTACAGTGTAAGCCATTGAAACTATCCCCACCTTTTTTGGGCAAACCGTCACCATGTGCTTTGGCAAATTCATTAAGGATTTCAAGAATTAAACAATTTTAACAACAACTATCCAGAAACTGAGATGCTACAACATGCTTCTCCCAATTTAGACATTATTCTTACTCTAGTCAGTCTGCCTCCCCAACAATCCACTTTCCCAGAAGAAAAACCAAGAAAAAGTAAATTCTACTCTAATTTCAGCAAAAGTAGTCTTCACTTCAAGTTACCATTTAAAGCTCCATCTTCCCCCATAATAATATGTGCATGACTGTAGGTTGTCCCTCTTAGGAACTTGTAGTGAAAGATGCAAGTGCACATTTCTTTAATTGATAAATAAAACAAGTATTAACATCAGCCATACAATGTGCCTTTTTATACTCTGTGTGTAGATGTAACAGTAAGAAAAGTTCAAATAAAAGGAAGCAACTATCGGAGAAAAAAAATATTTACAGGAATTTGATATTCATAGAAATGTATCTCCTTGACAATAGACTTCTATATTCTGAATGCAGTCCTACTTCTAGTTCTACACCAGCAAGTGACTACATTTAAGACAACTGTCAGTCCTTATATCCATCCCACACAGGAAAGTCACAGCTGCTGGCTGACTCAACACAAGAAGTATTGCTTTTTATAGCAATCAGGATAATAAATTAAGAGGCAGTGCTAGATTTTATATGCTTTTCAATTTCTTTTTTCTTATGCTTTTTTCTACTATTTTCTTTTTTTTCTATTTTTATATATATTAAATCTACCACATACATAAAACACATATTTACGTTACATAAATATACACATACACCCTGCATATAAGACTCTTGTTAATTAGGTTCTAAATGCCAAATGTTGCCCCCAGATACACCAGTACAATTCTGATCTATTAGCCACTGCTTTGTACACTGCTACTGAAAGATGCAGAGGCTGGCAGACAGACTATATTTTAGTTCCTTAATATCCAAATTTATCTGTATAGAAGTTAAAAACAAACCAAAACACCACAAACAAAAGCCTGCATCTCTTATCTTTCTTTGCCAGAGAATAAGGGTGCTATGGTATGTCAACATCTGCCATCAGCTTACTTATTCAGCACTTACTTTTAGGGTAAGAGTTGTCACAGAGACCACCTGTTAAACAATTCCTCCTTAGTTACACTTGGGTAAATTCAGAATAGATCCTCTAGGCATCAGCTTCAATTTTACAGGTATTTAATCATGGATGTACATTAGCAATATTAGAAATTTAGGAAGAAATTATTTACTGTGAGGCTGATGAGGCACTAGAACAGGTTGCCCAGAGAAGTTGTGGATGCCTCGTCCCTGGAAGTGTTCAAGGATAGGTGGGATGGCTCACTGAGCAACCTGGTCCAGTGGAAGGTGGCCCTGTCCATGTAGAAGAGTTGGAACAGGATGATCTTTAAGGTACCTTCCAACTCAAACCATTCTTTGATTTCAGGAGTCTGTATTTATATTTTTTTTATTTTACTGACAATATTTTGTGTCACTTGTTCTAAATGCAACCACTAAACAGTATGCTAATCTAAAGAAAAAATAGGTTTAAGAGCTCTGTGTTCCAGTTGACTTTTCCAAGTTCTCAAAGACACAGAACCACAAACAGATGAGTATTTCAACAAGTTCTGTTTACTGAACTCTCTTTCTGACTCTAAAAACAGTATCATCTTCTGATCATCAAAAGATTGATCATTGCTCATATGTCACAATCACTTAACTGTGACAAATACTGGAACAAACTCAGTCTTTTAAGAGGACCAAATCACAATCAGTGCAAGAAGATATTAACAACCAGCCAAAGAGATTGTAGCCAAATATACCAGTCTTGCAGATTTGCTTCTATCCTTCTATTAAGCACATTCGAGACAAACACTCTTTAAAAAAATCAACATGCTATGATTCCAAAATAATTTAAAATATAATGGAGGATATAGATAACAACTGTAAAAAACATTATCTTTAACAAATACATCTTTGCTCACCACTTGTATCCCCTTCTCGCCTAGACCTTGGCACACCACGAGAGACAGCATTTGAAAAGCCTTTTGAGGTAGTGCTTTGTAAAGAAGGCTGGCTTGCAGTTAAAGTCCATGCAAGACGCGACCCTAGCTGCTGACGGAGACAATCTCCAACGCCTGGAGCTTGATAGGATTGTCTAAAAGGATAAAAGGAAGAAACACCTTTAAAAACTTTCATTTTATACCCATTACATGGTGTGGAGTGATGTAAATTTTGAAAAATGCCCCAAGTTTTTCATGGATGTTTTGTTGGAGGGGCAGGGGGGGGGAAATGGGAGTTTAAAAAAGGGTAGAGAGCACAAAAGCAATGTATTTCTTCCTGTAAGCCTACACTTTCACAAAAGCTCCCGACCCATAGAAAAGGGAAGTCTAAGTTTGACATACATGATTTCATATCAAAGATTAACTTCAATGAAATGTGTAATTATACTGAAATGGGTTCAAAGTGAAGGTACTATAAGAATAATAAACACAGTCATAGTAGAAATACCTAAATATTTGTTATTACCTGAAGTTGTAGTTATGAACAAAACTAGAACTAAAGGAAAATAGAGGAAGAGGAGAAAATTCACTTTCCAGCTACTCTACTCTTTCAGATAGTTTGTATCAACTGCCCAAGGATGTAATCAAGGACAGACTATCCAGACAAGTTCCAATTTCCCTTCCTTTCACACTTGTCAATTATTTTCACAAAGGAAGTCTCAACCCTGAAAAAACATCAGAGTGGCCAAGCTCCAGCTGCCCAGCCCCTCCCTAGTTAGCCAGGACTGATTAAATGATGGAGAGCATCTTGGTGCGCTCTTCCACCAGCCCCTTCATCACTCTAGGACAAATCCCATCCAGCCCCATACATTTGTGAGCATCTGAGTGGGTCAGCAGGTCAGTAACTTCTCCCTCGAGATTAGAGTGGGTCCATTCTGCTCCCTGTCCATGTCTACTAGCTCAGGAAGCCACCTGTCCTGAGAACAGGTCTGAGCTCTGGTATCTTGAGCATTGAGCATTAGTAAGGCTACAAGAGTACAACACTGGCTTTTGGCTGTTCAGAAGAATGTAACTCCAGAAAAAAGAAAAACAGGTATAAAAAGAAGTTCAGAAGGAATGAAGCTCACAGAAAGCTTTGATTTGGGTTGTTCAGCTCACAAACTACAGGACTAAAGAGCACAGTGAAACTGCGATAAAATGTAACAGTATGAACAGGTCAGAACAAGAAAAGAGGATAGGTTCTGCTGATATTTTTAAGCAAGCAGATATAAGAAATAACCTCACTGACATGTCTTTCTATATTGTATCAGGATTATACAATGATTGAGGCTAGAAGCAACCTCTGGAGATGACCTCCTACAACTCTTCTGATCAAAGCACAACTAGAAAAGATTAGCTGGTGCATTGTTCAAGTAATGTTTTTAATATTTTCAAGCATGGAGACTACACAACCTCTCTGGGCAACCCACTTCAGTGTTTCACAGTATGCCCCAGCCCTCAAACATACATCCCCATCTTAATGCAAAAAGGTTTTTTTTTCCCCTTTTGATTAACTGTGATTCACAACTCACAAATTTTGCCAGTTACCTCTTGTTCTTTCCCTAACCCGAAAGAGTCCAGCTCAGTCTTCTCTATGCCTCTTGTCATACCATTACATAGATAAGATCCCAAGACTTTTCTTCTCCAGGCTGAATAACTGCAGGTCTCACTTAGCCTTCCCTTTGTATGTCAGATGCTTCAACCCCTTAAATGGTTTTGGGCTTCCTTCTCCAGGCTCCTTCCAGCCTGCCTATATCTTTTCTTTGTACTACAACTGGACCCAGTGTTTCAGATGTGTCCTCAGCAGTACTGAGCAGCAGGAAATTTTATTTGCCTCACCCTCCTGGTGATGTCCTTCATAACACAAGCCAGTAGGCTCTTAGCCTTCTTCACCACACATTGCACACTCATGTTGAACTTGGTGTCTACCATGAATCCCAGGACATTTCCTGCCAAGCTGCTTTGCAATCAGGCAGCACCCAGTATGTACTGGTGCATGGAGTTATTCTTTCCCAGGTACAGGACTTTGAACTTCAGCAGGCTTCTGTGAGCCCGTTTCTGCAGCCCACTGAGCTCCCTCTGAGAAGCACGTTAATGACCTCCTTTAACAACCACTCCTCCCAGCTTTGTATCATCCCCAAAGTTGCCAAAGATTCACTCAGTACCATCAGGTGGGATCAAGGATGCAGCTTCTGGTTACACCATTAGGGACTGGGTTCCAACTGGACTTTGTGCCACTGGTCATAATCCTTTTGAGTCTAGCAGGTTCAGTTCACCTCACTGTCACCTTACCTAGTCCATATTTTATTAAGTCTGTCAATAAGGCCGTCACAGGTAGACAGCGTTAAAAGTCTTGGTAAGGTTGAAATAAGCAACAATTACTTTTTTCTCCTTGTTCACCAAATAGTCATCTCATCACAGAAGGCTGAAAGATTGGTCAAGCATGCCTTTCTGAACTCTACGGTGAACACTCTTAGTTCCCTCCTTTCTTGTCCATCTCATGTCTGGACACGCCTTCCAGAGCAACAAAGACTTTTCAAAGGGTCTCAGTGTCCTGTGCTGACTTTACCAGCACAAAACCAAAGTGAGCACCAAGTGCCTCAACTATTTCCACATCTGTCAACTAAGTCCATGCCCCCTGAACAGGGGCCCATGTTTTCTCTAGCCTTCCTTTACTGCTTACGTAGTTGCAGAAATATCTGCTGTTTCCCTTCATGCAATTTGACAGATTAAGCTCAAGGTCAGTTTAGGATTTCATTGCAGTCACTCTGCCCCTGGATGCTCCTTTGCAACTGGCCCTTCTTTCCATCTTTTGTATACTTTTTTACATCTGAGTTTTGTCAGAAACAACTTGGTTCTCCATGCAGGCCTCCTGCCACTTTTTAATTCCTCCTTGCTCATTTCTTTCTTAAGCTTGCAGGAGGTGGTCCTTGAATATCAGCCAGCTCTCTAGTCCAGCAGTTGAACCAAATGATCATTGCAGCTCCCTTCAAACAGAATGATCCTATTCTGTTCTCTCCTTAATCCCTCTTTTCTCCAGGGCAGCCTCTCAGGGGATATTTCCAAGAAAATCCCAGAAGAGTCTCAAGTCTCCTACCTTGAAGTCCAGAGATGAAATATTGCTTTTTACCATGCTTCCACTTCCAGAAGCCTGAACTACATCATCTTATCACTACTGCAGTATTCCTATTGTAAAGTCTATTAATAACAATAAAATCTAGTTCTGTCAGCACTAATTCCATGACATTCCATGAATTTATTTACTCATGTCAAATACACTCGACTAAAAAGGTATGTCTTCAACTCAAAACCAAAAAAGCTTTAGTCCTTTCTGAAAATGCATCTTGTGATTTTGTGTTTCACAACTCTTGGGGGTGGAAAGGAAAATTAGCAGACAAGAAGATAGTGATTAAAAATGGACACATTTGGGCAGTCATTTATGGCTTCATATCGTCACATGCCAGCACCTGATATTCTGAACTGCTCAGCTCAGGAACTCAGTTTCTGTGCACCTAAAGTGGAATTTCCAGTGGCATACAAAAGCAGAGGGTGGAGGAAAGAAAATTAAAAAAAAGGAAGTCTTCTCCAAACATAACTGTAAGGAGAAATTTACCCTGGAATGAGTGATTGTGGAGTTGGAGTTGGCCCATTTAGGGCATACAGGCTGATGCTGCTGATCCCACTGCTCCCCATGCTGCAGGAACTCTGGGCAGACTGAGCATTGCGGTCTTGGTAATTCAATGGAAGGGTCTGAGGCCTGGCATAGTAATAAGGGGTTGAGTGAGCATCCCGTGGCAATGCTTGAGCAAAAAGCGTGGCGTAACTTGACACCTGAAAAAAAAAAGGAATTGAAAAGGGAGGAATAATAATAAAATAAAGATGTGGAAATTGCTTTAAATCATATCTTCAGTTAACAGGAGTGTAATATCAAAATCACAAAAAATATCTGCATGCTTATG
This sequence comes from Zosterops lateralis, assembly GCF_965231275.1. Classification (NCBI taxonomy): domain Eukaryota; kingdom Metazoa; phylum Chordata; class Aves; order Passeriformes; family Zosteropidae; genus Zosterops; species Zosterops lateralis. Next base: position 26,412,209 of record NC_139763.1, read on the forward strand.
CAAAGAAATATTTGCTGATGCAATCAGCAAATTGTCATTAACAATAGCTGCAAAAAGCACCTTGGTGCCAGCAGAGCTGCAACTGCATTTTGCTTTCTCTACTCCATTTAAAACTCATTATCACATGAGCAGATGTCACATCACTAAGCAGAAAGCAAACATAAAAACCACCCATCTAATATATTCACAACTTCAGTTACACATGTGAGACAGCTCATATTTTTACATTTATGCACTGTAAGAAAACTACACCAAATATTACAGATACTTAAATCAGGTGTTTTCTTCCTTCCAGCCTCACACACAGACACCATGAAAACAACCTGAGGTATTGGTCAAGCCTTGATAACGATACTTGAAGACATCTAAAATAAGTGACACACATTTACTATTTCTCAGAAGCAACAAAAGTCCCCTCACCTACCTTGTTAGACTGTTTACGTGGATCTTCACTAAGGCTAAGCAGGAGGTAGAGTATTGACCATTTGTTTTTCAAAACGCCCTTCAAAGAAAGATGAAGACAAACATAATAAGTTTAAGTCTTGATAATAACAAACTTCTTGTGAATTATACAACTTCCTAATACATACACATATAAATAAACTTTCCAGAAAAATAAGACTAACTCAGAGCCACATTCTTGAACAAGCTGGGAATGTGCAGTGCAGCCTCTGTAGTGCTAATTTAATGACTTTTTCCACTGTGTTCAAATCATGAATTTTCACCTGGTCTGAGGTCAGCAAGCAGGTTCAATTTAAAATTCATAGTTACTAAGAATGAATTTTATAAGAGCTGAACTGTTACCAGCATTCCCACACACTCTCACCACTTAAAACATCTCAGATGCAGCCATTAATTTAACGTAAATGTGAAAAAGGAAAACTCTTGGTGAAGTTTTAAGCAAGGAACTGTCTTTTCTTCTTTTTTCCCTCCACTCTCCTTTACAGGGAGGCCTCAAAAGTGAAGACTTCAATTTCTATTACTTTTTAAAATGTTATTTACCAGAGCTACCAAAATTTTTGTAGCTTAAGATGGAGACATTGTTAATATGGAACTTGAGGAATAAACAATATAGTCTTTAGCAAACAGACACATTCTTATAGAATAAGACTGTCTGATTTAAGCAGAAAGCTGATCAACTTTAGCTAAAGCCCAAGCTACAAACAGAATACTTTTAAATGAAGGCAAGTACTAAAATGATTTATTTTAAATATGCACGTTCCTAGATTTGTTACTCCATAGTTCTGTGACACTAACCCTTGCTCCTGAATTTACTAGGGGCATAGAACCTTATGATGGACATTAAGCTGAGTCAAAGAAACTTTGATATTAATTCCCTCATAATATTGATCAGGCTATGAACTGCAATACTAAGCCATGTTGAATATAAAGCAAACTTGAATCATATCAAGATTCAACACAGACTCCATCCCTTAAGAAGCAACAATTTACAAAAGCTCTACATTTTTATAAAAGGACACATTCTATATTATTATGTAGAGCACAATTCTATTATCTTCTGTTTTGATCTCAAGAACAAGCAAAAAGTAGAAGTATTGCACCTGTTGCAGGTAACTAATACAGCAACTGATTAACAAGTGGTGAAGAAGGAGCAGCAACTGCTTCTTCTACTGGCCAGGATAGAATAAATCCAAGTACTCCAAGAAGCATGGTTTGCTCAGCTAACAGGCTGCCTTAAAAATAAGCATTGACCTCATTTCCAGTTTGGAGTAATAGATGAAACAAAGCTAAAACAGATTCACACATGCTTTTTTTCTTCTCCCAACTGCTTTCAAGAGAATTGTTGGAAGAAAAGCCTCATTGTTTCAGAAAATGTATATCCCTTTGAGCCCTTCCCTATGCTCATGAGAAAAAGAAATGATTATACACCATTAGTAAAAAACCTAAAGCAGTTTGAATAATAATCGGTTGTGTGAATTTTAAAGAAGCCATCATACTATTTCACATACACAAGATGCTAGCAGAGGGAAAAAAAAAAAAGGTTAAAAGAACCTTAAATGTTTGAGGAGGCAGTAAAATACCAGGAGATAGCTTGCATTACATTCAGAAGAATAAGCAAACATGTAACACAGGCAAGGCATTTTGTTCCGAAGATTAGTCATCATGCTCTGCAGCACTTTGCTTGCCAAATGGCAATGCAGTACATAAGCTACAGAAACATGTTATACAAAGTCTGTATTAAGAGTTGCCTGCAAATCAGCACTCTGCTGTACAAACCAGTGCAATTAATAACAAACCCACAGGATACCAGGACAACTTACTCAGTAACTTGAGCTCCAAACACTAAAAAAGTAATGGGCAAGTCAAGTATGGAAGAGGGGAGGAAGAGAACCAAGTTCTGACTAGTCATACTCTCCACAGAATACCTTTTCTGTAATCTTAATCTTAGCATTATCATGTTAAACTCAGGTTTTCTACACACTAACATCTTTTGTCAGAATACTGGTATGCAGTATTCTTTGATCAACACTGGTGTTGAAGCCATCCAAGTCAGCAAACCCTTAACCTGCAACATTAAAGACCTGGAGGACTTCAAAACTTCAGAAGCACGAGAATACTAGATTAGTGAAATCAATACACTGCAAGGCATTTCTGTAAAATAAACGATGAGAAAATTCATCCATTTTACATTTAAATGAACCCTTGATTTTTACAGTGTTCCTTTCTTCATATGAGGTAACCCTTCATATAACTTGAATCAAATACTAAAAATATAGCTGGGGTTGAAAGGCATCTCTAAAAGTTGTCTGGTCCAATCCCCCATTTAAAGCAGCATTTAAAGCTGTCCACAGCAGGCTGCCCAGGACAATGTCCAGTCAGGTGTCAGGTTTTGACTTGTCTCCAAGGATGAAGACTCCACGACTTTCTTAGGCAAGCTGTTCGAGTATTTAAACATTCTCCCAGAAAAAATACCATTCATGACCTGAGCATTCTCCTAAACAACTCTAACAAAAAGGATGCTTATGAGTGCTTTCAGTTTCTTTACTCTTTACACATTTATTAAACTACCTGTGAACCGAGTTTTCTGTAGAGTTCTGAAAACAAAGCAGCATCTGCTTCCCTTCTTTGTCGCACAACTATTAAAAAAAAAAAAAAAAAAGATTAAAAATTTGAAAGCATAACAGTCATGTCTTTACATATACTTGTAGTAAATTATAAAATGCAACCAAGAAAGCTTCATGATCCTGGACTGTTTCACTGTAATTACTTAAAAACCCTGCCTGTTTTCATCTTATCTGCATTGTAGCCCTGAGAATTCTTGCAATGCAAGTGATTCAATGTAAATACCTGCTTTTCTTAGCTCAATCAAAATATACATTTTTTTAAGTAAGTGTCCTGGTAAAGTCTAGTCTGCCGTTCAGTTGGTTTAGTGACCTAAGGGACTGAAGACATAACTGAAAGCAGATATACATTCAAGAATGTTATAAAAACTACACGTATTTGCTCCAAAACTAGTAATTGTTTCTATTTTAGGCAATAAAATCAAAGAAAAAAGTAGTAATTCCATTTGATGCAAGTCAGGCATAATTCCAGGGTCACACAACTTTCATATATGATGAAAAACAATAGTCTCAAATCAATGCCAGTTACAGAAGCACCTTCTCAGAGGAGACACATCTTCCAATTAAGATTTCTTAAAAAGTTATGTTGCATCAGAAAGAGCCATATTAAAAGAAACCCAAAGTGATAAAGACATCTGAAGAAACTTCAGTAATAAGAAAAATAGCTATTAAATGTTAGAAATGTTAATTAGCATCAAATGTCACTGGTAAGTACACTTTGCTAAATAAGTCATTACTTGTGTGGTTATCTCCAAACTAAATGTAAAGTTAGAAGGATATATATCCAGTCACTTGTTGCATGACCACTAATATATGCTTACAAGCTGAAGTTGGGGAGGAGGATGAGGGAGACAATCCTTTTCAGAAAACTGGCAACAGGCCCAAAGAATATATGCTGTGCTATCTACAAGTAGCCAAAGCATGGCAGAAAGTATATATTGTAGATTCCAATGTTTTGGAGTTGTAGCTAGAGGAATTCTAATGGCCTTATTTACCTATCAGCAAGTCATGGAAGCTCTGCATTAGCAAAAAACACACATGAACTTTAAACCAGTTACAACCACTGACATCAGTTATCCTAATTCAATCTCTGAATATTCAAAGCTCAAACACAAAGCTTTAATTTCATTAGCACAATTCAAGTAATTGTTTCTGGATATGCTACTGTGCAGCAGAATCTGCTGAAAGCAATATTTGGCTTTTCAAGAAGAATTCATCACATCCCCTTTGGATACACACAGTGCAACACTTGACTCAGAGCAGCAGAGAGCACAATGGAATGGAAATGCAACACTCCTTACAAAGTCATGGTCTGTGACTTTGTTTTGAAGAAGGTGGTTGGAGAAAACTTGTAGAGAAACTGAAGGCGAGTCAGGTAAGTCACAAACCATTCCATCAATTCCCAGGACACTCACTCAGCAAGTTTCATACAGGTGCTCATGAAGTTAATTGTGCTAATGTGTAATATCCCTGAAGTGCACATTTCAAAAATATCAGTCTTCTACTCTTCTAAGAAAAGCTATGAATTCATAAATTCCGAGTACTATTAAGGTAAAAGGAGTGAAGTATTAATTGTTCTTTGTCTTCTAGTGGCTAAGATACAAAGCAGCAAGGAAAGTTTAAGCTGTGTATTCAGAAAAATCTGAGCTGTGAATACAAACAGCCACTCAGAAATATTTACCAGGAAATTAATGGCATTTACATCATGAGCTTTTCAGTAAGTAAGCATTAATAATAGATTAGGTAACTGAGGCAGAGTTGTCCCCTTTTCAGAGAAATAACCTGATTAAATTCATAAAGACTTTTGTATTTCTAAGAAAGGAACAAGATGCACTTACGTTCTTTCTTGATTTTCTCCGCTACAAGAAATTCATCACGCTCAACAGTGGGAGCAAAATTGCTTCCAATAACTCTTACTGCATACTGAAACTGTTGGGCTGCATCAGCTGAAAAAAAAAGAAAACTGTCACTTAAGGAGAATGCTAAAATTCTATTAAAACTAATTTTAAAAAATGTGAGACATGAGATTACATTGCAGTGCCTGAAAGCAACAAAGCATACCTGGCTTAGATGTGATAACGCTGTGCTGCAATTCCAAGCACACTTCTAACCAGAGGGCAGTAAAGTCCAGTTTATCCAGTTTAGCACAGTACTAACGCAGTATTTCAAAACACACTGACATGTACACACTCCACAAATAACTGCACCAAAATTTGTGATTAAGCCCTTTCTGTTCTAGGCTGAAAGAGACACTTAGGTCTACCCAGTTACTAGAGAGAGCATTTACACACTGAACTGGATCTGCCCATCCCCATGGACAGAAATGCTGTGGGACCTGGCACACAGCCACACAATTCAGCTCACACACCACAGCAGTACACTCATGCTCACCACCTACCAGTGGATCATCATTTGGATATCCACAACAGTGGTTTCATCAGTTTGCATCTTGGTTTTAGGTTTGGTTTTGTTTAAAACAGTTTGAATGGTTTCACCCTCTGGTTCAAAGCCAGCTCAGACATATCAGCATCACATCCCAATACATAATGTGGACACTAACACACAGGTCACAAATCAGTGACCTCCTTCCACTACTTCTTCCTCATGCAATAATCCCATTTTTAATCTTGTTGCTGAACAGCACTGTTTTAGTGCAAGTATTTGCTTTCAGGGGAAAATAAGAGTCTGGTAACATCAAGATAGGGCCAGGTCAGTATTAACGCATCTACAGCATAGTCATATTCCCATTTATTGACCTGAAAATCAAACACTGCAGATGTGTCAAGTGCCCTTATAAAAGGTCAGATACATTTATATCCCTTATCTAGAAACAACTTCAATAACACAAGGAAAAAGATACATAAGAAATTATCCAAGTGCCACATATTTGAACCTTTTAATTCAGGAAAGAAACCCATCTAAGCAATTCTGCGCATTGTCTGTTCCGTATATAACAATTATGTGTGCAAATGCATCATATGCTTTTGTGTTTTATTTAGCCAGTTGAGCAGTCAGCTCTCAGGGAAAACTGCCGAGTAATGCAGCAAAGGTTTGGCCAAGGATGCTGGCCAGGACAAATATGTACAAAATGAACAGAAAAACGAAATAAGGCAAAGGACCACTAAAAGAAGAAATATTTTAAGTGTTTATCATCTCTTAAGTAATATTTGCAGTCGGAAAAAAGAATTGCCTTGGAGATACTACGAGTCAAATATTGACTAAATGCATTAAAATCTTCAAAAATTTATGTAAAGAAGTTTGAAATTTGAAAATCAAAATGTGCTAAATTGTGTTTGAATGCCCTACACTCTTTTGAATGTCCATTTTACATTGTCTTGTGCCACTGGTCCAACTCCACCAGAATACAACTGTAGAACAGCAAGCATGAACCAATTCACACAAAGAAATATCTCACACAATCAGGAAAACAGTCTGCTCAGACAAAATCACTAACATTTAACAGTATTTGACAATACTGGCCTACAGAAGGAGCAAGAGTATTGTTCTATTGTCAGAGAAGAAAATGCTACTATTACTGTAAGGTCACAGATCTCTATGACAAATGCCTCCTCTACTGTTAGACTAAGCAACATTTCAATTGCAATAAGGTTTTGAAATACAAATATAACAATGTATCAGTCCAGCTACTGATGAACCAGGTGTGAAGAGTTAAGTATGAGGAAGCATTTCTGTGTAATTCCAAGGTTTAATGCATATCATAACAGAACTCAAGATTTCAAAGAGTATTCTGCACGGTGAATTAAAGCCAAATACTGGCACTAAGTTATCCCAAATGGCATATGTTCCATTAATTCCTCAACTGTGTACTTGGCAGCAGACAGGAAAGGGGCAAACTCTTCCTGTAACAGGGAAGTTTTAAGGAAAATCTATTATCTCCTGTAACAACTTTCTATTTCAACACCAACCACAGCAAGACTAATTAAAGCACTGAAACTTATTATAGCCATTTCCATACTGCCCTAACAAGGCATCTGAGAAGGATCTCTAGTTGAAAGATGACAATTCCATCCAACAAATCCTGCTTTTTAAACCTGTTCCACTACTGAGAACATCGAAAAAATTATCTGCTCTTCATATATTGTAGATTTGTACCAGCAATTCAACACCTCTGAAGAAAGACTGGTTTTCTATTTTATTTAATTCAGAATTTCATGTTTTATTCATATCAAGTCCAGCTTCTCCTTTATAAACAAAATTCCCCACTGTGTTTCTTCAGCAGATTCTCATGAATTCATAAAATAACTTCCTTACCTGAAGCGATTAAACATAACTTAATACAGATATGTGTCAGTACAATAAAAATTCACACAGCTTATAACTAATAGGCACATCTAATTGCTTCCCTCCTCAAAGAATAATCATTATGACAGCAGACATACTTAAAATACACAGCCATCTATCTATTTGAACATCCTTCATCAGAAAATGATTACAGCATGACTCTGTTATATAACAGCAAGCTCAATATATCTGACGCAGCTGTCTGAAGGCTAAAGGGGTAAAACAACATTGATCATGACTCGATTTCCAGAGGTCCGATCACAGCAGAGAATATAGACAGACATAGCCACTTCTCAGACTATATCCCTTAAGTAATACACACACACACAGTTAATGACACTGATAAGCAGCCAAACAGCTTAACAGAGAATCACAAGAAAAGAAACGAAAAATTAAAAACTGTCTCCTTTGAACAAAGCAACCCATAAATCCTTCAGGGATTTATACTCCACACAGCCATTCAAACTTTCCTACACACAAGGCAGTATTAGAATTGAACTACTTCAAAAGGCTGATACCAGCACTTTAAAACTGAAGAAAATACAACTGCAGTACATGAAAAAAAAAATAAAATACATATATATATATATATATATAAGCAATGCACAGAAAGACTCCGGTCTTTCAGAAATAGCAGAAATAGGAGAAATAGGACTAAAGATAAAATTTAAAGGAAAAGTTCACAAGACAAAGAGATAACTAGCCAACATACTTGCAAGAAGGCAGTATTTCAGAGAACATGCTGAAATTCAGCAAGACTTTTGCTATAAAAAAGCTGCAAACATTACCTATAATTTTAGGGAAGTGAGCTGAAATCCACGTTATACTCTTACATATTTATTTAAATAAGGTTGGTTATTGGTCAATTAAGTTTCCAAAAGCAAGCAGGGGAACTCCTGAAAAACCTAAGTAGTAACTGAAACTTTTTCCAAATCATTGTGAGAAACCTTATTTGCTGAAAAGAAGACATTTGGTTATTTAAATACATCTATAATCAGTTTCTAAACTGTAGGACCATGCTAAGAAAGTTTAGCTAAACCAGTTTCTTTCTTTCTTGAAAGTCTTCAAAGACTCTCAAGTCAGCTGTCCACCATCCCAGACAACCATTTTCCTTAAACACAAATACAAAATTTTTGTAGAACAATTACACTCTAAACTGCATTCAATGCTATAGGAGTGACACTGACCAGGGAAAAATTTTTTCTGCAAGCTACTTCAGATACAGATGCTGCCAAAAACACTGAAGAAAAAAAACCCCAAACAACAAGCTTCTTTCCTGTAACAAAGTGTATGCAAAATGCCTAATGTGCTGTCTTGCAAAATTAAGCTGGGAAAAAAGCTGTAAAACTTTTCACCTTCTCACATACACCATGAGTACATATGATGCTTGCTAAGACAGCAATGCTGTTGTATCTCCTCTGTTTTACTCATATCAGATGTTTTACATAACTAGGAAGTATTACCTAGGGAAAAAGGCAATTGCATTAACATGGCATATAGTGATAAATTAGGACCAGTCTCAAATGCCATTAGCATTACTATTTTCTTCTTGAGGGGAATCTATGTGCATTGTGAGCTAAACTGCTTGTTCCTATAGAAAACACTGGGTTTGAAATGTGCAATTTTAGGCCCAGCCTGGTTATGACATGCAAGGTGCTGCACTGGGTTGAGGCAATCCCACACACAACTGCACACTGGCAGAACCCATTGAGAGCAGCCCTGCAGAGAAGGACTTGGGAGTTGCCACGGATGAAAAGCTGGACATGAGGCAGCCAGGTGTGCTCACAGCCAAGAAAGCCTGAAGGCACCTTGGGCTGCATCAAAAGAAGGGCGGCCAGGAGGTCAAGGGAGGTGATTCTCTCCTTTGCTGTGACCTCTTGAGATCCCACCTGCAATGCTGCATCCAGCTCTGGGGTCTCCAGTACAAGAAGACTTGGATTTGTTAAGAGCAGGTCCACAGGAGGCCATGAAGATGGTTAAAGGGCTGGAGCACCTCTCCTGTGAAGCCAGGCTAAGAGAGCTGGGCTTGTTCAGCCTGCACAAGAGGCAGCCCTGTGCAGAGACCTTATTGTGTCCTTTCACTACATAAAGGGGGGGCATAAAAAAAGAGGGAGAGCAACTTCTTAAGTAGGCAGATAGTAACAGGACAAGGAGAAATGATTTTAAAATAAAAAGGCGACATTTAGACACCACGCTTGGAAGAAATGTTTTACAGTGAGGATGGTGAGACACTACAGCAGATTGCCAAGAGAAGTTGTGGATGTCCTGTCTTGTGGAAGTGTTCAAAGCCATGTTGGATGGGTTTTGAGCAACCTGGTATAGTGGAAGGTGTCCCATCCCATGGCAGCAGGGTTGGAACTAGATGACATTTTGGGTACCTTCCAAGTGAAGCCTTTGTATGATTCTATACAGTATTCCTGAAAAAAAATAATTTTACATCATTCTTCTGATTTAGTAACTATCCTAAGCTTCTCTTCTGTTAATGAAAGATTTTAGTTGAAGCATTTTAAATTTATTGTTAATTAACTGTTTTTCTAGTCTCCAGACTCTTTTCCCACCAAGGAAACTAAATCAACACATGTATAAAATAAAGCTCAAGCCACACACACTCCCATTCTTTCTTATTTAGAAGTTGTCCACAAACTCTGATGCATGGCCCAGGAAACATAACTATTCTTTAATTCTGTCAATATGGATGGCTCTTGTTGCATTGTTAGTAAACAGGTTTATATGAGAACTGCCCAACTTGGACTATCAAGAGCTCTGTCATAATCTTTACAGAACTTTCCCTCACTGAATTTTTGCCTCTTCGTCAACTCCCACCTGCTCTGTTATTAACACAGGTAAAATATTCCTCCAAAGCACCTTCTGAATGAACTCTATGCTTTTCCCCCGAAAAATTTTAACATCTATTTCAATAATTTAGAGTTTAAAAAACCAAAATCAAACAGCAATAACAGAACTGCCACTGACACTCTGGAGATTAAATTCAGGCCACAGTAGGGACTTTAGGTATCAAACTGCTCCCCAAAGACTGAAATACTACTTCACTTCCTAGAGCATGCACACCTCCAATGGTACTTCAGCACACAAAAATCTTTTTAGGTTTAGTGAGTGGATAGCCTAGAAAAACACAGAAGATAATGCAAAGCCAGTACAGTAATTCTTAGACACTATGAGAACATGTGGAAGAGAGAGGTCAGCAACACCTCCAACTGCAGGGGCACAGACTCCAGACTAATCACAGTGACTGACTGCAGACATACAACACCATGTGAAGCTTTAAGGCCCTCTTTGAGGACTGGCTAGAGCACAGCAAGAAAAAGCTTTCAAACACCAGTTTTAGGGAAAAACAAACAAACTAAACAGTTACTCCACATAACTCAATAGATTTTGTAATGAATTTCTGAGAGGCAGAGCTGTTTACGAAAAAGTAAATCCCAGTAACTAGGCCTATGCAGCTGACTGGTTCTGGAAACAAAGCAAGCTGTCTACTTAGGGGATGATCCCAAAAGGGGAAAGAGAGAGAAGATGGCTCCACCACTGAGAGCCCGACATCACAGTCCATCAGACCACAAATTCACTTCAACATAAATCTTTAACAAGCAGAGAAGGTGGAAGCCTTCAAAGGCCATCATGGGCAGTACCAAAAAATTCCTTGATGAGGATTTATGGGAAGATTTCAGGCAAGGGATTACACAATGTAGACTTGGAAGGAGATGAATGCCACCTTAGCCTTAAGTGAACAATTATCACACAGACAGAACCCTTCAGCTCCTCCTGAGGCTGTAGCTTCCTCACAAACACAGTAACACAGAAGTGCTGAGAAGGAACAAAGGGAGAACAAAAATTCTCAAGTAGAAACTCAGGGAATGTACAGGTAGGAAGAATCATTAAATCATCAAACATCAATTCCTTTATTATTTACCATTTAAATTTCACCCAATTACATCAGTACCTTGTGCTTCACACTCACAGCAGGTTAACTACACAAATGGTTTAAGATGGATATTTTCAGCTTCTTGTTTTGAATTGTTAGTAGAGATTTCTCTACTAAATTTAAAGATCTCTTAAGTGTCTAAGGTTTTTGTCCCTAAACTCTGTTGTATTTGAACATCATAAATTACTTTCCGAAGACTAAACTAATAACACTTGTAATTGCTTCAAAAAAGTGGATGTGTATAAACAAAGCAGCTGAACTTCATCGTACATAAGGAACAGAGAAGCTGCAAATGGACCACTAACCACACACCTCACTTTAAACTTTCCCTGTGCTGAAAGGAACAAGAATTACAATTCTGAAAAACAGCAAGGTGCTAAATAGCTTGTCCACTGGGCTCCTTACCACCTTTGGATACATGCAGCTTCCTGGACACAGAGGATGCTAGTGGTAACATAATTCCTTTTTTGCCTTTTATGTATTTCTTTGGCACAGATATCTGGGGGTGGGGGGAAAAACCACCACACACACTTTTAATGACTGAGACTTCCACAGAATTTTCAATTCTTCAGCCTCTATGCACTTGAAGTCTACAGCTGAGCTAATACATTCACTACACTTGACTGCTTCAAGAGAAATCCTGTCTCAGAAGCATGAGGTTTCAGTGCTAGCATCCCTCCAGGAGGGATAATAAAAAGGAATAAAGAGCAGGGTAAGAACAGGCTTCCCATCTGTCACATGCATAAAAACATGGGTGATAAGTGTGGCAGACAACCCACTTTTTTTTTAAGCTGTCACTTCAAAGAAGTCCTCAGATAATCCTCAAGTGCGCAGACGAGCAGGCTACAGGTTGCACACAGAAACTGACTATGATTTTGGCCAAAATTTCCACTTTCATTAGTCAAACATAGAAAGGATTTCAAGTTACATTAACAGAATCCAAACACACAGAAAGAGGTTCAATATTTATTAAAAAAAAATAACAAAACCCAGTTCTCTTGCATGTTTTTGCTTGTAAATAAAATTATTATTCCAGTCAGCAGATACAGAGAAGTATCAAAACTATGACTTCAAAAAAGAGCTAGATCCTAAGCTGCTAGAAGAGAGCCATCTCACATCAATACTCATACTTCAGTTGATAAACAGAGGTTTCCATTTCTGCTCTCATGCTCTGTTTAAGTATCACAGACCTAGACACCACTAAGAAACAAGCTTAGATGAGTTTACATTAGACTCCAAATCTAAGGAAAAAAAGTCATGAAGAAAACAGGACTAGACATTACGGAAATAATGCCCTTGAAAAGGCATACACTGTTCCAATAAAGCAAGACAATCTATTTTCCAATTTTTAATTTGTTTTGGCAAATTGCAACTAGCACAATAATTTGAGATTTCTGGTAGCAAATATTTGAAATACTCTTAAACAAGAAAATATACCAATTGTATGAGAAAAAAATGTTTCCAAAGAATGTTAAAGAAAGAGCTTTAAAAACAGAGCTATAAGAGCACCTTAAAATCATAGTCTGATGTGAAGCACCCTTTAAAATACAGTTAAAACACTTGCTAAAAGAAACATGGTTACAGAAGAACACAAGAGGTATTAAACAGATTAGAAGCTACTGCTGATTTGGTGGAGACAGGGGAAGAGTAGAAATTTGCCACATCCTGATAAAATCTTAAAACAGGAATTCCTGACAGAGAAATACTACAGATTCTGGGAAAAAAATGCCTTGCAGAAGACTTCAAAATGCAATGGAAAAGGAAAATATTTTGAAAAACTAAACAAAGTAATCAACAGCTGTTGATCATATAATTTATTCTGAAAAAAAAAACCTTAAGGTCTTAGAGTTATATGGAGTGTTTTCTGTGATTCACCCTTCTCAGATGAATCACAAACGGTTTGGGCTGGATGGGACTTTCAAAGATGATCTAGTCCACTTCCCCTGACATGGGCAGGGACATCTTTCACTTGATCAGGTTATTCAAAACCCCATTCAATCTGGTCTTGAACACTTCCAGGGATGGGATTCACAACTCCTCTGGGCAACCTGTTCCAGTGCCTCACAGCCCTGACTGTACAAGCTTTCTTCTCTGTGTCCAATCTAAACACACCCTATAACGGTTTAAAGCCATTACCCCTTGTTCTGTCACTTTAGGCCTTGCTAAAACATATCTTGCTGATAAGGCCCCTCTAGGCATCGACAGGCCACAATAAGATCTCTGAGCAGAGCCTTCTCCAGGCTCAACAACCCCAACTCTCTCAAACCTGCTTTGTAGGAGAGGTGCTTCACTCCCCTCACAATTTCCACGGCCCTCCTCTGGACCTGCTCCAACATGTCCACATCCCCTTAGAATTCGGGGCCACAGAGCTGGACACAGCACTGCAGATGGGGTCTCACAAAAGCAGAGCAGTGAAGGGAGAATCATTGCTCTCTACCTGCTGTCCATGCCTCTTTTTATGGAGCTGGAAATATGTTGACTTTCCAGGATGCACATTACTGCCTCATGTCCAATTTTTCATCCACTCCCCAAGTCCTTCCCTGCAGGACTGCCCTCTATCCACTCACCCCCCACTCTCTACAGATACTGGGGATTGCCCCGACCCAGGTGCAGAACCTTGAGGTTCACACAGGCCTGCTCCTCAAAACTTTCAAGGTCCCTCTGCCTGGCACTCCCTTCCCTCAGCACATCACCTGCACTGCCCACCTTGGTGTATCTGCAAACCTTCCGAAGGCACACTCGAGCCCACTGTCTATGTTAGTAATAAAGATATTGATCATCATCAATCCCAGTACAGACCTCTGAGGGACACCACTTGCTATTGATCCTCCTTTTGACATTGAGACAGTGACGACAACTCTTTGGACGTGGCCATGCTGTCAGTTTCAGTTCCTCATTCACCAAACAGTTCATCCATTAAACCCCTATCTCTCCAACTGAGAGACAAAGATGGGGTGTGAAACCATGACATGCTGTTTCCATCAGGCAATAGATGGAAACAAAGTCTGAGAGACAGATATATCTGTATCTTGTTACTCACTTTCTACATTTCTAAGATAGCAACAATCCATACGTAGGCCACGTTTTAGTAATTTTTTACAAGTCAATGCTCAAAAGTTTTAGTTACTGTCCTGGAAACATCTAAAGGGACTTTTCAGAAGAAAGGGGCATGGAGAGAGAAAAGAATAAGGGAACTGACAGCCATTACTAATGAGAAAGTCATCTCTCATACAAGAAAAAAGATGCAGTAGGAGTTCTGCATGACTTTCTTTAGTGAGCCATGCTGATAAGCAGAGTAACTTAAAAGGGAGACTCAGCAGATGCATGCCTTCCTTTCCACCCCTCCAACTGCTTACTAAAAACAGTCTTCGCCCTGACTGCTAGGGAGAAACTTACGCAAACAGACAAGAGATTCATTCCCCTGCTGGAGGCTCGCAGCAGCACCAAGACACCGAGGACCTGTGGCGGACCCGGCGCAGGCCGATGGCTCCACTCGAGCAGGCACCGGCGGGAGGCGGAGGCTCCTCAACCCGCACACGGAGCCCCTTTCGCCCCGACACCCCGGCACCGGTGCCCCGCTCCCCGGAGAGGAGAGCGCCTTCAGGAGCCGGCCGAGCACTTCGGGGGAGCCAGAGCAGGAGGGCACGGAGCCGCCTCCAGCCGCCATCCTCCCGCCGCAGGGCTCCGGCCGGCGGGCACTCGGCACTGCCCGCGCTGTCGCGCCCCGGGCCGGAGGCCCCGACGCTCCCTGACAAGGGCTCGGCACCTCTCCTGCCCTGCTGGGGCAGCTCCCGCGGGCTCCGAGCCATGCCGGCGGGAGAATGGCGGGGGGACGCCGTTACCTTCGCTCTTGCCCAGGATGCGGCAGCAGAGGCTCTGCAGCAGAACGTTGGGGGATTTTTGGTCCGGAGTCGCCATCGCCGCCCGGGAAGCAGAAGGCGGCGCGGGGGCAGGGAGCGGGCGGCAGAGCCGGAGCACGGTGGGGCGGCGGAGGGAAGGAGGGAGGCGAGGACGCGCCGCCCGCTCGGCAGTGCAGGGAGCCGGCAGCACCTCCCGCTCCCGCCGCCGCCTACGGCGCCATTTTCACGGGACCCGCCGAAAGCCGCAGCCGCCGCCGCGCACCCACAATGCCCCGCGCGGCGGTTCCGGGGCAGGCCCCGCCCCGCGCGGGCAGGGCCGGGCTGGGCTGGGAGCGGCCCCGAGCCCGGGATGGGACGGGACGGGATCGGGACCGGGATCGGGATCGGGACCGGGACGGGACGGGACGGGACGGGACGGGATCGGGATCGGGATCGGGATCGGGATCTGGATCGGGACGGGCCCGGCTGCTCCTGCTCCTGCGGCGCCTTCCCGCGCCTGGAAACGCCTCTCACCACCCTCAGAGTCCCTGAAGTGACGGTCCCTCAAGGCACTGATTGACTGCAGCGCAGATCCTCTGACGAGTGCAGGAGGTGGGGGGGGGGGCCTTCCCAGGCCATCAGGGCAGGAGCGAAAAAGCCCTCGATGGAGGGCTAACAGAGGACTTGAGACCTGGGATTGCAGGATGTAGACACGGATGCAGAGTAATCCTGTTGCCAGAATAGGTTCTTTCACCTGGTGTGCAAGAGGCCAGTACACACACGGAGTCCAGGTGTTTGATTTATTTACAGTTCTGCGCTGACCCACAAAGCCAGCATCGCAAATATCAAAACTTTTTACTATTCATACATTTTAGTAAACAAAGGAATTAGTATTTATTTGCTACAAGTTACGAAGTTCTTAATGAGTATTCTGTCTTCTACTAATCATTCCCTTGCTTCTCATCCTTATTAGTCTACATTCTCAGTCTTTCTCTTCTTTTGAGTCAGTGGGTTTCTTGAGCTGGGGCTGAGTCAGGTGTCACAATCTTGTCCTGCCAGAATTACCTTTTACCCAGTTAGAGCTGATTTCAGCACAGGTGCTGAGTTGGCTTTATTATTTACTTCTTGATCGTGGAAGTTCTGCTAGATGTCCTTGTGGCCCCATAAATTCTGCATTATTTGTGTCCACCATCAGTCCCAAGTTTTGTTAACCTCCCCCAGGTCTGAGGTCATTGAAACATATTGAGCCCTAAATCTTAACAAAGCAGTTCTTCCAACAAGTAATTTGTCTTTTTAACACCTGGACATCACTTACAGCTTCTTAGCTGCTGTTTCAGATTAAATCTCCTTTTCTTGTTGTTGTTTTGGCTTGAAAGTATACAAAGATCAAACATCAGAGAACACATTTTCTTCAAAAATGTTTATATATTCCACATTTTGCAACAATCCCACGTTAGCTGTAAGTGCTACATACAGACACTCTCACAAACATAGCAACACACAAGTGCTGAGAAGGAACACAGCCAGGGAGAACAAAAATTCTGAAGTACAAACTGAGCGACTGTACAGGTAGGAACAACCATTAGATCATTGAAATTCAACTCTTTTTTTGTTACTTACTCATTAAATTTTGCCCAATTACATCACTACCTTATATTTTACATTTGCAACAGGCTAACTACGCAAATGGTTTAAGATCAAGATTTTCACCTTCTTGTTAGGAATTTTTACTAGAAATTTCCCAACTAAATTTAAAGATCTCACAGGTATCTAAGCCCCCAAACTCCGTAGAAGTGATTGAACACCATGAATTACTTGTGGAGGGATCAGGTTCCCTTGCTCCTCCCAGAGAAGGACAAGCTGTGGGGTGGCTGCACTTCTGTGATTTGCTGCCTTGGGGATCAAGGCTCATCAGTGGCTTTTCCACACAGTCATTATGAATCAGGACAGGTCTGGAAATGTGTGAGGATCCTGGCCCCACGTCTCCATGTGGTGCTGTGCTGTGCAGTTGGGTGTCCCCAGTCCCTGCAGAGGGCCTGGGCTGCGCCTGCTGGGCAGGGACAGCACACTCATGGCTGGTCGGCACTGCTCCCTGGGACCTGCTCCTTAGGCTTGTCACCCCTTGTCACTGATGTTACCAGGTGTCTGAGTTCCATCTCTCCGGTAAATTCATGCTGTGTCCAGCCCAAAATACATACAAAGGAAATAGTTATTACCCTTGTGCTGCTGGAGTCCTGTGTAACCTGTAAGGGGTGGTTTGAAATGCTGCAGCAGCAGCCAGGTGGGCTTGGTGCACTGCTGGCTGTGAACAAATTCGTTCCTGCTGAGCAGCAGATGGCTTCCTGACAGCCCCTGTTGGCTTCATTGTCTCCATAGCCACAATTTTGTGTGTATGCCTTTTACAGGCACATACACATGGCCTTTCATTATGGGAACATTACATTAAACAACACCTCATTGCTAGCATTACTGCTAGAAACAAATCACAGTGCCGAGCTAAGAACTGAAACACATTGAGGATGTATGGGGTTTTGTTGCTTGGAATATTCTAGTAGAAATCTTCATAGTCTCATCACTCAAACTGTAACTCTTCACTTCTTAGTGACACATTCTTTAGATTTTTTTGAGAAGTAAAATAGGACCCAAAACTCATAAAGTTACCAGAACTATCTCCCATGTAAATGTGGGATAAGCTTCATTTCCAATAATTCTGAAGTCAAGACTTCAAAGAAGGTGTGAGCTTTTTTTTTTTGTACTGAACAGCAGAAGAATCTCTGTTCCATTTTTCTGCCCAAAGCAAGCACAGTTGTGCTACAAAGAGCTGGTGACTCACCACTGCTGTTAGTCACTTCAGATTTAGATTCCACCGTGGAAGGTGTTAATCTAGCAAGCAGCAAATATGGTTCTCATATGAGGCAAAAAAAAATAACTTTGGCAATTATATCTGGAAGTGCTGTTCATTTACAAAACCTTTACATTACAAGGGAATCCAGTCACTCACAAATATCCTGTTACTGCTTTTAGATGGATATTACTAATTCCTTCTGGTCACACTAGTTCATTTCAACTAAGGCAATTGTGTCATTGGTCTGAAATCAGAGCACATTACAGAGCAGCATGATGAGAACATGCCATGGAAATGGGCTCACTCGGGCCTCCTGAAATAACAAGATTTCATTCCCTTTCCCGAAAGGAAAAGTCTTCCTTTCGGAAAAGGGAATGAAATCTGGAAATCAGAGAACAAAGTCCATCGAGCGCTCGGGAAAGGAGATATGATCCAAAACCCACGCGAGTGAAAAAATGCAAGTAAATCTGGAAATGGTGCAATTAGCGCCAAATGCCTGAGATGAAAGGAGGGGCAGTGCAAAGGCCCCAACCTTGCCCAAATTCCTCCAATTGAAATCCTGAAGTCAGAGAAGAAGTGCACAGGAAGAGAGTGGAGAAAAATAGGAAGAAATGAAATGTCAGGTAAAAAAATGGTCAAAAATTCGGACCCCGAGAGAAAACCATAGAAGTGAATGGGATGAGCAGAAGTGCAGGGACATGGACTGAAGCTTGCCCAATTATTGCTCATTGAATAATGCAAAAAAGCAGCAGTACAAATACAGACCTAAGCTGTTACACTTCAGCATGACCACATCTTGTGTTATGCTTCTGAAGTAGTATGATAGCCAGTCATTCTGTTACATTACCAGGAATGTATTCTCTCATTTCTAACCTCTTTTTCCTAAGGAAATGAGGCTTAGTGCAGGTTTTTCTGTATGTCGGTGCCTCCTTGTAACTGCTGAATCTCATAATCAATTTTAAACAAACTCAGCAAAGGGATAGAGTTCTTAAGGATATTGGTACAATTTAATGGAATTAAGCAGCTGCGAGTGCTAAGGCCTGTCAGTCCCCCCTTGAGAAGAAAGATATGGAGAACTTGCTTCTCCCTACTGTGATTGCCCTTAGCAAAGCAGCTGATTGGTGTGCACACCCTGGTGCACACATCCTAGCTCCAGGCCACCTACACTGCCAGCTCTTCTTGCCCAGCCTGATGGATGGATGATTTAAGAACTGAAGGTGTAAGGGGCAGAGAACTCTGGAAATAATGTGGAAAGTAGTAAGAAACAGACAAGAGGGACGGAAAATAGAGGGAAACTGAGCTTCATTAGTCTCACTCCTCACAGACCTCCTTGCTTTTTTCTTAAGGAAAGAATGAATCCTAAAATCCTGTTTCGAAATGCTAATTCTGATAAAGCAGGTTGCTAGCACATGCAGCTTATTGTGGGTTTACCAACTTCAATACAGCTATGATTGCCTAAATCATCTTTAAAAGCCTCATTACCAATGAGAAAGAAAAAATATAAACTATTTTCTTATTGTATAGCTATAAGCTTAGTTCACCTTGCTGCTCGGTCTCTTAGCACTGGGACATTAAAAAAAAAAGTTATGGCTGCTCAGATTTTTCACAGTACAGAAAGTTCATCAGTTAGCAGAGTTAAATGTGTGCTTTTAAAATTATGACAGTTTCTTACAAGAAAATCAGCTCATCCTTAGAAGACTAAAGGGACTTGAATTTCAGATCTGTGACTTAAAGATCACATTTCTGATAGTAAATAGCTTTATAATAAAAGAACGTGCAATGAGATCCAGCAGGAGGTGGAAGCTGAAACCTTGCCAAAGTAAGGCTAGAAATAAATTTTAAATATTAACTAAAGTTTTAATTAAATAAGGATATTCACTTATTAGATAGAGATGTTTAAAAGCATAACACTTTATTCACATCTGAAACATTTTAAATTACCTTTCTGGTACAGTCCTAGTAACCAGGTATGAACTGGCATGGGAGCTACTTAGTTGCATTTACATTCTTCAAAAGATCAGTCTGCAGGGTATCACTGTCACTTTTAATCTTAAATCATCTAAATCTAATCAATAGTACTAAGCAAAAAAAATCTTATCCTTTCAAAAAATCTTATCCTTGGTGTGCTGGTTTTGTGAACTCTTCTTTGGTTATGCCTTAGATAGCTCTCACTCTTCATAGGGCGCACTAAAAGCAGAAGAGAATCATGCTAACACCTCCAGCATTTCACTGTGCTGGACAGACTTTTTTTCTGTGTTATGTAGCCAATGTTAAGAATTACAGTGGCTGGAAATAGGGATGGATACTGTCTGTGCTTTAGTCAGCATATGGCAGCCCTGGAAATACAGCAGCTGGGCCTCTTCTGGCTCCTGCACTATGTGGCTTCTGCCCCGAGCATATATTTTCCACACAGGCAACCTCATAATGGCCTAGAGCCCTGCTATGCTGAGTCTGCAGCATTAAAAGGGTATTAAACTGATCTAATTTTTGAATGGCCATATGTTTTAGGATGATGTTCTGTGACTCAGTTTCAGATAGATGTCCTTGTGCACAAGCGAGGCTCAGATAAAGAAAGAGTTTAATCCAGTTTAACCCTCCTGCTTGTGCTAGTTCTGCATTGCAGCCTATTTGTTGTGACTTTCATAATATTACTACCACCTCTCCATTTTCGAACTCTTCACTTCAGTTGTTCCTCTGTTGACTGAGGAGCCTGAAGTACATTCCATAATGGTACATACTTGCAGAAAGTCTACTGAATTGGTGTTAGTGTATCAAAAAAAGAAACTTGTGTTTCCCAATATTTAAAGAGATGCCATAAACTATGATTTAAGCTATATAAGAGCAAAACGAAGGACATTTAATTTTTTATTTGACGTTTTTATTATACTTATAAATGTTATAATAAAATAACAGTTTTACATCACAGAATCACAGAATGGGTCAGGTTAGAAGTGACCATAGTGGGTCATCTGGTCCAATCTCTCTAGTCCATCAGGGAGATCCCAGAGCACTTGGCACAGAATTGCACTCCAGAAGTGCCTCACTAGGGCTGAGCAGAGGGGCAGGATCTAGATGAATAACATTATCAAGATGATTAATACTAGCTCTCCTATAAACTGGAAGTTTTACTGATGTTTTACATCTCAGGACAGTTGTCTTTCTTCTGCTGGTGCCTTGGCTATCTGAGAAGTTTCATTTTTTTCAGTACTCTTTAGTCATAAACAGAATTCCTTTCCAACATGAAGGTGCACAGACAGATGCCCATTGAAGCCCACTCCATATTAAATGCTCTTGATCCCACAGAGGTGGACACCATTATACATCTTTCTAAAGAACAGTGTAGCTGCAGCAGCAAACAGATTCCAATAAGCTCAGTAAAACTACCTGACATTTTCTTAGTCCTGTGCTGTCTGTCATATCACAGTCATGTTACGTATATGGAGTTTCAGTAAAAAAAAATCACATCAAATCATCTTCTCCCAGCAACTGATTCCATGAAAATACTTTGCAAGAACACTTCTCTTTTGTCAAAACTCCCTAAAATACTGTCAAATATTTTTGAAAGTTAAAGCAACTTTGTGACAACTACTTAATTTTAAAAATCAGAGCAATAATTTTGGAAGGGAGCCTGGAATGAAGCCCTGTAATAAAACTAAGTTGATATTTCTAAATATATATGTTTCATTTTGAACAGATCATCAGCTTTTCAATAGGAGTTTTGACCATATCTGGCTTCAGTATTTTAGAGCAAAGACTTTTTTTCTTTATCAGTCCTAGAAAAAGGTGTGCATGGGGAAACTATCAAAATAAGACACAGAATAAAAAAATGGCATAGAGCAAACCAGTAAAAAAATATGTGCTAATATATTTGTAAGGAAATAATTTCTATAAATGTAATAATATCACTAGGCAAATATAACTCATTAAATACAGTATAAGTCAATAAAAAAGCTCTGCAAAGCATTGCAATACTATGCAAGCAGGAATGACAAAATAATTGGAGTTTGCTGACTTTTTTTGGTGGCATTGTTATATCTCATTTCACTTTAAAGTAATAAAGTCAGCATTGAGGGTTTTATAGAACTATTTTATTTTAACAACCTTACTTTGTTTACTCATTTCCCCAGGCACGTATTTCTCATTCCAGTAGCAACTCTCATGCCTATGTGAGCTGAAAGCCTCAGGGTCAAGGTTTAGGTTTTTCCTTACACCACAAGGAAAAAGAGAAAGCAAGCAGTTGGCAAAGGAGGAACCAATTCCCCACGTGCTTTTGTTTTAAATGTCAAAAATATTAATGAACTGATAAGCAAATGTCATCTTATGATTGTACTTGAGCTAGCTGTATTTAGACAGTTTTCTGACAGTGTACTCTTTAAGGGGTCAGGCTGAAGATTTCACTCTGTAATGCTTTGAGAGTGTTTATTGATTTTCCTGCTCTCCTCTTAGTCTTTGGAGAGTTTATCCTGATGCTCATTTTTTCCTTTCCAATGAGCTAGTCAAGAAAATTATGTACTAGCTGTGTTCTTACCTGTGTTGAATGTATGGGGTAAACAGTTTTAAAAATAGAAGGAAACATTTTGATTTTCTTTCCTGCAGGTTTGAGTATAGCAATTAGTCACTTTGTAACAGTATGTACCATACTTCCAAACAAAAATGACTGTCAAGGTAACAATATCCCCTGCAGGATACATCTTGAGCTTCATCTTCCTACAAATACTGGAAGAAAAATTTCTATTCACTTTAGTGAAGTCTTTGTATTTATGAAGCTGATTATCCATCTCCTAAAGTTCACTTCATGCCAGCTTGAGCTTTTTCCATTACAGTTCTTCAAGATTCACACTATTGGGAGGAGTCAGTGTGTATTACCATATATAATTTGTAAGGAAAAACAAACAAACTTCAGTCCATAGCCTTCTTAAGAAAATAAGAACAATTCCTAGTGTTCCTGCCTTCTCCATTCTAGCCTGATGGTTATTATCTCATGTGTCTACTACATTAGTGAATATGGCATTTTTCTCTGTTTCCTGAATTAAACTATTTAATAATTTTTCTATGCCCAGTTAAAAAACTACCATATTTGATTAAGTAAAGAGGTGCAATAAGTAGGTGCAACCAAGTGACTTTTAAGGTTTGAATTTATAAAGGCATTTAGGAGTACATGCCCCTATGGCTGTTAAAGCATTGGTGAGTTTTAGGCTTGTATGTGTTTGTGAATCTAAGCCTACATTTCATGCTCCTAGATGCGCAGATTAGTGGAAGCCGTAGAATTTTCGAGTGCAGCTTATTACCACCAGTGGTGAATTGCTAGCAGTTGAGAGACAAAAGGAGCAGCACTGGAGCTGCAAAAATGTGCTAGTTCTTAGGTATGTGTCTTAGCAGTGGAACCACATTTGGTTCCTACAGGCAGGAGCATTTCATTGTCCTGAGGCAGGGTAGTTTTTCTGTAGGTAACTTCTTATGTGTTATACTGTTCAAAGATTTTTAAAATATAAAATCTAGTGGGTTAGAAACTAATCTCACCACTTCTTCCCTCTTGAAGATCTGTAGCAGTTAAAAGCATATTCTAGGAGAATCAGACTCCCAGGGCCAGAAATAAATACACACGAGCGATACAATCAGGTAGAAACTGGAGCCTTTGAGAATGAGGTTTGTTGACTCTATTTCTTGGGTTTCCTCTGTGTGATTAGATCAGCTCTAAACTGGGAGCCTGTGTAGCCATATCCTGTGTTTCCATTTATAATGTCAGATAACACCTTCCATCTCAGGATGTCTGTCCCCGCACATATATTTTTAGTATTCTCTGAGGCAGAAAAGGGTTATAATCCCCATTTTTTATCAAATAAAATATGGAAATGTAGACAGGTAGACATTAAGCATTTTGCCTAAGGTTATAAGGAAAAAATCTTCCCAGTTCAGAAATATGATGCAGATATTCTCTTTTTCTTATATTTTAACTATGGAACTACTGTTCCTTCCTACTTAGAATGCTCTCAGTGTTTTTAAATGCTGCAATTGTCCTTTGACTGCTTTCTATTTAAAGACAGGGATATATACTCAGCAGTTCTCTCAAAGGCACAACAGCAGCATATATTTGTTAACAAATTGTTCAGATTTCTCAAATGTCCTGAAGAAAAACGTAATTATCTTTCTAGGGCCAATATGGAGTTAAACGTCAGAAAACCCTCTTATCCTCAATATACGAAAAAATAGTGAACACTATATTCCAGATAATTTAGAAAGAACAATTTTTCTCATAAAAATTGGAATTCACTGGATTATGGTTACAGTTATCGCTATTGCTGTATGAGGGAGATCATATCATAACAGTGGCATAATCTTTGTGTGAAAGTCTTCTAATAATCTTGTTTAGTAATATCTTTTTTTCCAAAATGAGCTGCTGGCAATCTGGAAATTTTCCTTCCATTGTTTCTGATTTCTTAGAGAACTGCATGGTGAGCATTATTGTCCTGCTTTATAGGGACACTATGAGACAATTAAATATGTGATCAAAAAAGCAAACAAAGCAGAGTCCAGTCCAGGAAAATCTGCAGGTTCATTTAATTTCCCAATCACTTCCTCTGCTGGACAGAAACACAACACAAACCAGACAGAGTTGTTTATCAAACCATTAAGATAGAAAACATCACACTGAGTCATTCCAACACAGTCTGCTTCACTGAATAGAGAAAGAAATTCAGCAACAACTCTTATACCAGCTAATACTTGAAAAATCAGTGTTAGATGAAAATCATAAGTTTTCCTCAATTGTCTAATATAATGTGCGGCACCTAAATTCATAGGCACCTTAGTATTACTGCCTAGTTCTACTTGCCTAGTTATATTTACCTAGTTATATTTGCCTAAGGGAAAAACAGTCATGTTTATTGTGGGAGGACTTAAAAATTTTTCCTGTTTACTTGGGGGTGCTGCATTGCTCACAGGTGGGCCCCACATGTTGCCTACCTCTACATGGAAAGAGGGGCATAAGGAGGAGGCTACTGGTTGCCCAAGGCTTGTTAAAGTATGGGGTTGGGAAACTTGGAGGCTTACACTTGTCAGAAGTGACTCTGGGTGTTGTATGTCAATGTAGTTCTAATTCCAGATGACAGACTCTACATGTCTTCATGCAAAATTAATGCAATAAGGGGACTATCTATGTTAATAAGTACCAGCTCAGCTAATATATTTTGTGCATCTGGTAATCATAAGTTTTCTGCCATTTTAACCCCCTATTCCATTTTAAGGATAAATTACTTATTGTTTGGAAATAGGAAAAGTTGTCTCAAGAAAGTTAAATGTTTAAAATTACAACTCTCAGCTGAAAATGATGGAAAGAGCAAATAATCAGCAAACTCTGGATTTCTGATAAAAGCAAGTTGGTCTTCTACAATGTAATTTAATTTAAAAAATGAGGTCATTTGGCTGCATGATAAGAACAAGTTACAGACTGTTGGGAGAGATCTCCCCTGGTGAGTTCTCCAGGTTATATTTCTGTCCATGTTAGTTTCAGAAGATGCAGCTGAAAAACTGCAACCTGAGAACACAAGAGTACCACAGCAGAAATGAGAGGAGTAAAAACACAAATGCTGAGACATGACATTTAGTAAAACAAGCACCAGAGTCTGAATCTAATATTCTGCTACTATGAAAAGCAGAACAACACTAGAACAAGTCAGAGCTTAAGTTTGATCTCACTTTTCTCTACTTGACACAGCATCCTATCGGTAAGCTGTGCTATAAACCTGCCACTGCTGCTCGTCAGGATGAAATAGTAAAGTTGGTAGTGTTGCTATTAGTTTTGTAATTAGGAGAATGGCATACGAACATCAAAGCAGGTTTATGTGGAGTATCCAACTGAAGTCATCAGTCCGGAGGCCGTTCTTTTGGGTCTTCAGAAGACTTACACTCAAAAAGATCAGAGTGCTGTGTGAAAAAGAGGGTTTGCAATCCATGTTCATGCCCGGAGCCGGCGGCAGGTGTCACTGCAGAAGGGCAGAAAATGCAGTCGCTGTTCCGAAGCCGCGCTCTCTCCGGCCCTGTGAGTGCCGTGCCGGGCTCCGCTGCCACAGCCCGGCCACGGGCTCGGTGGCTCTGCCCTGCAGCAGCTGCCTTATCAGCCAACTGCGGTGATGACAGCAGGAACCAAGAGAAGAGTATGTAACCCCTAGTTCATAAAGGGCCTCTATGGTACTTTTATTTGAATGTGGACTGCAGCTCTCACTTGGGAGAAGAGGTCTGTTCAGTTCTGCCTTGTTGTCTCAGGATGCATTAACTGTTCAACACATATTCCTGCTTTCTGCTTGCTGTCTGAGACTGGTGTTGTTTGTGCACACTCTGGAGACAGTCCAGACTTGCCCAGAAACCAAACTAACTTCCTTTTGCACACCCCAGAGCATGGCTTTTCCCAATTTTTTTCTGCTTCTGCTCAGGCAAACCCCATAGCAGCAGTTCAGTTCTGCAGGTTCACACTTAATCATTTCAGCTGTTAAAAAACCAGCGTGATGCAGCAGAGAGATGCCTTTCTTTCCTTTCTATAGTTGTTCATCTAAGGGACAAATACATGCCATCCCCTCATGACTGGCCCAGAAGCTAAATCCTGTTCTTTTGTCACAGCCAGTGAAGCTAGCCAGACAGAGCAGACTGAGGTCCAGGGAAAGTTCAGTGAGACTGTTCCAAAGGTTAGAAAGGAGTGTATTAGAAGAGGGGAAGATCTTCCACCTGTACAGCTTGCTCAGGGTTCTACATCACCCAGTCCCACCAGCCAAATCACTGCTTGTAAGGCAAAAGAGATTTTGTGGTGATCACTAAGCAATACAACACCACCTGGGGATAAGGGATATATGAATATAATAAAGAAGGTCATTATACAAAGGGTTCTACCCTCAGTGTCTCTGCAAATGAGCACAAAGATCACATGAGGTACAGCTCCTAAGATTCAAAACAGCTAGGATTTAGTTTTTGTGCTGTTAGTGCCCCTCCATACTATCATCTCCCAGAGAAACAGGAGGTGATGGTATCCCTTTTCACATTTTCTCATCTAAAACTTTCCCAGCCTTCTGAGCAAAATCTCTGACTTAGGAAATATCAGACTGAATGCTTCATAAATTTAGACTAGAATAGTAAGCTTTGTTGCACCGGAGAGTGTGGTTGGAACTTTTCTGTCTGTGTGACTCTCACTCTTGGGGCACTAGCTTCCCACATTTCTGAGGGTTTGCCTTGACAGACTGCTGTTGGACCACACATGTGCTCTGCATGCCCTTGTGTTCTTCTCCCTGAAGGCATTAAATATGGAGCAGCCCATCTGCCGTTCTGCTCTTTTGCCATGTATACTCCAGAATAACAGGACTCTCTAGCAGTGGGGGAGAACAGGTTGTAAAAAGAGAACAAACACAAAAATAATTTTTGTAGAATTAAATTTTTTTTCAGAATCCAACAAATTGTCAGGGCTGTTTCATCAGGTATATAAGATTTCAGCTTATGATATCAGTGCTGGTCAGGAGAGACAATAACATTCAGAATTTAAGTAGCAAGAGGCTACTTTTTCAGACACTGAAAAAGGGATTGCAGAAGTCGGATCTTAGAAAACACAGAACTGTACACCTACATCTGTTTTCTTAGATTCCTGATAAAATGACTGGCTGCTTAGACTGGGTTGATCCCTTGAGTTCATCAGCATATCATGTCTTAGTCCCTGAGGGAGCCGCAGAGGAGCTACAGGTAATCAATTTTATTTTTTTTTCCTCCTAGATGAACAAATTCCACAAGTGCATGAGAGCACATGACACTGTCAAGCATGCCAGAGGAACTAAGTCAAATCAAAAAGGCACAATGTCACGCTCAGGAGAACAAGAGGAGGTACCAGGACACCTGCTTTCACTGCTGTGCTGCACGAGAGCCTGAGGTTGAGGCAATGACCTTCGGGACATGCTGCAAGATTCAACTGCTTACCCAGCTCTTCTCTGCAGGTGTGAGGAAGGGTCGTATGATTTATTGTATATGTTTTGTTGAAGTGGATGATTTTTTTGGTGTGCATAGTTCATTCACAGGATGAAATGGATCTGTAAAAACTCAAGTGCATCGTTGCTTTCAGATAAGTTCCATCTTGTCATTTATAGCAAATTTTTTTCCTAAAGATAAAAAACTAGAAGTGGATTTTATAACTTTTGGGCTATTATTCAAAAATTTCTTTCTGTCTCATGTGTTTTTGTACATACTGCTTAGAAACATGAATAAACTTGTGGAAAAATCTTGATAATGTATTAGAATGTAACTTGTAAGATCATAATTAAATTAATATATTTCCATTTTTACTAACAATAGAAGTGGTTTTAAATAAAAAAAAATTCGAGAATTCAGTTGTCTGCTATGACTTACACTAATCCATAAGTACTCAAAAGTGGCCATAAATTGCAGAAAAATCACAAAGCTTAATAAAAATAAAGAAAATACAAGTAATCTAACATTAAAATGCATTATTTATTATACACTATATTTTTCCTATTTTGAAAACATATCATCCAGTCAAGAAGCAAGTACATGGCTTAGATGATTAGTTACATACACCAGAGAATGCATATCAAGATATAGAGTAAAAGAATATTCATATACTGAACATTGTTACGTAGAGAAAACAAAACACAAATGCTAAACAATGTCTTTGCTATTACAGCAAGCTGATCAGGAGCTTCCAGAGCTCATTAAAGGAAGGCACTAAACAACACTTAGCTTTGTTTACTCTACAATACAGAAAACTGATAGTAATTTTGGATAGGTATTTTTCACCATTATTCACTCAACCAGATCATGCATTTTTGAAGGCACAAGCAGATTTAACTTGAACATTTCAAACAGAATTAAATGTAGATGTTACTTAATGAGTCCTTAAAACATCTTAGGTCAGTGTAACAGAGATCAATTTTAGGTACAGCTGTCAGCTAAATAAAGGAAACAAAATTATTGACAGAGTTTACTTTGTAGTTCAAGTTCATTTTCTGTTGACTTTGTTATCATCTGTGCATGATTGCTGCTTCTCTTTTCCAGAATAGGACTGTTCTATTCCAATATCTTTTGTGCTCTAAGATGCCAGTGTAGAGATTCAGTATTTGTTCCAGTAAACAGATTCCTCCAGCTCAATAACACTTTTCTCTTGGTTTGTTTGATGAGGCCGAGGTCAGGAAACAAAAGGATTTTGTTCTCCGGATACTGGATATTGCATTGCTAGAGTTGCTTTCAGCAGTCTATCGTGTTCTCCTATTTCAAACTTAGATGAAATAAAAACACTCCCACTGTTGTTCACGGTCACGTTCTCCTCATTGGTATTCCACAGCGTTTTCCCCCATAATATATGTTTTTACCCAATATCACTTCCCAGAAGTTCAGTTCGAGTTTAATAATATTTGAAATAGGATCTATCTGGCCTTGGCCTGTGCCAGAGGGGGAACAAAGGTTCTGCAGAACTCCAGACCTCATTTGGTTTTCAGTTGCTTCCTTCCTTTTGTCTAGTGACACACATTTCACAAAGAAATACAGACACTTCAGACACCTTCTCTACCTGCAGCCCATGAAATTTTAAAGGCACTTTTAGGCTCTTATCATGGAAATATAAACCCTCAGGAAAAAGGTGGAACAGACATATAGGGGGAGAAACTATTTAGCTATCTTACTATAATCTTGCCCATCTAATGGTATCTGAACTCAGAGCTCCACAGTATGGGCACATGCTTCTGATACTGCCCAGATCACACCATGGGGAGGCCCCAGTATGTACTTGTATCTTTTGTGATGCCTGGTTTGCCAAGAACTTTTTCTAAAAGTATATATCTGGAAGCAATTATTTTAATACCCTGAGTCTTTACCAAAAACTGCCTGTTAAGATAGATAGAGCCACGCTTTCACCACAGTGATGCACAAAATTGAACCTATAATAATTCTAAACAATATTTTAATGATCTTTCCTATACTGAAAAGGCATAGCTTAACACTAACTGAAAAAACACAGTCAAAGGCAACCCCATTGATTTATTTAAAAACTATGGATATTGATCTAATACCAATATCCAACTATGACGGACAAAGGCTCTCTAACAGTTTAAAGTTAGAAAGTGTATGTTTATTACGACGCCGGGCAGCGTGTGGGATCGCTCCCAAGTACACACCACAATTTACAGATGATCACAGGGTCTTTCTATGTACAGGAGTATTGAATACCCAAAACACAAATGCATATTCATAACACTGGTACATCCCATTCCCCGCTTCATACAGTAATTAGCCAAAAAGACATTAAGCATGTGTAGTTTGTTCTTTGAAATGGGTCGGTGGTCTTTTTTATGGGGTGGGGTCCCAAAATGATGAAGAAAGTTTGCCTTCCTCAGCCCTGACTTTTTAACCTTTAGTGTTACATGACAACTGAATCCTGTTTTTCCAGGACTGTTTGATTTATGATTGTATTGTGTTCATGGAGTCTATTGATTATTCAGGATGTAAAATCCTAGTTTGACAGGTTCCATGATTTATCAGTTCCTTCAATTCAGCTTCTGTTAACAAAAGGGAACCTTACCTCAGCACTATCTATTGCTAACAAAACCTTACCTTACCTCAGCAATATCTATTTTAACTAAAGTCTTTAATTCTTCTAAATCAATGCTTCACCATAAACCAAAGCATTTGTACTTTAATTTTTTAAACACTTGACATAGAAAATCACAATCACAATTTAATATGTAGTTTCGCTTCACAAATACCATCTTCTTTCCCCATTACAGTTTGATAATGGATTGTCAAATGGACAATTTGACTTGTCTGCTGCAAGTAATATTTTACTATATTCTTACATCAGATGATAGCAAGCAAACCCTTCCTTAAAATTCTTGACAGGAATTCTGTCCAAAAAAGCCTCTGTGGCAATGATGTCAGGTGTAGTTCTGTGCTAAGAGAACTGTGCAGAGTATGCATTGCATGCACTGAGAAACAGCTATGTGCACACCAGTAGAGTTCTCAGAGGGGTGTGGCTGCTCTGTTTCTGGACAGCACATCCCAGAGTTATCCCAGGGAGTTTCAGCAGCAACGCTCCCCCTTCCCACAGGCTGAGCACTGCTCACATCCCAAACTGTCTTACAGAGCTGAGGAGTCTGGACAGCAAACTTCCTTTGCATTCAACAAGCCTGATATATATGTGGACAATCTGCTGTGTGTATGTTTCCGCTGCAATGTTCTGTTGTTCATGATGTGATCATGACAAAACAAATTTAAATGGATAGTTATAATAATCCATTACCATTTATTTTCAGAAATTTTAGCAAATACGTGTTTTTGCCTAGGCTTTTCATGACACAACAGATTCACAATCTTATATTCCCCTGCAGGCAAAGACTTTCTGGCTGAAAAACATCTCTAGCTTCCAATTGGAGAAGCAAGCAGAAAAGAAAGGAACATTTTAATTCTCTTTTGAAAAATACTGCGTCCTTGTGTTAGTCTTGAGATCTGCAAGGTACTTGGGGAATATGCCTTTTAGACATTCATCAGCTTCTCTATTACAAGATTTATGGTCTTTCTCCTTAATCTCTACAATTGAGGTATGTCAGTCTTTTACATACATCAGTATATAAAAGTGTGGATTGATTAATAATTTAATTTCTCGGAAATCAAAAAGCACAACAACAGCCTTTTGTCTTTCCCAGACCTTTCTTTTGACATGGATGCTGACCCATAGCATAAATGTCTCAGCATTCCGCATCACTAGAAATGTACTTGTTCTCATGTGAATTTTCAGACTGTTGTCCTGAATAACATAAGTGAAATGTTATGTTAAGGTCCGAAATTTTTACGATCTGAACAGCTATTGTGTGTATGCAGGAGAAAAAGAAAAAAGAAAACTGACCAATAAAAATTACATTGCAGGTAAAAGTTCAGGAAAAAATTATTTCTTCAGATTCTCTCTGTAAAAATAAGAATACATTTTTCTGGATATGTATTACTCTATTATTTTAGTTTTTTGTATATACTTGTTATGTTTCACTAATAGGAAAAGTAGGCAAGAATATGGACAAATTAAAAGACCTTTAATTAGAGGTCATGGACAGACCAGTTTTGATGACTCGGACACAAGATGAGCAAGTTTATTTACTGCTAGAAAGAGCCTCTCATCTTATTCACATAGTCAAAACCCATCTTTATATATATAAAGTCCTTGGCCATTTTCCTGGCAATGTACAACTGCTGCCACAAAGACTAGCTACATACCACACAAGTTGATTTTAACATTTTATGGCACTGGGTCTCTACCTCATATTTCACAGTCTAATTTAATCCTGAATCAACTCCATGTGCTTCAGCATAGTTTTTATCCCTTATACAAAGGATGGATATGGGACATTTGCTTGCTTAAAATTCTGCTGTGACCTAGTCCTCCTGAAAGGAATCTCTTAAGATAGACGAGTGTCCTGGACTCTCCACTTGCATTCCTGTCCTCACAGATGTTTGTCCTCTGCAACTTGGCCCTTGCTGCTCACTGACAGCCCTGATTAGGGGCTGGTAGAATAACATCACAGTTGCTCCAAGGACAGTGAAAATGCTTGCAAAACTGATTGTTAATTATATGCTTGCATTTGCTGGGAATTCTCTAGAAAATAACCTCAGAGCAAGACATCCAGCATTGTGACAACAATAACACACAATGTCAACCACATATAAATATATTTCTGGGACTCCTACAAACTGCTTAGCTGGTAAACGACAGTCATGCTTTTGTCTTTTCAGAGCTAAGACAAGACTGGGTGAAGTAACATTAGGTTTTAATTAAAAATGAAAAATATTTGAGTAAACGAAGGCATTGCTATGGATAAGCTTTAACTGTCATGAAATACTGTACAGGTATTTTTTTTTCCACCATCATGATGAAGGCTGACAGTACAAATGGGGTAGGCTATGAGAAGAAAAGATTTAGAAGTCCTTTAGCCCATCTCAATAAATACATCTCTGACAGATATGAACAGACAATCTCTAACTTAAAGAATTAATAAAGCATGCTGTATAAATGCATATGTATTTATAACATGCCTGTTTGCATCTGCAAACTGAATAAAGTCAGATAATGATTCAAACTGCCAACAGAAGAACCTTTGCTTAAGTCTCATTTTGAAATATGTCTGAAAACAGTCAGTACCAGTTAAGATTTAACTGCCAGGGGTGACAGGTATCTATTATTGATGGAAAAGATGAGCTGTGGCACAGCCATCTCTTAATATGGAAACAGTGATCCACATTCCATTCATTTAGAATGAGAATTGCTCATAAAAAATGAAAATGTCCTGCTTCAGCTTCTACAAGTCTGAACCCAATAGAAAGATATTGCATTAAATTAATTTTGGTCACCTTCCCGTGACTATTATTATACGACTTTGAAAGAACATATATCTATCCTATATATTTTGGAAGACAACATATTAAATCTTCTTCTGAACTATGTATTCCTTCCTGTCTTGGCCACATGAACACACACACCCACACTACTCCAAGGCAGTTACATTACACAGAAATATTTATCTCAGTCTAAAAATATCCACAACAAGCTGATCAGTGAGAATAACTGTATTTTATTATTAGAACCCAGAGGAAAATATAATGCATCTTACAGTTCTTCTAATCTACCAGTGTTTAGATTTCTGTCTTAAAACATAAACTAACAATGATTCTTAAATTTGCAATATTTTAGTATTGTAATTCATCAAGGTTAACTTAGCTTAACACCAGTAAAATTCCACTTTCTGAATGACCGTATTTAATATCACTGTAAATGTGGTGAAAGAAGTTATCAACTCAGCACAGATTACTTGTAAGACAAGGTAGAAACTCCTCAAAGAACCAGACTGTTCTTTTCCACTAAAGGAAAAATTCTGTCATGGGAGTCAGTACCTGCAGGACTTTCCCCAGGTTAAATACTTTATACCTTTTTCTGAAGGAATAGCAGTACTGCAGGTTCTGGCTCTCAGCTTCCACAGGAGTCTGTGGAACCCCAGCAAGATTTTATAAGAGCTGTATGTCTTCTTGTTGCTCATCTACTCCAACCTAGAAATACAGTTAACAGTTTCTCAGTGTGGAAAAGATATCAAAGGAAAAAAAATACATCATATGGCAATTTTACGGACCACTGTCCACTCTGTACCAGGAACAAGGTAAAGCACATTCTATTTTTCCTCTAAAACTATATTCTAATGATAAAAGTTTAGCCAAATACAGATTAATTTGAGGATACAATTTTGAAAAACTTGACTTTGAAAAACTACATTTAATCGCTTGTCCAAATCTTGTCCAGTTAGCCCATCATAGTATCCCGAGATTCAGTTCTTTATCTAGGATCTAATTGTCAATATATGAGTAGCAAAGGATCCATGTTTCAAAAAAGAAAATCCACATATTCATTATACAGGATTGTTTGATTGTCTTACAATTCCATATCAGCAAACTGAATGCACATCGCTGAATTTACTGAACTGAAATGAAGGTGACCATAAGTGTTGTTATGGTAACTCTTGCACCTAAAAGTTCTAACAAAGAGGAGAAAACCCCTTCTGGCCCTGTTGCCATAAAAAGTCAACATTTCTTGCACAGGGCTTCTGATCCTGAAAAGTGCTATTTGAATGCTCAAATTATGTTAATCAGATTTATTCATGTACTAAACAGAGAAAATGTGTAAGAGGAAAAAAGAGAACCATATCATGTGAATATAAAATAATTAGCAAGATTAGTGGTGGCTATCATTAGTAGCAGGTGTTAAATGTTTTCAAGCAGAGCTATGTCTTAAACATTTAATTTAATTCCTCATCTACATTATATCTATGATTTCCTATTCACCTTCAAAGGCATTGCAAAAGTAATTTGTGATGCTTTTGTGACATGAGGTGTATAGAACAGGTATGCTATTCTAATTCCAGCATGATTCGTATTCAACTTTAAATCAAGATTGCAATCATTTGCACTTAAAGGATATGTAGATATGGCACTTAGGTACATGCTTTAGTCATGAACTGGGCAGTGCTGAGTTAATGGTTGAAATCAATAAACTTTTTAAAGTGTCTTTTCCAACCTAAAAGATTCTATGATTCTATGACTTGAATACAGCTAGTAGCATTCCAGAGTAGCACAGTCTTACCTCTAAGAGTTACAAGGATTTACAGAAATTTTCTTGGATTGTGTTACTGTTTAAGATGACCAATATCAAAGGAGTTTCTCAGTGCAAGGAAATAAAAGTTGCCCTGGGATGTCATGAAGGTGCACTAACTCACAGCATAAGTAGAATGCCTTAAATCAGGGAGCGACTCAAGTGGTTTAAACCAACTTTATGTATGTGACATACAAATATCTAGATGATAAATCAATCTCTATGATTGTATGCAGCTCGATACACAACATATATCTATCTGTATGTTACATAGGTAAACAAAATTTATATTAGGAAAAAGGTTAAAGTGGCAAATATCAATTAAAACAACAGGCAATACACTGACATTTAGAATAATTTAAAATGCAAGATGATAAAAAATTTCCCTGAAAGACAGTTAAAGCAGAGCAAATATTTGCAAATCTGTTCTATACAGTAGTCTCCTTTAAAGACTTAAATGGATAGTCAGATAAATTATAAGTAAAAATGAGTACTTAGTTAAAATGCACAGTCAAATTGTCAGTTGTCATTGTGTCATTATATAAAATGAAATTAGCAGGCTCCATTAAGTTTCACCATTCTGGCATAGCTTTCATAATTCCTAGATTTTTTAACTGACACAGATGTCTACAGAATACTATTCATGCTAGGCAGCAGTGTATGAGCTACAGAGGACAGAATAAAAAAAACTTACATTATTTTATTAAATTTTTTGGATAAAATATTATTTTTGTATTAAAGTATTATTTTTGTTGCATTTGCCATTGTGTTGTCTTTTCAATGAGTATGACAAGTTCTAAAAATATATCCTAGAAAAGAAAAATTTTCTCATGGATGAAGAATTCCATCTTTTTCTTACTAAAAACAATATTCCAAATAACCATGTTTATTTGTCCTTAAAACCCCCACCATTCTCTCAAATGTCAGCATATATTTGATAGTACAGGACAGATCTGACTTTATTGAATAATTGTACTTGATATTAGATACAAAACTAGTTGACATTACATAACAATAGATGTGATTACTTCTTACTCTATTACATGTAACATATTATATATTTTCACATGTAATACTTTTCAAACATTAGAAAAATAACCTGATCCATCTGAAATATGGTTAATTTTAGCCTTTATAATGGCCCAGATTACACATTCCTATAACAACAATATAAATGTTCTCTATTAAAAAAAAATCACAGTTAATATAGAAGATAAAATCAAGATGCCTTAGTCTAAGACTCTTTGGCAATTCCCTGTTATTCATATTATAGAGCTTCCATCACATGAAACTGATTTTAAATACAATCTTCAGTGATCTAAATATCTATTGACTTCTTAAGTAAGTAAAAAAATCAGTGCTGAGAGCATGAAGTTACTTTGAAAATGGCTTTAACCTATACTTACCCTGGAGGTTTATACCCATTTGAGATTCAGCTTCTGAAGTAATGCCAGGAATGCAAATATGATAGACTTGGTTTTCTAATATCAGCCAGGCACACAACCCAGGGAATAACAGATTTTACATATTCCATAAACACATGTCTTCCATAACTGAAGACAGCGAACTCCATATTCCTAGTGTTAACTGAAGACAGTATTTTCTCCTGTACCAAAATCTGTTAGACCTGATTGTGAGAGCAAGGATGCATTTATGCAAAGGTACAGGAGGAAAAATAATATTATGAGAGATTTAAAAGTAGTATTTTTCACTCTCAATAATTATGGCATCAATAACATTAATATTAACATCAGTATCACTAAATGCACTGTGATCAAAGAATGTTGGCCTAAAAAGCTCTGACCAAGGTTACATTTGTTGCACAGAGGATGCTAAAACAGGGTCACCTGCACAAAGTGTTGTTGTCAGGGGCAATTACTCACAGCTGGTGGCTTACAGTACTTCTCACCTTGAGTGTTACTTTTTGGGAAGAGGAGAGAGGAGGAAAAAAGAGGGAAAAAAAGCCAACTGAGAAGAGGAGGGATGGCAGATCCTCTGATGAACACCCTCCCCTGGGCAGCTGGTACCGCCACCATCCCGCTTTCCTGTGGGAATGCCCACAGGACCTGTGGCCTCGGGACCTGCCCCAGGCCCTGCCACACTGGTTGTTTCTGTGGACAATGTCAGGGCTGATTAGGGCGTGCAGGGAGTGCTCTGTGCCGACTGCTCTGTGCATTCCCTCATGGGTCTCCTCGGGTCAGCCACACACCACAGCTGGGGGGGGACACAGGATAGGGAAGGGTCAGTCTCGGCCACTGCTGGTCACTCCTCAGGAGAACCATCACCACAGCGCCGTGTCTGCTGGGGTGAGCCTGTGGGAATAACAGCGTGAGAACAGCCATGGGGGGCCAGCAAGGGAAAAGGACTCAGGCTGTAGGACAGCCTGGGGGCAGGAGCACCAAGCTGGGAGGACAGGCAGGGTTCAGAAGGGCAAAGAGAAGACCCTTGGCAATAGAGAGGGGAAGGTACTCAAGGTGCTGTGCAACACTGGGGAACACAGATTATATAAAATAACAGTCTATCTACACATTGCTGCACATTCAAAAGGTTTTTTTTACATCTGCCTTACATGATATAACATACATAAACTAAACTGCATAAAACCCCTGGGTGATCCTTGACTGCACAGAATTCGTACATTCCATCACAGTCATCTTTCCATACCTCTCCCAACCTATGTCAGAGGCATACCTTCCATCTACCTGTGCTAAAACCAGCATACAATATGTTGCCTGTTTTTTCTAGACTGAGCAAACTTAGCACCTTTCGTCGGAGGCACAAAGTCCATTTAACACCACTCTGTCTCTTCTTTTGTGACATGTCAGTGCTCCTTAATAAAATGGCAGAATTCAAAATTTCTCGTTCAATAAAAACAGATGTAAAGAGTTAACAGCTAGTTCAAATTCATTTCTGTATCTCATGGAAGTGTTTTAAATTAATGTACTTCAGAAAAATAAAAAATAATCATGAGACCCTTCAAAATGGGTTATTGAGGTGTAAAACATTAGCATAAGATTTGGCATGTCATAGTTTGTTTATATTCTGCCACAAAGATTTCTTCTATAACCTGTAATAATTCATATGGAGACAAAATCCCAAAGGAGTTCAGTGCCTGATTCCCATGGGATCTGGTCTGAATCATCCTGTTTATATCTGTATTATCCCATAGGACAGAGGGTGAGATGACAGCCAGAATATTTCCTGACAGAGTTTTGTTCCTTATCTGCCTCACTCAGTAGCTGGTCTGTGACCACCTTGCTCAAAGGATGAGGCTGCATGGGCTCCAGAGACCTACAGACCCCAGCTGTCTGCGCCACATGTGATGTAGGGCCATTGCAACTTCCACACCAATCACACACTCCTTGGCTGACATGTCCATTCTCCGTCAGCCACAGGGCACACACCAAGAAGGGCTGTTGCTGAATATTGTCATGGACTCAGCCAGGATGCAGAGGTATCAGCACATCCAGCTGCACTTGAGGTTATGTAGCACTTGCGGTTCCCCCAGCTGGTGTCTACAGTGGAAATGTCTGCATATAGACAGGTATCTGCAGGGAAACACATCCATCTGGTCATCTGAAAGCCTCCCTGAGCTCCCTGCCTGCGGTGGTCAGACCTTCATTGATTATAGCAGGAGTTGAGTTCATTCAGGTGAAAATTCTTACAGTTTTCAGACACTGAAATATAAATCAAATTGCAGTCCTAGATTTCATGCCATGGTGTACACTTGTATGTGGAAAATCTGAACTAAGATCAAGACATAACACACAAAATACACCACAGATGTGTGTTCTCAGTTCCCCTTGGCAAGTGAGGAGAAAAGTACTTCTGCCTCACAGTGTTGTTTTATGATGAAAAAGACAAAATATATTACAGGCAATGGTACAAAATAAAAATGTACTATTAAATTTCCTCTTTATAGATAGAAGGGACAAATATTTTAGGAAAGCATTGAAATTGCTAGTGTATTTTATTAGCCCTTGCATGTTATGTAAAAATTTATCTAATGCAGATTTGGATGAAAACATTTGGTTAGCATTTATAGATTTTTCCAGTAGAAGTCTATTCTTAGGCAGCTACAGTAGAGCCTAATATTACAGAGTCACAGAGTCACAGAGTCACAGAATGGGTCAGGTTGAAAGGTATCACAGTGGGTCATCTGGTCTAACCTCCCTGCTCAAGAGGGATCATCCCAGAGCACAGGGCACATGATTGTTTCCAGGCAGTTCTTGAATATTTCCAGCGAGGGAGACTCCACGACCTCTCTGGACAACCTGTTCCAGTGCATGGTCACTGCACAGTAAGGAAGTTCTTCCTCATATTCAGGAGGAACTTCCTGTGCCTCACTTTCTGTCCTTTGCCTCTTGTCCCATTCCTTGGTAGAAGAGAAGAGCCTGGTCCATCCTCTTGGCACCCTCCTTTCAGATACTGACAGACATTGACAGAGTCAGCTCTTCTCAAGGCTGAACAGTTCTGATGCTCTTGTTGACACTGCTAGGAGAGAAAAAGCTAAGCAGTCTAGCCAATTTCAATGCATTCTGGATGGTATTTTTAGTATGATATCATGTGTTAATGCTGCCTAACCTTTAATTACATCCTTTAGCCCATGCTCTTGCAACAAGATACTGAAGAGAAAGCACTTTTTTTGTCTATTGCTTTCTTGCCTAACACCCACTGGAAAACACCGAGGTTCAGCATCTAAGGTTTTAGGATTTAAAGTTTCAAGGTCTTACCCTGTTAGACATTTAGTGTTGTTTCACTCCTGAAACTGTTCTACTTGTAAATCCAAAATGCAAGAGTATGATACGAGTTTTTTGCTCAAGACAATGCTTATTAAAAGACTGAAAATCTTGTTAGTTTAGAGGAAATAGTAAGCAAAATACACCTATTGTGAGCTCCATATCATTTGAGGAGGTGGTTAAAAAATCATATATTCTATTACACAGAAATATTTATCTTACTGCTCTGGGTCTTTCTCTCGATGGCTATCGATTTTAGAAAAAGGTCTTTAAGGGAACATTCAGACTTAGTATTCTGTCCTGGGTTGTAGTGTAGGATGTACACAAAGTATTCTATCACCATCTTCATGAACTGTTGAAACCAGGTGGGGCAGTGTTTTCCCAGGCCCCTGCCTTTGGGGTGTCTTCTGCTAATGGCCCATCAACGCCTTGTCTGTGACTCACAGGTAACTCCCTCAGGAGTTATCTGTGTTTAATGGGCCATCAAGGACCCACTTCACAACTCATCATCCCATTGTGAGATGCTCCGCCCAGGGGGAGGAGCCAAGCATTCTCACCTGGATATAAGCTGGGATTTGGGACAGTACAAGCAGCCCTTACCCACTGGATTCCCAGAGGACCAGAGCTACCAGACCTTTCTACAGGATCACTGCTTCAGGAAGAGCACCTCATCTGGACTGCTTCCACCACCCTGCTCAGGTTGTATTCTGACTCTGTCAGTAGTCTTTTGTATTATTGCATCTATTTTAGTTTATTTCACTTTTTTTTCCTTTCTTTTTATTAAATTGTATTTCTAACTTAGAGCCTCTCACTCGTTTTGCTTTCAAACCACGGCATATTCAGATTCCCTAAGACTTCTAGTATAAACCAAAGGAAAAAGCCTATGGCCTACAGTATACAGAGGCCCTTTAATCCCAGTCCTTTATACTCTGAATAATTTTGAAGATGAATTGTAAGAGACCTCATCACCATATCAAAGATGTCAATCAGAGATTCTTCAGAATTTCACTAATGGAATATTGACCAAGAGATATAATTTGGGTGAGGAAAAAGATGTCTGGATTTTTTTCATCACAGTATCTTTTGCAGTTTTGCCCATGTCTCTATTTAGGGTCCTCTCTGCCCTTCTGTATGCTCTAAACAAATTCCCCAATTTCCCTTCAATAAATTCAAAGGTTTTAGAGGTCCCTTTGATCTTGCCAGCACCTGGCTGAGCATAAAAGAGTGAATGCTTTGGATTCTAATTTGCCTGTCAGCTATTCTGGCTTGATATATCAGGTAGTATCAACCTCAGTCTGCCTTTGAAGCAACACTGTTTGATTTTCTTTCATAGTTTAACTAGATATGAACTGACAAATTAAACTTAGCCACAGAAAGACAATGGCTAGGATATAAATGTATTAGACCTCCTCTGCTTTGTGGAGTGTCTGGTTGATTGGCTTAAAAATTTCTTCAAGTGGGGCCTTAGTTTAATTAGTGTGCAGAGGTGTGTCTGGTTTCCTTCTGTGTTATGTTGGAACTTTGCAGGAAATCGCAGATCCTGGTCCTGCTTGTTCAGGCAATCATTTACAGAATTACTCCTTCTGAACTATCTGCAAGGGAACAGATAAAGAAAAGGAGAGATTCTGGCTCTCACAAGTACTAGGTTAATTACAACTCTGACTTCTCCTGAGTACCTGTAACCTTTACTGGCTACAGTCCATGATTTTCCCTCTCTCTGTCTAGGCTTCAGGCTGCTGTTCCCATGCTCTGTCTCAGTGACTTCAGCCTCTCTGTACATATCATTCCTCCAGTTCCCTTTTCTTTGGATGATAACAGAGCAGTGCACATCACCTTCAGCATTTATAAGTAATAGAGCATGGTGGGCAAGGAAGTATGTAAGAGAGACAGAATTTAAACTAACAAAGATTTTATAGAGGTCATAGGTATTTTCCCTATGTGTGGAGATCCTTCTGGTCTATGTATTTTCCACCTCTTTCAGATCCTCCTCCTGCTCTGTCTGGGCAACATAATCAGCTTTCCTAGCACACAAACCAATTACCTCCCTATCAATGGAAACCAATAAGGCACTGGAAGAGCATTAACCCACAATGAGGTTAGTAATTCCATTAGTAGTTTTCTTGCTTTTATTTATTTTAATCAGGCATATTTAGCTATGGTAAAGAATCCTTGTTAAATTGTTACTTATTTAGGCCAAACTACAAAGAAAAAACTACAAATCTCATGAAATTCCAGGCAGGGATTGTTACCCTGACTTTCTTGAAGAGTTTCTATCCTGTATGACATTAACAGAAAACAGATAAACAACTGAGAGAGGAATGGTCTCAAAAAGTCACAAAAGTTTAAATTACAGAAAAAAAAAAAAGGAAAACCTTAGTAGTATGCAGAACAGTGAAGATACCCTCATTTTGCTGGTGATACAAGCATATTTTTAAATTGGTTTCTTGAAACTGTAGTTTGGGTGAACAGACAGAAATTTCTGAACTGAATTCAATGATCTAATTTGAGTCAAATATAGCTGAAATTATATACATGGAGCACAACCGAAATTTGTCGGTTTGGTACATCTGGACTTGTGGACTCAACATGAAACACTACAAAATGTTACCTTGAAGAAAACAGTCCCTTAATAATCAGAGAATCATAAAATCATAGAGCCATTTAAGTTGGAAAATACCTTTAAGATCATTAAGTCCAACCATTAACCCAGCACTGCCAACTTCACCACTAAGCCGTGTCCAAGTACCAAATCTATACGTCTTTTGAACACCCTGGGCAGCCTGTTCCAATGCTTGACAACCCTTTCAGTGAAGGAGTTTTTCCTAATGTGCAATTTAAACCTCCCCTGGTGCAACCTGAGGGCATTTCCTCTTGTCTTATCACTGGTTGCCTTGGAGGAAGTGACACTCACCCGCCTACAGCCTCCTTTCAGGCTGTTACAGAGAGTGATAAGGTCCCCCTTCAGCCTCTTTTTGTCCAGGCTAAACAACCCCAGCTCCCTCAGATGTTCCTCTTCAGACTTGTGCTCCAGACCCTTCCCCAGCTCTG
This sequence comes from Zosterops lateralis, assembly GCF_965231275.1. Lineage (NCBI taxonomy): Eukaryota > Metazoa > Chordata > Aves > Passeriformes > Zosteropidae > Zosterops > Zosterops lateralis. Next base: position 26,455,163 of record NC_139763.1, read on the forward strand.
TTGCCCTTTCCTGGACAGGCTCCAGCCCCTCAGTGTCTTTCTTGCAGTGGGGGCCCAGAACTGAACACAGGATTTGAGGTGTGGCCTCAGCAGTGCTGAGTACAGGGGGACAATCCCTGCCCTGCTCCTGCTGGCCACACTATTGCTGATCCAGGCCAGGATGCCACTGGCCTTCTTGGCCACCTGGGCACACACTGGCTCATGTTCAGCTGCTGTCACCAGCACCCCCAGGTCCTTTTCCACTGGGCAGCTTTCCAGCCATGATCTTTCTGCATTGGCAACACCATGCAGGATTAATAAAATTCCATCAGTATTCCTAGAATATTATCATAAAGCTGACTCTTTCCTTTTTTATTGTCCCCAGTATATAGATTCATTTTGGCCTCTTCCTTTCACATGAGAATCTTCACAAATTTAGCATCAGATTTTCCAGCATAATCAATCATGACAGCATTCTATAAATCATGTTAACACAAAGAATGATTTTTCCAGGGACTGAAGTGCCTACTATATGCCAGAAAACTGTTCCTCCCTTCTTATTGTTTCCTTCCATCAGAGATTTACATTTGGTAAGTGATTCTGTAAATCTGGCCAAAAGTTTCATTGAGATTGCATTCCTGGCTCTGTAATGCATTTAAGGGCTGTGATCTCAAACTAAGAGCATCCTAGAAAGTCACTCCATTCCTCTCTCTACTGTGGAGACAGATTTTTGTTTATAGTCCTCTTCCACAAATAGGCAAAATGGTCTTTTGAGACATTTTTTGTTACTTAACATTCCAGATTATTTTGCTGATACAAAAGATGACTTTTGCTGGATAAATTTAGAGAAAACAAGCCATTTTGACATATCTGATTGCCCCTAACTTCCCCTCCCCCTCCCATTTCAGTTTACCATTGTAGTTTAGGACTGTCTAAGAATTTGCTCACCTGTTGAACAGAAGCTAAAAAATAATTAACATGGTATTTGATATATTCTGCAGCTGCTACAACTGGAGTGCCCTATCTCACCCTTGTCAGGTTGGTGCTGAATCCTGCCCTGGAGTAGATCATAACAAAAGTAATGCAAGTGTGACAGACACAAATTATGATATTTTGGCATCTACCTGTCACAAAGAACACACGTTCAGTGTTCTAAATATGACATGTAAGTGAAAGGAGCACTATTATGCTGCTTTACAGCTACTTGCCCCTTACCACTAAGCCAATGCTAAGTAGCTGAAGTCTGCAGGGATACACCTCCTGTTTGCAATGTGCTGTGCAGCAAACCAGCAGTTCCAGGCTGGTTTGATTTTTCAGATATAAATGTCAAGGGCACAAAAATTCAAGCATGATAAATCAATTGCTTCATATGTGCCAGCATCAGATGTATGAACAACACACTCAGGTCTGAGGGGATAACGCACCAAATTTTCCAGCTTTTAATAAAAAGCCTTGGCAGCCTATCAGTATAGGAAGAGCTTAAGCTTATTTAAGCTTATTGAAAAAGGAAAGGATATTTCATCAGAAAACACTTTTTTTACCTTAGTCATGGAGGAAAGTTCATTGTCTTTACCTTTTCCTGACCAACATAACAGGCTACATAAAAAAGAGACGTTAGGTTTTGTCAGCGGTGACTGAAACACCTGGAAACCCTATACAGTGCAGGACATTATGCAGAACCATATCATTATATCACAAAAGGAGGAAAATTGCTGGGCAAAAAGGAAGCACAGTTATGTTCTTCTCAGCAAAAATAATACTTTGGTAAAAGCTGCCGTAAGTACTATCTATTTCAAGTAATAATGTTTATGTATTGGAATAAGAGCATCTTTGAAAGTGTAGGGGGGGGTCCTACTATTTGCTCTTTCCTATTTTCCCACCAATTAATATTAAATAAACATCCAGGCTTCTAGACAAAGCTTTGTAGTGCATTTCTAAAACCCATGCATATGCAGCACCTCAGTAGTTCTTTAGGCTTTTGAAGATGACAATAGTTTTATTACTAAATATTCTTTCCTTGCATTATTTAGTAAAGTTATTTTATAGCATTTTATTTATGCCATGAACACAAGAATACACCAAGTCAATACTCCTATTTCAAGCAGTTTCCAATTTCATGCAGCAAAAATGCCCAACCATGGTTTCACTGTAAAGTAGTTTCTTAAAAAAAAATCCATCAGAGTACATCACTGATTCTCATTGATGTCCAATTACCTGTTTACTTTCTGTATAAACACAGCTAAATATATCCTGATACCAGCAGATGCACAAACGTGGGATAAAATGTTGTTTGTTTGCTTTTAAAATTTTTCTGAGTGTAACATAGTATTCCCACAGCCTTCTTTTGCTCACTGGGTATGAGACTGAATAGAAAGTCTATGACTTAACAAGTGCTTTTATTATCCAGGATTTCAGTGCCATTAAGAGCTTTTCTAAAAACTACAGAGCTGTAATGGGCCCATCCAAATTCTCCTTAGGCTCGCTAGCATAAAGAATACTGGCAGCAGTATACTCATGGAACTCAGACAACATATGCTGCTTCTTGACTAAAATTAGCTTTTATGTCCCATAACTGTAACACTTAAGGGATATGTAATACACTGTAGTAATACAGTTTCAGCTTCTGTATTCCAATTCTTTTTTAGCAGCAAGTTCATCTCTACAAATAGTGTAATTCATATGTATCTGCATTGCATCATTCTGTACATGTGCTATATATACAAATACAAATACATGATGCATCAGCCACCGGGCTATGCATCATTAGAAAGGTGTCATGATTTTGCATTACCCTGTCTATGTGTGTGTGTGTGTGTGTGTGTGTATGCAGTGACTAGTACTAAAGGGCCTCACTGCAATAATGCTGTTAAACAGAAAAAAGAAGTTTGTATGCATGTGGCCATGTGCACATTTATAAATAATTATGTCAGGGATTAATTGATAAGAGCTACCCACCTTTGCTCTCTATCCTCCCTTCCCCTCATCTCTCTTCTCTCTGGCTAGCAGTTGCCCAAGACTTGGTCAAATTTTTTCGTAAGACTTTATTTCTGTCTTCACTCTCACCACCCCTCAAGCTCAGCGCAGCTCTACAGAAATGCAAGAACCCATTCAGACTGATGCAGTGTGATGATCATCAGGAGCAAATCCATCTGTTACCCTCGTGCCAGTCCACCAACATCAATGGGACTGCACAGTAGCAAGCAAAGATTGGAAGGCAGTCTAAGGGCTAAGTACTTCAAGGAAGGAATCCCTGACTCATGACCTTAAAGCATAGAAGCCTTCATAAATCACTTATCCCTCTACTGGGTTCTTAATATCTTGCCTTTGATGATTAACCTGAGCCACCTTCTCTTTCCAAAGGGGAGGAAGGGCATAGCAGGGAAGAGTGGAAAAACTGTCATTTCCCTTACTCCCCACTCTAGGCAATACAGAAAAATGAGGCAAAAATTTGAAATTCCTCTTTGCTCATGTGCTTCTCAGTATAGAGGAGGCAAAATAGTTGCTAATTGTAGAACTCAATTCAACAGCACTATGAAAACATGAACAAACCCTCCCATATCCAACTATAAATCAATACCCACTATAAGACTCATTCTAGAAATGTCACACAGGCACATGCACTCTCCAGTTCAGATGCATCAGGGTAGGCCTGTGCCACTCAGGATAGAATTCCTACTTTACGTGGCTTTGAATCACAGCTCCATCTCTGTGTATAGGAAAATTCAGCTACATTCATCTTTCTGGTGTAACACTGAAGATCATTTGTAATGGTGGCCTAATTTTAGGCAGTAAACTGCCAGTAAACAATTATTTTAGGAAGCAAAGGAAAGAGGCATACTCAAAAAATCAGATAGCTTTTTTTCTCTCCTTTCACCTGGGGATGTTAAAGCACTAGTTGTAGAGGATACCAACTATGCACTTGTCACAGCTTGGCCCTTCCTTTCCAGGACCAGCCAGCTTTGCAGAAGCTGTACCATTGAAATGGGGCAAAGCAATAGCAACCTTAACTGTCTTAAAATTAGTCAACACTGAATAGCTGCTGCAGGACTGCCATAGTAGGCATGTCTATTTATAGAGTACCAAATAGTGTTGGTGGCACTTAATCATAGTACTTAGCTTACTACCAATACATCCGTCTTAAATGGGTTCTGGTCGTATTATCCATCTCCACTGTAAGTTCACTACTATTAAAAACTATCAGTTCCCCCAGATTAATTCCCAGCTAAGGATATTTTTTTTTCTGTCCCACATTTCTGGACACTAGAAAGTCAAACCCTCTGTTAGTAGCTTTAGTAGCTCCTGCCTGGGTCCAGCGGAGGCTTTCAGCTGTTGCCAAGGTGGTAACTGATGTCCCTTGCCAGGACAGCCTACTCCAGCAATCAGGCTTTTCAGGTTAGAACACAAAGGCAGGAAGAGCTTTGATTTGCCTAATGAGAACTTAGGGCCAGTTACATAGAAACATGAGCTTCCTCAGAACAAGCACCTCAGTCTGCACAGACTGACCATCTCAGGAAAGACTGCTGCTTTGCAAACTACAGCTTCTTGATAAAATCTTTCCCTCATCAGCCTTTTCACTCTGTGTAGATGTTGATTCCCTTTCCTTCCTACTCAGCTCTAAGTCAGGCAGGCTTCCTTTCAGAACCGACAGCTTTGGGAAGCATCATGACAAGGCATGGATGCCATCACTACTGTTTATTACTCCTTTTCTATTTAGCACACAATCTGTATGTCCATTACATGAAATAAAGTAAGAAACAGAAAAAAACAAACTTGCAGAAGAGCAAAAGCACACGCAGTGTCTGTGGGCAAGCTAGTTTCACAGTCACACAAATCTACCTCCACACTCTCAGCAAGCTACACAGATTTTGTCACGCTTAAAAAAATTATGCAGACCAGAGCTAGATTTGCCAATTTATACATCTGTCCACAGAGAATATTGGCCTCTATAAAAGTCTGGCTCCCGTTCTTGCTCCCCTCTAGAGGATTTAAATGTGTGGAATATTAAAGGAAAATATGGAATTGAAACTTCTGTAATTATATATAATACAGAGATTTTTACAAGATAATAGGCTGTGCTCTGGAGAAGAAAGATAAGACAATGAAAGTGGTAATATAATTTTTATTTTTGCTCTTTTATGCAACAAATTTATATCTTTATGAGCCATTTTGTAAACATGTAAAAGTTTGTGATAACACATCTCTGTTGGGAGGAAACTTTCTTCCAGGAATTATTGCCTACTGAACTAAAGCAATTTTTCTTAATGTACAAATGTCAACTGGAACAAACTTGTAACAGCAACTATATTAAAATTACAGGCAAACTCTTACATGAAAAAAAAAAAAAAAGAGCAATGGCTGTGGCCATTACACATTTCACAGCAAGTGACACGATGGAATTGAATGTTGTCATGGTTGAAAGCTTCAGGAATCTCACACACTTCATTGAATCCATCTACTAAATGCTAAGACTCACCACGTTCCCTCACAGCAAGATTCCCAATCCACAAAATGCTCATCATGCCCAGCCTCTGCAGTGCTCAAGGAGATGAAACAGACATAGCTGCAGTAAGGGAAAACATAGCAGAGTCTTAAAGGACTACTCCTCAATTGAATAAGCTGTCACCATGTCACCATAAAAGTACTTTTGATACTTGCTACAGGCAGATGAAAAAAACATGTATAGACCATTAATACTGAACACTTATAAAATATATACTGGAATACTGGGGGGGGGGGGGGGGGAGGGGAGGGAGGGTGTGTTGCTAATCTGAGAGGAAATATTGATGCTTTTTGGATGATGGAAATGAAAGAGGTGCAGTCTGTGTCCCTGTCACCTGGGATTTACCTACAGGAAAAATAATGGACTGTAGCCATCCTACTTCCATCTCTACTGTGGGTGGGGGGTTCATCAAGAGGTGTGAAGAAGTGAAGAAGGACCCTATTTTGGACACTCTGCTGCCACCACCACCCCACTACCATGTCCACTCCTAGCCCTTGAGCATGCAGCTTCCAAGAATAACAAAGAGGGAAGGGAAGAAATACCTATGAAGGTACATGGGCAGTGGGACAAGTCAGATTGCCCTAAGCTGCAGTGCTGTGTCCCTTTCATAGGAATTGTCCTCCAGCCAGCTGTAACTTTCAAACTGGAAAATCTGATGACTGCATGACTGCATGATTATTATCTAAGTGAAAGGCTCATTTTTGTAGTGTTTAATATTTCTGGTGCTTTATGTATTGATTTATAGTTACTCATGCTTCCTAAATAAACAGTTACAAAACAAATTGAACACTGTCAGGAGAAAAAGCAGATATTCTTGAGAAACCTGAACCACAGCTTTTTTGAAGCCCAGAATGCTGATATTGCTATATTTAGTGCCTTACTCGGTGAGAAAGAGCAAACCACTAAAAGATTTCTTCCAGCTTCGATTGAGTGCTACATCAAAACAAAAGTAATTTTACAGATGACATTAAAGTAGCCAGAAAGTGATATCCTTATTATTTACTACCATTTTGGAGGATATGCTGCTTGCTTTTATGGCTATGAAGTATTGTCAAAAAGTATTTTCTAACCTGGAAATGTGTTATGATAAATACTAGTTGTACTAACTAGTCCATCTGGTTATTACCATGGAATATGTCAGGAGTTTTCGCACACTTATAAAAAAGTTATCTCCTTTTTCTTGATACTTGGTGGGCGAAAGTAGCCTCAAGACACACAATTTATTTGGAATTTGGCAGTTTCATAGTGTAGAACTACTACGCAGTTAGACTGTCTGATCAGAAATGTGTAAAAGGTGAAAAAAATGAATGTAAAGGTGGGAACAAGACCTGTGAACCTTGTCCCTTTAAGATACCAAAAATAAACCACAGTATTTTGCTCATCTAAATCGTGATGCTGCACTCAGCCCTACAGTCACAGGAGTCTGACTGTGGGGAGTTCTCTGCCGGATTGAAGCACTGAGGTGTAAAATAGAGACATAAGGCAAGACTAACATTAATGCAAATCCAAAGTGAAGAGAACACAAAGTTCACAAAGCACCAAGGACAGAATATTATTCATAATACCCATAGATTCTACCATTTTCCTTTCTTCTGTTTATTTGCTGATCATTTGTATCTCTTTTCTCTTTGATTGTGCATGGCTGTCACTAATGATGTTTGTCACTATTCCAACAACAAATATCTCTGGAGGTACTTGTGCGTGGTGTTTGAATGAGAAAGCAGGTGAGTGAACAAGGAAGTAAATGGAAAATCACATTAGTAACCATAGCAGCCAACAGCACTTTATCCCAGGAGAAGCTTCCTCTGGAGGAGGCTGAGCTTCCTCTTAATGAGTTTCATACACTGTTTCACAGCGATGGGGCAAGTCTTCCAAATGGCCCATGTGACTGTTCTGTGTCACTAGTAAAACCTTCCTGACTCCTGTGTCTTTCTGGATGAAGAGGCTTACTTTGCAGCAGCCAGCGACTGGATCTCTTGCATCAGGTAAAGGAGATGAACAAATCTTGGTTGTAACTGCAGTTGACTGCCTGAGCTGGCAGAAGATGGCAGCCAAATTATCTTAAGTGATGCACATTTATTTGATTGCATCTATTTAGAAGCCATATGTTGCCCTGAATTCTCTTGCTTTCGAGTGTTTGAATCTTTGCATGATTGTCACACAGCTTCATGTAAACTATATGTATTTTTAGAATTTATCTATGTGTTTACATAGTTCTCCTCTGGAAGGAGGAACTTGATTGATGGTAAAAGTGACCAATGAGGTCCATGAGGTCACAACTTTCTTGAGCCAATCCTTGGCGTTTGTACAAAGTGTATATAAGTTGATGGAGTCAGAAAATAAAGAAGCTTTCCATGTCTGACCTGCTGCTGCCTGCTGTCCTCTGTGTGGGCACGAAACAGCGCCCACAGCCATACTCTGTTCTTTTAGAGGATCTTGTTAAGAAACTATTTAACAAAGGTCACTTTTTTTTAGCAAGGATGTGGGAATTATATGTTGTCATAATGACAGTGCATTTAGCTTTTGACTATAAGAAAAAGTATGCATTACTGCCAGAGGTTAGAAACAGGTTGAAGAGTCAGAAATGTCTCTTTCCCACATACATGTTTTCTGGGAAAAAAACAGATCTAGACAAATAAAGTCAAGCAAGAGTGAAGTGATCTTCAATGTCAAGTGGTTTTTGAGTCTCCCTCTGTCCTTTGGGACACTCCTACTAAAATCATCACCAGAGAGGTTTGATGCTGGTCATTTTACTTGTTTTGTCTTCAATTTGCTATCTGTCCTGGGCAGGTAAGTTGTCTGAGTACCACAGTAATTGTTAGTTATATTTTTCAAATGAAGTACATCTGTCACCAAATCCAGGCAATGAAATGTTTTTAATATAAGGTATATTTCAGAATTATTGTTGCTATCTCTTTTCACAACCAATATTCAGAAATATCTGAGAAAATAATATTTCAATAGATCAAAACACAAAGCTCTGTTCACTGAGGGAATAATTTCTCCTTTTTGTACAAATTAACTAGTTTAAATATATGGTGACTCAAGAATGAGAAGTTGTTCTTGTCATTAACTTTTCAGAAATATAATGGATGGAGAGACACAATTAAGAAGTGGTATATTTATAGGGGAAAAGTCAGGAACACTGCAGGATAAACAATTGCACTCAAAGCACATACCTGTTTCAGAAGCAGGTAAGCTGCATACAATTAACAGCTTTTCAATCTCTGCCATTTCCCATTCCTCACACTATTCTCGCACAAGCCCAAGCCAACTCTTATCACCTGCATACAGATTTTTCAAGAAGTATTTAGTAACTTTGGCCAGAACTACTACAGGTAAATAGTCACTACCATAATAGGAAGCAGGAACCTAAACAGATGTTAAACTCAAATCTAGGACAAAAATCCTCTGACATCTACTATGTTATCCATTAATACTGTATCACAAGCATGCCTATGAGAACTGTGGCACTCTACTCAGCTTTAAATCCTGACTTCTCACCTTTCAAATTCAAGGTGGACTGTAAAATATCTATTACTGCCTCAAGAAAAGAATCCAGCATGTAGCGAGCTGCTGCCCTTGGACCAGTCTCAACATTTTTACTGCAATTATGAAATGGAGTAACTTAATAAGGGTTGCAAAGTAACAGAAAATACAGCTGTACATAAGAAAAGTAGATATTTTTCACACTAACATATTCACCTTGATTTCTAATGCTATTTAAACAATAAGTGGGATGTTTCAAGGAGAGATGTAATGACACAGTAAGTAAATCAGAAGGGGTGTGAGATTCTATGGTAAGTAGTAAGAACTAGAGAATGTAGTAATTCAGTGGGGCAGGTAGGAGCATCCTGAAAGGTGAGTAATGGATCACAAGGAATCAATCAGAAGAATAGGATGGAGAAACAGAGCAGTAGAACAGGAGGTCAAATCTGCAGTCAGAAAAGACACGAGAAATTTAGAAAATACAGCATGCAGATAATTTTTAAAACGAGAAGTGAAAAAAAAGTGATAGCATATTAAAAGAAAGATGATTAGTTTAATAAATTGTTTAAAAGTAAAATATTGCATAATAGGCAGAACAGATCCATGACCAATAAGATCGAGGCTCCTCATTTGGCTTGACTGCTAAGTCACAACGTGACCTTTAGCAGGTCACTTCAGGATAGATCCAATAAAAGACTCAGGCACCTTAAGCCTGACTTAGGGAGATTTGATGCACCTAAGTCTAAAAGTGTGACCTCAACACCCTCATCAGTTGCACACTGGAGAAGCTTGTCATTCCAAAAGTCAAATGTATGTGCTGTGCAGTCCTCCCTGCACAAACACAGCTCAGGTGGCAAGGTCCTACCAGGGCTCTCCTATGGGTTGCACATTTAGGCACCTTTTTTGTGAAAATACTGGCACAAAGGACTAATGTAGGCTGGGATTTCACCTCAATATGTGCCCAGAACCCAGCTGTGCTCCTTTTCTCTCTTTTTCCTGGCAGTCTAGGGAAGGGCAGAAAAATGGCTCAGCTTTGCTTGAGCAGTGGCCTGTAAATGGCTGTATCTGAGCATGTGTGTGTCCTCTGCCCTGGACTGAAAGAGTCAGTAAGGACAGGAGCTTTGGTCCCCTTTTCACCTCAGAGAATGCAGCCAACCTACAAGTGGCTCCAGGCTCTGGATCTGAGGAAAATGCTTCTTGCAGCCCCATCTTGGCTACCTAAGCTGAGGAGACAGCAAGGAGTTCAGAAATATCTCCATGATGGTCATGCTCAGAACAGAACCATTCTTAACCGTTCCCAGCTCAGCAGGTGAACTTCCTTCCCTTCAGAGTTGCTCTGTGAGGTGCAGCAAGTAACGTGGGCATCACACACAGGGACAGTTGATGAACTGAAAAAAATATATTGTGGCATCTGGATGAAAGAAACAACTGAAAAGTATGAAAAGAAAGAAAAGCTTAGAAAGCAACTTTCTGCGTAATTTGAAAATTTGCTTTCACTCCAAATCCAGGTAAGAAGCAATATCATTAAAAAGACTGGATAGATTAAATGGTACTGTTTGAATAAAAGCAGAATGACTTGAAAAAATATTACAAAATATGAACATTCTGTAAGTTCTTTGAAATTGGAATAGCTAGACAGAGAAGTATGCTAAAAAGCAATGGAAAAGATTTCCTGTTATGGCTTTGCAATCTATTTTGAAATTATCACTTTATGTTCATGAAGTTCTTCTGTAGTTTTTTCTTGGTAATAAACTAGTTTCCTGAAAACTCATGACATGTACCCATAATATTATTTTGATATGTAACTGTTCTTGTAAATAACCAGAAAATAAAGTAGTTTTGTGTAACTCATGCAGGATTGCTAATTTTGAGAATTCTTGTTGTTTCATGATCTTTTTTTATTTTCACCTTTCCGTTTCAGTGATGATTTCTTGAAGCTTAAATGCAAGTACAAAAACCTATGTCACAGAAATGTTAGGTCTGTAAATAGGAGCAGGAAAATGGGAGGTGCCGCAAAATGAATATTAGTTGTAACCAAGATGAAAATTGGGGTTTAGACCAACATCCCTTTAGAGTTTGAAGAGCAACATTAGCTTGACCACAGTGCACTTAGTGTGCATTAAATTATACATTTTGCAATCTAACCAGCAATAAAAACTGCTGAATTTATAAAATGCACCTACATTAAAGGTGACCTGTAAAGAAACAGTCACGTTGTTTCTCTTAGTATTTATGTAATGATCTCAAATAGTTCGATTTCTATTTTTTCTACGTGTTTGTTGTATTAGAAATTTGTGCGTTAGTTGTGGTAGAATATTTGATGGTGTCCAGAAAACTACGTAATTGTGACAAAACAAAAACCAAAATAAACAAAAACTTCATTGTTTTAGCCATGAACTAGACAATAAGGGACAGCTTACGTGATTGCTGCCCAAGAAGGGAATGGATTTTCATAAACATAAAATTCTGATTTTGTTAAAATCGACTTTTTTAGTAAAATATTGAATTTTCTAAAATTAATAAATTTCAATTAATTTTTGAGAAAGTATTTGATTCAGAGCCTTCATTATTTTATATTAAGTTGTACAGAGTAATCTGAGACTATGTACAAGATTCCTGCAAACTTGAGCGAGTTCTTCGGTATGAACGGCAAGGAAAAAAAACCAACCCAGCTGCAGAAAACAAAGGCCTAAATACCTAAGAGGTGTTGTTTCAGGCATTTAGGGAAAAAAAAAAAAAAAAAAAAAAAAAAAAAAAAAAAAAAAAAAAAAAAAAGAATGATGATACGCTTCTACTTCTCCTTCGTGCGCATTTTTTGCCGGGTGTTACTTATCCCTTTACCCTCCACCAAGTAATTTCTATGTTTGCGGGCTTAGCAGGGCTGTGATGTTTGACTCGCCGCCGGTTTCTTTACTCTGTCCCAGCCGCGCTTTTCCAGCGGGGTCAGTCCCGCCTGTAGGCGCGGGGTCCCGCCGTGCTGCGCCCCGGGCTGCCGCCCCTCGGGCCGGGCTGGGACCCTGCGCGGCACCCAGAGCGCCCCTGGCAGCCCGGGCGGGGGCAGCACCCCGGGCTCTGCGGACCGGCACGGCGGGGCGGGGCGGGGCGGGGCGGCGTCCCCGGGAGGCGCCGGGGCGGGCGGGGCTGGGCGCCCGGAAAGGCGCGGCGGCCGCTCCCTCCCGCCCGCCCGGGGCGCAGGGATTGCCCACTGCCACTCCCTGTCGCTTCTCAGCGCTCTTCCTGTCCGCCCAGTATCGCTCATTTTGTCTCCACATTGCTCCCGGTTCCCTCCCAGTACTCCCAGTGTCACTCCCCGGCTCGCTCCAGTGCTCCCAGCACCATTCCTGGCTCCGCCCCCGTTCCCTCATGGTCCGACCCCCCCGTGCCCATGGCGGGGGGTGGAACGAGATCATGTTTCAGGTCCCTTCCAAACCAACCCAATCCATTCTGTAGTTATGAGCACTCCCAGCATCGTTCACTGACTCCCCTCAGTGTTCCCATTTCGCTCCCAGCGTCACTCCCGGCTTCCACTCCGTGCTCTCATCCCAGTTCTTCCAGCACGGCCTCGTGCCTGCCCTCAGTGCTCCCAGCGCCGCTCCCAGGCTCTCCCCCGGTGCTCCCCCTTCCCTCCCAACGCACCCGCTGTTACTCTCTGGCTTCTCCCTACGTTTTCCCTTCCCTCCGGTGTTCCCAGTAAATGCCCCGGCTCCCCCCGGTGTTCGCGCCCGTTCCCGGGCCGGGGCAGGTTTCCCGCCCCCCACGCCGGGGGCCGGTCCGGGCCGCTCTGGGGCCGCGCGCGGGACGGGACGGGGCGCGGGCCCGGCCTCCGGCGCGCGCGTGCCCGCCCCGCGTGACGTGCGCGCGGCCGGGGCCGCGCGGCGAGATCGGAGCGGCGCGCGCGGGGCGGGGACGGGCCGGTACCGGGCGGGTTCGCGTGCGCGCGCGCGCCGAGCCCGGGGGAGGGCAGGGGGAGCGCGCGGGGGCGGCCCCGGCCCCGCCCGCCGGATAAAGCCCCTGGAGGCGCGCGGCGGGGAGAGAGAGAGAGAGAGAGAGCTGTCCCGGCGGCGCCGTCCCCTCGCACCGCCCTCGGCGGGACTGTAGCGGCGGCGGTAGTGACGGGGGGCATGCGGGGCCGCGGGGCGCCGCGCTGCAGCGGCGGCGGCGAGCACATGGCATAGCCGGGGCACGGCGGCGAGCGCCGGGCCGGCCTCACAGCGGGTCCGGCGGGGCGAGCGCGGCGCTCTGCATGTGGCGAGCGAGGAGGCGAGCCAGGGAGCCCGGCGGCACCGGCGAGCGCCCGGCGGCGCGGTCCTGAGCCGCCCGCCCGCCATGGATTGCAGCCTCCTGCGGACCCTCGTCAGCCGATACGTGAGTGCCGATGGCCCCGGGCGGGCGGGAAGGGCTCGGCTCGGGGGGAGCCGGGCGGTCCCGTGACCGGCTGGGCGGCCCGGGAGCCCCGCGGGCGCCGCGCGTGATGCCCGGAGCGAGGGGCTGCGGCGGCACCGGGTGTGTGTCTGTGTGTCTGTGTGTCTGTGTGTGCGCCCGCCCGCTCCCCGGGACTGCCCCTCGCCGAACCGCAGCGCCTCCACCTCGGTTCGGGGCACCGTGATTTACCCAGTCTGCCGTACGCAGTTAGCAGGGCAAATAAAGCCTCCAGCTCTCCAGCGTTTTTTCTTTTAACATGTTTGCTTTTGGTTTCGGTTTTTTTCCCCCTATGTGTTCGCTATATAGTTTCAGTCAAGAGACTTTTTTGGGGAATTGTCCAATTTAAGTGTACTGACGAGTGGTCGGGACGGTCCCAAGTTTTTGTAGGGTGTGCGTGGTGAGATTCAAACGCGCCAGCCTTGAGAGCGCTCCGGGGAAAGGGCTCCTGTGGCTTGTTGGTCCGCGTGTAAAACCCCCCCATCGCCCAGGAGAGCAGCTCGGCAGGGCATTGGAGTGAGGTCCCAGTGCAGGCTGAGGTGCGTCAGTGAGTGTGGCTCCTGTTCCATGGAACCCCCAATAAATGCTCGGGATAATGGCTTAAGTAGATTAGCAGAATGCCTGTAAGTGTGGGGTCGTTCAGTGCAAGGCATGGGGATCATAAATACCAGAAAATGGCAAATTTCTGCTTTTGGGTACAGAAGTAATTTTTTTTAAGATAGGGAGAGATAATAGTGATTTTCAAACACAAATAGCTTCTCTTTCTGTGCAGGAAGTACTGTTGCTTTGGTCAGAGCACTCAAGTTTTCTCACTTACAGTAAATACACTTGGTTTTGTGTGTGCCAAGAGCTGTGTCCACCTAATACAGTCTGAAGTCTGTCTTTTTGAAGTACAAACAAAGAAAAGTAGGGGAGACGAAAAATTACACTTTTTTTTTCTTCCGGTTTACAATGAGATATGTGTGGGGTGAGGAGAGAGGTGAGTATTGAAAGCAGCTCTGTGCGTATGTGAATCTTTAGAAAGCGATCCTAAGAAGAGGAAGAGAATACTCCAAATAATGTGTAGCAACAATAATGAGAAGCAATGGTCTCTATGGTTATAGAGACCAGGTGAGTTGTGTTGAGGTCCGTTTGGAAAGAGGTAGGATCACTTTTGGTGTAGAGTTCTCTCAGTGCTGATCTGACTGGTGGATTTAGTTTAAGATTTCTTTCTTTGCGTGTGCTCACATCTGGAGCCTGTAGAAATGGTGTGTTCATTTTGCACAGAGCAAGCACACTGTTGAACCTCTCCTGCATCGTTGGTAACCTCTTCCAAAGCAGGCTTAAACGTCAAATATGAAGGAAGTGGGCTTGAGAGCAGCTGCAGTAAAGACATGAGAAGACAGTATGTTGAAAATAAGGGGCTTGAGCTCTTGTATTGTGGACTGTCACCATCCTCCTGCACTGCTGATGAGACTAAGGCAGCAGACTAAAAGATAAACAAAACGTTATTATATCCCATGTGAAGACTTCCTATTGCCTAGGTCACACAGCCTTCTGTATTGTGTGTATGCCAATAAGCTATGCCTAGGTAATTGCCTAGGATGGTCCATGCTGCCTTGTGTATTTTCACCTGTTGCTTATTGTTTTTGCTTTTGCTCAGTGTTTTAACTTTGAAACCTTTCTTCCACGGAAAGGTAATTTTAGGGAAAACGTTCTCTAAGTAAATTTGTGTTCATTTCAGTAAGACTGTTGAGGTCTGACAACCTTATGTCTGTGTTGTGTGGTTTTTCTCATCTTTTCCTTTTTTGTATCTCCATGGTTCAACTACTTTTGTACATCTGCAGCAGTGAAAATGAGAAGTACTGGTTTGACCGTTGGGCCTGAAACTGACTGCTCTGCATGAGTAGCAGATGTACATGTCAGGGGTATCACTTCAGAGTTGTTTACCAGGGCTCTGTATGCACCAGCCAGGTACAGATATGTAGATGTGCTTGTCACTTTCAGACTACTTTTAATAAGGGAGACAAGGCAGCAACTCTACTGTGGGAGAACTGGAGGGGACAGTTGCATCTTGTGTTTATTCCAAAGTCAGCTTGAACTTGGATTTAGTTAAAGTCAATACAAAACTTTGTTATGATCAGGGTCTTAGAACTATGAATTTTTGTTCAGCAAGGAACCAAATCTCCTGGACTTGTTCAGCTGTGGGTCCTTCCTAGAGGTGCTGGTCTCTGGATTATGCTGAGATCCTCAGCTGATGCATCTGGAGATGCAGGGTCAGCTGGGAGCTCTTATGGTACGATCTCAGGAAAACAATCGGTTGTGATGTGATGTACTAATGGAGACTTCTGATAGGATGGTTTCTAACAGTTCTATGTCATTACTTTTCTTCCTCAGTCCTGTTTGTTGTAGGACATAAAGGCATAAGTTAGATACTAGGGGTTTGCTGTGATTGGGAAGGTTCCTCCCATTCTTCTTTACTGTACAGTTTCTGTCTTGAAGCAGTGCAACATCAGTGCATGTATTTCCAAGGTCCTGTGGAAGAATGGTAGTGACTGGGTGCTGTCAGCTTCCTGGTTAGCATTTTCAAATATTTACTGTTTTACCTGTATTGAGTGTCCTTTTTACATCTTTGAGGCATTGAAGAGTTTAGTGATGTAGGTTGAATAAAATATATGATTAGCCTGGTAGTCACACTGTACTTCATATCTCTTCACCAAGAGATGATGTCTTCTCTTAGGATAGTGGGAATTGTCTTTGTCTTACTAAATTTTAAAATTGACGCTCTTTTGTTCGCCTCTTTAGATCATCCTGCAAATTTTGGGTTCTTTTCACTTCACCTCTTGCTTCCTGTAACCATTACTGCAGCCATACTCAATTTACAGGACTGATGGTGAAAAGTAACTTTTTTATGGAAGAGGTGTTTGTTTCACTGCAGTACAGCTGACCTGAAGTTCAGTTTTCCAAATCCTGTCATCTTTCAAGCTGATAAACAGCATTGTAATTTTCTGATTTGTGTCTGCTGAGGTTAATCTGTATATTTTACTGCTTTAGGATATGCGTGAGCTATATTAGAGGCATCTTTAAGTAACAAAACAGAAACACCCTGATATACAGCTTTACTTCTACATGGAACAATAGGAACTGAATAGGGCTTCTACATTAAGATAAATAAGATTAATTTTGACACCAAAATTATTATTTTCCAAATAATAGAAATAATGGTTGTGTGTGAGTAGTATGAGTATTACTTGGTGGGACTATACTTTTTGTCACATACTCTATGAAAATGTAACCTTTTTTATAGATACTGCTTTTGCATCAGACAAAATGCTTCTCTGTCTGATTGGATTCCCCAGAGGATATGTGCTACTCCAGGGAGGGCAGCTGCACAGCCAGAAAATACAGAATTAGCATGGGCTATCCTGTAAGTGTCGTGCAGAACCTGCTTAGTAACAAGAGAAACTTGTTAGCTTAATATTAAGCAGTGCACTATTTAGGAGAAAAAAAAAAAAAAAAGATACGATGGCAACTAAAACTGCCTCCATACAAGATTAGCTTCTCTTTTGTAGTTAAATTATTTGGGACACTGTGGATATCATTAGGTCATCTGCTCTGCCTGTGTTAATGCAGCTGCTTTAGTTTTCTTTGATCACTTTTTTTTTTTTGCTGGTGATAGAACTTCTAAAGTCTGTCGTCTTCATAGTCAAAAGTTGGTTAATAATATTTAAGCAGGTTTTGGTGACATCTTTCAGAAAATGAACACTTTCCTTAATAAAACATGGGCAGATGTCTTTCGTAGCTGTTTATGGCTGAATGAATGGATTTGGATATTCCTGAATATTGTTAATTTGAATGTATCTGGGCAATCTGGGAAGATGTTGCTCTTCAGCATATGCCTTTTTGAACAGTAAATGAACATCTTTGTAGCCTGTGGTGGCAGTCTGCTCTGTATTTGTAAGACAGCTGGCTGTGGTCACTGAAAGCTCCTGCCCAGGTTGATGGCTTTAGGTTGTACAGTAAATGCTACCAGGTCAGAGGTCTGTATTACTGAAGAGTTTTGCCTGTATTATGTAGTGTATTTAGAGATCTTACTACTTTACTGCTTCTCCTCTTTCAGGTTCTTCTGTTACTTTAGGATTACAAGTCTGGATCTTAAGTATTTGTTACCTGTATAAGTATTTCTAAATGCAGGTAGTAGCAGGTAAGATGTGTTTCCAGAAGGAAAAGTGGTTTACTATAGCTTTGGTCTCTGGGGAGCTGCTGGCCTATTAGTTGTGCAGGTATTTCTGAAAAGTCTCTTTTTTGAGAGGCTGGAATAAATTGAGTTTACAAACGGATGCTCTATTTTTCACTCTTGTAGAAGTGGGTCAACTTTAATCGTAGTTTGAGAAGACATTTGACTAGCCTAACCAGGAAGTTATGGTAGGGATTTTTAGCAAGTTCTTAACTAAGTTTCATGACAGCTTTTGACTTTCCATCATTGACTTAGACGATTTTGTTGCTTTTGATTTGTGTTATAATTCTAAAACTGTTTTCTAATTAAAAGATTTTCTAAGTATTTTACTTGTGTCTGTAGTCTTAGTAGACATAAACCAACATTGAACTTGACTTCATTTATTTATTTATCTATGATGCAGTAGAGGCTGATAACTGCTTTGACTTGAAAGTTGGTGAACTTGTATGCCTTGGTGCTTTATTAATCATTTGTGTCTTAAAGGACAATCCATTTGTCAAGTGTTTCAGATTGACCTATTGTTTTTATTCTAAATTTAGTTAATTCGTTTGAAAGTGTTTCGTTCTGGCTTTTGCTTCTGAATTTATTCAGCCTCCTTTGCACTCTTGCAGATGTGTGTTAAACGGCTGCTGTCTATATTTGTCAGGGAAGGTTCCTGTTAAACAGTTTTTCTT
Source organism: Zosterops lateralis (assembly GCF_965231275.1). NCBI lineage: Eukaryota > Metazoa > Chordata > Aves > Passeriformes > Zosteropidae > Zosterops > Zosterops lateralis. Next base: position 26,473,440 of record NC_139763.1, read on the forward strand.
CCTAGTCAAGTAAGTTGAAAGCATTATGTTTTGGCTTTAAGTTCAGAGGTATAATTTGACAAATTCTGAAGCTATTTTAAGCTGTATGTAAGCACATTTATATGACTGACTTTGTCTGCTAGCTGTGTTGTGTACAAAAGATGCTCTTTGTAGGATCTGTATATGTATTCATGGGTCAACCATTAGTAACTTGCAGCGTTTTTTTTTTTTTTTAAGGATTTGTGTCTATTCCTGGTATGTAATCCATTTTTATCTCTTATGCAAGTCTGTGTGTCACAATGTTTTTTTTGAAACTTGAGATGCTTCCCATCTCTTAGCTCTGCTTTGCTGCAGGTACCAGTTCTTTCTGCTGTGGAAGGTTCAACAGAGGGCATCAAACTGCATGAATGACTTTTGAATTCCTGTTTCCCCAAGGACCATTGCTTTGTTGTTTGCCTAATTGCCTTTTTCTCATATTTTTTGGGGGGTAGGTATCTGTGTAGAGTGTTTCCTGCTGACTTTTCAGCAAGAGTTTTTAAAAGGACAAAGTTTCAAAACTTTACCTAGAAATTAATTCTGTTGAATGTGGCTGACGGTTGTTGCTCCTGCAAATTTAGCTCTTCATACTGGTCATGAGTCTTGTGGTCATTCTAGTTTGTAATGTACTCTAAAGATATTTCAGTATTATCTGATGCCCAAAAAGCCCCTAGATACTCTCCCTTCCCCCATCAATTATTTATTGCTGAAGGGCAATAAACATGGAGAATTGCATGGGCTCTTTTTCCCCTCCCCCCACTCCATCAATTAACTAATTTACACAAGGAAAACATAATTTCCTTTTTCTTTTGAGAATAAACAAATGAAAATAGGACATTGCATATGTAAAACAGTTAACTTACAGGAAGTCAGTGTACGTATTACAGGCTGGTTGCTATTGACTACAAAATATTACTCATCTGCACTCATCAGATGTTCTATGATAGTAGAAAACATTGCTTTTGGAGCATCCAAATTGTTAGAACTGTTTCAGTAACTTAAAATAGATAAGAAGTTTTGATCTTTTTAGCATCAAAAATCCTGAGATGAGAACTGTATAGTTGCTTTTGTCTCTTGATAACATGTTTGATTAAAAAAAAACTTCAGTATTGTTCTGCTTTTGTGCATTTTCTCAAGCACCAAGTATCAGTTCTGCAAGCCTTTTAAAAATTATTTCTGGGAATGGAAAGTACCATGCAGCACATTTATAGCTTAACATTTCTGATCACCATTTCTCATTGATTTTTTTTTTTCTTCTGTCATACAGTAGCATTTGAAACAAGAAAAGTGACAAGATAGAATGGGATTTTCTAATGAGTCTGCTTTTTAAACCCCCAACACTTAAAGAACAGTGTTTGTAAAGTAAAGTAAAGCATTCCACAATTACCATGGCAGGCTACTGTTGGTGGTGTTGAGATGGACATAATAAAACTTAGTCCATCTAACTAGGTTTAAGTGTGACTAGAAACCCATTGTGGTTTCTGAGGTGCTCTGAAGGGATTTACTGTGGGATGCCTGCTGCAGGTTGTGTGCAGGTGTGTCAGGGAGCAGAAACAAGAGAAAACTGTGTCACAGAGAAGACTGAGCAGATGTTTTAGAACATTTTATGCAACTGGATTCAACTTTACTGGGTTTTTTGTTGACCTTTTTTTTTTTGTTGTTCTTTTTGTTTGAGCAGAATAGCCTGCCTCTCCTCCTAGAAGTCTTTCAGACAGATGATATTTTTTCCAGAATAATTCTGCTTATTCTAGTGGCTTACTATTACACAAGATAATGTATTATGTTTATTTGTATAATTGTTGAGAAACATTTCAGCTGAAGTTCATCTTGAGCTGTGGAGCAAAGTGACACTGGAATGCTGTTATCTTCTCTGCTGTAATTACCATGGCAACAGCTGCAGGTAGACAAGGCAAACCAGGGATTCTTATTCTATATCATATGTACACAACCTGTTTTTCTTCCCTCTCAGTTATGACTCTGAGAAACCTGTGGCACAGACTCTTGAGTAGTCATTAAAAGTGTTTTGTTGTTTTGTTTTTTTTTTTTTCAATTTAACTTTGATTTTAATTTTGAAAGTATTGAGGTTTTGTGATACTATATTAAAAAATGCACTCTTTTTATGCAGAAACTGGCAGCCTAGCTTGGATTATTCTAGGGGACTGAGGAGGTGAGCCAGTGGCTCTGGAGTTTGGAAGATCACAGAAGACCACAGGCTGATAAATCACCTAGATATCTCTGCAGATCTGGGTGTTAATTTCTGTTCTTGGGACAGGGATGAGTTTTGTCCACCTTTTCCATAGCAAGGAGTTATAAGGATACTTTAATACTTCCAGGGAATAAAATTACTGTGTCACAGTAAGAACACTGGGTGTGAACATAGAAACTTGTAATTGACTGTATTTTGGTGGTGGTTTTTTTTTTTTTTTTTTTTTTTTTTTTTTTTTTTTTTTTTTTTTTTTTCTTGTTACCTAAGTGTTCTGTATTGCTTCTGATACCACCTATTTCCCTCTTTATTCATCCATCTGTGTTCATGTGTAGATGGGTGCACCTGTGCTTCCATAAATTGTGTGCTATTCATTTAGAAATGTCAAAAATAGTGCCAAGATTTAGCAGGGATACAGATGTGTGTTTTAAAAAAGAGTCTTCATATGAGCTCTTTCCTGTGGTTACTGAGGCATACTGGGAAAGTGTGTTTTGGTATGCTTCTTATCTTACTACTAGCATGGAAGCTTAAGAACTTGGAGATTTCATAGAGACATTTTTCCATTTATTTTGTTCTTCCCTGTAGTCTAGTTTCCCTTTTTGAAATAAGAGAATCTGTTTCCTTCATTAATCATTAAGCTCATCAAGATACGGGCCAGGGTGAGGGGGGAATAATGTTTCTTTTTCCTGGTGACACTCACTAATCTCTTTGCTTCAGTCAAAAGAGGATTTCATCTAACCTATTTTGAATAGAGGATTAAGGACAATTAGGCTCTTCCTCTGCTTCACCATTAAGATGGGATGTTGTGAAATGCTCTGAAAAGAACATCTGCTGATGTGCCATTGAAGTTTTGCAAAATTGATGTTAAGAATCAAAATAGTTGTATGCAGAAAAACCCTTGTGTATGAAGTATTTTTCTGGAGATAATTGTATGGATGGACTGGGGAAAGGGAAGGAATACCAAACTGTTTGCTTAGTATTTTTGTCTCTAATGCTTTGAACTTACACTGTGTAGTAGACATGCAGATGAACTGAAATAGATGTTTTATTATCTGAATTGCATTAGTAACTCGCAGTTCATGCTTTGCATTTTACATAGTTCTTCACTTCTTTTCAACGTCCTATTAATGAGTTATTTGCACAAATTTTTGTAATGAAACGCAAACACTATCCATTAGCTGTGCTCGTATAACTATTTTATGCTATTGTAAATAGCATCTCTTGTGATGAGTCTGAATCAGCAGTGGCATTTGATGGCTAACATACTTCTGCATTTGTCAAGTGGTCGTTAGAAAAAGAAAACTGGAAAATGCTACTGTTATTGTAACATATGCAATGTGCATAAGACAGTATAAGGATTAATGTGAAGGAAAAATGGCTGTATATTTTTGACAAGTTTGGCTTACAATTTTATGCTGTAAATGATAGAACTGGTTGCTTTCCATGAAGCATGAATGGTATCCTGTGAAGCTACAAAGAAAGTGGTTGAGTGATACTTGCCTCTGAGAAATTGCACTTGCAGTCTTAATTTCGTTACTAGCAGCTGCAGGCAGGTTACTGAAACTCGTAGTTTCTTTAGGTTTATTTCCTGCAGAACACTAGAGAGTTGAATCTAATCCTATTTTTGGGATGGTAATATATCTGAAGAAGGGTTGTTGAGAAAAAGCTGGTCTGTTTACTTGGTCTTATTCTGACTGTGAGTCGAATAAACTGTAATTTCCCAGGCTGGCATTGTCCAAGGTCCATGAATGAGTGGAGAGTTTGGCTCTGGGATCCCAAAGCTCACTTTAGGGAGAATTGGGTTCTGTTAAAATATATCTGGTGTCTTTGGCTTGTGGCGGTAGTCATAGAGGGCATGCCTGTCACTGGATGAATTTTGGGAATGTGTAGGAAACATTGTTGGGGAATTTGACATCTACTTATTCAGTGATTACTTTTTCAGAGGGGGAAGACGTTATTTAAAATTTACCGGCATGAAAGTTCTTAAGAACCAGACTGCCATTTAATCTTTTATTATGTGAAATATAATAGGTATGAAAGAGGTTAGAGTAAATGTAGGCTTAAAATAGTTTATTGACTGAGTCATGGCTAAAAAAGTAAACTTTTGTGCTGATATTTGCAGAAGTATAATGTAAGTAAGTTCAGGCTAGACATTTTACTTTGGTTGAAAAGACTCCTCACGCTCTAAGCAGATTTTGATAGATTCATGTTAGTCCTTTAGTTTAATACTCAGCACTTTTTCTGTAAACATGGAATACACTGACATGCTGTTGTCATTTATTGGTGTGTTTTGTGTGTGTTACACAACAGCTATAAATTTCTTTCTATTAAATTGTGTAGTTCCTTTTTCTTTGATTTTTTTTTTTCCAGGGGAATTACACTAACAGTAACCATGATGTTTAGAGTTATCTTAATCTTTCATATTCTAGCCTCCTCACCATCAGTATGAACTTTGGAAAGCTTAACTCTGACAAGTCACACTCTTTGCTCACTTAGGCTAAGAAAAAAAATCAAAGATTTCTCAGGTAATCTTAAGTATTAAAAATATTATCAAGTTAATTTAATGTTTAAAATCCAGTATATAGATTTAAAAAATATTTTACACTGTTTCTTTTTAAAGACTATTTAGTATTTTTATCCTTTTAAACCAGAAATTTTTACCAGATTTTCAGTTCTTGACTGCCTTAAACAAGCAGTTTTCAGGGTTCTAAACAAATCCCCTTGATTTTTGACTTTAAGGTGCTTGTATGTTGTTGGTACAACAGATGCATAGTTGAATATATGGTTGGTTGTTAATATCATAGTGAGGGCGGATGGGGGCAGGTGGGCTAAAGTGAGGCTAAGAAATTTGTTTAATGTCAATTATTAAGCACAACTACACATTTCTTTCACCTTCAAAGATTAAAAAAAAAAAAAGGCACAAAAGTAACCCACAGGGTTATTGTAACTTCACCTGCATATTAATCTCCTGGACAGTTTAACTGACTGCTTGCTATTTACAGCTGTCAAGTGACCAGATGGCCTAATTTGGTAGGAGGTGCCTGTGTATTGGCACTGAGAGGGAAGAGATGAAGAGAGAAATGGGGAAAAGCTCTCTCCTTAGCCCAGAACGGCATGATTGCTTTAAGCTGATTCATGAATATGAATATGTTGACTTCTTGATGCTGTAAGCTTTTCTCTGACATAAGGAGGTTATGTTTCCATACTTGTTGGCTGTAATGACACAGAAGCAATAGGAAAGCTTCACATGCTTTTGTGAAACAATGCACAGTGAATGCAGGCAGGTATAAAGACATGTTTATACAGGGCAGTCGGGATTGTGGTTTCCTGCCTCTTTGAGCCCAGGAGGTCTCAAATTTAAAAGGCTTATCTTTTTTTCTTAAAGGAAGGTTCCTAACTCTTTGACTTCCTAAGAAGTTTTTACCCTTGAGCATCTTTATTCTGTTACTGATATTTGCTGTAACTTGTTTCAAGATCTTTTATGGCAGCATATATATAAAATAAAGTTTTTAAACAAATGACTTGAGGCTAGATTTCTGCTGGGCATGTAGAATTAAAATTTTCTTTGCTATTTTCTTGCAAACTCTAAGGTATTTTAAGATGAAAATAATAATGCTTTTATGCAGGCATTTGTTTTCTTAAATGTTAAAAGTGGTGACAAAAGTGAAACAAAGTTTGCTTGAGTTGTGGCAATAGTTGAGTCATTGAGGGAACTGCAGATACTTGCAGACCTTTAAGGCTAGTAAGGCAGTGGTGTTGGCTTTTCTTGCTTTCTCCCTCTGCCCGCAGTCAGACCACTTAACTCTGTTTATAATGACTATTTCTTGCTGCAGAATAGCAGCTACTTGGTTATGTGGCTTGTAGCTGATCTTTGACAGGATATGATAAAGGGAAAAAGTGCTACTGCACTGTCAAATTCACAGTTATGTCTTGGAAATGTGGAATGGAAAAGGAGGAATGTGCTCTTTCCAGCCCTGTGGACTCCAGCACAGGGAGCTTCCCACCTGGCACTGGGCAGTTAGGTCAGCACAGGAGTGAAAAAGCATGTTTGTGGGGCTGCTGGCTGCAGGCAGCTACATCTTGTCACTTCTTCCTTAAACTGATTAAAGGTGTGATCTGGACTTCCCTTCAGTTTCCTGCAGTATGTGGAAAAGACCAAAGCACAAGCATTAAGTGAGCTGAGATAGTGGTGAATAGCTCCCGGAGTCTCGAAGAGCTGCCAGAAGGGGGTCTGGCTGCACAGACAGGTTTTTGCTTTCTTTTCCTCTTGGGATGTGCTGTTGGCTCGTTCACAGAGACACCTGTTTCAGTTTGCTGAGTGACAAACCACTGGGCAGTGACTCTGTGTGGGTGCATTCCTGGAGGGGCAGCTCTGTTCCTCTGGGTTTGAAGCTGAAATGGGTGAAGCAGTAGCAAGTTTTGCTGTGAGGGAAGGAGTGCTGCCAAGTGCCAGAGTTCTAGGTAGTGCTTCTAGCTGGAATGAAGTGACATCCCAGAGTGCTAACTGATGAGTCAGGGGCTGATTTGGCAAGATGCTGACATCCATGGAACGCTGCCTTGTTTTGTGAGTAGCAGCTGGCATCAGAAAAGAACTAATTGGGAGAGGGGTGGGAGTTAACAGTTTGTATAAATGTCAAGAAGCTTGGGGATTTATAGAATGAGAAGTATGTGGGGGACTACATACTAGAGAGAATGTTACTTAAAAATAAACCAACCGGAAAATAACTCCACCTTTTCCTCCCCAGACTATCTCTCTGATATGCATGCGCTTGCAGCACTCGCGTCATATGACTTGACCTTCCTTAAGTTCTAAGTGCAGTCAAAACATAATGATGTGTGGGGGAAATGGAACAGCACTTAATGCCTAATGTTTCCTCCTGTGTTTATGAGGACATGCTTTATAGAAATAAGGATGCCAGTGCAGGAATACTTCAAGATTGTGAAAGTCTATAGCACAGGCAGCTGTGGGAACTGGTATCTTTGGTTTAATGCGAAGACTAGTGTCAAATGCTTAAAAATCAATGTTTTCTTTGCATGAAGACAAGGTTTACACAATCTATTTCAGTAATGATATTTGGAAGTAATTAATTCTGAAAATAATTAATTAAATCATCATTTCTAAAACAAGCAACAAAAGGTATTTGTTAATATCAGGCTAGTCTGAAAAAGCTTCATTTTTTTACCTCTCTTTCAATAAAAAGTGACAAGATGATCTGGAGAAATCCCTTCTAACCTGCATTGCTGTAATTCTAAAATAAGAACTAGTGACTTCTGCTTAATTTAAAGGAGAAAATACTCTTACCTTTTTTGCAGCCATCTTGCTTTTAATCTCTGAGCCTGTGGTAGTAATAAGGCATCCTGAAGTTAGAAACAGGCTCTGTGGGTAAAACTGTAACACCCTTAAGTGATAACCCTGAGGCTCCACAGCAGTAATTAGACTGCGTGCTGCGTTTGTTCATTTGTGCTTTAGGATCACTACAACAGAGGTTCACAACAACTTCCCTGTGTTTGTCTGCTCGGTGAGAACTACTGTAGGTGCAACTGAGACTTTCATAGCTGTGCACCTGACCAGGACAAATTATTTCTCCTAGTTCCTATTCTTCTAGTTAAAGAAAAATTATTTCAGTCAGCCTATATATTATCATCATTCCCTACTCTCTTTAACTCATATGCCTATTACAAAACCTTTTGCCTTCAAAAATGGATTTTTCTCAAAGTAGTGAGTAATTTGTTAAGCTGTTTGATTCATGTACTTCAATTCAGATGTTCATCATATCTAGGGAAGTCCTAGCTTGAAAAAGGATGGTAGTGAGTAGCTAGGTGGAGAGGGAGCTGTGGATAGGAAACTCTTTGAGTTTAGTTATATGCCTATAACTTAATTTGGAACCTCCTGTTGTGTAAGTGTGACCTGAGAGGCTGGAAAAGAAAAGCTACTAGACTTTAATTAGAAACAAATAGTGTGAAAATGTTTGTGCCCTTGAGACTTAAGCTGGCATGTCTCAGTTTTCAGGACAAGATCGTTGTCACCATGGAGCACTGATGGGTGCATGTGCTCTGAGGAGTTACTCTGGAACTCCATCTAGGTGTTGAAACTACATGTGTTTAGTTTGGAGAGTGTGGGAATGGTAAAAAGATAGAAAATAGCATCAACTCTAGACGGTGTTATAGAGTTACTTATGCAATGCCATTAATATAGGAAAAAATACTGGATCATGGCAATGGGCATGTAAATAAGCTGTTCTTGGAAGACTTCTTACTGGGTTAAGAGATAAGTTTTGGAAAGGATCTCAGACCTTAAGTTGAGGAAAAGGTGGTTAAGAGTATTTGACTGTTCAAAAGGAAAGGAAAGTATGAAAGTAAAACCTCCTTGATCTCAGTGTAGTTGACGTGTTCTCTTAAAATAATTTGGGTTAATGCAGTGGGTTTCTATGTCTGTCTTAAAATATCAAAGAGAGAAGAATGGTGAAAGAATATTCCATAGAAGAGTGGTAGTCCTTGGCTGAGAGAGAAACTTGAGTACTTGATATCATGTGCTTGAAGTCACGTGTTGTAATGTGTCCTGTGGTTTCTGAGCTGGTGGCTGAGGGAGAACAGGCTATAAATACTTCTCTGTTCTCCACTTATGTGGTTAGTTGAAGCTTGATCAAACTTCTCTTTAGAACTTGACCACTAAGTTGGCAAATTAAGGCAGCTTTCCTGCTTCTGATTTGAGTTTACTCTTTAAAAAAAAAAGGCAAAGTGAATCTACCTGCCTGTGCTAAGTGTTTTAAATTGGGATGCCCTCTCAAGAGACATGTTCTAAGAGGATCTGAAAGTTTGATAGACTATTCCAGGAGGAAGATTGTTCTTCCTCTCTTTGGAGTAGACTTTTGAAGATTTCCTTTGGAAAGGCTGAGTCCAGTACAATCCATTTACATAAAACAGTCTTTGCTAAATATGTTTATTTTTATTAACAACGTGTTAAAACATCTGGTTTTATTTTGCACTGTTCATGGATGTTTCCATTAGCCTTTAAAATATTGGAGACATTCCTGAAAAGGCTTAATTCTGAGCCTAAGGTCAGAATAGGTACCAGAAAGTATACAACTCTTGCTCTGGAAGGCATCTAACAGCCTCGCTTGGCTTGCTAAAGCTCTGTTTGTCCAGCTTTTGCTTCTTCTGCAGATGGCTCTGGATGCTCTGTTTTTCCATGCACTATGTCAGAATAATGAATTAATCTTTAAGTCCGGATGCATCCTATTCCAGTGCCTCAATTTCCCTTTAGATGCCTCAGGTAATCTTACTGTGATTCTTGTTTCTTCCATAAAGGCTTTCTTAAAGGTCTTTTTCTGGTCAGATTTCCTGGTTCATCGCTCCACAGTTGTTATCCTCCTTGAGCCCAGATTGTGCCAGGAGGGTGTCTCTGCAGTTCTTTGCCCTCCTTGTCTATCTCCTTGTATTCATCCCTGTTGGGAAGTTACAGGAAACAACACAGTGAGCTCCAAATGAGTTCTCATGGCCTAACAGAAACATCACCTCCCTCCTTCCCACAGTCTGCTCTGGGACATCTGATCCCCAGCTGACCAGATCAGCTGTTGCTGTGTGGGGCCTTAAACAGGAAGGATAAATTGACCCTTGCTTTCTTTGAAGATCCCACTGCTTTGGATGTTTGGAAAACTACAGCCAACAAAGCCTGGTTTTGTTATCTCCCTCAAATTGAGCTGAAGTGTATGACTGAAAGGATTATGCCACACTAGGTTACTAAATATATTTTTGCATGACACTCTTACACTAAAAAGAAAAACACAGTGATAGCTATCTGCAGTAATGATAGGAGTACCTTCTCTTAGTGGACATCAGTGCCAGAACTTTATTTTAGTACCTTTGAAGTCATTAGTATAGAAAACAGTGCTGCAGCTGTCTTGGCAGGCTGTACTAGGAAGAAGTGCAGTTCCTAATTTAGTGTGTATCTGATTGATGCATTTGAAAGTGGCAATTCAGCCTGGCAGCAAAAGAGGATTGAAAGCTGGTGCTGAGCACAGTAGGGTTTAGCTTATGGTAGCTCAGGGCTATTGCATTCTGTACAGAGGGGAAATGTTAGTGTGTTCACCCTGTGCCCTTAGAGAAATGGATTGCAGGATGGTCAGTGTTGCAGCCTGGCTGCTGGTTGGTAGAAGGAGTTAGAAAATAAAGGTATATTTTGAAATAGGTGTCTTGCTGTCTTTGAGGCTTTGGAACTTTGACTGACCTACTGTCTGTGAAGCAATTTTTTTTACCTGGGAGAACCACCTCAAAATGTTCCTACCAGCATGTCCAGGTCTGGTTTAGATTTTGCATTATCTAAATAATGATCCAATGCTTAGGCTGGGAGGCTTTTGTGAGGGCACTGGTTGCTATTGGATCACTTCAAGTAAAACTTAAAATCTGGAAGCTTTTTCTTACAGGCACATTGTTTGCAGGAACAGTGATACATAAAGCTGTCTTGTAGCAGTTTTATAGAGACAGCAAGAGCCTGAGGGAAGCATGTTCCTTTAGTTTTTTACTAGAGATTCATAGGGAAAAATGGTTGCGTTACAGTGTGTGCTGAGGCCTGCCAAACCCTGAGAACTGTGGTTATTGCTGCAGTGCAGGATGTATCTCTTGACTGCAATAAATCTGGAAGTTGCAGTGGGATTGCTGTGTCTAATCACTCTTCTGTGTGCCCGTTGCCTTGACACGTGGCTTTGTGGCTACAACCAGGACAATTGTGGAAAAAGCTTGGTGAAAAAAACAGATTTAGTATAAGCTGAAACTTTCCTTGGGTGACAGGGGATGGGTTATTGAAGAAAGTGTTATATTAAGGCATCTTGCATTCTTCATCATATAACACACCTAGTTAGGTTTGCTGTGCTGAAGATAGAAATGTTGCTGACAGAGGAGGATAGATACACTTCTATTACATGCATGGAGTTGGTAAATGCTTGTGACCTTTCTAGGTTTGTAACATAACACCAATGGAAAGCTTGGAAAAGCATTGGCTTTTTGCTTCACTAAAAATGTTTTCTTAATTTTTTTTTTCAGGTAGTGACAAATGTCCATTTTATGGAAAACTTTTTGATGCACATTGACCTTAAAGTAAAGGGTTAAGTGACCTCACGAGGCTGCTTTTTGTCCTGGAAAGAATCAGCAGTGAGAGTTAGGCTGTCAGCTTTGTTTGCATTTCCCAGCTATTGTGCACTTGCCAGCATCTTCTAAATGTTTTAAATGTAGCTTTTGTATTTTTCTAATGCATAATATTTGTATGCGGTGGTTTTTGTGAGGATGCCAGAACAGCCATATAGTAAATATTTAATAAGAATAGTAAAGATTTCTAGTTCTCAGTGGGCGAAGTTCTGATCTAAAGGAAGTGAATTTGCCATTTTAAATTATTTATGAAATACTGCACATAAGGAGATATGGTTTGTTTGCTTTATTATACGTAGATGGCAGGAGTAAAGGTCTCGGTTTAGTTAAGACATAAATGGTGTGGGTGGGTTTTAAGCATGATAAAACCCTAAGTAATCCTACTTTTATGGCTGTGAGGGATATAGCCTCATCCAAGATGGTTGTTGTAGTACAGGTTGGATGATGGAAATTCTCCTGTCTCTCTGTACTTCAGCTGACTCAATTTTTGGAGACCTTACTTTGTAACCCTTTGTTTGAGGAATATGAACTGTTTGCTTGAAAGTCTTAATAATGGAACTGTCACTTGTGCTAAAAAACTATTTTTTAAGATGGCACACATGTCCATCAACTCTCATGGGAACATGAATTTCCCTTGTGCTTTACTAGTAGTAAAAGAGAAATTATTATTGGTATATCTATAACTTCAGTGTAAGTGGAAAGAAAGTGAAGCAGATGTGGTTGATGCTTTGAGCATCTAATGAAATGTACAAGAATTATCCTTTCCTCTTTGTTCAAATGCAAAAGTGAACAGAAGTAGTGAGGTGTTGAAGGTAAAGGAGACTAAAGTTGTTACAGAAGAAAAAAATAAACCAGTGTGGATATCTGTCTGTCCCAAGACATAAAGCTGCAAGTGCAAGTCCTTGGGTGTTTAGTCAGTTGAGACACCCTGTATCTGTCCCTTCTGCTCTCCCTCACTATGACTGTTTGATTTCTAATGTGTGGATTGAAGAGTGTTAAAACACAGGAGAAATGTGAAAATTTCTGAAGATTCTGAAGCAGGGGCGTACTGTGTTTTCACAGTAAGGGCCCAGTATTCAAGGAGTTAGCTCTCTGGAAAGAGTGGGGTTGTGTCCAGCATTACCATTTCCACAGGTGTTTGGTTTATTGTGAGTGTTTGGTTGTTGGGTTGTTTGTTTGTTTGTTTTCCCTGGGGACCACAGCTCTTTTCAGGGATAATAAATATTTATTTCAAAACTGAGTCTGTGCTAATGATGGGACACATGTACTGAGATGGCCTTTGCCCAGCTCACTGTAGACCTTTAAATGTAATGCTGGTCTGGTGAGAGGCTCCTGTAGTATTTAGAGCATTAAAAAAAAGAATGAGCAAGATTGCCTGTCAGACAATTAAGGGCTGTACGTGAGAGGAATATAATACATTTTTAAAGTGAAAAGCTCAAATATGCTTTTTAACATGCCTCAACTTTGCAATTTACTTTTGATGTTGGGAATTTTTTTTACTGCCTAGTATTAATTTTGTTTTTTGCCTATTATGCTCCAAACAAGAAACTAACTTGTCTTTTATAAGATTGGGTGTATCTGGAGTAAAAACACATTGTTATATTTAAAAATACATGGGTATATTCTGCTACTTTTAATAGAAATTATCCAAACTCACTTCTTTGCAAATGAGGAAAGAGATTCAAAGTAGAACCCATGGAAGTTAAGCTCCATAAAAAAAAATCAAATTCCTGCTTTTATATTGCATCTCAGTGGGTTTGCAGTTCTCTCTTCCTCTGTTTTCTGTTAAAACAAACCTTTTCTGAAGCCCTTAGTGTGTCTGTATATCTGGCTGGCTGTTTTCCACTTGTGTAGAAGGTGAGCTTTCAAAATAGTAGTTTAAGGCACAAACATTATATGTGTTGAAATAATGCCACCTCTTAAAGGGCTGATAATTACTCTGTTTTATGAACCTGTTATTTTTTTTTTTATTTTGGGCATAGTAGAGTAAATCCTTGCTATTGAGGGTTTTTGTTTTTTTTTTTTTTTAATTTTAGAGTATAAGGTGGTCTTTATAAATAGTCATGAATATTATCAAATATGTTACTGCAACATTACAAAAGCTTTAGCAATGGGGGGTTTTGAAATCACTAGGTTTGGCTTAAATCTTCTGTGGTTTGCTTTAAAATGACTTGCTGTCTTTGAGGAGTTTGAAATAGAGCCTGCGAGTTAACTTTCTGCAGTTGTTGTGCATACTGTATCTAATGAAAGACATGGTGTGCACGTTAGTATTAGTGGACCTGGAGAGAGTTACTGGACTTTTTGTGTTCTGAAACATTCTATGAATTAGACTTAACAATTTATTTTGTGTTGTTTCCTTTTGGGGCAATAAAGATGTAATTGTATACAGTGAGTTCATGGATGTGTTTACAAACATACACATATAAAACTTCTTGTGGAAACAAATTGCATGTTGTAGATACCAAGGATGTAGGTGTTCAGAGGAGAAAATGAAATGTGAGAGTTGTCACTGTTTAAAGTCTCCGTATCCTTCTTCTAAGTAGCCCTTTCCATTTCCCTTATTTGAATGCACCAGTTTTGCTTCTGAAATAATTTCTGTTTCCCAAACGATAAAACATGTTTGTTGTTGTTTTGCATACATTTTTTAAAAGTTGCTTCCCATGTCTAATGCAGAAAAATCAAATGACTTTAACAAAAGAAACAGCCAATTTCTGACTCATGTCTGGTTGAATCCACATTTGGGTTTTTCTGCTTCTGTGTCTGACCTTCTGAGGAACCTGCTTCTTTCCTGGGTTTCATGCTCAACAGTCTTTTATAGGCAAATGTTTGCAGTTCTCTGCTGTCCTTTCTTGTCTGATTTTGAGACCTCTTCCTTGCTTTTACCATACTCCGTTACTTTGGTTGTTTTGCAGGAAGGTTATTTTCTCCAGTTTGGAGGAAAAGCCTGGCTCTTATGTAGGAGCCTTTCTGTTCAGGACTGCCTCAAAGCCTACTTATCACCTGGTAAACTAACAGCAGAAATTATCTGACTTAATGGCTTGTGATTCTTCGAAGTGCCAAAATCGGTTTGCTTGTAGAGAATGAAGTGTTGAAGCACTCATGGTATTGAGCCAAACATAAATCCCACTAGTTTTACTCTACTTATATGCAGAATAACTTCAGAATATGCTCTTCTTTCAGTAGAACCTTTAGGGTGTGGTTTTGGTTTTTTTGGGGTTTTTTTTTTTTTTTTTTTTTTTTTTTTTTTTTTTTTTTTTTTTTTGGGTGCTTGTTGGGTTTTTATTGTTTATTTGAGATTTTTGTTAGTATGGTTTTTTATGGGTTTTCTTTATTTGTGTAAGGTGATGGTAAGAAAGGAACACTGAAATAAAGTACTGTTCTTGCTAGGTTTCCCCTCTTTTTATTTCAAGGAGTTAAAATTACTAGCTTAGATAACTTTCTGATTAAAAAAGCATCCTAGAGAAAGGGTAGTAGATTGTTCCAAAATGGTTAATAATCAGCAAGCCATGTTTTCAAGCTATAAACAGTATTGTCCATTTAGCAAATGCTTTTCTTGAACATCATCATAGTCTTGAATATTTTCGCTTGAATAGCTGCAGGTAGATGCAGGCTCGTGTTGTCCTTGAGATGTCTACATGCTTTTTGTGTTCTAATGTGGGTCATGCATTTACCAGTTCTGATAAAATAAAAACAATTGTCATGGAAAATTAGTAGGTGAATGAAGACTTACACTTGGGTATGGAAGGGAAGCAAAACCTTAAAAATGGTGGGAATGAGTTGTTTATCAGAGCATATAATGTCATGGACTTGGACTTCAATTTCATACTTCAACTATTTAAAATGTTGAAAGAATTAAATACCTAGCAGTGTTAATCAGCTTAAGTGTACATTTAAAAATCAGACCTGAGAGAATGCCTAGACCCAGTTCCATAGGTTATTTGTTATACCTTTACTGAGAGGTGCTGTTCCCTGCATGAAGAAAACTTTCTGAAACAGAGGCGTCTACAGAGTATTGAGACATCAGGAAATGTGAGAAACTAGGGTAAGGAAGGATTGTTTTTCTGGTTGTTTCTGCAGAAATACATGAAGGCTCCTGTTGCAGCACAGTTAGTTTGAAGGATGCCTCGCTGATGCAAAGTGTGTTTTGTTCTCTTGATTAGCAATATTGCCATTTACCACAGTGCTAACATTAGACTCCTCTACTACTACAGTGATATATGATAAAAGCCCAATCAGTAGAAGCAACTGCTCAGATAGCAATGACTCCTTCCTACAGTGCCATATTTGTAACATTGATGACCTGGAGTAATGTGACTCTTGGACTGATATTGCTGCAGTAGAGATGGATATAAATGAGGAAGGAAAAAAGCATTGCCTGCATAAAGAAAATATTTTCTAAAATCGATACAAGGTTTCTACTCCTTTGTATTTTCCGAATCTGGTAGCATTGTGAGCTACCATGTCATTTAGTAAGAGGTATGAAGTTGCTCAGGTATGGTTAAGTAAATTATTTGAGCTTAGAATAGAACCTTGGTAATTTTCTTGGCAGTTACTGCCCTTTATTGCACTTAGGAAGAAAACCGCCGTGTTTTATTCTTAGAGAATAAATCCCTCACAAAGTATTGTGATGGTACATATAGATATTACTCTACTTCTGTGTATTTTAAAAGAAAAAAAAATCCTTTTTTACTGTCAAGATTTCAGGATATGGCTCTGATGTAATATCTGCTTCTTGTGTGTGTATATTTGAAGCTTTTATATAGTGATGCATCCTGTATGCTGCTGTTATGCATTGTGGAAAGTAACTTCACTCTCTCCATTACTGACACGGCTTGCCTTTGTGTTCTCCACCAGCGATACTGTCTGTGAAGCACCCTTCCTGTTAACTGCTATTATACACTAGCTCAGTCTGCTTCAAGGGAAAAGTGTTGCTCTCATTTCTCCAGTCATTAGGCCTGTTACTGGGAAAGTGAAGCTTTACAAGTGTCTCCCAGTGCAAGTAAACATTTGTTCACTGAAATTTTTGGGTCTGTATCTGAGTTCTTGAATTTTATATTTTTTGTCTAAGACAAATCTAAGACACCAAAAATGAAGGAAAGACACTCAGTGGGGTCTAGCATGCAGGTTATACTTCTCAAGAACAAGTTTATACTGGTTTAAGTCTTGAGAGTAAGTGGCAAAAGCAAAAATCGAGTTATTACATCAGGTCACCTGGGCATTTTAAAGCTGAAAATGCAATTAGTAGCTTTACTTTCCCAAGAGACCTTGAAGAATAGAGTGACTAAAAGAATAAAATTGTTAGACATTTGGGTAGCAAGTGTAATTTTGTTACAAAACAAGATTATTAATCTTTGTTTTGGTATTCTGACTGTGTCAAAGTTCGTAGTTAATTATAAGTAGGCAGCTATTTAGCTGTTCATGCTGGGTTGTAGGAGGATCAGCCATTATTGGTTGGTATCAGATGAATTAAAGCTTTGTAGAAACAGACATGTGGTGCCCCACCCCAGTCCAATATGTAAATCATTTAATGCATTCAAGAATTCTTGTAATTTTGACCTTAGGAGATTAGCTAGGTCAGTACTGGGCATGCTTGAAGACTTAGCAAAGAAGTAAATGCTAGTGAATTGCTGTCTATTTCCAGATCTTGTTGAGCTGGAGGAGTTTTTTTCATATGCAATGCGCAATGTCCTGTCTAGGACAGAGAGTCCTAGACAGGATAAAGAACTTAGCCAGGGTCCCTCAAACCTAGTGGTGACAGTGAAAACTAGAATTTGTCCAGGGAATGCTCTCAGTAAGGCTAGGCTTTCTGATAAAACTGATAACCTAAAATGGAGGTTTTAATCTTTGAGCACCATCTGTTGTGCAGGGCAGCAGCAGGTGGTCTGTCCATGGAGAGGACTGGCAGAAGTGGCTGGGTGTGCTGCAGGGTGGGTGGAGCTCTGGTGACAGTGAAAGCACTGTGCAGTTATTTGCCTGCTACCACTTGATCCTTACCAGATTTCCATTCAGCCACTATCCAGATGTTGGTGTTGAGAAGTCCATAATTAGAAGACAATTTAAGAAAAGACATATCTTTGCCTAATGCTGTCAAATTACTTAGTGTGTTCAGGCTGAGATTTCAGATCAGCTGCAAGTATCTTGATTTCTCATGTTTACTACTGTCACTTTCTTTAAAAGGCTCAGGCAAGTAACACAGCTTAAGCATAGGGTGTCTAGCTTTGACTCCCAAGGTTTGCAAAGGTAAGTGGTGTGATACTCTAATTGCTTATTGTACTTGCATCAATGTATCAAAGTTACTACACCATTCTAATCCCACACATTATTTGTTGGTCTTCTTCAACAGTACTCGGATACCTGCATGCAATACCTCTTGAGGTTGTTGATAAGGTCATGCACAGCTCGATTGGAACATCATGTGGGAAAAAAATGGAAAAAGCAGAGAATGCTTGTATGGAAAATAACTAAGTTTTTCCTTCTCCAAAATCAAGTAGTTGATTTTAACTAATAAATGAAAGCAAATTCACCTTTTTAGCTGTTTTTATTTGGGGGTGCACCATATCCTTGGGGATATGCATTTCCTTAAGAGACCTTCCTGCTAGGTGAGCACCTGAGAATTATCCAATTTGTTGTTTTAATTGTAGAGCCTACAGTAAAGGAGTCTGCACTGGATGGGGGAGCAGTCCTCTGCTGCTTCTCTGCAGGTGCTGTGCAGAGGTTGTTGAGCAGTCTCTGGCTTTGCTCACCTTTTAGGTAGTGTTGTTCAGACTTCAGCTTTTTTTTCTTGTGACTGTTCATGATTTCACTGGCTCGAATGCAGCTTTTACATGTTGGGGCATGCTGAAGTGTGTGTATCACCAGATGTGCTTACAAAGGTGTTTTTTCCATAGACGAGGGGAGGGAATACATTGCTTTGAGCAAAGCAGAAACTGGCAGGGTTGAACAGTGTCAGAATAGCAATGAAACCCCTCTAATTTGGAGGCTGAGGGTTCTATTTGATTGCTTTCTATACCTTTAGATACTCCAGTATTTCTTCTAGTCACAATCTGTTTAACAGCGTATTTATTCCAGGTAGTTTGCTAATCATGATAGTTTTGAAAACAATGAAACCAAGCAGCCTCCAAACTCTTGGAAAATTTTATCATGCTTAAAAAACTAGACAAAGACTCTAATTCTGTGTCCTTCTAGGAGCAATGAGTATATAATCTGACAAAAAATGAGCATACCATAATCTAATATGTCATTTTTGGTGTAATAAGAAAGCTATTCCATGCTCTACTTCCTTTCATGCTATTAATAAGAGGCTGCCACATTATATTATTTTGTTTCTGAGCTGTGACTTAATTTTTTCACCCTTCAAGCAGGCCAAATGCAGTGATCTGATGCCTACTACATTTATTTCATATACAAAGTCAGATGAAGTGACAGAATAGCTGCAGGTTATGAAACTTTGACATTTCAAGAGGATGCAACAAAAGGCATCAGACTTTGACAGCTAGTAAGCTACATCAGAAATGTCTAGCAGAATGTAAAGATTGCACTGCAGTTTAATTTGATGTGTTAATAAATGGAATGCCAGTAATTTGTTGTGTTAATTTTAATTTGTTAAAGATTACAATTTTTAATGGAAGCATATATCTAAATATGTAGAGAGCGTATCCCACCCAGAGAGCATCTGAGCCAGAATCAGTTTGAGACCGTAAGTGGGGATTGCCAGCTGCCGTATTCTTGCTGAACTTTGGGCATTTGTTAACACCTGCTGTCCGTGTAGGTAGCTTTGTCTGCTGTTTTGTTTCAAACAAGTCTGGTTTTCTCAGGACTATTATGAATAAGACATGAGATTATAGAATCATTTAGGCTGGAAAAGATCATAGAGTCCAGTGATTAACCTTACACTGCCAAATTATAGGCGCATAATCAGAATACTGACAATTACAAAAACACTAGATGGTGTGAAAAAAACAGAAGTTTTGGTAAAAGTAGTACAGTTCATTTACTCAGGACAGCGGAGGAAGAACAAATCTTACTACTGAATGTGATGGAAACAGTATTTATTTTGGCTGTCAAGGATGGTTTTTGAGTGTCTACCTTGATGCACGAAGAGGAAATGTTAATCTTAGGCAGTGCAGGAAGTCTGATTTGAGTTGTTACTTGGCAGTGATCTTAAAAAAATTACCTGTGTTGTATGGGTATATGGCATTCCTGTATGACTAAAAATACTCTCAAAAATATTAATAAAACTTATCTTCCCCCTCCCAAAAACTAAGTCAAGCTTCAGACTCGGTGGAGCCAAGTAAGAAGAAATGAAGTAGAGCTGTGAAGATGAGTCTTGCATGTCAAGACAACAGACTGGAGACTTGAAAGTCACATGTGTCAAGAAATTAAAAAACACTAAACCCAACAGGTTAAATAGAATGAAAAAAGCTGATGATAGTAATCCTTCAATGAGCAGCACGTTTAAAGTATGTCAGGTTTAAAATTAAAACTCTTAAGATAGTTACTGACATGACTGAGAATGGGAATAATGTGAGGAAGGCTGTGGTCTGTTCAGTGGCCAGCACATCAGGGAATTCTTATGGAAGGTGCTGCTATTACAGCAGACAAGCCACAGGAGCTTTTTGCAGAAGCATTCACTGTTGGAGGACTGTATGTGAATTCTCAGACTGAAGAATTTCTTACAGGCATTGTCAACAGGGTCTTTTTAATTAATGTGTTGAAAGGCAATCAGTATAAATAAATAAGACATCATGTGAACTATTTAAAATTTACTCAAGGTGTAAAATACCTCAGACGTGTAAGTGTCTTAAGTTTTTTGTCAGAAGTATGTAATCCATCACTTACAGCAGACTGTGTGTACCTGAGGAATGGAAGATGCAAATGTGATACCACAGTGACCTAGGAAAGAAGTAGAACTGAATGCTTCAAGAAAGTAGAGTACCATAAAACATTTTTAAACACATCAAGTTTAAAAAAAAGATGGTCTTTTTTAGCTAGAAGTCATGCATCATAAAGCAGTTAGAATCCTTGGAGGGCACAGGGAGGGAGGGGAATAAGTATATGGCTGGTGTAATGCACTTCGATTTATAAAGAGCATTTGACAAGACCTCCTGCCAAAGGCTTTTAAAGGAAATCAGCTGCTGTGGATTAAGAGAAACCACCTCCTGTTGTATTAATAACTGGCCAGAAGATGAGAAAAAGGTAAGACTAAATGATCAATTTCCACAGAGGTCTTTCCAGTAGGATATTCAAGGATACATGCCCTCAGCAAATTCATACATATTCTAGACAAAGGAACAAAGTGTGCTGACATTCAGCTAGGAATGCAAAATCACACACTCCAAAGTTAATTGTGAGATGTTCTAGAAGAATTTCAAAATAGGCAGATACCAGACAATAAATAATAGCTACTGGGATTCCATATTTGCTAATGGTGATGTGATGCCTTCTGAATCCTGGAGGAGGATGAAAACAGTTCTGATTATGTCTGCTTTAACAGAATCCTAGTTAGTTGTGAACCTTTGGCAGAAATGTTACTGTTTTCTGGGCAATTCTTTCAAGGTATAAACTTTGAAGGAAGAAGTGTTTAGGAAAGGAATAGGAAGTAGAACAGAAAAGATCAGTATTGTTCTTCCTTGGTGTACTATGTGCTGTATCATCTTTGGTTCCTGTCCATGAGTAAAATTAGTAATGGTGACTGGGATAATAACTGTGGCCTGACTTCTCTTTGAGAGAAGGCTAAACAGGATTGAATGGCGAAGACGAAAGTTTGTGGGTTAAACTTAAGCAGGAGGTTTTTTTTTGCAAAGGGGCCCAATGGATGTGGCTCTGTAACGTTTTTTTTCCCTTTCTCTAGCACGTCCTACCACTTTATTGCAAGGAAATTTCCATTATATGGATTACTGTATGATACTAAAAGATGTTTTGCAGAGGAGATTTTATAGGGGTCACTCTTAGAGAAGAGTCCTGATCAGTTTAAGAATTAATGCTAATTTTTTTTTTTTTTAGATAAAGCACTGCAAATATAGCTGAGTTTTCAAGGCTGTCATGTAGAGTGTCTGTAATTCTGCTGAGTGATTGTGTCCTGTGTAAAACTTCGGAAATTTGGGTTTCTATTAACTACATATAGGAATACAAATGTGGACTAACTTGGGCATGTGACCTTTGAAACCTGAAAAACATCATTCTTAATAAAGGTATTAATCACCCTACAGCCCTGATTATCTACTTCAGGAGAACTCATAGTGGAAATTCTTTAAAGCACGAGCAGCTTAAATTTAGTCACCTTCCTCCAGGCCCAAAGTAACAGCTTTGGTCTCCTCTTCAGAGACCTTGGTGAGTGTTTCTGGGTCAGGTTAATGGCTACAGCACTGCAGCTTTTATGAGGAATGCAGGTGTTACAAATTCAGTTATGAAGATATTCCTGTGTGTCACCCTGGATGACTCACCTAATGGACTAGCAGAATAGTTGCCTCCCTGTGAGTTGTGGTGGTTGGTGACCACCTACTGTAAATTGCTGTCAGGTATTATGGGTAGTAGAAGAAAAAAGCTGATCATCCAATGTAAGCTGCCAGGACTAATTTTCATTTTAAATTTGATGGAGAGGACTAAGGTTATTAACCCTTCCTTTCATTTCCTCGAATTGCTAATAGAAATTCCTGAACAGTTTTTAGCAAAGTGTATAAAGAGAGATAAAATGGGAGTCACTTTTAAGGGGGGGAAGAAAAGCTCCTAATTAAGTTTTACCTTGTCATAGACAGTCTGGCTATAACATTATGCTGGTTTTGCACATGGGTTGTTGGTGGTGGGATTTTTTGTTGTTAAAATTTATGCTGAGGCACATACTACAAAATTACAAAAGGAAATTGATACAAGCTGAGAATTTTATTTACTGAGTTATAAATTCTATCACAGGAAAATTGGTTTTGAAAGATTGTGGTTTTTCTCCTCAAATTAAAACCTCTGGGGAAAAAAAATGTAGCTGAGACTTCTGGTATGTTCTAATCTACTAGAACTGAGTATCACCTCAAATTCAGTGAAATACTAGCTTTTCTCAATGTAGGATAAATAATTTAGCAATAAAACCTGGATTTTTGACACTGCATTTTTAAAAAATGTTAGTATAATTTCCTGACCTGATGTTGTTAAATTAGATGTTTGTTTATTGCTGTAAACCTATCTTTTCACTTGAATATTTGTTGAACAAAGAGAGTAGTCAAATTTTGTATATGGAGATGAGAATTGACTACCCTCTCCTCTTAATGACTGATGCACTGGACTGTATATCTTAATAGCGAAAGTCACCTGAATATTAAGCAAGCTAAATACAGCTATCTCAAGTTAAATTTTTTGTGAGCTCTTGTGAAGATTATTTTATATAAAGAAAACAGCTTTATAAAAGCGTATCAAATGTTTCCTGTTAGTCATGGTTGGACTTTCAGAGCATTTTGAAGAACAGTACTGCCACAGCTCTGCTCTTAAGCCTTTGAATGTATAGGATGTCTTCAAGGCTTTTTGTAGAGAGGAATTTTTAAACTCCAGTCTGGAACAGTCTAATCCATACCAGATCCAGATTTTTGGCTAAAAATGAAGTTTTGCAATCTTAGTCCTGGTTGCTTTTATTGCAGAAAAGATTTAGGAATATTTCTGGGTGTGAGTTCAAGAGTTCATCGTTATTCTGCAGTTACAACTTCAAAAAGTATTCTTATAGAAAGATGATTTTTTTTTTTTTTTTTTTTTTTTTTTTTTTTTTTTTTAGTTTGTGCAAGAATTCGTGTGGAAATAAGCTGTGATAGGATTAGGTCTGCAGAGGGAAGAAACAGGTTCTCCTTTAGGGACTATGACTGTTGAAAATAATTTCTCTTAAGGAAAAAATGTTTGACTTCATTTGCAATTTGTATGCACATACCAGTCTTGTCTCTAGGCAAAATGCTCCATTTAATCAACCCCTGATAATTCCTCATTTGCTGGAAATGCCCAAATCTGTTTAAATACTTAGAATTTGTATTGTTTTATTTGCTAAATCTGACAGTACACTGAAACATGACCACTAAATTGCTTCTGTTCATTTTGTCTTTTTTCTGTGGTTTACCATTTACGTAGTAAGCTACTTAAGCCCTTTTTCTACTTAAGTATTGTTAAACCAGCTAATGCTGTGTAATGTGGGTCACTGGCTAAAATGTGTACTACTCCATTATCTGAACAAAGGAATGATATGAAGAGAGGAAAATTGATACACTTTCTGAAAAGTAGGGGTTTGGCAGGTTTTGCTTTCTTAATGCTTGGGATTTTTTTCCTTGAGAGATTGCATATGTTGAACAGTTGAGATTTAAACTTAAAATATCTTCCTGAAAGGACAACGTTCAGGCTTCTTTTTTTCTTTTTATAACTAACAATAAGTTGTCTTGGTGATTCTGTCAAGTTTAGGTGGCTCTGTTACTGGAGGAAGGAGGTTTGCATGATGTTTTGCTCATTCCAGTGCAGCAGAAATTGTCTAGAGAATTGTGTAGTTCATAGGATTAGTATTTATCTCTGTTAGAAAGTATAGTCTCAAAGCTGAAATCACTATTCTCTAATGTATGGAAAGAATGTGGTGTCAGATTATTTGGGGAAGTTCTAGGGCCTGTTTTTAAAATTAAGATACAGAAACATCTGTCCAAGTGGATTGCAGTATTTGTATCAGTGCTTATGAAAAAAAAAAGCTCTTCAGTTGTAGCAGAAATCGTGTTACATGCTCATTTCCACAAAACAGAAAATGCCCATGGAAAATGACAGATAATCTTGGAGATGCTTACAAAGTATAAAATAAATACCTTATCTGTGTATTGTTTGAGTGTCAATGCCACTTAGCAATTTGCTAGTAGAGCACATCTGTCTTAAATGGATTTCTGTCAGGAATAGAATTCTCTATTTATGTTGTGTAGCTCCCTTTTTAATGTGGAGTCATATTTACCAGGAACTTCATTTTAGTGACATTGAAGTGTGTCAGATTTATTTCAGAAAAAACATGTTTTTTTCAGAGGACTTCTGCCTATTTGCTGTTTACATTTTCATGACTCTTTTCTTTAGTAATTTTTTTCCCCTCTTCATTCCAGCCTCTCTTGCTTCTTGTACTGTTATGTGGTGCTGTCTCACAGATATTACTGTTGCCTGGAAGGGCTCAGGAGTTGCATGGAAAATGTGAATACACTGATCTTCTTATGCTCAGGGCACACTTCACCTCTTGAGATTCTCTTCCTCAACATTATTTCTTTTGTCTCATTCTACACGTGTTGTATTTTTGTTCCTGTGCCCATGCTAACCTATTTTCTTTGCTCGGAATGTATTTTGTTGAAGCTGGATTCGAATGTCACGTCTATTTCTTCTTGTTTCAGAGTAGTGAAATTCTTTCCTCTGATGTCTATCTCTGGTAAACAGTCATATCTGAAGAGTGCTTTACAGTGCTAATAAAATCCGGCAGGATTTTGTAAACTTTGTCTCAACTGAGTACTAAATAAGCTTCTGTAGAAATGTGTTGAGATAATTTTTATATTTATTGCCATGTCCTCACAATAAATTCTTCGTGGTTTTGCTGTCTTCCAGCTGGCTTTGTTGTATGTGTTAGCACTGTGCCAGGAGTCTGAGTGCCTTACATACATATGTTTGTGTTTGCAGTTAAGATAGCATTTAGAGCCTCATTTACACTTCAAGACAAATTGTGACACAGCTGCTTTACAGAGACAGTGTTCGGTCAAACCCATGTTAGGTAATCCTTTGGTGTAAATTCACATTTCTTAATCTCCTGTCCCATTTTCTCCTTGTTTCCTATGACCTAAGAGTTGACTGGTTTTCAGTGTTGAACACAGTTCAGCTTTGGCAGTATGGGGCTCATTATACCTATGCAGCCGTCAAGGATGCCTGGCTGTTACTCTGTTAGCAGTTACTAATTATGGTTCTGAAGTTTTGGGATCACTAAAACTTTAGCTCTTGCTGCCTGCAGCCACTAGATAGCTGTTCTTTGGTCCGTGAGTCAAATACTGTTAGAAACTGTGAAATAACTCAATGTAGCACTTAGTGCTGTGATCTGGTTGACAAGATAGTGATTAAAGGTGTTAGACTCTGATCTTGGAGGTCCTTTCCAACCTTAAGGATTCTGTGATTGTGTTATTCTAAGCCAGCTATAAATGTTTCTAGCACACTGGTTATATCTCTTGCTTACAGTTAGGCCATTATTATAGTGCAGACTTTTGTGTGAAGTTGAATATGTTAATATTGGTATGACAGCCCCCCAAAATACGATTTATGGGTCTTTCCAAAGCTGAAATAGATAGCTTTCTATTAGCCACAGCCTAGGAAGTTTAGACAGCAGTGCCTTTTTTTGCTGTGGTTTCCTTCACCAGAATGACTGTTATACCTAAAAAATTCAGTGAGTAGAGCACATGCAGAGTGCTTCCAAGAAGCACCATCACCTTCTGAGGCAGAAGATACCTCTATGGAACTGCTCTCAGCTTCTTATTCCTTATCTGTATCTTCACAGGCAGCAGCTGTGTAGTCAGAAGCAAAATCACTTTGGCTGTGCTGCAACTATGACATAATGTTGACTTGGTCCTACTGAAGTGAGAACAAGTTGCTTCACTTACCTGTGTTGCAGGCTATGAATGCTCTTAGCAAGGAATTAGAAGGGAAGAACAGGTTGCCTTACAGCCAGTGATGATTGTTTGCATGTTGCTTCTAGTTCGTCACCTTTTTAGCTCTAAATATGTTTTGTAGGGATCTTATTGCAAAACTAAGGTAATTACAGTGTAAGTGTAATTAAGGAAGATGTTTATGAGACTTCTGACATCATACGTCATCCCCATATAATACTATGGGGTTACTCCCAGTTTCAGGCACTGTTTTCTTGGGCAGGAGTCCACTGGAACTTTATGGACAGGTTTTTGTTTAAACAAAGAACAGCTGTGCCATTTGGACTTGTTTTTTTAACTCTGGGCTTTGTTGTTCAGTTAAATACTGCCACTAACCCAGGAACTTAAAATAACTTCTATAAAAAGGTTAAATTTAGCTGTGGTGGCTCTTATCCCAGTGGAGTATTTTCAATGGTAGGCAGTGATATTTTAATGATGTAGTTACTGTACTGCAGCTTGAAAGCTTGAACATTTTAGGATTGTACTATTCTCTTAATGTATTTAGCTATTTTTGTTTCCAAAGCTGATCCATTGCAGTTAGAAAAGGCTATCCTATTTCTTAGTGTTGAGGTTTTGTTAATGTAGGTATACTGATCTTCAGCTTTGATGCTACAGACTGCTAGGCTTAGATAACTGAAATAAGCAGTCTGAGCTTTTTCCATTTGTTTGACAAGTGCATTAGTTTTCAGTTCTGACTATTGCCAGTTCTGTTGACTGCACCATACATATATCCAGTAAATACATGTCTGCAGATGTAGTAATCTGTCTTGTCATGTTTGTCAGCAGAAAGTCTTCTGGGGTGGAAGAACATTTTAAGTATAGACTAGATAAGCAATTCAGTATGTTATAATTGGTAGAAATTTTCTAGTAAAACAGATGGCAGGTGATATTTTTCTAAGCCCGGTTCTGAAGTACTCTCTGTAGATTTATTTAATAAAATAAGTCTCATATTATTTCAAGTGAATATCTAATGAAAAATATTTTAAGACTTAACATTTTTCAGTGGAATATTAACACGTTTCACAGTGGAAGAAATCTGCAGATTGGTGGCGACTTAAAAAAATTCTCGGAGATCATGTTTTTGTGAGGAAATGATGAACAATATCTTCCCTCTCCCAGATGCCTTTTGGCTTTTATTCTTTCATGTAGAGTTCCATATTCCAGGCAGCCAGGCAGCATTTGTGTCATCAGTTTACCAAGTTCAAGAGTTGTTAGAACTCTTTTCCCCCGTTGAAAAGTTTTTCTTACCCCTCTTCCAAAAAGAAAAACCTCTACAAACAACCAAAATTTCACTACTTTGTTTGGAATCTTCATTTTCAGTCAAATGTTACAGACAATTTGTGCATATCTGTTCATAAACCAAATGTTTGCTTAGTACTAATTCCTTTTTATTTGTATTTTAGAGGACGACATTTCTCACACTTCAATGTCATGGATTCCTAGGTTTTTCTAGACAAAGAAGGGTTAGTTTCTTCTCATCACAAAGGCTCTCTGATTATTGATATAGATCCGCTGTGTGCCTGGTTTTATTCAGATTGATCGTTTTTAAAATAAGGAAGGTCAGAATAGTTTGTGGTGTTTTTTTTTTTTTTTTTTTTTTTTAGATGCCACCCGTGCCCTGTAAAATGTTACCAGTACACTTCTTTCTCTACAGGCCCCTCCTCTGTCCCTCTCCCAACTGATGAACTGTCAGTTTACAGCTTTTGTTTTTAGTCCTTAGAAGTGCTTCAGCTTATACTCCGATTAAATTTTACTGCTTTTTTTACTGCAGTTCTTAAGGTCTTCTAGTACAATATCCCAGTCCTCTTTTGGTGTCCAGCTTTGTATTGTCAAAATTTACCGCTATTCTGTAAAACATTCTCGTGGCTGTTTCTGTACAATGGTATGGATGATCCTCACTTTGCTCAGTCTTAGTCCTGTTTAGTCCCCAGCTGTAGGCTTACTTTGTTTTACTGGCCAGTCTTGCATGCTTGCTGTGCTGAGTGTCATCCAGACATAGCGTAGCTTCCATGCTTTCATTACCTGCCCCTTCTCCACAAAAAAGCAGATTTGTTGTTCTACTCTGAATTTTATTTGGTTCTCTGTAGTACAGTGTAGGGCAATGGAATCATAAAATGTTTTAAGTTGAAAATGACATCTAAGATTGTGAAGTCCAACATGAACCCAGCACCACATAATATCGTATATGTGTATTTCTTTTGTTCTGGTCCAAAGGAAAAGGTAACAATCTGAATCTGTTTGTGGAATATAACTGCTACACACACACTCACATTCCCGTACACACCAGCCCATGTAACATTTTTAATCATTTTTGGGGGACTGTTACAGAAATAACACTTTGAGCTGCAGTGCAGCATGTGGTCCTGCTGCTGGGTTGATATTGGACCTAGCTCGTGGTCCTGTTACTCTTTAATAAAGAATAGCCTGATAGCTACTTTTGTGTTGACTCACACTGATCTCAAGTGGGAAGGTTCTCACGGTAAGGTGTGTTTATGATCAGATTTTTTTGTTCTTTTGTTAGAATTGCATGTCAGCAAAGAACAGGATGAGCCAGCTTAGATTTGAGAGCACAGTGTGAGATTTGATTTTTCAATGGAAGTCTTTTGTCAGTATGAATGTGGAAAAATGCTTTCCCAGGAGGAATACAATAGAAAACAGGTTTTCATAGCTGAAATAGGTAATATAAACAGTGGAACAGCAGAGAAGTGTCTTATTAAAATGTTGATACATTTTAGGGAAAAGAAGTTCTCATATATGGTAGCCTTGAGAGAACAAAACTTAAGAGATGGAACTACAAGAAGTGTTTCAAGATGTTTTCATATGTCTTACAAAAGTTATTTTTCTCTTAGATTATGGTGTTTGCTTTATTTGCCCTTCCATGTATCCAAGTTGTGGCAATGTAAACAATTAAAGAATGGAGCAAGAGACACATTGCATAAGAGGATGCTGCTTGCTGTATTGTGTCTGGGTGACTTAACAGCTTATGCTATGACTTACTTTTCCTTCATGGAAGAGGAACCGTAATTCTGTATCATTCCCACCATAGTTGTTTAGATCATGTTATTTTGAACACAGTTAAGAATAAAGCTCTATAGGAAATCAAACCCCATTTTTTTTTTACTTGACAGTGTGTAGCACTTTATTTAATATGATAATCTCAGTCAAGTTTTCCTTTGTGTTTCCTTTCCTTTGTGTGTTTCCCTAGAGTAAAACCTGCAGTATTTGCAGATCAGTAGATCAAGTAGATTTTTCTCTTTTTGCAGATTTTAAGGCTTTACTATTAGTGGGTATTAGTAGATATCTTGTTTGTTCCAGCAAGTAAGTCGTCTTTTCTGTAACAGTTGGTGCATTGTTAACTTCTAATCTCTTATTAGCAGAACACAGAAAATGAAGTTTGTAATTCCAAGTACTTTGCTTTCCCAAGAAGAAAGAAGCCAGCATAGTCCCATAATAAAACATTTTTATTTTGTGTTAACGTAGAGTGAAGGAGTAGAAACTTTTTTAGTTTTCTAAATGGAGCAATATTTAGGAAATACTCTATACACAATAAAATAACACTGCACATATCTTGAAACAGGACAGTGTCTTGTGCCTTTTGGACTAATAAGGCAAACTACAGTGTCGTGAGTGAAGGATGGTAGGGCGTGGGCAAAGCTTCTCAGAAAGAATTCCTTTTCCCATAGTATAATCATAAATATATGAAAGTCAGTTGCTACAGTGTAAAAAATTTTGGTTATGGGCTATATCTTCTTTACTGCTTCAGAATTAGTAGTTTAACTGTTGAGGGAAGGAGGAATTTATTCATGCATATAGCAAGAAAAATCTGAGATGCAGATTGCTTTACATTACTATGGGTAAGATTAGGCACACTGAGAGAAACTTACAGGATTTTTTTTTTTTTTTTTGCTTATTTATGCCATGTTTAAATGAATATTGTTACAGTTAGGTGTAACTACATGTTGTATAGAGAGAAGTAATGATGGGAGAAGTTGTGGTAATTGTTTGTTTTATGTAAACAAACTGAGATGTGTAAGATTTCTGAAGCCCTTAAATATACCTGACTTCAAGAGTGAAGTAATTCTGCTGATTGGTATGTGTCCTACATAAAAGGAAAGTTTTGGTGATGACAAAGTGGTTGTCAAGTCACTGTTTATCCTAAAATTACTTGATTTTTTTTCTCTTTAGCTTATTAACTTTAATGTGATAGGAAAAGCATATCAGTTAGATGGCTTGTTTTATGCCTTTGGTGATGTGCAGGGGAAAGTTGCCTATGCAGATTTGATTTGTGGGAATGGTGTTACTTAGGTAAGTCATTCTGATGACTTCTGGTCCAGTAGAGAATGAGAATGAATTTTGTCATTGACTGTAATTTTAAATTAATTTACAGTAATTTTCAGTGAAGAACAGTATCAGATTTAATTTTGTCTAGTGGTATATAGATTCCTAGTAGAAGTTGGAAGTGATGCTGATAAGTGGAAGACAAACATTCCTTCTGTGCTTGAGGCTTTTTGTGCCCTGGGCTTTTCTTTGCTGTTGATCTTTTCCAGGGTATAGTAACAAGCCAAATGCAAGGACTTAAGGAGACATGACCTAACGTGCCCCTCCACCTATATATGGCAGGTCTTTATTCTCAAGGGGTGGTGAGGAAGGTTACCCATGTTTTGTCAACTTCAAATATGTTTGTTTTCCCAATGTGTTCAGAACCTTTAAAGCTTTATATAGAAATAGACAGATTGAGCAGACAGGATTTACCAGGCAGGACATAGTTTGACAAAATCCATTACCCTTCTGAATTTATAAGGTGTTAGCAGTGTTTCTGTAGAAGTCTGACCAGGCAACCTTTCCCCCTTTGCTTTTTTCTGATGGGTTTCTGCCCATGCTTGAAAGTTGGATATTGAAGGTCTTCTGACCTTGGAAACTGATCTGCTTGAATTCTTTAGAGTCTGAGCTCGGGAACCTTTAGATCCTGCTCTGAGGTTTACTTGCTCAGCATGCGTAGTTCTTTTATTGTTTTGGTTTGACTTTTCATTTCTCTTCAGTTGATTGTTTGGCTTTATGAAGGAAATGAAGGAAGCATTTGTAATAGGTTGAGCTGAACAAGTTATTTGTTTTAAATGCCAGAAACTGATATGCAGTGTTGGTTCTTGGCTCTGTTTGGGAGTGGGAGAAACACAGGAAAGTTCACTTCAGCAGATCTAAGCGATGATGAAATCGGTGGGTTTTCCTAGGATTAAAACAAGGTACCATGTGTTTGCCACTCTCACAGTAACTACTAATGCTCAGAATTGTAGAAAACACTTGTAGAGAATTACATTGTGTATTGGTCTAAATCTGAGCAAACTGAAATACCTTAAAGCGCTTTTTTTTTCTGTTCCATTTTTCTGAAAGGAAAAAGCAGCAACAGTTTGTGTGTGAAAGCACCTTTGTTATCGTATTTGGCCCAGAAGAAAGTGTGGACCTGTAATCATGGTATATTGGTATTGACTATCATTCTAGGGATGCTTAAAGAAAAAGTTGAACGTTTTTAGAGAGCTGGAACAAGGAAAGTGTCTGGAGCGGATGAAAGTTTTTAAATGTTGCAAAATAGACATCTGCTAATTGATTTTTCAGTTTTGGGTCTTGGAAAAGTAATAATAATCCCTTTAAAACAGCCTCACATAACTTTGATTTGATCTTATTAGCATCACTGGAAGTAATTGTTGTAATTAGAGCTGTGATCTACTCTCTTATTGGCATACAGGAGAATGGGGAAAAAAATAACTCCAGTAATAGATTTGCATTGATTTATTACTTGCTGTAACTTGAAGGAAAAGTATGGACCTTCTCATTTATTTATTAATTCCAAGGAATTGCCAAGGTGATGTCTTTTCTTAGCCTGACCTTGTTCTGTGACCTAGAGAATTTTTGAACTAAGATGATGGGACAATCCAATACATTACATCATTTGACTGAATTTAATGTGAGCTCCCTGGAGTGGAACTTCTTAAATCAATAACATTAGTGCCACTCATTTTTAAAGGAAATGGCATGCACTAATAATGACAAGCTAGCAATAAAAGAGGAATAGCCTTTTTGGAGGCATTTCAAAAGAATAAGCATGTTCTTAGATGTTCTGGTGTGTGATCATTTCAGAGACACTGTGGAACTACTTAGCTAATGTTGAAGAGACCAAATCAGATAGCTGGACATATGTTGGCTCTGTGTAAAATGGGAGAGATGCAAGATTTTTGCATTATGATCAAAGATGCTATTCACAGTTAGATGCATAGTACTTCAAAGAAACACACAATTCCAGACCTCCTTCAAGCCTTAATCAAGGGAGTTTATTAGCTTGTGCAAATGTGAGTACCAGTACAAAAAAGCAAAGGTAGTTGAAGAATAGTGTAGAGAAGTTTTAAAAGGCTTGTGAGTACAGGTTAAATGTATTGTTTTAAAAACACAAACCAAATTGTATGGTTGTCAGTTGACTTAATTGTGATTCTCCTTAAAGAGAAGGCCTTTCCAAGTGTAGTTGTTGCTGATTTTTCCCCAGTTTTGCCATAGGAAGTAAAAAAAGGTTAAATCAGTGCAACAACTAGTATTGGCATTGTCTTTTTCAGGTGCTGAGAGGGGGCTGCATTGTCTCCTGTTCTCTTTTATAGTACTGGTGGTTTAACTGACTCAGTGGTGTGAACTGATCCACAGTATTAAAAAAGCTTAGAACTAAAAACACTAATAGATTACGAGGTTAACAAAGTAGCAGTAAGGGACTGGATTGTGTTTATGTTTTGTCTATCCTGCGTATCTCAGTATAAACTCAGTTTTAACAGAATACATAATTCAGAGCAAATATAGTTCCAGAGATGAAGTCATCTCAGGAATTAGATATGGGAAAATACCTGTCTTCAGAAGATCAGAATAGCGAAGAGAAGGCACTTTCGTGTCTTTCAGCAACAAGAGGTTGTTGTGACAATCATTCTACAAGACTGCATCCCCAGTGCAAATCAGTGGTTTTTTGTACAGGTTGTCTCACTGGGATATTTTTGTGTGTTACTAGATGAGACCTTCTCAGGTAGATGACTTTCCTATCTCCATGCCTATAAATAAAGTTTTAATTTCATTCTCTCTTTAATGCTATATTTTTTAAAGAAATTCTTTGTTTGCTTTCACAGCATCTTATGGAGACGTGGCAAAGCAGCTTTCTTAGCTGATACTAATCTTAATCTTACCAGGTATGCAATAAGCAGCTTGATTTGTGTCGCTCAGCCCTCTCAGTGGTGATGGCAGTGCCGTGTGGCCATTAGCTACAGAAGAGCCACTGTGGTGGCTTTACTGTCACAGGGGCACTTTCATCATGTGCCAGCAGTTTTGTACTGAAGATGAAATTTTTCCATGTCTTTTTTTTTTTCCCCCTGAGAGAGACTTTATGAAATGAATGTGCCTATATAGTGGCATCTGTCACATGTTTGAGGCAGTGGTGACTAAGTTTCTCATGTGCTTGGGGCTGCCAAACAAGGATTAGGTCTCCTGTAAGTGGGGTCAAGGCCAGGGTTTCAGCAGACCCTGCCAGGTCATGGTGTTGTGACACTGTACAGCAGTGGCCACTGTGGTGGCCCCGGGGACGGGAAACTTCACTGATGTTCCGTTGTGTCTGTTAGGCCAGATTTTACAAGCACATGGTCTGCTAAACAGGCCGGCAGCTGTGTGGGCATGGCACAGGTGGAACTTGCTGGTTTTGTTAGACTTCCAAAATAAGTTGTTTGGAAAAATATGTTTAACATAAGGAAATTGGGTATCATATGAATCAATTTCCTTCAACCACATGGGTACACTTCAAAAACTCTTCTGTCAGTGAAACGTGAATGCTTTAGAGCATGTCGCTGGTCCCTTGTGAGGTTAGAGCTGGAATTGTTGGTTTGCTCATTGCAGCAGGGGCTCTGCAGCCATTTGGGAGCAAACCCCACCAGCTCTATCCACGTGCAGCTCTGGTTTTTTGGGGAGAGGTGCTCTCTCGGGCGCTGCCCGGCCCTGGGGACCCTCCCTGCGCAGGGCCTGCCGTGGCCGAGGGCTCCTGCCCCGTGTCCAGCCCAGCCCCGCTCCCTCCCGGGGCTCCCCGGCCCTCACAGGGGGCCTGAGGGTTCTGAGGGGCCGGCCCGGCACAGCCATGGCCAGCGGCCCCCGCCGGGCCCCCTGCATCGACCTCAGCCTCCAGGTGGGTCTGTCCTGTTGCCCAGCCTCCTTTGGTCAGTGCCTTAGCGTGTTACTTGTTTTCCACAATCCTTTGGCCTGTATGGACTTCCTCTGTGCTCCTTACCTTTTTTAATTTTCCTCTTTTTTTAAGAGCACCTATCATCTGGAATTATTTTCGTTTTATATTGTAAGTTCAAGAGAGTTCAAGTTATAGAGTTCAGTGTCTTTACAGATAGCACAGGCTTTATGGGCTTTAGATTTCTTTCCAGGGGCATGCAAAATATTTTTTGCCCCCTGTTGAGTAAGTCTAACTCCTTCAGTATAAACCTCTCTGCTGGCTGGCTCTTCACCTATTTCACCAGACAGTCTTCAGTTTGATTTGCTTAGAAAATCCCATTGTGAATAAGTAACAAATAGGAAGTGTAGGTGTTTCCTGTAGGTGTTTCCTGGTTTTCCATGCAATGGTTGTGGTGTGGCCTTTGGTGTTCCTTCCTCTCCAGGATGTACCTGAGGGACACCAAGCTTGTACCTCATAAGACATCAAGACAAAACTATGCTTTTTTCATGACAGTATTCCTAACTATTGAATATTTGCTAAATCTAATGCCGTGTTAAGCTTTATAATATTTAGAAATTCCTAGACTTTCACAGTGGAGATATTGATGAGGCTGTTGATATTAGGTAAGGCATTAAACAGGAAACAAAGCTGGAACCAAAGTATTTAAGAGATGGAATTTGGTTGTGTTTTACCTATAAAGTTTCCAGCTAACGTCACTGGATTTGAGGACAATCCTTCTCCGTGTATCCAGTTTCATATCTGTGCAGATGTATAAACAAAGCATGAAAAGATTTATAAATAATATTTCACTTACTGCAAGTATGTAAAATTAAAATGGAAACATTAGGAATAGGCAGATTGCTATACACCACTGAGAACAAAACCAATATGCTGTTTCTTCCTTGTTCTGGTATCTACATTGTAAGAAATCTGGCCTTTTATTGCTCTTTCCAGCACTGACACAAGGACAATGTCTAAGAATTAGGATTACTTTATACTGATTAAGTTGAGAGAAGCGTAGAAATGAGGATTTCATGCCATGGAACCATAGACAGCTGAAGCAATGAAATTCCATATAATGGGTAACCAAAAGCAAGTTGCATCACAGTGTTGACACTAGTAAAATTCATATGCCATCTCTAAATCTAGATCTGGGTATTTTTTAGACATGTTCTGTGTTACTGTATTATGTTAAATACTTTCAGAGTTATAAACCAACCATCAAAGTATTTGTTCTCTTTACTCCCAAAAGTGAATTTGAATATAGTTGTTACTGGGTATTAAATCTGATTTCACTCTTGTGGCCAGTGACAGGACTGGAGGAAAACAGTATGAAGCTGAGTCAAGGGAGGTTTCAGGAAAAGGGTTTTTTACCAAGAAGGTGGTTGGGCACTAGAACAGACCCCCCAGGGAAGTGGTCACAACATCAAGGCTGACAGAGTTCAAGAAGTGTTTAGACAATGCTCTCAGGTACAGGGTGTGACTCTTGGGGTGACCTGACCAGGGCCAGGAGTTGGACTCCATCCTGATGGGTCCTTTCCAACTTGGCATACTCAATGATTCTGTGATTCTGCTAGTATCAAAGTATGGGGAACTTTCAAATGGTCAGTTGCATATAGCAACAAGGAGAGGGAGAATTACTTGCTTGAGCATTAATTGGAGGACATGGGTGTTGGGAAAAACCGGACAGGAAGGACTTATGAATATGATTGCATGATAAAAAATACTGCAGATACAAAACCTGAGTGAAATAGGAATGAAAGCCAGTTTCGAGATGTGTGCATGGCAGGCAGGAAGACGGTGATTAAGCTGACAAAAGAACAAGAATGTTGCCCTTCCAGCCTGGCAAAGACACCCAGGAACAAATGCATAAGAAAGAAGTCTATAGAGAGTAAAATGACATGGTGATGCAGTCGTTCTTATAGGCTGCATGCAAAGTTTGTAGGTTTTGTATCTCAGGCTGGTTGGTCAATGTGAATTAGAATATTCAACAGAAAAAAGGATATATTGTATTGTCACAAGAGGATCGCTCTCTTGTCTTGTCCACTCTTCCCCACTCTTGCCCTCTTGTCCTCCCCTCAGCCCTCTTGCCTTGTCCTCTCCTCCCTGCTCTTGTCCACTCATCTCCTCTCTCTCTCACCTCCCTTGCTCCTGCTTTCTCCCCACGTTTTTGCCCTGCTCCTGCCCCGTTTTTACCCCTTAGCTCTCTTCTATCTCTCTCTCTCCCCATTCTCTCTTTAGGGCTTTGCTCCAGCCGAGGCTGGTGGCTGGGAGCAGAGCCCGCTTTACCCACGACCCTTGTAATAATAAAGCCACGTGTTTCTAGAACATCTCAGGTGTGCAGAGTTCCTTGTCCCTGCCATCCACTGAGAAAAATCCCGACACATGGGTATTTGTTAAATGATAGGGGTTTTCCAGCAAGTTGCTTTATGACACCTTGTCTCATCTTTCTCCATGGTCTAGCTCACTTCCCTTTGCACACACACACACACAAAGAGAAAGTGCTTTCTAAAGTTCATGGTATTTCAGTTCCCTGAGAAATGCAGAAGAGCTCTCTGAGAGAGTGATACTGTAGGGTTTTTTCTGCAGTAAGGCAAAGTAGAAAATGCGATTGTAACCTCTGTGCCCTCAGTAGAGCTGAAGCCAGCAGCTTCCTCAGTTGGACACAACATTTTGTAGAGACGTTGTATTTTTTTGTTGGTCTTGAGTGAAACACCAGTTATTTCTCAAGTACCAAAATGAAGATTTTCTAAACAAGCTAAGTTTGGTACTGAATTTACAGACTTACAGCAAAGTACCTTGTAAAAATAATTACTACTAGGGAAATCTAAGCAGCTTACAAAGAAAATTACTGCAGTTCTCACAGGGACACCAGATCATTGTAACTTTTATATTTGTGAGCTAGCAAGCCTTGCTTTTCACAATAGCTCCATTGGAATAAGTGAAAACATGCAATTTATTGTTTTGGTTTTTTCTCCATTAACAGTATGATGTTACCATTACTTATTAAAAGGACACACTTTTGGTTTCATGTAGAGCTGAGGCATAATTTTATGGTCTTTTTATAGAGTATATGGGAGAGATGATAGAAGTTCTAATACAGGTGATTTAACAGGTACTGGTGTACTCAGGTTTTATAGTACTTGCTTTGTTTTCACTAAAGATTTCAACTAGTATAAAAATGAAGTTGTGGTGCTTTGGCAATTTGTACCTTTGAAATGGAGCTTAGTACTATGAGTGAAGAGGATGCTGTGTATGGTGTGTGTGCAAATGAAGTCTGAATTTGTCTCCGGGAAGTATTTTTATAGCATATTATTTGGAGGCATTGTTTTCTGATACAACTTTTTTGTAGGACTTCAGTACTTCTCATTGAAAGGATTTATGTTAAGTGGAAATACATTTTGGTATAGCATCTATATTTTCATTTTACTCTTTCTGTAAATATAAATATTTACCCAAATTGCAAATAAAACCCTTATCTGTTTAATAACCTCCTGCTAGTGTCCTCACAAAAGCATCTGGAGGTTTCATTTCTAGAAATTGGCAGTTGAATTCAGTTTTCTTCCTTCTCTAATATTCTATCTTCACTGAAAAAAACCTCCCAACAACCAAAGCCAACAAAACAAACAACAAAAAACCCTCACTCAAATCCCAGTGTCCTTGGCTATTTGAATATTGTCCATAATTTATCTCCTTAAAAGTGATAAGCTTTCTTAACAATAGCAGATTTAACTCCCTTGTGATGAATTTGATGTGTGATATCCTTACTCCTTGCATGTGCCAGAACTTGTCAGAGTGGTGTGAACATTGCTTTCCTTCTGATGGTGAGTCCAGTGCCATTTCCACCTCACAGTGCCCCCACTGACCAGAGGCTGTGGCTCAGCTGAAGGAAAACGTTCCAGCTGACACCGGGTAGCCTCTTGCATAAACACATAATCAACTTACATTAAGAAACAAAGTAAGTCATTATCTCTTCTTATCAGAATACTTGCTCCATTTGAATTCAATGTACAATGTATAATTGACCCCTTAGGAGCCATTGTACTAGAAAAAGAACTAACAGATTAACTGGTAGACTCAGTCTTGTTCTGCACTAGACCTAAAATAACTGTTTGCTTCCAGGGGTGTGCTTATTGGTTATGGTAACTGATAAGGCTGCTGATGCAAGGCCTCAGATGCAGTCATATTCTAAAAAGTAAAATAAATGTGAATATATTTTCTGCTTTCCTTGATTTTCTTCATAGCTGCTTATTTATAAGAAAAAATGTTGGGTTTCCTCTTCTGTTTGTACTGTGCTTCCTACGATGGTTCAAGTTGGTATCTGTGCCTGGTATTCCCTCTATCTTTATTAAATGTAGATATACTTTATTTCTAAGGAATTGTGTAATAGAATGCCTCATTAAAAACAAGAGAGATTGTTTCTAGATGGCAAAAGTAAATTACTTTCCCCTCCCGAAATTCTGTCTTATGGGTCGTATCTTACGTTTAGAGGAGGGGGAAAAAAGGAAAGTATTAGGAAGTGGACAAAAATAACTCCTGTAAGACATTGTACTACCAGCTAGGGCACTGCCAAGGATTACTTATCTCATTTGTAGTAATGCTCCTTGGGCTATCACCTGAAGGTTTATTTTTGGGACTATCTTTTTGGTGTCTTGCCCCATTTTTGTTGCCTATGGGACAGCTGATCCTGCCTGTAGGATACATGTCCTGAAGAATGCCCCATGTCATCAAAACGCATTTGGACATGTGGATTTTACAAAACTGCTCATGTGCTGTTCTGCAGGAATCAGACATGCCTCCTTCATTAGGAGTCTTTATTCCTGTCTATGGGTGAAGTGGGATTTCTAGAATCTTGTTATTTTACTGTGTTTTGGGGGGAACAAAGAAATTAGTCTAGAACCAAGATTTCTGATTTGATTCAGGGATTGCCTTTGGCATTCAATGTTTTTTAAAGGTTTAAGGTAAAGAATTACCTGATAGAATAAATGTCATGAATGGTTAGACATTTGTTTACACAGTTGTTATTGAAATTGGCCAGGTAATCAAT
Source organism: Zosterops lateralis (assembly GCF_965231275.1). Classification (NCBI taxonomy): domain Eukaryota; kingdom Metazoa; phylum Chordata; class Aves; order Passeriformes; family Zosteropidae; genus Zosterops; species Zosterops lateralis. The sequence continues at coordinate 26,512,730 of NC_139763.1, forward strand.
AAACTCATGTTAGCTAGTTTAGAGAGAGTATAGAATTGCCTCTCCTAAAATCACTGAATTCTAGGTATTTGTCTGTCAGTTTATGCAAGCAGCTGATATGTAGAGATTGTTTGATCTAAACCTCTGCTCAGAATATAGACAGTTTTACAGTTCATTGAACTTTGAAGTCAGCCAAATCTGATTCACACTTCTCTATTTATAGATGGTATCAAATGATTATGAAGTACAGAACTGTTGTGTACTTTTGAAAGAATAGATGTTACAGTATAACAGTATTGGATATTCACTTTATACTTAATTCTTACTTCCTCCACAGAGATGTAAAAAAACCCCCAACAAACCTATCACAGCATGACAAGCTAGTTCAAAAGTCCTCATTGCTTTCCCTAACCCAAATTTGCAGCAACTGAGAATTTTCAGTTTGGGGTTTTTTTTTCACTTGGACTGATTATAGGAATTTCTAGTCCAACAGGAAAAGACACATGAAGGGGGCATGCTGTTTTCTGGGAATTAGTTTTATTAAGCATGAAAGCTGAAACTTTAAAAGAGCATTTGTCTATTGGACTTTTTGAAAAAAGAACATTAGGGAAAGTCCGTTAAAAATACTTTCTTTGCTGTTGTAGTAACTCTATTTCTTAAATATGTGTGTTCATTTGAAGCAAAAAACAACTCTTAGCAAATGTGCTTTTTATAATTATCTAGCTATTTCACTTCACAGGTTCTTTAGCCTGTCATACACAGCAGATTAATATAGATAATCCTGACAATTCTGGTTCAGTAGTTTTTTTATACTTAATTGAAGTAATATCTCTCAGGAGTCATTCTTCTATTATAAAGGTGAATTGTTTATTTCTTGGGTTCTTTTTTCTAAGATAAGCTGTCATAGAGGACAAATTGTTTTGTATCCAAAAGCTGGGTGTACTCAACTTGGTTTCTGAAGGATCTGTAGGGCCTGTGATGCCCTTAGGTATATGTACGCTTTTTCAAATTTGCTAAATAGAGATCTTTTCTGCCAGCATGTACTGGGCGCCTACCTCTACTTGTGTTTCCCAAAATGTGGGGTACAGAGACTCATTTTATTGAGGAGAGAATGTGATTAGTTTTTTTTCTTGTTTTTTCCTTTGCTTATCATTAAAAAGGGAAGGAGTGGCAGATCAGCCTTTGAAGTCTGAGAAACATTTGTTCAGGGAGATTTTTAAAGATGTGAGTTGATGTTGTGGAGTATGTTTGTCCTGGGGGGGGGGGGGGGGGAATGGTGATTTTTCTTAGATTCCAGAGTCCTGAGAGAGTTTTATGGCAAAAAGCAACTATGCCATCGCAAGTTGTTTTTAGGGGATGATGTATTGTAACTACTTGCCTCCCCCCTTCCCCACATCAAAGAAGTCACAGCAGTTAATCAAAGCCTAAAAGTCAGTGACTCCTCCTAGGTTTTTATGTATGCTTTTGCTGCTGCATAGAAACCGGCAACATCAAAAGGTTGTTAAACCTCCTCTCTGTATCACTGAATGACAGACATGTGAAGGTTGAGATTACACTTATCATCTCATCCCAGACAAACCTGCATAAACTCCTTTGCCTTTATTATCAAAATCATTGCAAGTCAGAATATATTAATCTCAACCTACAGTACAGTTCTAGACTTGATAGAAAAATCTTTCTTTAAAAATACCTTTCCTTTTCTGCATGAAGGACACAGAACAGTTTTGATATATTGAAGTGCAGTGTGGACATTTTGTCTTCCACATATAAATAAGAGGAGATATATGGATCACCTAAAGCTTAAAATAACGTCCCCCATATTGTGTAATTATACAGGTACCAGTCTCACAGTAGCATTTTAAAATGGGAACTAGCTACAGTTCTGTTAAAATAAAACATTTTGAACCATCTTTGCTTCTGACTAAGAGATGGTCTTTCATATTGTACTTAGTATACTGGAGCTTAACTTAGGTGTGTTGGGTGTATCATGCTGACCTTACTTTGGGTTCTCTGGCTATTATTAATGCTTTTCTTAGTAGTATTTTAGAAGTATGAAATGTTTACTCAGGCTGGCTGTTCATTGTAGATCAACTTGTAGTACCTTATAGGCAACTGGTTATATTTTGAGAAAGTGTTTTATTTAAGCATTCCTCACACTTGCTGTATCAAAAGTTTCCTCTGAATTATTAATGATATCTTGGTTTAAAATTCATGCTGTCTTCACTGAACTGTTTAAGATGATAAAATCTGAAAGTCTGTCCTTGAGTTCTGGTGTCCTGCTCGTTCCAGGAATTAGTTAGATACTGGAGTTTCTCTGACTTCAGTTCCCTAAGAGTTAAATTATAAACCTTCCTTTTCACTGTTTTAAATGCTAAACATCGACTGTTTTGATTTCTCAAGTTTGTGATTTAATTACTTGTATAACAGATATTCTGGACTTTCTAGGAGTTTTTTTGACTAGCAATTGGCAACTACTTTCTAACTAAGCAGTCAATATCTTGTATTGTAATTAGTTTTTTAAAATGTTACATATCTTATTCTGATTGTGACTATATATGACAAAGGAAATACCTCTAATGTAAAATAATGGTTTAGTATGAATATCTAACTTTTAAAACACGGCTAATAGCAAACTCTGGTAAAATTTATTTTTTGTAAATATTTGACTGATTTCTGTAGAAGTTCATGGAGTCTTTTGATGTTTGTTAAAGTACAGAGTTGTGAAATATTTATTGTACCTCAGATTGTTCAATTGCAAGTCTTTAAATCTGTTCTTTGAGAATAAAAGTAAATATTAAAAATCTCACTGCATCAAAAGAATTGTAAAGTAATGTTTAATCTTAGTGGAATTTACATTTCTTAAGTGCAGTGAAAACAAAAGGTATTCTAAAATCTCGTGGTTACTGGTGTCAAACTTCTTATGCATCATGAGTAGATTTACTCATACTCCTGACGTGAACACTCAAAGCTATTTGAATGTCCTTTATGCCATTTTATAAGTTTAAAATTCCTGTCTTTCATCAATGTGGACTTTATCTGAAGTCAATTTTATGATACCTGCTAATGTTGGAGAATTTAAAAGATCTTCACTATTATGCATGAGGATTGAATGTGGCATTTCATCAGCAACACATATGTGTTTGTAGGTAAAACTGTAAAATACAGTTTGTGACCTTTTACCTGAATCAACATATGGCTTTTTGCCCTGAAATGCTTCAACATATGGCATTGCTTTGCTGTACAGGAAGTAGTAATAGCTTAAAATTCTATATTCCTTGTATGTTTCAGAACTGTACTTGAATACTATTGTATATGTAAGAGTTAGGAGTGTGTTGAAAGTGTTTCAAATAAATGTTTCATTAACCTTATAGCCATCTGTAATTAGGGTCCTTCATTCTATCAAAGTGTCTGTGTGTTCACCAAGCTGAATTTGCATAACATCAGATTTGGTGCTGATGTGCAACAAAAAGCATTGAGCTGAAGGAAAATGCTAGGTAGCTTCTAATGCCACATAATTAATCCATTATTCCAGTCTATTCCATATAGTCCATTATTCTGAACAGCCAAGTTGTTTTTGAGCTACATGCTCAAGATTTCTTCAAGATGAAGGGTATAGGGATGTTGGGGTTATATTGTGATTCTTCAAATATTGCTCAAAACCAATTGCATATGAGAGAATTTGAATGTTACACTGCAGGGAGTATGCCAAAATATAAATACTATTAGTAGGATATTTGGCTATTAGTATTGTCATCTTATTCCAGACTGTTGATAAATTCACCAGTAATGCAGGGAGAGCTTTGTACTTGTACTATACCTTTCTACTTCTGTGGATAGTTCTGTAGATTAATATATTCTTGGCATTAGGGGGACTAAGTTCAGGACCAGCCTAAATGAGCAAGATCTTAATTTGAAAAATTGTCAAAACATGACACCTTCCAATTTTACTGAGGATTTTCCATATCTTTATAGATATAGAAAACTAACAGGTAGCATTTGCCTCAGTATTACAGTGTTCAGTAGCACCCACGTGGTAGTTTTTCCCTCTCAATTTTATTTTGGGTTATTTGCTTCGGATAAGGCTGCAGCCTGACCTCAAGTATGTGTAGTAGCATATCTACAGTTGTATACTGGGAGATTTCTTTAAAGTAATCTTTGTGTAGCAAAAACAACCCCAAAAAGGTGTTAGAGTCACTGTTCTTTAAGAAACTGTAGTTCAGTATCAAGTAAGTATAAATAATTAGATATGTGAAGGTACATAGAGATAGGAGTTTACAGTAAATATTTTGGTGGTTCTCCAGTACAAATATGTAAGTAGCTTTAGATTATTATGGATGGAACAGTTCATGTAATAACACTTGGACATTCTTTGGTCACTGACTTGGTGGCCTGCAAGACCAGCATTTTACAAGCTGTTGGTTTTGTGGTCTCATCATATAATACAAGAAGGCTGCCCCACCTTCTGTCTGCTGGAATCATAGCTTCACTGGCTCTGTATCCACGTAGGCATGAAAATCCTTTTGAAGTCTAGCAGGCTCCGACCATTAGGATAGTGAGTAGTTGCTACTTGGCAGTGAACTTGTTTTACAGATTTAAATGTGATGACGAGGGTTAACAATGGGGGAGGTGTTTTCTTGACATCAAAGCTACATTATATTTTTGTAGTAAAAGTAGGAATAGAGATCTGCTGCTCAGCTGTGTGTCAATAGACTGCAGAGTGCAATTGTTAACTATCTTTTTTTTTCATCCATCGTTTACTTGAACAATTTAAAGGCCAGCAAACAACTAGATGAGGCATTTTCACAGCCCTTGTACTAAGTTTAAAGAATGCAGAAGCCCATATATTTCAATTATCTTTGTTCTAGAATTCAGAAGGGAAATTTGACTCTTCCCCTTTTCTTTGCTAAAATCCTAGTGGAAGGTGGTGTCACTCTTCACCAGTTCTGGTCATATCTGATGGTAGAGTAATTTACTGTTCTAAATATAAAGCATATTTTTAGAGTACGTTCACTTTTGAATAATCTGAAGCTCCTATAAGAATACCATGTAGGAATGGATTTCATTGCATCTGATCTCGTAAATCTTGCCAGTGCATACTATCTCCATATGCATTGTATTGTTCCTTGGAAAAGATTCACAACAGGTATTCTTGCTTGATTTTTCTTAATTTAGTTACTTAATTTCATAATAATGTTAATTTCAAAGAAAATAGTGTGGCATATCTGTGTGTTTATTATTTATTTTTAAATGAATGAAAGCAATCTCCTGCTTGCTTCCCTCCATCCTCCTGTTTCTTCAAATATAGCTTAAATTTTATTTTAATTTTCTGCCCTGAAAATTTTGGTAGATTTTGATTTTTTCTTCTTGGATTACTGCAAATAGAAGTAGTTATTGACAGCTAAGAGTAAAAAAAAAAAAAACTCTGTGTTCTGAAGTATCTATACAACTCTCTTGAAACCACCTTTGTAGATACTCTGAGTGACTGGCACTGCATGTAGTGTTAGTGGCCTTTAGTTGCCTTAAAAAAATGGAATTGCTCTTCTTTTACAGCTCTTCTTGGCACCTAAGGAAGCTGTAAATTTCCTCTGCAAACCTGAATTTCAGTAGCTCCTTTTGGTCTGGAGCTAGTTAGAAATAAACTGGATTTTTAATTAATTTAATTGCTAAGGCTGTCAAATATACTGCGTCTTACGTTACATTTTTCCTTCGAGTTTCTCTTACTAAAGCACTTTACAGTGTATTTTTTTTTCTCATTTGCCTTTCTAATTGCAAGTGAGACTCTTGAAAGGATTTCCATGTAGAGAGGTCCCTGACTGGGCCTGGACAGAGGAGCAGGAGGCCCACACTGTCCCTGTCCCACTGGCAACAGGGGGCAAAATGTGTCAGAACTGGTACATTGAGTGGAAGGAAAAGTATAGCAAAAGCATTTTTCCAGATGCCCAGTAATTTACATACATCACAGATCTACTTTCTTACCATTATTGCAGTGATTCCATAAAACTAAATGAAGATTGCATATGTGGATGGAATAGGAGACTTTTATCTCTGTCACTTTTATTGTTAGTTTTCAGTAACAATAGAAAATAAACAGGGAAGCTGAAGATTTGCCTGAAGAGAAAGCACAGACATCAGAAGTAGCGATACCTAATGGACCACTGTCAGCAGTATCTGGAATTTAAATTGACTGCTTAGAAAATATCTCTTATCTTCCTTGAATGACTGAGGTGAGCTTTTATCTATGTGAAACAAAGAATTATTGTAACCCTTTTTGAGAAGAACACAGATCACTGGCTTTGTCATCCAGGAGGTCAATTTATTCAGCCATTCAAAGCACAGAGTATGGAGAATTCAGCTAAAAATTATGTTCCAAACTGGAAATCAGAAAGGAGAATTAGACTGTCTTCGAAGTGCTCTATTGCAGTGTCCCAGTGCCAGCTCATGTGACACAACTGGAATCTAGTTTTATTAGGATAGCTTCAGAAATGTTTTACTCTAAGTACAATGCTCAAGGAGGCATGAACTGGAAAGCTGAAATAAAGTTTATATTAAGGACACATATAGAAGTGTTAGGTATTTTACAGAAACTGGAACATTTGCTGTTGTGACAATGGTTGCTCTAACAGGTGTAAATTATGGAACTTTGCATCATTTCATCATCATGCTTTTCCATTTCCTCTTCAAAAATGTCACAAAAACTTATTTCAGCCTATTGCTATAAATCCTTTTTCCCTTCTGTCTGCATGCACAAGACCTTTGCAGGAGGTGGACAGAAAGATCAGAAAACCAAGATACACCAAGTATTAGAAAATTTTACTTGGCTTGGGAAACTTGTGGGGCTGCCACCATTTTCTGTAGTTAAGATGTACCTGCCTTTGCTTCTAATCACATATTTTCTCTGAGAGTCATAAAGACAATAATCTATTTGCAGTTAAAGAATGTTAATATCTCCTTTCTTTTTCCTCTGCATACACTTATGTCCAATGTTCTGTGATTTTTAAGCAATTGATTGGGCAGAGGTTTGATTTCATATGTTATTTCTGAAAGAATCATCATCCAATGATTTAAATATCATTTGCTGAAATGAAATGTGGTAATATTCTGTGGCAACACACCCCATTATGGTTGATCCATAGGAAATGTGTTAATTAGTTATAGAAGTTTCTGGGAGAGAATTGTTCTAAGGGTTTTTTTTAATTGATTGGTTTTTTGGGTTTTTTTGTGGTTACCTCTGAAGAGCTGCATTTTGGTATTCCATTAAAGTAGTTATTTAATGGCGTATGTCCATGACTCGTAGGTGAATGAAGTAATTTACTTTCTGTTTACGTTTCATGTTGAGGTAATCCTTTTTCAGAATATAAAACCTGACAGGGTATTTATCTGATAATTATATGAATTCTTTTATCTGTGCTATTCTATGTTTGTATGAAACATGACAATCTGAACAGCTTTCAAAGTTGCCCTCTTCGTTCTGAGCTTGGCAAATTCATATGAAGGGCTGGCATAATGAAAAAAATATAAAGCTTAAGTGCTCTCTCTATAGGTATTTTTGAGTTGGTCTATCATTTGAAATGTAGCTAAGATCCTTTAAATGGATGAGAATTTCACCTTTTATTTCCACAAATACATACATACAAATTAAAAATTTATTTTTTTTCCTTGCAAAAATGGACAATTTAAAAGCTTAATCCATTTTACTGGTTAGCAATTTTAGGTAATGTAGATTATTAAAAAAATATTTCTTTAGATGGATTTTTGTTATCTACAGATTAAATCTACCCTTAAAATGATGGGATTTGGAAAGATGAGGTAAAAATCTGCATTCTGTGCCATTGTTTGCAAAGGGAGATGGCTGCACCTATTCCTGCAGAATGGTGTCAAGTGTAAAAGAGCAGATACTCAATACAGTTGATAACTGAAGACAAAGATGAGATTGTTTGATCTCATGATTTGGTAAATAGTGCATGATAAAGATGGTTTCCTTAGTATTAGAAAGGAAAACAACTTTTTTTTTTTTCTCTTCAGTTCAGTGAATTACAGCTTTGAGATATTCAAGTTGTTTCTCTTCACTGAATGAAAAATTGGAAACTGAGAGCCTTTAGTGCAGAGCTGTTGTAATTCATGAATGTTTTTTTCACACTGTGCACTATTAGTTTTTCCTGGAGATTCTGGGTGATAATGGCTTGTCAGTGTCTGTTATCCTAAAACTCCAAAGTGCTTGAGCAGCTGTGTGTTCAGTGTGCAGTTTTAACAGTAGTGCTAATTGCTTAATTGACATCAAATATTCTAGATTCAGTAAAGCACCAGGCTGTTAGGAAAGCCAGCCTCCGTTGGTGTAAAGTACTTCTGTGTGGAGGAATGGAGTCACAGCCTGGGTGAATAAGGCTATAGCTGATGCTGAGAATTTGTTGTTGGCAAATCTGTGGTTAGAGTGCACTATCCCTTTTAATCAAAAAGCACTTAGAAAAAGTAGAAGAGAATACTGTTCAATGAAATGTACTTCGAGCCTGGCCAGGGCAGATTGATGGAGTTTTCAGCTGTACTTAGTGCATATTAACTTATTTGAGTAGTGTTTGTATTTATATTATTTGGAGAGAAAATATACTATTGAATCCAAGATTGTTCCTGGTAATTATGCCAGAATTAGTAGTTAAAGTGGAGAGTCAGGAAATGTCATTCAGTGTTTCCACTGATTTCAAAATCATTCATTAAATCTCTTTACTAAAAACGTGTGTAAAGATTTGGAATCTTTCAAAGTAGTTACTTTTCCAGCAACTACCACTTGCTTCTTCTATTGTCCTTTGGCTGTCACCCATTGAATACCAAGCCCATTTTCTTTTCAGGCAATACATTTGTTTAAATTAAATCTAGCTAAAAATTACCAGAGTAGCATGAAGGTGAATCTCAAGTAGTGTTTTTTTTTTTGTTTGTTTGTTTGGTTTTTTTTAATCAGAAATAAATAATCTACAGAAATACTTAAACTCTTAGGGTAAAATCCTGTTGACTTTCTCTGTTTCTGTGCCTTAGTCTTTTGCTGGTCTTTGCTTTCATGGTTGCTGACACTGCTTGAAACAGTAAAAGGTATGTAACATTTCAATGATGTGCCAATAAAACTAGGTCTCAGTACACTGAGCTTTACACTATAAATAGAAGCAGATAATGCTAAGGTATATTTATGGTTTCTTGGACATTCTTAATGGGCATAAGCAATGGAACTTAAAAAAAAGTGGATATAGTTCATTGTTCTGGCAGAGGCATCAAACTGCTTTTTTCAGTGACTCTGGTGTCATTCTGTAAGCTGTAATAGCAGAACACTAAAAGAACTGTCAGATCAGGGTGTTTGGCTTTGGAGGTTGGCATTACAGGACACTCAGGTGCTGTAGTTTGATTTCCCTACGTGGCCCATATCCTGCCTTATAGTGGTTTTTCTAGAAGTGTCTTTTTCTGCTTTACACAAGTGAGTTGCCTTGTTGTCATATTGAACAGTGCATGTGACTTTGCACTGCAGTTCTACCTTGCTGGCAAAGAGACCCTTACTCTTCCATGCTTAGTTTTTTACACTTGGACTGTGAGTGGTTTGGAGGTTTGAAGTTGTTGAGTTAGGTTGGTAAAGTGCATTTATTTTCTAATAACATATCGAGAAATAAAAAATGTTCTGTGCTAGCAGATAGTTCATTAGATATGATTTATATATTTGTGGTAATTTTATCAATTTGTGATAAAACCAGATGAAATTAAGTTAATAGAAGAGATTGTCTTTATTTTATGTTGATGCTTAGCGATACAAATTCCAGAGTGGTTGGTTTACTTAGTGTTGACACAGTACTCCAGGACTATCAGAGGTGTAAATACTGGCAGTAATGCAGGAGGGTGCTGCTTAGAGCTCCATCTTCCCAGGTTCATACGTAATTTCAGAGGCCTGTTTTAACTGAGTCATGATAAAGACTCAGTGAAACTTTAAAAAGTGCTTTTTTGAGCTAAGAGCATTGTCAAGCTGTCTTGGACTGGCTCATAATAACTGAGATAAATTGTCAATCTGGACCTCTGTAGAGGAAAGTAGACGCTGAGGGATTTCTTCTTGGTTTGCAAAGTTTGTGTGGCATTCCCATTAGCCCTTTATGTTCATCTCTGAACTTAGGCACTTCACTTATCAGGAGTAATCTTTGTGTTGTGTTTGTCTGGAATGCCCTTCCTAATGAAAAACTTAAAAATGCGGCATAATTTGATGTATTATACAGGAATAGCTCACATTTCCTTGCATTTCTAGGAGTATTAAGGGGCATAAGTGTTGGTATATGATTTGTGTACCTTTAGTACACTGACAAGACAAAAAAAAAAATTGTATACTGATAAAATGGTAAAAGATGCCATGTTTAGTTATTGCCATAGAAGTAAGGAGGAATATGGAAATATTGTCATGCTTTCTTGCCTTCCAAAATGTTTTGGCTTGCTCAAAGAACGTTACCTGGCCTTCAGAAGTGGGCTGGCTGATTGACACTTTACTTTCTGACAAGTCCACTTGGTGGTAAGGGAGAAGTTGTCTGACTGGAAAATCAATGTACTTTTTATACTGAGCCACGTCCTGGTTTCAAATCTGTGGCATGGGAGAAATGTTGTGTGTTCACTCCCACTGAGCCAGGGGAAGTTACAGGGCTTAGCACAAGCCCTGACGGGGACATTGGTGTGTCTTGAGGGGCTCTCAATTTTACTTCCTTTTGAGCAGCTTCATGTAATGTATTAAGTGACTCTTGCAAGATATTGGAAGTTGAATAACACATTAAAAAAAGTGAGGTTTACTTTAGTTTTAGTTTTATGCCTCGTATTGCAATTTTGTCCTTTGGTACCTTCTGAACATAATGCCTTCATCTTTCTGTCATGTGTAAGAATCAAGTAATGTTTTTGGGTCGTTTGTGTCTGCTTCTGGTATCTACTTCTAGGATGGCAGGAGTTGCTTTTCTTTAATCCTTCTACTTCACTTTACATTTTACTTGATGACTGCTACTCAGCTATATTGTGGTTAATAGTCTGAGTCCAATAGGTTTTCATTTTATATTTTTGATGTTCTCTCCAACCTCAAGAACGTCATGCACATCACAGAGATAATTGTTTTATTAACTTAACTACTCCAAATCTGCAGAGTATTGCAAGGTTTTATACATCTATTCCAAATAAATTATGTAGAAAGTGATCTTTGGCTGTGTTGTGCTTAAGGGCAGTGGAAAAATCATATAGATATTAATTGATGAAGAAAATGTTAGGGTGAATGTTCTTTAAGTTTGAAAACTAAATTTTGTTTTAGGCTTACTAGCCAAGTGTGTACTGGTAAAGTAATTTGACCTATAACTGTTGACATTAAGACTAACTGAAAAACAAGGTGCCATAGCTATATGATTAAATTCTGTCAAGACCTGCACAGGTACATGCAGCTGCTTTGGGGAATGATGCTTTGGCTGCGTAAACTACCAAAGTCACACCATTTGTTTGGGGCTGGTTTGCTCAGTGTCAGTCTGGCAGTTCAGCTACAGAGGCACACAAGCACCAGTGCCCAGGGGCGCTTTCAGGACATATTTAATGTACTAAGTAAATGTAGCTGTTGAAGATGCAGAAAAGAAGCTTCCCTCTAATATGCTTAATTAAAGTATGTGTAAATGCATCAGCGCAACATAAAGCAGAGGTTTTGAGTTTAAATTATGACATATTTAAATTACTCCAAGTTTGACCGTATGATGATGTTAAAGTTGCTGATGCCTGGGCTTCTCCAGGTGTTAGGAATGTGTTCTGTGCTTCAAAAATGTTTTTCATAAGGTAGGTGTGAATTAGACTGTTGACTAAGGGATGGTCGTTTTATAATCCATGTTCCTTCAAAAAAATTGATTTCCAAATTTAAAAAATTGGTTATTTTGGTTTTGTGTAAATACTTAGCTACAGTGATTTGTACTTTTTTTGCAGTTAATAGAACACAGGAATACTAATTTTGGGGAAGCTAGAGGTGTGGTGGAGTTTAATGTGAATGTGAAAATTTGGCACACCTACTGTTTTTTCCACAGCTGTCATAGAAGGGAGTGCTCTGAGTTGACAAGCTGAGATCTTTTCCTGGCAACCTAGGAGTCTCTCAGCTTGTTCCTGTGTGGAGAAATGATTACTACTAGTATTTCAGGAGAACAGAATTTCGCTTTGCTGCAAAAGAAATTCTAAGTTATGGCTGGCTAGTCTCAAAAATGTAAAGTATTTGTCATATATTGAAATATAATAATTAGCACAGATTCTTCAGTGGTGAAAAGAGTAACAAACATAAATGCTTACTATATACCTAATTTGATTGAGAGTCTTAAGCCATTTGTCTTTTCAGTTATAAACAAAGAGGTCAGAATAGTGATTTTCATGGATGCTCTTTCGTTGTGTTATGGGAAAGTGAAGTGCACTTAAGGCAGAGTTCTGACATTTGGCTTGATTTTAGTTGTTTTGGTGATCTTGAGCTGATACAGAAAATGTGAGGGGTCATGCGTTGGTGGCTGTGTTGATGGTCAGGCATGTGATGAGTTAATTCAGTGTGTGACTCATGTTACTGCAGAAATACTGAATGAACTGACGCCATAACTCTTTATTTCCCCCTTAGTGTGCTGGAGAAGAGAACTGGGTGGACAGTCGGACTATTTATGTTGGGCATCGTGAGCCACCTCCAGGCGCTGAAGCGTACATTCCACAGAGATTTCCAGATAATAGAATAGTATCATCAAAGGTACCAATATTTTCTCTCATTCATTGAGATAGATCAACTGAAGTTACTCTGTTTATTTCTTTCAAGATTTTTTTCCTAGGCTTCGGTGTATTTTTCTTTCCACAACTAGCAAAGGTAAAATGAAGATATCTCAGATTTCTTCTAGAGATACTAATTGCTAAGTTGCCTTTAAAATGAACAGAAATAAAATAATTTCTCTCATGTTTATTGTAGTACCTAGTATAGTACAGTCTTTGAGTAATAATGAGCTCTTCAACAAAGAAAAAAGCAATTTTCATTGGAGGCAATTCTGGAGTAAAATAAAATCTTCCTAAAGACAGACTACATCCTTTGTACTCAAAAGCAACACCTTAAAAATTGCTAGAAATAATTTAATTTGTTGAGCACTTAGATTCATCACACTCTCTCCACCATAGGAGTGTCATTCCCTTCAAAAGCTCCTGTTCCTGTGGGGTTTTGTCAACAGTCTTTGTTATTCACATGAAAGTGCATCATACTTGGTGTCTTGATAGTGTAATATGTTTGTGCTGTTTAGAAACCTTCCAGTTGTCCCTTATTTCAATTAATAAGTTTTAAACACTTTCATAAACTCCAGCAGCTTTTTATGAGCAGTTGGGCTGCTGGTACTTCCCAGCTGGTTTGCTTTAGCCAAAGGTTTATACTACAGAGGGATAGAAATCTGAATGCTTGCAGGTGATTTATGGCTTACAACTCAGTAACTCCCAAGTTTGCAATATACTTAGATTTTAATCTTCATGAGCTCACACCTTCAGTTAATGTGAAATAATCAATTGAAAATAATCTCTCCTTTACTGCGAATTTCTTTTTTAGTAGTCTCAAATCCCGAGTCATTTTAAGAACCTTGGTACCATTGTGGTCTCAAGGAACTGAATGATTACCCTCATAGACCTGAACACTTGCCTGCCATTAACATTATGAAAGCCAGACTTTTCACAAATGGTGTGTCAGTTCTCATGTGAGATTTTCTATTTACTACCTTCTTACCATACTTCATTCAAAGAAAGTGTACTAAGAAGCAGTGTAGTATTTAGGCATCTTTAATTAGATGGAATGCTTGAAAGGTAAGGCAGATGAAGTACAGTCAGACTGGTATAGTGGGAAATCTTGTGCTCTACGCATTGATTTGTATTGCCTTTTCAATTATGGCAGAGTAAACGCACTTAATGCAAGTTTTTGTACTCCTGTGACAATTTTCTTATTTTTTTTAATCTCACCTGAGATTAAAGATGACGGGGTTTTTTTGTCTCATCTGAGATGTATGTAAATAAAGCCATTGAAGGTACTGCTGCTACTTTTCTTGAAATAAAAACACTGTTCAACTATGTTTTGACATCTTCTGTGATTATTAAGTTAATGGAAGTAGCAAGTTGCTTTGATTAGCAGAGCAAGATTTTTAAAGTATGACTTAAATATGCATTGAACTGGGGAATCCCTGCCAGCAGTTAGTAAATACGTATGACTTCAACCAGTTCAGGATAGAGACTTCACTATATTTTTATTTGGATATAAAGCATATTCAGTTAAATGTTTTAAATGTTAAACTATTTAGCTGTGACCTGTATCTGTTTCTGTAAATAAACAAAAAATACTAGCGGAAGGACATACTTTTATATATACATGATGTTTCTGTTTTTCTGTTTGTTGATTAAACTTATCCCATTTAAAAAAATAAAACATAGGTTGTCTTTGTGGAAGTAAATACAGTGGTGATATTTCAGGAGGGAACAGAGTTCATGTAAATGCTTTGTAATATTGAACAGTTCCTTAGACTGCTGAAAGCTGTTTTGATGACTGTTGCCTGTGTATGAGAACTTCCCATGCTGTCCCTTTCAAGTAAACTGTTATTCCCATGCTCCATCCCAGACAGCCTAAATAAAGCACCACTGTGACTCAGTAGCATTTGTTCTGGTTCTGTGAGCTGCTGCCTCTTACCCTTTCACCCATCCTTGGCCCTTGCTCGCTTATGGACCCTCTGGAGGGGGCACCTACTACAGCATAGGGAACGCAGACGTGAATTTCTTACTAAAGCTCAAAGGTGCAAAATTAAGATGGCAAATCCATAATTGTTAGAGTAGAGTAAAAGTACATGTGCTCTCAAGCGTATTGCATGATGTTACCTCAGCCATGAAGGGTACTTCCTTCTTCCTTCATCAGCAAGACAGTAGCTTTCAGTGGGGCATTGATAGGTTTTTAGTGCTTACATAAAGATGTATGATTGCTCTTCAAGGATGAGGAACTCCAAACTCCAAGTACAGGCTTTACCAATTTAAGACAAAGTTTCTAAAAAGGGTAGTTGAAAAGCATGAGGAAATGTCATCAATTAGTCTGTGTGCTGTTTTACTAAAAAAATTCATAATGCTCTGAAAAAGACTTCAGCTTGCAGTAATATGAACCTTAGACTTTACTGGCCCTTCCAAGGGTACACACTTTGCTGTGCTTCACCAGAGGCTTCCTTGTGTCAGCAGGGTAATACTTTGATTCAAGTGCAGAGGGATATTTCATGTACATTGCAGTGTCACTGTGGTTAATGCTCTGTATGTTTAATGATACATTCCTGATTGTGAAAAATGATACAGGGACAGGCCTTGGCTAGACAGAAGTATTCCATTGGTTTGATGTGTTAATTCAATTATGATATTAACAATATATTGCAAAAAGTGTATTTTGAAGTAATAAAAGACAAAAAAACCCTCCTGCCTTTTGGATTGTACATGCAGTTCCTTTTACATTCTGGAGACAGTGACCTTTGTACTATGTATCTTTTTGTTGATTTAACTTTTAGCTACTTCAGCTACTTTGGATGTTGGCCTTTGAAGTGGCTGTTATGTGCCCTTGATTGAATTTATCACATGACAGTGCTGCAGCATGGAAAAATATCAGCTGGTAGAAAAACCCCAACGTTTTAAACACAGAAGAAAGAAAGTAATTGAATTGGTAGGGAGGTGGCTTGCTTTCTTCGGAATAAAATTATACACATTTTGTTACTATTTACTTTTTGGTAGAATTTACAGATTCAAAGGAAACTAAGTAAAATAGGCAGCCATAGCAGCTACCAAAATTTGTTGAGAAACAACCTGTTTTCCTTCTGAAACAGGATTTTACTTTTTGAAAAAAACTGATAAATTATAAAATAACTTTTTAGTACAGAATTTTCTTAAGGTTCAGGCTTCATGTTATTGTGCTGGGAGTATGATTTTGTATTTAGTAGTCTTTAATGGATTTCTCCTCTGTGAATTCCTTCAATATCTTTTAAACCCATGTAAATTCTCAGAACTGTTCAACTGTAGAAATGTTTGCCAAAAGAAACTGAGCTTTCATTTTAAAACTTCCTGCTAATTTGAGTTCGTATTCCAAATCCTCGGATCTCACAATGACTGTTATCCCGTTTATAATCTTGTTTCTGTTGGTGGTGTTCTACCATATTCTTTTCCAAGAGGAATAGCCTTAACCTGTTTAATAATTTTGGGTGAAAGCTGCTCCATACCTTTGCTCAGGTTTGGTCTGCATCTTTTCCCAAGCCAGTGGAATCATGCACAGATCGTTCAATACATAGCCAGCTATGGATTTATGTAATGGCATGGTGATGGTTTTAGCTTGTTGTTAATTTAATATTTTTCAATATCCAAATTCCCTTTTCTTGAAGGTAATCTAACACCTTTACAGAATTGCTCTGCTTCAAGGAGCTCATTTGTTGACAAAGTAGGGATCTCCACTTCTTGTTCTACTTGAATCAATTAATTGAAGACTGATTGGGTGTGTGCATTTCTCTTGAACAGAGGGAAAAATTGTACTGAAAAAAATTTTTTTTTTTTTGAGGCAACAACATGGAGTTCATAGGGACATACTTAATTACAGCTGCTTATGGCTTTTGGAAAAAAACTAACCCCCTAAAAAAACCACTTAAAGAAAGAGACACAAGTAAGAATCTGAAATTCCTGGATAGGAGTAGCCTGTTTAATGAGAGCTGAGAGAATTTCCTGTCTGTCAGAGGCACCTGGCAAAATTAGAAAATCCA
Source organism: Zosterops lateralis (assembly GCF_965231275.1). NCBI lineage: Eukaryota > Metazoa > Chordata > Aves > Passeriformes > Zosteropidae > Zosterops > Zosterops lateralis. The sequence goes on from NC_139763.1 coordinate 26,529,481, forward strand.
TGAACTTCAGGCAGAACAGATTCCAACCTCCCCCCCAACCCCCCCCCCCCCCCCCCCCCAATACCACCCGTGGAGGAAGTTGGGTTAAGGAGACTTACAAAGGCTTTTACTCTTCATTTCAGTTTGTGGGTAATCAACACACAGTATTTTGCCTTTGTGATCCTGTCCAGCTGCAAACTCTTACTGTATAATTTAATAAAGAGAAATTTTACTGCGACAGAGCCCGCTTATTCCTGGGTCACCAGCATAACTGCAGGTAGCAGGGCTTATGGTCCCAGAAGATGATACTGAAGAGTAGTGGGATATTACTCTTGCACGAAATACAAGATTGACTCTACAGTGGATGCAGAACTATTACTTGAAGAATTTGCCCTAAAGAGATGTCACTAGAATTAAGTTACACATGAAATTACAAAGCACTCATTTGGGCTGTAGCTTTATTTCCTGTTCTTCCTTATAGAAAATTAGTGAGTTGAACTCAGATAGGAGAACAGTACCACTGTTATTTCCTACTTTATAATGCTGTATGCTATATTCATGGATCAGAAGTGATCCTGGTTTTGTTGCACAAATGATGCAGTCTTCTGTTGTCTGCGTATTTCCTTAGGACTTTTCATTAAATACTGATCCAAACATAGATTTCTGTGATAGTGGCCCGAGACAATAATGCTGTGTTTTGGAAATCTTATACATTGCAAGGGAAACCTTAGCTACCTTCAGTGCTAATCTGATTGAGATGACTCACAATTAATCTCAGTGACTAATAGTTTAATGAAGTTAAGTAATTTTGACATGTTTCAGCAGATGTTGAAATATTCCTTTCTTTCAGCAGAAATACATGCCCTTGTGCTGTACCTCTTCCCTGCAGCACTCACTCATAGGGCTATTATAAACACACAGAGACTGGATCTGCTCTGATTTCTCATTTTGTTGCCACATTTAGAAGAGATATTAATACTGAATCTTAAGGAAATACTAAACCACCTCTATCAAGATGAGCCACTTGGAACCCAGCAGCGACCTAGGCTCTCTCACGCTTTCCAAGGTGATGCTTCACAACTGGAAGCATTGTCTGGCCTCTCTAGGGCCATGACAGAGCAGTTTCAAGATGACGAGTTCAAGCACAGCCCTGAGCAATGGTATTTGAAAGTCAGAAAAGCATCAAAAGCCCACAGTGGAAAGAGGCATGGTCATGTGTTTGTGAAGCCAATATATAATTGTGTAGCATACTCAGGCCAAAGAGGGTGGGTAGACAGAAATGTGCATGGGACAGGGACTAATCCAGGGAGTGTTGTGTGTGCCTTTTACTGATCTACTCTGAAAGCAGCTGTAACACAGCTCTCCATTTCTGCCTGGGTAATCCCCTGACTCCCAGCCACAATGGGGGAAGCAGGAGGTCAGATCCCATGCTACAAGGGCTGAAGAGTCAGATGTGCCCAGCCCTCCCAGAGACTCAGTGGGGCAGGAGCTGTTAGAGATGAAAAGGGTAAATGGACTTGGCTGGCAGTAAAGCTTAAATGCTTCTGAATCAAGTGGACTCTCAAGGGGCCAACTCAGGGATCTCAATACCTGAGCTGCAATGGGAGTGCATGAGTGTGCCCTTCTTCCAGGCACAAGAAAACAATTTCCTTCTGGGGATAATTGTCAGTGCCTGGAGAGAGCAAGGAAAAGCTCTTCTTGGCTCTTGATGATCCTGCTCAATGTGGGATTTCCAGGTCAGAGGCTCTTTGCAACCTCCCTTATATTCCTTGTGTTCCCAGGAGAAGCTATTTACCCTTCCCATGGCTCAGTCCAGGGTTATTAGCAATATTTTATTCTGCTGGTACTGCCCCTAACAGAGCCTTTTAAGTTTTTTGTATCAGCGTGGAGTCTTCATGCAGTGAAAGAAGCAGAAGAAGGAAGGAAAACAACAGGTCCAAACCTAAGGTCAGGGAAGACAGGTGTAATTCTCTTTACAAATGAGAGAGTGAAGCTTGCTTGCTGTCAAATGCTCTTTCTTCCGTTTTCCTTGTATTCTCTGTGACTTCTGTCTTCAGTCAGTCATCCTTGCTGTAAAGTTTTTTTTTCTTTCTTAAAATTAGAATTACATAATTACAGATGCTAGGGGATTTCTTTGTCAGAGGAATTCCTGTAGTTAATAGCCTCTGTTTGATAAGACTGAGAGTTGCTGAACAGAGACTACTAAAAATAGACTTGTTTGTAAGAGAAATCTTGCTTTATGCCAAAATATGTGGTTTTGTTCATCAAGTGTACCACTTGATCTAACTTCCACAAATCGGTTTCATTTTTGCACTCTCTGAACGTGGTGGTGGCTGTTATTCGCTTGTAAAAGCCTTACATGTAGCAGAGGTGTCACTGATCCCTGTGTTGTGAATGACCTTGTGATGTGGAGAAACAAGAGTAATAAACACTGTGCAGATGGTGCATATGTTAATACTTTTGTTAAAATATTGTCCTTCTGCATTCATTCCAAATTGTCATAAATATGGCACAACACTTTCCAAAATACTCAAATTCTGTCGAGTAGCATATAAGCACAGAAGTCTGATTTTTTTTTTTTTTTTTTTTTTTTTTTTTTTTTTTTTTTTTTCTTTTTTGCTTTGAGTTGAAGTCTGGATATTAGTTTAATACATTAAAGAATATAGATGAGTTCTGCTGTAAACTTCCTATATGTTTATAAGCAAGTCACTTAAGTTAGACAAGACACACTCTCAACTCACTTCTTATGATTTCAGGTAATTATTTCTTTCCTGGTTTTTTTATACCCTCTGCTATAGTTTTCTCTACCTGTTCTTTTTATAGATAGATAAATCGTGTTTCAAAAAAGTAATATATTTATATATATTTATAAATAAGACTACCTTTAAAGAAACTGAAACTTTTCATCAGATAGCTTTTTCAGTTATTCTATTGAAGAGGACTACCTGTACATATATATGTAATATTTATGTTGTTTTAATAACATAATACTATGTAAGGTGGTGTTATATGTAGTCTTATGTCCAGTACCTAAAAGGAGACTACAAAAAAGCTGGAGAGGGACTTTTTACAAGGGTGTTAAATAAAGGACAAGGGAGGAGGACCTGAAGCTGAAAGAAGGCTGGTGTAGATTTAGCTTGAGGATGGTGAGGCACTGGAACAGGTTGTCCAGAGATTATGTAAATGCTGCATCTCTGGAAGCGTTCAAGGTTGTTTTGGATGGGGCTCGGAGCGACCTGGTCAAGTGGTGGGTGTCCCTGCTCATGGCAGGGAGGTTGGCACTAGATGCTTGAGAAGATCTTGAACATCCTTTTCCACCCAAACCATTCTTTGATATGCACAAATGCCTGCAATCAGGCTTTTAAATTGCAGCTTTAAGAATGCATTGTTTCTTGGTAATTGATATAAAAATGTATACATTAAAAATACTGAAGTCACTATGGATGCAAATGACTGCAAGATCAACTTTTCTCTATGGTACCCTGATTTTATTATCTTCAGGATGGATTTTGTTTTGCAAAAGGGATGAAAATCATTGTAGGAAGATGTCTGTGAACCTGGACTAAACCAATATAGTAGATATTTTTGTTGTAATAGTTTTAAACATTTACAAGAAACAGTCAAGAATGTCGAGTAAAAAGTGAAATTAGGGTGCGTTAGAAGAGAGGTGGTGACTATTTAAAATAAATAATCTGTAAGAAACTGAGGTGTTGACAAAACTCAGTATGAAGTGCTTTTTCTTACAGCTTCAGCTTTTGATGTAAAGTGATTGCTCAAGAAACTCTCTTAAGAAAATATCTCCCTCTTAGGGTGGAAAGAGAAGCTTGAAACATGAGCCAAAACTCTGGCATGCCGATACCAAATGAAAAGGTCAAAATGCAGTGTCAAGAACAAGACTGGCTGCAACAAGGTGTTGTAGCTGAAAGCAAGATGGTATCAGTAAAGAGCAAGATGGAGCCAGAGGCATGGGCAGGAATACTATGGACGTGCTCATGAGTGCAGAAATATACAAGCTCTGCAGGTGGTACTGCGAGTATTAATAGGAAGAAAATCTACTTGAATGATGCTGTTTTGACACCAGATTGATCTTACAGACTCTTGCACGGTGCTTCAGATGCATCTGTTGGCACCATGTGTTCCTCTTTTGGCTGAATGTGTAACTACTACTACTTGGTGTCTGATGTGGTACCTCCCATATGCAAAAAGCACCTATGTGCTCTGGCCTCTACGTCTTTTGTAGTATTTGGAAAAGATCAATTAAGCCATCTCCAACTTGAAAGCTTATGTAAATAGTGTGTAACTGTTTGGATAAGCTTATATCCTTCAGGTGAATTATAGTGTAAAAAAAGGTAGTTTAATATACATAAACTATCTTTCAAGAGTTTGCAAAGAGAATGACTAGAAATTATCTGAAGAAGAGAGATGATATTAGTAACTCCTGGCACAGTAATCTGATGGATTTAATATCATCAGTTTTAATGACTTTCCTTTAAAAATTTTTGTTTTGTTCCTGCCTAGCTAGGGTAGAGAAACTGCCTTGAATGCGGCAGTCATGCGATAAATCTTGTTCTGAGTGCTTCTCTGGCGAGTGATTATGTTGATGTTAAACATTACTTGCCCATTTGTAGATGCTGCTCTGAGCTACTGATGGCTTGGGTAGGGGAAGGTCTGTCTAGACATCTTAGTGTTCTTTCTTGCCTAAACTGCAAAAATCATTACTTCTCTGTTGAAGATGAATGGGCAGAATAAAGATATGCTTAGTATGCCTGAAACCCAGAGTCATAAAGTGCTAAAATTTTTTTCAGATTGAAAATAAAGTTTTAAGAAGTAGTCTGTGTTAAAGAAGCACCCATTTTAGTGAAGCACTTCTCAACCATAAAAGTCATTTGTTCCCATGTTATTCACTTTTATTCACCTAAGAGAGTTGTTGATCAAAGGTGGAGCTGTGGTAGACCACAGCTTGGCAGGGAAAGCAGGGAACTAAGGCTGGAATATGAGATAGGTAGGATACCAAGGGTAAAGGTGAGCAACCTTTTTATGGGTTGTTGCTTTAATTGATTTACTTGTTTCCTCAATCAGATATTTTAAATATCTAGTCCAAGAATAAAATGCTATTACCAGACATTTAGTCAAATAAATATCTGGGAGATTTTAAGTGGAAGTTATAACATAGGAGATTACATTTTCATTTAATGAATGGTGATTTGAGGGACTTGAGTAAATAATCAAACATTTAATGTACGGAAGATCCTTTACCATGGAAAAAATAGTATTTCTATCAAAAGAGCTGAACAGAAAAATAGAAACAATGTTTTTCGATTTTCTTTCCCAGCAGGCAGAGATTCTTAAAAATGAATGGATAAAATTAGAAAACAAAGATAACTTACCTGATAATGAAGAAAATATGCAATTATTGTCATTGAATAGAATACATATGGTTGTCTATCATAAGAGCAGTTTTGAATGGTCAGCATTGTTGTGCAGGGAAAAATAATCAAGTCTAACTTGCTCTCTTTGAAAATTCCGCGGAGCTGAATAATGGAATGGAGTTCAAACTGCATTCCTGTATGTAATGGAGTTCAGACTGCATTCCTGTCTGATGAAAAGTGTTCTGATTGCAAGACTAGAACACTTGATTTTCTAGCTGTTGCATGTCTGCCTGTCCGAGTTTTGGCTTGCTCACAGGTAATTTAATACTGAACTAGCTGTTATGCCGGATTAAGTGGTAATTTAGGACACATTTAGGATAGATACTGATTTTTTGGACACAATAGAAGAAAAACATTTCATTTGTGTGTCTTCCACATGTTCAGGTTTTAACATCCAAGAAGTAAAAAGATCGCTCTATATAATAATCTTTCACATGCATTTAAAGTATTTTTCTCACGGATACTTTTTTGTCTTCAGATGTAATAGAAGTACTTTTCTTCTGGAGCTCTGTCTGTCTTTGCCTTCAGGGCCAAATTCAGAAGATGTCTAGCTCATGGAATTTGGTTATCAGCAAGTATAAGTGCAATCTGCCAAAAGGAGACAAGGCACATTTGTAACAGAGCAAATAAATTAGGATAAGCTTCTTAGCCCATCTTGTTTGAAATGAAAGTTTTATTGGAGTTGTCATTTTATTATGTGTCAAAGGATAATTTGGATAATAAGATGATGCAGTGCTAGTTTTCTCAAGCCATTTTTCAAACCTTTTCACAGAGTTTTAGCTGACATTTTTACATGTGTTCCAATAAGCAGTCCTTGCAAGTTTTTCTGGAGCTACAGAGTGAAATGTGTAAAAAGACTGTAGTTGAACCTGCAGCAGGGCAGGAGATGGGGACTAGATGATATTAAGGTCCTTTATCACTTGTACATGACTTCTTAAATTTGAAGTTCTTACATTTTCTGTTTGCAGCTTTATGTACTGTTTCTTATGTAATTTTACAACACTTGTGATAATTTGTAAGATCAGTACCGATATATGCAGCCACTTACTCATATTCACCACTGTAGTTTATCTCGTGGAGTATTTTTGTGTCCTTGCCAAGGAACAGAAGAGGGGCTGACAGCTTTTATTTGGTTGTCTTGCTATTACTGTGTAGTTAACTCTGAGTGCCACCTATCTCAAGTCATGAACACAATATAAAAGTGAATTAAAAATGGTCTTTGAAATTACTAAGGTGCTTCTAAAATCCATTAATGGCTTTAAATAAACCATTCCATAACTAACTAACTCTGGATACTAACTCTAGACAAGTATTGTTACTAGTTAAAAATTATTACAGTCCCTAGTACAAAGATTATCAGAGTTCAGAAAAATGATACTATTCTGAGAATACATGATTGTCAATTCAGATTCAAATTCATTACATTATTAAACTAAGTAACAAAAACGCTCCTGCCTCTTGCTTAGTTTAATCTTGTCATGTGAGGTATAACATTGAATGTGAATAATATTTCCTCCTCAAAAACTCATACTCTGTGCATTTGTTTTCAGTACACGTTTTGGAACTTTATACCAAAAAATTTGTTTGAGCAATTCAGAAGAATAGCTAACTTCTATTTTCTCATCATTTTCCTTGTTCAGGTAAGCTATCCCCACTTTCCAGTAAGTTCTGTGCTCTTTCTAAAATAGGGAGAAGTTGAAAAAGGTTTTAAAGTTAACTGATATTGATGACCATGGAGGTAAATGTTTGAGCCTAGAAGGCGTTTTACACTGATGATGTGACAAAAGGAGTTTTATTTAATTTTCAGGTTGTCATTGTGAATTTAATCTGAAGAGAATTTGAAAGCATCGCTAGTTGGATGGCAAGACATGTCTTGAAAAAAATCAAAAAGAATGTCTGTAATTTTTATTTCGTAATAAACATCCAGATCAGTAAAACTGTTACTATAAATTTTGTTGATGACAAAATTTTGTTTGTTTTTCAAAAATATTATATTTTATAACAAAATAACATCTTGAGAGCAGTTTACCAAGTGTACTGTGATCAAAGCCTGTGAGAATTGAAATAGGTAATGATATGATGCTTTCTTAGGGAGGTATATACATACTTATTTTTGAAATGAGTTCCATGAATACCTAGTGTGCTGCTTTCTAGGTGTCTTAATTCTGAATCTGTCACAGTCACTTATTGCATTAAATAATAAAAATCTTACTAAGTGAAAAGCTGTATGACTTTGCAGACCAGGTTCTGTAGAAAAAAAGCAATGCAGTTTCCCAGGACAACTTAGATTTTGTCATTTGCACTCCCTCTGTGAATTCTGCCTTTTATTTATATTTGCAGAAGCCCCAGCTCAATATTTCAGAATTTACTCTTTGTGTGCATAAGAACAGCTCTATTGTATAACATGTAAAACTAGTCCCATGCTAATTTCTAATGGTGCTCCATAATTTTGCTTCTGAAGCTGCAGCTTTCCAGTCTAATACGTCCTTAAAGTCTTTCAAGCAAATATTTTTACAAGACATTAGCATCTGATGCTAATGTGTGTGATCTAACCACAGTATTGTATCTTGTAGAATCCAGTTTTCAAATTTTTATCAGTATAGTACGCATTCTTAAAGTTGTATTGAAGCATTGGTTTTTTTCAATTAAAAGTCCTTCATGCCCTCTTCATACTGATGAAATTACTTGAAAAATCTTGCTTGAAAGATTGACCACTTACTTTCACAAAAATATAACCAGAAAATATTTGTTCTTTTTGTTGCAGTTAATTATTGATACACCTACTAGTCCAGTTACAAGTGGACTTCCACTTTTGTTTGTCATCACTGTCACAGCTATCAAACAGGTGAGTAACGTAGTGCACAAAAGTAAAACTAAAGAGAGAATTGGATTAGTTTGGGTCAGCTGTCCAAGGAATGCCCCCTTCCAGCCTCTTGCCCACACCCACCCTGCTGGTCTGCTGTGGAAGAAGGTTGAAGAGAAAGCCTTGATACTGCCACCCTTTAGTAGCAGCCAAAACACTGGGGTGTAACCAAGACTGATACAGCACCAAGTACAGAGCACAGCAGCACAGGACTGCTATGAAGAAAGTAATCTCCACCCCAGATAGATCCAAAACAGAGGATAATTTTGCTTGACCCTTAATAGATAACTTACTTCCTTTACAATCTTTATGCTAAATGCAGACTTCTCCATCATGAGTCTTCAAAGGAGCTGTGGAGAGTTGTGTTTCTCTTCCTTAACAGTGGTAACTATCCATAATTGAGTATATTCTGTAGTTAAATTCAGGACTTCTTGTTGAGCAAAAGTTGTGATACATGCAAGAGCTAGTATTTTAGTGCGGCCATCCCAGTCTTAAGATCTTAAATGTCACTACTTTAAAGTCTTACTGTTAGTAGTAACCTACCAAAGCCTGGGTTATGACATGCTCTGCCTGGTACTATAGTTCTGTTTATTTCCTTGATTTTTCTTCCCAACATCTTGTGTAGATTTTGGGACCTTCTTGAGAAGCTGGACCAGCTCCTGGAAGTATATTACACTAAAGTTATAAAGTCTCTGTGAGTTCCCAGATAATTTTTGAGATCATCCCACGTAGAACTTTTGTTCTACATTAAATTTTCAAATGTGCTCAAGAGCTATAGATCTAAAAATGCTATGGACTACAAGTGGTATTTTCCAGTTCTTGACCACTGATGACTTTGTTAGTCCCAATCTTTGTCATATGGCAGGACCTTTTCAATACCAAGTTGCAGATTCCCTATCCTCTAGTTTGTCTGCTTTTATACAACACTAATTTGTAGAGTAATTGAGCGCTAAAAATAGGATACTCTGCTAAGTTTCTTGAAACAGAATTCTTCACAAGTATGTATTGTATATAAGGTTTAAAGGTTTGGTTTAATTGTATGACAGTCATCAAATATGACAACCTTTTGTCATGTCATCTCTTTATCATCTTGCAGGATAAAGTTCCATTCTTCCAAAATATATTGCCTACACTACTACCTTCTTGTCAACTGCATTTACAAGTACTGTGCACTTCCTCGAGTCAATAGAGCAAGAGATGATCACCTAAATACCAGAAACTTCTACACTTTTGAAACCCTTATTCATCCAAATGTCCTCATTAAAATACATGCTTTTGTTTGACTAATTGTAACCATGAATGCTCTTTTTAATAGATATCCAGCACAACTCTAGTACTGACGTATATCACAATTTCATTTGTTCTAGTGGGAATATTTTTTCCCTTACTGTAATCAAGGATAATTCTTGAAATTTTTCTTACAAGCTAGAGCTATTCTGTGTCTTTATAGCCAAATGTGCATCACTTCATCATTCCATTTCACTGTTTTCTAGGGTTATGAAGATTGGCTGCGACATAAAGCTGACAATGCAATAAATCATTGCCCTGTTCATTTCATTCAGCACGGTAAACTGGTTAGAAAGCAAAGCCGAAAATTAAGAGTAAGTAACTATGACTTAACAGGTTTTGTTAGTCAGGCTTGACTTCAGCCTTCTTGTACACTTCATACATAAAACAAGTTATACATAAATGTAGTATGATGATTTAGCATTTATTGCAATTAATGATTAGACCTATAGTATACTTATTTCTAGTTTTATGCCTTGGAATAAAATACTTTTATAAAATTAAACTCCTAATGAGTTAAACTGTCTAATGAGATTAGATAAATCTCATTTATTATCATCATTCTAAAATTTTATTTTTAGATGTTACTATTGCTGATTTTACCAGGCTGCTTTTCTTAACTGGAATTAACTAATTCCTTTTTTCATTTTTAACTTGGAATTTCTGTCATGGTTTATCTTTTCTCTGTTTCCTGTCCATTGTGATTATCACAGAATCACAGAATGCTTTGGATTGATAGGAACCTTAAAGATCATCTAGTTTCAATTCCTGTGTTGTGGGCAGGGACACTTTGCACTAGACCAGGTTGTTTGGAGCCTTATTCAACCTGGCCTTGAGCACTCTATGGGATGAGCTATAATGGCTCTTATGCACATTAATAATTTATTTAGGCCTGATTGTGACAGTCAGTGCTATGTATTGAGATACATGCATATGTACAGACACAACACATTCCAAATATTTTTTCAAAACCCATTAAATCACAATTTCTTCATTGACCTTATGGATGCTGCTACATTCCCTTTTTGGTATATTTTCAGAAATTATTTTTTGCTGCTTTTTAATTAATTTTTGTGAACAGATGAACTTAACATTATTTTCTTTAGAACTCAGAAAATTTGATAGATACTTGTTTGGAATTTTCTTATTTTTAATGTGTTGGTTTGGATGTCTTTTTCTGCTCTGCTGTTTTTGGGCATAAATGTATCAACAGTGTTCATAGCCTTTCTGCTGTGACCTTCCATTTGAGTGTGATAGCTTCTGCCTAGGGCTTCCTGGTAATAAAAAAAAAAAATAAATCAGGACATCACATGCTTGAGAATTCCAGGTGAGAATTCCAATATTAACTAACCAGTTAAATATTCCAAACAGAAATAGTCAAGTGCCATGCAACTGGATTTTGAATTTTAGTGGTTAATCTGTTGCCCATATTTTCTTAATTTCTCCCGTTTATTGCCTTTCAGAGGGTTTATATTGAGTGACTAAATTATAGGAGAGACAGACCTTGAAAATACTTGCATAAAAAGGGATATCTATGTGTGTTTGTAAATGGGTAGAATTCTCAGATCTATATTACGTGAGAAAACAGACTAGGTTGTATAAAGTAGATCCCTCTGCACCTAAAGCCTGAGGACACTTGATTAAATAAGAAAAAAAAAAAAAGAATTGCTAGAAATGGAGTTCTTTTTCACACAGTCAGAGGATGGCTGAGGTTGGCAGGCGTCTCTGGAGATTTTCTGATCCAGCCCCCAGCTCTAGCAGGGCCTCCAAGAGCTGTTTGCTCAGGACCCCATCTAGACAGGTTTTAAGTCTCACCAAGAATGGAGAGATTCTACTACCTCCCTTGGGCAACTGTTCCAGTGCTCTGTCACCAGTGTGGTGAAAATGAGGTGGACCCTCCCATATTCCAGGTTGCTCTCACTGCTTCAGGGCCTGTCACTTTCCACCAGAAAGAACCTGTCCCTGTCCTGTTTGCATCCTTAGCTGATGTAGTGCAAATGATGAAACACCTTTTAAATTTTATGGAGATGCTATGTACTACTACTTCTATTTGGTTTGGGTTGAGGAAAGTGAGAATTTCATACTTGATTGTTGCAGGTATGCTTATAGAGTTTGTGTTCTCCTGTGCCATGTGTACAATCTGCAATTTTTCGTTGCTGTTGGTTAAGAAAAAGAAAAGGCCTTTTTTGTATCTACAATTACATGAATCTCATTTTTTATAATCATTCTAAAATTTTAGTTTTAGATGTTACTGTTGCTGATTTTTATCAGGCTGTTTTGCTTAAATGAAATTAAGTGACTTCTGCCAACTGCTAAGGATAGTGGAATTTAGCTTTATAAGCATATAACAAGAACAATGATTAAGCTGAGTCTTATTATAATAAATTATGACATAAAAATGTATCAAACAGATGTTGGCCTGCATGAAAAAATGCAAAAATTATGTATTTTTGATGGGATTTTTATTATATTCTTAGAACATGGAGTATGTCTTCACCACTTGTTTAACCTCCAAAAATGTAGGAAAACTCATTTTTCTTGAATGATTTGCAAGAACATTTTGAATTTGTAATTGGTTAGCTGTACTGTTGCAACATTCTAACATGCTGTAAAATATTGCCTATGTTTCCATGAATAAAATTATTTTGCTTACCTTTAAACATGGATAAAAATAGAATGGATTTCTAGTCAAAAATTCTGCTAAAAATGTATCCTGTTTTCATCAGGAGATGAAATTGTTGGCTTTTTCAGCTGTGTCTAAGAGCAGCTCACATCTCCTGATGGTTTTGAAACACTTTTGTTGTATTTAGCTTTAAAACAAGGATTATATCTTCTATCTCTCAAATAATGTTGCAAAACTTAATGCGACAGGACTTGCAGGATGGTTATCCTGAGAGGAAAGCCAGAAACAGTAGATCTCAGTCATTCCACAAGATATAATTCAGTTTTCCAGAGATATTGTTGTAGATCTTTATTCTTGTGGTAAAATCCTGGTGTAAATAAAAATTGTTGAGTTTTCAACATATTTGTGTTAATATAGCTTTTAATTTTGGAATCTTTTAATTTTTGAAATTTAGCCTGCTACATACCTGCATTTTATTTTGTGTTTTTTCCTTAGGTTGGAGATATTGTAATGGTAAAAGAAGATGAAAAATTTCCATGTGATTTAATATTCCTATCGAGTAGTAGAGGAGATGGAACATGTTTCGTTACAACAACTAGTTTGGATGGTGAATCCAGTCACAAAGTAATTAAATATTCTGTTTTCTTTTTAAGGCAAACTTTGCTTTTAATTTTTGACACAGATCACAATATGACTTCATGCTTAAATGTGTAAGCAAGTACACTAATTTGTGTAATTTATGTTTCCACCATCTTACTTAATTTCTGTAAAAGTAATATTATTTTATGAAAAGTTTTAAGACATTTATTTGTGATTTTGTCTGTGTCCAGTATAGGCATGCAGATTACAGTGGTAATACATTAACTTTTTGTACTTAAATGCTTCCATGGTGACCTGATTTATGAATACACTGCAAGGTGCTTGCACATAACTGTGGAATAATAATAAAAATAAAGGTTGGAAAACACCATGTAAGGTGATGCCCAAATTAGGAGCATTTAGATATGCTTCTTATTTGAGTTATGAGCTCTTACATAAAAGTTAGTAAATTTCATGCTGAACTGTGGTGTATGTACAGATTAATGTCTTGCATATCTGTTCTTTTTTATTTTATTCACGTTTTTGTTAATTCCAGACTTACTATGCTGTTCAAGACACAAAGGCATTTCACAATGAACAAGAAATCGATGCACTACATGCTACCATTGAATGTGAACAACCTCAGCCTGACCTTTATAAGTAAGGCTTGTAAATAATTCTTACCTGTTTCATTTAAGGTACCTGAGCAATAAATCATAAAAATATCATAATGAAAAGATACTGACTGCATCTCTCTGGTTAGTGAGCCCCAGAGCGAGCTTGAAGTCAGGTAGGTCTTCCGTCCATACTCCTTTTTGTGCAGGTAGCTCCTTAGGTGTGCTCCGGGTAGTGATTTCCAAAGGGGGATGGCACAAAGCAGTCCAGTGAGGAATGTGGTAAAAATTTTAGAACTTCAGTTTCTTTTTTTTTAATACAAAAATAAGAAATAAAGTAAGCTTTACTAATCCTTAGTATACTTCTTGGTATTGGCACCCATACCCGCTCTGTATGTCACATAGAGTTTGCAAGGTTCTTCAGAGGAAGAGAGTGTTCCATAATATGGAGAAGTTGCCTGTGGCACTCACTCGTTTACTTTCAATTTATTGTAAAGTATTGTCATTTATGTGTACCCAGTTAAATGGATTTACAGATTGTATTATCTAGTTTTAACTAAAATAACACTCACAAAATGCTGAAGTGGCTTAAAAAGACTCTTGCAACGACACTGCAGATTGAAGATAATAGTAACATTCTAGTACAAATGAACAATAAGTAAATGGCAAGCACTTCTAGTCCTGGTAGAGAGCTTTATCACTCACATTACAAAGCAAAGCCACCGTCAGTGAAATCAGATCTGAAAATATGTCAGCCAAAAAAAAAATGAAATTGTTAAGACTACTTGAAATACAGATTTTTGTCTGCTGTTGTTAACCATCAGCCTTACACCACAGGCTTTGAAATGCTAGCTAATGACAGCATGAAGCCATCATGATTAGGAAAACACCTTAATGCAGAGCATGAAGAAAAATGCCTACAGTTGTATAGTCATACAATATTCAAAATTTTACAAAAGTATACACTATTCCACTAAACCTAGTGAGAAATCTTGAAAAGCCTCTTTTGAGGTTTCGTTCTAAACTGTAATACAAAAAGTCCTATACCATTGAGAGAACACTTCTTTTTTTCTGCCACAGTAAAAAATAGCTGAAACAATACACAGGAAACAATATAATGTCAAGCTAAAATGCACTCTCTTGTCAGCAAATACTGTTGGAAGATGCAGAAAAAAACATTGCATATTTCTGAGGTGTGAATACATCTCTTTTCTGTGATCTTGGTGATTAAGAAGCTGGTTTAGAAATCTGCTTGAGAACAGGTTCTTTAGAGTGTCAAGCCCATCACTTGCTTGATCCTTTTTTTAAATACTTGGCTCTCAAAGAGAATGACTGCAAGTTGAAACTCATGCTAGTATAGCTCGTGAAATTCTTTCGGACAGCTGTTGATGCACAAATAATGAAAATGTTTATTGGTAGTCAGCTTGTATCTGCTGATTTTTACTTTAAACTTTACCTCTCAACAAAACACAGTGGTGAATTTTTTTTTTCCAAAGGCACGTGGTTATTTTGTATCATGATGCATCATAACCAGCTGTTCATTATTGTCTTCACATGTGGCCCTACCTTGTTGTATGTTCTCTAAGCAGACAGGTTACCACTCCTCTGAGCCTCAGAGGTTTCCTTTTGGGGTAAGAGGCCCAGCAGTTCAGTCCCCTTTGCGTCAGGTTATCCACTTGGACAGTGGTATTGCAAATACATTGTATCAGGTCTGGTGGGAATGAAGTCCATTCTCTTCACTGACTGTGAAGAGTAGCCAGTGTAGTGTAGTGTTGTTGCTCTGAGACTAAAACAGCGTTAATTGCACACCATGGTTTTAGCTGTTGTTGCCAAATTTTTCTAGTGTCAGACTTTTTGTTCCTAATTTTGCCCCTCCAGCAAATAGGCTGGGGGTGGGCAAGAGGCTGGGTATGTACACAGTCAGCATGGCTGACCTCCATTGACCAGAGGGTCTGTGCCGTATAGTGTCATGCTCAGCAATAAAACCAGGTAGCAGGGAGCAGTCTTCCAAAGCAGTTGTTGCTTAGGGACTGGCTGGACACCGGCAGGCTCATGGAAGGTGGTGAGTGGTTGATTTTGTGTCACTTGGGTTTTTTTCCCTTCACTTATTAAACTGTCAAGATCTTGCTTTTGCTCTTTCAGTTCTCTTCCCTATCCTGCTGGGGGAGGGAAGGAGTGAGAGGCTGATAGGTGCTTAGCTGCTATCCACGGTCAAGCCACTGCATACACATAAAATGTTCTGACAGATATTCAGAGGGAGAATTACTTACTAGCTCTATGCTTTGGTTTGCTTTGGTTTTAAAATAGTTATAGGCTTCAGATGTTGTAAAAGATAGTAATTGCACTGACTTACCTCAGGTGGTTTAGGGAATAAAACTTTATTTCTTGTTCATGGGTCGACTTAGAAGATTTATCCCTAGTTTTATGATCTCTTATACCTCTTTATATGCAAAATTTATGTAAGTTACCATTCTATGTATTTTTGTATTTAGATGTTTAAGTGTTTATGTTCTTGTTCATGTTCTGGATAATTGGAGCCTGTTCAGTTGGAAAATGGTCTGTGTGATACATACTTTCTAGAAAATATTTCTTAAATAATCTATTAGCAGTACGGTTAAATTACTTCTATATTTCCCTTTCAGATTTGTTGGTCGAATAAATGTTTACCATGATAGGAATGAGCCTATTGCAAGGTGGGGAAATCCAGAGTTTCTACACATTTAAATATTTCACAGTTGAAGAAGTATCAATAATGAAAATTACCTTTGGTTTAGCAATGTTGTGCTGCTTTATTCTAGTGATAGAATATTTTTCCCTTAGAAGATACCACTCTGTTATTTCATAAATAATTGATTTTTCATCTTCTAATCATATTTATCTTCTTTAGTATTTTAATGTCTTTATTCAACTTCAGTTTTATCTGAAATGTATTTAGTTTGTGAATGATGTTGATAGGATTTTGACAGCACTTGTACAATACTGCCCCATTAGCATGAGATCTTGGTAGTGCACTAAGCAGTATAAATACTGTCACGTGTGTATTTCATTTTTTTTAGATTTTGAAGTGTTTGAAAGCATGTCAAGTAATTTTTTTGTGTTTAATTTTACTAAGTGTGTTTGTACTTCTGTCTAAAATGTCCATAGTGCTGTGTGTTCAAGAAAGGCAATAACCAACTTGCTGTACCTGATTTTGTTCTGATTCTTGCCACAAAGAGGCAAAGCAATAAGAGGGAAAAGCTGCTTGCTGGGGTGATATCCTAGATCCCAGCATGTGTGGGAAGTTGCTCACTGCTGCCTTCCTAACCTCAGTGTGTCCCTAGATATCTTGTTTTCTGTCACAGTCTGCTGTGGAAACTGTCCATTGATCTGGGTCATTCATGTAACATCGTTCCACTAGTTTCTTGAAACTAGTTTCAGATTTTACATCTGATGATTATTGTACGTATCATGTTCCAAAATACTATTTAAATTTCATTGAGGTCCTTACATTAATTCTTGTATTCATCAATAGATTATTTTACCTATATTTATCAGCATTTTAAAAATGTTTACAGTAAGTATCGAAAATATCTTGTATACCATTTATACTTAAAATAAAATGGAGGAGTGTATTGTCCTGAAGTAGTTCTAACATACAGGACACTATAGTTTATATAACCCTAAAAATAATAGAATTAATATTTTTAAAAATAAGTTCTGTGCAATTAGGATGTTGAGTCTTTATTTGGGTACCTACATATGTGGGGTGCATTGGTTTAAGGCTTGAGCTGTGAAATTGTGAGCTTAATTTTAAGCATCTATTTATCTATTTTTAATTTTCACTTTAAAGTTTTAAATATGCCTTGTAACTTGTTAAAATAAAAGGGTTTTAGTAAAACTGATTTTGTGTTTTATATGACTTCCACATAGGTCTGATGGTATTCTCTAAATGTTTACATTTTGTAATACTTACATTTTGCAGGCCATTAGGATCTGAAAATCTACTTCTTAGAGGAGCCACATTAAAGAACACAGAAAAAATCTTTGGTAAATATTTCTGTTGACTATTTTAATGGACTCTGAAGTAATAAGCAAACACCAAACAAGGTTACAAGCCTACAGTTACTACTGGGCTTATGATTTCTCTTGGGTCACTTGTTTTACAACTTTGTAATATGTTTTAATGTTGTTACATAGAAACATTTTATCAATTGGAAACTGTGACTGGAATAGGATGTAAATGATGCTTAAAATTTCTAAGTACCAAGATAATAAAGACATTTCTAGGTTTGGGTTATCATCTAAATCTGTGGTTTCTTTCTTCAGACTGAGGGATTAAAGAAATTACAGAGTATAATAGTCTAATGAATTGTGCTCTTTTGAAGTTACTTCACTGTGCAAACTTCAGTAAAACAAGTTGTCTAATTTCAGGTGTTGCTATCTACACTGGCATGGAAACTAAGATGGCATTGAATTACCAATCAAAATCACAGAAGCGCTCTGCTGTAGAGAAGTAAAATTTCTAATACTTATTTTGGGGTTTGAAAGCTGCATGTTTGAATGGTGCAAATCAGATTTTTTTTCCCTTCTGAAAGTGTATGTTTTATTGATTTAAATGAAAAGAGATATAGGGACTTAAATTTTGCTTTTTAAAAATAATTTTTACTTATAATGCAATATATATAATACCATATAAATGAGGTTCTCAATACTGAATTATACTTGTTAGATATTTGAAAAATATGCATTTTGATTTAATGCTTAGCTCTTTCTTATAGAACCACAAAACACCATACATTACTTTTCTTTAAATTTTTAGAGTACATTTACTGGCAGTTTTCCAAGGTTATTTTTTTTTATCCTAGCATTAATGCTTTTTATTGCAATTAAGTCTTGAATTCAGTAAAAGTAACTTTTTTAATACACTTCACTTTGGATCAGCTGCAGTAACAGTGCTTGTCTGTGGCATGTTTTCTATGGTTTAGCTAAAGTGAACAAGTTCCATTACAGACATATATGATGGAAAAGTAAGGCAATGCTATCCCTAAGAAGTGAACTGACATTGGTTGCTTACTATTTTTAAAATAGAGACTATTTTCTATTCCTACTCTGCTATCTGAAATCATCAGCTCTAAGTAAGATGTCCAGCCTTGTGAAAAACAAGATATCATTGATTGAGGCAAGATGTACTGACCAGCTGACACTCTTTCACTTACACAGTGACCGAGCAATGATGATGTGTCCCTCTCTATTGTTATTGATGTGTTTTAGTTCATGCCCATCATTAATGAAAATATAATCTTAAATGCAAAATGTTCTTGCTCTTTTTTTAGATCTGTCTGGAGTTAAAACATTACAGCTACATAGCAAAAAGGGGTTTTTTTGGTTTTATATTTCTATAAAAGTACTTACGGGAGTGACCTTACAATTATTCAGCGAAGTGGCATGAAAAGGTCTGCAGATACAAGCCCAGTTACTGTGTTATGATTCTATCTATGCTTTTGCTTTCACTAATATACTAGTTTTGTTAATTTGTCACACACATTTTGGAAACAATTATAAAAATAGAAATTAAAAAGAAAGTAATGTCAATAATGTTTTTCCTTATTGGAAAAGCAGTTTGGAAGAGTTATTTAACATCTTAGCACTGTTAGACTTGCAGCAAATATTAGACTGATGAACAAGTATAACATTTTCTAATAAACTCTGTAGTTTATATGCTAATGGTATTCTTATTTTGCCTTTTTTTTTTTAGATCAATGAATGTATTTCTTGTTGTATACCTCTGTATTCTCGTCAGTAAAGCACTAATAAATACTGTTCTGAAGTATGCCTGGCAGAGTGAACCATTTCGTGATGAGCCATGGTATAATCAGAAAACAGAGCCTGAAAAGAAAAGAAATGTGGTATGGAAATAAATTATGATACCAAGAAAGTTTCCCTAAACCCTTAATTTATAGAGATTCTACTGAAATGTATATACAGCCTGCTTACCACTCATGCTTTTTTGTTTACAGTGGTGCTGGTGTATTTGTTTACATGTTTATATGTTAAATTTTTGCCCTTAAACTGTATGTGTGAATTTACCTGATGAGAATGTCTGGTTTAGATAAATTACTAAAGAATTTACCTCTTGCAGAGAAATATAAGGGCTGGAAGGAATCCCACAGCTATTGGCAGTCCTGTAAGAGACGTGTTCAAAATAATCCACTCTAAGAATCTCCATAAAAATGCCCCTCAAAAGCTTAATTTCATATTTCTGTTCTGAGCACTCACAGTATTGGAGAGCATTAGTCACCAGTGCCAGATGTTCTTACAGGAACAAGGACATTGTCCTGAATGGATACCCAGAGGATCCAGAGCAGTGAACTGAACCCTGCCCTACAGAAAGCACAATATTTATTTCACTAAATCCTCCCAATCAGGCTAGGGGAAAATTTGCTTCCTTACCCTAAATCACGAGGAGCACATGCTAGGCAAGCATTCTAGAGTTTTAATTATCACCAGTAGCACTCTCAACCTGCTCAGCAGGTTGGCTGTAGCTCCAGGAAGTCTCCACCACTGAAAAATTGAGCTAGATTATGTGCATATGTTCTGCTTGTGTTGAGAGAGGGAAAGGAAACCCTTTATTTATAAACTTGTGCCTGAAAGTTATGTAATTTAGTAATCCTTGATGGAGTTGCTGTGTAACTATGCTATTTTTTCTGGTAATTTTTGAATGTACCTGTTGATGTTTCCCTTGTTCCCCAAAAAGTCTTCACCATGCTCATTAGTTGCTCTAGAACTTTACAATAATGCTATGTAACAGTATTCTATACTTGTATATCTGTAAAGAAAAATGCAAATTTAAGACAAAAAGCTCTATTGCATGCCAGTTGTGATGTTCTAAATCGTGAAGGTTTACATCCTGTGCTGAACTGTGAGCTATGAAAGGCGTTGCTTGCTGTTCCAAAGTTATTTGAAAAAAACAGTTCGTAAATACATGCAATGATCTTGCAGTCTTTAATGGTATGTGAAAAGTCGGTATTTTTATCTTGTTTCTTTGGCAGTTTCTTCAAGCTTTTACAGACTTCCTTGCATTCATGGTTCTTTTCAACTACATTATTCCTGTATCCATGTATGTCACTGTGGAAATGCAGAAATTTCTTGGTTCTTATTTCATTGCATGGGATGAGGAAATGTTTGATGAGGATACAGGTGAAGGACCACTGGTGAACACTTCTGACCTCAATGAAGAGTTGGGACAGGTAAATTTCATGGAATGATAATTTTTTTTTCAACTGTTTCTACTGTAGGTTTTATTTTAAAATTGGTTCTTCAAGGTTTTTTGGTTTTGTTTTATTTTGGGGAGATTTTTTTTGCAGCTACATGTGCATTTTCTTTAGTGCTGATTAATTTTAAAAATAAAACCTGAGATATTTTTATTTTCAGAATCAAAAATTCTGATTTCTCACCCAGTCAGTGGAGTTCAATTAGTATTACTATAATCTTAAGGGATAAACACTTCCTCTCCATTGATTATAGAGGGAAATTATATAAGCATCTAGCTTCCTTAGATTAAAAGTTTGATGGAAAAAACTCCTTTTTGTCAGACTAGACTGGCACTGCATTTCCAGTGCCACAAGTCTCAAGTTTCATCCATTAAAACAATCAATTGTCAGTCTCATTTTTGAAAAGAAATTCTGTTCTGTGTTAAGAAAATCATCACGCTGAGACAGATAAATTTTGTTTGAGAAAATATTTAAGATCTCAGTTAAAAATGTTTTCATAGATTTTTCAAATAAATAAATAAGATGCTGTACTTCTTTCTTCTTTTTAGTCAAACAGGTAGTAAAGCTTTTAAGGATACATATCTATTTGGATTAAGGGTGATACCAGGCATTTCATTATTATGGCAGACAGTTGACATTGTCTCCAATGAGATCCTCAAAGAGGATTGGCTGAATTATGGCCTGGATGAGCAGACAGTGAGGTGGATTGAAAAGGGGGTGAACAGCCAGGAACAGAGGGTGGAAGTCAACAGTGCACAGTGGGAGGCCTGTATCTAGCAGTGTACACTCAGGGTCAGTACTGCTCCCATCCTGATCATTGATGATTTGGATGACTGGGGGCCATCCAGCTGAAAAGCAGTTTTGCAGGAGAGGACCTACGAGTCCTGATGGAAACGAAGTTCAGCATGAGCCAGCAGTGTGTCCTTATGGCAAAGAGGGCCAGTGGTATCATGGGCTGCATTAGGCAAAGTATTGCCAACAGGGTTGAGACAGGTGATGCTGCCCCTCTCCAGGCCTCACCTGGAATTGCTATGTCCTGTTGTGGGCTCCTCAGTTACAGACATGGGCATACTGGAGGGAGCCTAGTGAAGGGCCACGAGGACAGCCAGGGAGCTGGACTTTACATGGCTCATGCAATTCAGGCAGAGGGAGCTGGGAATGTCCAGCCTGGAGTAAAGAAGGTTCAGGGAAGATCTTACCAGTGTATACAAATACCTGAATGGGAGGGTTCTTAAAAGAATAGAGCCAGGATTTTCTCAGTGATGCCCAGTGACAGGACCAGAGGCAGTGGGCACAACCTGATGAAACTGGAGGGTCTGTCTGAACATAAGGAAACACTCTGACAAAGCAACACACTGAATGACTTAAAGACCGTTGATTGATAGCATTTTGTAACTTTCATGTTGAAACTGAATGTAGGGGCTGAGATTAAAGAAATCCGTATAAATCCTATCCAGTCTGAAAAAAGTTTAATTGTGGGTGCTTTGTCCACAGATAAAAAGCCACCAGAAAATTTGATGTTTGCCTTTTCATAATAGCAAATACTATAAAAATCAATCTTAGTGGAAAGTGTGCATAATTAATGATGTTTTTGAAGACTGAGCAAAAGTTTATTTGATTTTTAGTTTGTTCAATGCACTGCATAAGTGGGGAAGTTTGATAAATAATCTGATGAATTTTAAATAATAGCCATATTTTCAGTGCTTAGTTCCTTACCTTACTTCATTCTCTTAGTTTATTAAATATGACATGCAGTATGTATACAATACCTACATCCAAGATCTAAAATTGAACCAATCTAGTTCTTGTAGTTGATAGTTCTGATTTTGGTTTTATTTTTAATGTTGTTAGACTTAAGCACTGGGGCTCATTGTAAAAGATAAAGTTAATGAAAAATTCAATATTGAGACAAAATTAGTGTTTCCACGGCAATTACAGTGCCCATGTGTATAACTGTATGTGTCTACAGTCCTCAGTAAACTAAAGCAATTGTAGTGGGGAATTCTTATACTACCCTAAAGACTGTTCTGACAGTAACTGATCCAAATTCAGGCATGTGCATTAAATAATAATCCCTGGGAAATGAAATTTGTATGTATTTTGTTTCTATAAATACCTGTCTTGCAGCAAGAAAGACATTAAAAACTAAAAAGGACCTTGAGAGAAGAGTGGAAGTAGGTTAAACACGTCATTTACATGTGTTTTGAAGCAGAAGACAGCATTGTTTAATACTCTTGTAGGATAAAATCTTTCAGGGCCTATATTTCTATGAAGATAGCTGCCAAAAGAAATTGTCATCTTCCTTTTCTGAAAGAGCATAAGGATTTTCAAAGGAAGGTGTAACCCAGTATTAAACTCAGTTTTGTTCAGAGACATTGGAAAATCTCTGTTGACATTCCTACTGGGGTTTTTTTTGTGCTCATTTGCAGATTGAGTATGTCTTCACAGATAAAACAGGAACATTAACTGAGAACAATATGGAATTCGTAGAATGTTGCATTGAGGGGCATGTTTATGTACCACATGTTATCTGCAATGGACAAATCCTCCATGATTGCACAGGCATTGATATGATTGATTCATCTCCAGGGAGTAGTGGAAAGGTATGATAACTCTGCTCTTGCTTTTTTACAATGAAACATGAAAATTTAACTGTACTGATGAAGGGAATATTAGAAATTCAACATTCTTGAATTTTACTAATCAAAGTAGATAATTGCATAGACATTTTAATTTCCTAGTTAAGAGTAAGATTTAAAGGCTTAATGGGAAGTTCCTCATTTTAATGCAGTTGTAAAGCTGACTTAAAACACAAATATAGAACTTTCTCTAGTTATAGCTACAGACACAGATAACTGGTTTCTATTTAACCTTAGCTACAACAGGGAAAGCAAGAAAAGGACAAGAAAATCCTTAAAAGGGAAAATGGGGCCTTAGTGCAAGCACTTACTTAGTCATCACTGAGTGAATATGCAGCCAGAGAACGGTTTATGATCAAATTAAATTACTTAAAAATGTGACTTAATTTAGCTACATCTGAAGTATACTATCTACAGCATGCATGTATTATGACTATTTGCTGGGTAAAGCAAAATTATTTGAAAGTTCAGGAGTCTTCACTTGTTAACACATGAACAGGGTGCATATGGGTAGGATAATCACAGCCAAAGTACAAAGTATTTTTTATTACCTCAGTTAAGTATCATATAATTCACACTCACTTTATATCATGCCCTTCACTGTGACAAAATGAGGTCTCTTAAAATACGTTGGTGTAATTCAGCAGCCTTGTGTCTCTCACCCATGGCCCTCAGAATGTGTTCGCAAGGTATGTTGAGTTTTTATCTTGGAATCACAATAGCACAGACAGTTTGTATTGAAGAGCACAGAAGAATAGGTTTCAGACACAAAGATGTAACACATTCATTTCTGTTTCATGAAATAGAAATATCTTTCTGGTGCCAGGAACTGTCATTACCAAACCATCTGAAATTTTATAGGAAGTGGTTGGCTGGAGCAGCCCAAGTATGTGCACTTCAGTAATTTATTTAGTTCTGAGGGGTGTTTCAAGCTGCTCAAGAGATGTAAGTCTGTAAGGTCTGCTAAGATGTGTGCTCCAGGTGCTACATCCTTCTGTGTGAACTCAGGACTTCTGAATGATACCTTGACTAGTATTTAATTCATACAAGTTGTTAAAGTTTAAGCAAAAGTAAAGAAAAAACACCTTTAGCCACATCTAGGCATTCAGAGGAGGTAGAATATGCACTCTGGGGGTTTTTTGCATCATTAGCTTGACCTGTATGCAATTCTAAGGGTACAAACAGCTGTGACACAATTGTGTGGTTACCACAGGGAAAGACCTGGCTCCCCCTCATGGAGCCTGCCTTTGTCTGATTAATGATCAGCGATATCAGTCACCTCCCAAAAGAAGAGTTTTTAAGTGATAACATGTAATGACAGCTGTCCTTTGTGTTTTTCAGGAGAGAGAGGAATTATTTTTCCGAGCTCTTTGTCTTTGCCACACTGTTCAAGTAAAGGATGATGACAGTGTAGATGGTTTGAAGAAAAACCAGATGTCAAAAAGATCTTGTATATATATATCATCATCACCTGATGAAGTTGCTTTAGTTGAAGGAATACAGAGGTATGTGTGTACGTAGGTATTATATTCTTCTAAACTACAGATCTAATCACTGAGCTCAAAATTGTTTTGAGAACAAAAATTGTAATAAAAACCACCAAGTTATCTATAACTGATTGCTTTCTTAAGATGAATTCATGAATATTCAAACCCTAAAATCAACTAAAACCAGTTTGGGATGTTGGTTTGTTGTGGGCTCAGTCGTAAGTCATTATGACACACTTAAACCAGGTAATATATATTTGGTGCATTCATTCTCTTGTTCTGTGTTTTATTTTACAGACTTGGTTACACCTATCTACGGCTGAAAGACAATTATATGGAGATCTTAAATCGGGAAAATAACATAGAAAAGTGAGTGATTAAAAATATAACAAAATAGACTGACAAGTTCTTATTATTGTGTTTAATAAACCATTGTTTCCTTACACGTGAATTTTTAAGTCAGGAAAGCCAGGAACCTTGTGTTTTAGTAGAAAATAAAGAAAATTTAGTAATTTTAACTGCTTTCACTTCTTTTTATATATGCAATATAAAATACTGATATGACAGTGAAGGTGTGATGTGGGATTCATGACCTAATTTATTAGTGCCTGATGGTTTTATATATGGTGAATAATATATTCTTAGTAGAAAATGCTGTGTACCCAATTTGTTGTTCACAAATAATCCATGGAATTTACAGGAGGGTAATATCTGTAGAATAAATTTTGTGGACCATAGTATGAGCCAAATTTTCAATAACATTTAAATAGTACAGCTGTTCCGTGGTATACATATACCCTTAACGATTCACCTTACACTTCTCTAGATGTTTGCTGGTTAAGTCTGTTTTGTATCTGGATCTTCCTGCTTGGGTACTCTCCTAACTACACAGGGACTCTTGGACACAAATATAGGAACCCTGCTGTTATTTTACCCCCTTTTAGGATAATATGGAGAATTTTGCCCAAAGGCTACTTCTGACTTTTTTGGCTCAGCTCATAAGAACTGGAGTCAGTACCATTTGGTGACTCAGAAGAAAGCACTGTAATAATTGAGAGTTTTCTCCCAAATGCATCACAATTTGTAGACATAGGCCTGATGTAGCTTTGCACAGGTCTGAGTTCTAGGGCATTAAAAGGACTTAGAACTGAAGGATGTAATTAAACAAGCAGATCTGGACAGAGACAAATCCTGAAAAAGTTGGGATTAATGATTAGATTGCTTATGTTTGTGCTGGAAAAAGAGAAGCTCTCTTAAATTAATGGAAATAGGTAAGAGGGTAAATGATAGAAGTGTACAAACTGCTGAAAACAAAACAGTGCGACAGGAGCTTGTGTTCATTTTCCCTCTTAGAAAGGAAAGGAACATGTGATAAAATCAAACCATAGAAATAATGGCAAGTATAAAACCAATAAATAGAAGTAGGTGGGTTTTTTTCACTTGAATAAATTACCAACATTTGAGCAAGATTATGAAATTAAGTCAGCACTTCTGGGAGATTAAGAATAGTAAAAATTAAAAAAAAATATAAAATAAAGACTTGCGTGTAAGCATGCATTTCAAGTTCTAAGGCTATGTCTCTGTATTATACATAGAAACTCACTTTATAATCAGTATGGTGCTCTGCTGCAAGGTTTCTAGTCTTCTACTTAAATAAATTAGATTGACTATACATCTGAACATACTTAGACATCACAAGTTCTAGTTTAAGCAATTAGGAGCTAAGAGCTTTCTTTATTTATTATTTGCAACCGTCTGTTTCATTCTGTACTAGTTCCATATTCCATAGTACTCAACATAATCTTCCATGTTAGAAGTAATGCTTAATTTATATGCTTGATCTGTTTCAGGTTTGAATTATTAGAGGTTTTCAGTTTTGATTCTGTGAGACGGCGAATGAGTGTAATTGTTAAGTCTTCAACAGGTAGGGCTGTCACTTTCTGTTAGATTTTTTTGTTTCACTTGAATTTGTTTCAGATTTATCAGAGTTAAGCATTAAACACAGTCTGTGTGCCTTTCTTTATAAAATAAGGGACCAGGTACTAGCATGAGTAAAAATGTTATTAAAAAGTTAGAAGAAAACATTTTGAAGGCTTATTAATTTGGATGTTTTTTGAAGAAAGTATATTTGGTCATTTTGAATTCCGTATTTTGTCTCTTTTAGGTGATATATTTCTGTTTTGTAAGGGAGCAGATTCCTCCATATTTCCTAGGGTTAAAGAAGGTAAAATTGAGCAAGTACGATCCCGAGTAGAACGCAATGCAGTGGTAAGATTCTGTTTTATTCATCTGTTCACGTGATATCAGTGTCAAAAAGAAATTTAATGTTCTGATCGCCTGCTTTATCTGCTAACAGATTTCTCTTTACGGGCACCAAGGTTATTCTATGCCAAGGTTCACTCAGGCTTTGTGGGTAGCAGTCTGTGCAACTCCCTTATTTACATCTGTCCTCCATCTCATCTTCTAAATGTCAGTTGTGGTGCAATATGAATGCATTAGTTATACACAGCTGTATGTTAAACCAGAGGTCATCAGTTAGCTTGTTAGTATGGCATTTTCACAATTGTGGTTTAAATTAATTTTTAAACAGAAGAAAAGTGAAAAACTGTAAATCTCCATAAAAACTGTTGCTAGTTTCAGTCTCCAGCCTTAGCACCTGTGATTTCCTGCCTTTGATTGCTTTACAAGCTCTGGGGAGACAGTGCAGTGATCATGTGTATCTTATATTTTTGCATGCTAAAAATCAGCTATGAACTGGCTGATCACCTTTAAATGTAATTCGGAACTTGGTTTTACCCTGAAGTAGTATTTGAATTTTGTTGTGTCCAAAAATACGCAGAACTCATCACAATGCAGGACAATTGCCAGTCTTACATAGCATATAATTTTCTGTCATTCAGTACTGAAACTGAAAACAAAGTATTATTCCAGATATGTGGGAAAAAGCGCCTACAGTGTCACCTGCTTTTGTCAATATCAAGGGAGACAGGGAGGTATTTTAATAATTCTCATTCTTGGCTTGGTAATAAGTAACTATACAAAGACCTGCTGGATGGATGGAAGCTGAAGTGCCAGTTAAATGGTGTTGTGAGAACTCAGGTGACTGAGTGGCAAATGACTCAGGTGGCAAAACTTTGCTGTAGCTTTTCCCCACCTTATACAATCTAGACACTCCCTTTCTTATTCATCACACAGCCCAGAAGTTTGATACAGTCTGAAACACTCACAGCTAAATTCTAGTTTTCACTTGACTGAAATGGTACAGTTGGATTTTCACTTTCAGTTGTGGTGTTTGGTCCCTGCCCGTGGATGTGCTGCAAAACAGCATCACAATCTGTGTTCTTCTTGTATATAAAGTATACCTATATATAGTAGCTGCAGAGCTACTATTTATATTACTATTATTTATTCTGACTCACTGCCTAATTATACACATAAGGAAGGAAGCCTTTACCTTGACTTCGCCTTCTCTTGTGATCTCATATATCCAGTTGGATCACTGAGCTGTTTATCTTCTGGGAGATTGAGGTTGGTCCATCAGGTTGTAACTGCTTCTAGAGCAGAGCAGAATTAAGCTGAACCATATCCTAGTCTATACTATACTCTACCAGTCTGTACTTGGTCACTTCATGAAGTTCCTTTTTCAAATCCTCCAGCATAAACACCAGCAAGAAGTCTAAGAAGAGTTTTGAAAAATTAATTTTGTTTCTTTTGATTGCCTTCTTTAGGAGGGACTGCGAACATTGTGTGTTGCATATAAAAAGCTCACAGCAGAAGAATATAGCAAGGTACAGAAGCTGCTTCAGAGTGCAAAGTTGGCCCTTCAGGACCGGGAAAAGAAATTGGCAGAAGTGTATGAGAAGATAGAAAGAGATTTTATATTACTTGGTGCTACAGCTGTTGAAGATCGGTTAGTTAGTACATTTCTTGATTTCTTATGTTCGGTGATGGTGACAAAGTAATTGAATTCTTTTTCTGCATTAGAGATTTATTTGGGAAACCCGTTATTTGAATCAATTCCACACCATTAGCTTAATAAAGTTATACATGATAACTTCATAACCTAGAAAGCAAGTAATGATAGCTAAGTGTACAAAAATCAGTGAATTTGAACCACTGACATGCATATAATGATTTATTGATCAAGTTATAGGCAAAAGTTTTGGAGGAAAGGACTTCAAAATGGGTATTGAGGAAATGAAGGAAGAGTCTTTAGGTCTTAAAAAGATTCAAAAGTGTATACTAGTCACATAAACATTTTTGGAGTCATACTTTATGGAAAATTCTTAGATCTGTTAACTTCTATTGACATTTTTTCTTTGTTTATGAAAATCTTTCAGTAAAGACCTTTCTCATTTCTAAGCAATCCATCAATGTATGTTGTCAATTGACTTTACAGACTACAAGAAAAAGCTGCTGACACTATTGAAGCACTCCAGAAAGCAGGAATTAAAGTTTGGGTACTGACAGGAGACAAAATGGAAACTGCTGCAGCTACTTGTTATGCTTGCAAACTCTTCCGAAGAAATACACAAATACTTGAGCTAACCACGAAGAAAATTGAGGAGCAGAGTTTACACGATGTGCTTTTTGACCTAAACAAAACTGTCATAAGACAAAATGGCAGCTTAACCAGGGATACCTTCTCAGGGTAAGGAAAAAATTGGGTTTTCAGGCCAGAAATAGTCTTCTGGGCATTTTGCAAACAATGATGATATGAACAGCAGTATGTTTCAGTTTCTATTGCTAATATGTGAATTATTGTATGGTGATTAAGCATAAGCTTGTTTAGATAAATTTAGGTTTTCAGTCATGTTCTTTATCTCATTTCTGGTACTGCTTTGATTTTTAAAAGAAAAATCACAACTGATACTGTAATAATTTTTCCACCATAAAACTGTTAGCAAGAAATTAACAAGCATTTGTGATACTATTTTGGCAGAGATTTTCTATAACTCAGCCTTACAGCTTAAATCTCTGGGCCAGATAATTTTTCTTAGCTCTCCTTATGCTTTATACCCCATTAGTCTAATCAATAACATTTGTATATTCAGTTAAATAATTTTTCTCCATGTTATCTGTACCATTTTGTTTAAATCCCACAGGTTTTGCAAAGTGTGATCAAACGTGTATTTAACTTTTTGTGGAATACCAATTTCCTACATGTTACAACTCTTTGGATTGGGTTGTTTGTTTTTTTTTTTCTTTTATCTCCAGAGCTGGGGAATAGCACTAAGATACAAAATAGCAGGACTATGCCTGTATGTTCAAATTCAGGCTAAAAGTATTTCACTCTAATACACCAAACATTCAGTACATTGCTTGAACTTCTTAATGGTACCTTTTCATTTGATATCATTTTACACCAATGGCATTGCCCTATTTGTGCCAATGGTAGCAAAGTGGTGAAAATATCTGGGCACTGTTATTAAATGTAGTTTACAGAATTTTATCTTAGTTGCCAAAAATAGCCTGTGTCCTAGTAAAAAAGATGGAGATGCCTAAAATATATATTAATAAATATGGTGTTTTTCTCACAAACATTGGTCTTGGAGAAACCATGTTTGTTGAAACCCCTTGCACAGTAGTGTATGACCTTGGAACACTGAAAAGAGAGTAAAAATAAACTTCAGTGTACATTTATACAACATTCACTGTTGACCTGGAGCCTGAGGCTGCTGTGTAATGCAGGCAGATGCAAGGGTGCTCTGAAATAACTTGTTTGGATGCCACAGAAAATGGTTCTTGTAGTCCAAACCATCTTATCTTTCCCCGTTGTTCAGTTTATGATAAAGTAGTGAATAAATTACTTCCTGTGACTTTCTGTGGTTACACTTCTAGTAATGCTCAAAATACTACAGGCATACTGCTAATAGATTTTATGGATGAGAATATATTGTAATATTATAGGAAACATAAATTATTATTTTATTTTAGTATTATAAATAAAAGTAAACCTGTATTTGACTTAGCCACTACTCTAAAGGCAAAGTATCCCTACTCCAGATGTAGACTGTGGCCTTATCCATGTGGGCCAACTGGTTTCTTTTACGCATTTCCTTCAAGATACAATTTACTTTTGTAAATGTAGACATTTGGAAAAAAAAAATCTCCTCATCAGAGTACCAAAGGTCTTTCCTTTTAACTTATTTTTCCTGAGTGTTATGGAATGTGCCACAAAAATTTCTTTATTCCTGCATCTTGGTTTACCTCATGGCAGTTCTTGGAATCTTTTCAAACCAAACTGAAAAGTCATTAATTATACACTCAGACACACTGGTGAAGTCACTGAGGTATCAGATTTATGTATCCAAACTGGTGAAGCACTGAATATTTTCAACACAATCCAGAATTTTAAAATATTATAAATATCAGTCTTATACAAGGAATTCCTTTAGAAGTGTATTAACTTTGTGGTATTCTATACTCATTATTTTTTTGTTAGTTAATTTTCACTTAATTCTTTTTGCCAGATTTTAAATGAGTCTGAGAATTTTACAGTGACACTTAGTTTATATTTTATCCCCGAACAGACTTTCGACTGATACGCAAGATTATGGTTTAATTATTGATGGAGCAGCATTATCATTAATAATGAAACCAAGACAAGATGGGAGCTCTGGTAACTACAGAGAGATTTTTCTTAATATTTGCAGAAACTGTAGTGCAGTGTTATGCTGTCGAATGGCACCTCTGCAAAAAGCACAGGTTTGTATTTAATTTCATAATTGCTTGTTAGCTGTGCACATATGTCAATATTAAAGGTTAATACTCTATGACTTACTATGGTAACTTGAGATGCTACCATTCATTTTTCTATCTTCTAAAATGGAAAAAGTAAAAAAAAAAAGAGAGGGGAGAATTTCTGCTGGTAAGCAGTTTAGATTATGGTATGCTAAAATAGCATCTGGCTATGCACTTGAATTTGATTTAGGTACATACTGTTCAAATTTTATGATTGGTATATGCTAATATGAACCTATTTAATAAATGAACTAACTGCTCTCTTTTTATCCTAAGAAGCTTTGTACTCTTTTGACACTACAAGAACCTATGTTACTTATTACTGCAGAAGGATATATTTTCTCTGTTTTTAACATAAGTGGAAAGCCAAGAAGAATGCAGGCAAAAAATGTGTGTATTATCATGCATTTGAGTATACATACACTGTTAAATTTGTCATTTGTATCAAGTGAAAACATATCCTTCCATTACTGAAACCTCTCAAGATAGCTGAAGAACTTTTAAAGAAAAGAAGTACTGGAATACACATTTCTTTTTTCTTTCAGTTTGTCATGTCATTTTCTCAGTGTGCAGGTACAGCAAATGTAACCGTTATTCACATTAACAAATGTATATAGCCAGCACTGTAACTGTCTGGAAGTTTGTGGAAGTTTTAGTTGCAGCTGACTCGGTGCCAAATTTACAAAGGTGATAATTTGTAATGGAGAGATTTGAAGAAAATTTTTGGACAGTTTATACGTCAATAGTTTTTATATGCATACAGAGTCCAATATATTTTCTTAAATGTAGGAAAAAAGTTCAACACAGATGAGAAAGCAGAAGTTTTTTGTCTTTCATTTCAGGATTTCTTTGAAATTATGCACTCTGTCTTTGGAACACTCTTAATTTATTGATGCACTGACACAGCATTAAGCAATCTCAATAACATCTTCCATTATTTGGCTTTTCCTTCTCTCATCAAAGTACCATCTCTCTCAAAGTACCTTGGAAGTATTTAAAAAGTGTTTGGAACAAATACTTCATAACATGAAGAAACTGTGATATTCATGCATAGCTGTTGCATTGAGTAATGCTAGTTTTGTGTTCTTCAGAGAATTTCTTAAAAAACTGTCTTGGTAATTTTTATTTCATGTTTCACTTATGCAAAATAAGCAAACCATTACAGAGGGGTGTTTCTAACACTTTTTTTTTTCCAGATTGTAAAGTTGATTAAGTTATCAAAAGAACATCCAATCACATTAGCAATTGGTGATGGAGCAAATGATGTCAGTATGATTCTAGAGGCACATGTTGGTATAGGTAAGCCTGCTCCTTAGTATATTATTTCAAGTGAAATGATAAAAATCTTCCATTTTTTAAAAACAGGTACAAGGAATCAGGTTATATGTGTTATAGACAACTTTTAGTTCATTTATCCTAGGACTTGTATGAGATACAGTTGGGATCTCCCATTAGATCACTACAGTAGCATTATTATATAATTTTGCAGTTAATGATATCTTTTTAGTATTTTTTTAGTTATTAAATAGCTTCACCTCTTTTTTGTTTTTTAAAGGAATCATTGGCAAAGAAGGTCGTCAAGCAGCAAGAAACAGTGACTATGCAATACCTAAATTTAAACATTTGAAAAAAATGTTACTTGTTCATGGGCATTTTTATTACATTAGGATATCTGAACTTGTGCAATACTTCTTTTATAAGGTAGGAGAATGGTTACTCTAATTACATAAACCTCAAAAACTTAAATGGTAATATCTAACTATATACAGTTTTTGCAGCTTATGGTACAAACCAGCAACCATTACATAAAGAGATTTTCTTGAGAGCCATATGCAGTGCTGAAATGGGATTATTGTTTTTATTTTGAACATGAAGAGAAATAGCTTTTATATAGATAGATTCTGTAATAAATGTTACATTTGAAACCAAAGTTTTTATCTTATTTTTTTATATCCTACAAATTCTGTCTCAGACTAGTCTGCTTATTTCCAATACTTTCCAGGTTGTCTCTATAATAAAATTTTAATTCACACTGGAAATAGTATTTGAGAAGTTAGACATTACTGCAAATTAAGTTATGCTAAATTCATTAGGATAGTGTAGGTGGCAAAAGTTCATAGTGAGCGTCCCCCTATTTAGACAGTTTTGTTATTTCTAAACGTTAGCATCCAATTTGAGTTCTTTCAGTAAGCAATGGAAGATTCTAGAAAGGAACAGGATAATGCAGGGTTCTAGTATTTGACTATAGGTATAATTGGGAGAGGATGACATGTGGGGGTACAGCTAGAAACACCTTAGAGTTGCTTTGCTGGAAACCATGCTAATCGGAGTATCTATACTTGCTTGTTATCATGGTTGATCTTCTCCTGTGGATTGTCTCTTTTTTGCTTTGCTTTAACTGAACTGTATTCCTGGATCTCAAATTTC
Source organism: Zosterops lateralis (assembly GCF_965231275.1). Classification (NCBI taxonomy): domain Eukaryota; kingdom Metazoa; phylum Chordata; class Aves; order Passeriformes; family Zosteropidae; genus Zosterops; species Zosterops lateralis. Next base: position 26,563,402 of record NC_139763.1, read on the forward strand.
ACTGCCCTTGAATTTTCAAAATGTAGCCTTGTAAGATTGTTTTGAAAATATTTTAAGTATTTTTTTCCTAACAGTATTACTGCAAGATGTGACTGTTAGGGTTTAATATATGTAGTTTTTTCTACTGTTTCTGCAGTGCTCACTATTGTTAGTGTTGTAAAACTATGATATACATATCTGTAGCATTGTATATAAATTAGTTCTTCCATTTTGCTTGACAACAGTCACTTTGTTTTTCAGAATGTCTGCTTCATTTTTCCTCAGTTTTTATATCAGTTCTTCTGTGGGTTTTCACAACAGGTTAGTTTATCTTTTTCTGTCAATGTCATGTTTTCTCTTTTGCTTTTTTTAACAAAAAAGAATCTTCCTGAGAATTTAGTGTTAATTTACACAAAGAACATCACTTTTGGTTCATGTGGGATTCAGTGGCAACTGCATTTAAGTTACAGAAGTCAGTTTTATGAATTATCATAAAAGCAATGTTAAAGTCAAGGAATACAGAAATACAGTATTTGGAAATGGCAGTGCAAAGAGAAGTGTTTTTGGGAAACATACAAGTCAGTTAGATTTAAGCCTACTGGACACAAATGGAGGAAGTCCTGAAAGATGAGTAATTGAATCAGTTGTTAATTTTTAGAATCTGGAATGAAAATGAGAGAATGAACTAGTCTTCTCTAGCATGAACAGGTATGAATTACAAATTTCAAATGAATAGCAGCATTCAATCAACTGGAAAGAAAATACAAAAATTGAAAAAGAGAGGAAAAGTGAGCTGTTGCTCACCAGGAAAGTGCCATCATTCAGGAGACAGTCTAGTATTTGCTTTCCTAAATTTTTGTTTATTTTCTCTTCTCCCTTCTTCTCATCTAATTTATGTAGAAAGGATCTATGTCTTCTTTCTTTTGAATGAGAGAGTAAAACCCAAAGGAATGAATCACTGAAGTTAGACAAAAAGGTTTTATATTTTCAGTATTAAATTGAGTGAGAATTGGATTTAATTGGGGGAAAATAGTACTATTGCTTTGAATTTGTTTAAAGAAAGCCTCAGGAGGACTTAAAATGATGAAACTGGTTTTTTTTTGTTTTGGTTTCTGTTTCAAACAACCAGTGAAAATTTTGTAGGTTTTTATAAAGCATTATTAGGATTTAGATATGAAAGCATGTGTTATGAAAATTTAGCTTAATTTTTCTCCTTTTAAGTGATAAACAATTTTGAATTAAAAAGGGGGTTTTGATAGCAATTTTTCCAGAATAAGTGATTACTAAATAGGTTTTGGAACATAAACAGCTCTTTTTGTGTGGTGATATGGTAGGATTGAGGGCACACTGATACATATATGAGAAAGTATCTCAGAGAGAAGAAGAATTAAAGACACATTGCAATGTTTCTTTGTGAAGCTTGTTGCAGTCACACACAGCTGAACAACCTCTGGAGTTCCGAATATCTCTAAGTTTTATAGACAGTGAGGTGATAAAAGGGGAGGGAGATATATGGATGTTCTGTCAGAGAAGAATTTCTGCCTCTACAGGAATGTGCTGTTCAGTTTGGGTACTTTGGAGTTGATATTACAGCTGAAACAATAGGAGGAGCCAGTATGTGGCTATGACTGGTTCATGAAATGGATTTTTTTAGCTGATCTTTTTCCTCCAGGTAAATGGGATACAAGTGGAGAGTTGTGCCCTATATCAGTTAGGGGTATTTGTTTAGGGATATTTGCCTATATCTGTTCAGAGGTATTTTCCTCCATTCTGAAGGAATATAACTTTGGTTTCCTGCAGAGGTTCACACATTCATTTTAAATCAAGTCTCATGCAGAGGATTTAATTTTAAATTAAAAGTAGTTGATTTAATTCTTTTCCATCTACAGACTTTGTATGATACTGCGTATCTAACACTGTACAATATCAGCTTCACCTCCCTTCCTATCCTCTTGTACAGTCTAATGGAACAACATGTCAGTCCAGACACACTCAAGAGAGAGCCTTCCCTGTACAGGTAAAATTAAAACACTGTACCCCAAAGTTTGACTGTTCAGTTGTGGGATCTGTGTCTGTTACAGTGGAAATCCTCAGGATTTCTGTACCACAAGGATACAGTAGAACATGAGATACACTGCAACAGAAGTGTTGAAGACCACGTGCATGGCCTACAAAGTACAATAGATAAACATGTATTTTTACATGCACATTTACAAACCACACCATGCATTTGCTACAAAGGGAGATAGAGTAAAATAAAAATTACTGTTTAACAAAATCAAATTAGGAGATTTATTTTAGTACTCTTTATGTCCTCCAACCATGGGGAGAAAACATGGGGAACAGAAGTATTTTAGAAAAAGAAAGCATGCTGGTTTTTTTCTATATACATGTTTTATTCTGAAAGAAAAGATGACTGAGTGTTAGTGTATCAGAGGATGTATTCTGTGTCATGTCCTGCATTGTCCTCTGCATATTGTTGACTCACTTCTGGGCATTGGAATTGACTTGTTTAGGTTCTTAACCACTTGGAATACAGTTCTTGCCAATTAACTGCATTTGGCCGTCTAAATTAGGAACAGCGCCCAGTTTAGATCCGTGTAGCTGCAAAGCCAGTACATTTGAGGGAGGGGTAACAGTAGATAATCAAAGGAAAAACAGTCTTTGAAAGAAGTGATATTAATCAATATAGTGATACGATTTTACCAGTGGAATTGAAGAGGAATCCAAGAGATTACTGTTGAGTTCCAACAGTAATGTTTTTATTTTCTCTTTGATGTTTTGAATGTTTTTAATTTTGAAATGGTAGTTCAGAAGCCTTTTTTTGGTTTATGAAAGTTAGCAGAGCTTATTTGTCAGAAACTTGTAGGTTTTGATACCTAATAGAGCCTATTGCTAAACTGTTCTGGGCAATAGTGATTGTTCTGGCCAGATGAGGTTATTGTTGGCCACATAAGGGTTTGCACTCTATATTGTTAATCTCTGGAAAGAAATTACTTTATATGGTCATCAGACAGTCTTTAAAGTTCATATGATGAAAGTACAGAGTAAATGTTTCTGTAACTCAGGGTTTTCATTTCACTGTGTCCTGATATGCTCTGATACGTTCTATACTATTTGCCAAGTTGATGCATACCCCCTCTGTGGGCAAGAACTGAAGTTGTAACATTTATAATTTTCTGTAGTAAGAAAATGCATGTTAGTGAAGAGTTCCTGACAAATCCCTGTATGTTTTTGTCGAAAAACATTCAAGAAACTCTGTTTGACCTGAAGCTTCAAGTCAACTGCAAACCCCTTGTTTCACATTCCAAAATAAAATTAATGTTTTATTTTGTTGCAGTAGTCTGTATATAAATATCCTAGGGGAAATAAAGCAAAGTCTCCAGAGACCTCTAGTGTTTCCATTTAATATCTGCAGTGGATCATGACATGCACAGCAAGCACTGGAAAAGAGATACCTTCTGTAAAAAGAATGAAAAGTAAATGGGTACAGCACGGGGAGTTTACCATTGTTGAAATAAGCAGAATTACAGGGAGCAGTAAAAAGGGTTTCGTAAGAATTAAATAAAAATAAATAAAGAGTGTGTTTTGAGGTAGGACTTAGATTTGAAGTGGTAGGCAGTTGTAATGTGGAAATGTGGTGGTTTTCAAGAAATAATACGAATGATCTCTTTTATCTGTAATTTTCAAACTTGCTGATAATGAACACGTTTCTTGTTTCACACAGAGATGTTGCCAAGAATGCTTTGCTGCGCTGGCGTGCATTTATTTATTGGACATTCCTAGGAGTGTTTGATGCTCTAGTATTTTTCTTTGGTGCCTATTTATTGTTAGACAACACAGTTGTGACCAGCAATGGACAGGTTAGTGCTGGATTTCATCAGTCAATCGTATTTTTTTTTAATGCCAATTGTGAAATAAACCTAGTTTTAATTGTATTCTTCAATATTTCATACAAGATGATAACTTTTTATGATTTACAGTAAGATAGATGGATTATCTTTAACAAAATCTGAACTATGCAATGAAACATACTGTGTATTAGTAAGCAGAGACATAGGATTGGATACTAATTAGGAGAAATATATAACATAAATGCCACGTATTACTTCTGAATTTATGCAGTAAATTTTCAGTTCCATACTTAACATGCCATCTGATGAATATCTGTTTAACATGTCAAAAGACTCTTGGTAGAGTAGTTATAAATGTTCATAAAAGATCTTAAATATAACAAGCTTTTTAATGGTTTAATTATTTTTGACATATAGCAGCTTAAAATAATCTATCTCTACTTGCTTTGCAGTCACATGAATGCAAATTTTATGAACTTTTGCATTTTATTTATTTTATCCATTGATATTTTGGTCTATTTTATTTGTGTGCTTTTTTTCTTTTTGCTACTTGCTTCTCTTCCTATCCTCAGCTAATGACAACCAGCACTCACATGGTAAGACTATTGTGGATTTGTCATGATACCCATTTCATCTTTCACTGTTCTTAAATTAAACTGTTAAAGAGCAGTAAAATATCATTTAAGCCTATAGTTAGAAAATGTTCTTTATAGCTACTCTATAAGCAGTTTAAATAAAAGGAACTTTGTATAAAGTATATTGAGGTATATGAGGTGTGGTAAAGAACCATGAACTCTAAAAAAGCTTTTTGCTTCCTTGCATTTTGTTATTCTGTTGTATGCTTTTCTGTAACCTACATTTTGTTGCTGACTCTCTGCTGTAGAAATTTTTTACAGCTTATGCTTTAGTGTGCTTTAATAGGTTCAAAAAACATTCTCAAATTGAGAGAAAAAATAAACCCTACACAGTTTTGTTGCCTGTATGCAACATGCACGTTTGCTAGAAATGTAGTGTTCAGATACCATTAAAAACCACCTTTGGGACATCTGTCAGGGAAATGAACTTCTAGTCTGAGAGAGAACACTTGTTAAAAAGGATTTTATGTAAGGACAGAATGAACTTCCTCGAGACAGAACTGTACAGTGCTCTACAGCTTTTTTTGGTACCATTATGCTCTCTGCTAGATGTCCAAAATTCTTCGTCACTGTATACTTACAGTACTGAAAATTAGACTTATTGTACCTGTACCAATCTTGTAAACAGTTTGTATTGCAAATATTCTGGCTCAGTTCCTTTCTGAAATTGTAGTTGTCTTTCATTGCACACATTCAATCTAATTCTAAGGCTCTAAAGTCAGATTAATGCTGAATTCTCAAATTTCAAATGTTGAAGTCTACAACCAGATACTCATGTTAACATTTGAAGATAATGTGTTGGGGAGACATTCTGAGTCTTGAGTGTCTGTGTTAGAAAATTTGTCTTTATTGGGGATGCATGGCTGTGTTTTTGTATAAAACTTGGGAGATATTGAGTTGAAATTTTAGTTTTAAAGGTTTGAAAATTTCAAGTGTTCAGGAATAGTCAGAGACAGGTATGTGAGTTTATACACCCATGAATGCTAATAGGTGTTAATAGCTATTTCCCAGTTTTTAAATTACCCTTACATCTGGAAAAAGTCATTGATGAATTTGAAGGTTTGAAAGGTTTGCTACTGCAACAAAAATGTTATCATTGAACAGGGAAAAGATAAAAAGCAGTAAAGAACATAAAAAAGAGGTGACAGTAACACTAATGCCATAAGTGATATGTAATGATACAAGTCAAGTTCCAGATTGTTAAAATAGGTACTAAAGGAAAAATTTTGATTTTTTTTTCCCCACAAATGAACTAATCACTATTATCACAAAATTAGTAAAAAATGAACAAAGTCAGTATCTTTCCCATACAATGATGCCTGTCAGACTAAAATGAACATATCATTAAGCTTGCCTCCAAACACAGTTCCCCCCAAAATGTTTCTCAGTGTTTTGAAATTAGTTTGAAACTGTTTGCTTCCTGTAGTATGATATTACTAGAATAATGGAAACATATACTTCAAATTACTGAGATCTACTTCATAAATGCCTCCATTGGTCATTTTCTAGTAAGCAAAACTAAGATGCCAAAGATTTATCTCCTATCAATTGTTATTAATTTGTGATACTGATTTGTGTGTATGATGTTCCACTATGGATAGGGCATCAAGGTTGGTGTTGCAAAAACCAACTAGTTAGAAACGAACTACAGAAGAAAGGTAAGAAGAAAGGGAGGCACTGTAGAAGTCATTGCAGATTGCAAATGTCATCTTAGTTTACCCATATAATAAAATGTATTTCCTGGGTGATTTTCTTTATTTTAACGTTTGATACAGAGTACATTAAATGCAATTAAGCTGGGTTGAGAAGAGACCAAGTAAAAAAGAGTAACAGAATGAGAAATACAAAACAAGAAGGAAGATAGGTGAGCAGAATGCTGAACTGGAACATGGAACATCAACAAATACAGTCACAGGAGGAGGAAGGGAAATTTTGGATAGGCTGGGTGCAGGACATAAGAAAATAGTTGTTAATAAACTAGATGTTAACAAACAGACTTAGAAAAGAATGATTCATTGCCTGAAGGCATGAGTAGTACCTTGAGACATTCAATGCTAAAAAGACGTTGTGAATTCTTGTAACTCACACTTTCCCATATTGCTTTACTTACCTTTCTCTGTGCCAAAGTAGCAGCTTTATGGATCTCGTCCCTGTGCTGGGACTTCACTTTCTGAGTCAATAAGATGGGTGGATAGAGGGGTTTATTTGCAGACCAGTGTTTTCTGTCTAGCCTAACAGACAGGGAAAGGTTGTTTCAAATTCTTTATTTCATCTAGCAGCTTTTATTGCAAATATGGCCGAATTTGTTCAGTATGCAGAAACTTAGACTGACAGTAGGGTCTCTGAGAGGTTATGACACTAGAATATTGTAAAATTTAACTGCAAGAAGCAAATTGGTAAACAGAATGATTGGAAGTTGCTGATCCAGATTCCTGTCTGGTGTTAACTGCAAAGGTTTTTATAGGGCACGGAAAGTAGAATGATGGCATGTGCCTATTACACATTGAAGTAAAAGATCAAAATGCTGAAGATTTTCTGAATTTTTTATCTAGTTAGTGTTCAATAGACTCCGTCACACAGTAAGTAGTTTTAGAATAGTGAAATGATTATGGAGAATAATTAATCTTTTGGCCAGTAATTTGTTTATTTTAGGTTTTTTTTCCATTCACAGTTGATTGCATTATCTTAGCCTAGCTTCCTACTGATTTATGTCCTGTGGCTGGCTGTGGTCTTCTTTCACAATTTTTGATGCAACATCGTATTTGTGTGATCAACTTCCCACATGGATACCCTGTCATGTAATATTGGGTGAGCTCATACAGAAAAGTGTAGATAGGACATGATCCAGTTCAACCACTGCTCTGTGCAGGGCTAATTAAAATCAATTTGCTGAAGGCTTTGTCTAGTCTTTTTCAGGTTTTCAGTATCTCTGAAGATGCAGATTCCATAACCTTCCAGGGCAACCTATTCCAATGTTTTTCTGTCTTCATGGTGGAAAAGTTTCTCACAATACCTAAACAGAATATTTCTTGTTGTTGAAGAGAGATTTGTTCCAGTTCTTCATCTTTGTAGTTCTTCAGGTATTTGTGGGCAGCTGCTAGATTTTCTCAACCTTCCCTTCACCAGACTAAGTGCTGTGCCCCTCTTTGCAGAAGAGCTGTAGGCTGCTAAATGCCTTGGTTATCTGCCACTGACCATTTCCTATTTTTTTCACATCACTCATGAACTGAGGGGCCCAAAATCGAGCAGTGTTCCAGGTTCAACCTCACTGTAGCCACGTAGATGGGAATAAAAGCCTTTCTTCAGTGTCCATGTTCCTCCCAGTTGCTGTGCAGTTTACCTTATGTATAAAGAGGGCACAATATAGGCTTGTATTCAGCCTGGGGTCCACATAACCCCACTGCAACTTCCTTTTCAGCAGGATCGTTGCACAGCCAGTCAGTTGCTGGATTGCTACTCCATCATAGGCATAAATCTTTGCACTTCTCCTTACTTAATTCTGTAAGGTATCTGTTAGCTGCTTCTCAAATCAGCAGAGGTCCTTCTGGATTGAAACTCTGTCATTCATTATTTCAGCTATTCTCTATTTTTATACCACCTGGTAGTTTGCTAATGATAGTCTGTCATCATCCAGTTACTGACAGGGATATTCCACGATTTCCAGCCCAGTTTGCTATTCATAGTGTGGTTGACTGATTAACATAAGCCAGCCATCCATCAGGAACTTTTGAATCCAGTGGTTCAATCAGTTTTCAGCTGTAGTAGTAGTCCATTTAGCCAGCCCCTGCTTCCTTATTGTCCAAGTGTCCAAGTGTCAAATGCCTTGTTAAATTCAAAATATATTGGATCCACTGCTTTTCCTCCTTAAGAACAACTCAACCTGTTGGTCCCACACTATTACCTGCTCCTTTTCTTCCCAAGCTTTACTGCTAAATGCAAGGAGCAGGTCTTGCTTGTGAAGACTAATATCCAGAGTATTGAGTAATTGAGCATTTTCTTTGAAACCTTGCACTAGGTTGTCTTACCACTATATCAGCGGACTGGCATTCTTCCTTTGAAACTAGGATATCTGTAAATATCCTTTTTGTCTCCCTCAACACCCCTCAGTAATCCTAGGTAGAACTGAGTTTTGTCTGTGTTTCGTTCCTCTGCTTTTATGCTGTATGCTACATTGTCATCTCTTGAATGTTCCCATTTTGTCTTTTTGTCCATGCAGTAACATTCTACTTTGCCAACTGAATATTCTGCTGAAATTCCATGCCTGCATGGAAGTTGTCTCACTCTTGAAGTCGTAACTGCAGAAGGGAGTTCATGAGATCTCAACAGTTACCCTTCCAAGTAATTCAGATCTCTTGGACACTTCTCTTTCATGGGTGCAATACCCTGAATCAAACACAGTCTCTTCTAAAATACAGTGTCCTAACTATTGCTTACTTTCCCAGTATTTCTCTGGATCCTGAACCTGGTCATCTGGTAGCTGCTGAAGTCCAAGCTATCCTCTGTGACAGTATTCACCACTAGTTCTTCCCTGCATCAGCATTAATGGTCATTTCTGCCCACTTGAAAAGCTGAAGTGTTTCTATGTCATTATGCAAGTGGGGAGAAAATGAACACAAGTTAAAAGGGTTTTATCTTAAAACATATGCGGACATTTTTGTACTTGTATGGTTATAACATTGTTATGCTTATCTGTATAACATGCTGTTGAACCTCCAAGAAATTGTTGGATGCCAAGGACATCCAACAGAGAAGGGAAATCGGAAAAAATATGACGTCCAAGAAGATTGATGAAATGACTGCAGTTTGTTTTTCAATCTCAATGATTTGTTAAATGTGCTACCCTTGATTTTTTATTAGGAAATACATATGTGAACTTCAGGTTCAGAGCATTGGTTATGGTCCTTTTCTGGCTGTCTGAAATCTGAGGTGTGTACACACAGAGCAAATAACCACATAACTTTGCACTGGATAGATCATGCAGGAATTAAGTTTTTGCTCAAATGTCAGTTCATGATACAAAGCAATACTAAGCTTTAAGATGTTTACTCTGAACAATTCACAACACAGTGGACAATATTGCCTATAACTGCTTTGGACCATTTTTTATAGATGTTTGGAACTTGGACCTTTGGAACAGTGGTCTTCACTGTGCTTGTATTCACGGTTACATTTAAGGTAAGGTATGCTGTATTTTATCCACTGAAACTTTCTTAAAACTTGTTTTTTTAATTGTTGCTTTCTTATATTGATTTCTTTCTATTACCATGCATTGTTTTATTACTTTAAGTAAAGAGTTTGCTATCTGTGCCTTCTTAACTGTGCTCAAACTTCAAAGATGTTTTTAACTAATACTGTGTAGAATTCTTCCCTATTTTCAAAAGGTATAATTCTGTTTTAGCTCCTGCTTGGAATTCTTGTTGTGTCTAGATAGTAATAACATCATATAATATCTCTTTTTTTCAGCTTGCACTAGATACACATTATTGGACGTGGATAAATCACTTCATGATCTGGGGATCACTGGTATTCTACATTGTCTTTTCTCTGCTCTGGGGAGGAATTATTTGGTATGAGCCCCTAATATTAATTGCATTGCAAAAGTTGTTTCAGAAACAAAGCTGTTAATATTTCACCTTTTTGTCACAGAATTAAATATAGCCTTTATACAATGCAGAACTCTGGACAGTGCTCAGCTCTTCTATCAATGAATGTCTGCTAAAATCTTATAAAAGAAGAATACAAGGAGAGTATCAGACCCCAGACTACTACTGGGTTTATCTCAGTAGTGTCAGTCAAAAGCAGCCCAAGGGTTGCTTCAAGGAGCTGATGTTGCCTTTCTGAGTCAAAAGGTCACAGAATAGGTCAATGACTGTGCAGTTGGTGACTACCCATCTACCTGCTGGGCTTGTGTTGGAAGCTAGCTGTAGCAGTCAAAACTAGAGATAGGGAGTGGGACTCAATATTGAAGTGATGTGGATGTCCAAGAGTCAGTCCTGTGTTTGAGCTCACTGTTTTGCCTCCTTACTTAGCAAAGTGGAGTTACTGTAGGTGTCTGATTGCCTACTTATTGATGTTGGCAAGAAGCTTTGTAAGAATCAGTATAATTCTTGTGCATAGCCAATTTAAAGTATTGGGGTGTTTTGCTATTAAAAGTTCTGTGTACTTGAAACCAAAGTTTTTGGAAAGGAAATCAAGCTGGAACAAGTTCAGTTCCTTACTGTACCTGATTGCCATCAGGAGCTGGAAATTTTGTTTCACACTTGTAGAGATGTCAGTTACAAGGCCATCTTTTGAACTACTGCTGGAGTAATTCTACTTTGATTACACAATATTTTGGGGGACCAGAGAGGGTGGGGACTAACTATTGCTTTGTCATTAAGATGCCATTTAATTTAGAAAAGGGCTTTGTATTTAGGGTGTCTTTTGCAAATGAGTAACTACCTCTTAACTCCTTGGATATTTAGCTGCCTCTTTTTTTTTTTCTAGTAATATCAGATCTCAGTTTCTTCAGCATCTGTTTGCAGAAGTGACATTTTCCCAGATAATGTTTTCCAACCAACCTTGCTGCTGTGTATTAGAGATGTGACTGTGTGTATATAAAAATGTATTTTAGCTTAGTTACCTTTTTAGTATGTAAATACTATGAAATTTTGGAAACTGTCAGGAAACTGCCCTACTGGTTTTACACTGCAGTGTTGCTGCAAACTGTCCTTGATCTTGGCTCTCAATGATTATGGCCTCTGATTCCCAGTAACATACAGTGATGGCATTTTAATGATCATGCAACTGCATGGAATACAGGGAGATACTGAAGAGAAGGTATTAATAGTGTGGTTGGATTAACAACGTGGTGAGCAAGATGGGGAGAATAACATGAAAGCATTAGAGATGCTTAGGGGAGCCTGAGAGGTATGAAAACAAGTGTGGTTAACAAGCCTTACTCTGAGGATACATACAAAGCAGTGTGCCTTGGCAAAGACCAGGGGAATGGTGGGTGAGACACAGAAGAAAGGTGGAAAATACCTGGGGGAAGATGAGAGTACATTTAAGAGCATAAACACGTTAAGAATGAACTTAATTTAACTTTGCAAGGGAGAGACACTGTGGCAGGGAGGGGACAGCATATTTCCTGCAGTCCTGCAGTCTGGAAGACAAAAGGAAGGTAGTTCTCTCCAGATGATGCATGGTTAGCTCTCCATTTCAGAAGACTGGGATGGATGAACTCCCACAAACTGGGAAACTGAACCTGAAGTAATTCATCATTGGCATAATTCTTATATTTAATACTGTCATCTTTTCTTTTGTGTACTGAGGTGTAATAATTATTTTATCTTTTTTCCTCCCAGGCCTTTTCTCAATTATCAGAGGATGTATTACGTGTTCATGCAAATGCTGTCCAGTGGTCCTGCATGGCTGGGTATAATTCTGCTCATAACCGTCAGCCTTCTTCCAGATGTTCTGAAGAAGGTCTTATGCAGGCAGTTGTGGCCTACAGCAACAGAAAGAATCCAGGTAAATAATCTTTTTCATTGTGAAGTTAGGGGGTTTTTGTATTACAAATGCCTGATCACCTACACCAAGGTCAGAGATTAGAGCAGAGGTTTCCCATCTGTGGTGTCTGAACAATATGGTGAAAGATGCTGCCTGTTATTTACATGGTGGCATTAACCTGAATCCTGAGGCAACACTTGTGCCTCCATAGCAGCAACCACAGAGAAATCAGCTAATGAGGATGGTGGGATGAGCTACATGGCTCAACATGATTTTTGATTTGAGGAGATAAGAAGAGCAAGGGGGATTGGGATCTCCATAAGGGTAGATAAGAGGCACTTACATCTGATAACATACTGATGCCTGTTAAAAAACCACATGTATTAAAACTTACTCCTATTAATAATTTTTTCCTCTTTTGTATTTCAACTTATATTTTGCTTGTTCTGATGCATTATTTGTACATAAATGTGCCTTGCTGTGCAAATGGGAGGAGGATTTTAAAATCTATTCTCTTTCATCTGATCAGCCCAAAAGGAGAAATGACTGTATAAATACAGGCCAGCTCCTCTAAGGCTGGAGATGAAGCCAGGTTCTGTGGGAAGGACATGAGTAGAAAATGTCTGCTGTATTTTAAGCACAGTAAACTTTTATATATTATATATGTTAGAATGTGAAGGACAGTAGAGGTGCTGAACTTTAAACCTAATGTTACTGCCCTTGCCCTTTTCAGCCCATCAGCTGCCACCAGTAGGTTAAAAGAAAGAGTTACCAACAACGGAAGGGATTAGGTAGGATTTTGATGTTTAATTGAGAAGGTACTTTGCATTAAGAGGAAAGGAATAAAGGAACTTTGCTACCATGGAAAACAAAATATCCCTGTGGCAAATCTAAAACCCTCTGCCACTGCTTTGTATTCCTAGAATATACAGGTGTAATAATGCCTCACTTCAAGAATGAATAAAGAATAGCAGGAAAGCATTCCCAGGCAGATCAATATTTAATGTTTTTTTTTCATTTGGAGATCTTAGATGTCTCTTTTCCATTTGTACTACTTGTGGAAGGAGTTGACCTCAGTATAGATTCTGAATAGTTAATTTAAAAGTCTAAAGAGAGAATGAGCAAGGGTTAAGGTAAAGAAACAAGCTAGTAAATAAAACACTCTAACAAAGGTATCATAGCATTTCTTACAGATACTGTGTATTAGTACTGGAAAATGAATCAATAGTAAAGCAGACTTTGGGCTCAACACTGGCAATATTCATTTTTTAATATTTAGTCAAAGATCTGTGATTTTTAACCAGTTATATTGCTTGTGTTTCTTCTTCCCTCTCTTTGTTTCTTCCTGTCTTCCAATCTGCTTTCTCTAAATAACTGCTACCTTGCTTTAAACATAAATGATGTGTTCGATTGCTTCCTACAATCTTCTGGGGAAATCAGACTAAACATCAGTGCCTTTCTGTTGAGCAGTCCACCATCTTTATGCTTTCTCAGACTTCAAGCAGTCTAAGTTTCTAATGGAACAAAAGGTGACTTTTTTCTGCCTTTCTGCATGCTTGGCCATTTCATTCAAAGGACTTCATAAAGTTTATCATCATAAGTTATTTACCATACTCATTCATTATCTCCATTTGTGATTCATGTCAACTTTATTTTGAGGAATACTTTTTAGTATAGTTTTTTTCCTTCTGTGTATCTCAAAGATTGTTTGAATTGTTGTCACAGTCCATCACTGTCATTATCAATTTTTGTCACTGTTCTTCCTGCATTTTACAGAAAGTTTCTGTCTCAGGAATCTATGACTCTTATACACTCATTTTAATTATTAGTCTGTCTGTAGATGAATGCATGTTGTGTTTCCACTGTACCTGAATAAGTAGGATGGTGGCCACATAAACAAGTGATAATTCTGATTAGGCTGATGTTGCTAGCATACAGAAAATGTAGTACTGGAAACCACTTACACAGTCTTTGGAATACATAAATGTATCTTCTCTGCTGCTAGAAAATGCAGTTTTTTTCTTTTTCAATAATGTATTTTGAAACTTTGAGCTTTCCTTATATTCCCTTTTATTAAATTCTATTCTCTTTCTAGACAGAAAACATCTCAAGATCAGAAAGCTTATGACATTATTTAATATAAAAGTAAAAGAAATGCTAGTAAATCTTGTTTCCCCTACAGTCTGCAAGAAAACTATTTTGTACTTAATATTCAGAGACTGTTGGTTTCTACTGAGGATTTTAAATCTTTCTTTCTTAAGTGGTTAAGATAAAAAATGTTTTTCCTCCTTCTTTCCCCCTCAAAAATATATAGTCAATAAAATTTACTGCAATTATGTAAATTAGAGGAAAAATATTTTTTTTCACTATTGAAAATTCTGACTAAAATTGTCTCTTAAGTGCCTTAGGATTGGTTTGAACTGAGATTAAAAATAATTATTTAAAATGCACTGCATTCCAAAAAGTGATATTGTTTTCTTTATAACAAAAAGGCTTCGGGAACAATTGAAAAGACTAACATAGGACTAGTAACCATTTCCCAGGTTACTAAATTAGTTCTACTCAGGCAATAAAAATGCATTAAGCCTTTGATGCAGTTCTTATACTTCTAAATTTTTCAATGTATTCAGTTATGGAGAGTCACTCCAGTGTGTGGTGAGTGATTGTTTGCCATCATTAACATTTAGATGTTTTTAAACATACCACATATAGCTCTGGGGTTTTTTCAGAGAGCTTTCCTGAGAGATATATATACACACACACATACAGATATATGTGTATATACATACATATATGTATATAGAAATATATATATGTGCATGTATATTAATAATTATATATATGCACATATCAACTGTTTTCTTGGGCTAAAACACTACTTCTGCAAAAGCTTTGGAGGAATCTGTTGCCTTTTGGTAATTCCAGTCAAAATCTACTTATTTCTTTTACATGTAGTCTCTGCAACTCTGGCTCAATGACAAACTGAATTTTGTGCTTTAACTAGTGATTGTGCAGCTGTGAGGTTTCTTTCAGCTTTTACTTTTAAAAAGTAATAGGGTATCTTTTTTTAATATATCCAATCTACTTTGATTATATTTTCTTTTTTTTATTCTTGTTTTGTTAGTAGCAGAATTTCAGCTGCTCTGTTACGGAAAATATAAATTCAATTTAAATTATCCGATTTCCATTTTTATAGTTTTCACTTTGACTGACAGTGTTTCAGTAATTCCAAGTATTTGGTAGCTGAAATACCAGGTGTTTAGCTTCTGAACTGTAAATTACTTCTGTACTTTCATCCCCTTTTAAAAAAGTATTTTTCTTTTTCTCTTTTTTACTTGATTTTTTACTTCGCTTTCACTCAATCAGAAGCTTGGGCCATCAGCAATGTTATGAGATTTTTACCCTTTGCTGCACCTGGGGAAACTCAAAGTGGTCCTTTTGCCTGGGGAAGCTTCTCTGGAGATTCATCATTCTTCTGTTCTGCAGTGGGCTTAGCTGCTGTTGAGTAACTGCACTGGGCACTCAGAGGAGTGTTCACCAGCAAACTGCTGCCTTTGTCACGTGTCAGGCTCCTTCTCTGTGGAAGCAAAGCAATGGATCTTGCTGTTGCAATATTTGAATGCTGTGAAAAGTTTCCTTGGCAACTCCTGGGTCCTCTCTGCCCATAGTGTAATGACTTAGGCTGTAAGTCAGCCTTCATTAGCACCGCCCCATCACCTCCGTGTGGGGCACTCCCTTCAGCCGCCAGTTGTTCCGGGGAGTAGTGGAGTGGGATGTCCACGACTTAATGTAGGATTGATTTTGGTAGCACAGGCACCTCTCCCATTCAGTACAGGTTATTGTTAGAGGGGCAGGACGTATAGCCCACAGTACTTAGTTTAGTGCTTTTGAGAGTAATTTTTTAACAGAGTTTGAAATGGAATTAAAAACACCCTCAAATGATTAATCTCAGGATCCAGAAATAGAAACCTTGTTTTACACTGGATAACCTTTCCTTTTTAAATCTATCAGAAAATCCATCACTTTTATAGGACTTTGCTATAACAGTTACCAAATGGTACAATTCATTCACATTTCTTGTATTCAGCAAGAGTCTCACTGTTTTTCCTCATCCTTGCAGAAGAGTATGAGACATAAAACAGCCCAAAATGCACTGACGAACTGCGATGGGCCACTTCTTGAAGGAAATCTTTCACCTTCCGAGCCATAATTAGATCAAAGCTAGGTAACAGTACTGTACGTGTTGCCAATTTGGATTAATTTCTATTGGTGCTATTTACAAACCAACTGTTTCCTCCAGAGTTTTTGATGTACTTTATCAGTATTGATACAAAATCATTATGTTTTACTTGGAGAGCCTAGTTTTTGCAAGAGATGTTCCATGCCACAGGTAAGATCTTTTTGTCTCAGAAACTTAATCATGTAAAGCAAACCAATAAATCAATATATCCATATTCATGTCCTATTAATACATTGTATTATGTATAGATGTTCTGTGACATTTCTTCTATAAGAACTGCAGTCATCATTGTAGTGTACACTCACATTACACCACAATACAGAATACATAAAGTCAGAGATAATTCTTACCCACGAGTAGTTTATCCGTCATCTTTCATGTTCTTGAATATGTATATAGACTAAATGCAGATGGTAACGTGAAGATAATCACAGTGAGTTACTTGTCAATAGGACCTTGAGTCAGAAGGCTGGGGCTGTTCATCTGACAGTGTCTGCCACAGTGCTGTGTTCTTTACACACCAGAGCATTGCTGTGTCACTGCTTCAGATCAAGAGAGAAGTGTGATAATTCGGCTGAATATCTGAGACAGCACCATAAGTGGTGAACTAAATTCCCCAAACATAAGGCCAGCAGAGTGAAGTTCTTTGCTTTATGTCATCTCCTTGCTATGCCACTGCTTACACAAACGAGTAAGGAGGTACTCTTTATTCTAATGATTCCCACCTGAATGCAACGACTGTTCCAGTCCCTTCATGCTCTCCTGACCCCAAAAGCAGCATATGAGAAACTAAGTGAAAGTGCAAAGTTAGCAGTATGTGAAAAGGACAGATGTCATGTCCTCTGTGGGCTGTAGGACTTTAAAGTAGCTGAAGGTAAACTAAAATAGCTGATTTGCTTTTAATGACTTTACACAAGTAGTAGTAGAAAACACCAACAAACTTCCTTCCTACCAAGCTTCAGGCTTGGTAAAGGCTCTTGTCTCAGAACCATGTGTAGAAAAAAGCATTTTATTTTTAGAATTATCTGTGGTAACTAAAATGCTTCACTTTCTAGCTGAAAGAATAGGAAAATTAATTACCAAACTGTATGACCACTCCCTCTTACATTTCCAAAGCAAATCTGCTAATCTGTTACCTGATTTTTTATGTAATAATGTTGCTATTTGGTCTATATGTGTTTAAAAGAACCTAGGCCTCACTGTGGTGTGCAGTTTAGGATAGTTTTGTGACCTTTCCAAGAGTGTCTTTTTTTAAGAGCACTTTCAGATTGCTCTAGGTTATGCAAGAGTAGTGTTCCAAGTTTGTGATCGGCATTAAAGTGTCGTGTTACATTGCAGCCAAAGTTCCAGAAGCCACATCATTAAAGCCACATCATTAAAATTTGTGTTGTGATTTTGTCCTTTTGCTACTGGGTTCTGATTAACAGGGAAGAAGGGGATGATTAAGAATAGACAAATAAGTGATTCATATAGCATTCATGGAGAGATGGGTGAATAACATTGCTTTGAACCATGTTTATAATGCATTTAGATACCTCTATACCTGGAAATTATATGTGCATTTAGTGAATAGAATTTTATAAACTCATTGGGGAAAGGGCTGTGCTAGTTTTATTTCAGTTTGTGCACGTCCAGACTCTTGTCATGCATCTGTGGTGTTCTGTAGTCCTGAGCATTTCCTGAGAAGATGTGCCAATTCTGCCACACTGTGGAGTGATTATGTAAGAAAGATAAATTCTAATGGGCAATTAGACCAAGATAGTATTGAGATGTACAGTATAAATTGCCTATATAAATGCTACACATAACCTAAGCAAGTCTAAAATTCAGTACTGCTTTAGAAGTACAAAGCAAGTGCATTAAACTCTGGAAGCTTCATCTGTTAGCACAAACTGACTGTAAAGGATTTCCTTTCTTTGGAGGTACAGGGCAAAGTACTTGAATCTGTCCTAAAATTCCACATAAGAAGTTCAGGGATAAAACCGGGGGAAATTCCAAAATGAAACATAACCTGGATTTAAAACACTTATATTTGAGGGCAGGCCTCTGTGTCTTCATCTCTTCTCTGAAGAGCCCATTATCAGGTTTAGAAGTTAAGTGTAAAATCATGCCTGGTTCTGTAGGTCTTAATATAAAACTGATCATGTTGAAACTGGTTGATTGCAAAGCAACCCGAGATTATACTTCCACATGAAACAAATAGCCAGAGTGGTGATCTATGTAAAGGTGTTATATACCAAGGGGACAGTGGTTTTATGAAAGAAAACAATTATATACTTTTGACTCCAAGATTGTCTATTTACTGTGTATTTGTTTCTTTTTTTTCCTTTTAACAGAATGCATCAAGGCACTGTCGGGAACACATCTCAGAGTTCACACCTCTTGCCTGTCTGAAAAGCCCAAGATACAGGAGCAGTGACTGCAGCAATTCCCCAGCAAGAAGGTCTAATACTCATTCTAAAAAAGTGATGTTTACGCAGTGGAGAGGCGTTGATTATTCAGTACTTCCATCTGTCTTTGGCTATTCAAATAAGCATTGCCGTTCCAGTGCAGGCTACCACTGCAGTGGGTCAGGTTTGGAAACGTCCATATGACAGAACACCAAGTCAAGCCTTTAAAAACTGGTTTTGTTTATTTATTTTTTCAGGAAACAGACATGTCAAAGAAACATGTTTAACTATATGTGGCTTTTGCTGTCTGAGGTAGCGTTGAGACAAACAGGATCAAGAGCTAGAAGTATGAACCCTTCCAGGCCAATAGGCCTCCTTTTATGTTTTGAACTACTGGAGCAATGAACAATCTGCACAGTCTGGTACTGTGAGACTGGTAGCACTAAAAATTCTCTTCATCCTATGTCAAGACTTCTGTGTATTTACTACTTCTGTCATCTTTAGTGATTTTCTTTGTTACTTGAAGTGCATAGTTTCAGTCAGTGACCTACATTTTGAGATCAACAGTTTTAATTTTCAGCCAGGAGCAATTGTCTCAGTTATCTCAAATGAAATTCTCCTAAAGCATATTTAACAAATGCTGTTTCTGATTTCCTCTGTCCTTTTGTCTTTCTTTGCTCTTTCTGTAGAACAAACTGGTGTTTCCTCTGTGCAAATCTGCTTTCAAGAAACACTCTCTAATGTTCACTTCCTTGTAAGTGGCCAAATCAGGGCTATGTATGGTTTTGGTTAGTTTTCCCTTGTAGAAAGGTAGGCAAAGCAATCCTCATGTAGAGTATGCACACACAATATGAAGTCAAGTTGGCTGTTAAATAGGTAAATATCACCTATTAAATAGGTAAATATCAATGTTGGTATCTACTTATAAACTGAATGTAAGCATTTTGTCTGAAACATCTTCGAATTTGTCAAAGATGCACATTATCTGGTGTTCTCACTTCTTATCCCTATGATTGTAAAATAAATATAGCAGAGAGTGCTATATTTGACACAGTTTGTTGGTTTTTGTCTTAAAAGAAGAAAAGCTGGTTTTCTGGATGAGTATCTTTTACTGTCTTGATTCATCCTCTTAATTCTGATTTTTTTTGTGTGTGTGCATGTGTGGTTAGATACTGGCTAATGGGCTTGGTAGATGTATTACAAAGCACACAGCTGTTAGCTTTTGCAAGCAAACCACGAGGTGGCACACAACTGTTGACTAACAGTTGAACCACAGTTGGGATATAGAAACTGGTTTGACTGCAAGGATTCTGTTTGAATTCCCATGAGAATGACAGCCAACTTGCACTTCTGTTTTCTCTGCTACATTTATGTTACCTTGCAATAATTCAACTATTAGCTGCATCCTTGTGTTGTTTCTTTAGTCCAGTGTTTTATTTTGGGGTGCAAAAATACCTGAAGGAGTAATCCGATTTCAGTCAATTTCAGCTTGGTGGTTACAATTGATTAACAGCCATCCTTATTCAATACATCTGCGAGGACATTACCTCAAAGTTTATTTCAGTGTGAAAACAAAATATTTGGAATCAGAGCTGCAGCACTTACTGGAAGACCTGGCCAAGACATTGTTAGTTGTCTTAGTGGACAAGAGTGGCAAAGAAAAATTATTTCCCTTTTTGTGTTTTACAAGAAAAAACAGAGGCAAAAGAAGTTAACTTACTACTTTACTTTTTAATAAAAGAAAAATGAACTTAGAAGGAAATGTTCCTCACAGTATTCTGAGTAGTTTTCATATTAAACAAACAGTGATTTGTTATTAAATGCCCTGGGCCAAGCAGAGATTGTAAAGTGACTTATGAAATGTTCAGTATACCAAAGATAACTGAATTTTACAAAGTCTAACAGTGAGCACCACAGATAAAAGTTTTTTATCATTTAACATATAGCACTTTTAAGTTTCAAAGAATGTCCTTATAGCAGTAGCATTATGAAATACATACACATGTGTGGGTGTGTGTACATATACTTGCCATTGCAGACTTGAATGTTGGTCAGTTAGAGCCGTCCCCTACATAAAACACTGGTGTATATATTTTTAAGAAGTTAATATGGGTATACATTTTATACCAGTAGCAGTGACAAATTTCTTGTGTGTAGTTAACAAATTATTTGTAATGTATTTTTTAGAAATCTTAAAATTGCCTTTGCACTGAAATATTTTTCATACTGTAGCTATTTATAAATCTGTTTTACGCATACATTTGTTAACACACCATTTCTATTTTTTTTAAGTACATGTTTTGAAGGCTTTTTTTATAACTATAAGTTTTGGCCACTTAAATTTAGCTTAGAGTGGAGTTGTGGCTGAATGTTAAAATTCTAATGAATGTCAAATTAGAAATACAGGTCTGTTGCGCTATGAGTCTCACCCAAATTATTGATGTTCTGTTGGGATTTGTGATAGCAGTGATTAGAGCACTGTACTTGCAGTGCTATATTATAACTGCTAGCTTTTTTACTCTATAAAGCCTCCTGCTTTTTTACTTTGTGAGTTCTATCTTTTAGCCTTAAATAAGGAAATTTTTGCTTGATGTTTTTGAAAATGCTGCATTCCTGTTCTGCCTACTAACAAAGCAGTTCATTGCAAACTTCATGTAGCCCTGCACTTAGATATTGTTGACAACATTGTTCAGGCTGAAACACCTGTTTAAATGTTTGAGAAATTTTAGTTCAACATGTCATTTTTTGGAGGAGAAAGAATGCTTGAATTTAAGTGGAAGTTTCTGCTTTGATTTAGCAATACTTTTACCTTTAAAAGTTGGTGCTGTCTGTTTGTTAAAATAGACTGTTTAGTGAAATGAACATAAAACATCAACTTGGCTTCACTTGATGTGTTTTTGCTTCAGTCCCTGTTACTATTGCCATGTAAACTTAGTCCACTGCAGCAGGTGTTAACCTGGGAGTTTTACTGCAAAAGATAAAAAGATTAGAAAGTAGAAATAAGGTCAAAATGCATTAGAGTGTTTGATTATGGGTGGGACACTGAAAGGAGACAGATTTTTCTGTATGAAGAAAAAAAAGGAGGAAAGGTCTAAAAATCTATGTAACCTTCTAACCTGCCTCGTTTAAATTGTTGCAGCTTTAACAGCATAATATCTCCATTACTGCTTCTATAAATGTCTTGAAACTGGTAAGCGCTAACCAAATGTACGTGAAGACTTAGAAAGTATTTCAAGCTTTTTGGCCACTGAAGCTCATATATTCCTGCAGTGGCTTGTGGCAAAAGATCTTTTTTGTTTTACCATGTACAATAATTGTTTGTTCAGCCACTTAATGTAAAAGCTTACAGTTTACTTTTTTGCTTGCATTAGCCTGTTTGTCTTGACCCAGCTGGCTTGCAAAAATAAGAGGAAAAAATAGCTTAATTGAGGAACTGCACTACTTTTCTTTTGGAAGCCAGTGGGATCCTTGTGCTCATGCTACTGTCTCTGTTAAAAAAGCTTTAATGGAAATTTGTGGAAGTATTACAAAAGAACATACATGATTCTACTTTGCAGAATAATCAAAAATCAGTTTATATAGCTTTAATTTTTTACCTTATGAAAATTTACCTTATGAAAATTCACAATTTTCCAAGACAATCTACATTGTCTTGGACATAAATTCTGCGCTACGTACACTTTGCATTGTAGAGGTTCTTTCATGATCTAATGTAAAGTAGAATCTGCGAAAGTTGCTGTATGGGCCTGGGGGTAGTTATCTGTGCTTTAAACATTAAAGATGTCTGTAGTCATCAGCACCAAATACTGACACTTATTTTTAATTGAACAATTTTAGGTGCATTTATTTGAAAATAAATCAGCCTTCAAATCTAATATTCAGATTATCTATACTACTACATTGATTTGATTTGAAGAGTCATTGTGTGAATACATTACTGTAAAATTTCTTTTCAGTACTATTTTTAACTTTTATTTCTGTAGACAACCAAATAAATATAACTTGTTTATATTCAGCCACATTTTGGATCCTTATGTAGAATATATAAGCAGGAGATATAAATCTGCTTGCAATAAATATAAACATTCAAGACTGGTTTAAGTTTGCTCACAAGTAATTACAGTAATTCTAGTATGAATATGAGATGGTTTCATATTAGTCTGTAATAAAATGTAAGTATATAAAGAAAACAGAATGAGTATTTGATTCAATTATTGAATATGTTTGTAGTCACGTTCATTTCTTAAGCTGGAGAGGTCCAGTGAACCACCAGAAAAATGATTAAGGGGACTTGGAGCATCTCTCTTATGAGACTCTGCGGGAGCTGGGCCTGTTTAGTCTAGAGGAGAGAAGACTGAGAGGGGATCTCATCAATACATATAGATATCTCAGTGGTGGGTGCCAAGAGGGTAGTTCCAGGCACTTCAGTGCCCAGCAACACAACAAGGAGCAATGGCCTTAAACAAAAACACAAGAAATTCCACCTCAACGTGAAGAAGAACTCCTTTACCTTGAGAGTGGCAGAGCACTGAACAGGCTGCCCAGGGGACTTACGGAATTTCCCTCTCTGGAGACACTCAAAACCCACTGGTATACTTTCCTGTGTCAGCTGCTCTACTTGACCCTGCCTTGGTAGAAGGTTTGGACTGGGTCATCTCCAGATGTCCCTTCCAACCCTACCAGTTCTGTAATTCTGCAATTTTCAGAGTGTATGTAGCCAGCTAAAAAAGCATGCTAATAAAAAGAAATTCAGAGAGGGCTGGAACATGAGCTGGGGGGTGGGGGGGTTGTTCCAAAATGAGTAGAAATTGGTACCAGTCCAGGAGAGCTTTGTTCCTCCTGCACAGATGGAGTAAGTACTAAGGTTCTTTCCAAAGTAAACTCCTAAGCTACACACAAGAAGGTCTGGTACACAGTTCTGCTGTGTGAGGTACCCAGAGCAATTTCTCCTTTCTTTTGCAATAATGTCAATTTAAAGAAACTAAAGTAAAAAACAATGTGCTCTGACATCTGAGTTGGTAGCAGCATTCATATATTCTTACAGAAGAGGCTGAGTGCACAGAAAGACCATTGGCTCCATCAGGAAGAAGGTATCCCAGCCAGCCTCCACAAAGCAGTTCATGGTGTCAGGTTTGGTTCCTCTCTCTATAGCTCTGAGGATATGTAGAATGTTTAGGCCTTTGCTTCTATATTGATTTTGCACTTCCCCTAATAAATGTTTCAGAGGAATAGGTTTATATTTATATCAGATTTTATCAAAGCAATATGAGAATGTTGTACCTATCTCCCTTTTGTACATCGAGAAATTTTGTGTTTCTACTGAATGTATTTCTAGAGAAGGTAGTTTGAAGGGGGTAAATACGTAAATATGGAAGATGTTTCTCCCTTTATTGATGCAAAGAAGAAAAAAATGCATAAATTGCAATTAGATAAGATATTACATTGAAACTATGTTTTTGAAAAAAATAATGTGATGATGTATCTGGATTTCATGAAGAAATCCATAACAGTACCCATATGGATGTGTTACCACACGAATTCATTTTGCACATGAAAATACATTTACTTATTTAAAGGAAAAAAAGATAGAAAGTCATTTAAGTGATAAATCATATTCTCAGTCAAATATCATGTGTTTTCCATTATCTTTTAAAGTTATGCTCTTTAAGTAAGTTACATTACATTAAGTTACATTGAAAATTGTTTTTTATATTCTACAGTGAGGCTATTCAATATTTTTTGCAATTTATGCAACACTGTTCTATAAAATCTTTTCTGAAGGTTATCTTGATATGAAGTGAGGTAGGTTGGAGACAGACTGAAGTTCCTTGGTTTTGTTTTTCAAATATTCCGATTTCCTCAGGTGATACTCTACAGGAATTTAGAAACAGTATTTGACTATTCTATTAGAGCTTTGTTGTTGTGTGTTTCCACTGCACATACAGGTGTATTAATTTTCATTTTATTCAAATGCTAAAGCAAAACCCATACCCATTTAAAGGCTTCATTTACACTAGGAAGTGATAAGATAGAGATAAAACCAAATATATCCATTAACTTCCTTCATTATACAGATTAGTTTATCAAGTGCCTAATGTTCCCATCTAGGTTTAAAAGGTTGGGTTTTTTTAAATTGTACCGTGTGATCTTTCTTTTTTAACTAGCAAGTCTGCAGTAAATTAATAATGTTGAGTCTTAATCATTTAAGTGTTTGTTTTCCATTTAAAAGTAACAAACAGTATTCAATTTTAAACTACCAAAAGACTTGTTGTTTTCCATTATTCATTTTGGTTAAGAAATCTCATGGTGCATTATGCTTTTAAAAATACATAGGATGCAGTGTCCTGCTAGGTTCAGAGGCTTCCTATTTCAGGGAGAACTGCTGAGTCTCTCCTTATTTAATGTGGGAAAAACTGGTCTGCTTTTCTTCCTAACAAAGTAAGGAATGTAATTTTTTTTTTTTTTTTTTTTTTTGTAAGTACAGCAACAACTTACCTTGAGATTTCAGACATCTTTTGTAAAGATACTTCATGCTGAAATGTTAACCAAATTTGAAAGCTCTGAATCTTGCCATCTAATAAACACTTCTCTAGAAGAGAAGAAAAAGAAATCCTAGTCCAAGGATGAAGCCATCAAGTGGTATGCTGACTTTTATTTCAGAAAATACTTCCAACCAATTAGCCAGCCTAGAAGAGCATTTTTCTAGGAAGTACTAAACAAGTTGATTCTAGCATGAACAAAATTGCACAGCTAGAGAAAGTGGTAAGTCATTAATTAGGTTGAAATCTAATTGTTTATTGCCATCTATGAAGAGGTAGTGTGTATCATTTTCTTTTAAGTTGTAGCCCAGAAAGAAATATTTCTCCTCTTGAGTGGTTTCAGGCACAAGATCACAAAGTTTGACACTGATGCAGTGACAGAGCTCAGTAACAGTTGGGATTCACTTGGCTTTTAAGTGACTCTTAAAAAGTCCAAATTATATGTTAATTTAGCACAAAAGCCAACTTTGTGCATCATTGTGGTAAAAGGAACTGGTCCAGATGGAAAAAAAGCTGAAGATCCTTCCACTGTAGATTTACTGCAACATGAGTCAGGCTTCTCTGTCTTCGCAAATATAGACCACAGCAGATGATTTGGAATCCACCTTTCTTGAATTGTCCATCTGGAGTTTAACTAGGGTTTCAAACTTTATCCCTGCTCAACTCTTGTTCTCCCTGTAGGTAGAAAATGGAATACGTATGTTTACATTTCCCCTTACTTGCCTCTTACCTGCCATGCTGGGGTACCTCCCTTTCCCCTAGAAGTCTTTGTAATATACCATGCTTAATTCTGAAATTTATGAATGGGCAAATGAATAGTTCTATGCATTTTAACAAGAGTGATCTCTACTTTTCATGCTCTCTCAGAGGAATATTCAGCAGGCAAATCAGCAGATCTGAAGCAACATGGTCACCACCACAATGGTCCCTTGCCTTGATTGATTTTACACAAAAAGTACTTGATCACATGCACATAGACACCACAAACTCTGTCTGTCCCCGTCTCATGTGGGAGATAATTGCTCATCTTCATCCTGCTTTTCCCACGCCTCTTTCTCAGCAAATTAACTCTCAAAGTAAGCCCATCCATCCTTTTCTTTACTGAACTTCGACACATATGGGAAAATTAACCTTCTGCCTATTGAGTCCATTAATGAGAATTGTTCCAAAAGGGTACATGGTCTCATGGGACTTACTAAATTTATTTTTCCTTATAAAAATATGTGATTTGAAGGTATTTGGGAAAAAGAGAAAATTTTTAACCCACTTAATCTATTGCAAACTACCTGTCCCCTACAATTTTTTCTTGACAAGAGAAAAGGTCTGTTTTCACACATACCTAAAGATTTTAAGCTAACATAGAAAGGGAATGGCTGTTTAAATTCTAACACCATGGCCACCAAGGAAATTCTTATCCATATCCAAAAGATAAATTTCACTCTGATTTCCTACTGATCTGGTTCTGCATGAATCATGATTGTATCCTTCAATCAAGTTTGGGAAATATGCCATTATCTTGAGTCCATGAGTATATCCTACTTGAATAATGCACATAACTTTGGTATCTTCTATATCCAGATGTAGTTCATGAGAACCATCTGTCAAAGGTTTATTTCCAAATGTGTATGAACACTGAAATAGAGAAAGTTGAGATATATCTTAATTTCACTGGCAACTAATCTCATTCAAGAAGGCTCCACCCTGACTCATTGTTTAAGAGCTGTTGCTAGAAGCTGCTTGTGTTTTCCATAAGGTTAATTACCAACCACACTATTAACTTTTTAACTGTTTCAGTCTATGAAGATTTACATTTGCCTTACATTTCACAGAGATGCACACTTACCAATCCTGATTCATTAATTTTATATCCAGGTATTGAGCCAAGACACTAAGTTTGGAATTTTACTGACATAGGGAGAAATGTGGATGTTGTGCAAAAAGCCCAGGCTACTGCTGCCAGGCACTATATATCCCATGATATGTCACTCATGTGTTCTCTCATCTCCATGTGGACACTGCAGGTGTTTCACATGAAAGTGTCAGCTTGGGAGTTCAGAAAGTTAATTAGAGTGGCATAAAAATAAATTTCACTGATCCACAGTAGAGTTCAGGCATTCTCTCATGTGGATTCACCTGTAAATTTGATGGTGTAAAAGGTGAATAACCTCATCTTTTACATTACATTACATGTCTGTTCACAGACATTTCATTTTACTGCCATATCGCACCACTCTTCTAATAGTGTTCATAGGTTGCAAATCCATTTATTGTCTATCACCACATCAGATGTACTCGAAACTAACATGCTCTACTAATATTTTTAAAGAAAGTCCATGTTTTCTGTTAAATCCCAAACATTTTCTTTCATTTACTATAAGTCTTCATTATTTCATTTCAGTTGTTTCATGGTGCATGGCCCAAAACTCTAGACTGTGTTTCCCACAGAAGAAGACAGCGGCACCTATGACTTTGAAATTCCTATTTCCCATACTCCAGACCAAAGCACGCCATGTTTCTAGTGCCAGGAACTTTAAGTCCCCTCTCCCTCTCCGCCTCTTCTCTGCACAAGCAGAATTAAGTGGGTGTTATGTATTTGGACAACTCAGCCTCAAAATACAACCTGAGAAACCAAATGTGAGGTTCAGGATCAGGCACTTACAGCTGTTTGTGTTGAATGCAGGTGTCTAAGCTCCCATTACAGCTAGCAGGAGATTAGCTGTTGGGTGAAATAAAAACAAATTGTATCTGCAACATATTTTTAATCATGACATTCA
Organism: Zosterops lateralis; assembly: GCF_965231275.1. Lineage (NCBI taxonomy): Eukaryota > Metazoa > Chordata > Aves > Passeriformes > Zosteropidae > Zosterops > Zosterops lateralis. Next base: position 26,591,304 of record NC_139763.1, read on the forward strand.
GCCCAAGTGTGTATTGTATTTGTTTGTGTGTGTTTGTGTTTACTATCTAATTTACTGAGCATAAGCATAATGAACTCCATTATTTCAGTTTTATTTTTTTAAGCTCTTGGGAAAGCTAAGGAAAAAAGTAACCATGAGGAAGAAAAGACATACATGCCAAAGGATGTTCTGCATCCATGACAAAGAAAAAACCCAGAGAATATTCTTGGTGCCTTCTGTCACTATGACAACAAAGACACAGAGACACGAAATTTGAAATGTGAATAGTAAAGGTAGAATTTGGGCCTCTTGTACAAGCCATTAGTGGGATGGACTCAGAACTTCTCCCTCCCATATGCATTTTGTTGCTTGTGGCTGTGTCCCCAGTACACATTTTAGGAATAATTTTTTGAGCTGACAAGGTCTGGACCTTGCAGCCTGAAGCTGTAGAGTTTTGTAGGACCTAAGCATCTTCAGAGTCCCAAATCTCTAGCCAGGGAATCTTCCTCCTTCCATTTAGACACTTGGGGCTACAGGCAGATATCCCAGTCCTCCCAATACCTTTAACAGCTGTGGGACCACTAACAAGAGACCTCATCTAACTTGTTACCCTGAAAGGAAGGAAGGGAGGAAAGAAAAGAGGATTATGTGCTCCACATGTCAGATATGTTTTACAGCCACCAGGAGCGATGGAAGAGTCTGATTCTGTGCCAACCACCCAGGTAAACAACAGGACAGATTTTCTACAGCCACTCCCAGAATGAGTATTTGCTGAATCAAAATATGGGGAGATGCTTGCCCTGTATATTCCCCTATACCTGCAGGAGACCACCTTCTGTCTTGTGACAGGCATTTAAGATTACATTGCTCTTCCAGGCCCTTTCTGGAAGCTCTGCTGTGCAGGGTAGCTATGGCACATGAGCTGCATGAACTCTGCTTGCTTTTTGGTGCTAATGTTGTCCACAATGTTGGTTCAATTAGAATGGAAAAGCACATAAAAAAACCCCTTTCTAGATTTCATAAGATCAGAAGAGTTTTTTTAATCTGCCCTTTTAAAGCCATGCAAATGAGAGGCTTTCTCCACATTAGCTATATTTTCCCTTGGTCCCCACTCTTGTTGCAATGGGTTTCCTAGTACCTTCCAATAGGAAGATCCCACCAAAGGATTTTCCCTTTATTACCCGATTACCTGGAGATAATGTTTGCCCTGGTTTATTCATTCCTCATACATCTTACAAGACTGGAGTGTATCTCCACTTTTTTTTCAGTGACTGGTTTGGAGAATTATGGCAATAAATTGTAGGAGGTTTACAAAGGATGACTTAATCTCCAGAATCCTGTGTGTCTTCACATAAGTAGTGACAAGGTCTCTCACTGGACCATCTGGTTTTTAAATCCCAAGCTCATACACTGTTTTTTGACTAAACTGAGTTCAGGGAAGGCATCAAAGAGCAGTTGATGTGCAAAGCTTTTTCCTTGTAGCTAATTAGCTTTCTTTCTATTCACTGCACATATTTGAGTGTCTTGTCCATTTGATTCCTGCCCAAGCCCGTTCCTTTCCCATTTGTTATGGCAATTGTCCTGTGTTTCATCAAGAAATCTGGCGGACACAAAAGGAGTATCCAGCCATAACGAGCTGAATGTTCCACTGCACCCTTTGGATAAAATCTAACTTACTATAGGCTAAAAGGACTACCACGGCCTCTGCTGGTATTTCCAGCACATTCAGCTTGAATTTTCAGCCCTAGAGTAACCCTGAAAACAGTCTTTCTAATATTTACGGAGAGACCGGTGTTATTTTTATTGAGTTCTTAGGATTTGTATTAAAGTAAATACTTCATACCAGAGGAAGAAGAATTTCTGGAGATACTTTACACCATCAGAAAGCAGAGTATGATTGCATTAGTGTTCCCTGAACCTATGAGCCATGTTTGTTAATGTTCATGGTGTAATAAGAAGACAGGCTAGATTTTCCAGTAACATATTTTGCTCACATCTTGTAAAAATATGGAATTGTGCAGCTTACCAATGGGATTCTCTGAAGTCTTGACTCTTTCCAGTTTATTCACATTTTCACTATATTTGCCACTAATAAATTTTTCAGCCCTGTGCTTTTTCTCTATTGCTCAGTTCGAGGTTTTTTTTTTTTGGTTGTTTTTTTTTTGTTTTTTTTTTTTTTTTGCCTGCCCTAATTTTAATCAGAATTTGTTTACATCATTCACTAATTATTGCTGTAATTATAAGGAAAAGATTCATTGTCAATCTATGTTAAAAAAAAAAACAACCCTCTTGCCTGTATACAGTCATTACTATTTTATTCTTAGTATGTTTAAAAAAATCTCCCTAACTTACTCTGGAGAGCTTCTGCAAATAACAGCTTTGAGTCTTAATTTTCTTATTTTTCTCAGTACATTACTATGATTTTACAGACAGTTTCTGATTCTGTACAAGTTGTGGTTCAGACCACTTGCTCAATAAAGGTCTCAGATTTTTGATAGACCGAATTCATGTAATCTGTTCCTGAAAGCCAACTTGTTTCCATTTTGTAGCCCCTCCAGACTTCATAATGGGCAGAAACAGGTACAGCTGATACTAAGAAAATTTCATGCCACAGTGCCATAGTTAGTTCTGCTCTTGCTTGAATTACGTGCACATGATAATGATTCCCAGTTTAGATTCCTTTGTACATCTCTTCTTACTCCTTGAAATTTAAGGTAAAAGAATCACAGAATGAATTAATTTGGAAAATTAATTAATTAAAAATCCTCTGAGATCATCGGTCCACTATGTGAACAAACACCACCTTGTCAAGCAGACCATAGCACTAAGTGCCACATCAGTCTTTCCTTAAACACCTCCAGGGACAGTGACTCCAACACCACCCTGGGCAGCCCATTCCAGTATCTTTTCATCCTTTCTGTAAAAACTTTTTCCTAATGCCCAACCTAAACCTTCTCTGGTGCAACTTAAGATTGTGTCCTAAATGTGTATTTTTGAGTGTTCTTCTGGACAATTCTGGCAACAGGTACAGGGCACTAGATGAGGAGAAGTTAATTCCTCAACTTCCTTCACTGAAAATACTGTCCTCTGCGTTCCCAGCCAGACTCCCAAAACACAGCTATGCCAGTGATCTCACACACCTAATAGAATTTATCCATCCATAATCCTCAACATTTGTGCAAGAGATGGGCGTGTTTGGCCCTTTGTCCTTGTTAGATCCTTCTGGTCTTGTCCATGCTTTTGTATGAGTTGAAAAAAATGTCATCAACACTAGCCCCATATTAATATATAACACTTTCACACTGACAGCATTGGAAATACCATGTACATGTGTGTGAAGGAGGTGCTCCATGGTACAATTTTCACTAGAGCCCTAATTCTTCCTAGGTTTACAATTCCTAGGAATCCCACTCTCTTCCTCATATTTAGGACAGATATTTTAAGAAAATTCAGCCTCTTTCCAACCCACTTCTACCTTTAGCATTTTTAATGTGAAAGCACACATTTGCTCTAGTGACTTACTTTCTTTCTTTCTTTATTAATTTCTTCAGACCTAAATGCCATCTGTTCTTGACATTTGCTTGAAACTTAACTGCTTCCTGCTGAAATTCGCCCTGGCTTCTTAGCATTAGTCAAAACAAAAGTATTTTCCATGCAGTATAGCATTTTTATAAAGGCCAATGTTGTATTAATGAATCTGTTTTACTTAATGTAGAAGAAATAACATTTCTGAGTCTATTCATAATAAAAGCCTATTCATAGTAAGACCCATTTCTTCCATAAACTCTGGTAGTACTAGTCAATGCAACTGTATCTTCCTTTGGGCAAAGATTTCTGCAGAAATCCTGCTCCACAAATAAAATGCTCAGATCTTCAGTCTGACTTCTCACTGCTTGACTCCAGCCAGTGCCTAAAGTTCTGGTTTGACACAGAACACAGCAGGAATCACAAAAGTCAAAAGCCTCATGTTTCTATGAGCAAAAAAAGCAGGTCAGGAACTGTTCTTTGACACAGGAACCAGCTGGCACAACATGGCTTTCATATGCACAACTAAACTCTTATCTCCTGAAATAGGTCAGGTTCACACAGACAGTCTGCTGGGAACGGCCCTGGCACACAGGGACCCTTGAGCTGTGCCTCAGGGACTGCTGTTTGCTAGGACAGAACCCCTGTAGGGACACCACCACCCAGGGGACACTACAGAGGATCACCACTGCCGTGCTTTAATCCTGAACTCTAGACCCATTTAGTTTACTGCTGTAGGAGTAGCTATAGGAATAGAGATCAAAAAATGCCTGCAACACCAAACAGAACTGAAATCTAAACTGTAAGTTTGATTGCTGCCTCCCTTGTGCTTCAGAAATTTATTTCAAAGCTGTTTTTTTACAGTATCTCCAAATTAAGGCATCCTCTCTGCTCTTTCATGTCATCATTAATTGGCCCTTTTTCCCTGGACAACCAACCAGATCTTTTCAACCAACACTGAAAATAAAAAAATTAAAAAAGAGTGGTCCATCTGAATCTGCACTTTCTCTCTGCAGTCCCCTGTTTCGCAGTGAATTGTCACAGGGTCACTCTTTCCCATGACACACTTACTGGAGCACAGCACATCTCATGGAGAACAGACCATGGCTGCTGCAAAGGTGACTTGGTTACCTACTCGCATCTCAGGGTCTGTTTGATCCACGTTTTTGCTTAAGCTGCCCTAAGGAGATGCTAGATACTGAAACCTTGTCTCTGTAAGCCACTACTCCGGGTCACTGGGTTTTAAGAAAGAACATTTCAGGTTATTAAAGAGAAAAGTGTACACAGCATATCTCTGTGATCTGATGTATTTCTGAAAATCGGAAGCCTCTAGCTCAAGAAATAGGAAGTGCATGAAATATGTGCTAGCCCCACTTTGTCCTCAGCTCTGGAATATTTTTCCTGAAAATTTTACTGTCTGAAACTTGCAGTTGTGTTATGAACATAAACAACTGCTGTTGCAGCAGGGATGGAGAGAGTAGTGTTGAAGACTGCTGACTGCATGAGAGGAGAGGGCAGGGGGAAAGCCTGTGCTCAGTTAGGGACACACCTCGGGTGCTTCCTATGAAACACACATCTCTGCAACTCCCATTTCTCGTGTGTTAATACATGCAGCACACAAAAGCACATGTTGTGCACTGTTTTGCTTAAAAGCAAAGGTTTTAGTGCTTGGAGGTACCTGAATTAAAAAGAAAATACCTGCTGTTGGTTGGCTTGTTGTTTTTTGTGGTTTGTTTGTTGTTGTTGTTGTTGTTGTTTTTAAATAATGGGAAAGCAAATCCACTTCCAGTTGTTCAATTGTCTGATCAAGATGTAAATACAAAAAGTGCAGTTACCTTCATATACACATTCCAAAAAAAACAAAACAAAACGCTGGGAGCCAAACACTGAAGCAACAGGAAACACCAGAACTGAAGCTGCAAAACTTGGCGTGGCTCACGGAGCACCTCTGTGCTATTGCATGGACCGTGGAATTGTCTGAGTTGGAAAAGACCTTCAAGATCATCAAGTCCAACCCCTGACCCAGCACTGCTCCTAAACCATGTCCTGAAGCGCCACAGTTCCCCAAAAGATGAGGCGATACTCGTACAGGTAGCACGGCTTTCCTGGGAACAATCACTTTCCATGGGAGAAGGCCCGCAGAGCCCCTCACTCCACAGCCCCTCCCTGGGCCGGAGCCCCTGCCCCTGCAGCCCGGGGCGGGAGGGGGCGGCGGGGCTCCCCGGCCCTACAGGTGCTCCAGGGGAGAGCGGCCCTACAGGTGCCCCAGGGGAGAGCGGCGGGGCTCCCGGCTCTGCAGGTGCCCGGGGGGGCGCGCCCGGGGCGGGACCAGCGCCGCGCCCCCTCGCCCGCCCCGCCGCACAAAGGCCCCGCCGCCTCCCGCGGGGCGCGCCCGGGGCGGGGGCTGCCGGTGCCGGGGCGAGCATCGGGGCCCGGACAAAAGGCAGCCCCTCTCCACCGCCTCCCCGCCCGCGGGCGGGGCCCGGCGGCGCCTCCCCCGCCTCCCCCGCTCCCCATCCCATCCCATCCCATCCCATCCCGCTCCCTCCCTCCCTCCCGTGCCGCGGGCCCGGCGGGAGGCGCTGCCCCACTCCAGGGCTGCTCAGCGCCGGCGGCGGCCACCGGCTCCTCCGGGCGGGCGGGAGGTGAGTGCGGCGGGCGCCCCAGCCCAGCCCAGCCCGGCCCGGCCCGGCGTGGGGGGCTCCGCTCTGCCCGCGCCCTGCCCCTGCCTTCCTCTCCCTTTGGCCCCGCTCAGTTTCGGCGGCGATCGGTCCGGCCTGGGGGGGAAGCCAAACAAAGGCAGGCACGGTAACCTGCCCGAAAACGGGCAGACAGATAAACCCCGGGCTGCCCGCTCCTCCCGGGGCCGTGGGGCTCCCCTGCCCCTGCCTCTGCCCTGCCCCTGCCCTGCCCTGCCTCTGCCCCTGCCCCTGCCCCTGCCCTGCCCTGCCTCTGCCCTGCCCCTGCCCTGCCCTGCCTCTGCCCCTGCCTCTGCCCCTGCCCTGCCCTTCCCCTGCCCCTGCCCCTGCCCCTGCCCCTGCCCTGCCCTGCGGCGGTGCGAGCGCGGTCTGTGCCCTGGGCTGGGGCATCCCGAGTTACCGCCCCGATCCGGAGAAACAAAGCGCTCCTTTGGTATGAAGAAGGTGCTTTAGATGCGGAGTGGTGCTGGCTGGTGTTACCTGCAATGGTTAATCACAGGGACTATAAAAGAGGATGTTTCTGCCGCTTGTGGTGCTTATTTACCTTTTGTATTTCAGCGGGGCTGGACTGTTAAAATAAATTTGCCGGCTGTGTTTGTAGATTTGTTGGTGGTTTTGTTGTTTTGGGTTTGTTTGGGCTTTTTTTTTTTTAACTTCTGCTTCTGTTGTATCTACAAAAGGAAGGAGATTTAAGTGTTTGTAATGTAAAAACAATAATCAAATGTTTATTTAAAGATATTTTTAGCCAAAAACCTTGAAAAGGAATTTAAAACTTTATCTCGATAGACTTGGCAATGTCAAGACCCTATTTGCTCTTGCAAGCTCTTTATTTCCTTTATACAGCTAGTTTGATTTGGTGATCTCAGAATGACTGAGAATGTGAATAGCAGAGAAATGGAAAAGCTCAGAAAGTAAATAAGTAGAAGCCAAATCTGATTTCTAAAAGATTTTCTGTAGGTTGCCTTTTATGATAATCATAAGTGCTTTTTGGAGATTTTTTTTTAGTACGAACAGGGCTTTTCTGGCTTGGGGAGTGGAACAGTCAGTTTAATGTTCAGTGGCAGAGTCTGTGTTAATTAAAGGTCCTTACCCTGTACAAGTTTAGTTAGCATGTTGAAAGAGAAAAAATACTATTCTGAACAGAAGTAAACATCGTTTTAGTAGGAGGGGAGAGGAAAAAGATTTGATGTGGACCCAAGAAGGTGCTAAAATACATGTCTGATAAAGGCACAGTGGTAAGGTAGGGATTTAAGCATTGTTTTTGTACTTGATGTTGCATGTCCTTTCTTGTGTTTTGGGCCTTGCTGCTACCACACAACCCTCTTTCCCATTCTTATCCCTTCTGTAGGGAGGCCTGGGTCACATGCACGTGAGTGTTTTTGGGGTGGTTGTGTTTTTTTTTTTTTTTTTTTTTTTCCTGTGTGTGTGTTGAACTTTGCAATTCTTGGGTTTCAGATGGCGCCCAGAAGTGATATGCTTCACTGATTTGGCACTGGACTATACAAAAGCAATTACAGAAGTTGCATGGAAGGGCCCTTTTGTTTTTTTAATGATGGAGGTCTGTAAAATCAGTCTTGAAGGCAGCCACCTGTGTGCACAGTCGAGGCTTTGCAGGAGCCTCAAAATAACTATCAGATTTAATCGTCTTAAACATACATCTACTTGAAACTTTGAACCCAGTGCTCTTCTCACAATTAAAGTTGTCAGTTGCTGTTTGTAACAAAATTACACTGTTGGGTAAATCTATAACAACTTCATTAGGAAGCACAGATCATGGTTACTTAACAGGAAATTAAATCCACTTAGACCGGAAGAGAGCTTGTCTTTTCCTTCCTAAACAATTACCTTTACCTTGCACTTAGGTTCAACAGATTCTGCAGGCACAGGACGTTGGCAGTGCTCTCCATAGTGCTCTCCATCTCTGTAGACTGGCAGCTGGGGAAGATTTTCTTGAGCCTTAGGAAACTTCAGGCATGCCTGTTTTTCCTTCTGTGTGTGTGATGGTAAAAGGCTGAATGCTGAAGCTACGAGTCTTGAGGGATTTCTTGGTGGGTTATTGCAAAGTCCTTTTGATCTGCCACAAGCTGGAGTGGAGGGGAGGAGGAAGAGAAGGGACATGTGGAGTAGATGTTCTGTGAGCCCTTTGAAACTGGACACCTATTATATGTTTGTCAGCAAGTCGGTGGTATGAAGTGACCCAAGTGATCTCTCAGGGACCTGTGTCCTCTAAGCTGAGCAAAGCACGTACTCCTGTTTTACGGTCACTGAGCAAAGGCACTCTCCTTGGAGCTTTCTGCAGAGAAAGCTCTTAGATGTTCCAAGTTCTGATTTCAAGAGAAACTGCTAATATTATGATGCTTGTTCCCTTGATGAATAAATTAAAAACCAGAACGTGCTGTGTACTCACTGACCTTCAGAAAGTAGCATGTATCTTTTTTCTTTCAACTGAACTAGCTTAGGAGTTGAGATTTATGTGCTTGCCCACAGGTACCTCTGAGTTAAACAAACGGGATTTGTGTAGGGTCCTCATGCTGGTTGGCAGCATCTTGTGTTTGTCACAGCTTTGTGCGTGGAATAATGCCTTGGCGAAATGGGAGTTTGGGTTTATCATGACAACAACTTGAACAAGGGGAGCTTTATCAGCCCCTTGAAATAAGGGGTCAAGTACAAAACCACCTCATTCTCCACAGAGTACTGCATAGCACTATCAGCTTCTATTGTGTTTCAGTCTTCATCTAAAAATGAAACCTGGCTTGTCATTGTCTGGGGTCTTGGAAAAAAAATCTCTGAAATGTGATCTGGGTGAATATAGATACAGTGAACTGTTCTAGAGAAGTATAAGCTGCTCTCCATGCTCCTTTAGGGGACACCATGTTCAGGCCAGTATTTTAATTGACGTCTCATGGATGGAAAGAGAAATGAGTGGGAAAGAAAGCTGTGGTTGTGGGGGCAGTATGAGGGGGGAGGAGGAAAAGTTTAGATACCTAATTCCAAAAGCTCCGTTTTCAGGAATGTAGGTGGTTTGGTGGGAGTTTTAAGGACTAAGAAAATTACACTTTTGCTAATAATGATCTCTAGGCAACTGGAATTCTATAACATGGAGGTTTTCTCACATTTACTTTAACACTCCTCAGACTCTGACTTTTCTTTGGTTATATTCACTGAAAATATGTAAGTCTTGCATACAGCATCAGACATCAAGTTTGTACAGAAGGAACAACAAGCCACTTCAAATTCCATGCTGTATAAAAGTTGAGGGCCCCTGTTATTTTCTGTTTGCAAAGGGGAAGTATGGCATGTATAAGGTCCAGATTTCTGAAGGACACAAGATGCAGCTCAGGTGAGGTTGCTTACAGCCAGTTGCTTTGTCCATACCTCATTTCATTTCTGCATGGAGCTGTAGTTTCCTTGTCCTGGTGCTGTGCTCAGACAGTCCATGGATGGCTTGGTGTGCACTGGGCCCGTAGCTGTGAAAAGGAAGAGAATTTGTCCAAGTACTTGAAGCTCTTCCTGTACCTGTGTGTAGAGTGGGTAGAGTCAGGCACTAGGGAAGGCTGCTCAAATCTTGGGAATTCAGCTACCCTCTGTCATCCTAGGTTTATCTTTTTATTGTTTTTGTTAGAGGTCATAAAATATAATGCACAATTCTGAGTTAACTTACAGAAGTAAACTTCTTATGGCTTTCTGCCCCAAAAGGAGGAAGGAGGACAGCTGAGTGATTTCATTTAAACTTGTAAGCGTTCCTCAAAGAAGTGGCTACCGATAGGATGAAAAGTTGAATAAATAAGAAAGCATTTCTCTCTCTTATGAAATGCATTTGATTTTTTTCCTTTGTAGAGGCCTCAGGTTAGTTCTTGCTAAATATCCTTGCATTTTCTTTGAAATTAGTATTTTCTACATAAGCCTGTTGATGACTTTTAAAGCTTTGTGAAAGGCTTTTAAATACAAAATGAGACCCTTTATCTTGCAGGACTGCTTAGTATTCAAGTTCAATGTTGACCACAGTGCAACTCCAAATGACAAAAAGTTTAGTCTTTAAATTGATTTTGACTTAAAACATGTGAGAGTATTCTACATGCCCTAGAGAGATTGGAATGGGTCTTTGTTGCTGCTGATTTTTCCTCTTCATCTTTCTGAATAAAATGTGAAAGGATTGGGAGAAGGGCAATATTGTAGAAATACAATATCTCTATAGGAAGAACTCTAGTCATTTCACAGGCTTTACTGAAATCCTAAAGTGCTTTATTGTTTTTATTATGCTACACATTCTTTGTGACACTCTGTTGGTAATGTATACAGAAGTGGGACTTTCCATTATACAAACTCAGGTTCATCTGCAGTGGCCTTGGACTGTCTGGAGTTGAAGAGGCTGATGAGCCTCAGAGGATGGATGTCTCTCTTACTCCAGGGAATGCTGAAGTTGTGGGTCAAGAAGGTTTTTAACTTAGACATCTCAGTTTCATGTCTGATTGTGGATGGGAGGAACCTGGGTTATAATGTGTGTCTGATGTATTTTGCACTTTCCCCTTGCATTGCGCAATGGGAAGAATGGCTGGCAAGCATTGCAAAGCATAAAAATTGGGAAGAATGGAGCAGACATGCTACCCTGAAATAAGATTCTCATCAGAGCGGTATTGACAGGTTTAAATACCATTCAGTGTCTTTTAATCCATTCTAAAGTAAAGAGATGCTATTATATAGATATTGGGATCCAGTCCAGTTCAGTCCAGTTCTCCTGCAGAGACGTGCAGGGTACATGGATGAGCTCTTACATCATCATCTGGACTCTGCTGTCTCTGTTGATGTGAGTGTACTGAGCTTGGTCAATTACTAAGTTCAAGCCTGCTATCTAGGCTGGATATTAAACAGTTTTTCTTTAAGGACATTGGCATAAAGTGCCATCATGTATATGGAAAATAAGTGTGTGAAATCTTAGTAGGTGCTAAATTAGGAGCAATTTCCCCCACACAAATACATTTTATTTCTCAATGACTTAAATGGAACAATGATGAAAGCACAGTAAAATGCTGCACTGATTAAATGCTGAGGAAAGTAATTCACAGGACAATCTGAAAATATTGGACAAATGGTCTTAAAAGTGAGATATATTTAAATGTTTGTGTTACACCTGAATAGAAACAATGCCTTTCACCAGGGAAATAGCTGAAGAAATTGCATCGTATGTCAGCAACAGTGATCTAGTAACAGTGCATGGATTGAAGGTGATGGGGACCCTGAGAGTTTGGTTTAACTGCCTTGGTGAAGTGGCTGCAGAATGTGGATTTAAGTCTCTGAGATAACTGTGTGCCTTACGTAATCTGGTTACATTTGAAGATAATAATTAACTACTGCCTTTGCAATGTTATTCTTGAATTAAAGGGGGTTTTGGGTGGAAAACTGAAATAAAGTCAGTGAAGTGTGTTTGCAAAGTGATTGAAATAGGACTCTTGCTTTCAAAAACTGTTCTTTTGTCTGAATTTCATAAGCAATGTTTCAGGAAGCATTTGCACCTTAATTAATGAGTAATGTAGAATTAAGGATATTAAGAATATTATTACTAATGTACAGCTCACAGGCCCAGAAGTAGAGAGGTCCTGCCTGCAGTGAAGTATACCAGTGCCTTTGTGTCCTGACAAATGAATCCAAATTCTGCCCCTGCTTTTCCTTGGATATTTCACCAATTTTGATGTCTGCAATCTAATTTAAAGCAAACAGAAAAACTCAGACTCTAAAGCAATATTGGTTCTAGCACATGAAACTGAGGTTTGGGAGCAGTTGTTCAGATCTGTAAATGTCAAAAGGAGATTTCAGTCTTGGGTTTTTTTCCATGGTGTATCAGCCTAGTTTTATGGTGACTGAGGGTATGCGTTTATCTTTGGATGCTTTGAGCTAATAAGAAAAGCTACTAGTGTCTTCAGTGTCACTGCAGTGATCCAAGTGGAGATATATCCATCAGAGATGATTTGACTATTTGGAACATCTTGTATTAGCTCAAAAACCAAACTAAAAAGTAGGGATTGTTTGAGGGTGGGTTTTTTTTTTTTTTTTTTTTTTTTTTTTTTTGTTTTTTTGTTTTTTTGTTTTTTTGTTTTTTTTTGTTCCTCTTTTTCTAGGCAATCTTGGTCAAGTAGTTTTATGAATGTGCAAGCTGCCCTTCTTCATGGAAGTGTGACAAACATAGACTATCTCTCAGCCCTCATGTATTTTTTTCTCCCAACTTCTTTGCCCCAAGAGTTCCTACTGTGCTTTCTTAAGATCTAAGTTCACATTACCACACTTAAAATCAAGAAGAACAGTGAATCAAAAAATAATTGGGATTAAGGTCATAAATGTGTGGTTTTGACTGCATGTTTGTGAATAATTATTTCTGGTAATATTCAGGAGTTTCTATTTCTTAAAGAAAGGCAGTAAATAAAAAAATTATTCCTAGAGTAATTTGCCGGCTTCTGTAGCATAGATCCAGCTGCTTTTTGGTTCACCTTGCACAAGAGCAGGGAGAAAAACTGCTGGAAGTTTCTGGGATTCTTGCCTACTGTAGAGAAGACCAGTTCTTGGCTTAAAAAGTGGAGAACTTTAAACTTTGCTAAGTGGCTTTTAAGAAGTAAAATCTGTTTAGTATCTTAGATGTAAAGGTAATTGAAAGATTTCCCCCTGCTCCCACAGAATTTAAAAAAGTGCTATGAAGCATTTTTTAAATTAAACCCTCTGTTCTGTTAGGGTACCTGCATGTGCACACTTGTGTCTGTCATTGCACATGGCATGTCAGACAGTTGTAGAGGCAGAAGCAGCTTAAAACTGTGTCCTATTTGCTACATACATTATTTACTAGCAGAATGTACATTAGTAGAGCTGGAAGTGTTTGCCACTTTCTGTGTGACAAAGAGAATATGTGCAATGAACCTGTCCAGTTCAGCAGCTCTAAAAAGAGTTGAGCAATTTGCTTTTAACTCCATTACCCATCCTCTGACGAACACTGCAAAGCCAAAGTCTGGACACAGAGAAAGAGAACTGAGGAAATGGCAATATGTGGCTAAAATAAAACAGAATTGCTCTCTTTAAACTGGGGAGAAGATGCATCTTGCTATAATACTTGAAGGATCTGGGAGTCTTCTGTTGAAGCATTGCAGTAAGTGCCAGAGAGAGTACTTTATTCTTCATGGGTGATTCCTGAGGGATCTGGTGCTAAATAAGGCAAGTGTCTTTTTTTGCCTCTTTTAAAACAGATAACTCTTTTATACTAAGAAGGGTTTTAAAATGGAGTTTACTTTGTTCAAGTCTATAAAACTGACACCTTCAACTGTAATATAGAGAAAGCAGACTTATTGTTAATATCCATGGTCTGGGGTGATGCTTTTACTCAATTTAATCAGCAGCTAGAAACAGATACACTAGAAACATTTGGATTTTGATGCTCACAGGAGATATTAAGGTTGTGCATCTTTTTCTTATCTAAAAAGCATTAAATTTGCCCAGAGAAATGCCTATCTTCTCTGCTTGGTGCTTTCCAGATAGACTTGGTAAAGCCTGACAGGTCCCTTGTGCTTGGAGATTTGGACCATATTTCTTTTGCCTATATGCCTTTTGGTGGTGAGTGGAACAAAGCCATCTCTGGATGTGGTGTAATTTCCTGAAGAGTACAAGGACGGATACCCTGGGATGACTACAGGGATGCAGTCCAGTTGTACAATTGTGGTGAGGAAGGCCAAGGTGAAACTGGAGCTGAACTTTGCAAGGGATGCAAAGAGTAATGAGAAGGGATTCTACTGCTATGTCAGCCAAAAAAAGGAAAGTCAAAGAAAGTGTACCCCAGCTGATAAGCAAGGCTGGCAGACTGGTAACAGTGGATGAGGAGAGGGCTGAGGTGCTCAGGCTTTGCTGGCAGCCTCTCTTCCCATGCTTCTCGAGTGGATGAACTGCAAGATGGGAACCAGGGCAGCAAAGTTCCTCCCACTGTAGGGTAAGATCAGGTTTGTGACCACCTGAGGAACTCAAACATATGGGACCCGATGAGATGTATCCCAGAGTCCTGAAGGAACTGGCTGATACTGTTGTCAAGCCATTCTGCATGATTTGAAAAGTCATGGCAGTCAGGTAAAGTCCCAGATGATTGGAAAACACTGTATCCATCTTTTTAAAAGGAATAGAAAGGAGGACCCTGGAAACTACCAGCCTGTCAGCCTTACCTCTGTGCCTGGAAGATCATGGAATAGATCCTTCTGGAAGCTGTGCTCAGGCACATGAAGGACAGAGAGGTGATTAGGGATAGCCAGTATGATTTCACCAAGGGCAAGCCCTGCCTGACCAACGTGGTGGCCATCTGTGATGGAGTGGCCACATCAAGTGACAAGGGAAGGGTTACAGATGTCATTTATCTGGACTTCTGTATAGCCTCTGACATGGTACCCCACAACATTCTTCTCTCTAAACTGGAGAGATTTGGATTTGATGGTGGAGTGTTCAGTGGATGAGGAATTGGTGGGTCATACACAAGGGTGGTGTTAATGGCTCAGAGTCCTGATGGACATCAGCAACAAGTAATGTCCCTCAGGGGTCTGTACTGGGATCAGTGTTACTTAATATCTTCACTAATGGCAAAGGGATTGAGTGCACCCCCTGCAAGTTTGCAGATGACACCAAGCTGAGTAGTGCTGTTGACACATCTGGAGGACTGGATGCCATCCAGAGGGACCTGATGGTCCCTCAAGCTCAAGAAATGGGCCCCTGGAAATCTCATGTGGTTTAACAAGGCCAAGGACAAAGTGCTGCAGGTGGGTGAAGGTGACCACTGGTATTGATGGGTAATGAACTGTTTGAGAGCAGCCCTGTTGAGAAGGACTTGGGGGTGTGCTCATGGATGAGGCAGTGTCCAGGTGCTGCTAGACACAATCCAGCCATGTGCACCTGCAGCCCAGAAAGCCAATTGAATCCTGGGCCACATCAAAAGCAGTGTGGGCAGCAGGTTGAGGGAGGGGATTCTGCCCTTCTCTCTAGTGAGACTCTACCTGGAGAGCTGCATTCAGCTCTGGGGTCTCCAAAGTCAGGAAGATGTGGACATGTTGAAGTGAGTCCAGAGGAGGGCCATGAGGATGGTCACAGGGCTGGAGCACATCTCCTGTGACGACAGGCTGAGATGCTGGGGTTGTTCAGCCTGGAATAGAGAAGGCTCTAGGGAGAGCTTACAGCACCTTCCACTATCTGAGAGAGTCTGTGGGAAATCTGGAGAGGGACTTCCTACAAGGGCATTTAGAGATAGAAAAAGGGGTAATATTTTTAAACTGAAGAAAGATTGATTATAGATTATAGAAGGATTGATTATAGTAAGAAAGGAAGGGCTTTTTGTTTGATTGTTTTGGATTTTGTTTTGTTTTTTTACAATGAGGTGGTGAGACATTGGAACAGGTTGCCCAGAGTGGTGGTAGATGTCCCATCTCTGGGAACATTCAAGGTCAGGTTGGACAGGGTTCTGAACAACCTGATTGAGTTGCTCATTGCAAGAGGATTGGGCTTTGTGACTTTATAAGTCCCTTACTCCCCAGACTGTTGCAGAGTTCCTTGCTACCTTTAACAATGATTAATTATTTGCAAAGATCAAGATGTTTCCTCATGTGGACAAAATCTTTCACAGTTAATGCTGTTTTAGTTGTTATTTCAAGAAGGGGGTGATTTTTGTTTATGTTAAAAAAACTAACCTCCCTGTAGTTCTCTGGCATAAACTGAGAAGCTTGCAGGTGTTTAAGGATGTGCTTGCTCTTTTACCTTGAAACACGTATAATAAGCCTGGTAATTTCTAGCTCCTTCTAGGCTAAGGGAACTGTTGCCCCTTCCTTCTGCTCAGGAAGGGTGGTGAAGGACCTGGGTGCCATGTCAGAAACCAAAGCATCTCTTCTTGCCAGATTTCAAGTGTCAAGGTTTCATTCAGTTAATTTGCTTATGAAAACATTGAACTGTAATTTCAGCCTTCCATATAACGGCAATCGTAGTATCTTGTCCTTTATCTTTTTTTTTTTTTTAATCTTTTTGATGACCCGTGATCTGGTGTGTTCTTTCACCTAGTTAGATTTGGTTTTAGAAGGTGCTTTTAAGATAAATATTGACTTGTTCTGCTGAAAATACAGAGTGATATTGATTTTTTTTTTTTTTTGCCTTTATGCAGATCACATGTAATTTGATATTTATATACTGTTTTTTTTTTTTCTTTGGGGGTTTTTTGGTGTGGTTTTTTTTTATTATTTTTTAATTTTTTTTTTTAATTTTTTTTTTTTTATTTTAATATTAATATTAGCTTCCTGACCGTTGATATAAGCATTTTGAGAAACTACAGGGAATTCAAACTTTTTATTTTGGCTACTACACCATGGATGACTATTGTAAACTGTATATTTAGTCTTCAAATAAAATCAAAGATATGATAATCTGTATGTAATTGTTATCCTTAACATCTGAGGCTCTCCTTTCAAGTAGCTAGGTTTTTTCCTTACGTTTTGTAGAAAATGATTTTCTATTTGTTTTTCTATTTCAGAAATCAGCTCACAGCATTTTCATGTCTGACTACTGGTATCGGGCCCTCATCCTGTGCAAAGAAACTGGAAGCTGCAACTGTTTTGCAACAGCCAACCAGCCTAATGAAGAGAAGGAAGAAGATACCAACCATCAGGTTGTGGTGTCAGATACCATGCAGCTTGTGCAAGATAAGCAAGAGGTGACAGAAATCATGGCAGGTGAGAAAAATATAGCATATTTTGAAGCTGGCTGGCTGGCTGCCAGGCTGTTAAGAAGAGGACAGAAGGCTTCAAGAATTTTAGCATTTCTGTCTCATCTCTAACAATGAGAGTAGGGCAGGGAGTCCAAGACAAGGAATAGCTG
Organism: Zosterops lateralis; assembly: GCF_965231275.1. Lineage (NCBI taxonomy): Eukaryota > Metazoa > Chordata > Aves > Passeriformes > Zosteropidae > Zosterops > Zosterops lateralis. The sequence continues at coordinate 26,608,370 of NC_139763.1, forward strand.
AGTATTCACTGGAGAGGAGTGATGCCATCATGAAAACAAGTATTTTATAGCAGCCAGTGGAAACCTGTACTTGGGAGGATTGATGCTTGTTATAAGAAATTAAAATCATTCCATGAATTAATTGCTTAGCAAAAAATAGCCATCCCAGAGAAACCTGACCTACCTTCCTACAGTTTTAAAATCATAGTTTTGAGAAACTGCTGAGAAGCAAGTAAAAAATACCTCTGTACCATATCACGTTACTTTTGTTGCTGTGTGGACCATAAGCACAAAACTGTACTGAGTGCTAGTTTATAGTTGCTGGGACTAAGAATACTTTTTTTTTTTTTAACTGTACCATCTGATCTTATATTTACCCATGCAGGAAGTTGCCACATAGTTCATATATGAATGGAAGCTTTACCTTGGTACTAGTGCACATGGACTGTAATTTTATAATTTGATTAGGCGTTGCATCTGATGGCATTTGGTCTTCATTAACACATCTTCATTTTATTTTGAAAAATGTTTTTATAAAGCCTCCTAGGTAATTAAATTTAGTTAGGTAATTAAAAACCTAAATATATTTATGCAAACCTCTCTAAGCTGGAAAGATGTTCCAAAACTGGAAAGGTGGAATTCACTGAAATACAGTTTTGCTTTTAATACACAATTATAAAACAGGATATGACTCCTTTGTCCTAGCTGGAATGAACTAATGATGTTGCTACTGCAGAATGATTCATAGCCTGCTCTGACATAACAGGAAGTAGTGATTAGAGTAATCATTTTGCATTTGTACCAGTGACGTCTCAGCCAGAAGGAGGTTTCTTTGGAAGGCAACAAGGAAAGATGCACAAAACCCCTGCACTCATTCCGGAGGATGATGTCAGGGTTGATCAGATAGATTTCTGTGGAAATAAGGTGTGTGTATCTAGGCTACAAGACAAAACTGAAGGGAAATTACACATATTCTGGCTTTCTGGTGAAGATCTGTGCTAGTTATGGAAGAAGGTGGACATCTGCTTGTTTCAATTTTCTTGTTGTCCATAACTATTAGATTAGGAGCAAGAAAATGTGAACTTGATTCCTGCGGAGAAGATTTAGACCTAACTGGGGCAGTTGTTAAACAGACTACTTAAAGGGTTTGTGCAGTCTCTAGCTCGCTCTTAATGAAATCTCTAGTGAAACAAACTACTGCTAGAGGTGAGCTGGGTATCCTTGATTCCATCTCAGTTATTTAAGCCAGGCCAAGAGCACTGTGCTTCTGTGTTAGAAGAAGAAGCAAAGAAGTCCTGAGAAGGCAGGCCTGGAGTAGGAAGTCAAAGGGAAAGATGGTTCTGTATTGTGTCACCTGGAGGTTTTCAAATGGGAAATTGCTAGTTCCCCTCCCCAGAAATTCAGGGAAGAGCTGTATTGGGTTCAAAGTTGCATGTTTGTTCTCTGCTGAAGTGTCAGTGAATCAATGGTTGACTCGTTTATTGATAAAGGAAGCTTAGTAAACTGAAGGCAGATCAGGAGCTGAGTGTGGAGATGTACTTCATAGCCATGAGACTGCCTTTTTTAGCTGGCACATACTTGGCTATATGCTAATTTCATCTTTAAGCTATGGCTGCTGCCCTTCTATTACTGCTATGGATGTAAAAGGGACACGAGGTTTAGTGAAAGAAGTTCTGGACTAATTTTCCTGACTTGAGAAGTAGCAGATTTTTCACTGGGAATTACATCCACATCTGGCATGACAGCTGAATTGCAAGCCATTAATTGAAACTGCAGAGCACATGATGATACCCTTCTTCCCTGGTAAAAGTGGGATGTAGTTTTAAAAAAAAAAAAAAGTATGTTTGTTTTCTTTTGACTTGAAGGCAGCAGTGTGTAGACTGGGGAAGGAGCTTTCCCAGAACTAGGCAGAGACTACATGAGAAATGGCAGATAATTTTCTGCTAAAGTTCATAAACTTCACAGATAAATGGACTATGAAAGGTTTTCTGTACCATATTTAATACTGTTGTTGCTGGTATTGAGGATTGGCTGAAACATTGTTTGTGGATATTTTATTGGGGTTTGATTTTTCAACAAAACATTGCTCTTAATTCATGCAGTTTGTATGTTAAGATTTTCTGGCTTTATCAAGGGACTGCTAAAAAGAATCTTCTCTGGAAAGAGCTATAGTGGCATAACATGGTGAACATTTAAAATGAGAAGATGTTTTACTCTAGTTTTAATACTTATTCAAATATTTATTTCAAGAAAACAAGCAAGTATTTTTTCTGTTGGTAAAGGGAGCCATAGTGGCTGTTCTGTGAAACTAATCCATATAGTCTTCTCATGGGAAAGAGAAACGCTGCCATGGAAGATAATGTTGGAGGCTTCTCCCTTGTTATTTTTGACTGCTGAAAGCAATTGTGAGGGGTGTTAGTCTCCCATGCAGACTAATAATACTGTATGATGGAGAGCATCTTTCTGCTCTTATGTAAACCATATGTTGCTGTGGCTGAAGTTTTAATTCCCTCTCCTTCCCCAGGAACTCATCTGCTGTGCTGTTGATACTATATTAACAGCAATGTTTTTACTGCAGTGTCCTCTTGGAAGTTATAATTAATATCAGGTCTTCATTGTGTCTGTAAGTGTACACACAGAGAGAAGATGCTGCATCTTGAAAGCTTTCAGAGTCAATCCTGAAAGCAATAGATGAACCAGCATGCAAAATTCAGCTTTTGATAGATAGAGCACAAGTGAGATGGAAACATAACAGCATCAGACCAACCTGGGTGTTCTCTTGCCTCAGTTCAGATGTTGTGTGTAACTCAGCCTTCTTTCTCCTGTCTTCAGCAGAGCCTGAAAAATGGAAAGGTCCTGGAAATTAATGGAGGCATGGAAGACAATCATGAGTCTTTACTAATAATAAAAGAAAAAAAATCCAGTATTGCTATATTTCCTCAGTGAGTGTTATGTTGTTTTACCTGTGTGGCATTGGACTTGAGGAGTGATGTGCTTGGAGGCCTATTTACGTACAACAGTTGTTTGGGTTTTTTTTCTCTGTAGTAATCATCCCCTTCAAATGGTTGACATTTTTTCTTTATTTGTTTGGATTCTTTTTTTTCCCCTGTTCAGTTCATGTCTGGAATATGATCTTTTCATGCAGAGGTTTTTAGCCTCCTGCCATGGTGCAGCAGAGGAACCTTCGTGTGGTCTCAAGTTTTGGAAGTGTTACATCTTGGCAGCTGTAATTGCTGTAGTAGTAGGAAATAGCCATGAGGGTGCTACAGTCAAAGCTTTTCCAAAAGTAAGGGACTATCATGACTCTGCCCAAGTTCTGAAGAATCCAACAATACAAGTGACAACTGACTGAAGTCTGAAGTCTCCCTTATCCAAGGGATAAGATATACAACTTGTCTAAGATGATATACTGAAGGAGTAGGAAAATAATTTTAATTATTTCAAATTATAAAGTGTGGGGTTTTTGTCAATTTACCTGATTTTTGGCATTTTTACATGTGAAGTTACAAGGCAGCTGAAAAGACAGTGGAGTGACTGTGATGTGCCAACACCTGGTACTGTGCAGCAAAGCACAATATCAGCTGTTGCAGTCACAGGCACTTGAAATGCTCGTCTGCTACACTTCTGCTCTTTAAAAAAATGTGCATGATATCATCTCAAAATGCTAAATTGCATTGTTTTCCATGCATAAACACCCTTTTAGGTACTGCTCAGTGGCATTACTAAAGGTGATAGCTTTAACTGAATTATATACATCTGCAGCATCACTGGAACAGAATGCACAGGTTACATTATCAAGACCACTGATGACTCCTCACTTGCATCAAGAGGGGAAAAAACATTTCTCTTAAACACTTGTACATCTGGTAACTTCAGTTACACTGAGAACACATAGTATAACTTCAACTACATGTACTTGCTTCCGCTGGTCAGAACTGTGTAAATATGAGATTTCAGAAGTAATGTACAAGGGAAACATTGTGGGTATTCATTGTTATAATAACTATACTGTTTCAAATAAAGTGACTTTTCAGAAATACAATAGTTAATGCTGTTTGAATTGAGTACTTTCTATTCCTTGATAGTGTACAAAGACAACCTTTAAAATCTTAATTAAAAACTTAGAAACTGAAAACTGTCTCTAAGAAGATGCTTTTATTGATAGCTAGAAGAGTGCCATTGCATTTTTTGGGGAGAAGTCTTTAATTTATGTGATATATTTAGAAAGTTCCTTGATTCTAGGAGCTGTTTTATATTCTCCAAAAAGCTTTATCAGATTCAATGTCTTAACAGAAGTTTAATTTTAATTGGCAAAGTTGTGCATATTGCAGTATGCTTTCTTTTCAGGGGATAATTTACAAACTGGATTGATACAGCTAGAAGTTGTATGTGAAAAATGAGGCTATGAAAATCATACTGAGTATTTTTTATGAGGTCGTTCGCATACACAAAAAAAATCTCAACTAAAGTGTCAAGACCAAAATATGTGAGGCAATTGAAGATTTCCTCTTTGTTAGAATTCCAGAGGCATCTTCAAGAAGACCACTTTGTTTCATGGGTGTGACACCAATGTACTGTCATCTGATTAACAATGGCATGTCTTCTGTGGAATGAAGATGGCATTGCAGACTTCTCAGCCTCAGTCTGCTTCTCAGCTGTGCAGGTGCTAAATAGCCCATGACCTTTTTTACCTTTAAATACAAGCCAACTAGGGCAGGAGTCTCTAAGCCATAATACACAAGCCACTTAGCAATACATGGTACAGCACGTAGCTGGGAGCTATTGTTGTCCCTGGTGGCATCTGTCACAATGCTCAAGGAGGGGAAACCTGGGATTTGTTTTCTTTTTTTATGAACATAGATCTGGGCTCAACATAATTTTTTGATAGAAAAGGGTATTTGTTTCGCTGTGCACTTTTCTTCATCTGCTTGGTGTCAGTGGGTTGACCTTTAAAAACTGATTGTGTTTTGCTGTGGAGCTTATGAGAAAATCCATGCAGAGCTTTTTGTTTGGTATTAGTGTTTTGATTGATGTGAAGTGCATATCCAAGTAAGATACAGCAAATATTATGTGTGGAGGGTTAGCACTTTCCATTGTTGGGGTTGGTTGCCTGTAAATGTCTTTATAAGCCTGCTGCTGTAGGACTGGTACTGGTCTCAGCATGTGTTTGTGAGCCTGTGTTCTTATGTGTTAGCTAAAGGGGCTGCTTTTTATCAAAACTGAGTTTCAAGTGAGGGAATTTGGCAAATTCTTATGAGCTTTGCTCCTCAAAATGAGGCACGTTTCAAACTAATTGGAATAATCTATCTAACAACATGGAAAAGAAAGCCTTTGCATGATAAACCTCTTCTGTGTCGTGTTGCTGCTTTGAGTAATAGAGCAGTGAAATCCAGTCTGATTAAAATCAGTAGGAGTCTTGTCAGGATTTTCGTCTTAAGACTTCTAAGCTGTACAAGTTAACCACCCTCTTAAATGAAATTAATATTAAACATCTTACTCTAAGTCCCTATTTCCTGGGAATTACAGCAGATATGAAATATATAAAAATAACATCTTGTTCAGTTCAAGACGTTAGAGCAGAAAAGCCTCATTAGTGTAAAAAGGCATTGCCAGCTAAAAATGAGCAATGCAGAGGTTTGGTAATGTCAGGAGTAAAAATCAGTGTGTGTGTATATGTGTGCATCTATCTGTCTGTCTGTCTGTAATTAAGTGCCACACTTGATGGATTTTCAGTTCAGCTGCTGCTTGCTGAAAAGAACATTTTCAGGAAATGGTCTTGCCTGAAATTGCTCTTTGCTTTAATCAAAGGCATGAAAGCATTTTTAATTTTTTTCTTCAAAGTTCTTTGGACTCTGTTGAGAAATATTTCAGAGAGATGTCACAATCACAAGTTATAGGTGTTCTTTGGTTTGTAATCTATTTTAAATCTATAGACATTTAATCAGAAGGGAAAGCAGTAACATTTAGTTTATTCAGAAAATTCCTAGCTTTTTTGATGCATCTGAATGTAGTAAATCTTTCTCTTTTTGTTTAAAGCATGCTTTGCTTTTCAGATATTCTCAGTGCAGGATGAAGCAATAGATGCTTGCTAAAGCAAAAGCAGGAAAGCTTTGTCAATTCTGTTTAGTCCCTGACATGAGTACCTTTGTGCTTTTGGTGCCTCAGGTGGCTCCAAACAAATTGGAAAAGTGTCTAGGCAGCAGTATAATTGAAATTCAGGAGAGGTTACATGTCTAACCTGCTTAGGCATTCTGTAAATCCCATTTTCCTGCATCTATAGGCAGTGGATATCTTTGTAAATCTGCTTGATTATAATAAGTAAACAGAAAAAAACCCCAACTCTGTTTTTTAAACTGATTTATTCTGTAACGGCAGGCTGCTTGCTGGATTTGGCACTTACTCTTCAGGATGGGAAGATGGAGAAATTGTGAATGTAAATGTTAGGTCTTGGACAGTAGGAACCATCTGAGTGACAAGGTCTCACATGCTGCCTTAATATCATATCAGTGTCATCTACATATCTGTAGGGTAAAACCTGGGGTTACTCACTAGGCTTCCAGCTGGACTGTTTGTGCTGGACCATTTGTCGTGAAAATAAATTGCTTTGTCTCAGTTCTAGCCAATACCCAGATTAAATGCTGGGTTCAGTTGCTGCCTCTGGCACTGAGGAATTACTCAGGGCTGTTTCATGCAAATGCACAGATTTTCTGGGGCTAATCAATGCACTCTGTTTCAATGTTTAGGAAGTCAAAACCGCATTACATAGGAGGAGGGAACTTTGGTAACAGAAAAAGTTGAAAACAATGAAATAAAATAAAATATAGAAGTTTCTTTTGAACTCTAGTTTTTCTTTCTGCTCTAGCTGGAAGCAATTTAAGTTGTTTAGTGAGAAGTTTTATTTTTCAGCTTAGTTTATATCTGTTTAAGCCTATTTGTTGATCATAGGGGGCATTAGAAAAATTGTGATTCTTTAAAATAATTTGGTGCACATAATTAGATTATTGTAGTCTTCAAATGTCATGTAAACTAATTATTGAACAGACTAATTTGTTTTCCACTGACATTGCTAAACAACTTTAAATAGAGGAGAGGGAAGTAAATTTGATGTTGTATCTGGAGTCTGTCAGTTAAAATTTCCTGTTGTCAAATTTGTGCAACCTGTTTAGCAAGGACTTACCTGGGGAAATCTACTTAGTTACTATGTATGTGGAGAAAGGGAGGGAAAGGCCTTCTGGTATCCCTGCAACATGTGTCACTTCCATCTGAAAATCATCTTGGGAAAAAAGAGCTACACTGAAAATGACAGATTCAGTGAAAAATAAGCCACCTGGGATTAGCAGCTGCCAAGGAAACATGTCTGAAGGTGAAGGTTTAGGGGAAAACACATTAGTGGTGCTTCTGCTTAGGTTTCTTTGAGATAGGGAGCAAGTCCTTGAAAACCAGCAGCTTGTTTCCAGTAAGGTGTGCGGATACATGCATGAGGCCAGGTATGTGCAGAGAATGTATTAGGGATCTCTGCTGCCAGGAATTGCCAGAAAACCCAATTGAAACAAGGCTGGTGGGCCTAGAAGCAGTCAGCTCTCTTAATGCTGCCTGAAGTCCTCTTCAGTAGCATTCTTTGTGTTGAGGACAGACTTTTTTTCTGGGTGAGATATTAGCAGCTGCTTTTTTCCACATAGACAGGGCTTGCAGTCAGAGGAGTAGTGGGAAAAATAGGGGGAAAAAGCCACATTACACATGCTCGCTTTTGTACTTTTCCCCCCTCCCTACTATTGCTTCTTTTGAGAAACCTCATTGTGGAACACAAGATTGTATGTTCTGTAACCATACTGTGTGTTGAAACTTGCTGTTTGTGTGCTGTACTGTGCCTCTGTGTGGTTTCAGTGCAGAGGAATGGCCTCATGTGGTGCATTGTGTACCTGGGCATCCTTCATTGCACAGAAAAGGGTCTGTGCCTGCCCTTTTTACTGTTGCAAAACATAGGAAACATAGAAAACATAGGAAGGCTGTCAGATTATAGAAGGTATCAGAATGACATCTGTGTGTGCAGCCAAGACGAGCCCCAAATGGAGCAGTTGGGTTTTCCTGTTTGACCGACTGGTGAGGCTCCAGCAGTGCTGCTGGACTTCTGTTCACTGCACTGCAAAGGAAGAGGCTCCCCAGCAGCATGTGGGAGAGAGAACAGTGCCAATGTTTGGGGGACTTCGGTAGCATTTAGGTGTTTAAAGTCTGAGAGGGTGTAATTTCTTCAGTAATTTTTCTGATGAGGACTGAGCTACCTCATCATGGTTCTCTTGCCTTTGCCCAGAGCTGCTGTCATTCTTGAGAAGGCTGTCTGCAGTTTGGTGTCTGTGGTGCTCTTGAGCAGCACACACCTTGTTTTGTGCTCTGCACACACCTTGTTTGGTGTCTCAAATAGCAGGAGAATCAGCTTCATGCAGAAGGGGTACAATGGCATTGATGTTCCCGACCCCAGTATGCCACAGCAAAGTGAGTGGAGCACTTGCCCAGGAAAAGAGTGCTCTCCAGTTTCCTCCTCAGCCTGGAAGTCTGGGTGGATGCTCAGTCTGACTGCTGAGCTCTTCCTGAGTAAAGACACTGTATTGAAGAACTGAAGAGTCACTAGACCAGAGGGGGTGGTAGCAAGGGGAAACTTAGTTTGCCACTGACTGAGGCCCCAACTTGTAATAGGAAAGTCTTGAGATCTTCTCAGTTTCCAATAGCACTTCTGATAATCACTTGATTTGTGATGCATGGTGAGTGCTTGGAATAGAGATCCTGTTCTCATCTGATTGGATCTTAAAAGAGGGAATTGTGTAGATGTCAACATCCAGGCAAGGGCTGTGATCGTGAGCCCTGACTGGAGTGTGCCTTTCAGCAGGCAGCTGAAACACCAGTCCCTGCAGAAGAGCACCAACAAGGATGAAGCTGAGCTTGTCCCACTGTCATTTTCTTTGGATTACTTAGATGAGCATGTCAGAAATATGGATTGTCCTGTGCTCCTCTCACAAGGCTCCAGTTACTGTGTTCTAGTTAGTGAATTTAGGCTCTAGTAGGTTCTATGATGAAAGGCAAATACTAGGTGTTATCAGGCCAAAGTTTTTTGGAATCCTTGTTCTGAGCATTTACTAGGTTCACATGTGTTCATCTTGTTCTTTGTGAAGTTTTGAAGAACTTCTGCTTGGTCTGATCTGTTTGGTTTTTAGTCGTTGCTGTTTGGTTAGTATCAGTTTGCTAAGGTGTGCTTTATTTATTTATTTTGCAAATCTGTGTAATTGTTAAAGAGGAAAAATAGATTTAAAGAACAAAAATATTCATAATAAAACTCTCCATTGCATGAACTTGAAGAATATTTGAATACTTTTACTGGCAGAATTCTTGTCAGCTGGTTCTGTTAGCCCAGTGTATCTAATATTACTAACTGTAGCATGTTATTTGTCATATGTGTGTCATTTTATAATATGTCATCTCCAAAGGCAATATGTCATCTCAGGAGTCAGTGCTGTCCTTCTGTCCATCTTTCTGTTGGGTTTGTTTTCCTTCTGAAAAGGTGAAGAGAAAGAAAATGCATATTTAAAAGCTTTGTTTATTTCTGGTTTCACAGTGACGGCCAAAGTGATGCCAAAGTATCCAGAAATAGATACTGTAAGTATTATATGCTCCTGTACCTGGCCCTTTAATCTCTCTCAAGAAATTGAATCTTGCCCTTATGTGCCCAGTAGATGTTGCTGTTGATTCAGTAACACTGAAAGAGGACAAGTAGAAAAATGCTTTAGGAACTTGGAAGATTTATAAATATTCCAGTATCTTATTCAGAGAAAAGAGGCTACTTTAAAAAAAATAAAAATGCAGTGCCTGTATTTTAATTTCTATATATTGGCCTTCCAATATGTAGCATAAATGAGAAGTAAGCATTGTGTGAATTACTGGTTTAATGTCCCATGGAAGAACTACACTGAAAGTGGGTTTTCTACCTTGCATCTCCATTGAGGTTTTACTAAGTATTTGTATTTTTATCCTTATCCTAAGAAGCATGAATCATACCAGCCATGGTGATATCGCTGTAGCATGGTACAGTTTTGCAAAGCTATGCTGTATGACCAGAATAGGCATTCCTGTAGTCTCTCCCAAGTCAGCATTGTTCCTTGGAAACTGAAGCGTTACCAAGTTGTTAGAGCACTTTTTGGGATGAAAACCCATTGCACACTTTTATTCAAAGAGACAAAGCAAGGGAGGTAGGGCACTTTTGGAGTAGAGACTGGAGGAGAATAAAGAAGAAAACCCTTAAAAGGTGGTGTTTACTGTGCAGTAACGTCATGTGTAGGCAAAGGTTTTAAATTTATTTTTTTTAATGCAGTCTAGTCTTCTGACAGAGTTTGAGAAATAGTTTGTTATTAAAACCGAAGAAATATGTGAATAAAATACTGAGTAGACAAGCTCACTGCTGAATTTTCATTCCCTGGGAAAACACCTGCAGCTGCTGGTTTCCTTGGTAACAAGTTCACTGCAAAATCTAAATGCACTGCACTAAGCCTGCCAATTGTACTGCATTTGAGGAGAGTTTAACATGCACACTTGGACTTTTTGATACATGAGTTTCTCAAATGCCATGTCATTTATGCTGTTCTTGCATAAAATACCTGATTAAAGGACATGTGCCACACGTTTTGGATTCTGGACAGAACTACAAAAAAGGTTGGTATTTACAAGTCTAAACATGGCCTCTGTATGTGTGTGTAAATATTTCCTTACAGCATCTTGTTTTCTGAACACTTACTTTTAAAATCTTGCCTTTTAAAGCTCAGTGCTATTGTTCGCATATTGTTTAGTCTTAACTGCTTTTTGGAGTTACAGACCAGAGAGCTGCTGAAAGGAATTGCTAGTACAAATGCCATATAATAGAATTTTGGCAGGACATTGGTTTTGTTTGTCTAAGTAATTCAATATGGGGTACATGTATATGTTCTCACAGATGAGTATTTTTGCTCTGACTGAAAGGAGTATGATTTCATGTATTGTGTTAGAAGATTTTAGTGATGCTTATGATTAGTTTCAGCTGTTTGAGCCAAAAAGAAATACATATAACAGTGTGGTTGTGTTATTATAGCAGAAAGAATTAATTTAAAACTTGTATTGTTGTACTTTAAGAAAGAGAAACTCTGTTAAGCAAGTGTTGTTAAAGAGGTGGATTTTTTTTCAGCAAGTATGTTTAGCATAGCTTCATTGTGTACCTGGATCACAGGTACATGAAGTAGAAGTCATATTTGTGACTGCCTTTCTTTTTGTAAAGGGGTTTCCCATATTGGGAAAATAACATACAGTACTGAGAAGACTAGGCAGTATAAAAAGCCATAACACATGTTGACGAAATGTTGTCTGTATCTTGTCAAGTATTATAGCCATCTGGCAGTGACTCCATGGTGAGATTGCTTTCAAAAATAGGGTTTAAAATGTTTCATAAAGTCCTTTTCTTTCTAAAAGGAGGCAGCTGTTCACATGAAATTATGTATGAGTGTAGTTACTAGACTCTTTGCATTTGGGGTCTTATTCATGAGTATTAAACAACCTTTGAATCTGAGACCTTACTGTGTTTCCCCCACAGATAATACTGAATGTCATTAATGAGGTATATACTTTTGAAGAGCTCTCTCTAGATAAGAATTGAAGTTTTCATGGACTTTCTTTTATTAGTATTTGCTTTGGGTGCTGTAAGTGATTAGTATTGCATTAGAAGAGTCCATGAGCTCTGTGTGTATGAACTGAGCCTGTTGGGGGGTTGACAAGGTGGGGAGAGCAGGCAGATACTGTCTTTTACATGAGAAACTAATCTTTAGTTTTAAATACTCCCTGGCAAATGTCAGGGGAAAAGAAAAGGGACAAAAGGAGAGTGAAAGAACTGTTTGTATAATGCAGTTATTTGTGTCCCATTTTCCAAGTCCCATCATACCCTTTCTTGCTGCTTTTACACGTTGAAAAACGTGGACAACAAAAATATTTTTTCTGTTGTAGCACAAACAATTTAGTTTCTTGAACAGCATACTGCCTCATTCCATGGGGGAATAAAAGCTAAACCATCTAAAACTACCCAGTTTTTGAGAGCTCTTTGCTTGCAACCCACTGCACCGCTGGTAATTACAAGATATCCCATTTGCACATACATATGACAGTGAAGAGAAATCTGATACAAAGAAAGATGAAGCAGAATAACAGTTTATACATGTACCTGTGTGGTATGGAAAGCTTTTGGATACTTAAAGAATCTCTGATTTCTGTATTTGATGACATAATTTCAAACATTAGTCGTTAGTTTGTTTGTGGTTACGCATTTCTTTGGTTTTACAAAATAGGGCCTTCCAGACAAAGTTACTTAATGGTTTTTGCTTCTGTAACAGGGGATGCTAGCGATGACAGATCCAACCATGCTAAGAACTACAGATGCAAATGTTACCATTTCCTTAATGCCTGTCTTATTTTTCTCTAAAGGGTTGGTTGAGATCATGAAGGAAGTAAATGCGTCTTGGAGGGGTGCTAATGCAGATCAGTCTCTAGGGGCCAAAGAAACACTTCCTTTCATGTGTGTTGGTCTTGTTATAGCCAAATTTTCAAGATGGGCCTTCTGTGGTATCTGGTATCCTTAAGCCTCTTCTTTATGCTGCCCTTTGGAATTCTGCTTTTAAATTATATTTCATAACACACACCTCCCTGTTCTCCCTATTTGTCTGTGCTCTGCTGATGCACTGACTTTATTCAACCCTGAACATGTTCTTCCTCTTGGGTACACAAGTAGGAATGGTGAAGAGGATCCAACTGTTCTTCTTCAGGGATTCAGACTTTGCCATGGCACTGGTGTTTTGAGGCTCTGGGAGGGAGCTGGCAGCTGAAGGAGTAATTTACAGCCTGCTGAAACTGATCTTGTAAAGAGGAAAACGCTGAGAGCAAAATTTCGCAGAAACAAACTTGAAGCATTTTAGAAACAGCAAGAATACAAAACCTGAAATTTTATGGAAATCTCACTTCAAATTTTTAGATCTTATAAAATTTGACATGACCCAATGAAAACAGATACGGTGCAAGAGCAGCATGATTACAAACAACTGTTGAAAATACCAATGATGATTTGATTGCGCTTCTTTGTGCATCCTGGAGATTAATTACCAATAATTTTCTGCAGCTGACATGACAGCACTGGGGTATGGTTAGAAACAAATGTCTCCTGAACTGGAATAGGAAATGGTGTACTGTACTCTGGGATGCATCTCTCTGTGAGCATGTCCCTCTGCATTAATCTTTGTGGATTTGTGAGCCAAATCTTGATCATGGTGGCGATATTTTTGTAAAGTATCTTGTAATTTTAAAGCTTAAATTATTTGAAAGTGAAGTCCATGAAACCTCTTTTTTTAAAATCAAAAAGCACTTAACTTTACTGGGTTTTAAGTAAGTGAAAATCCCCCAGCATTTTGTTAAGTTTCTCACTGATGAGAGAATCCTTGTTTTGGATTGGAAATTATTCTGAAGAGTCAAAGAGGGAAAATAAGAAAAAGCAACAGTGGTATGTAATCAAAGAAACAAGGAAATGTATGCATTCTTTCTTATATTTTTCTTTCTAAAGCAGTAACAGTTTAGCAGTGTGGTCATTCAAGAAAAGTAACAGTGGTACTTCCATAAGCCTATTGAAGCAAAAATTCAGTCTTTCTGTTTCAAGAAGGCATGAAATGGTGGTTTGGATATGGCTTAGAGATATCTAGATGGCATTTTTCTTTCTGACAGTTTTACCATAATGCAGCAGAGTAACTATAAACTGAAGGCCAGTCATTTTCCCTCATCTACTGAGACTTTTGTGCAGACCGTCTCCCAGGAAAGATCAATTTAATTTGGCTTGTTTGAGAAGTACAATATTCCATGAAGACTATTAAATGGAAAATAAAGGGGATCTGAATATATTCTCTATTTCATATCTTAATCAAAAAAAACCCCAAAAAAACAAAAAAACACAGCAAGGCTATAAAGGCTATAAACAAGGCTATCACTAAATTAGATATAATGATTTTTGCTTGTCGAGGAATGAAAAAGTGATAATTGTTTGGAAGACACTTTTTTAGACGCATTTTTTCCCTACCTGCAATCTTCTGCCACTTTTAATGGTACCTGCTGTATTAAGCATCCACCAACAAAAATAACAGAATGATGTTACTTTATTTACTGAGGGTTGTTTGCATTAAAGTAGATAGGGCATTAGGTCTGGTAAGGAGACAGGAGTTTTCAAGCTCTGTTGTGAAGGACACAACAGCACCATTGCAGGACCTGTGATGACTCTGAGCATTCTGCAGAAGGACTGGGATCTTGTTGGGGGCGTGGCCTCTTTGACTGCAGGTGAAATATCCTTGTGGTTATTGGAAATTACTTTCCTATTTCTAGATGAATAATAAAAATAGATTTCTAGATGAGTAATATATTACTTTCCTATAAAATTTTCTGGTTTGCATTAAGAGAAAGCCACGTTCTTTAAGAGTGCTTGAGGTGCATTCCAGGAGGGAGGCCAGCACCCAGTGTGGGATGATAAGCAGCCTTGGGGAGCACATCTGCCAGAGGTGGGCAGCTCGGCCAGACCAGCCACAAACTGAATCTTCCCATGTCCTCAGTGCATTCCTTGAACATTGCACTACTTCCTTTTGTAAAAAGGGAAAAGCTTTCTGTCACCCTAAAGTTCCACAGAATGCTGCTTTTTAAGATGTACAAGGGGAAAAGGGCAGTCAAATTTTAAGATACATCCCATTCCATCCCTGGAGGTATTTAAAATCTGTGTACATGTGGCACTTAGGGACACAGTTTAGAGGTGGAATTGGCAGTGCCACGTTAATGGTCGGACTCAATGATCTTAAAGGTCTTTTCCAACCTAATGGTTCTGTGATTTTAAAAAAGTTCTAAATTAAAGTTGACATCCTTCTACTGAGCCCTTTTTCTGTGCTAAATTTTTTCAGCCTGTTCCTCAGGGGTAAGCACTTCAGTTTTATTCTGTGTAATCAAACTGAATAGTCCTGAAAAAACTCTGCTTTTTTATTCTGAGTACTTTTTATATCGTTGATTGTGCAGCTGAACTTTATGTGCAGTTCTACCATTCAAGTCAGGATTGATTTAAAACACTCAGGAAATTTCTCTGTAATAAAAAGTGATATTTAACTGCCATATATAATTGTTAATTTTACATACAATCACACTTTTATGTGTGCAGCTCGTTCGTTTGAAAAAGGGATTTTTACAAAGTAGGGCATGTCATAAAATACAGACTTTTAATACTCAAAATCTGAACACACACACATCATTTGATTTAAAGCCTAATACTTCTAAGTTTGAGCTCTAAAAAAATGTTGGACAGACTCTTTTGCAGGGAGGAAATTAATTTTATGACCTCCTTTGAAAAGAAAATCACCCTAATGACAGAATACAAACAAAAGGGGTGTGTTTTCTGAATCCATTTTATTTCAGCATTTGCATACATAATAATAAGTTTGTGGAAGAATATGACTGTGACATCTCTGCATCTATACTCTACCAGCTATTTAATTATCATGGTACCAGTAGCTGATCTTCTGAAACCAGGGCTCCCTGGCATCCACTGTTTTATTTTTCTACATTTAAAGTACTGTGCTTTCATTTCTTTCAGGGCTGGAGTAGTTTCCCTTGTGAGGCCTTTCCTTTAACTATACACATATACGGAAGTGCCTCAATGAAGGAAATAACAGTGATGCTTCATTTCCTCCTGTATTACTCCTTTTTGCAGCAAATTCATTCTCTGCTCACCTTAATGCTTCCTGTTCTCAGTCTTCCTAACTTCCTACACAAAGTACTTCCTTTATCTATAAAGATATCTCAGTAAACTTAGAAAGGAAGGGTCTTACTTGGCACTGCATTGGCAAAAGACAACATTCATTCATTTATTGCCATGCCTGCTTTTAGAGGAGTGCAGCTGTGGGCACATCTGGATAGTTTAGCTCCTCAGACTGAAGAAGAAGAAAAGACTGGAACACTTCTCAGCTGGAGCAGGGGCAACTGGAGGTGTTAAATTAAATAACCTCTTTCAAGGCTGTTGGCTCTGCAGTGATTACTTAATCCCATGTGGCAAAGAAGGACAAAGAAGAAATCTGAATGAAGCACTTACAAAGAAACTTGGTACTCTTTAGAAACACAGCAGACAAGCAGAAGAGATTCAAATGACATTTCATCCAAGCAAGGGAGGCTGGGGAAAAAGCAGGCCCTGCCTGTTATGCCAGGAAGTATTGAAACCTGTGATCTGGTCAATCATTTTAAGTTCATTCAGGCTGAAGAGCCTTACTACAAAACTTCACAGCAGTATGAGAAGTGCCGCTGTAGTGTGAAGCTGAGACACAGGTTATGAAAGAAACAAAAGAGGGAAAGTTAGTAACTAAATTAAGTGTTAAGAACTAATTGATGTGTTGTTTTTGCTTTTGTTTTTGTTTGGTTTCCTTTTTTTTAAGGAGAGGCTAGACTGCAATCTCTGGGGGAGACTGAAAGTACAGGGAGCTGGATTGTAGCAAGACTGAGCTAAGCTGGAGAAGAGACGATCAAATAGAGATGAGTAGGTTGCATTTCATCTGTCTTTTACTAATCTTCAGCCACGGGCCTGAGCAATAATGGAAAAGGAAGGGGAGGGTGAAGCTTTTTTCCTACTGCTAAGAGCTTGATCAGGGTAGTCCCTGTTCAGCCTAGTCCCTGTGTGGGGGCATCACACATCCCAGATAAGGGAACCTGGAGAGCAGCTGCTAGGACCTTTACTGTATGGCAACTAATTTCTGAAAGAAAAATTTATTGAGGTTGAGGAGACACTGAGGACTTGATGGAGATCTGGTAAGTCAATATATTAATTAAACAAGGCATAATTTTGATGGAATTATTCTGTTAACTGTTGTTGCACATCTGAAAGCTTCTTTAGTCTGTGTTCCTGTATGAATGAACCTTGCCATACTCTGGCTTTGTATGAGTGTTTTGAGTGTCAAATTTTTAAGAAGAAAAACTTTGATTCTTTGATTTTGTTTTCCCTCCTTCCTCCATGTATTTGCTAAGTTCTCTGTATTTCTTGAGATTTGTGAATCTAGGAACAATTTTCTTCTTGTGAAAGAGTGAGGTGCTGCCAAAACCAGAATACTGCCATCTCTGCTTATGAATCCCAGTTTCAAATCCCAGATGCTTTACATAATAAAGCCTAACTGGGCTGATTACCAAGAGAACTCAGTCATTCAGGGAAATAAAAGGGAAAGATCCCTTTTCTTCATGAAGGAAGAACTCATGCCAAGAGGAGGTTGAAATGTTAAAAATGCATTTTCTGCTTGGATCTTTCATATCAACTGTCCTGTTTCCGTTTTCTTTCCCTTTTATTTAAGGCTGGGGATCAGTATCACCCTTGTGCAGTGGGTGTATGTGGCAGTTTTTTGTAGGACCTGAGAGGACCTAAATTTATGAAAACCACGTTCAATGGGTCTCTTCCCTCTCTGCAGGAGCCCAGCTTAGGTAAGTCTCCCTGGCTCTGTTTGCAGTGTTTTTAGAGAGCAGTGGTGCTGTGGATGCTGTAGCTTCACTGCTCACTCATTCTCTGGAGTTCTGTGGCATGTGGTGGGTGGGGCCATCCAGAGAAGGGCTGCCTGATGCTGACCATGTGGTATCACTAGAAAGCTGTATGGGATGTTTGGCAGGGGATTCAGCTGCACAGGCACAGCCATCCATATGCTCTGCCTGTTCCCTCTGCCACGAGCGATGTGGCAGGGCCAGTGCAAAGCGGCATCAGGGAAACCTCTGCGTGTTTTCCTCTCTTGTAGTCCTACTTTATAGTCAGCACATCATTTTTCTTCTGCTGCAGCCACTCGTAGGCTCACAGAGAAACAGAGCTCCTATGGGTTAAGTTGGAAGCCCTCTTGTGGATTAGTAATTGACTGAAAAATAGGAAATAGAGAGTTGCTTTAGATGGTCAGTTTTCTGTGGGTGGAGGGGGAGTTACTGGTGGAGAAAAAACAGGGATTTCTGCAGGGGTTCCTGCAGCTGTTCAACATAATCCAAAATGGAATAAAGCATGGAAAGAGAAAATTTGCAAATATGTAAAAATACTTATTCAAAATAGTAAAATTCAGTGCTGAGTGCAAACTCTTGGAGGATAAATTGGTGCTAAGTCAGTGATCAGTAGAGAAGGTGAAATTAATTGTTTGTACAAGCAATACAGATGAGAAAAGAAAATGCTATTCTGTAAACTAAGCTATTACCCTCACTGAGGGACCTTGACTGGCTGTGGGTAGTTCTCTGAAAACAGCAGCAGCTTGGTTGGCATTCAGTGTTGGTCCGAAAACAAAACATTACAAACTGCTGAGAGGGAAACTGAGAACAGCAAAATCCTTATGTCACTGAGTAATCTCTGCTGTGCCTACTTCTGAAGTACCATGTCCAGTTTTGTTGCCTTTGTTAGAGTAGAATTAGTGTACATGGAGGAATGGTGAAGGCGGTCAGAGGTATGGGGTTGCTTTTATACAAATAGGAACTAATTAGTGTAGGAAATTTTCTGTCTGGAAAACAGGCAATTGGAGGAGACATAATATCACCTACAGTGGCAGTCTGTACAGTCATGAATGGCTTGGGGATGTGAAAAGAGAGTGTTTATTTCCTGTAGGTGTTTTTTTTTTTTTTTTTTTTTTTTTTGTTTTTTTTTTTGTTTTTTTTTTTTTTTTTTTACTGCTTCACAAAAGAGAAACTGGGGCACACAGAAAACTTCCAGGAAGGTAATTTAAATAAAAACAGTTTTTCACAGAGCACATAATTAAATTTTGGAACTCACTGATGACTGATGTTACAGAGATCAGTGTAGAGTTAGTAGAGAAATCTTTAGGTATAATGTTCAAAGCATCTTTCACTCAAGCAAAACTCAATACATGATTATATGTTAATGACTTATGGTTACCAATCTGGCCCCTCCACATGAGTGGATAGTACCACTGTGTGTTACTTCTGGAACATTTTCAAAATAGCCACATTTTCTTGAAAAACTAGGTAATCCTATTTGGGTGAAACCGTTTGGAAATAAGATGTGTGATGTTGGCTGTGTTTGAACAGGATTTGCTGAAGACTACAGCCAAAACCAGAGTAAAGTAGAGAACTGAAGGAAAAAATAATGTTGATGAGGCTTTCAAATCTAATAGAAAAATGTCAATACAAATCAGGTCAAATATTATACCCATGCAGCCATGGAAATCAATTGATTAAATTCTGTAATACATTTGTGCCTTTCTTATTATCCTTGCAGTTTCACTGAAAGAAACAGGAGTACAGACCATTTGATAAAAAATATTTCCAATGCATTTTAAACATCTAAGACAGAACTGAAAGACTGTGTACTCGTTAAATTTCCTCTATGAATTCCTCTGTTGCAGCAGGGGCTTGCCCTGGACTGGTGAAGATATTTTGCTGAAGATAATATATAAGTAGAAGCTAAAAAACAAAATTCCAGAAGCAGCTTGAATTTTTAATTTAAAAAAGAATTTAAAATAATCATATCTGAAAAATTGCAACATTTCCTATTGTATTTACAGACTCTCAGTGGTAGAACTGGACATCAGTCCTACTATCAGATTTTAATTAAGCATGAGATGCATGGGACTGAAATGGCATGTTTAATTTCATAACATGGTTGTCATGATGATCCAAAGGGGTGTAGGGATCAAGTAAAAACTTCAAGAGAGTGAAAACTGCAGTAGCTCTTCCCTGAAATATAGTAATGTTGTATTTTCTGGACTGTTTTGATTCCTTACATAGCTCACAGTCAGATACTGGATTGCTTCATGTTGCAAGAAAGCTCAATCAGGTCTTCCTGTTAAGAGCGGATTTTAATTAGTTTAAGGTCTGTTTCTTTAGTCTGACTCAAGGTTGTTCATGAAACCATGGATGATCCTGTTTCAAACCAGCAGAGATTGTAATCCCACATTTGGTTAAGTATCCTCAAATACTCTGTTTCATTCAGTAGAGAAGCTATGCCAAAGCTGCTTACTCAGGAAGACAAGGCTGCCTGATTTTCATGAATGAGCATGATTAAACAAGTACATGATTACAAATAACCCACTTTTAGGTAAACTAACTTTCAGCCCAGCTAACTAAACCTTTCATGTGGATGCTCTGCTCATACTTTGCATGTTGGGAATTTGTTAGAAGGTGTAGAAAATATATATAAAGTGGCTTTGTTGGTTTAACTGAGGTTTAGCTAACATATTAGGGTTCTCCCTTAATTTTGCACAAGTATAAGTTATTATTTTCCTGTGATTCTGAAAGTTGACTGGTTGATGTGGTAAAATTCTTCACTACATTTTTGTCTTCCTTTTCATTTGTTATTTCACTGAGAAACTCAGTGAAACCCATGGAAAGATGGACTTTTGATATATGGGAAGCTTAAGCTGTCTGCTGGTTCTCCAAGGAAAACATGAAATTATTATTGAATTGAGGCAGGATACTCAGGGAAATCTGGGATTGAACTATCATCTTCTCTTGCAGTAAGTGCTTATAAATGAATACGTTTCCTGCACTTCTTGCTGCACCAGGAAACAAGTGAACTTTGCTGTTCTGCATGTGCACAAATGCCTTAGGACTTTAACTTGCTGCAATAGCAAATCCCATTGACCATCTGAGATCTGGAGTTCTCCCTGGGCTGTCTGTGGGTGCAATATGGTCTCACAACTTTTGTTTGATAACCAGCCTCAGCTATCCAAGTGCACCTGCAGACTTGCACACCTTTTCTCATGCATTTGCTCCTCCTGGGTCACCACCAGAATGGCCAGAGCCTGGTCTGGTAATTGTGGTCCTGCTGCCCATCACTTGTTCCTTTGCATAAATGCAGTCTCAAATGGCAGTCACATAAACAGAATACTTTTTGCATACGAAGTTCCTACAGATCATGTTTTTCAGTGGTAATACTTTGTTATGAAAAAATTTGACTGAAGACTTAATTTTGTAATTTCTATTAATATTGAAATGGAAACATACGTGGTTCTAGTCATGTCTAATACATGGAGCTGCTGTGGGCCTGTCATACTTTGAGTGGAAATAATGTGAATTAATGTAGTAAATTTTATTGGCAGAAGAAGCCTAGATAGTTTGATGGGTCCTCTTAAAAACTCTTTCAGTTCATGTCCTCTCTAATGGTATTTTTGAGAGTTATGAACAACTTATCACAGGTGTCCACTTATTTCCCTCAGAAGGGCAGGTGTCTTTACCTGCTGTGTGCAATCTGTAGAAAAGAATCTTTTTATTAAATAACACAGTGCAGTCCTTTTAAACATAACAAAAAATATCCCTTTTTCTTTCAGCCATGGCTAACCTGTTAATTTGGGTTTAAAATTAGGGTAAAACCAATAAG
Organism: Zosterops lateralis; assembly: GCF_965231275.1. Classification (NCBI taxonomy): domain Eukaryota; kingdom Metazoa; phylum Chordata; class Aves; order Passeriformes; family Zosteropidae; genus Zosterops; species Zosterops lateralis. The sequence goes on from NC_139763.1 coordinate 26,629,746, forward strand.
ATGACCAGAACAGTGGAGGAATTCAGCTGACCATCAGCAAAAACCTGCCAACAGCAAGATTTAGTAGGCATTAAGATGATCTTTGGAAAAAGAAGTGTTAGGAGCATTATAGTTTCAAATTTATAAAACAGTCTGTATAAAAGCAGTGAAAATCAATGATGAGGAGCAGTTGTATAGAGGAGCATTGCACTGCTTTCAGTCTTGCAGGTTTTTCTGTTCCTGAAAGTTTTCCAGTGGCACTGTACCCTTTATAGTAAGCTGCAGTTTTCTGGTTATGAGGTTTGGTTTTCCTGGCTGCCTCCTGCAGCAGTTCTGTTGCCATACACCTTGAGGGGCCCATGGAGCCCGGCTCTAAAACCCCTTTGCCTAAGGTGGGAAAACAGTTGCTGTGGAAATACAGATTTCACAGCGTTGGAGGGCTGCTGTGGCACACCATTTAACCAAACTCCTCCTAGGAGTCCACAAGACAGCTGTGTTTAAACGAAATTCGACAGCACTTAAAGGAAATTTGAAGTCCTCAGCCTTCAAAAATGACCATTCCAAACGGAACGCGAGGGCATCCTGCGGGCTGGAGAGCGCGGGGTCTCCTGGGCGTTGTCGGTGGGGGAGGCATTTCCCCACTGGGAGCCGCTCACCCCGGCAGGGAGCGGGCAGGGAGGTGGGGAGGCATTTCCCCGAGCCGCTCACCCCGGCAGGGAGCGGGCAGGGAGGTGGGGAGGCATTTCCCCGAGCCGCTCACCCCGGCAGGGAGCGGGCAGGGAGGTGGGGAGGCATTTCCCCGAGCCGCTCACCCCGGCAGGGCGCGGGCAGGGAGGTGGGGAGGCATTTCCCCGGGCCGCTCACCCCGGCAGGGAGCGGGCAGGGGGGTGGGGAGGCATTTCCCCGGGCCGCTCACCCCGGCAGGGAGCGGGCAGGGAGGTGGGGAGGCATTTCCCCGGGCCGCTCACCCCGGCAGGGAGCGGGCAGGGAGGTGGGGAGGCATTTCCCCGGGCCGCTCACCCCGGCAGGGAGCGGGCAGGGAGGTGGGGAGGCATTTCCCCGAGCCGCTCACCCCGGCAGGGAGCGGGCAGGGGGGTGGAGGCGCCCCGGCGTTCACGTGAGCGGGGCTGGGGCGGTGTGCGCGCCCCGGCCGCTCCCGCGGGATGCAGCGCAGCCCTTCCCTCCCAGCGCCGGCTCCTCCGCGCCGCGCATCCCTCCCGCCGCCTGAGCATCCGCTGCGGGCGAGCCCACCCGGCACAGGGGACAGGAGTTGGGAGCGGTGCCATTGCCGTCCCCGGCTCCTTCTGCCGGCAGCGCCCGCCTGGCCAGGCTGTGCCGGGGGACCGCGGGCTCCTGGCGCCCTTTGTGCCGGGGGGAGCCGTGCGGAGCGCTGGGCATGCGGCGCCGCCGAGCGCTGCCATAGTGGGCTGGTTTGGGGCTTTCCCCCCCCCTGCCTCCTTTAATCCCTGAGCAGGGGGTGGGCATGTTTGCTGTGGATTCTTTTTGTTTTATCTGAGAATGAGATGCTGGCTGAAAATTGAAGAAATGGCCCTAGAAGAATTGGTGCAAAGATTAAATGCGGTTTCCCAGTGCGCTGGTAGGAGGAGCTGCTGGTCTTAAATAATGTGTTATGTGGATGCTGTTAGTGATTTTGTAGGATTTACAGGAAATCCTGGCAATTTGACTAGTTTTCTTTATGCATGCTGTCATTAATAGGAAAGAAAACGTTAAGAGTTTTTATCAGCAGGTTAAAATTTCGTTGCTATTAACGCTAATTACCATTTTTTAGTGCTTAGTTATTCCTGAAGCATGCTTTAGAACATAGTTTTGAGTAGTTTTTGGTTGCTGTTAGCCCAGTCATATGCTCTAAATGGGTCTTGATTCCCATTTTTTGATTTCCCTTTTTCTCTGACTCGGCTGTACCTAAGTTGGGGGAATTACAGGTTTGTCTAGCAAAACGGCTCTGATATGAAGCAGTGGAAAGCTCAGCTAACAGTAAGCACTGCAAACCAGTATTTTGGGTGGATCTAAATTGCACTTCCATGAGAATGAAGAGTTGTGTGAATTATTGGTGGTAAATGTAGTTTTACATCTGTACGGATTAAAAATTAGAGCAGATCTGCTCAAATGGTTTTAGCATTGTAGAAAGATTATGAAAATTTCTGAGATTGTTTTATTTTTTTACATTTGTTGAAAATGTAAATGCTTGTGTGTTCAGAACTAGATTTAAGAAGCAGTGCTCAATGAGGCAATCCTTGATTAGATCTAGGAGTGTAATCCTGGCTATTGCTCATGCAGAGATGTGAACATATTTCAAAATAAAAAGTTACCTGGAAAGACAAGAGAGGTGGTTTTTGTATCCTTTGAAACTGTTTGGTTTGCCCTTTATTCTTGGTTTTCAGATTACAGAAGTCTTGTATCTTTTTGTCATGTGAGGGAAAGCAGTGATTTGAAAATACAGAATATAATAAGGATTATTCATTTCAGTATCAAAACTTGGAATTTATCTTCCCATTTTCCTAGTCGTCTGTGTCCTAAGGGTGACTTTTTCATATTTTTAAATTTCCATGTGATGGAAGGAGATAATTAGCAAGATGGCTGATGCTGGTAGTCTGATGAACACATAGATTAAATGACAAATAGGAATGAACAGATCAGCTGCTTCTCTTTAATTGGATAGGGAGAAAAGATATTTTACCTTCTAAACAACATTTTTGGGGGGAAACAAGATTTGGTCTGGCAAGAACAAGCATTAAATTACAAGTAAAGGTCACACACATTTTTTTCTCCTTCCTTGTTTTTCCTATTGATTATCTTCCTATTTTCAAAACATATCTTTATTAAATATCTGGATATTTCTTTCATGTTTTAGTTTTCTGAATGCATGTGAAAAGAAAGCCAGTCTGATTTTGCTAGGGCATGCTGTCTGTTGCAGTTTATTTTAGTAATTTGTACATGACTTTTTCCACTCCCATGAAAACGTTGATCTAGTGTTTTTTTGTGGCAAGATAAATTTTAAAAATGCGTGGTGGATTTGTTTGGGAATGTGGGAGCCTTTTCTTCCTGAGCTGAAGGAGAGGGAGGCTCCGGAGTGGGAGGTTTGCCTGTGACAGTGCCTGTCTCTCAGCTGTGCAGCTGCAGGTACACTGTGACCTTCATGTAAGCCACCAGCAGCTCCCAAAGCTGTTTTCATACTTGCTGGCAGCTCTGACCAGGTGCTGGTTTTTAGCTTGTTAAACTTGCATATTTAAAGAAGGAAAAAAAAGAGTGAGAAAAAAGGCAACCTTTACTTTACAGCCATTTCCATATTATTGTGATTTAGCTGGTCCCTCTACTTCCCCTTCTCTTTCTTCCTCTGTGCACGGGTATTCTCAGGCCAAAGGCAGTGCTTTTATGCAGCCAGTGGTTGCATTTATATGTTTCTGTTTCGGGTTTCCTTTACTCCCCTCCCTCCCTTGTTGCTTTCAGGTTGCTCAGACAGTTTCTCTGTTGCTGTCTCCCATTCTAGGTCTGTACACTGTCCTTGGGTCTAATAACCCTCTGTATGACTTCACAGCAGTTCTATTGTTTCAGAAGCCTTTTGTAAGCAAAGGTTTCCTTAACAGCCCAAGATCATGTTCAGACTTTTTCAATAGCTCCGTGCTCAGCAGTAATTGAAATGCAGAGGTTCCCCCGGCTTCCCCCTGGTACAGCTGTCCACCTTTAGTCATCGAGGGACTTTCTCCTTTGTAGGATTCTAGGTGGAAAAAAAAAAAAAAAAAAAAAAAAAAAAAAAAAAAAAAAAAAAAAAAAAAAAAAAAAAAAGAGCTGTTCTTCCTTAGCTTGTGGGTTTTTTTCATCAAATTATACCTCAGGCAGACTGAGATTTATCCCAGGTTGTTTAAAGCTTTTTTTTTTTAGTCAGAAGAAGAATTCTAAAACCCTTGTGTGCTGAGCAGAGAGAAGGGGGCATATTAAGAAGGAAAGTCCTTCCACCTTCTAAGGTGTCCTGGTCATTCCTATGACTGGGTCAGGGGCCAGGAAGCTTGGAGTAGCTCAGCTCCCCACCTAGCATCTCCCAGTGCCTGAGGTTAGGAATGGTAAGTCTGGGTGTGTCTGTAATCTTTCACTCTTCTACCAGAACAGCCTTTGTGCCTCTGGCTGCTTTCCTGCTGGCAGGTCCCCTGTGTCAGGCTGGCACTCACATAACCCTTCTGGGCCACTCATCCCTCGCTGCCACACCAACATTTGCCTAAGTGATGCTGCTCTCTCTGATCTGACCAAATTCTGATTTACTCACATTCCCAGCCCCCATGGTGCATTACTGACCTCTCCTTACTCTCTTACCAAGGCATGATCCTCTCACTGAGTCCCTTGAGTGTCTTCCTCTGCCACATTTCACAAATCTGGCCAACTTTCTCTGGCAAAGCTTTGATTGATTATTGCTCATCTTCCTCAGTTTCACCTTATTCTCCAGCACCTTACAAATACATTATCTTCTCCTTCTGGACATACTTAGCTACCAAAATCATGCTCCCTAGTTTAATATTATCATCTGCTTCACATTCCAGCTCTGACTCCTGCTCAACAGTTCAAAATGTGCCCTACACTTTCCCAACAACTGTAAAGGGTGTTCCCATGGCATCTGCTTTTATTTTTTTCCAGATATGTTTCTCAGTCTTCCCAACAACTTTCCTTTTATCAAATGGCCACCTGGACTTCAATGACCAGACTAATTGCTTTTGCTGTTCTTATATAAATCCATAAAAGGCAGGAATTATTTAAAGAAATTCTCTGGGGTTTTTTTTAAATTTTATTTTCCATTAGAATTTTGGGGTTATTTCAGAAAAAAAAGGTGAAATTAGTATTGATACTAAAAAACTAAAATCCTATTTTTATCCATGTTTATTGGTTTGATAGATGATGGCATAATTCCTCTTTATTTGGATGTAGTTTTTATTTTTCTTCTTCTTTTTCAGTTCTGTTGCTGTGCTAAATTCAACCCTCTTCCACAAACTTCTGTTTGTGGGCAGGACTTCCCCTCACCATGGAACAGTAGCTCCAAGGTTGAAGCCTCAGATGATAAACAGTTCTGACCTGGGACCTCATGGATTGTCCATATCCCTGACTGCTGTGGGGATGAAGTTTAGGACTCCCTTTGCTCTGACTGACACAGAAACAGGGTTAAGGCTCTCAGTGTCAGTCACTACCCTACATTTACATCATTTGGAAGCCTTGCAGTGACGTGTTGTCTAATTTGTGCAAACAAGCAAATCTGACATTCTCTGCCTTAAGCTTGTGGAAGCCCCACTATAATGGTTTCTTTCCACCTTGGAAAAGTGCCATTATTACAACTACCATCTGTTTCCTTTCCTCAAACAGAGTTTTAATGCTCTACAGAAAGAAGAAACATCTGCAAACCAAAGAAGGAAAACATGTGGTTCCTCGGTAAATATGTATGCGGTGCAGGTATTTTAAGTACAGGTAGCATCCCATAGCCATTTCAGCCTCAGTCACTTTCCAGTAGCTCCACATTTTCAGTCTTATTCACAGTTTGGGCCCAAACTTTACATTACATTTCCCTGGCTTTCTGTTCTTGACAGACAGACTTGAGGTTTTGAAGGCTGGCTCACCTGTCTTGACAAGTGAGGCAAAGATGTGGCAGGAAGGGACTCACACACCATCTCCAAGTACCCAGAATCACTGGAGTGAGTTGGATTATTGCAAGAACAAACAGGAACATCCTCAGGCATACTGAAGGGACATTTTAAAGTTGTGGGCAGCTGGAAGGACCTGTTCTGTGTGTCGTCCCCATTCCTACACTCTTGTGAGCTTGCTTGCTCTTTCTTTAACCTTGTAGCTTCTGTCCTTGCTTTGCTTAATTCTCAACTTTGAGAACTCAAGTCTTTCTCCATGTGTCAGAGTGCTCTGTATGCTTCTGTTAATTTGGCAAGCAGGCAGGTCTGAGCATGAAGGCATTGATTTACTACTTGGCAACTTTGTCAGTTTTCTATGTAGCTGGTAGAGTTGGAGAGATCCATGAGAGAGCTCTGAAACCTGCAGGTTGTTGGCACATCCACTACACCCAGGTGGCCTTCAGTAGTAGTGGGGAATGCCTCTGCCTGGCATTAACTTTCTTGCCCTTCATTTCAGCTTTTCTGCTGAAAGTAGAAAAAGTAGGCATGCCCTTCCTGACATGAGGTTTAAAATTTTAAAAGTAAGGGTGGGAGCTGCAGTTGACACAAGCAGTTAGGAGTGGATTGCTCATATTTTCTTTGAGGATGCACTGTCACAGATTCTGGGAGCACATGGCATCCATTTTTTAGCATATTCTAGCCTAAACCAAACTCTTTATTTTACTGCTCAAACAGCTGAATCTAGTGAAACTAGTGGGAGTACAGTTCAGAGATGGCAACAGAATTATCCTTATTAAAAGGATCTGGCTGCCTTTTTTGGGAATCTGAGGAAAAATATTTTGATCAACATTAAAGTTGATTACATTTTATTTTTAACCAAGCTATTGTTGCTTAAAGGTTGTGTCCCAAAACATTTCATCATAACAACTTTTCTTTTTCTTTTTTACAAACAACTCTTCCCCCCACCCCCCAAGAAAACACTTATCACTGACTTCAAATCCAAAAATAGGTATTAAACAGTAAATGATGGCACATTTAGAATGGCTTTTCAGAGGATTGTTGGGTGCATATTTGTCAATCTCCCCTTCAGTTCATGGACTTTGGGTATATATACTTAAAGCTTGCAAAGCTGGGAAAGCCCTGCCTGGATTTAAGTACTTAATGATATGAAAGAAAAAAAAAAAAAGCCTTTTCCTTTGATGCATTTTTATTACCATGGTGTCTCAGAATATTTTCTTGGCAGGAGTGCCTGGCACAGCTGCCAGCCACGCTTCCAACCACAAAGAGCCAAGCTGCAAGATTACCTCGTACATATCAAATAACAGGGAACTTCTGCAGAAAAGAAATAGTGCAGAGCAGGGATGGTGTGTCTGCATGTAACACAGGCTGTGTTGTCTTCAAGGTGTTTTCTCTAAGCTGATGTGTTGACCAAAACCTGAGAGTAGGAGGCATTTGGGTCATTCCTTTTTTCATTAAATTAAATGATCAAGCCAGCTACTTGAGATTTTGTTGCTTGTGTGTCAGCTCCAACAATTTCTTAAGGTTTTCAGTATCTGAAACACTGCATTTCAGCTGGAAGTTTGAGCCTGCTGTTTTACAATATCTGGCCTACTTCCACTGTTTCTTTTGTTTTGTCCCATTAGCAGCTCTCATTTCAGACAGAAAGATCAGGATCTTTAATGCTTTTACATTGATTAATTACTTGTAGGTCTTTTGAGTTAACCTTGCAATACTGTGTTAGCTATTTTGACCCCTCTCTAATTACTTATCCCCACAGCTAGATAGCTCAAGCATGAGCCACTTGCCTCACCACACATAGGAATGCAGCTTTGTGGTGATGTAAACTGTCTGGAAGTCCAGCCTTTAACATTGCCCTTAACAGCACCATGGGTGCAGCCTCCTCTGTCAGCCTAAGCACACAGTCCTGGGTGCAGGTAGAGATGGAATCATCACCTTGGAGGCTGACTTCCTGTACAGAGTGGGCAGTTTTAAACAGTGAGTCCCCTTACTTACAGGAGTCTCACATGTTAGTTGTATCCTCAGTCTGCTTCTGCTGTTCTTCTGAATGTGGCTTTTGAGTTTTTGTAATAATGCTTTGAATTTCTTGATGACTGATGGGAAGTGCCATTTGAGTTGTGGTGTTCCAGGGGCATGGAGCAGGCTGTTGAGCTTCCCACATGGTTCCCTGGAGCAGCAGGGAGTGAGACACAATGAAACCCTTGCTGCAGTGGAGAAATGTTAAACTTGGTCACACAAAAGGTGAACTGGCTGTGAGTTTCAGCATGGGAGAAAGCTGAAATGGAGAAGCCTTGTGACAGCCAACTGCAAATGTTTCTACCTTCATGTGAAGGTTGATGGTGTTTGAGCTTGGTAGGAGCCAGTGTGATGGTGCCTTAAGGCACTTAATCCCTTTGAGAACACAGGGCAAAGCAGTTTTCTAGTAGAATGTCGCAGTCAAATTGTGGTGAGCTGATAAAGCACAGTGCAGCATGGTGCTGCTAGGTTTTGAAGATTTTGGTGTGTAATGCTGCTTGGCAGCAGTCAGCCTTTTTGAAATTGATAATCTGGGCAAACAGGTATTTGGCAAGTTGAGAACTGCACTGCTGTGCAATAAGTAAGCTCCTGTTTTTCACCTGTGCTGTTACTTCAGGGCTGTAAGTGCTGTCACCCTTCCTGTGCTTGAGGCATTTGCTAAGTGACAGTTTTACTGAAAGTCTTTCAGCATTTCATGTGGCAGGCAGAAAAATTGCACTGAGAAATGACTGTCCTAGTTCTTTTAAAGTCTCAATTCCTGTTGAACCAGAAACGTATCTTCCTTTTCTTTCAATTCCTGCCTATCATCTGATGGATTTAAAGGGAAGGTGGCTTTGCATATGAAACACCAAGATAATTTATATAAATAGAAAATGATGAGAATACACATAGCCGATTTTAAAAATTACTCTTCAGGCTACAACCTTCATTGTTAATAATATTAGATGATAAATTTCAGCTTTTTATGTAAACACTCTGTGTCTTGCTTCTGGGATGGACAGAGTCCCTTGGTCACTACTTTGTCCTGGGCTGCTTGTTTTCTCTCCAAGTAACCCTATGTTACTTAGCTAGTAATTCGAGGTTACCTGATGTCACAGGCTAGTGTTTGAACAAGAGCTTTGTAAAACCAGTCTTGTATCACTTTTGGCCCATGAACCAAATGAACCAGCGCATTGCGTGACTGGTTTGTTTCCCTTTCCGCGTTTACCTTGCGTGTGTTACTGCAGGCACGATGCCCACTGAAGCAACTGCTGTGGAAAGGCCCTGCCAAACTGAAATGTTCCTTACGGCTCTCTATCCTGCTGCTGTGGAATATTTGTAATTGAATTGGTTGTTCTCTATTTCCATTATCTTAGCATTTGCAATTTTCAGATTTACTGCAGTGAAGAGACTCATTTGGCAATCCATGTGGTGAGGTGAAAGCTGAGTGGGTTTTTCTGATTTCTTGTTTGCCTCTGAGAAGTGCCTGAACTCTCTCACCCAGGTGTCTCGGGTGTGGGAGGGAGGGCAAAATTTACCCATCTTGTATCCTATTGTTGATACATACATAAATTCCTCTCTCCAAACATGGGGAAATTCTTCTTCTGGGTTTTGTTTTCAGTTTCCAGTTGAGTCTGGATGCTTTCTTACTTAGCATTTCACTTTTTTGAGACAGTTTACACAGCATTTCAGCATATCTGTAATGGGAAAGTACATTTATATAAAATATTCTATTCTTGTTATAATATTTAAAAACAAAATTTAACCTTCCACCCAAACATGCAAGGAAACAAAGTGGGGAAAAAAAGCATGTTTGTGTTTGGGGAAGGAATTTTTCCAACTAACTTTGAGGACTGTTGACAATGGAAGAAGGGGAAAGATGGGCTAAGGAAGCAAAACAGGTATGTTTGGTTATGCAGCTTGGATGAGAACCAAAAGCTGGCAGAAACGAGGTGATAAAAAAAGATTCTCTGGATGTTTTGCTCATAGATGGGCATTTAATAGGACATGAATCTGGATCCCCATAATACACTGTTTGAAAAACAATAGCTTTATATTCATAGTAGTTATATATAGTTATGATGGAATATGACCTACATTCACAGAATCACAAGAGTGATGAAAATTCATCATCATTACTTAATTTATGCTTGAGTAGATGCCAGGCTCTAATTATGAGATAGCTTCATTCTGCTCAGGACCCAGACATGTACTGTGATCCTGGCACAGATGGTTTTGTTGAGGACAGCCACAGTCAAAAATTCCTTTTCTGGGTTCTGTGCAACAGCTTCTGAGGTTGCAAGTGACCTGTGGGATGAACGTTGGCGTTCTGATAACACAGACTGAAATGTAAAGAGAGGCAAAGAGCATCTGAGTGCACTGGAGGGATCAAAAGGAAGTCATACAAGTTGTTGATGGTTTTCAAAATGTTACCAGCAGCTGACATTAAAAAAAAAAAAAAAAAAAAAAAACCAAAAAAAAAAAACCAAAAACAAAAAAAAACACCCACACCAAAAAAACCCCCCAAACCTTTCTACATCAGATAAATCACTTGTGAAGTAAAGGTAAGAAAAAAGTACAAACCAACATATAGTATTTTTAGCTTTCTGATTCCATACTTCCTTAATTTCCTTCTGCTGAGTCTTTTTGGTGTTTCTTACTCCCAGCTCATGCTTTACTTGCCTTTCAAAGACATTGCAATCTGTGTCTAACTTCAGTGCCATCATTGTTTCAAAGTCAATTCCTATGAAAATTGTATACCTGAATTTCTTTGAGATCACAAAGCCTGGAGCAGGAGAGGGATATTAATAGAAACAGCATCTCTATGTTGTTGTATGAAGACAGAAGAGGAATTATTTCAGTGTGGCAGTGGGAGGTGTTTTTCAAAGCAATTGTTTACATTTTTGAAGATTTAATGGAATTAAAAAGGCCTGGGTGGCACAGAGAGCTGCCATAATTTTGCATAAGGAGAGTAAAGGTATGCATTAAGTACTACATTGCTAATTTTGCAAGATGTGCTTAGCAATTATCCCAGTTAAAATAGTACTAACAGTTCCCACTCAGCCTTCAGAAAATCAGGAAGAAACGTTGCAGCATCCTACCACATGCCTTTTAAAACATGGAAACAGAACAATAACTCCAGGCTTTATTTGATACTCTTTTTAAACACCCCACAATGATTTTTGTAGGATAGTGGTCTAGGGCTGAATTCAGTGAAGACTCCCCTTGACATTCATATGGTACTGCCGGGAACTCTCATTGGAGCTGGTGGGAAGAGGTGGGGTTTAAATTTTATCCCCAGAGGAGGGTGAGAGTTTAGAGAGATCCAAGAGTAGTTTGAAGGGAAATACAGGTATTTGAGACAGTCCTGATGTGTGACTGCCAAGACAGGAAGGGGTGTGGGTGTTACCGTTTGGCACTTGGATTGTGGAGAAGCCCCTCCTGTTCCCCCACGTTCCCTCAGGAGGTCCTCTCCCATCCTTTCCCATCAAGTAGCTCCTGACTTTCTGCACGTGGGCATTCCCTGAGCTGCAGTGTGTGGCTCTTTGGTGTGCACCCTGCCTGAGAAGGAAAGCAGGAGCAGGCAGTGCTATGGGGCAGAGGAGCCTTGCCACTCACTCAGTATCACCACCACCCTGGACCAGCAGTCTTGCTGGTTTGACAAGCAGTCTGCAAGTTTCCCTGACATGTGAGGCATGTGATGCGTGGCTGGTACAGAGAGCTAGACCTGTGTCATTAAATAGCAACAAATCTAGTTTATGGCATTCAAATTTGAAGATACTTGTGGAAGAAAAGGAAGAAAGATGTGTACATCCAGTCTCCTCTCTTTCCTAACCCTTTTCTCTGCTTCCTGCTCCTGGCAACAGATCAGCTGTGGATTAGCCTTATGGGGGAGGGGGGGGGGGTGTAACTCTGTGGGGGTCTCACAAGCCTTGCCATCTGTGTGCTGCTCTCCTGTGCAGGGAGCAGGGTCATACTGGGTGCTGTGCTGGGGGTTTGCAAATCTTGTTTCTCCACAGACCCTGCCCTACAACTTGTCTGGGACTGCAAGGGCTGCCCTGTCCATCAGAACCCCTTCATCCCATTGAGATCAGGTGCTTCACAAGCAGCTGCTCTGGCTACAATTTACTGCAGTTGAAAAGTACTCAGGAAAAAGTTATTAGAAGTGTCAAGTTTAATTTTGTGGCATCATTAATGCTGGAGACCTCAGACTTTGAAAATTATCAATGCATTGGTAATTGCAGAGGGAAGAACTTAGTTTAACTGTTTATGCCTTTAGAAAGGAATTTTAAGGGCCAAAGCCTGGTTTTTAAAGTGTATTGCTAATAAAACATTAAGCAATGAATTAAAAAGTTATTAAGCTACAAATAAATGAAAATGTATTTGTTTTAAAGGCTGGTCATTTGCTCTGCTCCATTTTTTGTACAGCCTGCCAAACCTTTAGCTGATGAGCTATACTGCTCTTGACAGATCTCTGCCTCGAGTAACTTGTTATCTGTATTTGACACAGCAGAAAAGGAAACATCAGACAAGCATGGTGGAATTGAGGAGGGAGGGAGGAACATTCCCAGCAGAAATAAGGTCAGGCACATCACTGCACAGTAGTGCCAGTGGGCTTTAAGCAGTTTTTCATGTTTGGGAGAATAAGGGGTGTGTTCCCCCTGATATCTCTTGGCAGGTCTGGTCCTCTGCTTGCAGAGATGAGAGTCCAGTTGTGGCTCCTGCCCAGCTCAGTCACCTGGGTTTCCTTTCCTATAGGTGAGGTGGGATGGGAGGGAGCGGGGCGAGGCAGAGCTTGGCACTTGTGCATCTCCTCCCCTGATAAAGGCAGGGCACAGCAAGGGTGGGAGCTCAGGGAAACAGCAACACCCGCCTCATCCGGAGGCAGCCTGGGAGGCGTCCGGCCAGCAATGACTGTGTAAACTTGGGCATCCGGGGCTGCTACCTGCTCTTGTTCTTCACCTCAGCTGCTTCTGTCAGCAAGCAACCACAGTTAGGTTATGGATAGTTAAGACATGAAATAGCATTTTTGCTCCAATGTTTTAGTTTCCATCTTTGTCACTTTTCCCCCCCTAGATTTTGAAAAATAGTTTTAAAAATGACGTAGAATATTACTTTTCACCATACTTGATGCAGAGTTGTGGGTTTGTGTGGTGTAGAGTCAACACTTGGTGAGCTTATTAGGTTCTGACAAGCTGTTAGATGTCCAGTCAACAGAATTGCAGTTTCCACAAACAAAAGTTTCTAATGTCAATCAGCAGTTTGACTGCTATTAATAAACCATATTGCTTCTACCTAATAAATGAGACCATTTAAAAAACCCCAAGCAAATAAAAAAAACCTAACAGCAACTATTTTTAATAAAGTTTTTGATTTTTTTTTTAAAGCTTTTTCAAAACAGTTGGTCCTAAACCACTTTCCAAGCAGATGGACTTTTTTCTCTCCCTTGCCTTTGGCTTCCCATGGTTTCTCTTGTGTCAGGTGAGATGGGTACCTTGCAGTGGTTTGAACCATTACACTGGTGGTTGGTTAAATAGAAATTTGCCTTTTTTGAGGAGAGAGAAGTGTGCTTAGTGTCATATCTGTAGCCTGCCCTGACTCATCCTGAGGTCATTTGAGCTGATACCAGGGCAAGAGTGAGAACACATGGCCATGGCACTGGTGGAACAGGGATGGGGAATGACTGTTCCTTCACTAATGGTCTGCAGTTAGTTAAGAGGAGAAATGCTGAAACTCCTGTGACCATCTCTCATAATTTGTGATTCCTGGATAACTGAATCAAGTACAGTCATCTCTGTAGAAGTTTACTGTCTTGTTTTGCTGAATGTGTATTGGATGTTCTGGCTGTTGGATTGCTGACTGGCAAAGCAGAGAGAGGCTGCCTGATCTTTGTTACCGTACTGAGGGTACTTGATTTCTGCAGAGATCTGCCCATTAAGCCCAGTTTCTCCACTGAGTCATTTCACTTCTTAATGCATGCTTCTGTCAAGATTTAATTGAATTTTGAGCTCACCAGTTATCCCGGAGTTCATTTCAGTAGGTGTACTATCAGGCTCCTAGTCTTCCATGTTGTGTGAAATAGAAACCCGACATTTCTGTTCATTCTCTCCCTTGCCTGTAACTAAGGACTGCTGTGTTTCAAGGTATGATATCTGCACACTGTTTTCACACACGATTTTATTTGATTGCTGCAAAAGGTAGAAATAGCTACATTTTTTATGGTACCACTTTTATCCAAACTCTTAATTTTTTCACACCTCTTAAAAGAATACATGATGTGTTAAGCAATATTTTACTTTAAAGATCAAAACTGTACAGTTAGAAATTACAGGGAAATTCAGATTCTAGTCTGTATAAACCAATACCAGAATTTCATCAAGTGCCACATTTTTAACTCACCTTGTGAGTAAATAGGATAGAGGTGCAACCAATGACTGACTTAGACTCTGTCTTCCTTTGCATTTTCATCTTGCACTGTGTCTAAAGAGACAAATGTCATGGGATGGTGATCTGGAAAGGCACAAGGCTGAAAGCTGAGTGTGCATACTGAGTCTAAAAAGTGACATTTTGTTGTGACTTTCTTTCTTTTCTTTCTTTTCTTTCTTTTCTTTCTTTTCTTTCTTTTCTTTCTTTTCTTTCTTTTCTTTCTTTTCTTTCTTTTCTTTCTTTTCCAGATTTGCCTTATCTGAGTCCAAAATCAGAGGAAAAAAAAATGCTTAAACTAGAGAGAAAACATACATTATTAATAACAACTTTTAAGTATGTATAAGCAAACAGCTGCAATGATAAGAAGAGCTGGAAGTGGGTTTTTTGTAGGTTTTTTTTTGGGGGGGAGTTGTTTTGTTTTGTTGTTGTTTTATTGTTTTTGTTTTTTTTTTTTTTTTTTTAATGAGACCTTTATTTATTTTTTTCAAGCCATCTGTTGAGAGCTACAAATGTTAAGATTTGCCATTTGTCCTGTTCTGTCCAAGAAAAAAACAATGTTGTGGCAGTTTTTTTCTGTTTTTCTAGACTTGATATGAAACATAAGATGCTTGTCTTTTCATTTAGAAGCCTATATTCACAATAAACTTATTTTTCAGTGCTAAAACATTAATCTTAAATGTTATCTGAGAACATTTTTGTCATTTACTGGTTATTAACTTTTATTATTAATTTGTGAAGTTAATAACTTTGCTACTTGCAAAGTTAATGAGAGATACGTATTTTTATGCTTTGTGTCTGCTATCAATTCTTGTGTTGCAGTTTGATGAGAATATATTCAAGCTCTTAAATTTCTTCTTTCAATTGGAAAAGTGCCTTAAAGCATGGAATTGAGGCATGAGATTTATTCTGAAAAGGAAACAAGGTACATCTAGGTTTGTATGACCGCCCAATGTTTGCTCCTTTGAGGCCTTGTGGTTTTTGCTCTGTCTGCTGATCTGTAAGATCATGAAAGACTAAGTCTCTCACCCAAGGCATTGTGTTTTATATTTTATTAAAAATTGTACCCCATAAACCATCAAAACGTGTCAAAATAAACTGTAATTATGTTATTTCTTATTATGATGTCTTGATTACACACGTACAGTCCTGTCTCTCCCCCTCTGTCCCTGCCTGCATGCTAGGGGGCATTTCTGTATTGATGCAACATGGTGATCCCAAGTCTTCCTTGCCTGTTTTCTTTGAGATCTACAGCAAAGCAGCTACTTCAAGTAAAGGATCAGCCCCCAGCACTGAGCTGGAAGCACAGGGGCATTCTGGCAAAGCCAGAAGCAATTTGCATGATAGAGGTGCTTCTCTCCTCAGAGTCCTGAGAGGTTAACTCTCATCCTGGCCTCTGCTCCCACTACTGCTGTCCTAAGCAGGTCCCTCCTTAGGTCTCCTGCCTCACCCCACACCTCCCCTCCCAGTGCCTGTATCTCCTCTGACCTCACTCCATTTCAGTCCCCAGCTGTCCCTCCCCACCACCAAGTTCCTTTCCTTCCAGGCCTCCTTCTTAGTGTCTTCTTTCACTAGAAGTTGACTCTGTCCAGCCTCCTTTCCCATTTTGTGGTCTCACTGCCCAGCCTTCCCGAGCTGTGGGCTGGTGTCCACTCTGTGCCAGCAGCCCCATGTTCTCTGCAGGGGATCCTTCTGCCTCCCATACCTGGTTGTTTTTCTACCAGTGAGAGGAGGCAGGGGCTTGCATCAGGGAACGGAATGAGCTCCAGACCAGACTAGTGTTTCTGGGGAGCCATGGCAAGCCTCAGAGCTGCAGTGCTTCAACCACCTCACTTGCTGTCATTACAGAAGGGCTTATGTGCTGAGCACCCTATGGATAGAAAACTACCCTCTGTCTGTGGTGGAGCTACTTGTAGCTGCTCAAAGGGGTTTCTGCTGAACTTAAAGTCTATGACATGCCAGAACAGTGTGTCAGAAACAGAGGATAGAAGAATGCTAATACAGTGTGGATAAGAGATGTGTCTGCTTGTTAGGACATGGAGGAAGTAGATCATAGATCTTCACTGCCCTAGAAGACTGCATCACCCGGCACCTCACAATAAAGGCTACTTTCGGAGGTCCTTTGTTGGTAGGGCCCCCTTCAGAAAAGAAAGGAGATCTTGTTCTGCCAATCCTTTAATGACTATGTCTCTGTGTGCATTTGGGGAAAGGGGGGGTTCAGATAGCCAGATGAATTGTAACAGAAGGTCTTTGTGTAAAATATATGCACATTAAGAAAGAAATATACTTTAAATCAGTTTTCAAGAAGAATGTGAAGTTGGGAGTGGGGGGAATTGTAGTGGTATTTTGTTCTGTTTTACAGTTCCTTTGTAGAAAATACTCAGAGCATGATACTCGAAAACTATTTCCATTTTTCAAACCTATTTCTGGTTAAGTTTTTTTTGAAGGAAGTTGTTCAGCTGCATGTATAGGGCAGTAAATACATTTAGAAAGGCTGAATTATGAGGAATTCTGTTTGCTGGCCCTGTCTTCATCACGTGTAGAAGTTATTTTGAGTTGTATAAAAATTAAGTAGTTTAATATTAGCTCTTTATTTCTTGAGCACCAAAATAAGAAGATGTAATCTTTTATTCAAGCAAACTGAATAGGGTTAGTAATTGGAGACTTGACAATTTTGGATCTGTTTGTTGTTTTATAGCACTGTCCACCCATTACAAATGACTTTGCATTTATTCTCCCAGTCTGTGATAGCCTAATCACCTGCCAACACTTGGCAGTTCTGCACGCTTGTGATTTATTAAATTCCATCATTTTAAAACATGGAACAGGGTTTTAATTGCCTTTTGTGAAGAATTTTGCAGCAGGGCAATGGAGCCTTATTCCTTCATTTGCAGACAGAAACTGCTTAATATGGTAGCTCGGAAGTCTTTACAGACTTTGGATCTACCTTAAATACATTTGCTTTAGCCCTTTTTTATGCCCGAAAAAATTAACACAAACTTGAAGATTACTTTTCTCTCCTTAGACAAAGAACTTTGGCTGTCATGCCTATTTTTGTACTTTCTAGCAACTGTTAAATATCTGATGCACCATTTATCTGCCTGCATGTGTGTACAACTTGTAGATAATTTAATGTTTTACTTTACCACTTGGCCTCTTCTCATAACTCTAAAATGAGGAAGATAAAAAGAATTCTGCTAAATTATTAATTCACTGGGAAATTGAAACAACTGACATAGATTAAGCACAAGAAATGGTTCTCTTTTCCTCTGTGGGAATCAAAGCAGTGAACACAACTGGGTAACAGCAAGGGAGCTAAATGGACCAGATGATTATAGAATAATTTAGATTGGAAAGGGCTTCTGTGGGTATCATCTAGTTCAACCACCCGGTCAAAGCCAATCTACTTATTAGAGACATGCTTGGTTGAGTCTTGAATGCCTCCAGCAGTGGAGATGATCCAGGATGGAGGTGTTCAGGAGTCTCCTGTGTCCATGGGTACATAGACAGGGCACATCAGACCTGTTGCATGGCTGGCTGGGGAGTTTTGGGGGTATTCTGCAGTGTTAGAAGTTTTCCTGCAGGTTAAAACCTTTGCAGCAAGGTGTACAGGTGCTACAGTGCCATTGTGGCAGAGCAGAAAATTTTGCAGCTCACTCTAAATGGATCTTTAACAGATCAAGCCACAGTGACTTTATGAAGGCTTCTAGGGCTTGCAACTTAAAATAATTTGTTTGTGTCAATTTTCATAGTAGCCAGTTGTTTCTTTCTTTTAGTTACTTACTGTGGGTTTTTTTTTTGTTTTGCCATATTCATAAAGTATATATTGTACTAGTTGTCAGAGATTGTTTTAAATGTTTAAAGAGAATTAAATGATTGTACATAGGGAAATGTGGCAGGATACTGTTAGTATCCAGAACAGCAGCAAAGTCCAGGCATGTAGCTGCAAACAGAGCAGAGTATAGTTTGTGGTTTAATAAAGAGCCTTATAAACTAAAGTTAAACCCGTGTTCTGCAAAATTTCTGCACTCAGTAACAGCCTTTTCTCTGATACGACTTTGGGTTTGATCTGGATTTATTTTGATTTGAGAGCAGCTGGGGAGTTCTGAAATATTTGGATGTTGTATGTATTTAATGTGAACTGCAGTATCTGTGCTTGTTTTGGTTTGTTTTCTTACCTGCTTCTCACTCCTGGGATGTATCTGGAAATCCCATATGTTCTTCTGAAGGAGAAAGTCAGTTTGCATAATGATTTCTGGATGCCCTGCTTGTATTTGAGGATACAAAACTAAAAATATCTCATGCAGACCTGTACATAACTAATAGAGCTGCCTGGTGCTGATGGCCTACGCATCACAAATCTGAGCAAAGGTTACTCCTATGACCAAGTATCTGATTTGTGTTGAATTGCACAAGGAGAGAACCAGTTGTCTAGATGATCCTGTCCTTGGGTTTGGCATTCCACTGCTGATTCCTGAGCACTCTGTTCTGCTGACTGTTGTCACCTACCCAGGTGAAATGCTGGACATTGTTTGTGAAGCAAATCACTATTTCTGTGGGGATGTGTGCAGAGACTAAACTACATACAGTTTAAATGCATAGGGACAGTATATACAACATGGTGGATGGAGTAATTGTCACCTGGAAGAAATGCCAGCTTTCTGGAGCAGATCACCCTCCTTAAAGATCCCAGCTGCTGCATCCCTGAGACCAAGTCCTCAGTATCAGTCTTTTAGTGGGAGCATTTGTGGCCCTCTTCCTCAATAGTTCCATCTTCAGTGTCATCATCATCTTCCTCAAATGATCTGGGATTGATAAAACCAGTTTGATGAAGACTGAAACAATGAGATAATATTTTTAGTGATAAGACTTTTCAGAAATGTGTCCTTAATGGACAGCAGAGCATGCCTGTGTAACATTTCTTCTGTATAAAAAAGGAACACGTAAAAATTGCTGTCACAGTGCTGTCTTTACTGACAGCATTTAGAATGTCTGGAAAAAATTAATTTGGGAATCCAAATGTAACAAAGGAGATCAAAATTTGGGAGGGAGAAAGAGACCTGGGATTAACCACTGGTTTTATGGCTCTACAGCTACAGGGACCCACACTGTGTGCCCTTTGCAGGCTTTAGTCACATTAGAGAATATGCAGGCTGAGGTATAACCTATGTTTTCTTGGTAATGTCCTGACATTTTCTTTCTCAGCTTACACACTAATAATGTTATTTCCCCAGTGTTTCCATGCTGTATGACTATGTGAAGAGGAGCCATGATTTCATCATTGCCTATTTCTACTTCATGTATTTTATTCACAAAACCTTCAGTATCTTTCAACACATTTCAATGTAATAATTTGTTTGGTGATTGTAACTCCAATGATGTATTTACCCATTGTGCCTTTATTTGGGTTCTAAGCACACAGCCATAAATAGTCATTATTTATGCTATTAGTGTGTGTTATTTTATTTATGAAATAATGCTATTTTTTATGAAATCATGTGAATATCTCAGCTGAAGAATCCAAACACAAGCACATTTTGCAGTACTATTTTGGGAAATATTCATTAAAGAATACACCCCACCTGGAAATCAATAGATATTTAAAATTTCAGCAGCTTTCCACATGCCCCTTTGTGTACCATCATATTTGACTTCTTCAACCAGGAGCCACATCACGTGTCTCTGCTCTGCTTGTCCTACCTGGAACGAATCCATGCATAATCACTGTTAGGCTGCAGAAATGCAAATGCCCACACAAAGGAAGCAAGAAGTCACTGGGGGCAGGAATCCTCCTTTTGGCACCAGTACAGAGTCAGGTCAAAGTGCCTGTGTGGTTGTGGCTGTGTTCAGTGTTGGTGCTTGTTGGAAGGATGCAATAGATGGAATGATTTTCTCAGTGTTTTTAAAGGTTACGGGGACAGTAACTGCATATCATACAGCATTTATTTTAGATTTTCAGAAGAAATTTGTTGATTCTTAATTCTCAAAGAACTTTTCACTACTCAACTGAACACAGACTTGTAGTCCTTTGCAGTTCCAGATGGCTTAAAGACCCTTGGTCTCTCTTTCACTGTGTTTAGATATATTTGCTTGCATGTCTTTAATTATGACTATGTAAATAAAATATGTCTATTAAAACTGAGTAGCTGATAAGCAGAATGTGGCAAACTAACTCTGAACAAACTAAAACTTTGACTGTCTAGGAAACTGTTGAATATCCCACCAGAAATCCCTTCATCCCAATTAAATTAAGCATGCTTATCTGTACACAGGAAAAATCCTGTTTTGCTAGAGGCTGACATGAGCATCATAAAAATCAGCAGTTAATGAATGTTCATTAATATTATGAAAATCTCATTCCTTCTCCAAACACTTACATGATTTATCTCTATAACCATTTCAGAAGATTGCAGAACACAACCTGCTGTGCTGCATCCTAACAGTAACCTGAGAAAAACTGGATGAAGTTCTTACAGCCTAGGGATTTTTGCAGCAATTTTGATAGGTCCCTAAAAGGTATTACTTACAGCTGCATACAAGCTTTGTAAAGTATTAATAGCACTACTAATTCTGTGCTGAGTGGATTACTGCCATATACATTTGTAATTGGTGTAACAGTGCATGCAGAAGAATTTCAAAGCAGCCACTGGACTAAAAACTCTCTTGTTTTGTTAATAGCCCATTCATGAAGAGACTTAGAGAGGATTGTGAAAAGTGGAGAAGAATTGAAGTCTGATAAGAGAAGAAGTGGGAACTGAGCACTGGATCCCTTGGGTCCAAAGCACACGGCAACTGAGAAAATTTTTCAGAGGAAGAAAGTTTAGGGTAGCAGAGACTGAATGCTGAAAGGGTACTCCTGGACTGTGGCAGCAGTTCAAGACAACATCCTCTGTTTATGTAGGTGGTCAGCAGTGATTTCCTTCTGTACACATTAGATTACTGACAACACCTGAAGCTGTAGCCAGGGCCCACCCCTGCTGGGAGCTGTCTGGATGCATTGATCCAGCAGTGATCTATACAATGTTTCATATTTTATAGTTGTCAAATCTATCATCTGCAGGAAATGACCTTCTGAAAATTATGGGGTCTGCATTTTCCTGGCCCTCAGCAAAATCAGCCCCTCTTGAGCAATTGAGAAATGTGTTCCCAGGTGCTCTGTCTCCTTCAGAGAAACTAAGGAAGTGCAGGCTTCATTAGTGAGCTGTTTGCTAATCTCAAATGCGGCAGATCCTGTTGGGGAAAGCAGCAGTGTCTGGCTAGAGTGTAAATGCATTCAAACCCCTTCTCTGCCTGCTTCTGCCAGAACTCAACCTGATGGGAAAGTACTGTGTATCTGCTGTACTTGTTAAAAGACATAACTTTTGAACTAGAATTCTATTTTGAGCATAATCAAACATTCCTAAATGCCAGCCAGAGTTTTTCCAATGTCAAATTTTTGTTCTCTCTTCCCCAGCTCATTCTACACAGAGCTGTTTGCTGGAAGGTCAGTCAGTGTTGTTGTCTACATGTGTAATTGATTTCTATACATTCATATGTGTTTGCATAGGCATGTATATATGTACACATTACATGCAGGTGATTTTTGAACAGAACTTTCACTAGCCTAACTCAGTATATAAAGTCAGCTATTTATCCTGAGTCCCTGAGTTGGGTTATTAGCTGGTACATGATGGGAACGACCACTGTGCCTCAGGGTGTATAAGCAAGGAGTGGCTGATAAGCCCAAAACAGTGGTGTCTTTATAGGACAAAGTCAGTAAAACTGTATTTGATAAACCATTTAAAGCCACTTCTTCTTGCTGTCAATTGTTTTATCTGATTATCATCAGCAGCTTCCTCTTGCAGTGACTCCATAATGTGCAGGCAGCAAAGGTCTCCCATCAGTTTATTTCTCCTTGTGAGATCCATTCTCTACAGGCCCTCACCTGCCATGGTCTCCTCCCTCCCTTGCACTGGGCTCACAAAGCAGCAGCAGTCAGGTGCTGAACTATGGCTGGGTGAAAGTAGGGGCCCACATCAAGCTTAGGACTGAAATAATTCCCAGGAGCTTCCTGTGTGAGGTGATTCCTCTTCACATGCTTTCCCTTCTGACCCAAAAAAAGGTAGACCTCATACATCTGACAGGTCTGTTCGGTCACAGCCTTAATTGTCACCTTTCAGGTAATTTTACCTGGTAGAATTTAAGTAAATTATTGAGCTGGTGGTGGCAGTTGCATAATTAGCTCCAATATCACAATGGCATTTACCTGTTGCTTTGCATTGGCACTGGATACTAATCAGGCTTTCCCCGGGTTCCGGCCTCCTGGTCTTTGTCAGTGTATATGCAGTTTCCTTACTCTTTCCTGGAACATCTCTGAAGTTTTGAAATTGATTGCTATTTGCCTTCAAAAGTGAAAGGACTCAAAGGACAAAGTGGAAGTGCTGTCTTCTTGGATTTTAAATGGCACTTCATGTGGCTGATCATAAAGAGACATTCTCCTCTATTTATTTCTCTGATCCACTGTGACTTTCAGAATATTTTCTGTTGCTAATGGTGAAGAAACTTGTTCTTTTGGAGATGGGTTGCATTTATTGCTAACCCTCAGGAGATTCAGACATGCAATATAAGATTACCCAAATTAGAGGGACAGATGTTAGGCTTTAAGAGCTTTTTATTATCTTGACAGTTAAGTGTTAACAGTTCCAGGATATTGAAACCCTGATCTTATATATTGCAATTGTTTGTTTGGTTGTTACTGCACATTTAAATTGTGAAATACTCTGTATTAGGTTTAGGATTTATTTTAGTTTAATTTATTTTTTTTGAGACATCTTTCTGCTATAAGGAAAGACTAGCAGAAGGGGCTCAGTAGTGTAATGTGCAAGTATAAATAGAATGCAAGCTGTCCATTTATCTCAGTCCTGATCTACTTATATTCATCTGATGCTTATTACAATCATGGTTTGTCTCTGAGCAGATACATGCAGTTAGGATTAAGCTTGGTCAACTAACCTAATTCACTCTTGTAACTCGCTCTTGTAGCTTAATTCAGGGTTTCTGTCTAGATTCCTTGTGATACCATTAAACTCCCACCCCTTAATAAATCAACATCAAGATATTAAGAATATTTAGCGCTGTCTATGTTTTTATGAGATACTGAGTGTTTGCAGTGCATTTTAGGTTCGCCCAGATATATCTTCGTTCATACCTGTTTCTGAAATTTCTCTCCACTCCAGCTTCTGCTGCTATGTAATGGTATTTTATTAAATATATTTTCAGATGACAGATTCTCTAGAATACTTAATGGAACCCCTTTTTGAATTTTTTTGCTAGAATGTTCTGCTAGCGTAGTCTGAAAGTGAAATCTAAGCCCATCTGTCCAAGTCTAACAAGTGTAAAAGTAATAAAGGCAAATAATTGTACCTAAGCTTTATATTAATCTCATACAGATTGAAAAAGGAAGATTCAATCTTTTCTTGTATTTCAAGAGTCTAGAATATCCATCGAATAATGATTTATTTCTTGGATATTCAGACAGGTTTTCTCATCAGTTTCACTCTACAAGATCCCCTTGTGTATGTAAAAATATTAAGCTTTGTTTCTTTAACATCTCAGCTACATTTTCTTTTTCATTTAAAATCAGCCTCTAGTTGACTCTTTACTGTTTTAGCCTAGTGATTGGCCTCTGGCATGGATTAATCTTTGACAACTTGTTTTCAATTTTAAAAATTAACACAACCAACTTGGCCATAATTCAGCACTTATATAGGGTTATAAAAAAGCTCAGGACTAAGCATAATAACAGTCAGTGCCAACTTGTTATGGTTGTGTGGGTGTTAAACTCTATAAAACAACTTACATTTCAGATTAGAGGTAACTTGTATATTACATTTCAATGTGTGCAAAACAATCAGTTTGTACAATAATGTGGCATGAGTCCAATTTATCTTTCTGTTTGTATGACTGTTCTCAACAAAATAAGTAAGTATACAGGACATAATTGATGACACATGATTTAAAGAGAAAAATCTAAACAACATTTTGACTTTTCTTCCCCCTCATTTCATTTCCACTGTTACTGGGAGTGTGCTGATGCTCGAAGATCCACATGGCAAGATTTAGCTTGTATGTGCCATTATATTTGCTTTTAGAAACTGATCCAAGAAACATTAATTTCTGAGCTCTGCATATGTGTATGGTAGATGCAATTCCCCATATAATTTTCAGAGTCTTTTATATTCTTCATGTGAGATCAGTCCTGCACCCCTCTGGGTTGTTAGTGGGGATATTAAGGCACTTCTGATACTGGAGTTTCTCCTACCTGCCAGAACTCCAGGGAAAACATATGGGTGAGTGGAAGATACAGATTGCACAGGTGGAATCTTGTGCCCTGTGTGTGTGGTGAGATCTTGAAGTGTGTGAGAGCTGCCATGTTTCTTGCTTGTGACATGTCCTCTTTTCCCAAAAAATGAGGTCTATGATAGGAGAAATAGCAGAACCAGTGGCAGTGGCTTATCAGGAGATATAAAGAAGTGTGGAGAAATGGAACACATTCAGAAAAAACTCTAGAACAGTGATTATTCTGCTGCCAGAGCCTCCTGTTCTGTACAGTTAGGAGGGATACATGCTCGTTAATGTGAATCTTTTACCATCACATCAAATGTGAGGATGTAAGGAAGAACCTGTTAATAATTGTTAGGATTTGGAGTAGAAATCACAGTAGGGCGTTTGAGATGTCCTGTAAAGATAAGACCCCTGTACAAACAAAAAGATCAAAAGGAGCACCAGGAATATTTGGGGTAAAGACAGCGATGGCATCTTAATTTAATGATTCCCAAGAAAACTTGAAGTTGCTGTTCTGAAGTATTTTGTGAGTCCCTGGGAAAGGAGGACTGAGAGAGAGTGTACAGCTGTAAGTCAGTGTGGCTGCTTCTCTTGTCAATGTGCAGCACTCTGCCTGCGGTCAGAAACAGACCTGGAAATGAAGCATGAGAAAAATAAGCCCTATTTCATTGCCACAATTGTGTTGATTCCATCAGACTGTCTGCAGTCATTTAAAGATAATTGGAGGGGTGTTACCCACTGAATGTTGCTGTTTATGTGGTGTGAGAGATAGGTGCAGTCTAGTTGGTTCTGCCAATACTCAAAGAATATTGCTGTGTGTAAACACTGGTGTAATTTGCTGCTGCTGTACAAAGCAGAGATGTCCTTCAAATAGGAGCTTTTTGCTATAGTAATGCCAGCAGCAAGGGAAAATACTCAGATTATTTTCCTGGAGATAGAGGCTGCTGCTGTTTGGAAAACAGTGCGTTACACCATCTGTTTCCTTCTGATTGCGCACTACCACAGCCATTGTTGTGATTAATTTCTTTGCTTCTAGGCACAAATTTGAGTGCTTGAAAGAAGATTAAAAGCTTGTTTGTGGACAGGGATGTAGCTAATGGCTAGATTTCAGTAGGATTGTGTGTACTTACCAACTTTACAGTTTTAGTCATCAGTCTTCTGCATGCATTTTGATATGTGAAGAAAGAAGGGAGAACATCCTTTTTTCCTTCTAATAATCATCTACACGATTTGCTGGTGAGGTTTTCACCATGTGCCACTGGTGTCATCACACACTCAAAACACCACTGGGACAAAGAGTCTCTTTTCATAGAATTACAAAATCATTTAGGTTGGAAAAGACCTTTAAGGTCAAGTCCTACTGTTAACCCAACTCTGGCAGGTCCATAACTAAACCATGTTCCTAAGTGCCACGTATATATGTCTTTTTAAATATCTCCAGTGATGGTGACTAAACCACTTCCCTGGGCAGCCTGACCCAGTGCCTATCAAATGTTTTTGTGAAGAAATATTTTCTACTATTCAATCTAAACCACCCTGGTGCAGCCTGAGGCCATTTTCTCTTATTCTATCTGCCTCATTTTCTAGTGAGGCTTGGCTGCTAAATGAAGATGTGTAGTTTCATCCTCATCCCACTTGATTTGTCAGAACAGGTCCTTTGGTCATGAGGCAAGTGTGCCCCAAAAGCCCCAAATAAGTAGTTATCCTACCAGGTAGGAAGGAAGCCCTGCTGGCTGACAAATGGCCACAGGCACCTATGGTGCCAAATGTCGTCTCCTGGTCACATTTGTGCCTCTGCTGGGGATCTCAGCAAGGAACATATTGCAGTGTTGTCTCTGTGGATGTTCTTGTTACTCTTTATCTGTTCAGAACTGCTGCTCTACCCCCAATGACAAGCAGCACAAGAAAATGCAGAATTTTGCCTAGTATGGATGCTGTGTCTTACCTCAGTTCCTCTTTTGTTTGAACCCTGAATATATAGTACACTGGCAGTGTGTATCATGGTGGTGCTCCACCACTAGGCTGTTCCCATCCTTCCTTCCTGTGAATTTCTGGGTACCTAAATAAGCTTGAAAAGCCTTTGATCCAGGACATGTAACACAGCTGCAATATGCAGTGGTCCATCTGCTTGATATAATGAATTTGCAAAACAAGTGATATTTGCATGAAACTCATCTGTTCTTATTTATTTTTAAAAATATTTTTCTTGGTTACCACATTTCAAGATTGTCACATTTGTCCATGATTTCATGTCAAAAGTTGAACCTCTTTCCGCTAGGACTGTAACAATTCTCCTCTGTTAACACAGTGTATACAAACAAATATTTTGTAATAAGGTATTTAATAGTTACTTCAATGTGACTTAATTAAAGATTGTCTCTTTGAATTTGCTTTCAGAGTAATAGATGATACATCATATTTTAAAACACGTCTTCAGGGTGATGTGCATAATGGTATGTATATATTTGGGTTTTGGCAGATATGTGGCCATACAGGACATAGTTAAACAGAGTTGAGAGGAAAATCTTGACTGCCAAGTAAAGCAGCATTATCAATTTCCTCTCTCCTGCACTGGAAGAGACAGGGGGAGCAGACAGTGTAGGGTTTCCTGATATGTTTTAAGAAAGCCTGGGATTCATTTCCCCTCCCTTCCTTCCTATTAGCTGTTTGTTAACTCCCAGGAAGACCCAGATTTTTCTCGTAAGTCCTCTCTGCTCACATATTCTGGAAACGGGCTCTTGCCTTTGAAGGGCTCAGTCCTCTGTGCAAATACAGGGGGAGGAAGAGGAGTTGTATTGATGATGGGAGTCTGACTTTGGGCAAAAGAACTGAAGAGGAGTTTCCAATTGACAGCATTGTATTCACAATGGTATTTTCTTTAAATTTGCTGGCATGAGCATTGCACTTGTCCCTGAAGGATACCAGGTGCTTGAGACAAAAGGAGGAAATGCAGCAAGTGTCAGTGTGAGATTTCTGACTTTGGAGTGCGGAGCTGTGAATTTACAAGCAAGACTGGAAAATTAAAAGAAAGGCATTCAACTTGCCTTTCTTCAGGAGAACACTTGCAAGTTTCTTTGCAACAGCTGAACATTGCACACGTTAAGGAGAAGGACGTGAAGAAGGAGGTGATTGTACCAGCTCCTTGGATTGGGCACTGGTGTTGGATCGCCCTTTGCGGCTGGAGTGCATTGACAACCTGGATGTCTTGTGGGGGCTTTCCTTCATCCTAAACAACACAGGGCTGTTATTTTGGATATAGTTATTTTGGATAAAACATTAAAATCCAGACATTTTTGCACCTTTTTTTTATTTTCTTAAAATGCCACTTGCCTGTCTGACCTGCTTGTGTGAGGAGCTGTGACTTCTTTATTCTTACTGATCACTCTGAAAGGAGACTGAAGCTGTGGCAAGATGTCCTGTCTGCTGTGTGCAGCATGCTAGGAACTGAGAGGGTGTTGCAGCTTCATGCAGAAAACATCTTGGTATTTTCAGTGCATTAACTGCCACCAATCTTTCTTTTTCCTGTCTAGTGGAAATAGGTACTGGTTCCTGAAGAAAAGCATATATAATACAAATAACTGCACTGCACCCTCTTCCAGAATTTTAAGTCTGAGGCCTTTTTCATAACTTTTGAGATCTTCTGACAAAGAAATTTCACACTCTATTGACATTTAAAAACAAAATTAGAATATTTTTCATTGTGTCAAAAGAGAGTAATTCTAAAGAGGAGCTCTTTTATTTCCTTTGCTGAATAGTTTGTTGAAGATACACCCATGTCTCAACGCCGCCTTTTAAGGGAAGGACATGAAAGTCCTTTTAGGATCCTACAAAGATTCTTCCAAATCCCTCATGGCAGAAGGCATGCAAGAAATAACCCACATCAAATATGCTCTGGTGAGGCGAATGTATACGTGATTCTATAGTGTGATGTGTGTATACACAGAATGTTGCAACTAAACTGGAGCAGACTGTGAGTTGAATATGAGCAGTAAGCAGCCTAGAATTTGTGTTATTGATTTTTTTCAACTGATGATTCTTGCAGGAACAAGTGGGGTTTTTTCTGCAAGTGTAGTCATATAGGAATCCAGAAACTGTTACAGTTAAAATACAAATCTTTAACAATATTAGGTTTTACTCATGACAGTAATTACTCTCTGTCACCAGTACCTACTGGAGAGAAACATTCTACCTTGTTTTTTCTTGCATTTCCAGGTGTGTGACTGTATCTAACATAGATTTGAAAGCTTTACATCAGCCCTTCTTTTATATTCTAGAATAACACTGCTTGAGTATTCCTCTCCTGAAAAGTATACCTATTTATGCAGAAGAAAATATTTATAACTGGACTCAAAAAATCAAGAAGCCTCTGATCACATCTGTAATGTACTACATTTAGGACTTGTCACCACTTAGTCTCAAAATCCATTTCATACTGTATGTGTTAGTGCAACTGATAATTATATAATCTTTGTGTTTAGTAAAGCTGCATTTTGACTTTTTCTTTTTCTCTGAAATAAGTTTCATTTTCTCTGATTGGCTAAGATAAGCTGAAGCAGATTTTTCAGTAATTCATTAAAACTTGATTGTTTTCTTCTATGCACAGTAATCTATTATGGTCTTTTAAAAGAAGAAAAGGGATTTTTTTTGTTTCTTTTTAAATTAATTTGGAAATCTGCATCAACATAAACTAAGCTACCTTTCTTAGTTTTCAAGGCTTTCCAGTAATCCTTTCTTTGATGTTGACATTTACTCTTAGGAAAAAAATACAAAAAATGCCTCTCTGGTGATTTGATTTTCTTACACCTTCATTTGCACTGTGCTCACTGAGTCTTTTGTCATCTATTGTGTTTGGAATTAAAATTATAAGGGTTTTTTAATAAACTTTTTTTAATAACTTCTGAAATGTAAAGATTTCACCTTTCCTTACTTACCAATTCTGGGCATTTGTGAGGCCAAGATTTGGTACTTTTAGGAGTGCTTACTAATAAATTTTCAAAATCTAACAGTTAATTCTATTCAGCTGAGACTAGAAAAAGTTTTTATATAAATTGCTGTTCATAACAATAAAGAAAAATCAGGAAAAATTCAGTACCATTTTTAACCATATGAAATGCCATCTTGTAAAGCAAAATAAAACAAGGTCTCCTCAAATTTCAGTCTTACTTTCACGGAGGATACAACTATCACTTGGTAGCACTCACACTGCAGTCAAGTCCATAGTGTAGCCATGAAAGCCGCTACTTTGATCAAGTATTTTATGATATTTATGTTTTTATGAGTTTCACGCACATGCTGGCCATTCATTAATGGATTGGAGCTAATCCAATGTATAGGCAAAGCATTGACTGCGTAGGAGAAAAACACAAATTTAATATATTGAATACATTCTAACAGATAATATTTCTAGGTTTTGCCCAATTTTCTTTAGGCCAAGATCTTTAATATAAATTCTGTAATGCTATGCAATCATGTCTTACTTACATCTTCCTTTCACTATTTAGAGGTGTGTGTGTGTGTGTATAGTCAGAAAATATTCCTGTTTCTGTAGGAAGCTTTCTGTTCTGTCTCCCACCCATCTTTATTATTATTCCAAAACTCTTTTTGATGATGTGGCAGCCTTTTCTGTTTGAAGTCTTCAAGTATGCAAAAATTCTGTTTCCTTTCCTTCCTGTAACCAATTTTATGTTGACAGTAGGAAAGCAATTATAGGCTTTTAATGTTAAACTTGTATATCCAGTAAGAATTACTCCATTGTTTTGGTCAAAAGGTTTATGGCCTTTTGGGCTGATATGAGTTTTCCCGCCTTCCTGGAACGTTTCTGTTCTGTAGCTATGCTGGGTGAAATCACAATTTTGGCAGAATGTATTTCCAAAGTAAATGTGCATGTGATTCTATGAATCCCATGATGTATGCACCTCTCTTCTTCTTGTGACAAAGTTGAGCTGCTCTGTCCTGTCATCACAAGTCTCACAAAGCTTTGTTCTCTCTTCATTAGCATCTCTGGAAATTGCCAAGAGCATGTTTGCTTTGCTGTCACTTCATCCTTTCCCTTCATGTTAAAAGACTTAATACAGAATATAGAAACCTTTAACTGAACAATAAATGTCCTAGTTCATATATTGATTTTGCATTACCTTATTTACCTTAATAAGGGAAGCTGGGCTGGCTTCCAGAGTCATCATACTTCATCAAATCCATCTCTGTTTTATTTTCATTTTAACAAAGCAGACTTTATTCCCTTACAGCTTGTTGACAGTTGGATCTGTCCTCCTTGCCCCAGTCTTCATTGGGTTGTTCTCTGCAGGTGTCTTTTTACTCAGGGCCGGTTGTGTTGCCTTAATCTGCTCACCCTGGTTGAGCCCTGGCTCTGGCAACACTTGCTCTTTGGAATGCAGATGTTTGGGACCAGGTGCTTTGTGGCCCCTCCTACCTGGACAGGCAGGGCCCAGGGTGGTACAGTGAGTGCTGTGAGACAACATCACTTTTTCTGAATCCATCCCTGACTCTGTATCTTCTGTGTGCTTCTTCATCTCTGACTGAAGCAGGTGGGACAGCAGTGGTGGGTTTGTGGAGGACTTTAGCCGTGGGAAGCTGTGGCTCTGAGCAGTCTTCTCTGGGGACACCTGTCTCCCATCAGTAGGGGAGATTTTCCAAGGTGCTGATGTGCTGTGGCCCTTTGTGATGGGCATCCCAGCACAGGGCTCACAGACCATGCTTTAAGAGTCTCCCTCTTCTCGCTTTCTCTAAGCGAATGGGAACAATAGGTCAGCTTGAACTGAGAGTTGTAGAACAAGTCTGGCAAGTGGAGATGCCAGAGACATCTGTCTTCAGTTTGTGCTGTGCCTGGTATGGATGGGGAGTATCTTTGGAGGCATCCTGTAGTCTGCATCTTTTCACTTTGGATTCAGGTTGGTTTTCTGACAAAGATGACTGAAGCTCTAGGGCAGTTTGCTTTTGCTTGTAGTTCTAGGCGTGTGATGAATGGGTGACTGAGGAGACTGGGTCACAGGGTCCTTCCCGTCCAAAGAACTTGTGTGAAAAGGTACAGTGTGCAGCATTGTAGTGTGGGGTGTCTCATACTAATAGATTTTTGTAGTGAGTCAGACAGAGCTTGGTTAATCCATAACCTGAATAATCCACCACAAAGAGTGAAGAAGAGTGTAGAGGAAGAGGACTTCTGCATCATCTCTGTCAGCTAAGGGGATGCAGATGTGGTACATCTTTTCCTGAAGTTGTATGAATTGTGCTGTTGGATATTGGGCATTCTTGTAAGGAGAGAGGGAGTTAGCTTATGGGCAAGCTAGCAAAATGTGTGGATGCAGGAAATGTCAGACTGAACACACAAAAATAACAGAAATATCTAAGTACCTGAAGGCTCCAGCGTGGCCACAGTCTGCCTGGAGCCTATGCAAACACTGACACTTCTGGTCAGTGTTAAAAGTCTGCTACAACAACTTCATGACTGTTAGTCCCCACACTACATAGGTCCAGGTGTGTGAGGCAGTGTTTACTGTTTGCTGCATTCATGCCTTTGTTTGCTGGCTGAATAAAGGTGTTTAAAAGGGATTCATTTGAGATTTTGGGTTTCCATGCTTGAGACGTTGATTGACCCCTGTCCTGCTTGAAATGCTCTTGCACCTTTTCGATCAGAAAGATGGAGAAAAGAGTTAGGTGTGAATCCATAGCAGAGGTGATAAACTGTACCTGTGAGTGAACAACTCAGTATGACTAGTTCCAGATAGCATTGCGAATATCTGCACAGAAAACAGTTTTGCTTTGCCTTGTTAAAGCCTAACATGAACAAAAATATGCTAAGGGCTTATGCTTATATATACTGTATCAGACAC
Source organism: Zosterops lateralis (assembly GCF_965231275.1). NCBI lineage: Eukaryota > Metazoa > Chordata > Aves > Passeriformes > Zosteropidae > Zosterops > Zosterops lateralis. Next base: position 26,661,946 of record NC_139763.1, read on the forward strand.
TGGGTGTATCAGCAGTCTGTAAATATTCAGGGTGGGGTCACGAGGGGAGAACACTATAATTAAAGAGATAATTACAAGAACAATGGCATTAGTGGGGGAAAATATATTTGTAAAGTCATCTTGTGCCACCTGTTGTATTTATGGAACAAAGTTCAAGTAATGCAAAAACTCTTACCTTCTCGAGGCAGTTTGTTCTGAGCAGGGGAAGGGAAAAGTGAACCTCTTTTTTTTTTTCTCTGATGATGAATCAGAGAGGAATTTCAGTAGCAGAAATGAAGAGTTATTATTTTTTCTCAGAATGGTGTTCATGGCTGGACTTTGTCGCGCAGGGTAAGTTGGCTTAACTTATAATAACTCCTAGATCTTGTAAATGCAAACAGACCTGTGTAGTCTGCTAAGACAGGGGTGTGTAAGGTGTGTGGCTTGGGGCTGTGCTCTTGGGAGTATTTTAAATATGTTTTATATGGGCCAAAATACCCCATGTATTTTGAGAGTCTTAATATAAACTTTGCTAGCTCATTGATTCTTGAAAATACACGGTGTTCATAGAAAACATACCATTGGAGAGTGTGAGTGGTAAATGGTAGTATTTGGATTGTACTTCAAAACTCTTTTTCCAAAGGAAGTAAAACATCAGGTATTTTAGGCTTTAAATTTTCATATAAGGTTTTTATAGACTTTTTTTTTTCAGATAGCATTCCTCAAACTTATTACCATTTAATAACTGTGATGTACATAATTGATTTATTTGGCTCAGGCAAGTTACTTAGTGAAAAGTGAATGCATCAGCAAAACTAGTCACAGCTGACATCCTTGTGAAGACAGAAAAGGTCCCAAGCAGGATATCCATCAAAAGTGAACTATTTCTTCCCTGAAATAATTTTCAGAGCATCATCATAAAATTTAATAGGGATGTGTTCAGTACCTGTTTTCTGATAAAGAGGTTATTACTATTCAGACACCAATTCAGCAACTGGCAAATATTTTTCTTCCTTCACTTAAGTGTTTGTATTGACTTATCCTATAAATCTGAGGGACCTTAGATTCCTTTTTTAAAATACTTTTTTTCAGCTTTTTTTTTTTAAATAAATCTTTATTGTTTGTTTTAAAAAATAAAAGTGATGGAAATGCATGATTTGAGAAGTGTATTTTACAATACATTAAGATGCATGCTGTGATAGAAAGTAGAAATATCTAAAAAGCATGACATTATCCGCAGATTTGAGAGATTGGTCCCACTGAAGATTCCTGAAATTGCTTATTATGTCCTTCCTATTTTTTTATGTTAAAAAGGTGTTTTGAATAAAATTAGAACATTCTTAATTGTGCTGTTGTAAAAGTCACTGTTTCCAAATGTTTGGTTCCTTAATTCAGAGGAAAGGATGTTTCTTTTCTAGCTTTGTGCATAATAAGGAAGGAATACATTTTGGGATGCTGCTGCACAGACCACCACTTTTAGGCTCTTGGATGATGATTCTTCCAAGAAAACAAAGACTTTTATAAGTCTCTCTAATGAACAAGAGACACACACAGAACTTGGGGCAGTACAAGGCTGTGCCTCTAGGCTTCTCTTCATAGATCCACACTGACTGAACTCCATGAGCCTGCTCCCTTAGACCTCTTCAGCCCCTCTTTTTCCCTGTTTGCTAAGATTTATGCTGCCTTTGAGTTTTCTTACAGGGAACAGACCTGTTCTAAGGGTGATTGTTGCGTGACAGACATTAAGGGTTGCGCATGTGAATGGAGGAAAAAATGTGAAAAATAGTTCCATTACTTCAGTACATGTAAAATGAATCTTCAGAAAATGAAATCTGTCTGTGCCTTTGACTCTGAAATGGGGGAAAAGTGTTTTCCTGACCGTTAGTGCTATTTGAAAAGTCCATTTAATTAAAGGGAATAGCTATCTATGGCATTATACCATAATAGACAGTGAGCTAGTAGGAATTTGTATTTTTCCTGCTTTCATGGCCGCTGAAAAATATGTAAAAAAAAAAAAAAAAAAGCAATAGTGAAAAAGAGAACTTTAAGTTGCTCTGATCAAGAATCTCATAGACTTAGCTTCAATAGTTCAGAGTAAAATTACTTACTTTTCTTGTACTTTTGCTTTTCCACATGGAGAATTGTCAACAAGTAGATATTTACTCTCTGGGCAGAACCAGTCTTGGAGCCAGGATGTAGCTTTATTTACTCCCTTTATCTTGGTCATTGTTCTTCCAAGAAGTTGCCAATTTCATGTGCTGTTGCAATCTGTTTAGTTCTGCTGAAGTTGTGCTTAATAGGACGGTTTGCACTACTTCCTCTTACTGTGTATGCTTACAGTGTTTAACAAAATCCCACATGATCTTCAAATTAACCTCAGAGGTTAAGCCTACCTGAAAAGGTTGAACACAAACAGCCTCGTGCTGAAGCAACTTAAGCCAGAAGGATCAAAGTTTATTGTAAGATTTCCAGCACTTCCTGACTAAAGCTACTTCTTATATTTACTTATTTATTTTATCTTATTTTGGAGCCATTACATCTTCTTCCAAAGCAGGAAGTGGAGATCAGTGCAACTTTTGTGTGTTTCATTTCTTGCTCAGTGATCTAAAAAAATCCCAAAAAAGATTTTATTTTAGTCAGCAGTTTATCCAACATCTCAGTTTGTTTCTCGCACTTGGACTCGAGTATGGCATGAAACCTTCTGCAGTCTTGTTGGTTGGTGTTTTTTTTTTTCTCAAAATAATGGCCAAGGGCTGCTGACAGCTCTGGTTTTCACATATACTTACTCTTCATTAGTATCTGTCAACAGTCTTTGGTGTCATTGAATATGAGTTTGTCAACTTACACACAATTCAGGGTGAGGGACCAGACTGTTGAGTAAGTTCATTCTTTTCTTTTGGACTGAGACCAAAGAATAACAGAAAGACCTGGGAATTTTCTGTAGGGACTGCTTCTTCTCCCTTCTTACCCCCCAGATGGAAAAAATGTGAAATTTTTCCACCTACGCTGTTGACAGCGTGCAGTGAATCTCAGCCTCATCTAATTATTATCAGTTTTACCCATCTTTGTAACTTCAGAGTTTCTAGTCAACTCTGGAACTCTTATAAATAGAGGTCACAAGAAAGTGAGTCCAGAGACCAAGTTAGACAAAGATCCTGAAGGGCTCAATGGAAACGTCTTTTAGTAAGGAATTTTGTCCACTTAAGGAACCATAGCAGTTGGTGGAGCAGTTGGGAGGGAGTGAAGCTGTAATTTCTTGGTGTGAGCAGTTAGTCAAGAATACACTTTTAAAAATTGTGTCTAGTATAATTCTCATTAAAATTTGTCTTAGAGTTGTCCTGGTTTGCAACAGCTTTTGTGATGTGTGAATTACCTACAGTAATCTAAATCTGGACAGAGCTATATTCTGAGAATCTTTAGGAGTTTCAGATAGACAAGTTTAACATAGTTGCTTAGTTCTGTTAGTGATGAGTAGTTCTCTGAATGATTCCCTCTCTTGATTTATTTCTCTGAAAAGTAGCTTTAGAAGTATGTGAATACTTCTGTATGTATAATACTTCTGTATACTCACATACTTATGTATGTGAGAAGTACTGATATCATATATCAGTTTATATGATTCTGTGGCAGAGACCTAATGGAAGAACTCATTTATCTGTGTCTTTTGGCTTTTGGGGAGGGAACTACTTGCTTTTCAAGCTTTTATTTGAAGGAAAGATGCAATATATATTGCCTTTGTTTTCATCTTCATGCAAGAAACACAAGCAACTTGTTTCATGCAGTGAGTCTGTGGAGCAGAATACTCTCTAATTCCTAAGACATCATGATTAAAAAATAATTTTCTCTGCTTTAGCCGAACACTTAAGTAATTCTTACAATCTTTGGTGGATTCCAAAGGTGTATATGAGAAAGTGGATAGGGATCAATAAATCAGTTGTTTTTTAATGAGAGGTAGTATGTGAAATGAAGAATTCAAGATGTTGCCTCTATCCTTTCAAATTAGAGAAACTTTACCTTTCTAATACTTTTGTTACATGATGCTTTTTATAGCTGCATTTTTGAAATAGAAACTTGAAACATCCTTCTGAAGAGAACACAGCTCTCCTTCAAGTCTTCTTTCAAGCTCTCTGGCTTCTACCATCCAAATCTCTAGTAGTGTCTTCAGATATTTTAACTTGATGGGCATGTGGGGCACAGGTACCTCTGTGCCATCTGCCATGCGTCATCTGCCATGATGACTATCAAAGACTGTTTAAGGACTTCAGGTGCACATACAGGTGGTCTCTACTACTTTCAGTGTAAAGTTTTCCCCTTTTGGTTGATAGCATTTGACCTTAATTCTTTCTCTGATTTTTTTTCTGACTTCCAGCTATTGAAAATAATGTTCTTTGTCTGCAAGGTAAGTTGTAATAATATTTTTTGCAGATGTTGTCATTTGCCTTTAGAGAGTTATTTTAGGGCTCAGTTCTTTTGGAAAAAATTTCAGGATTCCAAGTTTTTGGGGGTGTTCTGAGCTAGTTAGCACCCAGCTATGAGTGATATGCACCTCCAGTTCAGCACAAAACCAACCTCTGCTGCTACATTCACTGAAAGCATTAAAGGAGGTTTGCTGGTATCTACCTTTAATATTAAAGCCTAAAAACATCTGAACTGTGTTAGCAGCTCTCATTAAAGCCTGTTTCTTTGCCTTTGCCAAAAGAAGAACTTGGGTGTTTGGCCCAGCCCTTGAAATTTCTTTCTATATTCAGTTTTCTAAATACAGATCAGACTGTATGCAGAGAACTTGAGTGTGTTGGAAAAATCTGTAATGAACTTTAGGTTTTGAGGTGTCAGGAGGTTGTTTTGAGGATCATGTGCTTGGACTTAGGTAACAGCTTTCTCCCGGAAGGTGCCTAAGCCACCATTTGGCAGTGTTTAATCCCTAAACAACTGGAATTTGTCTGAGAGTTTGAAGATAAGAGTCTTGCAGTCACAAGAGCTATGGATCTTCCACCCAGTGTTTTCCACTCTGGCATGCTTCCAGTATAAAAAAGAGAAAAGGTATTTCTAAGCCCATCCTATCAGATGGGGTTTCAGCCATTTGCCCAGCTTCAGGTCACCTAAGTTTATCTCCTTCAGCATTACAAAGTAACCCAGAATATTTTTCTGGGAACAAGAAGTCATAAACAGAGTAATAACAACTGTTTTCCACATTAGTTTGCTTCCTTCTCTCGGTTACAAAACCCTATTATTATTATTGTTTACATTTAAACAATGAGAATGCTCTGTCCCTTGTCCCAGCACATGCCATCGAACTGCACATCCTCAAACCCTTGTGGTCCACAGGATTCTTGTGGATGCTCTATAGCATCGTTACGGCAGCATGCTGCTGCCCTGAAGTCTCCTCTGCAAACAATGGGCTTATTCACTCTTGAATAGTTTAAATTTTTTAAAACAATTTCCTCTATGTGACCATGTTTGTTTTAGAAAGGAAAAAACAGAGGTTGCTCTTGTAACCTGCAAAAGGCGTCGGTGCTTCAGGAAGAGAAGACATTTTAGAAGACACTGTGTTTAGAGCACAGTGCAGACAGTTAAGCAAGTGAGGGGAGGCACTGTGGTATAAAATAATAATATAAAATCAGAGAAAACGTGACAAAGTAGGCTTTGGGTTGCAGTGTGCCAAATTGTGAAGTACACCAGAAATATACTGATAAGCTGCCAATCTGCTGTTGCATGGGAGGCAATAACTTCAGTGGAACTGCTGCCACAGATGGGAAAAAGCTTGAATTAGGTCTATTTCTCAGCATTCGGGCTTCAGGAGAAACTTTGGTTGCTGGTTCATAGCACGGTGCTTGATCTAAAGACTTCCTTGCAAGAGGGGTATTTGCACAAGCTCTTTATCAGCCAACTACTGGTGGCTGCACCTGTAAACCTTTAATGCCTGTGAATTCACCCCAGAGGGGCTGGCTGAAGCTGAATACCACTCAGCTGCCAGGAAGTGCCAGGTACATGCAAGTGCTTTTGGCAAGCTCATAACAGAGTTTGTGGCATGAATGAGAGGTACACCGAGAGCTTCTTTCATTGTACAGGTACAATGTAAGAAGCTTCTTTCAGGTACAATGGGAAACTTCTTTCTGCTTGCCTGAAGAAGAAAACATGAAATAAGCTCAATGAAGTCAAGGCTTTTTTGTTGCTTTGTGGAGACTAAAATACTTACATGCTGTTACCTTTTTGAAGCTGAGCTGCTGTTTTCATCACTCATTAATAAAATCGGGTTATTAGAAATAGGATGTGCATTGGTTTTTGTGCTCTAAGGAATTACATGCAAGTAACAGCAGAGACTCAAATATGTGTTATATGTAAGCCATTTCAAATTTGTTCATAGCACAGGAGAAGAAATTTCATTGAAGAAAAAATCCTCAGAACAGATTTCCAGAGAATCAGAATGTGGAAAAAAGGAATATTTGAGGGCCCCTTATAGCTACTCCCCTAAATGCTCTGAAGAAGTGTGTACAAGATATTTCTTGAAGAAAATGTCAATTTCTTGCCCTGAAAATTCCCTTAAAACTATAGTTCAGCAAATAAATCCTCATTGGGAAGTGGGGGTACATTTTAATACATTACTTTGCTGTTGTTCTCTTTGTCTGAGGAATATATTTGGTTCTTTGCTGATCCTTTGAATTGCGTGGGTATCTGCATTTGTTATCCTTGGTATGGAGCGTTTGGTGTCCTGGAAAGGTGTCTGTGAGAACTGCTTTAGTGTGGGACTGCAAACAGCAGCAGTTGCAGGATGTGCTGTGCATGGAGAGATGGAGGCTTTTGGCAATGGACATGAAAAAGACACTGTTAAATATGTCAAAAATGGGCTGAGACCCATCATCTCTCAGGATGAGACCTGAACTGAAGAGGCCTCATTTGCTGCCACCATAGTGCAGGGAACTACAAAGAGTGCCTTCACCTTTGATCCACTTGCCTTGTGCTTTTTTGCTTAGTGCAAATACGGGGTAAGAGTTCAGTTCAAATTATGTTGAACTAATCAGGTACGCACTTGGTAGGGCAGGAGCTGGTGGAAAATAAATGTGTTTTATTTCAGAGTCAACAAGAGGAAGACCAGAAAGAATGGCTGGGAGTTGTGTCTCTGTTGTCTTACTCTTGTGAGATTCATGGCCATTAGTTCAGCTGCTGCATGTGTCAGAACAGGTGGAATTTGCTCTTTGGCCTTTGTTTCATCTTTCTTTACATCTTCATTCTCCTTATGGAAAGGAGAAGAAACACAAAACTGTTTCAAAAGCTTCTTGGGGTTGAGGCATTTTCTCAGAACTACAGATGTGGGGGATCCCAGAAGCATTGCCTTCTGTTAATTGTGACATCCTAATTGGTGGAGGTTGGGAGGTTGATGTGGTTGGCTGCCAAGTTTATATAAGTTTGCATAATTATATCTCTTACATGGCTGGTGCATCTCTTTGTGTCGTTGCTCATCTGAAAATAGTGTGAAGGTTTTTAAGGTGTGCTGAAAATCCTGCCTGATGAGAGGCTGACACTCAAACCACCCTTGGCAGAGGCGGGGTTTTGTTGTTTCACGCCACAGGCCGGCCTGCGCTGTCACACCTGGGCCAAAAGTAAATGCAGTAACAGGGCAGGTGGCAGGCTGTAATGTGGAAAATGAAGGTAATGCTGCTGTTAAAAAGCTTGTCCTCCACGCTGCTTTCCTGAATGGGCCAGGAAGCATCCCAGGAAACTGGAAAAGAAGGAGAATGTCTGTTGCTTTAGGTTGATTAAAATCGCAGGGACTGGCTGCTTTTTCAATCAGGTAAGGGCATGGGCTTCCTGTTTGGATCCCAGAGACTGGAAACAGGACACGGTTACAGCTGCTGTGCTGCAGTTGTTTGTGGATGTTACACAGCTCTTTGCAGGCTTGGATTTTTTCAGCTGATTTTATAGAAATGGCTCATTAAAGGAATCACTACCTTTTTAAGTAATATGTTAGTAGTTTCTTTAAAGTCCTGCATCTCCAAAATAAAAAGGTCAGGTGTAATTTATGTCATGTATTTCTACAGAAAGCAACTCCAAGAGCTTTACCTCTTTTCCACTGACTAAATTTAACCAAGAATACCATGCTGCTAAGTACAAGGGATAAGGTATTTCTCTCATTGTAGTGAGACTTTCTTTCTTTAAAGGAAGAGAATTTCTGTTGAGAACCTGAAGCAATTCTCTTGGTTGCCTCTCCAAAAGAGGTCAGTCTGTTTTCTGCTTCTTTCCTTTTTGATCAGTGGGAAATGCTCTTGTCTTTTACTGGTATTAAGTGTCATCTTGAAGAAACTGTGGAGTTTGTTGAAGCCCGGGAGGATGAAAGAATTGGCAATAGGAGAAATTGAGATACAGTTTTGGAAATATTTAAGTGGGGGGAATGGTGACCTTTGAGGATTACTCAGTGCATTTGCTTGCATTTTTTTCACACTTTTCCCATGTGTGGGGCTTTGTGGGCTGCACAGCCTCAGACAGCTTGCTGCAGTGTGCACGCCTAGGCCACAAAAATTCCATATCATGAGTCAAGATCAAAACTGCCTTGATAAGTAAGAAGACAGTGGCATTTTTATCCTGTCAGTTATGTAGATTTTACCATTTTCAAATGTAATCTCACAACAGTGTGGGTCAGATTTATACAATGTAAGACGGACTTCAGGTTGATGGCCCATCCTGAAGGATTTTGCTTGTATTTGCCAATCTAAGATGACAAGTAATGATATGATCTCATAACCATTTTTTTTTCATTCCATTTGAAGCTATGAGTAATCCTTCAGTACTGAAATATCATAACTAACTTGTCCAAACCCACCTCAACTGATTATTTAAGAGACGTGATGGAATTAATATTTTTTTAGCTCTTATTTTTGCCTCAGATCAGAAGCAGGTCTTTCTTCTTGGCTGTCTGTCCTGTTTGCTCTTTATGGATTTTTGGAAATGATGATTTCTGCAAATTTTCCTTTCCTTCCTTTGTAATAAACAGTTTTGTAGGATTTATCTGTGTTCATCAGTATTACAGGAGCATATGATATTTTCTTTGGAACCGGTTCTCCCACAACTTTTGGCCTGAAAGCTTTTCTGCTTCCTGAGTATCTTCTTCATCTGGGAAAAAAAAAATATTCTATGTACTTTAAGAGCCATAAAAACGATTTCCTATTGCTGACAAAGTTTTATTTTATACTTTGGCTATAAATATATTTGTGACTGTGGCACAACATTTCATTGGTTGTAATGGTTTCTGTTAGTTTTCCTTGTTTACTGAATTAATATTCCTACTGTGTTTCAGAATACATAATAAACCTGTTTTTCCTTTCCTAATTTTAATTCCTGTGCTGCTTTCATCATGTGTTTCTGTTGGAATTATTCACTGTTGATTTCTCCTTTCTGCTGCCACTAAATTCCATGTCCATCTTTTTTCCTACTTCATTTGTTCCTTTAATCCCACTGCCAGTATAAAAATGGATCTCATCCTCTTGATTTTTCTGAATTTTAGACCTGCCTTCTATCCAAGCTTAGCAGTGATTTGGTTCCCACCTTTAATTTCAGTTTTCAGCTGTCATCAGACTGCCATCTTCCACCTCTGAATTTTGAACACTACTGCAGAAACGTTGAGTCCCAAGCCAGAAGTCCTCTTTTCCTCACACAAGTGCAGTCTGAATAGCAGTGTCTCTGTGTAGGCACTGCTGTTCTGAGTACTGCTGCTGTTTGTGAAGTTAAAAAGGTCACATCCATTTCTTTGTTGGCTTTGCAGCTGTGGACAGAGGGAACTGTCACTGAATACTGCAGGATAAAGTGCCTACTTACTTACTAACTCCTGTGTGATTAAATTAATCCTGAAAAAAGTCCAGTTCTTGTGTCTCTCTGAAACAAGAAACCTTGGTAAACCCTGCAGCACAGCCAAGGAGAGGCCTATGATTAAAGACTTGTTGGGGAGCTTGTTTAGAAAGGATATGTAAACAAAAAAGTATAAACTGATCAAATTTCTAGTGTTCACAGAACACTAGAAAGGTGTAATTTTTAAATTAGAAATTGAAACAGATGTGTGATAACTGCATTCAGTGGTCAGGCTTCTGTCATGGCTTTGGGGAAATCCCCTCAGAGTAGCCATGAGGCCAGAGAAGTACCATCCTTGATAGGGTGTTATTCTGCCTTAAAAATTACTGGCATGTTCTTTTGCCTTTTGTTTTACTACTTAGATACCTAGTGTGAAGGATGTGTACTCTTCAAAACTTTGATCTTTATCGTTGTCTTACAGTGCAAAGTGTACTTTTAAGATGCAATTTCTCAGCAGCTTTCCGTATGTTTTTTTTCCAGGCATTATTGTTTTAAAAGATAGTACAGGGCTCAGCCTTTTGGTTGAACAGCATCCTTTTCTTCTAAGTGCTCCAGCAACTATTTGTATTTACCAGCATGTTTGTTTTCAGTGGAAAGAGTATATTTCTTCATGGATGGAAGTTTCAATTGGGGTTTTTATTGTTGTTTCCTGACCATGATTTTTGATTTTGTACTTGTTTAAATTTAAGTTTGGATATCATGCAGGGACCCTTTTGATGACTTAGCATCCAAGCTGAAAATTGCCAAAGCAGTTTCAAAATAGATTAGTTTTATTGCTGTGTGAAGTTTTAATAAGCTGCTTAGTATAATGGATTTATACAAACATATATGTTTATGTGTGTGTATGTATAATGAGTGTATAAATTTATTTTAATCCTTGGAAACTTTTGATGTAAACCAGACAGAATTTTAAATCTTGAGTGCTTGATGACTTCAAAAAGAATGAAACCTCTTTTGCATCCATTCTTTGAAAAAAAATCAAGAAGGATTAGAAGAGGAAAATGAATGGAGCTTTTAAATAGTCCAGTATGCTAAACTAGAAGCCAACAGATTATGTATCAAATTACTCCATGTCTTCAAAACTCCACAAATTTATAAATTCTGCAGCTACAAGAGGGAATCTGATGTATTTTGCTAGGGTTTTTTTTGTGAGAAAGTATACATTTGCATTATACTAAGGATGATCCTATAAAGATAGCTCTTGTCACGCTGAATTCCTCATTATTTTATTGCTGTGCTTTTTGCTTTCAGCTTTCAGCACCCCTGAAGGAAAAATATGTTTAATAATTATATTTTAATGTTGAACTTGCCAGACTTTAATATCCTTTACCACAAACATTGCCGCCCTTATGCTGCACACTTGCCCATGCTTTATAAAGCAGGTACAGTATCTTGTATATTTAAGCCATAGTCATAGCTTCCTTCTCTGGGTTTCATAAAACTAGGATAACAGAGTCTTTAACCTCAATTGACTTTGCATCCATCCTTTAACAGCTTCTCCCACAGTGTTTTCCTCCATTCTGCAGGCTGCAGCCTGTCACTCACATCCCATGCTGAGGTGGGAGGGAGGATTAACCTGAGTGCTGAGCTTGAGTGGAGTTGAAATTAATTTCTTTGCATTTATAAATATATACTCTTGTGCCCACCAAGATTTTCTCAGGAGGGCTCTTGCTTCTTTGTGTTTTAATGGAGCTTAAATTTGCCCTAAAGTCTTCTTGCTAACATGCATACCCACATAGCACAATTTTGCTCTCTGGTTCTATTTTAAGCTGGATCATGAAGGCCAGGGAAAGGTTTTGTGCTTCAATGCTTTTGCTCTTTTTTCCTGCTCTTCTCTGAAATGCACAGCAAGGAATTCAGGTATTATAACCATAGAGCAAATGTTTCTCCCATGCACACAGTACAAAATAGAGTGCTAACACAAAAAGCCATTTGGTTACTGGCTGGAACCCTCTTTTATGAGAAGGGTGTTTCCCAGGAGCCTGTAGTATCATCAGCCCTGCTTTCTGTGCAGAATGGACCTGCTAGGGAAAAAAAAAAAATCACCTTTGCCTGAACAAGTTTTAGCCAGGCACCTGAGACCAAGTTCCATGGAGACACTCTGTGGGCTTCTGTCTGTTCAGCAGAATGGGGGGTACGTTCCAAGGTTCCTCCACAGCAAACACTGAACTGTCTGTATGTACTTTTTCTTCATGTGTATTCCTAAGTCTAAAGACATTGATCCCTAAAAGTGGAAGGTGGAGGTGTGCCTTGTTGGTCAAGATTGGAAGATAACAGGGTTGGAACATGCAGTGCTTTATTTTGGTGCTCCTAGTCACAGACATTAATACATCTTGATCAATCTGGAAAAAACTCATCCCTGGAAGTGTTCAGGGCCAGGTTGGATGGAGCTCTGAACAACCTAGTTGAAAAGTGTCCCATGGCACAGGGATTGGAACAAGATGGTCTTTTAGGTCCCTTCCAACCCAGGCCATTTTATGACTCTACAATATATGTAACTGTGGGTTTGGAGATTTAAGGCTAGGAAGGAGTAATCTTGGTGGGAGCCTGGAGGATGACTGTCTCATGTATCTACCGTGCTCATCCAAGAAATCAAATTATTTTTGAACTAGTACTAGGTTTTCACCTGAATGACTGATTTCACTGTTTTCTCTGCCGTGAAATCTGAAGGGAGAGGCCTGTTAAAATTTGGTTTTCCACGTTGGGTACAACATGAAGGGGCTCAATCAGTCAGTGTTGATTAATACAAGGATGTTCCTTTCTGTCTTGACAACGAGAACAAGCACAACAAGCACAACCAACATGTTATATACATTGTTGTTTTCCCTCTTTTACATTCATGGAGGGTTTTTGGGGTTTTCATTTCTTTTTTCTTAAGCAAGTAGCCAGCTTGGTTCCTGGATCTTATTGTGTGGATCTAGGTGGGAGTAATTCCTATCTGGAGAAGGGTGTAGCTCCTCTTTTGCATGGTTTTAATCTCTGAAGGAAGGCTATAAAACTTCCTCTCCCTCTCTGTGGATGTTTGGAAAGTGTTCCCATGTCTGCTTTATCATAATTTCTTATCAATCAGGTAGTAAGGGTTATATTTCCTGCATGCTGTGCTGTAGGTGACACCAAGCCCATGCCACTACTAACAGAAGTATCTGGTCAGCCAAGCACATTGCAGTGGACTTTCTGCAGTGGACTGTTTGATACCAACTTGGTGCTGTTAAGTAAGAAGTTAATACCAGTGTGTGTACTGGCATAAGGTATCTGAGACTGTTCTTCCTGGAGCCGTGCTGTAGCACAACAGCCAGAAATAAAAATGCTGTGAGTTGTGATCTTTGTCTGAGGAGTACAAGCCGTGATACTGATCTGGGAGCACGCTCCACCCAGCAGGTTGGGTGGCTGTCCTGGAAAGGAGGGAGTCTGGGCTCAGAGCCGAGACATAGATCCTGTGTCTGACCATGCAACAGATGCTGTTACCTGATCTGAGAGAGGTCACCTGCTCCATCTCAGCTTTCACATGTGAGAGTATTTACATGACTTGTGGGAGTGGTGTGAAGACTCATTCACTAATTTTTAACTCTGCACAATCTAATGTGCTAATAGCTCGTAAAACACAGAATAGTTAGGTAAAATATTTCTAAGGAATATCACTTATTTTAAATCCACCTTTATTTTAAAACATCTGATATTGCTAGAAAACTCTTGTGTTTTGGCTTACTACAAAACATAATGACCTCAAAATGAATTAGCAGAATGGAAAATAAATTACCAAGATTATATTCTTCAGGTCACATACTAATGTCATACACTGAATAGAGCTGCTTGTATAGATGGTAGATTTGTTAGAATACATCTGACTGGTGTGGAATGTCAACAGTTCCTGACCCGTGGCAAATGAGTGGTGGGAACACAGATGTGGGGTGCTTCAGAAAATTACCTCTAGTGTGGTCTGTGAGTGATCTGGGTTTGTTTTGGTTTGCTTTTATGGGATTGGTTGATGGCTGGGAGTGCTGATGCATAAATGGAGCTTTTTCCCATCTGCAAATGGGATTTTGTGAACAGATGTAACCATCAATTCAATCTTTTTATCCTCACTGTCCTCTTTCCTTGACCTCTCTTGTTGGGAGAGGACTCTTATAACACTGTGAAGTGAAGAAAAACAATCCATTTGTTTTCATATGGCTGTTGCTGTCACTCGTGCTCCTTGGCTCACTCTTTCTATTAGTGAATCTGAATGGCTGATAACTAATCTCAAGTGTATTAATTAACAGGTAGTCTGTCACTGGGCAATTACTTTAAAGGATCAGGTAAAGCAAGTCCACTCAGCATTTCAGTCTGAAAGATCATATGAAATACTTCTGTTCTAGTTTATTTTGTCATTTGTTGCCTTATTTTCCATTGTCTTATTCATAAGATTTCAGTGTATTTCCACTTGCAAAGTGGCATTAGTAAAATGCCTTTTTGTCAGCTCCTGCTGCTTGGGTAGGCTCCTTCAGGTGTTTGATGGGTTTCCCACCAAGAAAACACCCCAGTTCGGTTCCACCAAAGACAGATGGATGAGAATTCCCTTACAAACAGGAAAAGCTGACTGTATTTCTGGGGATCTTTCTAGCCAAAGGTTCATTGGAAAATGGGTGTTTGTCCCTTGGGCAGTTAATTTCCCTGTGTGGAGAAGGAGTGGGTGGTTGAAAAAGATGATAATGCTAGATTTACTGTACTGTTGTTTGTGAAAACTAGGGCTTTTAATGGGAGAGTTTTTTGACCAGGCACACTTAGGATTAATTTTTTAATGCATTCGTACTCTGAAAATGTTTGAACAGTGCATGTGTTCATATTTAAAGCAAACAGCTTGTGTCTAATGTGTGCCAGGGCTTTATGCAGGAAGACAAGAAGTGGTAGCCAGCAGCCAGCAAGCCCTTCGGAGGACCTCTGAGCCTGCTGACAGGCACACTTACTCTGCATGTAATTTGAAGAAAGGCATTGTGCCCCCAGTGGCTTGGCTTCGAGTGAAAGATGGAGTTTTGTGCTCTCATTTTGCACTGAGGATGAGCTCTCAGATAAATAGGTCACTGTCCACGGAACTATTTTGCTCTAAATCGATTAGAAGCAACATGACCTTAAGCCTGATCTCCTTGCTCTACAAAGATATTGCTGAATTGTGGCTGCTTCTGAAGAAATGCACAGGTGTGTCTCTAGTATTTCAAATTTTCTTAGTTGCTTGATTGCAGGTCAGGCAGGAACTTTGCCAGATAACGTTATCCTGTTGAGGAAAATGGGATGTGTTTTACTACAAAGGCGAAAGTTGTATTCTGCTTGTGTGCATTCATGTATAAATATAATTTATTGGGGGGTGTGTGTTCTGTCCTCATGTAAATTTGTAGTGTATCATTTTATTTGCAGATATATCTCTCAGTACACCATATGTATCCACAGACTCTATTCCTGTATTTTAGATGGAAGGTACTTTGCTCAGGATTCATTCATGCCGTGATTATGGTAATCGGAACAGCTGCTAAAGCTTACAGGGAGAATTTGCTGTTGCAGAGAGCTGTCCTGCTGCTGGTTTACAGTGTGTTTTAATTTTCAATTCACTGCATTTTGTGTGAATATTGGATACATAATTTCTCCTGATCCCTATTGGAGGTAGAGAAAAGCAACATTTCTTTCACAGGATACAGTTTGGCATCCCCTAGTTGTTAGTATAGGCAGGTTGATCTAAAATGAATTATTTCTTTAATTCCTTCAGTCAGAGCTTTCTATAGAAATGTTGTTTCTGTTAAGATATAATGAAATAGTAGAGATATTATTTGCTGTTAATAGTGCAGCCACAGTCCACTGCAAAATGAAAGCATGTTTTGTGGAACAGGGACAAGCAAAAACTGCGTCCTTATTCTGGTGCCTGAATCTACGTTCCCAGTTCTGTTTTCTGCTTTTGGTGTGCGTGACTATTGCAGAGGAGACAGAGAGCAGCAAGCCCATGGACTGGTGTCTAAGCTTCCAATACTGTTGCTTTTGAAATGTCAGATTTAAATAAAACAGGTATGTAAAGGGTGGGTCTTCTAACTAAAGAGTGGATCTTCTTACTAATCTTTAATTAGTATTACTAATTATCAACACGTGAGTCTGAGTGCTCTGCTTCTCAAGCAGTGCTTGATGCTACCAGGGGTAATACTAAAAGGCATGCTGCTTGGGAGGAATGAATGAAAACTTTAAGAAAGATGAGGATAACCAGATGGAAAGAGTGGAGTAATCAGCCTGAGTAACTTTTATTCTTTGGGTGCATCCTCATCTGCAACCCTGAGAGGGGTGGAGTGGATTTAGGAAACCACTGATTACTGTAGGAGACAGTAAATGTGGAACCAGGGAGTATTTTGTGTCAAATCATGGTGGTGCATATGTAACCATGCCAGGACTACTTGTGTATATTACCAAGTTTAAAATAGGGGGCTTTCATTTGTATTTGATGACTGAGAAATAAGTGAGCAGGGCTTTTAACTGCCAAGGCTTGATTCTCATCTACTGACTGCCACCACTTCTTGTGGGCATGTTCAGCATGCTGGAGATCGTTCCTTTCTGGAGACCTGTTGGAACATTCTGCTCAAAGTGGGCAGAAGGGTTGTCCTGCTCCCTGGCACTACTATTCTTTCCTCTTTCTCCTGAGCTTTGTATGGAGTATTTTTTGTGCCTACAGTCAGAAGAGATGAGAAAATGTAATTGAAAGAGAAGTCTCAGCAAGGCTGAATGTATTGCACAAAATAATTCTGAAGCTGCCTATGGGAGATACTGAACTGTGTCCATGTCCTGCCTCTGAACTACCTGAAGTAGTTCATGTTTGCAGTGCATTAGAGAGGTATGATGTGTTTCATCTTTTTCATGGCATTAGTAAGCCACAGTGCTTCGAGAGCTTTTCATTAACAACTCTCTCATCTGTGTGGTAAGGTGGGGCAGCCAGCTGGGTTATGAATTCAGCAACCTCTTCCTTATGAGTAATCTGTAATCGGAGTCCCAAATACTGGGAAGTTTACAAGAAAATGTTATAGCTGAAAACTAGAACACAGCTCTAAACAAGCCTCTTAGTGAACACTTAGCCCTTCTTTCTCTCTCACACTCACACATTCCCTTTCAAAACATTAGTTTATAGATGTATAGTTACATGGAAAACTGTACTTATGTAATAGTACCATAAAATAATATATTGTCTTTTTGAAGTTACTCTTGCCATCCTCCATGTTGTTGAAATGATAAAAGTCAAAAAAGGCCTTCCTAGCAGGGCCTGCAATGACAGGACAAGGAGCACCAGTTCTAAGCTGAAAGAGGGTAGGCTTGGATTGGTCATATAGAAGAATTTTTTTTTTTTTCTTTTTTTTTTTTTTTTTTTTTTTTTACAATGAGGATGGTGAGACACTCCAACTGGTTGCCCAGGGAAGTTGTGGATGCCCCACCCTGGAAGTGTTCAAGGCCAGGTTGGATGGGGCCTTCAGTAGACAGTGTCCCTGCCTACGTCAGTGTGGTTGAAACTGGATGATCTTTGAAGATCTCTTCCAACCCAGCCCATTCTGTGAAACTTCACAATTGTTAGCACTGCTATAATTTATCTCCAGAATAGATATGTACAATAAGCAAATAGATTTTGCTGCTTTATAAAAGTGTTTGAGTTTTGTTTTTTGAACAGAGCAAAATCACTCAATGTTTAAAATCTTACTGTGCTTCCAAAATAACACAGAAAAATAGCATTCTGTGTAGTAGAATTGCCAGGTATTCGTAATCACACAGCTGGTCCTGTGTGTGTTGACTTTTTAGTTAAAACTTTGAGGCCTGCTTTGAGATACATATTTTTCTGAAGAGGAAGAGTTGAAAGCAGGTGGTTTCGGTGGAGACAAATCTTTGGTTTAATTCTCTGAAATGTGTCCACTTCAGCGTATGTGTTTAAGCTGAGTGATTGCATCATTAGTTTTCAAGGCTCACTGAATATGAGTCCTTTAGCTTGCATGTGGCTCAGAGTTGATCATTCCATTTTCTCTATTTGGAAGACTTCCGCTTCTTGGCAAAGTTTTAGTATTTAGAAAGCAAAATTCCTGTAATAATTTTCTCAGTGCATTAAATCTTACTAAAATGCAGTTGGCAAAATCTAGTGTTCCTGTTTTTCCATAGAAGCTTGCTTGCTAAAGTACTGAGTGAAATGCATCTGGGTCACTTCCCTTCTTATCACTTGAGTCCTGGCTAGGAGAACATTCTCTGCTGCTCAGTCTTTATTTACTATTTCTCCATTAAAAACAAAATCTTCGCTTTTTGCAAAACCTGCTGCTTGTAGGTGACTAAGTACATCTAATGCTTTAGAAGTATTTTTATTCTGTATACTCAGCATGATTTGCAGTATTAGGGAGTTAACAATGCTGCAGTTTTGGCAATATTTAAATATGGTTCCTAGCAGTCTGAAACTATCCTGCAAGAAGAGGAAAGGCTTTACCAGCAGGCTTGGCTTCCTTCAGGACATCCTGGAAAGAGGAGAGCAATATTGTTGTTGTAATAGTAAAAGCATGCCATATGCATGAGGTTAATTATACTTTTGGGTAGTAGGTACACCTGGCACTGTTGCTCCTTTATCTCTAAGCCCATTTTGTGCTTAATACAAATTTAGGCTATAATATGGCTGTGTGGAATGATTCTAAGTTCCCATTACTTCTCAGTTTGGAAAGAGTAATTACTATGACTTGAAATAGCACAAAGAGTGTATCTTTCTCACCAAAACAGTCTGAGTGCACTTGAGCATATATGCAGCAAAAGCGTGGTAAAACATATTAGATGCTATAACTGGTAACACTTTGAATGTCTTGCAAAATTGCAATGCCCACCCCTCTCACCTTTTTTCTTACTTGAGCTTTTCTCCAAGAACAAAAAATACTAGATTTTGCATTTGATCCCCAGATTGACTTCTAATTATTACACTGTTTTCTTCTGATTACAGGTTAGCTAGTGTTTAGTCTCTCTTGTAAGCCATATCCAAACTTACAGGTGATACCTGATGAGCTGTGGACTACAGAGTAGTGTGTCAAGTAGGTGTGAGTGATGAAGCAGAGGAGGAAGAAGCTGTAGTATTTAGCACTCATGGTATCCTATGAATGCATCTGTTATACATTAAAGGGAGGGGATTGTATTTCCTCTCATGTTTGTGCTTTGAGGGGATGTCATTTTGGCAAAATAAGACAATGAACTTTGTTGCTTTTTACAAAATGGGAGGTGGAAGAAGAAAGAGAAAAACATACTTTGAATGTATGTATAATAAACGGTCAAATCCAATAATACTAGAGTTTGGAAGAAACCAAAATCTTGGTTGGCTCTCAAAGTATGCTTTTGAACAGGTATTTAATAATTTGACTCAAGAAAATGGGAACTGTTACACCTCCTGTCATTTTGGACCAAGCCAACAGCATTGCATTTGCTGTATACCTTGAAACTTTTTTTTCTAAAAAGAAGGACAAGTGTTTAATCTCCCTAGCTGAAACCAAACCATTATTTTCATAGTTTTGTAGGTAGCCTTATGCCAAATCCCCTGTCATCTCAAAGAAGAAACAGGTGTGATTGCAGAAAACAGAAATTACTTGAGTAAAGTAAGAGGTCCAGTAGGTTTCTGTACAAAGATGTTGGGTTTTATTTTTTGTTCTTTGACCCATGACAAGTTCCTGCCTCTCATATTTAAATTCTGGAGCTGTAGCCTTTGGGAATTCACTTGTGTGTCTTGTAAGTAGTTATGGTGTTCTTCAGGTATGATCAATAAAGCAGAATTATCTAGTTTCATTTCAGTGGAATAATTTACATATTACCAACACTTAGGAAATATGAGCAGTGTTGCAGAAATATAATTTCTGGATTTTGTGAAGGATCTGTCTGGTTTTCTGATGCACTAGACATTTAAAGCAGCACCCAAACAATAAGTGCCTGTGTCTGCTGTGCCTGAGATTATAATGCAGGGAGTATGTTCTTAAGATTTTAGTTTTTCTTTGGCACTACCACTTCCAAGTCTTGGCTCGACTAGATCCTTACTTAACTCTGAAGATGTATGGGATTCCATCCTAGCCTGTTGGAGCACTGGGTATATAGTAGTGCCATTCTCTGCATATTGTGACAATAGGCCAAACAGTCCTAGAAAATTGACTGATGTTAGTAATGCTGTGGAAGTGGAATTTATATAAAGCATGATTCTCTTAAAAGGTATCTCAAAGGTATCTGCTTTATGTACCATGACTTTTGAGAGGAAATAGTCTTTTCTAACTAGGAGAGGAAATGGGAGATAGAGCTTAGCTGTAGTCTGTAAAGCTCTTACAAGTAAAATTCTTATATAACTATATAATTAAAAATGTTTATTGGGCACTCAATGCCATATGAAGCTGTTCAGAGCACTAAGTTGTTTTATATCTCTGTGCCAGCAACTGGGATGCTGGTACAGGCAAAGAACTTGCATTTTCTGCTTGCTTAGGGTATTTTAGCTCACCAGAAACAAACAAGTTGCAAAAGCACTGTTTTGCCCAGGTGATAGTTTCCTTCCCAACTACACTTTAACAGACAACTGTGTTTTGCATGAAAATTTCTGAATTTATTCACTCACTTTTCCTGGTCCGTCATTTTAATGATGGTGTAGTCAAATGAAATCAGAGTGAACTCTTCGTAAAGGTATTTTGAACTGGTGAGATTTGAAATCTTAGTTTATGAACACTTGCACAAATTCTTGTCATCAGCCTGATGTGGCTACAAATAGCACAAGGACCTGAGGAGCTTCGTCTGCAGCTGTTGTGCCTGAGCACACCAAGCACTGAGCTTGCAGGCATTTTGTCACTAATCAGCAGTGATTTTTAAAACTCAGTTTTAAAGCTGGAAAGCTCACTTGGCATCTCTAGCAGCTCATTAGTTTTAGGTGGCTTCTGTGCACCAGCTCTGCTGCTCTGATTCTTCCCTGCTTGGGGGGCTTCACAAAGGAGCTGACTGTTAGTAGTGGTGGTTGTGGAGTGAAGATGAAGAGGGATGAATGAGGAAATGAAAGATCTGCCTTGGGGCTGAGAGAGATCAAGGGACTGCTCTGAAAGTCGTTATCTTGCATTTATAATTGCCAGATGGGAGGGATGGTTTAATGAAGGGATTTTTCAAATTAAGACTCCCTTCCATAAAAAGCATCCAACTCTTTGGGTGGGTAAGCTGTTCCAGAGGAGAAGCAAAGCAAAACTGGTTAAGAAAAATACGTATTGAAGTATTTCTTCAATTTAAGGCATGGATTTCATAGAGAAGATATAGACAAGTTTTCGGGAAAGTTTTGCAGACTTAGCAAGAAAGAGGAAGAAAAATTATTTGTCATTTGCTTTCTGATGTGCTACTGGGATCTGTGCTGAAAGGCGTAGCTGTGTCCGGATGTGTACAAATAGATTGGCTTTCAAGTCAGTATAAAGTAATGGCCATAGAATTTCCTGCATAACTACTCAAAGGGTGGTGTAATTCCAGCTGGCTTGCTGGGAATTTTATTAAACTGGTTACAGGAGGCTCACAAGTCATACTGGGAGACTTCCTTGTGTGTAATGTGGGTGCAGCCAGTTCAGAGTCCACTCTGAAGGTTGTCTTCTGTGAAAATGGGTTTGCTTCAACATGTCAGACAAACTACAAATGATCACGATTGTTTTCTCAGATCCCAAGTTCTTCAGGGCTTGCTGACACCAGGTAATTCAAGTACAAGTTATCTTTGTGCCCTCGTGCTTAAATCTGTCATCCTGCTTCATCTGAAATGCAGTCAGGTGCTTCTGATGGGATGGGGTCAGGCCCCTCTAAGCCATCATCCTTTATCATTGAGACAGGGCTATCAAAGCAAGATTTAAATTGAACTAGAAGATGATATATCTGCAAGATTATGGTTCACAGTTTTCGTGAGAAAGGCTTTTTTGTAGTAAGAACCATATATTTAAATGATTCCTTTATGTTAGTAAGATGACGCTTCTGCCCTCTCTTGCACTCATGTTTTGAATACTAGATAATGTGGGGATTTTTTTAAAGAACCTCCAGCTGTCACCTTAGAAAAGGGGTCCCAGCTATTTTATGTGTTGGAGTTTAAAAAATAGTAATAAAAAAGCAGTACTAACTTTAGAGAACCTTATTTTACTGTTTATTATCACCTACAATACCAGGTGCACTGTAATTCCCAGGAGCTTTCTTTTAAGCTTCTTAAGTGAGCTCCACAGGAAAGACAGGATATTCAAGCACGTTTTGATATGAGCAACTTTTTTCAGCAATGAATTTTGGGTATGGTAAACCAGACAGACTCTTAAGTGTCTGCATTGAAAATACCGTGTAAAGCAGAAAAGGTAGAACAGGGAAAACAGTGGGCTATGTGAATCTTAATCTATTCACGTACAAATGGAATTTGATCCTATAAAAATTCCTTACAAAATAGTGAGCAGATTTTCAGTAATTCTGTATTTCAATGTGCATTTAATTAGCTTTACCAAAATGGAAATGGTCCCTAAAGAATGTAGCAGGTGGCAGGTTCTCTATTTAAAGAATATTTCCTAGAAAATATTTTCCCCAAAGGCCATGAGAGTAAGGAGTGTGTGCTCTCACAGTCTCTTTAGCATATGTGCCTTTTGTTGCCTTATCCTTTCAAAGAAATAGCATATTGAAGTAATGATGGACAACCTTGAAGTGAAATCACATTGAACCTTGGACAAACTGTGGTGAACTCTCTTTTCTAGAGGGATGCTGAATGTCAAGAAAATGATGCAGAGCAATGAGTCTTTACAATTGCAGTCTGAAGGAAAATATACTGAAGAGGGATTTCTGGCTAAATCCATGGGTGGTAATGCTGGGTTCAAGTGTATCCTGTTGAGCTACTGGATGTGACCTGTTTGGGAGTTCCTTGCATTTCCTTGCACTTTTTTTATGCTGCTATTTTTTATCTTGGTTGTTTCAAATTATTGAAAGTCGGCTCTGATCTTAGTGCATACTTGGCTTTTAGAAGTATGTCTTGAAACTGAATCAGCAAGAGGAAGATGAGATGGCTTTGGTGGAGGAGAGTGCAGCAGGATGAGCAGCGTGATGTCTGTCAGTGGACACATTGTGCTGCTCCTCCAGTTGCAAACAGATGGGCTCTTACATTTGAGTTAAGACTGAGTTTAAAACCAGGGGGAGGAAGAGAGTGTCTTTTCAGTGAAGCAGTATTTGACCAGTGTTGTGGGGCTGACCTGTGCAGGTGGCAAAAGCTGCTGCTTCTATCAGAGGGAGCATTGGAGCAATCAAATCTAGACTTGGGTATTCACATGGCACATGTCCACATTGCTGTTGGATTGTTCACAGGGCAACATAGAGAAATAATGATCCTTATGTAATGATACAATACAGAGTTTTTCTTCCTTGGGAATGTCCCATCTCCATCAGTGTGATGTGTCATGTATTTACTTACACATGCAAAATTCAACTATTTTACTACTTGTTTAGGGTGCAGTGCTATGCAGTAATGAAAATTATGTTTGTCTGTGACTTTAGGCAGGATGGCATTTTATAGACTGATGATACTATTTTCTCTTTTCCCACCTCCAACCAAAAAAAAGTCATTAATCCTGTAAGAGTTTATATTCAGGTTAATGGAACCACCTTCAGGTATTTGGTTTGCAGAACTGGGGCTGTAGTTTTTTAAACACTGCTGCAGGAGGGCTCCTTGTATCATAAGGCACAGACACCAAAAATAAATTCTAAAATCCTTTTTCCTATGGGGAAGTGGGGTATTCCTCTTCTGGAAATTACTTGGTCATCTGAGACTGGAGTTTTGAAAGATTTGTGTTCAATGTTCTGTTGAAAACACTGAAATGGTGACATAACTGAAGGTCTGGGTGAAATATGACTTGACAGTTAAAAGTATCCACTTATGGATTTGACAGCGTGGTATGCAGAGGTCTTCTGATCAGGCAGCAGTTCGCCGGATGCAGGAAAATAGCTCTGATCAATGTGTGACCTTGAAAGTGGTCATGGGTCTTCCTCTGCCCAACGGGACGACAGAGAACAGAGAAGTTCTGTTTCACAGTATAAGTTCTTGCTTATCTGGAAGAAGTAACTGAAAGTGGCTCTTTTTTGCCATTCTCAAATAATTGCAGTTCTCAGAATTTTCCATATGTGAGAATTGCTCATAGAAGTGTCTGTCTGCTCATGATCTAGCATTTGAAAGACCTCAGTGACAGCAAGTCCTTGAGGACCAGAGCTCTACTTCAGCTTGTACTTCAGTGCAGGTGACAATTATTCTTCCATCAGTTTTAGGTTTGTACTCGCTTTTCCTGTGCACATTCACAGCTCTGAGTATCAAAACCTATCTTAATGGCATTTCAATGTTCATGAAAAACCAAACCTTGAATGTCAAGTACAATGTCAGATTAAAAGAAATGTTCATAACCAAATAAAGAAAAAGCTATGTTATCTCTTCTCTATTTTTGAATGAGGCTAATATGTGGAATAATTATTTTTTAGGAATTGCAAAAGAGTAAAACTTCCTGTTTCCTCGTAAAAAATGAGATCATAGCTTATGAATGAAGCAACTCTGTCATGCAGTTGTCACAATCAGGGAAACTCGGGTTTCTGCTTGACCTCTGGAAACATGCTGTGGGAAATGCCTCTGCTGAAACATTGGCACAGAAAACTGAGGGTCGGGAAGGCAGTGCAGTTGTCATCAGGCTGAAGTGGAAGGGCTGAGATAAAAGCTTAAGCATTGCTTTTCAGTGTGGAGGTGGAGTGAGTGTGTGTGTCCATGTGTGTGCTTTCAAGGGGAGGATGTACTTTCAAGCCAATTTTACCATCTTATTTAATGCTGTTTTCTTGGGGTATTTGAATCTCGGTGACAGGCTAGAGAATCATAAGTTTCTTGGTTTTGTTTGATTGAGAAGACTTTAATAAAAATTGAATTTAATATGTAAAAATCCTACTGTTTAACATCATTCCTGAGGAATATTAGTTCTACAGTGTTTTGTTCAGTGACAGTTCTGTACTGCTTCTAAATGTCAGTAAATGTAAATTCCTTTTATTAGTGTGCTATTCAAAGAGAAGTTCACCCTTGGCAAATGCTTGAAAGACTCCAAAGATTTTCAAGTATCTTTCAAAAGTTAGACAGTTTTCTGAGATTTTGTGTTTCAGGGATTTTTTTAATAATGTGTGCAGTGAAATTTTGCATTAAATGACTTTGCAATGCAATTATTTTTTTCTCTTCACAGATGAAATCATGCATCAGGATATCATTCCCCTCTATGCTGCAGATATTCAGGACCAATTAAAGAAACAATTTGCTTATCTGTCAGGTAAGACTATGGTGTTCCCTCCTATACAAGTTGCTTAGATGCACAGTTCAACCTACTGTCCTTTCACAGTCTCTGAGGACTCTTATATGAGAAATTAATGAGTAACTCAAAATTCAGGCTATCAAGACTTGTTATTTAAGGTTTTATTAAAAGATTTTTTTAAAAGTATAGTGGAAATTTAAAAATTACAGGTAATTTTCCAGTTAACTGGAGATTACAGCATGGATGCTCTGGTGGTCGCTGTATCTTGCAGTCCTCAGCTCACAACCCCAGCTGCCAGGGCTCTGCTGTCGTGTTTGATACTGAAGCCCAAGGTGACACCTTGGTCCTGACCAAAGTGGTGGAGCAAACACCATGTTCCTCCCCAGTGTCAGTGCTGGGCTCAGAGAAGAGCTCTGAACAGGGTTTTTAACTGGGTATCATTGACTGCCTTCTGCAAAGGAATTTGCTTTTGAGTACAAGGCTGTCTCCAAAAGCAGCACAGCCACTTTCACACAGCACAGGGTCTCTGCCCCCGGGTCACCTGTGCCAGGTGTGTGATGGGGGCCAGTGTTTGTGCCATGCACATGTTGGCTGCTGAGCTTGGTCCACTGCCATGCTGAGCCCAGAGCCGGCTGACAGTGGGCAAAGAGAGATGGTGCCTTTGCTCACTGATCAGGCTGAGTGGAAGATGGTGTCTGATAAACTGCTGAGTTTGTGCTCCTGTCTGCTGCCTGTAACAGCTCTTGCAGGTGTGCAGCAGTGAACTTGCTGGAGTTATAGCCCTGTCCTGCCCTCCTTCCAATACACAAAAAGGAAGGTTTTGCAGAGTGCCCGGCATCCTTCAGCATAAAGGAAATTTACCTTTCTGAGCTACAGCTGGACTCGGTTCCCACTTCTCTGAATCCCATCCTGCATTGGATCCAGAGACACAAAGAAATGAAACAATGTCGTGCTTTACTTTGCAGGAACTCACTGAATCTTGCTGTACTCATAATTAACTATTAATTATGATTTATTTCTGCTACACAAGCTAAACTGTGGGTCTGCAGTAGTAACTGTGTTTTCTGTAGGGTGATGGTACCACTTGGAAAATAAGATTTTTTTTTTTTTAATGAAGTTGGCTGTTCAGGCTTCATTTGAGATTATAGTGTGTTTAAGCTACAATTTTCTCTGGAAATTTATTTTTTTGACTTTCCAAGCTCATTCTTATCCATGGACAGAAAATTTCTCATAAGAGTGTTACGCAAGTATCAGCCTATCTATGAAACTATAAGTAGGATTTATATTTTGCCTCTCTGAAGTGAGGGGGGAAACTGGTGACTGTGATAGAGGAGTTATTGAGTTCAGAAATCCACAAGTGTCCTCAGCACTCAATAAATCCACCTGGCAGTGGAGCTTCGTAAGAGCAGCCATTCCTCATTCTATTTTCTTCTATCTATTCACACTCACGTCAATTAGAATTTTATTTGCTTCAAGGAATACGTCAGCTGAATTACTGTGACTAGACTGTTGCATTTTATTATTCTTGGGAAACTTGAGTGTTAGGCATTTTCATTTCACTTTGGAATTCAGGTTTTTTTTTTATCTTCATGTTCTCTTGTAGGATGTTGCTGTGCCAAATAGTGGTTTTGCAGGTTCTGTGAATGAAGGAATAGAGCCAATGTTTTGATACTTGATTTATGTACAATTTATTTGTTGTTACAGCTGAGCCAAGAGGGGCTTTGCTCTAAGGCCACTTAAGTGGCCACACATTCCCAGTGTGCATGAATGGGACTTTTTTGCTTATTACTAAGTTGCCTTGGTAATAGAATCTAGGTACATGGCATAAAACTCATTAAAATGAAAGTCCATAGATTACTAATGCCTTTGGTAAAATAGCATATTTGCGGATATTGCTGAATGTCTTAGATGCATTTCTGATTTTAGTTGTTGGCTTTTTAACAGCAAGCCAATGTGTACTTGAGAATTGCTTTCATTTCTGTAATAGGATGTATCTAGGTCTCATGGGACACTTGCTTGAATAGGGAATGAAACCTAGTCTGCTCCTCTGCCTAAAGGCTGTAGCCCTCCCTGACCTGCTTTCTGTGCTTTGGTCTAAATCAGAGTCACTTCTTACTTGTGGCCCTCATTGTGCTGGATTGTAATGGAAATGCTGCAGGAACATCCAAATTACACTTGAAGGGAAACAAAATTAAGTGAAAATTTCCACTAATGCTTCACTTTGTCAGTAAATATGTCGAAGTGCAATAAGTCAAGGTGCTCACTACTCCTGCAGATTGGCTCTTGCCAGCAGTGAATATGCAGTGGTGTGCAACTTAAATCCAATGGTGGGGCAAGCTCTGGAGGAGGCTTGTTATTAGTCATTCACACAGAAAGTTTATAAACCCCGAAGTTAATATTTTACCTCAGGCACAGTTGTTTACTTTTTGCCTTGGAGTTTTTCTTTCTGTGGAACAAGGTCCTTATCTGGGCTAAAATAGTTACTTTTGTTGTTGCTAGGCTATACTAAATGTTGTGTCCGAACGGTTCAGTGTTTCACCTCTTTTACCTTTGCTTTCTTTAGTTACCATTAGTGCAACCACTTTTTCTTCCACATTTAAAAGTGTCCTTCTTTTGCTTGTTTGTTTTTGGTTTTTATCCCATGAAGGACAGTGTAAGGTCCATTTAAAAGTCTCTGGAAAATGTATTCCTTATGTATTCCTCACAGTCTCTCATTCATGTTTTATATTTTCTTTCATAAGCATCTTCTCTTTCCATGATTGCTGTGTGACTTTCATACCCATCCAGCCTTCTGTCTGTCTGCCATCACAGTGTACAGGTGTGTTAAAATAAATGGAGATGGAGAAGAGCATACAGACACCAGTGTATGTTGATATGCATCTTAAATACTTCAAGCTATGTGATGTGCAAATGAGACTCTTGGCTACCATGAGTTCTGAACCAGTTATTTAACTCCCTTTCCTTTGAATGCCTATTTATGCATTGAACAACTTCAAAGAGTTTCCATTAAAGGAAATACAAATATAAGTTCATGCTATTTGCATTTTTGTCTATTGATTCCAAGTTGTTTTTCCTCCTATTGAAAATTTTGACATTGGTACTAGCTTTCAAAATGCTTATACCTTTGATTTATAAATATACACATACATGCTTATATCTTTATCATTGTAAATAGTAAGCATCTCACTTTGTCTAAGTTTATTTTCTTGGATATGCTCTTGCTTTCCTCTGTGGAAATGACCTGACCACTCCTCACTGATCAAACTGTTCCATTGAAGGAGCTCCAGCTGCTGAGTCTGTAAAATTACATTTGACAGTTTCTGAGTGGATCCTGTACCACATATATTGCAACAGTTAGCTAAAAATATGAGCCTGATTTTTATTGCTGATATAGTATAGACCATATTTATGTTGTGTGTGGACAGTGGAAGAGGTATTGCTTAGCAGTCTTTGCCTTGCACAGGTGTAAGCTTAACTACTGTTTTTTATTTACTGTGCTAAACCTACTGTCTGTAGAGGTTTTAAAAAAATTGAAGCAAAAATGTAGTAAAGGAAAAGATAAAGGGAAGAAGTGAATTCTTAGCTAAGACATTTCTAATTCAAATATGTTCAGATGCAAATTTATGTATTGCAATCCAATTTTTAAGCCAGTGTATTTGCTGCTGATCAGCCTGGGCAAAACGCAGCTTGAGAAGTTATGCAAGTGAAACTTCTCATTTCAGGGAAAGA
This sequence comes from Zosterops lateralis, assembly GCF_965231275.1. NCBI lineage: Eukaryota > Metazoa > Chordata > Aves > Passeriformes > Zosteropidae > Zosterops > Zosterops lateralis. Next base: position 26,690,769 of record NC_139763.1, read on the forward strand.
ACATTTTAATAAATTCCTCTTGAATCTGTTTTTCTTTGCAAAGGATATGCAGTGAAGCTTTTACCCACTCCCTCATTGAAGTCTACATGTAATTTCAAATACTGAATTCTCCAGTTAAGTATATTATGCAAGCAGAAAGGAGAAACTCCGTATCAGAAATGCACAAGCATAATAGCTGAACCACTACAGTAGTAAAAAAAATCTGAAGTAAGCCCTTCTCAGTCACATGAGGGCTTCACTTTTGACAGGACTGCAATTTTTAAGCAGCATCTTTTGAACTAAAGTTGTAGATCTGAGCCACTCAACGAGGATGATGCTCTTGGATCTTGTGTGTGCACATTGATCAACATAGAGATAATATTTTTTCTTACAGTCCAAATACTATTTCATTTGCATTTTAAAATCAGGCCAGAAGACTCTTTGCTCTGTCATCTAATTATATCTAGCTACTTACTTCCTTTTTGTGGGGGTGGTCAGAGTACTTTTGAGAATACCTTTTTTTTTTTTTTTAATGCAAACAGGAGCAGACTAGTTTGGGAAATATAAAAAATAATCTCTTACTCATCCTTCCTGGAAGTAAATCTAAGAAATTTCTTTGCTGCTGTCAAACTCTGCTGTTCATACAAAACCCCAAACAACTAGCAATGTCCTTCACAGGGTTGTGGGGAATTACCCCTTTCTCTGTGTTTGTGTGTGCCTGTGCCCTTGTGTGTGTGGTTTTTAGCTGATGCACAATGCACAAGTTTTGTAGTTTTCTTTGTCAATGCTTTTCTAAATCGAAAACAATACTAATTATGTTTCATTTGAGATTGTTTTAGATACTAAGTTACTAACATGCCTCTTGATTAGAAATTCTGAAAGTGCTGTGCAATTTCCTTGGGTTAGCACTTCTCTATCACCCAACCTGCTTAATAAAAAATCAAACAAATGCAGAAGACTTAGCAACTGTGATGGGAAAAGTTAGATGCAGAATTTAAAAGAATAAATGCTACATCACTGGAACTGAAGGGAAACTTTATGAATCCCATCTCACAATAGCACAGCTAGTTTCCCATTGTTAATTTTTTTACTGTTCTCATCCACAAGACCATGATGCTCTTGGTGCACATTTTAGCAATTGGTGATATTACTGGTGTTATTGTGTTCAAAAGTTAGGAACATGAAGTGTTATTTTCTAAGCACAGTTAAGTCATTTTGCTGCTTAATCTGTGGAGCTAGTACAATTCAATGTTTTTAAAATGGATGTTTCTCCAAAACATAAGGCTGTTGCTGTTATAAAAACTGACCTTAGACCAAGGCTTGTAGATCTGTTTAGAAGAGTTCCACCTAACAGGGCTTTGTTAAAATTGTTGAGGTTTATCCATGGAAAAAATTCCATTTTATGGAGGGAATTTATTTTGTTTGACACTAAATCTGTTCAAGAAGTTTCATGAGAATAGGTTGCCAAAGTCACGTATGTCAGCTAATTACAAAGTTTTCCATTAATGAATGCACACAGAAGTAGGATGGAAGCAGATCTGCTTAATTTAAAGTGGTGTAGTGTTTTTATTTTATTTAATTGCTGAAATAACCTTCAGTCCTCTTTGCTTCTATGGTGCTTCCATTTATAGCCTGGAAAGTAATAATCATCTCAGTTGCAGAGTGTTTCTCACAGCTGTGTTTTACAAGACAAGCATCAAGGAATTCTTGGGAATCATTTCAGGTAATATGTCTGCAGACTGATTGCACCCACTTAAGGACTGATGTGTTCTCTTCTGCTCTTTGCAATAAACAAAAAACTAAAACTGACACTTAGGTGGCATTTGTTTAATACTTCATAGAGAAATGATGCCGAATGTATTTCAGCATTTTCATAAAATCACAGAAGGGATTGGGTTGGCAGGAACCTTTAAAGATCATCTAGGCTATCCCTACCCTGCCATGACTAAAGGCATCTTTCCCTAGATCCATTCAATCTGACTTTTCATAGTCAGAACAGCGCTCATAATTTTTTAAACAAAAATAAGGGGACTTGTTATACTTTCAGAAATTTATGCTTAAAATAAAAGGCTAAGACTAGATTAAGAAAATGCTCTTAATGCTCTCAGGTACTTGATTGTCTTAAAAACACATAAAACTATTAAATTTCAGTTGTATAGTGCATCCCAGTGAAAAACTAGAAATAGGAGAGCAGGCTTGTGTGTGCCTCTGTGGACAGAACTTGTCCAGAAAATCAGTTAAGGCTCTTCAGCAGCTGTAGCTGGAATTTCAGGACTCTGAGCTAGAGGGGAATGTGAAATAGGTGATTTCCTGTGGTTAGGACTGAGGTAGTTAGATGTATTCACTGTACAAACCAACCTGAATTTATTAAATTATTGCTGTTAAATTACTGATTTTTTTGTATGACAGTTAAAATTGCAGTACATAATTTTAAATATTATTCTATATGTTTTGTGTTGAATTATTTGCATGAGTTGTAGCACTCACAAATTCATCTGTCTTTTTTTTGTAATCAGGTGTATATAATTTTGAGGTACTGGAAGATTATTATATCAAATAGTTTTAATAAGATATTTATTCTTTTGCCTTAAACTTATGTTTCACAAAGGATAAAAGAAGTGAAATTTTTCAGTACTTTTTACTTGAATGATTTCCCTCTCACGAAAACCAAAATCAACAGCAATACTAGCTTCCTAAACTTTTCATCTTCTCTCCCTAAGTTCTGTGGCTTGATTTACTTCTGGGTGAAAAGTACTGAACAAAAAGATAGGAAATAAAGGACACTTTAAAAAGTGAACTCACTATCTTTTCTATTATTTAATATAAACATAATTCATATGTAAGATTTTTACTTTGCTTTATTTCCTATGCCCTTTTTGTAAATTTCTCTGACAAATGCTCCTTTTAAAGCAGCTGCTGTTTTGGCTAGGGTGACCTGTCTTCCCTCGATGGCCATGTATTTAATCACAGAATCACTAGGTGGGAAGAGACCTTCAAGATCATTGCGTCCAACACATAAAGTTGAAAATTAGAGCAGCTTCTGTGAGTCAGTATTATTGACGCTGAAATTTACAGAACTTCTTATGTGTAGCATTTCAGGTCACTCTGCCCTAAACTCTTTTAAGCAGCAAGGTTCTGATGAGGAAAAGCAGCCAAGGAGCATTTGAAGGTATATGTGTGCTCAAGTGGCTCTGCAGGGAAACACCGAAGAAAAAGATAATCAGTGAAGGACAACCTTCTAAGGGCTCAGGTCAAGGCAGAGTCATCTCCACCCAAGATAACCACAGATGACTGTGCTAGAAACTGAAAATTAATAGGCAGTCACCAGGCAGGATGGCTCTATTTGCCCTTGACGATCAGTGGTGGTCTGGGAACTTCCTGAAAACCCTAGTCCAGACTTCTGCTTTTAGGACATGTCCTGCAAGGCTATTGTTGTTGTTCTTTTGTTTCATATGTCCTATTTATAGAAATTAAGTAGAACAAAACAAGTAACCAATGAAGATACCACAAATAATGTATGATTGTGCCTAAAAATAGTTACTCTAGAGAGAGCAGAACACCTCATAAGCAACAGAAATAATCATTATCATGCTTTTAACAAGAGAGGAAAATGCTTTGGTCGTGAGAGCTTGGGTAGAACAGAAATCAATAGACTCAAATTAGGTCTTAACTTATATTTGTGTTGTGAATATTTGTATAGCTAAAATTAGCTTCCTTGACTCAGTGTTGCCATGTTTGGATGTGTCATAAAGATCGTGTTTGCAATCTTGTGATATTTGCATAATAGTTGTATTTTGTTGTTTAAATACATCCAGGCACATTATTTTTTTCATGTATTTTGATTCCAAGAGCTTCATAGTGACAGCACCATGCCGTCTGTAAGCTGGTAAATGGAAATCAGATTCAACACAAATTAACATAAAGATACTATTAGAGCTCTTCTAATAACATCTGGTTTGGAGGGAAGTTGTGATTTATTTATTTTTTTTATCAAATGAATCTGAGGTCAAATATTTCTCTTCCTTTTCCTGTGAGGTTAGACTCAAAGGGTATGGAAGTGGGCAATAATCTTCACATATCACTGTTGCTCTCATATTTGGTGGTGTTAATACAGTTTAAAGCTGGTTTCTGCACATTTACTGGATTTCAAGGCTGGAAAAAATATCCTTGTTACTTCTAACAGTAATTTTTTGTTGTTTTTCTTCTCCTGTTGAACTATGAAGCAAAGACAACTTCCCAGCAGTGTGTTCATGCCACACCAGAACAGCTAACTTCATGCAGTTTCTAGGGCTCAGGAAAACCCTTGTCCTACCTTTCTTTATGAATATAAACTTGCTAAAGACATGAAACACTAGTCATGCCTTTAAAAATAAATTACTACATTTTGCATGTAAGAATGTGTGTGAAGTGCATGAAGAAGCATTGTGTCTGTGAACTGTACCCAGTGGTGCAAATGCCATGGTATCTAGCTCATCAGCTGCTTTACTGTAGTGTAGGTGTTCAGCTCTGCTTTACCTTCTGTAAGTAATCTGAGAATGGGAAATCTCATTTGAAACACCTACGCCCATTTCTTTTAATTTTCTGCCCCTTCTGTTTCACCAACCTGGAAGCAAAGCAGCCAACTGAGCAGCGTAGGGGGTGTTGCATGAATGAGTTCCAAGTGGTAAAAGGGTTGAGTTCAGTTTGAGATGGAGATTGGCCTACTTAATTCCGAATTAACTTCTTTGTTTCTAAATTAGTTGATTTCTTTCTCCCAGTTGCTTCTCCTTACATGCAGTTGACGTTTATCAAAAGAAAGATGCACTGCCATCTGGTGTCAGAACTGCTCATAGGAGCCAAGGCATTTGTCCAGAAAAAATCTGATGTGGTGAATGGGGTGTAACAAATTCCTTTTTATAAAACTTCCTAAGGACTGAAGAAGAGAGAGACTGTTCAGAATAAACTGTCCACGCATGAGCCCCCAAAAATTAAAGAAAATTAAAAGAAGAAGAAGAGAGGAAAAAATGCAGTTGTTTTATTTCTGGGAAATTTCAGTCTAGGTAAAGAGACTTGCATGTAAATGCATTTACTGTCTCTTTTGTAGGTGGAAGAGGGGGAGATGGCTGCCCTGTTATCACCTTTCCAGACTATCCAGCTTTCAGTGAGATTCCCGAAAAAGAGTTTCAGAATGTCCTGACCTACCTGACAAGCATTCCAAGGTGAGCACCTGTCTAGAAGAAAATAACCTTTTATCTGCTAAGAGACTTTTCACGTTTGATCCCTTGCACGTGGTGTAAAAGTCAGGCTTGCTGTTTAATTAAAGAAAAGGAAAAGGAAGTTTATGACGCAGCACCAGTAAAGGTGGTTAGTGACAGCTGTCTAAGATAGTTGTTAGATAAATTATGTACTGCTATTTATATTTCACCAGAAAATTATTTCCTGGTATGTATGGATATAGGTTCCATGGTGGACATCATCCTCTTGTATCTTCACTTGTCTTAGAATGCAATATTCAGTGTTTTAACCGAGTACATGTATAATTTTGGCAGAACATGCTAATTCCTGGGTGCTGCTCAGGATATTACTCAGTGAGGGAACAGTCTGTATCTACATACAGAGGTTTGTCCTCACCACTTGAGCTGCTTCCCTGTTTCCCTGGCTTAGCTGAATGTACAGTGTCTGCAGATTTCCAGAGCTTTGCCTGAAAGTGTGAAGCAGGCCCAAGCAATAATTCTGACTCTCTTAGAGGGCGCAGTAGCATTACCAATGGCCTGCTCAATAAACATCATGATTTTTGTTGACAGTCTCTTGAGGAATGAAATAGTGGGCTCAAAATCCTGATGCAGGTGAGGAAGGTAAGTAGCAGAATAAAGTACATACCCTAGACTTCAAGAGAGCAATTTTCGGGCTAATTCAGGGAACTGCTAGGTGGGATACAAAGGAAGGCAGTTCTGAAGAGTAAATCTTCTTTGGAAGGCTGCCAAGTTTTGAAGGACAGCATTCTCCAAATACAAGAATGGAATGTCCTGGAACGTGAATGGAGACTGACCCCACTGTCTGAAAGCAAACTTGTGACTGAGCTGAAATACAAAGGCAGCGTAAGGGAAGTGAAAGCAGGGACAGGCTACAGAGGAAGAATGTAGATACATTATCCAAACACGTAAGAGATGGCGTCAGAAAAGTCAAAGCACACCTGGAGCTGAGGGACAAGAAAAAAGGGATATCAAAGACTGCTCGAAAAAACTGCCAGTGTTTTAGCAGTACAGGAATAAACAAGGAAATTGTAGACCTGTGCTGAATGGACTGGGCAAATTAGTAGCAGCCAAAACTGCTTCTTCAGATGAGGCTGAAACACTTGAGTTCTTCACTTCAGTCTTCTCTGACAGTGTCTCCCAGGCCTATGTGTTCAGAGAGAGAGTTTAAGGAGGAGAATGACAAGCAACGGCTGAGGACAAAATCAAGCATCTTTTGCGAAATCTTGACCCAAGTCTAGTGTTTGGGGTAAGATGAGCTGCTTTGAGAGTGGTGAGGACACTGACCAGTGTCATAGTAAGTTTGCTCTCTATTATCCTTGAAAGGTTTTGAGAATAGAGGTAACCTCACTTTGATCTGTGAGAAAATTATGGAGCAAGTCCTCTTAAAACATGCTTTTGGGCTCATAAAAGGAGGTGATGGGGAATAGCCAGCATGAATTAAACAACAGTAATTGTGCTTGACCAGCCTATTTCTGTGATGACAATGCTGGATGTATCAATGAGGCAAAGATGTGTATGTCTTTTGCCTCACCCTGAGCAAGACTTTCAACTCAGTCTTCCCCAGTACTCTTCTATTCACTTCGAGTTGTTACATTTTTGCAGGTGGGCTGCTGGGTGGGTAAGAAAGTGCTCGGATTATTTGGCTCAAAGAGAGGTGTTTATTGCTGATGTTTTATCCCGAGACAGACTTCCTCAGGGAACTGTACGTATCCATGCTATCTGATGTCCTTGGCAGGGATCTGGAGTAGGAGATGGAGGGCACCCTCATCAAGTTGTACTTGATGTAACCAGCCCCTCCTGGTTGTACTTCTTAATCCCTAGTTTGTCAGGGAATGAAACTCTGAAGCTCAAAGACAGCTTTTGCTTTTTCTTTGTTTATCCTCGTAATGGTTAAACTGCATGGTGCTGAGCATCCCTTGATCATATTTTGGGTACTGGTTCTGCAAATAATTATATTCTAAATTCACATGTGCTTCTCCTTTTGAAAGTCCTTGGTGGTGCACTTCATGGTGGCCACTGAACTTCTGCACAGAGTGGGATTCATGTGAGAAATTTTAATCAGAACAAACAGCATCTGGTACAGCGGGGGAGCACTGAGTGCATCCCAGCACACCACTTTCACAGGAGCAGATTTTCTGGAGGTTTTTCTGTCAGTTGCTACCTGAAAACAATTATTCTGTGAGTATTGAGCCAGAAGTAGTCATTCTTAAGTCTGGCTGTTCTTCTAGGATTTTCTTGTTTCTTTAATTCGTAAGTATTCAGAAAGAGAGGACTGTTCTTTGTAAACAAAGGAGATAGCCCAGCTGTCTAGATGTTAAGAGTAAGATGCTATTCCGAATATACCAGTTCTCTAGGTTTAAAGTGATGACAGCTCAATTTCAAATCTTGTAAAAATAATGCTGTTGTTAAGATACTGATAAATGTGCCACCTTTTTGTGTCTGAGAATCAATAGAATCTCAAAGGACTTATGACATTCCTGACTGATAGCTTTGCTAGCAGTGTCAGAAGCTTACTGTGTAAAATTGTGTTTGTGGCTCTTTGTGCAGGTTTATTGGAATAAAAAGCTACAGAAATTACACTAGCCAGATGCCAGCATACATCCACTTGTGAAAGATGTTTTTGCTATTGATATGTAATTGATACATGTATAACCTTTAGAGGGGCAGTGCTGCACTTCTTGAGTTGGGATATTTCTAGTGCTCTTAAAGATGGTGTAAGGTGGGATTTTTCCTGCTATCTTAGTGTTCGGATACTGTTTAGGTGCTCTGGAAGCAGCTTTTAAAGGAAATGGAGGCAGTTAGTTTTTAGTTTGTCAGTTAGTTAAAGAGGTATAAGGAGCAGAGATTTACAGAAAGGATGGAAATGCAGCCCACAGCTTTTAAGCATGGACTGCTCTCCAGGTTATTGTAATTTAGTTTATCAGATATGTAACTGTCTTTTGGCTGTTCTGACAGACTAAGGGGAAATGGACTTTTCTAAGAGCATAGACTGCAGAGCACAGACACATCTGGAACCACCCCAGTTCCTCAGAAAACTGCTTGTTCTACTTGACCCTGTACAAGATCACAGCAATGGGTTGGCAGCAGTAACCCAAACCTCATTGTCCAACTGCCTAGAGTGACATGTTAAGGGAAATTATATTTCATGGGGATGACAGTAAGAAGCTACTACGAGTCTCATAAGAAAAGATCTTTCTGTGCTGTGCAGTAAAGTTCACCCGATAGTATATTTACTGGTATAATAAATCTTAGCAGGGACTTCAGGTTTTCAAGATCTCTTCCAAAGTGAAAGAAAGCTAGCTTAGGATTTTGTTGAAAGAGGGAAAAACTGAAACCTCTCAACCTTTTTATTCCTTCTAATTACTGTGTCCTTGTTCTGTATTATCTGAACGCTGGGTTTCACAGTTTTTTTCTGCATGAACTTTCTCTTGTCTTTTTCACAGTAAGCTTTAATCGTGAAGCAAAAAATATCTCATGGGGTACCTTGCATTTAGGAATAGAGCTATTAAAAGTTGCATGCTACCAGCTTAGATGATCATAGAGTGAAATAGTGTAAATAGTAGAGCTATTATCATGTGCTCAGATGTGTAAATGCCTGATACATGAGGATGTTAAGAAAGGACAGTGGAAAGGGGATACCTCATCTCAGTTTAAAGATACTCAGTTAACCTTGGTGCAACTGTATAACATTAAGCAGAGAGCTGAACCATATTCTTCAGGTGGGTGTTGTTAATGTTGCAAGGTAATTTCATGTTCCATAGGTGGCTGGATAAAATACAATGTCTAACATATAGTTTGTAGTAATCTCAAAATACTCATTGTTGCCATAATTGTTGCCATATTGTGTGACAACGGTCATGTACCATGTGTGCTGAAAGATTGCTGCTTTGTCAGGAAAAACAATAGATTAAGGATGAGTAAAATTGACAGCAGAAGATTGCAGCTAATGTTTTTGTAACTTCTGTTTTGTTATTGAAATATATGTTGTAAAGGTATTTGTGTAATGCTTCTGAAGCAGGTTATTCCTTTTAGCAAATAATATTTTTTATTATCATTATTGAAATATAAGATAAAGTTTTATCAAAAAGGTGAGAATTATCTTAGAAAGATACATAGGCTACCCAAGTAGGAAAATCCATGGCAGTACACAAGACAGTGCTTTCTAGGAACAGTAGCTTAACTGGAATTCTGAATTGGTACAAATAATTAACATATAAATATTGATCCATGTGAATTAATAGTTCCTATCAGTGGAGTTGTAGAATACAGTAATATCTCTAGATAGTGTCCATAAGAGGTGACAACTTTAAATTCAACTGTGTTTGAGTAGAGGACATGTCTTACATCCTTTTGGGATATTTTGAGATTTTTATAATGTCCATGTAGTTGGTCTGATTCTCTTTCTGCAGAGAACATCTCCTGTTTCTTTACCCTGTGAGTCCTTTGGGGATGACTGCTGAGCTTGGTAGGAAGAAAAAGGCCCTGCAGACCAAGGTTGTCTTCTCTCTTAGATGAGTAAAAGCCTGACAACCTCCAAACACCATCATTCTTACGGCATAGTGGGAGAGGCAGCTGTGCAATATACCTTTTTCATCACACATGTACTGAGGCTGAAGGAAGAATATCAAGTTTCGGGGCATTCAGGGTTCTCTATTTTGAAAGGTTTGGTGTTTTTTTCATTTTTCTATTGATCCTGGTAAATAGAATTCTAAAATTTGCAGTGTACCTTGAAGGCAGGTGTTATTCATATTTAATTTCTCTTCATCACATCTGTTTCTTGAAATGTATTTTATTAGCTATTATATGTGTACACATTTTTGGAATATGAGTTTACCAAATATGGGCAGTAGCATGAGAGCTTGCTCCAAAAGAAATTAATAGGTAATTGTAGTAGTTAAAAAAACCCTTAACTACACAGTATTTTTCAACATATGGTTTTGCTTCTGGTTAATTAGCAGTTTCTACTGCAATTAGAAAACAATTTGCTGTTTATGAGAACAAAAGAGTATAGTTTTAATGCTTTTCTTTCCTGCTCATATAGGCTCATCTTTGAACAAAGAAAGCAAGCTAAAATTGTTGTGGTCACAAGAGATTGGAAAGCTAATTTTTTGAAGTGTAAAGCCGAGTCTTAAACACAAAATCCCTTTCATGAGAAATAAGTAGTGTAGATTAGAAAATTCAGAATATTTTTTGATGGCCTGTTTGAGTCCCATATTGCTGATTAAGCATTATACATAGACCGTTTTTGCTTGTCTTCTGTCAGAGCCTTGTACAGCTTCTCTTTGCAATGCTATTCTGTTTTACTGCATGATCTAGAGCATAACTCAGGGTAACTTGGCATGTTCAACAGTTTCCTGTTTTGAAAGGTGTCCGTCAGTTTCCTGGCTGGGAGAGTGTCCCCTTCTTTGAGATTCCTGGAAGTTTACAAATGCCTAAACACCACGTAGCCTGCTAAAAAATCCTGTTGTTTTTGGTAGTCTCTGGTGTAGGAAACTAGGGAGCCATCCTGTCCAGGTGATGGAACAGGACAAGATGACCTCCGAAAGCGCTGATGTCCGACAGTTCAGAAGCTCAGCAGTTAGGGTTTGCTTAGCTTCTGGTAGACCCCTCCTTGTTTACTATACCAGCTTCCCATTGTTTGGGATAACACTGGAAAACTGAAAGGGAAATGTGTGTGCTAAGCCTTTCAGTGGGTTCAGATCTGTGTGGGCACAGCAAAGCATGGTGAGGTGGCTCTGGATAGGGACCAGGAGGACATGCAGCAGCGTGGCATGGGTGTTGCTGGAGCTAGCAAACCTCCGTGCCAGGGACACAGGAGAGCTCAGGGCTCACACAGCTTGGGCCAGGCCAGTCTCCTTGGCCTAGATCCACCACTGTGCTATGAAAGCAGAGGCAGCAGTGTTGGGTTAATGCTGTATTTTGAGCCTGTAAGTCCATCAGGGTCCAGCAGACCTTGTGAAGAATCAGTGTCAGGGAGTAACTGCCTGTGTTTGCCCATTTATCTGCAAACTGCCCACCACTAGCTAAGAGTTAAGCCCTTTTGTTTTGTGGAGTGCTAGGGATGAACATCACCACATAATGGGAAAGAAGTGCCAAAAACCAGATGCCCTGACAGTTCATACTGACATGCTGAGCAACAGCTTTGCAGTTTCAGAGTTTATTTCTGTCAGCTGTGCTTAATTTCTCTGCTCTCCTCTTTGTTGGATTGCAATCCAGGCTGAAGATATGGAACCTGAACCCTGCTGTTACCTTGGCAGCCCCTCAAATTTGTCAGTGAGAATATCCCAGGACCTCCAGCAAAATCTGTCACGCTGTGTGTACCCTTCCTTTCTCAGAGCACAGCTGCCAAACAGTTGTAAATACCATATGTTGCTGTAAGCAGACAGGGAATGTAAGGTCTTAGGTTTGAAGTAAGAATGTTGTATCTTAAATTTAAGTGACAGTCCAAAGCTTTTGTATCAGATACATACCTTCACAAGATTAAGGTCGCAGCCCAAATTGTTACTTAGAGTCTGAATTTTTATTTGGTTTAGAAATATTTACGCTTGTTTCCATGTCCACCTTTTAAGTGCCTTAAACTTGTTTTAAAGCCCAGCTCTGTACAGGTAAAGGCTTTCCAGTCTTTAAATCCCATTTACACCTTTAGGGCTTAGAGGATTTGGGTAGTATGTATGACATGCACCATCCAGTGGTAAATTTAGTCTGCTAATAAGACAAACTAAATTAAGCATTGTAAAATTGTGGGAGTTAGTTACTAGAATTCTGGACCGTCACACAGGGGTTTTTATTTGTCCAGTATTAAATTCAGAGAATTTTACACCCTATTTAAGTGTAATGGCACAGTTCTAAAATAAATTGTGCAGCATTCCCTGTAAGATTGTTCCAATACTTTGTGCAGTAGTATTAGTGGCTGTTGCAGTGTCCTGGAAATATGTATCATTCCAATATTGCAGTTCTGAGTAGGTGTAAAAATGTTTTTATGGAGTTGGACTTAATAGTTCTAAAATGAGGGTCACACAGGCTTTCTGTTGCTCAATTTTCTTAAGCTTAAACCGACATGGAGCCCTTTTGCCTTTATTGACCTATTTATCCTTAATTGTCCCTCCAGGATGTGACCTACTTCAGCCATCTGTAGTTAAGTCTAAATGAGTCCTCAAAGTTGTTGTCTTTCTTCAAACAGTGCTTCTAAATGCAGCTCTGCATGACCTCAAGAAATCACACAGTGTTTTCCATTTAGAAAATTATAACTCTTCTTTAAAAACTCTTATTTTACTTAATTTCACACACTAAAAGAGGATCTGTTAAGCAATGACTTGTTAAATTAGTTTTTCTTTTATCTGCAAAAATGCATTAAGGTAGCTCTGATTTTAGTTCTTTGGTGGGATAAAGCTTGTGAAGTACTGGGCAGTCAGAACTAGATGATCTTTAAGATCCCTTTCAACCCAAGTAATTCTGTGAATCTATGAAGTTACCATAAAAAAGGCTGATGGGTACCATGGAAAGGCACTAAGTGCATGTGGTACAAGCAGATGTCCAGGCCCAGGCAGATGATGATGCCTGGACACTTTAGTTGTTATTTTTAACCCTGCCTACATTCCCTTGGCTTCCCCCGCAACAGCATAAGCTTTTTGGAGCAGAAAGAAGGTCAGCATTTATGATAGAATGTAGCCAGCATTACTGTCTTCCAATCAGTTGTGGTTCAGGAGGGATTGCTGAAAGTGAGAGAGGTTGATTTGAGGACCTAAAGGAGTGCAGGAGAAAAAGAGCAGATATAGGGACCAATCAAGGAGGATACTGGTGCCCATATCTCTAAACCTGAGTGGGGAGATAAAAGAACTATGACTTGGATGTTATATAAATTGGCATAAATATTTTAAAATAAATAAGGTATGTACAGTGCTGTCCATCTGGCTGAGGAACACAAGCAGTGCTTGAAACAGAAATCCCTCAGGTAAATATGTTGGGATCTGTATCTCACAATTTCAAGAGACATAGTTCTGTGCAGGATAAAGACTTCTGATTGCTTTTGGGCCCAAGGCTGGAGGGCAACTCTCCTGTTTGTCAATGAGTTGGCATTTGCCCTGTTGCCAGGATGGTCCTGATAGCGGCCCATCTTCCTTGCAGGTTCTTGGTCTGCTGGCAGTGCAGTGAGCTGTTGTTATCACAGTCCTGTGGTGACTGAGGAATGTTCAGATCAGGCATAGGGCTACCCATGACCTCTTGTGGCTGTCTGACCTACAATGATTGTGAATTTTGGATGAGACTTCCAAAGTTTTGAATTGTTAATAACCCCTCAGACAAAGCTGTTTGAAGTTGCTCTCATTATTTTTTCCCCTGTTTATCTGGCTTTTAAGATCTCCTGTCACTGACACAACATCGTGTGTAATTATTCTTGTCTGTGCTTATAAAGTGACAAAAGGCATTTCTTTTCATGGTGTCACTCTGCCAGACTGTATGATTCTGCTCATCTCTTCCACTTTATGAGGAAATTTTAATCACTTGCCTGGGATGGTTTTTATTTATGCCACCTCACAACCCAACATCCATCTAAATTTGTCTTTGCCCGCTTGCTGAGAGATCCTAAAATGCAAATTTGGTAATCTGATGGTTCCCCAGTCCTAAGAAAATTGCAATACAGTGTGTTTTTAGACATGCCTGGGGCATGAACTAATAACAGCTGAGACCAAAAGTAAGCATAATAGGAAACGAAAAAGAGAAGGTTTTCATCAGTGGTACCCTGGATAAGATTTAGGGAGAGTTAGATGGAATGTGAAGAAAAAAAGGTGCACAGCTGAAGCAGGGAAATACATCAAATTTCTTATCTGAACCTTGTCAAATGATGAAGCTTTAACAGGTTCAGCTCCTACACAGAAGCTCAGATTTTCTTAATTTCCTGTGCAGCTTCATCTGTTTCTGTGAAGGGAAGGCAGTAACTATCAAAACCAAAGTAAAGAGACAGTGTAAATGCTTTGGGCTTTTTAATGTGCATTTAAAAATTTATCCAGTCACAGAATTTAAGTATGGAATTAATTTGATCATAGAATAGCATACATGTTGGTTTCTGGGGGATGGAGGGAGTTTTTATTTTCAAAATCAGATTTGAAGCATAAGCATCAATAAGAAATGGTGCCCCCTTGCTTGCACGTTGTGCTGCTGCTGTGGAGTGTCACAGCATCAGCTGTGTTGGGTGAAATGCAGCTGTTTGTGCCAAGAGCTTAAAAGATATTAATTTTTACTTGGCATTCAGTGATTTTGGACAGACCACTAGAGGCTGCACTTGTATAACAGCACTTCTGGCTCTTACTTTAAATTTCTTCTGCTGGAATTCCTTCTCTTTCCTATATTTCTTCATGAACAGTTGCCAGCCTTAGTTTGAGCTGGGTAGGTTTTGCCTTCCACAGTTACAGTTCATTGAGCTGAGTATGACAGAGCTCAGTAATCAAATAGAACAAATTTTTCTACATCAAGAGCCTTCTTTAGTGTTGAAGCACAGTACAGGTTGCTCACTGGTTAAACACAGCAAGGAGTAGATGGCAAGCTTTTTCCCTGACTCCAGAGATGAGAATATGGAGAGATAGGTGCAGTGCAGCAATTTCCACACTACCAGGCACCAGCTTTATATTCAGCACCTCAGGAAGTTTGAGGTGAGCCTGTTCCTTGGGTCTGCTTTGGATGATTTTTCAGTGAAACAGAAGAGATAGACGTGTCCTTCCAGCACTTCTGCACTTGCTGACTTCAGTGTTTTCAGCTGAAGAGATAGAGGTTACAAAAACTAAAGCCAAAACTATATTAATTCTGTCTGAAATGATAGAATTAATGTATGAAGTTGTTAATCATTGTGTTCCTATTTTTGCCCCCTATGCAGTGCCATGTACCATAAATAGAGTGCACCTGTATTTTCTGTTTTTCTCATAAATATTGTTGGAATAAGAACTGATTACTGGTAGACTAGTTACACACCTCAGGCTGAAAGTGATTCTTATAGGATCTGAGCTGAGATATCACAAATGAGTATCACCACAAGATGTCAGGACCACTGTTTGAGTGGGAGCCAAAATGTCGTGCAGTTTGCTTTAGCGGCTCAGGAGGTCTGCTAGGTAGCCTAAGAGCTTCATCTGGGTGTTCGTAAATGCTGTCTTTGTCAGGGACAATTCTGTCCTCAGATTTGTTCAGTATACTGCACCTCAGTTAGTCACACATCTACATCTGTGGCAGAACTTGGCACCAAACTGCTGTTTTCTGTCTAAGTGACTGAATGCCATGACAGCAACATGCAGTTGTATATACAGCCATCTTTTGGAAATACATTTTCATTCTATTTATTTTCTTGGCAGATGGTTTTTTTGCCATGGATATCTCAATTACAATGCAGGTCTCAAATTTTCTGTTGTAAAAATAGAAAATGTAATTCTAAAGTTTGCTAATTTAGAGCAAATGTAGTTCATGGGAAGGTAATACTGTCCAGCTTTCAGAACACTTCCAACTTGTCTTAGAGATGTAATTACTTTATGATTACATATGATATAATTTAGTATCAAAAATGATAAATTGCAAGTTCAGAATATAATTTGTAACATTATGTAACTTTATAAAATGTTACATTTTTAACACATTCTAAAGGATTAAAACTTCTTTTATTTGCCAGGCTATTCTTCTGTTAAATGCTTTTAAGTACTAATTTAAGTGCAGGTTTTTAGAGACTCATTAAGTAAGACCTGAAATAGCAGCAGCATTACAAAGCACTATTCAGCTTAGATACAGTGTTAAAACCTACAGGCTCACTTTGCAATTGAAACGAGGAAGTTCTATGTAACAGCTCATATGTCTAGTTTATAATTCTTTTTTAGTTCCTGCTATCTCTAAATTGTTTTAATCAGGAACCTTCTGCAGTGGGGCTGGGTAATTTGGGCTATAAAAGACTGTAATATCTGAGGCTTTCAAACTGGAGCTTTGTGGAGTGTGATATATATCAAACTACTTTCATTCTTTACTCAAGAAAGCACAAATCTGGTTTCTTTTCCTTAGAGATGGTGACTTAAAGTCCTTAAGTTTAGTTTTATTTTGGATTGTGAGAAAGAAGCTGTTGTAAGAGAAAAAATTTAAAGTTGAAACTAGTACAAGACATTTTAAAATTATTAAGCAGCTTTTAAACATTTTAAAATTAGGGGTACATGCCAAGTATGATATTTTTGTCCCTTTTTAAAAATACTCAGATGGATTTCTTTTGGAATGAAGTGGATGAATTGGCCAGTTCTGAAACAAAGCTATCGTTACAATAACTAGCAATCAAGTATTGTAAGAAAATGAAACTGCTCTAGATCTAATTACTATTTAGTGGCTGGGTACTACATTTTGTGTAATGTTACAGCTGAAATTTCCTTTTTTTTTTTTCTCTTTTGGTGTCAAGTTCATAACCCATTAAATTCTTCTGCTCTAGGAAACACTGCATCCTCTAGGACATAGTTAATGAAATCAAATTGATCAAATTGAAGTAATCTGGGTTACCCTACATGAGGGACAGGAGGAGAGGAGATGTGCAGCAAAGCTATGTCAGGTGAATTGTTACTGCCCTTTTCCTTGCTGGCAAACCAGCATGAAACTGGTAATGTGAAATGTCACCCCAGGGCTTAGCTGATTTTTTTTTCCTTTCCTAGTTGTTGTACTGGAGATTTTTATCTTGATTTGTTAATTCCATTAATATCACATTCTTCTTCATTATATTATTTGACTGTCTTCTAGAGCTTATAAAAGCCGCTAAGGAGGTGGCTCTTCTCTGCTTCCATTAATTGCTGGGACATTCATGGTTTCATTTTTTAAATGTGTGAAACAGTGATGATTAAGAAAGAATTCTCGTCTCCCCTTCACCCCCCAAGAAATCATTCCTAGCAGCAACAGGAGAGACAGAGAAGTAGTCTTTGAGGTGACTCAAGTTCAGTCAGTTGAAATGTCTCTGCAAATGTAGAATGCAAAGTTTCTCTTGGGAAACAACAACCCTGTTTATTAAGTGTCTGATTTCCGGCGGCCTGTTCCTAAGCTAAGTGACCAATGACAAGTGGGTGAGCCAATTCCAAGTCCTTCTTACACAGGTTTACAGTTGTATGCCAAAAAAGATCAGGATTTGTGAGGTGCCCCAGACCTCCCATCTTTTGAAGCGGCGTGCGCATGTCACTGTGCTGTGGGTGAGGAAACTTTGAGATAGAGTGGTACCAGGGTTCTGCTTGTGATACAGATTGCTGCAGACATTGCCTTGGTGCTCTCTTCAATGCAGTAACTCTTCCTGGAATGTTACTGAAGGCCTACTATGGAAATAGTTGTTCAGCCCTTAAGATCAAGAATTTCTAGTCTATTTGTATGCTGAGGTAGTTGAGGTAGGGAACAGTCCTGACTAATGTAGGCCAATAATAAAGCTCTAAGACTGAAATTCAGTTTTAAATAAGTGGACTTATGTAACCTAAAATGCTGTATAGAATTTCAAACATGCAAAGGTTTGATACTTTCAAGTCTCTGGGATGAACCCAAAGATTTGCTTTGTTTCACTTGTAGCAGAGATCAATGTATTTTAACTGCTTTCATACAGCACTGTAGAAGCAATAGGAAATTATTTGTGTAGCAGTTGTCACCACCCATACCTTGGAGAAATGCAAGGATCTTTCAGAGGATGTTTATGTAATTGCTTCCACATACCCAGAGGGAAGTTTATTTCCACAGTCCTATGTACTATAAGCTTTCCCGCCCTTTCCCCCAAGTGCATGAGCTAATAAGTCTTGCAAACAAGACCAGAGGAGATGTCCCCATAATCTAAAGCCGAGGAGTCACTAAGTGGAAAATTCAGTTCCTGCTCTACAGTCTACATGGAAAACTGACTGCTTGTTGGGCAGGTATTTCAAACTCACTGTCACCTCCTCCTAATGGTTTTACACTGGCTCCCCAGGACAGAGGGAGGGGCCTGAGCAGAAAGTCTACCCTCTGCTGCATTTTCTCCTCTCCTCTGTAGCCCTGCTCCTCCTCCTCCACTTTCTAACCTGGCCTTGGCGAGTTTGCTGGACACATTTCCTGCAGAAGCAGGGATGGTTCCCTGCCTTTTAAAAAATGTTCTGTTCTTTGTTCTGGTGAATAAACAGAAGAACAGTGCTTATCCCATTGTGTTTTGGGTTTTTTGTTTTGGTCTGGGAGTTTTTTTTGTGCATGTATTAGGAGAGAAACAAAGGAAGGAAATACTAAATTTGAATTAAAGCTTATATAAATTATGTTTCAGAAAGTACACCGGATACAAGTTAATATATTAAAGACAAGAAAGGTCATATGGGAAATGTTAAGAAGCCTGAATAGACAGGTGCTTCTGCTAGGGTTTTCTAATATTTCTCACTGTAAGGGTTGCTTCCTAGTAATTAACAACTCTGCCAAATTTTCTTTCCATTTGTGATATGCCACCTGATTTTATGTTGTAAAGTTTAGCCAAAATAGCTGAGTGGTTCCTAAGATGCCAAAGAAAAAATCCACCATGCTTGTCAAACCTTGAAACAATTGTTTGAGAAGCTCAAGTGTCTATTTCCTTTGTTCAAGGACTCAGACTTGACACTCAGAAAAATGATGGCTTTTGTGTCAAGAAAGTACCTTGATAAAAATCTGCCTAAATCCCAGGCCGCAGATGCTAAGTAACTACTCAAGCCTGTTGCCAAAAATGTCCTGCTTCATCCTTGGGGCTGAGCAGTAACTTCTCTGAGGTTACAGGATGAGCTGCTCTAGAGCCAGGTCTGCTACCAGGGCTGAGAGCAGGAAGGCTGTGGCATGGGGTGTGAGTGCCACCTCTTGACCAGCAGGCAGTGCAGACAAGCTGCTGGACTCCACAGGCAGAACCACAGCTGAGGGAAGTGTCCACCCAAGGGAAGATACTGGGAGATGGAGTGGGACATAGAAGAGGGTAGTTGGAAGGTGAAGGGACTGTGATATTCAGGAAAGGGTGAGAATTTGTCATTCATCCTGACAGTCTAAAATTTGGGGGTAGGGGGGAGGAGGAGATGACTTTTTGAACCGCTCTTGGGACAAGGAGTGATGAATGGGAGAGACAAATGTCAGTGGTGGAGACAGGTATATTGGAGAGTGATGCAGAACCATGAGAAGATGTGAGCTAAGCTGATGAGTACAATGCAGCTGAACCAAGGCAGGGAAAAAAAGCTTGATGAGCTTTTGATGAGCTTTTGATGAGCTGTGCCCATCAGAGCATGCTTCTGCTGAGACACTGAGCACAAAACAAAATGTATTCCTCTCAAGCACATGGAGGGGTAGGAGAAAACCAGTATCAAGATTAAATGTAATAAAAATGGCTGAGGGAAAGAGGGGGACTCACAGTTAAATCAGGAGCCAAAGGGAAATTGCGTATGTGTTGTTTCCAAAGCACTGTTCATCCTGTGCCCTAGAAGAGAGGAGGGTATTGCAAGGTGTCTTGCAACTCCATGTGCAGGTGCGTGTCTGGCAGCAAAGAGAGGTCAGTAGAGCAAGGGTACATTGGCAGACAGACCTGTTTTCAATATTTACTTTTCTTGAATACATGACTTTGTTCTCTTTGTAATGTTCTCAACTTTGTTGTACACAATGTCTTAGTTTGGTTTGTTGCTTCCTGCCTGTGACTTGCTGGAGCTGGATCCCAGACTCCAGAGCCAGGCCTTTGCAACAAGGCACTGTTGTCAAGATAACAAATGCTTTTCCCACCCTGATTGATTTGGAACAGGGCATTTATTTTTTTTTCCCTGGTCTATATTAATGGCATGTTAACAGTTTGAAGTCAGATGCTCAAGCCTTTGCCACCGGGTCTCTTCTAGGCAGCAGTGGGGAATCCTGGCTTTATGTCTGAGCTTGCTGATTCATGCAAGCACACAACAAATTTGATCCTTCTGTTTGATCCACTGGAAAAAGAAGGTTGGCTGAAGACATCTTTTGGGCTGTCTTAGAGATGTGCTTTTCTTTGTTAATTCTTCCACTTAAGTAAGCCTTGTCTTTTTATTTTTCTAGGATAATGATATTAAGCTCTGCCTGTTGTCAGGTGTTGAGGCAGGTGATGAACTGTGTGAAACTGCCATGTAGATAATATTTGGGATCACATCTGAGTCTGTATTTTCGTGTCCTCCTAGAGAGAAATCCTATTGATGCTCTTTCAGAGGTTTTAATTTTATTCATATTGCACTGAAATATCAGTAGTTTCTTGAAATATTATACAGATGTTGCATTTAGGTACTCTGAGATTATGCTTCCTTTGAGGAGGTATGGAGGGATTTCAGGGCTCCTGGGAACTTCTGCTGAGCAGGGAAAATAACTCTTCATGAGTTTTAATACACTCCAAAATCCACACTGACTCCTGTGGGGACAGCTGTAGCACCTTTTTGACTCCATTCATGCACATTGAGGCTGTGTACCCAAGGAGTTTGTTTTGCCATCTGATTATTGTGGCACATGGTTGCTATTATAATTTTATTTTGCTCAGTCATTAAAGGGTAAAATTGTGAGAACTTAGGGAAAAGGGAGAGGATAAAATCAGTCTGGATCTCTCTCTCCTCCCCTTGCCCTTTAAATAAAGAAAAAAGAAGAGGGGAAACTTTAGTAAATCATGGAAATTTACTGTAGTGGGAAGCATATTGCTAATATAAAGCCCTGTTTGTCTGCAAGGGTTGTCAGGCTTACAAGGCAAGTGCTCAGATGTTGTTTATCAGTGTTGTCCTAACCCAGAGGCAAGAGTTAAGTAACGTGCACTGAATGTGGGCAGTGAGGATTGCTTTTAATATTCTGCTGTGCTAAAAGGACTGCTTAGCTTCTTCTGAAAGAAAGAAAGGCTTCCTTTGCTTTTCTAATGATTATTCATGTTTTCCCACTAAATAGTACATCTGTAAATTTGAGAGATACTGCCTTTTGTAAAAGAGAGGGAATAAACTGTGAGTCCTGTTTAAATGTGTAATTTTAAAGAGTAACTTAAGATGACACATCTGGATACCTGTGTTCTTCATCCTCCTAAACATCCTCTTATCATTATGCTACTGACATAATCTTATAAAGAAAAGGCTGGTGTTTCCATGATTCAGCAATCTTGAATAAAGAATCCTGACATTCTGTTGTGTTGCTTTTTATTTTTTCTTTTAAGATATTACCATAACAAATTGATGCACAATATTTCTAAAGGTCACAAAGTGCCACAGCAGGCCTTGCAATAAATTATCAGAAGTAAAAATACAGGACATATGCTGAAAAAGGAGCAAATGTATGAGAAAACAATAAATCTGAGCCTGTCTGCCTTGTATTTGCCTGCTGTTTCCATTTTGATTGCGATTGGCTGGCAAGGGCTGCTGCTGGCATTGCACAATTGGCTTAGATGGGGAGTTACAAAACAGGAGCATATCCCTTGGTCAGGGCTCGGTAGCACATGCAGCTGAGCACAGGCAAAAGAGAAAGGTCACTCGTACGCCAGGATTTGAGCAGAATCTCTCTCACAGATGTTTCCATTCCAGAGAAGTGCCTCTGAGCTCGTTGTTCTCAACTGTGGTTTGAAGAGTTTAAATGCTGTAAGGTTTTTTTGTTTTGGTGAATGTGAAAATGCACCTAGGAAGAAGTTTACAACCTGAAGGCATATGAGGATTTCAGATGCGTGGAGCAATACCATGATCAGAAGGATCTGTGTTTTTAAGGTGTTTTAAGTATCAGTGAGGAGGAAGACATTCAAACAGAAGGTTAAAAGGAGATGCAAAAGGAAAACAACTTTATTTTGATCCTGAAATTATACTGACAACATCATGAGGAAGGGATTATATCAGCACCAAACAGTGGAGAATCAATCAGTCTTATTTTCTTGTAAAATAATCCCTGTGCAAGAAATGTAAATATTATCTTTTGTGAAAAAGAAGAATTCATTATTTGAATACATTTTGAAACTCTGTGAAATGCTGTGGGACTGCTGCATCTTTGCAATGGTGTACAGTGTATCTGTATTTATGATATTTATATGAAGAAAATTCTGCACAAAAAGGTCAAGCTACTTTTTTTTTTAAACTGCTTTTCTGTGTGAGGGAACCAGGAGTTACATTTGTATTTTTAACAAAACTTTCCTGTTTTCTTCTTTCCTCCTCCAAACTTAGTTTACGAGATGCTGGAATTGGATTTATTCTTGTCATAGATCGCAGACAGGACAAATGGACCTCTGTGAAAGCTTCCATACTGCGGATAGCAGTGAGTACTGGTTTTTTTTAAGTGACTTCTTAGAAAGATTTTCCTTTTTGAATCTTCCTCTTACAAGCAGAAAAACATAATTTTTTTTCTCTTCAACAATACGTCAGCTAATAGAAGGTATACAGAAGGGATCCAGCAGGGTTTTTGTATCTCAGACAGAGTATCATGTGTCTGTGATGTGCTTTTAATGCAATCTGCAGCTCAGGACATCTTCTTAAGTATGCACTTGGAGAGAGAATGTGTGCGAATGTGTGAGCATGCAGCTCTCCCAGGTGGGAGCTAATATTTGCATGGACACCTTATGGATCTCATAGAGTTTGGGTCCACTTTTCACTATTCAAGTGAGTTTCTCTTTTACGAAGAAATGAGGGTGAGGGTCCTGGTTGAGTTTACCACTTGTGAAAGGAGTTCGCATGGAAAAACTGTTCTTGTGATGTTTGATTTACAACAAGGATTACCTGTAAGCAAAAAAAACCGTATGTGCCTTCTGTGATTAATCAACAGTATATGCTCCTAACTTTCCCAGTCTCCCTTTCAATTAATATTTTCAAAATTAGAAAAAGGAAAATAATCTTTTAGGAGGGTTGCTTATTTTTTCCTTTTTTTTCTTTTTTCTTTTTTTTTTTTTTTTCTTTTCAGAAGTAGGGAAGGACAGATTCATGTTTATCATGTGCTTATTCTACTTCTGATTTACTTGGGTTTTTTTTTTTAGTTTTTGGTTGGTTATGGTTTTTTTCTTCCTTGTTATCCTTGCTTGAATTGTTAGTGTCTACAGCCTTTCCAGTAAGGGCTGAAAAACAAAGCTGTAATATTTTAATTTTTAATGGCTGAAATTTTTTGACTCTGTAAGATTAAAGTCAAATTGAAACAGCAAATGTCATTTTAATGTGGCCTGATTATGGCCAAAGAATCTTTTGTTTAGTATAAGTTAAAGGTAGTACATCACTTTAAAGTAATGCATCTTTAAAGGTAGTATATTACTCCCACTATATGATGTTTTGTGAATGAATATATAATGATATAATATTCCCACAATACAATTCTTTACATAATTATCATGGTGGGAATGTTAAAGTATTGAAAATGAATAGAAGTATCAGCAAAATTTGCTTTTGCAGCTCATCTTGAAATTATGAGATGCAGCACTGAGCAGATTCCAGTAGTAAAAACTGAGAGCAGCATAATTTAGGATGATTGACGTAAAAGGACTCTGTCTAGAGGCTTGGAATCTCTTTCAAAAGTCAGTGCTGTAGTTTCTGTTCAAGGACAGATAAGTGTTGCACAGATTATGGTCCTTTTATTTGCATAATTGGGGTTGTAAGGGTTAGGCAGCAACTACAGACAAGTTGGTTATGGCCATGATGATAACATTTATGGTAACGTTCCTCCAGTGTGTGTTAATTTCCTTTGAAGCACAGTGAGCAACTATTCCCCTTTATAAGGGATCTGTCACTGTTGTGATGGTGTTGGTACCTAAGGGATTTGCCCAGAGAACAGTGTTAAGTGCAGGAGCACTGTACAGTTGCAGTACTGGTGCTGATGGGTTATTCTGCTTTTTTCAGCTTTTTTCATTCTTCTCTGAGATTTTTCTGAGAGAAGAATCATGCTTCTTAGCTGAAGTCTAATCTGTTAAAGGCATGATATTTTATATTTGCTTCCCTTATTGAACAGCAACTGTGTTGGCTTTGAATTGTACCCATGTATATATTTATAGCAGTCCTCCTGTTGAGCTTCAGCAATAGTCACATCAGCCCTGAATACTTGAAAATTTTGTGTTCCTATACCAAAAGAAGATGAAGTCAAAAATTGTTTGCTCTTGTCCATCATATCTTTGCGATAGTATTTGATATAAATGAAATTGAATGCATTTCAGCTGTCTGTTGTTCAACAAAAAAACAAAGCCAAATATACAAGATATGTATATTGTGGCAAATTAGTGAGGTCCTATTGAAAGACAAAGATTTATTTTGAATGGCTCAAGGGTAACTGGAGATTTCAACTTGTGTGGTTTTCCTAACAGTCAGAATTGTCTTTTGGTGGTTATGAAGCATCTGAGTGTTATTCGGGCTCTCCAAGCTGTACTCAATGTCTGAACACCTGATAGCTCTGGCAGTTTCAATCACAGAGTCACAGAATGGTTTGGGTTGGAAGGGACTTAAAGATCATCTAGTTCCAATCCCCTGGCATAGGTGGGGCCATCTTTCACAACGTGGCTCAAAGCCTCATCCAAGCGTAGCCTTGAACACTTCCAAGCATAGGGAATTCCCAGATTCTCTGAGTAACCTGTTCTAATGCCTCTAGTGCCACCCCGTAGTAAAGAATTTCTTCCTAATGTCCCATCTAAATCTCCCTCCTTTCAATTTGAAGCCATTCCCCCTTGTCGTGTCACCCCTTGTCCTTGTAGAAAAAAGCCTTTATTTAATGCTGCTTTTTTGTTGTTGTTTTGTGTTTTTTGGGGTTTTTTTTGATTGCTAAAGCTTATTGCTGTGTGAGGATAGGAGTCTCATGTTATTTGAGAAGAGAGTTTTGGCTGTCAGTTTATTTGTTGTCATTTCTGCATCTTTCCTGTTTTTTCTCTATTCATCCTTAGGAAGTTGACGCTCTTGATTTGTGAAATCAGAAATGCCAGCATAGGGTGCTGTGGCTGGAGCACTGCCCAACAGGAATATCCTGGCAGCTGCAGGACATGTATTTATAAGCACTGAGCAGCTGTTAAACAGAAATTCATACTAGCATGTATTTGTTACTATTATTTCTTGTTATTTTCAAGATTCTTCATACACATTTGGTTTGTACTAGTGGGTATTGGAAGTATGTTTTGAAACAAAACTAACTAAATGTTTTGTTTCAGACTGAAATTATTGTAGAAAATATATTATTAAAGATTTCTAAGCTTCGTTTTTCTTTCTTTGTTGTTAGGGGTACTTTTTTTCCTGTGGCAGAAAATGAATAATGATGAGCTGAATCTGTATTTCCTGCTGATATTTAAAGGCTGTTGTAGTCAAGACTCTGGAGATGAGGTTAACTTATTTTTGCAGACATAGTGGAAGGTCATGACTGCACGGCTTGCCCAGGATGACTGCTGCTGCAGCATATGCAGTGCAGGGGGACTGAGAGCAAAGCCAGAGGCCTGGCCTGAAATAGGGCACTTCTTTTCCTGGGATGTGACAGAGACTGTGGCAGGAAGATGCCCAGGCATGCACACTTCGCTGCTGTTTTATTCTACTCCATGAAGTTGCAATGGGCAGGCGGCCCAGGATGTTGTTGTTAGCAAGTGCAAGACTTGCAGACTCTGTCTTAAGAAACACTGGAAACGACATTATTATTTTTATTTTTCACCTGATTTAGCTGAAGTGAAGTTATTAACCTAGGCAGAATCTGGTCTATTGGGATACTCAGGCTGAGAGGTGAAGTTCTGGTAGAGATTCCAAGAGCCAAGTTTCATATTAGGTGTGAAGTTTTGATAGGAAATTGTCATGCTGTTAGGGAGATAATAGAATTTGAAAGTTTTTGCCAGAAAAATACTGAAGTTAGTAGTTGCAAATTGTTCACTTGTATTACATTATTGTTTGAGGATACAAAATTTTTTCAACTTTTTGCCCTGTCACCTGCAACGACGTCTATTAGAATGTCCTGTTTTCAGTTAAACACAGTATTCAGAGTAAAAAGAGACATTCAAGACCTTGCTGAACCTTTTAGCTCCTGGGCCTGGGCAATTGTATAGTCCCATGCATAAGTGTGCAAGGAGGAGCAGTCATGTTGCCTGGTAAAGCAGCTCTGTATTGTCCCAGCTGAGTGACACAGCTGGGTGAATGACAAATGCCAGACAAATTGATCCATTTGTCTTTTCCATGGAGTTGAAAATTACTCTCTTTTTTTGTCTTTTTTTTTTTTTCTCTCCTAATGTTATCATACCAAAACAAGCAATATTTAATCCACAGTTGTAGGAGCAAGGCTTTTTACTGATCAATGTGTTCTAGGATTTCACACTGCTCTTTTCACAGTTCTAATGTATTTTCTTTAAAAAATGAAGTCTATGTCATTACATTGTATTAGTCTCTTGTTGTCCTGTCATCATTGTCTTCCTCCATCTAGGGGGAAAGGTTGCAGCATAAACTCATTCTTTTAGACAAACAAAAAACTGCACTCAGCATCATTAAAAGTTTTACCATAGCCTTTCATCACCTCATATTGAAGGTCCAGGGAAAATAAACTTCCTTGGTGCATAGGGAATAATATACTTGTGGGCCACTGCCCTTGAGTTACCAGTTAAGATGGAGGTTTTTTGAGGGTAGTAGTGATGAATTCTTATCCAGTTACAAAACTATGCATCCCTTTCTAAATGTGACAAGAGATGGGTTGTATTGAGCCTCCTGGAGAAAGGAGTTTGCTTTGCGATTTGCCATCGCTAACTAAGGATGCACTGCATGCAGATTTCATGCCTTCTGTTTTGAACTGCCTTGTCCAGAGCACTGCTTTTCTTAGCTGTTCATGAATCAAAATGCAGTCTTGTAACAGTGGCTTAGCCCATTAATTTCTTTGAAGATCAGGGCCAAGACTGCTGGCTGGCAGGAAGAAACCAGAAGCCAATGGACACAGCACACCAGAGTGCTTAGGTTGGACTCAATGATCATGGATGTCTTTTCCAAACTAATTGATGCTTTGATTTTGTAATGCCAGCCTAAACCTTGTAGGAGTCAGGCAGTCCCATTTTTGTGCCATCTGGAATCTTCTTGGTTTGATATCCAAGGTGAGAAATGCTGAATTGCAGTAATCTAACTTTGAGTTCTTTGGCCTTGTTTTTAGAGATGTTGAGTTTCTTAGTAAGTTCTTGATGTAGAAAAGATATATTTTGTAAATGGTGCCCCATGAATGGCACTATTTTATATTTATAGGGGATAGGTATTTCCCATTAGCCCAGTTTCTAGTTAGCTCTTTGCATCATGTCCTGAAAAATATAATGACACTTCACACTTTGTATGGCTTAAGTTTGAAAATACTGCTCTTCTTTCAGCCCTAGTCATGTTTCTCATTTTGCTTGGATTTAAGCCTAGAACTTGGCAGTATGATGAAGCTGGAACAGTATTTGTATTAATATTATGGCTATTGTTATGAATGAGTACAGTAAATGATAAAATGAGTAAGTTTATTTTGAGATTAGTATGGTTTTGTCCGATTGCTTTGGATGTTTTGAGACTACGTGTGCAGGCACTTTTGCAGTTATCCTTGTGTAGTTAGCCATTTTTCTTTATTTTATGTATTTGTTTAATATGTAAAAACAGAGAAGTGAGTCACTTAAACTCTGAAAGCAGGATCATAATGTCCAAAGCATTAAACGTAGATCTAATGCAAAACAGTTCTATGTTTTTAAAACTAGATTTCAAGCTGCTCTTTTTATGAACTGATTTAATTCAAGATTCTTTCATGACAAAAATTATGTGTAAGGCACTTGTTCATTCTAGCCAGGAATAAACAGTCTTTAAAAAATAGGCAAGCAAGTACTTACTAGGCCCTTTATATACAGAAGCATTTTGGAAAGAAGTGCTCTGTGGCTTATGGCATACTAGTAAGTGCAGAAAGGAAAACACCACCACAGAGTTTGGTAATGTGGGCATTTTGAAGCTGTTCATAAAATGAAAATTAGTGTTGTTCCAACTATTTTGAGACAGAACTACTAAAACTGAGTCAAGCATTAGCTCTTTGATGGCTCACATGGTTATGATATTTCTACAAGCTGGCTTAACTTCAGGGTCAGTACTGGTGGTACACATAGCCTCTCCGTCAGTAGTTTCTGTGAAGAAAATTGGTAGTTAGGATTATTTGCAACGAACATGTGGTCCAGAGCGGGCCACAAAGGTGATCAGAGGTCTGGAGCATCTCTCCTATGAGAATGGGCTGAGAGAACTGAGGTTGTTCAGAAGAGAAGGCTCTGGGCCAGACTTCACTGCGGCCTTTTGGTATTTAAAGGGGGCTTATAAAACAGAGGGAGAGTGACTTTACACAGTCGGATAGTGATAGGACAAGGTGGAGTTGTTTTAAACTGAATGAGGAGAGGCTTACATTACATGGTAGGAAGAAATTCTTTACTGTAAGGGTAGTGAGGCACTGGAACAGATTGCCCAGAGAAGTCATGGATGCCTCAACCCTGGAAGTGTTCAAGGTGCGGTTGGATGAGGACCTGAGCAACCTGGTCTAGAGGAAGGTGTTTCTGCCCTGGTGGGGGAGTGGGAGGAGTTAGAAATAGGTGATCTTTAAGATCCTTTCCAGTCCAATCCATTCTGTAATTCTGTGGTAATTTGATTTTACATTTTTCCCAGAACTCAGCTGGGTTCAGTCTATACATATTCCCCTTTCCAGAAACCTGGGGCATGCAGTGAAAGACTCCCCATCCCTGAGAAGCAGGCGCCTCAAAGCAGGCAGGTTAACCTGCTCCTGAGAAATTATTAGCTGGTTTTCTGGAGAATTTATGATTATTCCTTATTTTGTCCAGCCAGAAAAGGTTTGTCCCTGTTCTTCTTCTAGGTTCAGGATACTTGTAGGGCACCAAAGGTCTCAGTATTGGAGCGCTTTAATCCTGGGGCTGTGCTGTATACAAATTCCTGGTTTGGTCAGATTTGAATTAAAGCTGATAACAATGTGCACATCTACATTTTTTCTCTTTGGGATTGACACTGACCTGACTGGATGAGAAAGTGAAGGAGATGAGCAGATAGAAAACTAATCCCATAACTGTTATGAAGTATCAAACAAGTGCAAGTGAGATGAGTGAATATATGGGCTGGGCTCTCCTAATTTTTGCAGAGAATATGAAAAATATGACCCCTAGTCTATTTTGCATTGACATTAAATCCATATAAATAATGGATAAATTCAAAATTAGAGACAAGATGTTGGGGGAACTCTCAATATTAATTAATCTAGTAAAGAAAGACATTTTGAGGAAAAAAAAATCCCAGTTTTTAAACATACAAACCCTTCAACAAATCTGAGTAAGGTCCATTGACTTCAGTGAAACAGTCCTTGAAGGCACTTTATTTCATAGCACTTGTAAACATAACATGAATATTTTTTGGTGCTTAGTATTTAGCAAAGCATTATTGAGAAGTCATTGTTTGTTGTCTGGTTAGCATACAATGGCTTCAAACAAAAATGCTGCTGGACTGGAACAGAGAATTTTTGTTTTGTTCCAGTGTTCAGGGTGAAGTTGACTGGTCAATGAAGTTCACAGGCAGCTGTGGAGTATCTCTTATGTCATAGTATTGTCTCTGCAAGTCACCAGGGCTTTAGCAAAAAAATGTTAGGAAAAACAGTAGTATTTTGGCAGTGCAGATACAACCTTCGATAAACTGTAATAGCTGGCACAAGTCCAACATTGTTTACTGTAGCCCAACTTCCCCTTCTTGTTTCACTAAAATCAATTTGCAGATTTGACTGGTAGTCACAACAAGGGAAGGAGGCATGATTTTTTAGGACATGGGGTTTTTTTAAGAAAAAAATTAAAATTAAATGTGACAAGACTATTGGAGTCAAGTTTATACTGTAGACAAAGGCAAAGTAGTCTAGAATTCGAGCTTTTATTCAGAGAGAAGGGAGATTTCTGACAGGTTTTGAATGGGAATTCCAGTGATACAAGACTGTATTGACTTCAACAGCATTATTTTGGGTTGACACATTAAGATAGAAAATAATTGTAATACATGTTCTCAGTTTTCATTGAATTGAACATCACACTTAATTTCATCATGCAATTAAACTCTATTTCATAAGAACCAATACACAGTCCAGAAAAATTTACTATTAAATTACATTCGGGTACTGTTGTTTGCTTCAGTAATAGCTTAAATGTCATAAAATCACAGATTGGGTTGGGAGGGACCTTGAAAGACCATCTGGCCCAACCTTTTGTGGTGAAGGCGAGCCTCAATGAGATTATCTAGCACCCTGTCCAGGGCATTTCCCAGCACTCCAAGTAAGGCTAAATGGGTTGCAGATATTCACTGCCATAGGTAGTGGGTCAGGACATCATGTGGTGGGGTGGATGTCTCACAATGAGGCACCTTATTTTTTTCATAATGTGTTACCTGAAAGGTATCTCTTTCATAATTTTTATTCTGACATAATTGCATTGCCACTGAATAAGCTTCACATTTTGGAAGTTAAAGGTAAAAAGTAACTGCTCAGTTGGACTGAAGACTGCTGTCACAGGCACAAAATAAATTTACATGTTTGTTGAATGAGAGAAGTAAATACAGTTGTCATTCTCAAAGGCTTATCCAGGAGATTTGATTTAAAAAAAAATTCTGTTGTTTTTATGTCTCTTAAATAAATTTGTGGGTTTGCTTTGTATGGTAGATCAGAAAAAATAATAAGGAAAGCATAATCCTTTCTTTTTCTTCTGAATACAGTCAGAAATTTTCTATGAAAGGTTTTTCCTCTGATAACTGTGAGTTAGCAACTTCACAGGCAATACTAGTTTTAGTGAACAGTGTACTTTTTTAGTGAATTTTACAGTGCAAGGCTGAGGAACTAGTGAGGGCAATCAGAATTACCCGGATTTTCTTCCCAGCCCTCAGATTCCTTTGGAACTGAACCACTGTACTTTCTAGAAAATTTGGACATCACTGAAGTGGAGGCAGATTGAGAAGCTCAAGCCTTTAAGGTTCTTTGGTCAAATTGAAATCTTCATCAAATTGAAATTCAGATACTGAATATCTAGGGAACCACAATGAATCTGTGAAGTTTTCCAGAAAAGCGTTAAACTACTCTTCCCTTTAAAAGTTCTTCATTTCTAATGCTAATTACTTGGAACCCTTGGAAACCTCAAAAGTATTATTAAATCACTCTTCAACCTTCCAGATACTAACAGTTCCAGTAGGCTTGGAACAGAGCATAGCATAACAGCTCCTTCAGTCAGTGGGGTTTTTTTGGTGGGCTTTTCTTTCTTCCCTCCAGTAAACCAGTTAGCTAGCAAAGTGAAATAATTTCCAACAGTATAATGAAGAAAATTGCATACTTAATTATTATAATGATCATTTCTTTAGTGAATTTCACTGCCTCCTTACAGTGGAAATGCTGAATAGAAGAGAATGTTTCCAAGAGTGGCTAAATGCCAAATATACAAATCTCTGCCAGAGCAGCAGTTGGTTTTTAATAATTTAATGCTACTTTTTTGTTTGTTTCTTCTCTCTTCTGTTTTCCCTCTACCTGTTGTAGAACTGGGAAAGATCCATCAGATTGCTAGTTGGAAGTGGATGAAAAAACCCAGAATTGAGAATTTTTATGCTTGATTTTTATTTTTGTCAGACAAATTAAAGCTTATTTCTAAGTTACTGCCTAAGAAATTCATCCTCTGTGGCAAAAACTTGTGTAGGCAACTGGCAAGGTAGTATACGCAGAAATCAGAAATTTGTTGTTAGGTTTTCACACAATAGTGGAGATTTCTTTGGCACCTTCAATTAAAGATAAGAAGAAATAACCATAAAAGTCTTGCTGTTTAAAAAGTACTAAGCCACTGCTGTTTGTTCATTAGCCTCCTTGGGTAGGTTGTAATCTTAGCTGAAGAGCAGTACAAGCAAGCCCTGAAAAAAATTGATTCCAAGAGAATAGATCCCTGTTCCTAAAGACAAGTAAATGTCTTTTGAATGAAGCTCTTTGTACTAGCTATGCAACAATATGATTGGTCACCCCATTATGGGAGGCCTTTGATACAGTTAGTTTGTGGTTTATCAGGGGCTTCTCCTTGTTCAAAAATATTTTCCGGAGCTAAGACACAGAAAATAACAGGCTCAACTTGCTTTGCAGGCATCTTTCCCAGGAAACCTGCAATTAGTCCTCGTTCTGCGCCCAACAGGATTTTTTCATCGAGCTCTCTCGGACATTGCTTTCAGATTCAACAAAGATGAGCTTAAAATGAAAGTACCTGTAAGTAAAATCCTCCGTTTTCACTTTACTACCAGGAATCTGTGAAAGTACTTAAGGTAGCCACTGAGGACCAAAGAAACCCCAACAAAAAGCCAGGCTTAGAGGCAGTTCTAGCAATTTTAGATAATTCATGATGGCTTTTTCTTGAAAGACTATGTGAATTTTGAAGCAGATGCATTTCCCCTGGACAAACGCTATGGTTTCTGTCACTTGAGCAAACATACAATGGATGCCTGTTGTTATATTGCTAGTAAACCCATGGGTTATACTTTTGTTTGCAAGTGTACAGCATTTATATTTTAAAATAAAATTTGAAACTATATGAACTGATGATATAAATGTTATTGTACTTGTCAGATGTAAATTTCAAGGGGGAAAGATGATCTTTAAGAAAATTTTTCCCCATCTTTCATTTATTTTTGGGAACTGGTCCTTACATGACAAATCCATGTAGACACTCTTGTTCTGTCCTGCAGACCCAGGATAACAAGGAAAAATGAACAAGAAATGAATGTTGCTTTTAGAAAATAGCCAAGTGGTGTTTGTCAAGATAAAAAAATCTAACAGTGTTATGCTGTATAATCCATAAAGTTTTTTTATTATGCCTGGTGCTCATGCTCATATTCTGTTATTTACATTTACATTATCTTCAACTGAAAGAACTGTTAGGTTTGTTTTTTTATACCCACAGGAAACAGTTCCATCTCTCACTTTTATATTATAATGTATCTTCTCTGTCAGTGTCTGAATGATGGGGCATAGAATTCTTAACAAGGGACTTGTCACCACTGATCACGTTCACTTTTTTCCTGTCCTGCTGCAGATCATAATGCTGGGCTCAGTGTCAGAACTGCAGGGTTACATTGATAAGACACAATTAACAGAAGATCTTGGTGGCACCCTGGATTACTGCCACAACAGATGGCTGTCCCGTCGTACTGTAAGTCTTAGGTTTTGTTTTAACTTTTCAGCTTAATGAACCCTTCTGTTTTATACCCTGTCATTTATAAAACAGATTCCAAGTGATGCAAGTTGACTTGCTCAGTGTGAGATGTTCCCAATGGTACTTAGTCATCTTAGAGAAATAATATGAGTAATAACTTGGGAGTGGTTTTCTGAACACTTGGAGCGAAAGGAACTACAGTGTGTTATTGTGTTGAGGTTTATTGGTTTTGCTACAAGAAAGAAAAAGCTCAAGTTGTAAAATAACTCCAGATTATAAAAATATGAAGAAGATACACCTGACACAAGCTTAAGAAAAAAATACAATTAAGGAATTAATGGTGACCGTATCTGTTGCTTGCAAAATTCTACTTTGGCCATTGTTCAGTCTTGTAATTCATCTGTTTGGATTTTTTTTGAGAGTTGTATTTTGTGTACTTGTGTTTGTTTGTAATATGTGTGTGATGAATACGAAACATCTTTAATGCTTTTTATTCCAAAAGGCTATAGAAGGTTTCGCCCAAAAGGTTAAGCAAACAGCTCAGATTCTTCAGTCCTTTGGGACTGAGCTGGCTGAAACAGAACTACCAAATGATGTGCAATCAACCAGCTCCCTTCTTGCAACACACATAGAAAAGAAGGACAAAATGAAGGTATGTAATTTTTCTAGAGATGCTGTCTTCTAGTTAAACTGTCTTTTAATTTATAGCTAGCAATATTAATGGATGATGCTAATAGACAGTAATAATGTGAACCATCAATATCTTTTTGAACTATTTTTTTTTGATGTTAAAAATCCTTTTTGCATTGAAAAATGACATTTCTTGAAACTAAGTTTATGTATGTACAAATGCATAATGGATTGTGTGCGAAACAGTAATTTCTTTGTGAGTGGTGATGTGTTTAATTTGTAGTTTTGTTTGCAACAGGAAATTTGATTGTATTTGCGTGCATATTAAAATATATGGCCTTTTGAAGCATGAACAAACGTTCTTTCAAAAAGAATTAAATTAAAGCTATTTGGCAGTTTCAGAGCTGTGCATCTAAAATTTTTGAGATATTTGTAGCCTAAAGCAACACTAGAAGGCTGTCTACCATGAAAATTCAACTCAGTTACACTGGGGTCTTAAGATGGCAAACATGGAAGAAGCTGACATTTATAATTTACTGTCTGTTGTCAGCCACTGCTTTTAATAAAACTGTGCTTGCTCAAATGCTATTGAAATTCTTCTTTCAATTCAGTGCCTTGTGAATTCTGCTTAAAAAAACAACATGCCACTACAGCATGTGGGGGTTTTGTTTTGTTTCATTTTGTTTTGTTTGTTTTGTTTTGTTCTGCTTTGTAGGAGGATATCAGGGTAGCAGTAGAACAGGGAGATGATATCCTTGGAAGTATTACAAAACCAGTTACTGAGAATCCTGAATATAAACTGAATCAAGATCAGCTAGACAATCAAACAACGGTAGAAAGGTAAGAGGTGTGAAATACTAAATATGCTGCTTTACTGCTTTTTTTGACCCCTCCCCAACTCCTTTATTTAATTCCATATTTATTTTGCAAATAAGCAAATGTTGCAATGTGAACATTACAGAACATTTCAGAAACAACTCCTCTGTTGTGATATCTGTCCTGAACAAAGTAACCCCCTAACGCCCAGTGTGGGGTCACCTGGCTGTAGGGAAATGGGGTTGGAATTCTGATACCACACAACACTAGTCTTCATTTCATTTTTGTCACATTTGGACTATATACTTGAGTATCTTTTCCTTATTTTAAAGAATAACAATGCTTTGTTTAGAAACTAAAGTGCAATCCAAGAAATTTTGCTACTGTACAGAAGGCATGAGGGGAAGACTGAAGTAATAAATCCCTTCTTTTCAGTAGATTTGTCCATTTCCATTAGGTCCTTTTGAAGTGGGAGGTGTTTTTTCTTTTAAACCTGGTAATTTATCAATGTTGTTAGTAGCCTTTAAAGGGCTGCTAGGGAGTACACCACTCTTGAAGTATCTATGCACCAATTTCCTATGTGCTTTCTTTGGGCATATAATTAATAGGTATTGCTTTCCTTTGCTCCCTGCCTGCCACATACACCCCCCCCCTCACATTACTGCCAGATTTGAAGACATTATATCACTGTAGCACAGATGTAAATTTTCACAAAGCTATGAAAGCATAGCTCATTTCCCCCAGGCAGTATTCTGCATTCTTTTTTTGTCTGTCATTCTGTGTTTCTGTTACACTCAGGCTGACTTTCTTTCCAAATAACTGTCCATTCCAACCCACAAAGCTTGGCAGAAGTCACGTTTTGGTCACTGTTGCTATCAGCTATCCAAGGACAATCAGGGTGGGGGTTGCTAATTTATCCATAACATTCCTGTTCAATACAATATCTGATGGAAGTTGGAACAAACTCTGTGTGTGTGTGTCTGCTTTTTCTCTAGTTGGTTTTAACTTGTAAATTCAGAGTTCATTTCTGTACTGTTAAAGACAAAAGTTCATTAAAATTCTGATGTGTAGCCTTCCCTGGATATAGCCTAAGTATAGCAAAGTGCACTTTATAAAGTCCATGGGATGTCATACTGTCAAATGTAATAATAGAAGGTAAGTTAGGAAGTGAAAGTTTTAAGTCATTTGCCAAAATTGTAATCCAAGAGGGTTTTCCTCATCGTGGTACAGCTCTACAACTGCCCATGATATTTAATTAATAATTCTGGTTGGAAGAGAGGGAGCAATGACCTTCAGGTTTATCATGAGCTGTGCTCCAAAGAAGGAAATGTAAGGGCAACTGGCTGGTCACAGCAGTACAAATTTTACCTTAATTTTTCCTGATAACCTAAGGCTTGGGCTCCTCTGAGTCTTAACCCACACACATTTACATATCTTATTTATATATGTTAGCCCTAGCTCCCCATGACCCCAGGCCAAAGCTGAGAAAGTGCTTAAAATAAACACTTGCCCATTTTTCAGGACTTAATGTTTGTGTTGAGTTTCAGTTTTTTACATCAGTGTTATTGTAGGAAATGATACTGTGTGATACAGAAAATGTTTCCTGTATCCAGTTTATTTGTCCTGAAAAATAACTCTTTTGGGAAGGCTTTTTATTTACTGTGCAGGATTGCATTGTCCCTTGAAGATTCCACCCATCATTCCTAAGAGTATTTTTTTAATGTGTTTTGCTTTGATTTTTAAAGGCTACTGGCTCAGTTACATGAAACAGAAACCGCCTTTGATGAGTTTTGGATTAAGCATCAGCAAAAACTAGAGCAGTGTCTGCGCCTTCGGAATTTTGAACACAATTTCAGAGAGGTGAGAACTTCTTGGTGGTGGTCAATATTTGGTAATATGGAAATTATTAGAAAATGCTTCCTGCTCTTGATTTTACAGTTCTTGTGTATACTTGAAAGCATTCTCCAACCTTTTTCTTGTACTTGCCCTTACTTGACACACTGCTATCTTTACTAGTTTGAATTCTTGCCTATAGAGACATAACTTTTTCTTTTTTTTTTTCTGCAGGCTTAGGATTTTTTTTTCCATGAACCTAGCTGTGTATAAGCAGTCAAAAACTCCTTTGAAACCTGCTCTGTACTACTGAAGCATAAAATGCTGCTGCATTTCATCTTGCCAATAGGTCCTTTTATGGAACCAAGTCTTAACAAACATTCTGGCTGAAATTTTATGAAAACTGTTTCCAAACCCTGTGGGTGGGAAGTTGCAACCATAGTGTTAGAAGCTGGGTGGAGGCTGAACTACAATTTTCACAGCCAGTTTCTGATGTCATATTGTTTAACTCATGTGCTTGATGGAGCCCTTTATTCTGGTGTAGCTGATCTCGGAGCACAGCACCTGTGCCTCCAGAAGAGCACCACTCAGAAACCCTCTTGCAAGCATTTATCTGTCTCTAAAACAATTGCTGGAGTGGTGACCTCTCTGTCATGTTTTGCTGTTAACACTAGTGTTGTTTTGTGTCCTTGTCATCTGGTAAAAGCAAGATCATAAATGTTTCCTTAGCATTAGTTTTCTTGCATCTTTTTCAGTACTAGGAAACAGGATAACTTCACTGCCTTTTCTTTGTATTTCTTTTCCTTTTGAATTGGGGGGGAAAGGTAGGCTGACAAAAAAAGGTGCTTTGTCTCTGTGCCCCAGTTACCACATAATATGAGTCACCTGACTGCAAATAGTGGCTATCAGTTATTAAATTGGTGGGTCTCCGGAGAGAGGGAGCTCTCTTCATTCATATATTGCTGTGTCTCATTTCAGGTCAAAGCAGCTTTGGATATTGTGTCTGAGAGACTGTCTGCTTTCACAGATGTGGGAAACAGCCGTTCACATGTGGAGCATATTTTGAA
Organism: Zosterops lateralis; assembly: GCF_965231275.1. Lineage (NCBI taxonomy): Eukaryota > Metazoa > Chordata > Aves > Passeriformes > Zosteropidae > Zosterops > Zosterops lateralis. Next base: position 26,728,400 of record NC_139763.1, read on the forward strand.
AGATCTTGCCAACTTTGAAGAAAAATCACATGTAAGAACTCTGCAAGTCTCCTTAATTTCTACTATGACAATGCACATGCAGAGGGGAGTGGGATTTGGTTGTTGAGTGTGTCAGCTTAAGCTGACAAGGCAGAATTGGCATCTCAGGTAATGTACAGAAGGAATCTGAAATAAAGTCTTTAACCATTGGAGCAGAGTAATTCTTGGACATCCCTCAATAAAGAGCAGACTGACCAGACACAAAGTGTGATTGCTTCATGTAAGAATTGCATGAAGTGATGAAGTGTCTACACAGCCACGTTTTGCATTTACTGATCAAGGGAGCACTTCCATTCTTATTAAAGCAATGTCTTTCAATAAATCTTAGAAATAAGAAAGATGTGTATTGAATGTACAATAAAGATGGCCAACAGAAACATACACCCAACAATACAGAAAGGGAACTTTTTCTGATCTGTGGTTCACAATGAAACAAATTGCTCTCTAAATGAGGTTGTTGCTCTTAAGGCTGATATAGGTATTTTTTAATTTGAGTTCAGATTGTTGCTGTACCCTAAATTGCATTTGTACACACACAGACCCTGCTGAATAAGGCATGGAAAGACAACAGTGGTTCCTTCACAAGGAGGCCTGTGATTAAACTCACTGTTATTTCTGAGGTACTCTGGTACATGAAAGTTCTTGGACATCTGGAAAGACAGGAAATAACTTTGATTTATTAAGCAAGCCAGATATTACCTAAAGATGTATTCTTTATCAATATGTGTATTTCACTTCATAAAAACAATTTTAAATTTTTTTCATTGGTCTCGATCCAAGGAAAGATGTACTTTAATCAGTGCTTGTTTTCTTAGGAAACTGTAGCAAAAGCCAGAATGTTAGCCTCAGAGCGTGATGCTTTTATTCAAAGCAATCATTATGCTGTGGACTCCATTATTCCAAAATGCAGTGAACTTCATCATCTCTGTGATGCCTTGACTACTGAGACAGAACGGAGGAGAAATCTTCTTAACAAATCTCTGGAACTGCATGACTTACTAGAGAAGGTAAATTTAGTGTGCAACAGTTGTTTCCCAAAACCTCAGTTGTACAATTGTCATAATGGTAAGTAGCATTATCTGACTGTGTTGGAAGTTTTCTCTTTAAATAGCTGAATTCATGACAAGGTTGAGTTGTTTTAGACTCTCAGTATGTGATGCTGACATTGGTGCATTCTGAGCCTGTTCTTCTCTGTTTCCAGTCTATGAAGTGGTGTGATGAAGGAATTTACCTGCTGGCTTCCCAGCCGGTAGATAAGTGTCAGTCTCAGGATGGCGCAGAATCCGCATTACAGGAGATTGAAAAATTCCTGGATACTGGTGCTGGCAATAAAATCAAAGACGTGAATAAAATTTACAGAGAGTATGCACATATCCTCAGTGAAGACCTAAAGGTACCAGAAGATGTTTATATGTGTCCATTTTAGAATTGCTCTCTTGTACTGCCACTGATAAAGCTAAATAATCAGTACTAGGAGTTATACCTGTGAACTGGAAAGCCAATACATTTCTGTGCCTGAGTCTCATCGTATCTTTGGATAAGCATCAAGGGCTTCAGAGACTTTTCATAACTACTCAAAATTTTCAGACTATAAAATTACTTTAAAAAAAAAAATTCTCCCAAGCAAGTGTTTGAAATACCATTCATTTTATGTAGCAAAAATGTGCTACTTTTTATTTTTATTTTTTAGAACTTAAGAAATGTAGTGGTTTCAGGTTTGCTAATTTCTTTAATATTTCACCAATATTCATTTTCTTTCTTCATGATTGATCTCTTCATGTAACAGAACCTTTGGACACTCAAAAATAATTTTTTTTAATTGAAACTTGAATCCCAGATTTGTCTATAGTAAGCACACAAAGTATTTTTGAAGTGATGTTCCAACTTTTAGGTGTACTAAATCACAATAAATTACACCTTGTTAAGAGTGAAGAGTTAGTGTAATATTTCTATATGTGGTATAAAAGTAATTGCAATTTCAAATCAATATGCTGTAGATGCTCTAGATGTCAATGTAGCTTGTTGATAGGACTCTGACAGGAATTTAAAAATTATAATAAATTATTTTTTTAAATTCAAGTTGTTTTTTATTTCCATGGGAACTGTAGGAACATGTACAAAAGGTTTTCCAGAAGCAAGAAAGTATGGAAGAAATGTTTCAAAAGCGGCAAGTAAGTCTTAAGAAGCTGGCAGCTAAGCAGACACGTCCTGTTCAGCCAGTTGCTCCAAGACCTGAAGCATTTGTAAAATCTCCTTGTACCTCTCCAGGTAAGTAACTGTATTAGCCTTTAGTTTTTTTGTACTATGCCGAGAAACTTAAAGAAACTTCCAGCCATAATTTGTGGTTGCACAAACATCTGTGTCAGATCTGATCCAGTTCTAACTTCCGTTTGATTCTGGTTTACATGTGTAGGTCTTCAAAGAGAAAACATGTCCAGCTCAGAAAGCAACGTACTTCGGAGGGTAAACTACAGAAAAGGAAAGGTATTTTTTTCACTTTGCACATTTCACACATGTACTACTTGAAAAAGTCATAGTACAACAGAATATTCAGGAACTCTCAATAGGTGAGGGAGTTCTACTGAAAAAGTGATGGCATCGTCCCAGTTGGAGTAAACTGGTGAAACAGTCATGTAGTTTAAATAGGGGCTGCTCTGTTGCTGGGCTGGTTATGAGGAGGGTAAAGTAAATAGTTGCCAATATTAGGAAAAATGTTAGGGGCAGCAAAATACTAAGTCTATGAACAGGAAATATTTTTTATTTGCCAGTAGTAATTGGCTACTCTTAAAACCATTGACAGTGAAGAAGTAGTTGTCATTGGCTCCAAGACAGCTTCCCCTGACCTAGTGTGTTGCCATTCCCAAGTGGGGATGGTCTTCCTGCCCTGCCTGCAGGAAGGGAAGCATCCTGACAGTAGCAACAGAAACAAGTAGTTTCTCACTGGGTTAGAGTTGAATCAACTCAGCAAAGGTTCAGCCAAAGACAAGGAAGGCAGGACCACATGACCAGGATGGACAACATTTGGAGAGAAAAGGGGTAGTTGAAGGAGGGCTTGAAAGCAGAACCCCTCTCTCTTTTCAGCAAGCCATAGTTAGGTTTAGGCATTACGGTAAAAGTTTTAAGAGTGAATTTATGTGTCAGGTTAAGAAGTAACCAGAAAGTTAGCACACAGTTCCTTATTTTTAGCTTGGAAAACAGACTAAGGCTAGTGTTGCCTACAAGATTTTGCTGGTGCTCTGATGTCTTCTTGAAAAGGGGCTTTGAACCACCATCTTTTCTAAACTGGCTTTTGATGGAGAGCTTTCCACATCCAGATGCTGTGTGCTTCAAGACCTTCAGGGTGACTCAATTTTTCTCAGTGTTCTTGCAAACTGCCTTCATTTTTAGTGGAGTACAGTCTTTCCAGTGAAAAGTGCTGAGCACAAAGCTCTGTATTTTTAAAGTGTTTTTTCTGCGTCTGTGATGTCATGATTATTTTTTTCATTGTTTGCTTCCTTCTTTAGAGTGAAATGACTGAACTCCACCAAAGCAGAGGAGGATCCACAATGGATGATGAAGAAAACCTAGCTGTGTTACGGCAGTAAGTATATTTTGATAAGCAAAAAGTGTGGGTTTTCTCTGATTTGGTCCTAGCAAAGCCTGAGTTTGGCTAAGGATTTGATAAAACAAGTGTATTTCTCTGAAATAAACCTCAGTACTTTTTGGAATTCACTGGCTATGGTCTGTGCACAGAGGAAGGCATTTCAGTCTGTCTGCAGCATTATTTACAGTTTGGGTAGTACCGGAGTCTACTTTTGCTGCGGTGAGGTGATGCTATGGCAGGACAACTACATATTTTCATTTCAGAGATGATCCAGTTTTGAGTAACAAAACCCCTGTAAATCTATTGAAGGTTTTGGTCTCCATGCTTTGAGTCTTTGTCTTTTTATTGGACTCTTTTTAGTCCCTGTTTTGATATATGTTACCAAAAAATCACTTCTATAAAAACTGAAGAGCATAACATATGTTAAAGAAATTACTTATTACCACCTGCAATGCATATAGCAGACCGTTCATTTTCACTTCTAAACTGGCTACTTATATTTTTTACTGTTTCAACCTTCTGTTACATCACACAAAATCACAAGGGAAGGAGTTTGGGGAGAAGTATGATTCAATGCTTTATCATTATGGAAATTAAACTTAAAGCATCATTGAGATATTTAAAGTGTACCCTGAATGCCTCTAATTTAAAATTACCAGTGTAGCTTTAAGTCTGTTTGATAATCCTATGTAGCTCCAACTCCAGCTCCCATAGTAGTTGCAAACACAGTATAACCAGACTTTGTACATACGATGATAAAACAGTCTACTGCTTCAATTAAGTTACTTCAGCACTGAAACTGCCATATTTTATGTTTTCCTGTTCAAACACATTTTCAAAAAACTTAAGATGTTTTAAAAATATGTATGTCTCAGTAAGGATATGGAATATCCATGGAACATCACATTTTCTTTTACCTGTAAATTGTTCTTTTATTGTCTGAAGTAAAGAAGAAACACGGACAAAATTAATGTTCCCCCATTACTTTATGTAAGTGAATAGACCCACCTTAATCATCATTCTTTGTCCACAGGCATGTAATGAATGAACTTATCGAGACTGAACGAGCATATGTGGAAGAACTTCTCTGTGTTCTTGAGGTAAAGACTGTTTCACTTTGGATGTTAGTGAATCTCTTGCATTTCATGGATGCTCTTACATTTTCCTTACCACCATAAAGCCTCTGTTCTGTCAAGCAATGTGGTCATTATATTTTTCCTTTTTCATCATATTTTCACAGAGGCAGCAATATGTCAATCTTTTTCTAGAAATAGTCATACAACTAAAATTTTGTATTAGAAAACATAAACTGAGCAGAAAATTAGATGGTGCCTTAGTATTTAGATGGAATCACAGTGAGATTTGTAATGATCATTAATTCCTGAAAAAGTTCTTTCCACAGTCTTGGGTCTGTTCCAGGAAGGTCATGAGTCACACAGGAATGTGAATCTGCATCAAGAGACTACTGTGTCAGAAAAAAATTGTTTCTGACATGTTTCTTTGCATATCTTTAGGTGATCTTCCACATGTCTTGGCTACAACTGTGGGAATAAAATGCCTTGTAATAAAATCCTCATTTGAAATCATCAAGGAGGCAAAGGTGCTTCTTTTGCTCCACAGTTGTGGAGCCATGATTGCAGCACTGAAATACACTGCAATATTTTTTCCCTCAGGTTTAAGTCTTCAGCTATAGATGTGTCATTTTCATGTAATCCAATTTGATTGCAGGGAATGATGAAGCTGCAGATAACTATGGCTGAATAATTTGATATTCTTGGTGTCCATATGAGTGTTAAGCTCCTAAATAGGAACTGTCTAAAGTTATGGACCAAGACTGATAATTTCTGAGTACATACCTTCAAGTAAGAGTAGTGTATGATGGTTTTGGACTCTGGTCTTGGTTTTGCTAGTTTGTGCTAAGCTTTCCACAGCATTTATATCCTATGTTCAGTCCAAGTGTTGGAAGTGTTAACTACAGTGAGATCGTCACATCTGACGTGTGATAATTAACCCAAGTCAGTTTGGAGTGGGACTTAAAGATCACTTTATTCTCTGCTTTTGTATGCAATGCGTCTGTACAGGTCTATTCATAAAATCAAGACTTGAATAGTTGGAGGATTTTTGGTCCTTACTGCTGCTACTGGAGCATCTTTCTATTCTGTGGTATTACTCTTGTTCTCCACAGAGTGCAGTGCAACTCCTGTCTTGCTAGGCCAAGTGTCTTGGTCTTGTGCCACTGTGATGACCACTCCAGTAGTCATGCTAGGCACACCTCTCTATGCCTCCTTGCAGTTTGGTATCCCTCTAGCTTGAACTTGGGTGATTGGGAGTGCCAGCAGTAATTCTGGATCAGATACTTGCCGAGGTATGGCTCAGTGGCAGTCTTCCAGCTTCTGAGTAATTCTAGTTATTAGTCCATAGTTCTGGCTGTTCTCCCATTCTCTTTGTTTCTCTTATTCTATTAATCTTTCAATTTTTTCATGTAAAATAAGCTGGTACTCCTTTGTAGAGACAGTGTCTACTTTAATTATGCCCTATTTGTTTGTCATGCATTTTCTGTCTGCCGAGGATTCTGATAGGAAAAAAACAAGGTAGTTTCCCAAGATTGATTATTTGGAAACTGCTATAGCTTATTCAAGATCAATAATTTTTCTTTAATTAATAGCCATGATCATCCCACTTTAGTCTGGGAAATTCAGTAATCTTTACTGGGAGAAGAATACTGATCTAGTCTATTTTTAGGTATTGAATTCTGCCCTTTTTTCCACTTACTTGGGTGGTTTTAGAACAGCTTTCAAATGAAAGACTAAGTAAGGCCTTAAATATTTTTAAGGATTAAATAATCTAAGATTAAATAATCTCTGTGGCTGCATTAAATAGCTTTCTTTCTCTTTTCTTAAAACACAATTACTGCACAGGTAGTAAAACACTAAGATTTTTATAATAAATTTTAAACATATATCAGCCTAAAGTGAAAAAAATGACAAAACCTTTTTGTTGATGTATGTATTTCATGCTTTTGTTCCTTCAAAATTCACAAGTAATGAACTCTGTCAGGCATTCTTTAGACTTCAGCTAAATTCAATACTCCTTTTTTGTCAGTGCTGGCTGTGCTGCAATTTTCGATATCATTGTGACTTAAAGTGGAAATCACTCTCTTGGTGCAGCTCTTCATCTAAAGTGCATGGTGGCTGCAGTAGTTCTTTTCCTGTTAAAAAAAAATTACCTCCATTTTATCTAAATTATTTTTAAAATTTTTAAGGCTGTACAGTTTTTCTTAATTTATTTATTCCACCCTCTCTCTTTCAGGCTCTGCATTTTTCTACTTGAGGGCAGGAGAAATATAAGAAAGGAACCAATGTTTAGCTATTTATGAACTCCATCATCTTTACATATACCACTAGGGTTTTCTTTTTCTTTTTCTTTTTCTTTTTCTTTTTCTTTTTCTTTTTCTTTTTCTTTTTCTTTTTCTTTTTCTTTTTCTTTTTCTTTTTCTTTTTCTTTTTCTTTTTTCTTTCTTTTTTATGGTGTTAGAGGAAAAAATGCCCAAAGCTATTTAAAAGGGCTGATTCTGGGTTCATTGAAAAAAATAATTCTGTCCTATTCAAATGCTTGAATTCCTCAGGTTAGCTGACTTTACCAGCTAGTTCTTCTACTTTTGTAGTTTGGACCCCATGTCAAAATTGAAAATCTTAACTGGAGGTGCACTTTTGCTTATCTTTTCTTTTAGTCATTTAGTTTGTTATAATTTGGTGTGGTTTATTATAATTAGTGTGACTTAATGCAAGGATAACCTTGTGTTTGAAAAAAATTTAAAAAACAAACAAAGCCAAAAAGAAACAAAGAGAGAAAAATCTAACCTAAATCTAAAGAAGATAGGATCATTTTCCTTCAATACCTGTATGCTAAGAAATCTACTTATATTAAGAAATCTGCTTATAATGCAGGCACTAGATAATTCTTGCCATTTTTCTGGTTGATTTGTTGGGAGTGTTTTGTCTGATTAGGGTTTGTAAGTGTTTTGAGAGAATGCAGATAAGTGACCTCAGGGCCAGAGGAGAACAGTCCTAGGCTAAAGCCACTTGTGTCCTTTTCTGTGCCAGATAAACAGACTAGATAAAGTGTGCTTCTATGACAAGTGGGAGATAGGTAACAAAGCATGTGGAAGTACCTTAAACAGAATTTTTAGCTTCATGGCTTCTGTTACCTGCAGAAATAACTACAGTCAGCTTATTCCTTCGTAACAATGGCTAAGACAGGCATGAAGGTTTGTGTGTGTACTGAAATTATGGCTCTAAATTCAGATGTTTGAAGTCTTAGCAAATAGAGTATGAGTTATAATTTGTATGCAGTATAGATATGTAGAGCCTTTATTTGGTGAAAACTATTGCAATCTTTGTTTTATCCTCACTTATCTAGAATTGCAGGATTTACTCAAGTGTCTTTCTAAAGACTCTATGTGTGTCTGAGTGGGGTGATGGAAAACCAGAATTTGTATCCTTCTTTCATGATTAATACTGAGCTCTTTCTTGTCTGTCTGCCTGAAGGCAGACTGCCTTGTTAGAGAGAGAAGTACTGCAAGTAAAGGGGAGATAATAATTGTGCCTCTCTTCTGTGTCACAGGGTTACGCTGCAGAGATGGACAACCCCTTAATGGCTCATCTCATTTCACCAGAACTGCAAAATAAGAAAGATATCTTGTTTGGGAATATGGAAGAAATTTATCACTTTCACAACAGGTGAGGATTTGCATTCGATTCTAAGAACAGCATTTGGATAAGAATCTTTACTTTGTATTTTAATCTGCCTTAGATTGCTAAAGGATCCTTACAAAGTTCTACTTGTCTATATGGCATGTCAACATTGTATTTCATAAAAGAGGAAAAGCAAAATATCTATAAAAGATGAGCAAGCTGTGTGAAATAGCATATATGCAGTACACAGGTAAAATTTTGCATTGTGGTCATCCTTCTGAAGCAAGATATTTGGATCTGGTTACAAGATAATTAAAGTAGGTTTTATCTGGGTTTCTTTTTTAAAATTACTTTTGGTATGGAAAGTGAATTATGGTTCTAAACCACAAATTCTCAACTCTTACATCCGATTGAGGGTGATAAATGTCTATTTCTATAGGTGTATTAAATAATATATAAAATTTATATGTAAAACCATAATTATTTTTTATATACATTAAAATATATATTGAGTGACCTCTCTGAAGTCTGAATCCTTGCTGCTAGAGAGGTATTTCTTCATAGGATAATATTTAAATTTGTAGGAAAGGCTAATTGATTTTTAAGAGAAGTTAAGCATATTAAATGGTTGTTTCTTATTCAGGCAAAACTAGAATGAGAGTTTTGTCACTGATTTTTTTAGTTTGTTTTTTTTGGTGGATATATTTTTAGTTTTGGGAAGGTGGTTTTTGGGTTGTTTGGTGTATGGTGTTTGGTAGTATTTGGAAGCACAACCCAAACACTTTAAACTGTCCAAATCCTGCTGCTGAATACATAAGGAAGGGAAATTAAATCCCCTTCCTTCTCCAACCCTTTATTTGATTTCAGTTGCAGCAACAGTAAACTAAAAGGAATTGGTCAGAATATTTGTTTTAATTTGCTATCCCCTTTAAAGTACATGATCTAGAAGACTTATGTTTAGTTTTGTGGCATTACAACTGTTTCAAAAAGTTTAGAAAACTAATTGCAGGACTGTGAACATTATAACAACTTTCTTTAATTTGTGCTCTAAGAAAATTATCTTTCTCACAGAATATTCTTGAGAGAACTAGAAACCTATGTAGAATACCCTGAACTAGTAGGACGGTGCTTTCTGGATCAGGTACGTGTCACCTTTTGCTGGCACTTCATTCACAAACCTCTTCAGGGCTGTAACATGAGAGTGATTCTCATGTAGCAATTACCACCACATCCCCTTTGTTTTTCCTGAGCAGGTAATAGGTTGAAAATGTAGATGTTATTTGCAAGTTAGAGATATTTTCCCCTGTGCAGCACTATTGATTTTGTTAGAAAAAACTAGTATCTTGTTAAAAGAAAACTGCTTTTTAAAAGTGGCAGTCAGGAAAGCATGAAGAGGAGTCATGCACTGCGTTGTTTCACATCACTATAAATGATTGGTTTACTTGGTTAGATTTCTTTGTTTTGTTCTTTCCTGTTTTCTTTAACGAGTACAACCCAACAGAGTAAGTCCATTTTTGTTTCAAAAATAGAAAGCTATGACAAAAATGAACTTTTTTTAATCGGGGATGTACTAAACAATGAGCCTCACCTGTAGTATACTAAAGGCCAAATAAGAATGTGTGTATGGAAATCAGACTCCTGCTGTTGCTGCCTACTGGTGCTCTAAAGCTCCTGGGAGGAGCCATCCCTCTCGCTTCTGTTTACTGGCTACATCCATGGAGATGCTGTTTCCTAGACTGAGAGATGGAGGTACTTCTGTGACTCTTGATTTCCTACCTGGTCTTTCCTTTATATCCATGGTTACTATGACATTTTCAACAGTTTATTTTTTTTTTTTTCACTTTCAGCAAGTGCTGAAGTCATGCTATTTAACTTTTGAAGTAGTAAGGGGGAACAAACTGCTTGGTTTACCTTAGTGCAACTCTCAGTGAAAAACACATCTGTGAAATTAAAATAAAGAAAAAGGACAAAGTCTTTTAAAAAAGCTACACAGTGGGTCTGATGGCTGGGCACTCATAAAGATGTTTTTCATACTGTAGTAGAAATAGATTTATAAATGTAACATATGCTTCTTCATAAAGTGTTTAACATTCAACTGAAGCAAAAATTAACAGGAATGTCTTATTTTGCAAATTAATAGCCATTACAAAATCAGTGATTTTGCAATTCCTTGGGGCATCCCAAACATTGTTTTAAACAAAAAACAATGATTCAACTTCTGTTGGTGGTGGATTTTTTCATTACATTATTGAAAATGAAAACATTGTTATGAACTTTGTCTATTAGAGTCACAAGAATTAATGAACTTTTTGCTTGTCTCCCCAATTCCAGATGGAAGACTTCCAGATTTATGAAAAATACTGTCAAAATAAACCTCGATCTGAAAGTTTGTGGAGGCAGTTTTCAGACTCTGTATTTTTCCAGGTGTGCTCACTTGAATCTTTAAAATAATGATGCCTTTGGTTTGGTTGGGGTCTGGGGTTTTTTGTTTGGTTTATTTTTACTGAATCTTCTCAAGAACAAATAGCACTAATACTGATTAGTGTCCTGTTGAAATCCAACACTGGTTACAGGAATGTCAAAGGAAACTCGACCACAAGCTCAGTTTGGACTCATACTTGCTGAAACCCGTTCAAAGAATAACCAAATACCAATTATTGCTGAAGGTAAGTATTACTAAACTATAATGCTAAGCAAATTTTGTGCATTTTTTTTTTTTTTTGAATGCTGCTTCTCTCCTCCTGCTGAAGAGAAAGCTAAATGTTAGTGAACAGATGTGTAAACGGAAACACACAGGTCCCTGTCCATCAGTTTTCAGCTCAGTTCTTTTTTCTTTCAGTCAAAAAACTTCTAATAAGCAAACATTACACAGAGACTTCCTGTGTAACTACTTTTGCCCTTAGATTGCAGCTGAAAAGAAGGTGAGAAGTTGATGAGGGGAAACCAGAAGGTCCAAGAAAACTTCGTTTCAAAGATGATAGAGTGTCTGAAGTATTTCAGTTATAGTCTCCCCACCCATATTGCAGGAACTTGCCTTGCTGGACTCTAGGAAATGCACTCGACAGAGGGCACTCTATCGTGTTTATATGAAGGATGCTGTTGTGATTCACTTAAATATACTACACTGAAAGAGCAAAATAAGAGCAATATACTATCTTAAATTTCTTTAAATTATTATATAACATTTTGTCATGTTTGAACTAAGAAATATTTCTCACAAATGCATGTTACAATTCTTGTATTTAACAGTAGCTTAAAAATTCACCTAAAACCAGATTTACTCTTGAGTTAAAATTGAGCTGTTAACAGCCTGTAAAGAATAAATAAACTTTAGTCTTGTGTAAAGAGAGGTGAATTATAAAGGTTTTTGACTTAAAATATCTTAACTTCCTACAGTCCATGAGTAAATTCTTATTTTCATACTGTGAAGTCAGAGGAGTTCCATATGAACTTGCTGCTGGTATCAGATTGGAAGATGCTGCTTCATCAATAATCCCTTTAGAGAAGGGATTCCTTTTTAAATGTGTAGACAATACCCAATGCAGTAAGTTTAAATCTGTTACTAGCATGTCAGGCCTTGCCATAATTAAAAGACTAAATTAAATTTGACTTTTAAAATTTGTTCACTTTTAAAAAGTAACAAATGGAAAAACCTTACCCTTTTGTTTGAGGACTGTTGGTTTGTTTTGGGTTTTGGGTTTTTTTTGCTGTTGTGATGAAAATGATGTTTGCAAAGTTATTCTTGTAAAATTCTTACATACAGCTTACAAAACCTCTAGATGAACAAAATATATCTGGCTAATGATCAGGAGAAATGAGAAGTAAATCTTTAAGATCTAATGAGGTCCAGCCACTATTGAACTAACTAGATTTTATGGTATAAAGCTTTACTTTGCTAACTTTAAAATCACAGAATTACAGAATGATTTATGTTAGAAGGGACATTAAAGGTCATTTCATTCCAATAGGCCTGCCTAAAATTCAGTGTTAATTTTTGAACATTCCTAGTTGCTACTGTTTCAAAAGCTAACTAAGTGTGTTGCCATTCCTTTGCACTCAGGAAATGCTGAAGTACAGTAAGAACTGTGAAGGTGCTGAAGATCTTCAGGAAGCACTAACTTCTATACTGGGCATTCTTAAAGCAGTTAATGATTCTATGCACCAGATAGCCATTACAGGCTATGATGTGAGTGGCAGTGTTTTTGCTTACTTTTAACTTTATTTTCACTTCTTTTTTAGATATATGTACAGCATGCCCTGTACTATGTGCTAATAACGAGAAGAGTGTTTTACAAAGCATGCCCTTAAATGTGTAATGAAAATAATAGAAAAGGGATCTCTTTATACTCTCTTGAAGTTCTCCTGCTGTGACTAATATTTTCCTCTGTCTACCTAAGGTTTTTTTTCTTTGATCTTTGTTTAAAACTACACCCAAAACTTTCAGTTCCCAAAAAAATAAAAAAAACCCAAAACAATACATAAGCAGATTTGGAGCAGAGTTTGGGAGGCAAAACCAAACAACCAAACGTGTATTGTTCTTCCCTCTCTCTATGCATGGTTCTCTGTGCCTCTGCTACTGGTACTCTCGACTGTAAAATCCTGTCTGAACAGTGTTGACCAGTGGAAATTGCATGTAAAAATTCAACACTGACTTTATTGCATTTCCAAATCCCAAATAAACACTGATATGAGAGATTATTGATGACAACAGACTTCTAAGGCCTGTTCAGAGTCTGTATTTTAATCTGATGTTACCTCTGTAACATGCCACTGGCTTTTTTTGGTTCCAGGGAAACCTGAATGAGCTGGGCAAGCTTTTAATGCAGGGATCCTTCAATGTCTGGACTGATCATAAAAAGGGTCACACAAAGGTGAAAGATTTGGCACGCTTCAAGCCAATGCAGCGACACCTCTTCCTCCATGAGAAAGCAGTGCTGTTCTGTAAGAAGAGAGAAGAAAACGGAGAGGGATATGAGAAAGCACCTTCTTATAGCTACAAACACTCCTTAAATGTAAGACACTGATCAGTCCTGATGGTCAAGGTACTTAGGGATTAGACAACATTCTAGTTTCATCTGAGCAAACCTGTGTTGCAGCATTGTATTGGGAACTTCACTCTTTCAGACAAACCTGACTGGTGCTGCAGGTCTGTGTTATTTTGTGTTGATGTCTGTCCAGATGAATGGCAGTTGCATTAATCACACAGAAAACACAGGGAAAGGTAATGTAAAAATCATGAAGGATTTGGTGGTCTGAATTTCAAAAGCAATGTTTTACAAGTCAGTCTCAATCTAATGTACCTAAACTCTTCTTCCCTCCAAGGCAGCCAGGCTAAAAAGCATTAAATCTCTTGTCTCCAACATGCAGATCGCAAATTGTTAGCTATTCTTTTCCTTGTGCAAGAAGCTAGAGGGGGTTTTCCTTTTCAGAAATAAGGTACCAAAGAATACCAGTAGCTTCCTGCTTCTCTTTTTAACATAATTGCAATGCAGTAGGTCAGCTTCTGTTCTCTTTACTTCCAGATGGCTGCAGTTGGAATAACAGAAAATGTCAAAGGTGATGCAAAAAAATTTGAGATCTGGTATAATGCGAGGGAAGAAGTTTACATTATACAGGTAAATAAAAATAACATGGCCCTACATTTAAAAAAAAAAAAAAAAAAATAAAATAAAATAAAAAAAAAAAAAAAAGGTGGCGGAGAGGAGGAAGAGTCTAACCCTAAGAAGATCTGGAAGTTTTTTCCTCTGTTCTATCACTAATCGAGTGTGATGAGAAAATGTAGGGAAAAAAAAGAAAACCTAAATCATGTTTCAATTGAAGAGTCTTCTGGGGGAAAAAAATAATTACGTCTTGCAATGTCCATAGAGAATATTGTATACACAATTACTGTAGCTGTCACTGGGGTAGTCGATGGCTTAGGAGATGGGGTTTGGCTGTAGCACATGCACAGCCTCTGCCTCAGCCTGTTCCAGTGGCTACAACCAGTTTCTGTTCACGGAAGAACTGGAGAGGGAGCTTTGTCTGTCCCTCTTGAATGATTCCTCTGAGGCTGCACTTTGGCCTGCAACTATTTATGTAATAACTATTCTGTGCTTGATGGCTGATTGTATTTATTTTTGGGTAGGCACCAACACCTGAAGTTAAAGCTACTTGGGTAAATGAAATAAGAAAAGTGCTGACAAGTCAACTGCAGGCATGCAGAGGTAAAATACTTTGGAGAGTCTCTTTTTTATTTTTCAATTTTTTTTAAAATCTATTTTCTCTTTGATCTTCAGATCCTGCCCTGTACACCTTCCCTGTGTAGGACACAAATAAATTTTAATAGTTCTTTTTCTTTCCTCCATTATAGAAGCTAGTCAGCACAGGACACTAGAACAAACACAGAGCTTACCTCTACCACTACCAGCATCATCTTGTGCAAGGTAAGTATGTTGCCACATCAGCCTGGATATCTTGTAAATATACTAATACATCTGATTTGCAGCTCTTCATTGCTCCTAGCCCTTAACTAGTCCTTGTGTTTTAAAGTTTTTCATTAGTTCTCTTCCTACTATAAAGCTGGAGTTTGTACATCTCCAGAACTGTTAAACTGAGCAGCAGTGGCATGTGTTCTGCCAGTTGATAGAGAATGCCACCGAAATGTAATTTTCTGCACCAGCCAAAATCCTGGTGGTATTACATGTCTGCTTGTTGACCAGCTGATTATATGCATTACAGTCCAGATAAAAAAGTTTTATGGACCAGCCTTTTTCTTCCTTCACTGTTCTTTTCCTTTACTTTTTCTTCCTTTTCCAATGTCATGTCACCTTCTTTTTCTTTTTTTTTGTCTTTTTTACAGCAGTATCTTTTCTCTGTATTTGTTCTTTTATTCCAAGTTACTTTTTTTTTAACCTAAGTGATGTGTTAATTCCTCCAGTGTCCTAATTTCTGAGTGAAGTTTGGGGTTTTTTTTCCATCCTTCACCATACCAACCTATATATTCTATGTTCCCATCTGTTGTTCTGCCCTTGTCTGACACCTCTCTTTGTCCTCTGCTACTCAGTCTGGTTTTTCATATGTGTGTATATACCTATGCAAAAGCCCATATGCTCATATCCATATGGTCTGTGCTCAAATATGCATTGGTAGCTCTCTGCCCTGTATCTTTAATGTACCTACTTATTGCTCAGAGAGAATTTCCCAGATACATCCCACATAGATCGTATTTGTAGAGTGTCTTTCTTTATCCTATTCCCAGATGGAGCTGTGGATTCCCAGTGATGGGAATCCACTGCAAGGTCCCTCATTTGTTCCTGTCTTAAGAGCCACTAAGAGGCAGAGTTTATTCCTTTATCTTTCTTGTTTTATTTCTAGTGCATTCAGGAGGAACCTGTTAGCTGCAAGTGAATGGAAATTGTCCTGAGCCATCTTTCCAGTAACTCCCACTGCCATAGTACATGTGATTGCAGTTAGCCAGGAGAATTGTTTCTCATTCATATGTTCTCATGGTCTTTAAATGCACAATCACCAATGATTTTTTCAGTCCTGGAAGCTGCAGTCTGGGAAGTAACAAATAAATTGTTTTCAGCCTATATATCTGTATGTAAAAGCCTGTGATTGAATTGATTGTCTTCATTCTCTTCTAATTAACAGTCCTTCACGAAACCACCTCAGAAATACCAAAAAAATGGAGGAGAAAAAAGCTGATCTCACAAGTGTAGAAGGTTGTGGCACTACAGTAGCACCAAAGTACCCTGAGAAAGGCAAAGGTGAGTTTGCCCGTACATATTGTGGTCTTTAATTGCAAGGAGCATGCCTGCACTGCAGATGCACAGGCAGATCCACCAGCAGAGTAGCCACGGTAGTGCAGGGGAGGCAGCAGCACTCCTGAACAGGCAGGGCTTCGCTGTTTTCAGCCCTAAGGCAGCCCACCCACAAAGTGTTGCCCACAATGCACCAGCATGCTGGTCCCATCTGCTCTTACCTTGAGATTGGTTTCTGCATTCCAGGTGTGGTGTGGACAGGCCCAAAGCTATCTTGAATGGATGGTAGCCAAAGGCAGGTGGGAACTATTTGTTAGGAGGCCAAAGTCTGCAGTAGGTCTTCTCTTAAAGCTGCCCAGCTTCTCAGGGTTCTCTTTCTCTGAAAAAAAATGTCTTGGCATTACCTGACCTAAGAGGAAGTTTTGTTTTGTTTTGTTTTGTTTTGTGTTTTCTCTTTAATTTTTTCCCCATCATAGAAATTATTTATTGAACCAGTACAAGTCCTTGCACACTAAGAACAACCGGACACTTGTGTTGTACCTGAACTTTCAGTTGTCCCTTCTCATCCTAACATGCAGATTCCCTGGCACAGCTGCAAATGACTTTTTGCCTTGAACTTTTCATGGCCTTCTCCCTTTCTGTCTCTCTCTCTTCCTTTGTAGACAACACTAGCTCTACCTCAGAGTGCTCTGTTCTGTCAAAAAAGCGCTTTACACTGCAGGGCTTTACTAACCTCAAAAGTCAGAAAGGTAACTTTTAAAAAAAAGGCTAGACTGTTTTCTGTGTAAGGCTGTAATTGGAGCATCACCTTGTGTGTGTGTGTAGTGTGGTAGGTTTTCAGTGTACACACTAGCTTGCTCTTCCAAGGTCAAGCTAGGTTCCTTAGTCGGTGCCTCTGACAGGGAGATTTCAAGGGAAGCCTACTCCAGAGTGGGAGGGGGAGATGCAGCTAGGAAAAGTGGGGCTGTGGAGATGCAAGAGGAGAGTGGTTTCCAGTGCCTCCAATCTCACTGTCAAGGCCAAGGACAGAGTTTATAGTGGCCATTCCTGTAGAAAAACTAGAGGAAGGAAGTTGTCTTCTGACCAGACACCTGGCCTGCTTCTAGCTTCAGTGGATCTGCCCCAAATGCACTCCACTACTTGGCAAAAAGGAATCAAGGTGAAAGTTTTACAGAGGATTTTTTTATTGGCATCCTTGCTAACAAAATTCTCAAAGTATAAATAACTACAGCAGAATGTGTCTGACAATGTTGTTTTGCTGGATACAAAAATAAGTAAGATTTCCTTATTCTTCCAGAAATGGTCTTTTCCTCCTTTTTCCTCTTACAGGCAGTAAGAGTTTGAGACTTTTCTTGCTTCCTCCTGCCAAGTAATCATACTGGTACAGTCACTTCTTGCTTTGAAGAGCTGTCTTTAAACACTCTGAATTGTATTAATGATTTCACTTGCTCAACAGCATGATATTTTCCCCCCACAAGCATCTTTCCAGAATGCCTGTTTAAAACCCAATTACCTTTGAGTTCTTTCTGGAGAGACTCCAGGGTTGTGTATCTAATGCTATTGAGGTGAGCACTGATGTCCCATGCTTGCCTTGACAGAAACTCCATCTCCTTCTGCTAAAAGCCAGACATTGCCAATGATACTACTAACAGGACCAGGTATTGCTGTAGCATTAGATTTACATAAAAATGATTGCTTAATTTGGTAATGTTTGTCTGAAATTGAAGTTAATTGTATTCAGTTGATGTCTAACCAATTTAGAAAAATTTACATGTATTTTCATCTATTACTGTAAAAAAAAAAAGTCAATTTATCTTCAAATAACTACTTTTAAATAGTTAATTCCTTCTGCTGCCATGTACCAGTGACAGCTAAAATTAGATTACAGAAATCCACTTGTTTTCCAGTGTAAACTCAAAGGTATTTAGCATGCAATCCACCTATTCTCTTTTTTCCAATTCTTCAATATCTCTCTTCTGTGTTTTTTACCTATTCATCCTTCTGCAGCTTCTCCTACCAGTCCTGACAAAAAAGCCAAACGGCACGAAGTAGTGAGTGACCCAACTCCTTTTGGTTTAAGAGGTACAGTGATGCCACGTCTTGCACTCCACAAGTACCCACACATCATGTAATATGTTACATCAGACTGCTGAGAATACCTGTATGATGCTGTTGTGTGTAGGAGTATTGACATCAGCTGTGTTTTTCCAAGTGGAACTATATATACTGGTTTTGATAACAGAACTAGTCGAAGCTTTACCTTGGTTTAAATAAAGTAGCATATGGATAACTCAGTTTTAGAAGACAGGGGGAAAGAGATCTGTTGCTGAAGAAAGAGCCAGAAGCCATGTTTAATGGAATTACAGGGGTGTCCAGCTGCTCTGCAACCATGGTTATCCATGTGTTAGAATCCACTGGGGCCCCTGTGGAGAGGATTTAACTTTTTAAAAAGCAAAAAATTCCAAAAATCACTGTCATGACAAATTTCCATTTTAGATCTGCATGTATCACTGCAGACACAGACCTGTTGCATCTTTCTTTGGGTGATAGTAGGCAACTTTTACTGCCCTGTGAAGCCCAGATGACTTAACCGAACCCCTTGCAGCAATTTGCCTCCCATCCTTCCAACTCACAGCTAAGCAGAGAATGGGAAAGTATTTCAATTAAACAACCTATTTCTAACCAACAGGGCTGATGGTGAAAGTTTGAGTACAAATCCCTAGGACTAATTAACTAGAGTAGTAGAGAGAACAAGGAGATCAGTCCCCCTCCTCCTGACTTTTTCCACCACTATCTCCTTTAGAAAATATTAGTCTAAAGGTGAAGCTGTTTCAATTCCTACCATCAGCCTCCTCTCCAGGTTTCTGAAGTCTTTGTCTTGTCTGTGAAAATGGTGCAAGCTCAGCTGCTGTGCTGGAGAAACTGCAACACCCTTCACCTTGCTGAACAGCAGGCAACGTTATCCTGGGCTAGACACGTGCAGAAACACCACAAGGGTGGATATGAGAGTTACAAGGTTATTCTTCTGCAGGTAGCAGGCAAAACTCTGAGATCTCTAGCTACCATGGAAATCCTGAGGGCCCAAAAAACGTCTGAAGGAAAAGTGTGTTTTATGGCCTTTTCCTTGGGTGATGGAATTTTTCAAGGAAGGAGTTCCAAGGGTTTTCCTTGATCATTGCTGATTTACAGTAAAATTATTGTGTCCTCGGAATAGGCTTATCTGATTTGGTGTTCTGTCCCAGAAACGTCCTACTTTATGAAACTGCTAAACCAAGTAAATTAATTTAAAACACCTGCTAACTCCTCCTTCTGTTTTGCACCTTCCAATCTCTTTCCTGGCACTTTATCTCTTCTCCTTCCCTAGCTCAAAGAGGGATAAGCAGGGAGATGAACCAGGCATTTCGGGATGAAACTATGCCAGGTGATGGCCACAGCAGAGCACATGGCCCCCATTCATTTCCTTTCACTGCTTTATTGCTCTGATTTATGCTGAAGTGAGCTCAAGGAATGTGAATTAGTGTCAGAATTGTATGTTGTGAGCTGATCATAGCTCTTTTAAGAAACCTGTCAGATTATTTCTGAAGAGAAGCAGTTTTTGAATTCTTGGTTTTCCTGGCATTGTTATATCTACAATAATTTCTGAATAACCTTGTCTTTTTTCAGGCCTGCCTTTATAGGGAGCTCTGATGTAGTCCCACCCTGCAGAACACACACACACAGAGATTGAATATGCATGCATAATTTCAATCCCATAGTTTGCTAATACAAATACTAACATAGTGACCGCCTCCCTTCCCAGGGAGAGTTGGGCCTTTATATAGACTTGTTAATTGTAGACTGCCAGCTTGTCTGAGGGGGAGTAGTATCATTGGTATGGCAGGACCAGGCCAATCTGCTCTTAGCACATCAGCACAATATAAGAAAAGAAAGAGGCTGAGGAACAAGAGCTGTTACCCAAAACGTACCCAAGCTGTTACCCAGTGGGTATGAGGTTACAGGCACTGAGAGTGATCTCACTTTCTTTTTCTTTTGTGCAACTCATTGATTCTGTTTCTAATGAGAGCTTGGAAGAATTAGGAGAAACCAGGTTTTCTTTTGTTGCATTGTTCTTAACTTAGAACTAACAGAAATGGTTTCAGCTATGTCCAACAAGCCAACTACAAGATGTAAACTTCCAAGGAAATTTTCATGGAATACAGCAGAAATTTATTACTCAGTTTCTTCACAGATAAAAGTTCATTCTTAACCCTGGACAGGGCCAAATGGGTCAGTGCTTCCAATCTTGTGCGTGTCACTCAGCAGCATAGGCAAGGTAAAAGTCCCACTCTGTTTGGTGTGCTCTGGGTGTGATTCCTTTCTATGATTTCTTTGGCTTTATTCTGATACTGCTCTCAGGTTTTTTGTAATGCAGTGGCATGACCAGCTGTGTGACAAATGCCTCAGGAGCAGTGCAAAGCAAAAATGCTGGTGCTTTCTCAATTTAACTAATAGTTACATAAAATGGGAGGTTTGTTCTTCCTTTCATTCTTTTCATTGAGTTTCACTGTTGTTACTATTTGGCTTGAAACAAAAGCTTGCTTACAAATACTTGTCTCTTTTATTATGACTCTTTTTCATTATAAGCTCAACACATTTATTAGGAGCTGCTGAACTTGGTGTAAAACATCCTACTAATAAAACCTGAGGTAGTTTTATTTGAAAGAGGACTTTATGCACTCTGGATATGATTCACCTTTATGCGTAAATTAAATGCTTCACCCTGAGAGAGAAAAAGCACTAAATGACAGGCAGGAGATTGTTGTTTTGGTGTTTGGTGCAGTGGTTTAACACCAAGGTAGTTCTGAGTACTTAAGTATTCTTTCATCAGCCCTCTTAGATAATGGGCTACCTTGTCAGGTGAAGTGCTGAGTGCTTGTAACTTGTGTGGAATTTTTTTTGACAGTGCTTAACAGTGTGAAGGAGGCAATGCTTATCTATCCCTTATTCCAGCAAGCTGGTTAGGTCACTTTGGGTGACAACCCTCTGTATTCAGCCTCTTCCCAAGAAGTGTATATTCCTGTCTTTTGCTTCCTTCCAAGAAAAAATATTATCCCTCGTTTATCTTTGTATAATATATATTTATTATACAAATATTTTTATTTATTTGCTTTTCAGTTGGAAATTTGCATTCTCTCCGTTCATTTCCCTTTATATAAATCCAAAGGGCTAAATTCACTGCCATGCATTTCCACAACTCCACTTACTCAGATGGAAGCAGGCCAACTTTTGCCAGCAGTGAATTTCACCCAGTGACTGTAATAACCTCCCTGTGTCAGTTTTTCTCCTGTTTGTGTTGATCACTTAGGAGCTTTTCAGTGGGGAGAACGTTTCTGCCAATCAGTGGCTCCCTGCTGCAAAGTTAACTGTCGGCTGTTCCTTCCCCAAGGTTGGGCCAAACCATCCCATTCTCTTGATGCATCCGAAGAAAATGACGGCTGGTCTAGTGCTGAAGAACCGCTGAATTCATCGGATGCGGAGGAAGAAGGAGGAGGAGGGGGAGGCGAGATAAAGCTGGTAACCAGAAATTATTTCCTATGGACCGTGTGGCGCGATATAGGAATGCTTTTGAAGCTCGCGGGAGGGAAAGAGCCTTGAAATGCTCAGCTGGGCAAAATTCCAGGGCAATGGAGAAGAACTCCTTCTCTTAAATCAGCCTGGTGTTTGTGCCTTGGGGAGGTCCCTATGTGCCTTTGCACACCTGCAGCCCAAGTCTTATGCCTGCTTGTGCCACGATACAGCAATCAAGCCATAACTTGTTCAGTTACCATGTCAGTAGACTTCCATGCAGACACTGTGGCATGGGTTTGCCAGGTTTTTTGTTTCTTTTGGTTTTATTTTCTGTAGCCATATGAATTAATTGTTGTAGTGGGAACATTTCACTGAATGTTTTTCAGGGTATGAGAATTAATGTATTGAATTTGCATATAATCAATTAGCAGAATTTTAATCCCACAGTATGTCTATTTACACCATTTTCAGCATGAGAAAGAAAGAAAAAGTATTATAATTACGTAACAAAAGCTGCAACATACCTTAAAGTACTCAACAGAAATAATTTGTTTTCTTTCCTCTGTGTGCATTTAGACTCCTGGTAAATATACAGTTGTGACTGATTATGACAAAGGAGTTTCTGAAGAATTTACAGTGAAAAGTGGAGATCTAGTTCAACTGATTCGTGAAGGGGAGGATGGACTTTGGTACGCAGATCTGTGTTTGGAAATTTTTATATGCAGAACTGTGTTTAGAAGGCAGATGTTTAGGGCACAACTTTCAAAGGCATCAGATGAATAAGTCTGACTTCCAATTTTTTTATTTTTTTTTTAGGTTTGTAAAGAACCTGAGCAGTGGTAGAGAAGGTTGGATTCCAGCAAACAATCTGCTGATGCTCATAGGCAACTCAAAATCAGTTCAATCTTTAAGCAGCTCTGGTAGGCTATGTATTTTAAATAAGATGTTTGTCTCTTTGAAAATTAGATTTCTATTATCAAAGAAAGTAATGAAAAATAACCACTATATAATATTTTCTTGTGGGTTTTTTCTCCCTTTCTTTTCCCAGAATCAGGCACTGCCTCCAGCAATTTGAGCACATCATCAAGTTGCAGTGATAGCTGCAATGTCAGTAGCACCAGCTTCTCTGACATTAAGGGCTAATACAAAATGTTCATCCCACCTCCCTGGAAGGTAAATCTGGAGAGTTTCATTTGCTGCAGAGTTCTGGACATTATTGGACTTTTTTGGAGAACCACCAGTACTGTGTTGCCAGCTCTGAGTATTTTTAGTGGTGACTTTTACAGGTTCTCTCAGAAGATCCCAATGAAAAGTGAAGTTGCAATGAATGTGAAGTTGTAAATAAAAGTTAAATGATTTGAAATAGGATTTTGTAGAGGTTTCTGCTCTGAAGAGCTGTTAGCAGAAAGTGTGTTTTCTCCTTGACACACAATCAGGTTTCTCCAGAACTGTATCATTTTGTAAAAGCCAGAATCTGAATGTGAGAAAACAAAATGTGTTCAGTGCTAAATGCTCATTGTAAACAAATGACACTGTACAGGATAGGTATGAGGAAAATAAATCCAAGTTTACAATTTCTTCTCCCCAAGAAACCCTTTCTCCAAGGACATACCTCAGTCAATGCAATGAATGGGACTCTTATGGCAATGAGGAAGGAGGTTTGGTCTACCCTTTTCTCTTGGGTTTTCAGGATATTCTTCTGCTTCCTAGAGGCTGGGATGCAGACATGACCAATTCACTGACCACAACAACATCAAGAGAAACTATTACTTTATCCTTTCCAACATTTTAGTGACAAGTGCAATGGAATAGCTCTTTTCTGAGGGATTTTGTTTGACCTCACAACCAAATTCTTTACTAAGATCACTGTGTTTACAAAACCTTGGCAATTTAGTAGTATCTTTTTCCTTATGCAGGTGCACAATGAAACACAAATGTTCTTATTCCCTAAATGTTTTTTTAATAAACAGTAATTGCATGGTTACTTTCAGCTCTCACAACATGCAGTTACAGGCAGAGGAAGCTATTGTAACTGCACTATGGGTCAAGAGTCTTCCTTCAAACAGTCCTAAGCGGGCTGGAAATCCAACATATTTTTAGTCCACAGTGTTTGTTCCAGATCAGTTGAAAGAGAAGAAAACCCAATTACATAATTTTTCTGTAAAAGTGGAGCATAGGAGGAAAAAATTACAGAGTTGGGTTGATGCTACAGATAAGTATTTAATTTTTTTTAAAGGAAGGGTGATGCTAAATTTGCCATTTTCAGGGTATGATGTAAGCCGATGTTGTAAATTTTCACTTTGTCAGACATTTTTTGCACACCATCCTTACAAACAGTACAAAACTAAGTGCATGTATAGGATACTGTATGCATTCCTGTCCACCTCTCAAATATTTTTGCCTATATGAAAAAAGGTTTTTAACTGATTCATACACCACATTATTTAAAAATAATGGGGACATGAAGAGCATAACTTTTCAGAAGCACTAAGCACACAGCAGCTTATGTCAATGGGAACTGCTGTTAACCATCAGACTCACTGATGGCTGAGCCCTGAATTCTATCTTTATGCCATATCAGAATTTTGTGTTTTAGAGGCTGCAGATTAGAAAACTTAAATGACAAACTTTCCTCAGAATGATGCAGAAGCAACTCTAACCCAGACGCAATCAAAATGCAGCTGACCATGGTCAGCACAAATTGAAGTATGTATATACACACACATATATTTATGCACATATATGTGTGCATGTATATGCTTGTGTGTATATATCTGCCTGTGTAGATATGTATATGTGTGTAGATATGATGTATCAATGTAAAAGATGTATTTATAGTCTTCATGCTGCTGAATGTGTCATTTTACAATTCATAAATAATCAGTTTTCTTGCAGTACTGCAATATAAATGCTGATCAGGGTTTTACTTCAGGCATCTTTTTCAACACAGAAATCCTCTGATCTTTTTTTTATTATTCATATAATACTGTGCTGACCAGGAATATTTAGTCTGATATTTAACAATGGAATAGCAACATGAGATTCAGCTTATCCTCATCTATGTAAGTTATTTTGTAAATTATCTGTAACATAATTTACTTATATATTGCTGTCATTGCTTGGATGAGACTGTTGTTTCATTTCTCACTGCAGCCTCATTTGTGTTATTTCAATGGTTTTTCCACATCATTGCACTTTAATACAACCCATTTCACCATTTCCTTTTTTACTGCTGTTGTGAATTAGAAGTTTAAAGTCAGAGGTCTCTACTGTAATTAATTTGAATAAATTTCAGCACTTCTTGCTGAATGCCTTTATATAGACATGCTCTGGGGTTTATTTTGTCTCCAAGTCTTGAAAAGTTTTTATGAGTATATTAAAACAGAGAGAGGTTCTAGGATTTGGAACAGAAAACTAGGTCTGTATATTCAAATCCTGAGCCTGCTCATTCTGGCACCATCTCAGAAAAACACCATTTCACCTTTGTGGTCATGTCTCATTTAGAATCATGTGCCTGGCACTAGGGAATTAAAGCCTGTCTGCAGGCTGAGAATAAAAAAATGAAAGTCAGTGCCAGGTAATTGGATTGATTCCCTTTTTCCCACCCTTTTCTGAAAGAAAGCACATCACTGTTGGGTTTTCCCAAAGAAAGCTGTTTATCCATGGATCCTGTGTATTAGCAGAGCAAGTTGGAGGTCTGCATCTGGCCACAGCTGGGTTAGAAACAAAACACCATGTTCACCTCTGCTGCACCTGAAAAGGAACATGCTTGTACATTCACTGATTGATGACTTTAAAGGACCATCATCCCATGCCAGGTGAATTTCACACAGGCTGGAGTGATTTGGGCTGAGCTGTTGGCCCCGTGCATTACACGATCCAGTTATGGTGTTACTGAGACTTGATTGCTTTTTGTTTACTCTTGATCTTGGCATCCTAACAACTCCCTCTGTAATAGGTAGTCTTACTTTTCTGAGCAAAAGGAGGTCCGGCCTTTTGGAGTAGATCCACATAATACTTGTTAGAGCAAAAGAATGAAATAATTACTTTACTAAGCCCAAATGTGCCTTAGTAAAGAGTAAAAGTAAAGGCTTTTCTATAAAAATGATTGGCTTCTTAGGTCACTGGCAGAAACTGTTTCATAGATAGAGAAGCAGTTTTCTAGATGGAATATAAAACATTTTTCCATCCTGCACAGATGTCGTCATGGAGCAAAACCAAGGAAGTTGTACCATAATTCGTTTATATCACCTAACTCACAATGGCTGGAACTCTCATTCCCTTCTCAGTGAGATGTTAGATGGTACTATGAACTCCACTGTGAAGGTTGGAGTGTCCACACAAGTGCCCAGAATTAGCAGTCTCCCTAGATGTGTGTGGCAAGAACCAAATCTGCCTGGTATAACAAAGCAACCCAAATTCAGGGGTATTCAGGGTAAAAATAATCAAATCCCTTAATTAAGGATGCAGGAAGAGAAGAGAAATTCTGTTGTTCCCTAAGACTTCATGTAAAAAATAAGACATTTAGTTACTGAAGTGCCTTCTCTGGGCATTCATTTGAATTTTTATTTATTTCCCATCCATTGACAGGACAGCAAGGTCCCCAGCTACATTTAAAGGACTATGGATTTGCTAGTGGCACTGTTGTAGCTGTGATTGCCTCAGTCAAAAAAAGATTTGTAGCAGAGTTAGTATCTCTCATCACCAACCGAGATATGTGGCATAAAACAGACAAGCTTTGGAGCACACTGCCTATATTATATTTTTCTTCCTTTATTCTCTCTGTATTTTCAGACATCCTTCGCAAGCAGTGAAAGAACAGAAAGAAATAACCCACATCAAAATTAAAAAATACAATGCTAAGCTTGTATTCAGAGCTTGTCACAAAAAAAAAAAAAAAAAAAAAAAAAAAAAAAAAAAAAAAAAAAAAAAAAAGTCTTCCCATCTTCTCTTTCCTCTTCCTGAGAATAATTGGGGTACAGAACTCAGCCAAACAGGGAGGTAGTTTTCTCCCAGAACATGGTTCTATTTTGAGGTCTAAATCTCCAATAATTTCCTTTAAAGCTTAGCAGCATAATACTCATATATTTATAGATTAGTATTACAGAAATTATTAACTTGTTCAAAGTCTTAGCTTTTACTCAGTCTGATAAATGACTGGTGGCAAGTTGCTATTGTAAATTCAAGCAGATTATTCCTAAAGCTTTCTTACCTAGACACAGTTTTGTCAGCTTACTTAAATGATCTCTGATTGCCTCTTCAAAATGGAAATAATATTGGGATCTTTTTGTTTCCTGATGAGAAAACTCATGTTGAAATGACTTGTTGGATCACATCAATCTGCCCAGTTCCCAATACCTTCCATACATATCTTCTCTTCAACTCAGCAGAAAACAAAGCAAATATAAAGAATGACACGCTCTGAGGCATCATCATGTCTTCAGGCTCATGTTTCTGCCTTAGATTTTATTTAGTAGTGTTAACATTTTTCGTGTTTAATTTTTTTAACTTCTTTTCATATTTTTTAAAATAAAAAACAACTTTGGCACATCGATAAATATCCTAAATCATATTTTCTAAGGAGAAGTTCCCAGACTGATTCTAGTAGCACCCATGAGCAGCAGGGGTACATATTTGCATTAATATATATTAATTTTTAATTCAACAGCAGTTAATTTTTCTTGGAATTACTCAGAAAACATAAGCCAAAGCTGAAGCCTGCACTGGCAAGAAGAGTTATAGAGCAGAACTATAGGGGAGATCTCATGAACTAGAGCAAGACCACACAAGAAGAAAAACAAAGTAAGACATAGGCATCTTCTAGGGAAGAAAAGCAACCTGTTTGCTCCCCTGGCTGGGGACATGGTTTAACCCCAAACAGGACATGACCATGCAGCTGCTCACTCCCACCCCGTGGGCTGAGGAGGAGCAAAAGGGACAGAAAACTTGTTGGTTGAGATAAGAACACTTTAATAATAGGAACAAAGTAAAATATAATAATAAGAGTAATAATGATAATAAAGTAATGATACTACTAGTAGTAGGAGAGAGACAGGAAAAAAAAAAAAAAAAGAGAAAAAAAAAAAACCTACAAGTAATGACTATACAATTGTTCAGCGTCTGATGACCAGTGCCCAGCCCAGACCTGAGCAGCAATCATCCACTTAATATACTGGGCATGATTTCTAAAAAAGAATATCCCTTTGGCTAGTTTGAGTCATTTGTCCTGGCCATTCTCCTTCATGGCTTCTGGTGCAGCTCCTCACTGGCAGAGCATGAAACTCGAAGTGCCTCACTTAGGGTAAGCACTACTGAGCAACAGCCAAAACAGTGTGTTATCATTATTCTCATACTGAATCCAAAATCCCAGCATTGCATTGACAAACAAAATTATCTCTGTCCCAGGTGACACCAGAAGAGTATCCAACCCTTATTCCATACCACTTGTATCATGCCAGATCCCACACCTCCAAATACCCCATCACCTTTTCCATCTTTTGATGGATATGCACATACAGATACCATTCTCTAAGTCTATAGGCCATTCTTATAAAGGATGTCCACAGGATTCATTCAATCCACGACCCTAGTCCTCATCTTTCATAACAATTTTTCAGGGCAGGAAAGATGGCATGTGGTCTTGGATTGTTGCATGTTGAAACCAGTTCTGATTCCATCATCACTGTACCACCATCAGCTGCATGATGTGAAGAGGGGACCCTTCCTTTGAACATCCAATGCAGCACGAGTAACCAGGGTGCCAGGAAGAGCTGTGCTTCAGTACCAATCACTTCCAAAGCTGCTTGAACACCTTCATAGGCTGCCAGTAGCTCTTTATCTGTTAAAATATAGCAAGCTTTCAGTCCTCTGGAGCCAATGTTACTCCATATGGATCAATCTTGGGTCTCCTCTGGTACTTTCTGCCAGAGGCTCCAGGTAGGATTGTCTCCCCTGTCTGTGGTGTAAAGCACATTATTTACATCTTGCCCTGTTCAGCCTGTCTCAAGGGCTACAGCATTAATATCTCTTTCTTGACTTGTCAAAAGGCTTGTTGCTCAGGGCCCCACTTGGAATCATTCTTCCTGCACACTTGAGAGGGCTGACAACCAGACTACAGTTTGGAATCTGCATTCTCCAGAAACCTGCAGCGCCTAAGAAAGCTTCTATTTCTTTCTTGTTAGTTGGTGGAGACATTGCCATTATTTTATGATCACATCCATTGGGATGTGACAACACCCTTCTCACTAAAACTGCATCTCCTGTGCAGGTCCCTTGGCCTTTACTTTGTTTTATGGCAAAACTGTCGTTCAGAACAAGTTAGACTATTTTCTTCCCTTTCTCAAAAACTTCTGCTGTATCGTCCCACACAATGATATCAACATAGTGCAGGTGTTCCAGAGCTTCACCCTGTTCCACTGCCTCTGGATCCATCCATGAGGCAGTCAATTTCAGGTGTGCTGGACATTCCTCCAAGTAAAATCAACTTGAGTGTGAGTAGCCCCAGTGCTCGTTAATAGAATTTGAGTAGCTTCAGAGCCTGTTGCTGGAGTTTGAATCCGTTTCCTCCTCCTTCGAGTAGGAGTGCTTGTCATGGGGTTTGGGGCTAGGTGTAGTTATTTACAAATCCCAGTAGATGGCTCCCGAAATACAAAGGGGACAGCGATGCTGAGAACACACCAGGTTCGTTTCGCAGCGGTTCTTATCAGATCAAAAGCCGATACGAGGAAATACCACAGAACCCAGGGCCCGAAGGCGACAGACACCAAAACAGCAAAAATGCTGCAAGTAAGGTATTGCATAACACAACCGTGAGAACAAGCACCACCACTCTGGTGACAAATAAATCAAAATTATGACCAGTGACTATTAAACCAATGCAATGAAGGCTTATAACAAACTTGTTTTAATACTTTCTGGTCAGATCAGTCATCATCTCAACCTCCCAGGCCCTACTTTGAGCACTAAGGAGACTGTAATGATTTAATCCCAGACACCAAGTAACTACCAGCTGCTCACTCAATGCCAACCTCCTCATGAGACACAAAGGAGAAGCAGGAAAAATGGGTTGAAAATAAGAACAGCATAATAATCGAAGCAAAATAACATATAATAATATTAATAATACAAATATAATCATACTAGTAGTATAAAAACCAGAGACACAGAGAGAGAAAAAAAAAAAACACAAGAGGAAACAAGTGATGAACAATTGCTCACCACCCATTGACCAATGCCCATCCTACTTCCAGGCAATGGTCATCCTCTCTCAGCTGAGTCTCCCCAATCTAAATACTAGACATGACATTCTATTGTATAGAATATCCCTCTGGCCAGTTTGGGTCACCTGTCTTGGCCATGCTCTCTCACTGCTTTTTGTGCAGCTCCACACTGGCAGAGGATGAGACACTGAAAAGATCCTGACAGGAGAAGCACTGCTTCGCAACAGCTGAAGTATCAGTGTGCTATCCTTATCCTCACACTGAATCCAAACCACAGCACTGTACAAGCTACTGAGAAGAAAATTACCTCTTTGTCAGCTGAAACCAGGACATTTAGGGTCTAAGATGGCAAGGAAGGGGAACTCTCCTTTAAAACCACAGCTATTTAAGCAATGAACAGGCCCAGCTGAATTTAGTTAGTGTGACATTAGTCACACCACCTTTGTGATGAGATCTGTCAGTAAAATTCTTTAAACAAAGAGTTGGAATGTACTCCTGAAATGCTAAATCCTCAGTGACCTTTCTCAGGTTCATCCCGATGGAGCCTAATTTCATTAATTTTCTTGGAAGAAGGATGGTCCCCATATGAACTGACCCTTGCTCCCAGCACTTGGGCTTCTTCCTGGGCTCTAAAAATAACTGTTTGGCTGTATTCTCGAAATAAAAGCAAAACCTTTTGGGTTTAAGGGATGCTAGCAGAGGAAGGGAGGGAAAAGTAAAATACTGCATCCATCTCCTAAGGATGTACAAAATCTGCACATTACAAAAAAGGTGGAGGTTGCAGAGGTGCTGCAATGGCACTGTGGAGTGGCAGCTACCCCGCTGTCCCTGTCAGGGAGATGCCCACCCTGTGGAAGGAAATAAAGGGAGTGAGGGGCATAGGTGCTCTTTGAGGCTGGCCTCAGGCAGAGGAGGCACAACTTCATTCTCTGATCTGCATGGCTCATGCAGATAGATGGAGCTAGATCATTCTCAAGAAGATGAAATAAAAAGAAATTTTCAAGCATAGTTTTGGTCTTGCTAATCCGAACATGCACTTGCTATTTTCAACTTACTGCCGCAGACAAATGAACAAGGAGTAAGGGCTGTGTTGGCAGGCTGAGAGGTATGGAGAGGGTTCCCAAAAAGCAGCAGAGGGCTGCTGTAACTTCTTTTGCATTTTGGTAACTGTCTTCCTTCCTCTGCCTGGACAGGACATGCCATCTGTTGCCAGCCATCCCAGGAACTGGCCTGCTGGGAATTAGCCAGGCTGTGATCCAGAGAAGTGCCTGGATACCGCCTCCTGGGAAAGTGATTTCAAAGCAGAAAATCCAGCTGCGTGTACTGCCCCTAAACAACAGGACTGCATGGAAACAACAGCCAGGAGCCTGACTTTCCTAAACAATCACAACTTCTGCAAGGAGTTTTGTTAAGCATTAGCACAAAGTAAAAAGCCAGCTGTTGATTTCCTTTTCTGTAGCATTCAGATGCAGCAGGGCTAACCCTCCTTCCTTTCCATGCAGGAAGCCTGGAAAACACTCCAGCCTTCATCTAATGCTTCACTTCTCATAGACAAACATGCTCTTTACCTTGCTGCTATCTTAAGTAAATATTTCCCCTAGAATGTTGTCAGCTCTCCAGTCTGATGCCATTAATTGATTTCCATTAAATCAGAGGACTGCTTATGTTCCAGATAAAGCATTGTCTGCAGAGTGGCCCCTCAAGCCCCAGTAGTTCCTAGTGAAGTACAACATGGATCAGCGCAGTGCCACTTCCAGCTGGTATAACCTGTGTAGGCCACATGGGTCTGGCAGCAAAGATGGAGAGAACCAGTGTAGGGTGTCTCTTGCTAGTTAATTAGTGTCTCCAAGCAAATTCAGGCAGAAGTGCCGAGTTTCAACTGGTGATAGAAAAATGGGAATAGATGCCAGTGGTACAATCATACTCCAAAGCGTTGCAAGGCCATATTTTGACTGCTGATGCAAGATAAATATCACACCACTGCTCTCTGCATGTGGTGCTATGTGGCCAAGTTACTGCCTGTCCTATGGATTCAGGATCACGGCATTCGTGTTTCTCATGGAAAAGGTGTGGTAAATGGAAAATGGAGGCCCAAGGCAGCACCCTGTGTAACCAGCATAGCTTTTGCATAGGTCAGGAGAGCACACTTCAAAACCAAGCTCCCTGCTTCTGTGAAAAGGGCACATTGCAGGATTTGCATGTGCCTTTCTGGTCAGCTCGCCAGGCTGTCATGGATCTTTTGCTGTTTCCATGACTTGCTGGCCCCTCCTCTGGCTCCAAGCATTTGAAGCTGAGCCCTTTGGCCAAACAGTCCTTGTTGAAATGTCAATACACTACCAGAACACTGGCTCACAGGGTTCATCATGATTTCCAGGCAGTATGTGGCTCAATTTCTCTGCTTTCTGCTACTGATCCCTCTTTCCCTGGATGCAGGTATGTTGTAGGATATAGCTGTAATTATGTTTACTGGCAATGGACCTCTTTCCTGTTACTGAGATTGTTTCCACTGCAAGTTTTGAGCACTGTTGCATGTTTGTCCTGTCTCCTGCTGTGCCTGTGTGTTATTTTAAAGCTCTAATTTACTCTCAGCAATGGATCTATGCACTTGTTCCGCCAACTAAGGAAAAGCACCTCTAGACTGCTAAATTAATTTGTTATCTTGGTGCACAGACAGCAGGCAAACCCCCAGCTGTCTACACGAAGAATGGAACAGGGGTTTACTGTTATTTCAAGCAGAACTGGGACATTTTTCAAAGCAAAGCATCAATAGCCTGTCATTCAGCTGATTAGTAATTAAAGCGGGGAGGATCCACCCTGTTCCAGTAGAAGGCAGAGAAGAGGTAGCTCTTTGGTTGCTCAGTATATGTCCAAAAACCAGCTCCCATATTAATAAAGCAGATCCAGTGCTCTCAGATTCCACATTAGCCATTGACTAGGTCTTGTTTATTGCAGCAAGGAAAAGTGGAAAAATAGGTAAAAACATCACAAGTGATCCAATGCAAATAAGTGAATAATGCCGAAATGAGTACATGGACGTCCCAAGCCATGTGTTCATCCCCAGCCATGTGCTCAGGCAGGCTCCTCTGTCACAGTCTGTGCCCATGCACTGAAACATGTGCCATTTACCAGCAGTATAAGGGTAATTAAAAGCCTTTAAGGAAAGCTATATCAAATGCAGACAGCCTGACTGAAATCATGGCAGAAAGACCTATCTGACGTTCCTATGATGACCAAATGCTTATGGAAGCACCCAGGGATAAATTCAGTGCACAATACTTTATTCTTCTAAATAATTTTGAAATACAGATGAAAATTACCATTATTCTGCATGTAATTCAGCAAATATCCTTAACTAGATACAAATGTTTATGGAGAAATCTCACATCACTTCAGACTGGAATAAACCCCCTCAGCATATATGATTTTATACTAGTGATGACATGCATGAGTCTGTCTTTCAGCATCTCTCAGGGCCTTTTCAGCAGGTAAAAGATAACTCCCACTCTTTTGGAGAGAATGTCCTGAGGAAAGGCAGGAGATATGCATCAACCTCAATCCCCAAATCTACCCACAAGTAGAAGTTGAATAGTTAAAGTGCTGAAATGTAAGCTGTCATGAAGATCCAGAAGCTCCCCTACTGACATAAAGGAGGCAAAACAAAGAGAAAAAAATATTCATTTCAAGACCTTTTCTGTGTAGTACATGAAGCAAAATTACACACCAGCATTTGGACTTCTTATCCTGAATTATACTGGGAGAGCACAGTTGTGTGATGTGCTTATATCCTGAGGCTGAGGAGCAGGTCAGCATGGTAACAATGACTTTAGTGTTTCCAGTGCATACTTCTGCCAGTGGCAAGTTGATACATGAAATGAGCTCTGCTGATGCCTGCTATCAAATCTATGTACCCAATATCTTTCCAAAGCATGGTAGAGACACACAAGAAGACCCCTCCATGGCTGTAGTCTGTGGTGATGACAAGAGCTAGGAGCGATTCACAGGTTCCACTAGGAAATGCAGTCAGCATTGTCCAGTCTTCCTGTGTACCTTAACATAACCTTTTTTCACAGAAGGAAATTAAAGATAATATATTAAAGCAGTGGTTTGTAACTTGTGGTCTACTAGTGGTGAGATAAATCCCTTCCTCAGGTCCAACAAGTTGAGGGGTGTGACATAACATGTGACTGTGGGTGAAGGCATGACTGGTCCACCTGTCACTGTGGCTGACTGTATCAAATACAGAAAAATCAGCTTTTACCATGTACACCTGTGTTTGATAAAGTGACACAGGCTGTCCAGCTGTTACAGCTGTAAGAAACTGCTGCAAAGAAGTTTCTGTTAAGAAGCCTATGACATGCACAGTTCTTTAGGAATCACTGACATGCATACAACACACACACACATACCCCCCACCCCCCCGTTGTAACACACCATCTTCTCCTAAGCTCTGGGATCTCTAAAATCCCTGTGTTGTCACTTTACCTGTGAGGCAGGCCAGAGAAAGGAGAAGCTTTCAGGGGAATTCATCCCCCGCCCCCCCCCCCGCCCCCCCGCCCCCCAATCCTCTCTGTCTGGCAAGTGCAGCTTTATGACAAACAGAACGTGCTGCTGTTTTTCAGTCTTTCTAAAGCAGGAAGAGGCAAGCAATGTTTTGCAAAGAAAAAGACGAGCCAACAGCTTCTTTGAAGAGATAAAACTGGGGTCACTAGAGCGAGAATGCATAGAAGAAAGGTGTTCCTATGAGGAAGCAAGAGAGATTTACGGTGATGTTGAGAGGACAGTAAGTAACACAGGGCTGGGTGAGCACTCACTGTCATAAGGACTCTCCCTGCACAAGGGTGTGCTTTGACACTTTAAACCACCAGAGTTAAAAAAACCCTTGGTGTCCTGCTGTTTGCATTTTTCTTTTCTATATATGGGGGTACACAGCAGCAATGAGTTGCAGGAGGGCACACTGCATGGGCAATCCCACGCAATAACCACCTAGGGGATGGTGGGAAAATGGATGCTCTCTAAGACATCTCCCCAAACCCCCAGTAATGCTTGCCCTGACAATATTTTAAATTATTGTATTGTGCAACATTTTTTTAAATCAATCCCACGTTAGCAATAGGGAACTTACTGACCCATTTATGACCCATTTATGTGTGTTAAACAAGGCCCTTCTCTATTAGCATATGGAAATAATGTACAATCTAGAAAATAGAATGTTTTATGGATATTAACTGTCACAAACCATAAAGACAGAACCAGCATCACAGTGACTGACTGTAACCCATCCTATGCAACAAGGGCTGTAAGACTTGAGTTGATTCTTCTTTAATAAAATCTCACATCTTTTTTTTCCAGGAAGAGTTCTGGCTCACCTATTCCGGTATGATCATTCAGGATGTTCTAGCAGCTGTGGAACACTCCCACTGCTGCAGCTCTTTGTGTGAGCTGGACTGACACTGAATGTTTTACAGACCCTAACCAGTGTGACTCCAACCCCTGTCAGAATGGCGGGATTTGTGATGACCAGTTTCAGGATTATGTTTGCCGCTGTCCCATCGAATACGAGGGGAAAAGCTGTGAAAAAGGTCAGCTGGGGCATAACTTAACAAAATAAGAATGCCATTATCAATCCAAATGTAAGGCATTGAGATGAACAGTAGTAGTCATTATAATTTTGGATTTGGTGATCCTCATTGGTCCCTTCCAACTGGGATATTCTATGATTCTGTGATCCTGCATCATTCTAGCTGTGACAGCTACTGCTCATACCACTTTTGGTGTTAAGTGATGGATCTAACCAGACAGCAGTCAGGCACTGCAAGGCAGCAAGATACTTGTTGCCCTATAATGACTTTGTGATAAAAAAAGAAAAAATTCATTTGTGTACCATCTGAGAGAAAAGGAGGAATTATTTCCTACTCAAGTGCTGAAGTATTTTGACTTAGAAGCTCCATGCAGTAAGTGAGATCTACACTGTATATGCATGGTACAAAGCCCAAAGGGAAGGATCCAGTGGTTTATGAAGTTAACACAGACCTTTCCACTGATTTCAGAGGACACTGAATATTGAGTATTACATCCTCAGAACATGCAGAGTCTGGACAAGGGCTAGGCAGCAGTCTCAACAGTCATCCCAGAGCATCCTCCTACTAAATAGCAAAATTACAGACAGAATTACAATCCCACGCAGTAACCAAGTAATTTTTCAGTCATGTTTTACGATGGTTACCACACAATTACAATATCACCATTCTTGAGACAGCTCGAGTACTGTATAAATGCTGATTGATTTAATTTTAGGTATATATATTTCTTAAGCAAAGCTTATTCTTCCCTAATCCCTGGAGATCCAGGCCTACTTAGCTTTTGAGGGAAGGTGCTTTTGATGAAGTTGCTCTGCATGAATCACAGAAATATTTTTGCCTGCCTTGCTTTCCTGACAACATTCCAATTGCAAGTTATCAATGTTAATCACAAAAATCCAAGTTTTGAATCCTAAAGGCTCTTTCTCTGACTTCAGCTGTGGCTGACAAACTGAAGTGCATTTTTGACAATGGTGGCTGTGAACAGTACTGTACTGACAAGCAGTCCAAAATACGACTGTGCTTCTGTGATGATGATTACACTTTAGCGAGTGATGGCGTGTCCTGCATCCCTCAAGGTAAGACACCACCAACCTGATGCTAAGTCTAGGCCAGCTCTGGAAGAAAAGTTTTCAAAGTGTACATGTCAGGACATGCAATGCATAACCCTCAGATACCAGCTCCTCACCTCTTCTCCATGGGCAAAGTCCCAAACTGTACATTTGCATTCAAGTGCAAGTTAGCCACCCCAGAAAAGCAGTTGTCAGCATGATCACCAAGCAGAGATCCTTTTGGATTTCTTCCTGGCCCCAGAGGTCCACTCCTCTGGAATGTGGGAAATTCAAGTTTGATCATCCCACCTGCTCAGAGCTAGGAGGGAGCTGAATCCTTCTCTTCCTTTGAGAGCACACTCACCACTAGTCAAGTAGAAAGGAACTGAGCAGTGGAGACAACCTCCTCACTCCTCACCAGGTGATCTAAATAAAGCAAGGCAGTAGGTGGTCAGGGATTTGGGATCAGGCTGAGAGGTATCTGGTGAATGGAGGGGCTTTGGTCCCAAAAAAAAGTCTTTTTTTTGTATTAGCTTACACTCATAGTAGGACAATATTTTGGGGGCAGATTTGTTTTACTGTTGTCTCTCCAGTCTGAAATTGTGACTAGATTTTATTACTATACTTATTTCAGCACAGGAATCAAGAGAGGAAGAGGCCTATAAAAACCAAAGAAAAAAAACAGTTATTCTTTTTCCTTCCTTCCTTCCTTCCTTCCTTCCTTCCTTCCTTCCTTCCTTCCTTCCTTCCTTCCTTCCTTCCTTCCTTCCTTCCTTCCTTCCTTCCTTCCTTCCTTCCTTCCTTCCTTCCTTCCTTCCTTCCTTCCTTCCTTCCTTCCTTCCTTCCTTCCTTCCTTCCTCTCTTCTTTTCCTAATTGCTAGGAATAATACACTTTTGGTATTCCCATAGACACTATGGTTAGATATTTCTTTCATCTAGCAAGGTAAATTTCAACTGGGACTAGGGTAGTGCAAGTTAATCTTTTTGCCAATACATAAGCTGGCACCTGACTCTTTTGCAGATGCCTACTTGAATTACTTTATTAGAGAGAAAAGGAGACCCCTGGGGATATGAACGTAACAACATAATGGACAGAACCACAGGGAGCATGCAAAGTAATTCTGAGGGATGGTGCCCTACACACACTTTACTGGAGCACTCATGCAGAGAGCTGGTAATGACAACCTAGCTCTCAACAGCAGAATTTCATTAGAAAAAAATGTCTACTAATGTTTATCCCTTATTAATAGATTCTGCAATACCATGTGATGGGAAAGCTGCTTTTGTTAAAAGCTGAGAACAAAGAATTCAAAATTCCTTACTGGCTTTTCAGTGCATCTTTCCCTGCAATGAAGATGTATTTGTTGCTGCTTGCTTCTTGGGGACCAAAATAGCCATAGAACTGACCATGTGTTGCAAGTAGAAAACACTGTGTAACTGCCAGGCTGACAGTCTCCTCACTGTCCCTCTGTCATCTCCCACCATGGCCCAAATTTGTGTTGCCCTACACACAACATTAGAGACTATGGGTGTTATGCCTGTTGAATGTTTCACCAGCTGCCACCAAAAAGCTAGCCCTGTTTCTCCATACCTTGTGTACATGTAAAACCATGATGTCTTCATGTCAGCTGAAGTACTTACAGCTCCATGGAGATGCTGCATAAAGCTCAGCAGAGACTATATAGCACCCTGGCTCCCACAGAAGCAGAAAAAGAGCACTCCTCCTCACAGTGTTATTACAGAGTGAAGTGATTGCCAGACAGAAAGGATGGTGTTACAGCACAGACACATGGCACACAGGCACGCCCAAGGGTAGGCCTTTTCCTTTACAGGAAAACTCTGTTGGATGAAGGGCTGTACTGAAAACACCAAGACTTCCTCTGCACTACAGCTTAACTGCAAGTTCAGTCAGGATTTGGTTCTCTTTATTGCCAGTCTTCACATGCTGGCTCAGGCAAAACAGAGATGTGCAGTCTGGAAGAATCCAGCATGCTTTGGACACATGCAAATAAAGTTGTCTGGGAGAGGCACACCTGAAGGCAGTGTCTGCTCTTGGGACATCTCTGGCTCTGCTCAAACAAAGAATGGCAAGATGTACACCCCACTATTAAGTCTCTGTCTCACCCTGCCGTGGATGTTGTGCACTTGGTACAACTGACTTAAAGTCAGCAGGGAGAAGGAAAAAGTATAGACTACAGAGCTTGTCAGGGTCACTTCTGTGCTCCAGCCTGCAGCCTACTTCATTGTGTTGGTGTGTATCTTAAGCAGGTTTATTGTTTGCAAAGACCTGTGGTAGGTGACTCCATGTCAGTGATGCTGTAAGGGACTGAACTCTAATTGTAAGAGCATTTCTGGCTGTTTCCAAACAACAAAAAAAAGACTACTTACCTGCTGAGCTCCTTTACATTATTTTTGAGAATCCATGCTCCTAGACTAGAAATCAGTTTTTCAGCTGACTGAAGACATTACACATTTTGCTGTGAATTCAGTACAATAAAATCCCACTTGCTGCCTTTTGTTGTATTGGATTTTGGGTTTTTGTTCTCTTTTTTTTCCAGTGAGATACCCATGTGGAAAAATACCAGTGCTGGCAAAAAAAAATTCAACTGTACGTGGGAGAATAGTAGGTGGTTTAATCTGCCCTCATGGTGAATGTCCATGGCAAGTGAGTTTTCAAAAATCTTTCACAGCTTTAATTTTTAAATTTTCCTCATGAAATCACTGCAATAAATTCATTGCTTCAAATCTATGATGTTAAAAATTTTAAAAAAGTGCCGTGTCTTGATAACTAAATTCCTTCTTCATCCATAGCCAGCAGATCCACCCATTTCACTTAGTCACCTGAGACTTGTTCTGTAGTACCTGGTTTCATAGGAGTAGAGTGGTAGCACAGCTGTCTCTTATCTCCTAACCCCTTAGTCCTTAACTTTACTGCCAGCAAGAATTTCAGTTGCTGCTTCCAGGGATATACTCTGGCTGTAATATGCAGAGTCCATACTACAAGATGAAGAAAATATCCAGAAGAAAACCTCCCCTGCTAAGTTCTCCATGCAGACAGTGTGTTACTGTCAAACACAGTTGCATAAAGGGACAGAAAGAAGCAATATGAAATCCATTTTTACTGAGATTCATGTCAAGCCCATTTGATATAAGACATAAATTTGCTTTATGTTGGCAGGCCCTTATAATTCAAGATCAGAAAGAAAAGTGTGGGGGCACCCTGCTTTCCCCACAGTGGGTGGTGACTGCAGCTCACTGTTTGGAGCATACTCACCCTAAACAGCTTCGGGTGAGACTGGGTATGTATCTTCCCCTCCTCATCTTACCAAGGTGATGGCAGCTTCTCATCCCGATAAAATCAGAGTAGAAGGCTTTGACAGTACAAGGTAATTGTCCTTAGCGGTGTCAGACTAGAAACACCCTATATCCTCACACTTCCAAGGAATCAAGGAGCTACCTGACATGACCTGTGATTAATAACTTTTCCAGGTGAACACAAAATAAACGTTGACGAGAAAACTGAGCAAGAAAGGGGAGTTGCCAGGATGATTGTTCATGAAGAATACAGAAATGGGCACGTCAACAACGATATTGCCCTCCTGAACCTGGAAACTCCAGTGAATCTCACTGACTATGTGGTGCCAATATGTTTGCCTGAGAAAAGGTTTGCTGTGTATGAACTTTCCACCATCAAGTTCTCCACAGTAAGTGGATGGGGACGCCTAATAGATGGAGGTGCCGCTTCTTCTGTTCTGATGAGAGTTGATTTGCCACGTGTAAAGACACAAGAATGTGAAAAGGAGACCGATTTAAATATTACAGAGAATATGTTCTGTGCAGGAGACCTGTCTGGGGCTAAGGACTCCTGCAAGGGAGACAGTGGTGGTCCTCATGCTACACAGTACAAGAACACTTGGTTTCTGACTGGGATTGTCAGCTGGGGAAAGGGCTGTGCTGTTGAAGGCAGCTATGGGGTTTACACAAGGGTATCCAAATACATCGACTGGTTGAGGAAGCACATGGACGAATGATGTTGAGCCACAGCATTTCCAGGTTGTGTTATTGCCCCCAGTCCCTCTGTACTATTTTCCCACTGAAGGATTCCTTCATTATCTGTGCCATACCCACAACACTATCAAAAATTTGAAGTAAGCCTAAGGTCTACTTGAAAACATAAAACAACTTCCCTCTTTTGTTGTTTATAAATATGTGTGTCTTGTCAAGCAGGCAGAGAGCAATCATAACAAATCAGACACAATGTCCCTCCTGTTCTGCATCCATTTCTGCTAAAGGTCAAAGCTAGATGCAGAAAGAAAGACTGTCAGCAACACATCATGCAGACCTTCCTCCAGCTACTCTCTCAACTTCTAGTAATCAGTGAAGTACAGACTTCCTGAGCCTTTGCATTATATTGAACAGTCATGAATGCATGTGTTGTCCATAATTGTGTGCAATCTCCTTTGAACCATTTATGCTTCTGGCTTTCATAACTTCCTATGCTATGGATCCTGTAACAGAATGATGAAATAGCAGAAACAAAAATAGAAGAGGTGTTTCTTTTAGCTTATTTTAAAGCAGCTTTCCTTCACAGTCACAGTAGCAGCAGGCAGATTTGAAGGGGAGGAACTGCAGACACTCTCCAGGAGAAGAAATCTGGGAAAAGGTTGATTCCATATTTACAGGTCTGCTATAAAAACTTGATTTAAATCTTCTTGCACCAAGGATTATTGCTGTAAGGCCAATAAGTGCAATATTTAACCCTATATTTATGAGTGGTAAAGAATACCACTGATTTAATCTTATCTTTGCCTCGGTATTATGCTTGTGAATACAAAGAGCACAAGTGAAAGGGAATATTTATCAGTTGTCCAGTATAATCTCATTTGTACTCTCTATCCTGAGATCTAAAACCAGAACAGGATAATTGTCTACCCCTCTGGAAAATCCTGACCAAAGACTATTAACTAAAGTCTTAAGGCATAAATGATAAAACCTGAAACTCTCTGAAAACATACACTTCAAAAACGTACTTTCTAACCTTAGCATGAAAACATTGAAAAGGTGAGGAGGATAAAACCAAACTAGGAAATTGGAAAACAGTTTAACTATCTCATGCAGAATTTACACCCTAGATTGTTCAAATAATGCAGAATATCAACTCAATCACAAAAGCTGATCAGCAAGTAGGACACAATTGATCATACTCTTTTATTAGGGGAAAACATCGTCATTGTATGGTACATATACCATGCAATACTGAACATCCTATAACCTGTTTTACCAACAGAGAAGGAAGTTTTACTGTTCATTTAGGTAGTGAAATGAACTAGGAAAGGCAGCAAATTTCAGAGACCTGAAAAACAAAAGCTGTTACAGTATATAATATATACATGCACTAAGGTTCTCCTTACTCCTAAAGAGAGTCCACTCTCAAGGATAAAGGTGACTGTAACTAGTGATCAGAAAATAAAGGCTCATTTTCATTTAGATGAGGCCCTTGGCACTGTAAAATCATCCCTGATGACCTCTCAAGGTAGAATAGTTTGAGTTTTCCGTGATCCACAAGATGATTTCTCCTCTGTAACATTCCAGTGAAAATACTGAACAATACTGAAAATACTGAATTTATAAACAAATTACGTTGCAGAAACAAGGCTAAAATGCTGAAAAAAAAAAATCAGTACTAATAACTGCCGCACAAAACGACTTTTTCACAACAAATCTAGGTATAGA
Source organism: Zosterops lateralis (assembly GCF_965231275.1). Classification (NCBI taxonomy): domain Eukaryota; kingdom Metazoa; phylum Chordata; class Aves; order Passeriformes; family Zosteropidae; genus Zosterops; species Zosterops lateralis. Next base: position 26,770,585 of record NC_139763.1, read on the forward strand.
TTATATATTTTAATATACCAGGCTGCTTAGGAAAGCCAAGAAGATGAAGGAGACCTGATGGCTGGCTCTGGAAGCCCCGAAGACGTGGCCCTCGGCAGCGCTCTGTGAACTCCCCTCAAGACAGGAGAGACTGAGGCCAGTTTGTGGCGAGCGCCCGGCCGCGGTCACCGCCGCAAAGCGCGGGGCCAAGAGCTCCGTGCGGGCTGTGGAGGGACGCGGGGCTGGAGCAGCCAGGGCTGGGGGCTGGGGAGCCCCGCCAGCTTATCGAGGGGAACATTCACCTCCCTTCCTCCAGAGTAAAACGTGTAATTAAAACCAAAACACCCCCACCCCACCCCACCCCACCCCACCCCCCCCACTGCCTTGGGCTTTAAAAAAATAAACACCAGTAAGAAGGGCAGCCTCACGCCCCGACTGAGAAATCCCACGGCTGTCACCCTGTCCCGGCGCTTCCGCTATTTCTGGGCAGGGTGAAGCAACGCGGCTCCAGTCTCACCCCGCCCGAGGGGGTGAAGACTGCGGCTCCCGTCCGTCCCGTCGGTTCCGTCCGTCCCGTCCGTGTGTCCCGCCCGTGTGTCCCGCCCGTGTGTCCCGTCCGTCCGTCCCGTCCGTGTGTCCCGCCCGTGCCGTGCGGGCGCTGCCATGGCCGGGCGCCCGCCGTTCCTGCCGCTCCTGCTGCTCCTGCCGCTCTGCGCCGCCGAGCTCCGCGCTCAGGAAGGCGGTAAGGCGGCACCTTTCCCATGTTTTCGGGAGGGGGGAATCTCCCTTCCCCACAGTCCTCGGGGGGAGGCGGGGGCTGCCGGTGAACGCCGGGGGCGGATGGATGCCGCAGGCCGGGGGCGCGCACCGGGAGAGGAGCCGCCGCCGCGGGGAAGGGGAGCGGCCCCCCCAGGGCTCGTCTTCCCCGGCAGGTTCGGGGCTTATCAGCACCTGTGCCCGCCCCGACACCGCCGTAAAGCGGGGAGCTGAGCTTCGGGGGCAGGGAGCTGCTGGGAGCATCTCGGGGACGGTGCAGGAAAGCGGGATTGCCCGCCGCTCGCACCGGAGGACAGCTGTCCTCGCACCCGAGGTGCTCTCGTGTGAGGGGAAACCTGGCCAAGTCTCGGTTGGATGCGCTTGGCCGTGGAGGAGCTGGGGCACAGCGGGGAGCAGGTCCCGCTGCCCTCAGTGCCTGTCCAAGTACAAGGCAAAGGCAGCATCAGCAAAGAACTTTTCAAAAGCTGTTAACTTTTCCTTCAGTGAGTCTGACTACTTGGGGTTTAAAACAAGGTCTAGGGCATGTTTCTGGAATATCATGCTTCGGTTGACCAATGCCTGTTGCTTCTTGATGTCTCTGGAGAAGGGAGTATGATAGAGTGCTATCATGACAAGGAAAAAAGAATGAGCAGCCTCAGAAAGAGGCTAGTTCAAGTTTACAAAAACATCCGCTTATATGAGTGGCGTGAAAGGAAAGGAATATAGAGGTGATAACCCCACCGGCTGTGTCCTGTCACTGAAGAAGGGGATTTAAGGGCAAATAAGATAGTGGGTGAATGAACTAACAGTTGCTGATCTGCAAGTTAAAAGTGCTTTCTGTAAAACTTCCTTGAGAGAAGCCTTTTCAAAGTAAGTGGGGCTTCAAATTATGTGTGGGATTGCTTAATATAAATAACACAAACAGAACTTGTCTCCCTGAAATCCACCAATTTCAGTGAAAGCAGAATAAGTCTCCTTTGTGCTCACTTGGAGGATATTAGGGTATACAATTACTGACTTAAGCTGCATGAAGAATGCTCCAAAAGGAATGTGCAGGCCTCCCAGTGTGCATAAGCTACAGTCCTTGAAGTCACATCTGTAGCACACTCTTCCACTCTCCAGCCTGTGATTGGAAAGTATTTCCTCAATGTAAATTCCAGGTGATAGAACTTGATTAAATGCCAGCTTCCAAACTCTTCACACTTTCCTAGAACATATACTCTTTACAGGGAGATTGACAACTTACTTACTCCAGTGTTGTTTTTGTTTTTCCTGCCTGGTGACTTCTGCACAAGTCACTGGACAGTAATGCTACTGTTCACAGAGGCAAGTGCCTGCCAATGAGTTTAATGGTTTAATGTCTCTGTTTAATGGTTTAATGTCTCTGATCCTCCAATTTAAATCAACAGCTACTTGAATCTTGAAGGCAGCAGGTTTCAGGCTTCCGTGACACCAAGCTTTTCAGAAATAAAACAACTCAGCAAACTGACTTCAGGCCGTACATTCCTGCTAAAGCTGATGCTCATTTACTCCTGCTCTTTGTAAAATCTTATAAGGCAGCTGCCTGAGCTCTACATGCACATAAATCAGGAAGGCAGGAACATTTCTACAGGGAGATGCTGTTAAGAGGGCAGGAAGATCCCAGGGCAGTGCAGTGGGATTTGGAGTGGTGAAGAGCAATAGAACTCATACATGGGCTTTTTCCAGCTGCTAGAAGATACATTGCTGCATCTTGAGTGGCATTTAGTTTCTGCAACACAAGCCCCCGGAGCAGTCAGTAGTGTTGCCTGGTGGTCAGCTTTAAAAACAAATCAAGGAATGTAATCTCCCTAGCATTCAGGGAAAGGCATTCTGTTTAATACTGAGTCTTGAGCAGGAGCAGCAGAACTATAAACTCTCACTGGCAACTTTTCAAGATTTAAAAGAGTAGGAGAAAATTTTGGGGTCTTACATTTTGTTCTGAGGCTACTGATTGTCAGAGAGACTACTCTGAGAGATCCTGAGATCTATCAGACTGTGTGAGGACTAATCTCACAGGTAATGTTGCGTACAGGTAGTAGTGTGGTCTGTTTTGGCTTTGTTTCTGCTTCACTCATTTGCCATGACTCTTCCACCACCAAATGTTACCCGCCTTTATTTTTCTCTGCTATCTAGTGTTCATCAAGAAAGAAAATGCCAACAAGTTTTTGGAAAGAGTAAGACGTGCTAACTCTTTCCTTGAGGAATTGAAGAAAGGGAATATTGAAAGAGAATGCAATGAGGAGCGCTGCTCAAAAGAAGAAGCAAGAGAAGCTTTTGAAGACCAGGAGAAAACTGTAAGGATGAATTAATATGAAACATAGGTTTATCTATTTAATGTTTAAAAACTGCTATTCAAGTCCTTTGAGCTGGGCATCAAAACTCACAAGTTGATCCCAATTACTTAACACAAATACAAAATAGTGATTTACTGTGTGTGGAATTGATAAGGCAATAATCATCCCATAATAGTCTTAATTTAGCTCTTGCATGGCCAGCCCATGTGAAATCCTCCATTCTTTTACCTGTTCTGATCTTTTTAGTTGCCATTGAAAGCTATTTGGCCTTCAATGGCTTTGTTGTTATCAGTGTTGAAAATACGTTCACCCTATCTGGGTTACATACCTAAGTGCCATGGCTGCGATCAAGGCAGTCCACAGGAATTCGGAGAAGGCAAATGGAGCCTCATGAGGGAATTTTACTGAACTTATCTCAAGCAGCTTTTCTTGTAATTTTGTAGCTCTCTTTATCTAAATTGAGAGAATGTATACTGTGAACAGTTCTTAAATGTCTTAATGTTGATTGGAATGAAGTTTGTATGACTCTTGTGTCACCAGCCCTACCCCAATGGCTTGCTTAACTTTAGACAGAAATGTGATTTGTTCCCAAGCTGAAGGGAAAGTTAAAGTTACGGGGCAGCTGTGTGGACTGGAGTAAGTAGAAAAGGTGGTATTGCAAACACAGCCTGTAGTTGTGTGGCTGTTTAGAACTACCTTGAAACTGGATCTAAGGCCAGACTCACTTCTCTTTATCATTACTTGGTGGCCAGAATGTTCTTGGAGCAGCCCTGAGGTGTCCTGGATGGGGATTTATGGGTGCATCGCCTGTGTACTTCAGATCATAAATGTTAACTTACCTATGGCAGAACCAGCACAGCCTGTTCTGCCTGGTGACTAGATGTCACTGGAAAGGACTGTATGGACAAACAGCATCCTGGAGTCCTCTGTGCAGACAGAAAGGCGAACACAAATCAGACAAAATATTTTTAAATGTCAGGATTTGTGAGGTCCTGATTGATGGGAGTACAGGCTGGGCATCAAGATGAGAATTTGGCATTACAGGAATATGAGTAAATTCAGACAAAACTGGTGGAAAGATAGTTATGCAAGAAAACAAGTGGTATATGCTGAATGAGTCACACTGGAAAAACTCTTAGGAGTTTCAGATACTTCTGAAAAATGCATGAGACTTGTTTCTGTAGAGCTTGACACTGTATGGATCATATGGTTTTAAGTTATTAAAGAGTAATGGTGGGCTGCAAGGCACTGTATGTATCTATAATGTAAATATTTATTTTAACAATTGTTAGCTGCAAGTATCCTGTGTATGAAAAGTCTAGTATTTTTCTGAGGAATTCAGTAATTCTTGTCTACTTCCTTTTTTTTCTCCATTTCCCACACTTACCTGTAGGAGGAATTCTGGAACATCTATGTAGGTAAGAAAACACTCTATGTTTGTTTAGTAGATTAAGCTTCATTATTGCCAGGTTTGAAAGGATGCACCTCTTAAATAACCCCTTCCTGCTCCCTTGCTTCCTCTCTTTTCACTCTGGGACACCCTCATGTTGTGTTTCCTCTGAAAAAGGAATCTGATTTACTGCCTGCTGTTACTTGAACCCAATTGCTTCATTTGAAGGCAAGGTTCAGCTGTCTCCAGTTGCTGGGCTGACCTTTGTCCTCTCAAAAGAACAGCGGTCCTTTGCACACAAAAGACAGTGAGAAGCAGAAACTGTCTGTGGGACTGCCAGATAATTTTCCTTCAGAGGGGCAGCCCTAGATGGGAGAGTTCAAAATGCAAAGAGTCACAGATGAGGGTGTCTCTTAAATGCCGTAACCAACATGAAATTAAATTGCTTTGCTTAGTCATTTGCCAGTTTCCTGTTACCTTCAATGCCGAAGTGTTTTTGATTCCTGTGTTAAAGTGCATTTTTTGGTTTTTACAGTTTTTTACGGAGCTGTTCGGCATTCAAAGAAAATATGCCAGTAGATCAGCAGATACTACCTAACTGTTTTCTGGTGGTTTTTTATCCAAATATATGAGGTTTTTTTAATTAGGGTTCTGGTGTTTGTAAGCACTGTGCAGGGACAGATTGTTAATGTATTAGTGTTTGTTAACATGTTCTCCAGAAAGTATATGTCTGGTTTGCACTCTGGGAGGAGTATCTCAAAAATGTTGAACAAGGACAGCTCAGCTTTTTCTTTTGGAATCTGCAGAAAAATGAAGACACAGACTTTCACAATCCTCTAAGCAGTGGCTGAACTCTGCAACCTACAGATGAAAATTTCAAGCAAAGCCTGTGTCAGTGTTACAGTAAACAGGATTGGAATATTTCAGGCCATTTTCTCATGAGAATACAAGCAGCAGAATATCAGTGCCAATGCTCTTAGCAAAAATGTTAGTTTTCATACATTTTAAACCACAGTCCACAATTACCTTATGGGTATTCAGAAGTATTGAAAACCACAGCTACATTCAGCCAAGTTACTAGAACAATTTGTTCTTGCTTCCTTTTTTAGTAGGGCATTCTGCAATTAATGCAATATTATATAAAACTCATTACTACAGCTATAACTACAGTGTAGGGTAAGACTAAAGTATGTTTTTTAACAATAGGATGCTGCTTAGCTAAGATCACTACAGAATAGAGTGCTGTGGCACTGCAGAGGAAGCAGAAACAAGAAGTTATGATGTAGACATTCAGTGTGTCTCTTTTTTTTGGTTAATGTTGGTCTTGCCTTCCCTCTGTTAAGCATGGACATCAGTTTCCAGAGCCTCCATGGCTGGAGCATTTGGAGAGCTATTGATTCTGGCCACATGCAGGTAGAAGAGGGATCTTGATGTCTGGGTGCAGTACACAAAGCCCAGCAACTGTTCTCTGTGGCAGGCAAAGCTGCAGCAGATGAGGTCATTTCTAAGTCCAGAAATACCAATACCACACAGGGAGCATGCTGGATCCTTAGGATGAGTAGCTTCTTGAATATTGTTTCTGCCATGGGCATTGCTGTTTCAGCTGCTCCAAAGAGAGGCAGAACAAGTGGCAAAATAGGGGCATAAGGGCATGTGATCTAAAGCAGCAAATTATCAAGCATCACTTTGCTGGATATCCAGAATTTTGTATGAAACAGAGCAGAAACTATAGGGAAATGCAAGGGCCCAGAAATTCAGTATCTTTAGACAGTAATTGCAATAAAGGAATGTCCTGTCAGCTCTTACAGGCTTCACTGTATGTATATTCTGACCGCAATCACAGTATCAAAGAATATTCTGAGTTGGGAGAACCCACAAAGATCATTGAGTCACTGATCATTCTTAAATGACTGGCCCATACAGGGATCAAATCTGCAAGCCTGTCCATATTAGCACCATACTCTAACCAACTGAGCTAATCTCTTTAACTTTCCACAAAAAAAGGCTTGCGTATGCATCATAATAGAATGGCCACCAAAAAGACATTGTAAAACTGAGGGTACATAGATGAATCATTGCAGGTTTGGAATGATTGCATTTATACTGTTTGTTCTGTCTGGAATGTGGCAACTCACATGACCTATATTTTAAAAGGAAGGATGAAAGATGGCTTAAAAAAACTAAAGCCCTTCTGTGTTCATTGAAAATGCTTACACGCTTCTGATAATTTGGGGTTTTGTTTGCTTTTGTAGATGGGAACCAATGCAGTTCAAATCCTTGTCACTATGGGGGCCACTGTAAAGATGGAATTGGTTCCTACACTTGCACATGCTTGGATGGTTATCAAGGCAAGAACTGTGAATTTGGTAAGTTTCTGCTTTGGAGAACTGTGGCGGGGAACTTCCCAGGGAGCCTTGCAAGGAAGCATGTTCTGCATGGAAACCCTTCCAGGGGCTGACTTCTGCGGCATACAGGTGCCACCGTGACCTTGCCACAGGAGGGTGTATCATTAGCCCAGAAGTCAGAGTGGGAGTGTGGAACTGAGGTTCAGTCACAGGACCAAGGGGAGTGACAAGGAGTTGAGGTTTTTTAGGGCAGGAAGGAGGAATCGTGTGAGGATTTACACAAGGATGTTCTCTGTTAGTGTTTTGTTCATTCTTCCCCTGACAATTTGTCTCTGGTTTTCTGAGCTCACCATGCCATGGCCACTGGGCCCACTTGCACTTGGCAAGTAGGTTTTGTGGGCTGGATGCAGCTGCTTTGTAAGGCACAAGCTGATGTTCAGCACTCACATCAGTTATTCCTAAAAGGTGCTTCAGGTGCTTGGCAGGTGGAGATAGAGATTGTGTTTAAAGAGTGTGTTTTGTTTTGGGGAGCTTACAGATCTTCTGTGAAGTCAGTGTTTATATCTAGTTTTTCTCCCACCATGTCTTCTGTAGTCATACCAAAGTTCTGCAGAATAAACAACGGGGACTGTGAGCAGTTCTGCAGCGTCCGAAGAGATGGACGGAAGGATGTGTTGTGTTCCTGTGCAGATGGGTATGCTCTAGCAGAGGATGGCAAACACTGTGTCGCAACAGGTACGAAGCCATGAGCTAAACCAATAGCACTGGTGGTGAGACTTGTTTCACCGTTAAGGGATGTCTTGGTTAACAGTTGAATGTCTTTTGAGCCACCAGTATCTTACATGACTTAGACTCAAGAGTGAGGCCAAGAGATTTATGTTTCAAAAGCTTCCATTTGTGAGGTTCTGTGATGGATTGGATCACAATCTATGTGATTTGGACCCTTTACAAGGTGCCTCTCAGTAAATTACCAGAGTAAATTCCACTGTTGTCCAGAGAAAAGTAATTGCAGTAATAACTGATTTTCTTAAATACTTACAAGCCACATAAAATAGCAGCCTGCGAAACATTTCTTTTCTAAACCTTTCTTTTTATAGAAACTTGAAACATTAAATAATTGTAATTAATGCTGCTTACACTTGTGCATTTTTGCACTCTAATAAAAAGACTGGTCAGAGATGTCAAACATATGCCCGGGATGTTGTTTGTTATATCCTTTAAAAAATAACAAATTGCTCTTGTGAGCGATTGTAGTGGTTTCACGTTCACCTCTGTTTCTGTTTGCCAAATTTAGTGTAGTGGTTTAATGTCTTTCTGCTGTGAGAAAGGATTAGGAAGAAAAGGTAAAATAGAGCCAACTTAAAAGTAAACAGATAGTTTTTATTAATATACACTAGAAGAGAAAAAAGAAAAAACAAATGAAACTTCCAAAATACTTCTCCTCCCACAAACTGTTCACTTTCTCACCAACAACATAGAGAGGCACAACTTGTGATTTTCAGTCAGTTTCACCCTTTAAACATAATCTTTCATCACTTTGGGAGAGGAGTCTCTCTAGAGTCCTATGGAGACATTCACCGTCTGAAACAAAAGTCTGATGGCTCCAAATGTCACAAATCTGCAGCTACCTGGAATTTTTGCAGATTGTGCAGTCCCACCTATTAGCAGCCTTTCCTCTGGCGACTCACAGACCTCTCAGTGTATTTGGAGTACCATTTAAGAACGCTTCTTCTAGTATAAAACAAGGGTTCTCTTCTTCTATCTCTAAAATTGTCTCTATCTCAAAAGAAATGGAAACCTCCTTTTTACCCAAGGGGCCAAGGGCCTCAAATCACTTTCTCTCTAAAACCATCTTCATCTCAAAGGCTGAGACCTCCTTTTACCCCAAGAGCAAGGGGCTTACTCTGTTCAAAATTCTCAATTAAATCTCAAATATATCAATCCACGACTTTTGACTAGAACTAGCATTCCCCCAAACAGCATTATGATATTACAAGAAATAGTCAATTTCTCAATGATTTACACCAGAGAAGTCCAGCTAAAAATGTCCACTTCTTCAATCTCTTTTTCCAATTAGTCCTTTGACTCTCACTCCACTAACTTCATGCTGTGTCTTCTCTGCATTCACTGTGTCCCTTTCTTCTTTCTTTCAAGGAAGAGTTAAGCCTAGGAAGCTTCATTTTGTCAGGACAAGGTTATATCTGCCTAGGCCTGTGATGGATGTGTGATCCCCGCCAGGCAGCCCCTCAAAGCGGCCGGGCCGGGCATTTTCCTTTCCTTTCCTTTCCTTTCCTTTCCTTTCCTTTCCTTTCCTTTCCTTTCCTTTCCTTTCCCTTTCCCTTTCCCCTTTCCCCTTTCCCCTTTCCCCTTTCCCCTTTCCCCTTTCCCCTTTCCCCTTTCCCCTTTCCCCTTTCCCCTTTCCCCTTTCCCCTTTCGTTTCCTCTCTGCTGGGGAGGCGCCGCAGGAGGGTCCAGGTACCCCGCACAGCCCTCGGTGACAACTGGGGCAGGCCGGGCCCAACCGAGCCCAGTGGTGTTATCAGGGGGCCCGGCCTGCCCAGCTCCCTCTTGGCTCAGCCAGCTTAGGATAGGCTTTAAAATGAGCTGATGTTAAACTGCAGCCTCTCCTCGGGTGCTGGGAGGCGATGGAGCCCGACAGGCCTTGGGCTGGTTCCGCTCCCCGGGAGCAGGGAAAGCAGCAGGGCACGGCCGGCCAACAGCACGGCCTGACTCGGTGTTACCTGTTCAACTGGCTGGAATGGAAAAGGAGGCTCAGACAAAGTCTCAGCTCTGTATAGGTATTACCAAAAGTCACCTGCAACTTTCTCAATGGTCAAACCATATGCCAGTAGCTAAGAACTGGCTTCTGATAGGTCCCTGTTTTTCTAAAACAACTCTAAGTTCCTGACAGGGCAATATTCCATATTAGTTTTTAACTAAAAACCAAACTGTGTTAACACATAACAGCGATACTAAATCGCTCTGCTTCCTTGGCATTTCCAAGAAGTTTTCTCTTATGCTGGTGTTTTTCTCCATCATCAATTTTAGAATTCTTCTCTTTACAGTAAAATATCCTTGTGGAAAAGTTTTTGTGGCAAGGAAAAAAAGGTCTGTTCTTTCACCTGCTGACTATAGCAATGGAACAAGTGATCAAGAAAACCCTCCTGCAAATGAAACGAGCACAGAGGAAGACTTTGCAATTACCACTGAAAGCCCAACCCCTCCACCTGACAACAGAACAAGCAGCAAGACTCCATATGTCGATACCAGGATAGTTGGTGGGGATGAGTGTCCTCCTGGCCAATGCCCATGGCAGGTAAATGGAGGGGGTTTTGCCCGGCACGTGGGCAGAGCGTATCTCTGAGGGAAGGTGAGCAGTGGCTCCTTCCAGCTGGTTGCCTTCTGAACGTGAGCCATGTCACATGCCAGTGGCAGCGAGATGTAGCTGAAGTGTGTGACCCTGGGCACCTGGATGTGCTGTTCTGCCAGCTGCAGCCTCACAGTGTCAAAACAAAAGGCTTTGTGCTGTTTGTGATGGAGCTGTCTACCCTATCCCCAGAGAGAACTTTTGGGCCATGCTGGTCTCCCGGGCCATTTCTGCAGGTTACATTTTGCTTCTGTCTGAGCCCATCCACCCAGGCAGCACACCCGAATGCACGTCCGATAAAGCCAAGGTTTGCTTCACAAATACACCCTCGTGTCTCAGTTTTACTCTTGAGATTGGGCCAGCCAAAATGAATTCCTGTATTTGGGAGATTCTTTGTGGGGGTAAGTCCAAGGGATGGGGTGATGTGAAGTCTGCACTCTGCCTGCTCAGTCAGTCAGTGCTTGAGGGGCATTACTCAGCACTGGGAGTGGGGTAATGTGGAAGCCAAATGTGAACTTCACATAAAGACAATTGAGATTCTTTGTAGCAGCAGAAGTCAATCTGTAGCCTCTGCACCTGGGAATGCAATAACAGGAGAGACCTGGAGGGCCGTGTCCATGGTGCAGTAAGAAGCATCTCTGTAGTGTCCAGAGAAATCAGTTACCCCTTTACAGCTAATCAACATTAAACTGCACTTTTTCCTTCTGCACTTACCTTTTTTGCTTCACAGGCTGTTCTTCTAAACGAGGAAGGGGAAGAATTTTGTGGTGGAACTATTCTGAATGAAAATTTTATACTTACTGCAGCTCATTGCATGAACCAATCCAAAGAAATCAAAGTTGTTGTTGGTGAGTGATTATTTCTTTTACTTTTACTTGAGGTTGGAGTATCTGTTGTGCCTAACCTTCTGTGACCTAAATCTCCTGTTAGTTGTACTCATGATTCATTAAGGTTTGTTACCTTTTTGCTGCTTTTTATAATTTCTTGATATTGTAAGAATCCTGCACTGTAACAACAGGTGCCTCTCATTCTTCTCTACCAGCAAGTGATTACAGTCAAATATTCTAGAAATGTTGGCTATCAATATGTTCAGCAGAGCAATGCTTCTGCAGGAAGCTCATCATTCCTGGCACTTCCAAAGCATCCAGATTTGCTCCTGCTGGAACTCTGAGCAAAGCTATGACTCATTGAATAGAGCACAAAAGAACAAACTCAGATTTATCATTGCTTCTCTTTTGAGCCAGGACACAGGACCAACACAGCTTCATCTTTGCACTCTGTTAGTCCAGACCATGTGCTCTTCTCTAAGCCAGGCTCAAGAACCTGTAAGAGCTTCCCCACAAAGGTGCATTAGTTTAGTTGAATCAGCTTTTGCCTTTATATAAAGTGGTACAAAAATCTCCATAGACAAAGTCCCAGGACCAAAGCTGACCCAGTTGCTGCTAAGAAATTGCCAATTGAAATATGCCAATTTTCTATTGCCATACCTGTTTACAGTTTCCTTCTGTGGTCTAAGGTCCTGACAAAGTACTCAGAATGATTATACTACTCTGCCTCTGTCAAGGTTGTTCCTTAAATCCTTATACTTTCTCCATATTAATGATCCTTTTAATGCTCTTGTACAGGAGAAGTGGACCGAGAGAAGAAAGAACCATCTGAATCAATGCATAATGTGGACAAAATACTTGTTCATTCCAAATTTATTATTGAGACTTACGATAATGACATTGCCTTGTTAAAGCTGAAGGAACCTATCAAGTTTTCAGAGTACGTCATTGCAGCATGTCTCCCCAAAGCAGACTTTGCTAATGAAGTTTTGATGAACCAAAAATCTGGGAGGGTTAGTGGTTTTGGACGTGAATTTGAAGGCGGACGAACATCCAAAAAACTGAAGGTTCTTGAAGTCCCCTATGTTAATAGGAACACTTGCAAGCAATCCACTAACTTAGCCATAACAGAGAACATGTTCTGTGCTGGTTATGACACAGAGCAAAAAGATGCTTGCCAAGGAGACAGTGGTGGCCCCCATGTGACCAGATATAAGGATACTTATTTTGTTACTGGAATTGTTAGCTGGGGTGAAGGATGTGCAAGAAAAGGCAAATATGGTGTCTATACCAAACTGTCCCGCTTCCTGCGTTGGGTAAGAACAGTCATGAGTTTGTAGTGGTGGTGTGTCCCTTGATCCTTTTTGTTAGCTGCCAAGGTGCAGGACTGGTAATGGAAACTTTCTTTTCCCACGCATCTGCTAATTTTTTTGTTTTTTGAGGTCTGATTCCTTAACACTATGATCTGCTTCCATTTGTATTATTTGTGGCTTCAAAGCACATCTCTGTGGACTGTGCAGGTGTTTAGAATTGGTTGAATTAGGGACTTCCCCCAAAGAAAAGGCTCCTGAGTGGGGTCTTTGGCTTCTTTTACTTATTTATCAGTGTCTGTTTTGGTTCTTGCCTGTTGACACCAGTGCTCCTACCGGAGGCTCCTAAACATGTTCTGAAGAGTCACTAGTCATAGTGAAAGCAGGAAGGACAGGACTCAGTTAATGCTTATATTGCAGCCATCTGGCCCAGCAGGGAGTTTGTCCTTCCTGGAGTTGTTTAGCTTCTACCTTAAGATGTATTCAGAAGATTAAGGGAGCAAGGAATCTTGCATGGCAAAGACTGAGACAAAATTAATTAACCAATGTGTGATGCTAAATAACCATATGTTCCATCAAATGCCCTGCTCAGATCAGAGCAACTCATTAAACAGGGGCTTACTTTAAAAGGATTCCCTTTATAAGGATTTATATTACTTCCCTCTCGTTTAATTTGTACACTCTGCTCATCAGAAAATATATATGTGCACATTCATTGTTTTCTGTGTCTTTTCTGGATTGTGTACAGCTAAGGACTGGAAAACTCCTTGGATATGTATTGTTCTAGGTGTTTCTGTTAGGTCCAACATTGATGTACACCAGCATTTGAAATAAAAGGTTCTTTCTTTTATGTTCTCCTTTGGTTGCGTTTTTTCTAACAAAGCCCCGTCAGCCTCTGTGCCCCTGAGAATTCTGATGGCTTTTCCAAGGCTTCTCCAAACTCTTATGCTCCCCTGCGCTCTGAGGAACAGTGAACTCCATTAGACACCTGCTACTTCTTTCTCAGGCTTTCAGTGGTACTGGCTCATTTTGCATAGCAGGTGCTGTGAGCAAAGCAGACTGACAAACTCAAAATACAGCTCTGCATTCAGCACTAACTATGGGCAGGAACGTGAGTGGGCAGGTCAGTTACCCCAGCTTGGTGGTCTTGACCTGTATAACTCCTCAGTGGGCTTACTTCAGTGTTTACTCAGCAGTGTTTGTTCCCTGAGTTCTGCTGTCCACGGGATTCTTGTTCAAGTCCTTTTTCCCATGGAACCTTTGCCTTGTGCTCAATCAGAGTGAAAGATCCCTCTTCAAAGGAAAACCTCAGGTCTGGGTCCTACCCAAATCCTACTTACATGCTCATACTAAGGGCTTTCTTCTACTCAAGTGGAGCTTGAGGACTGAAGAAAAACACAAAGTGGGCTGTAAAGGTGTTGAGGTAGCTGAAGGCATCACTTTATGTCCACTGCACTTTCTGTGCCAGCATCTCTGCCATGCTGAGAGGACATGACTGAAACATCTCCTTGCCTCTGGAACTCCTATCAAAGGTCATAAGCAGCCCTAGGGCCTGCAACAAAAGGAGGAATTAAAGCACACTCTTTTTTTTTTTGAATGTAGACCAATGATTAGGGAGTCATTTCACACAGCAAAATTGGAACAGACTGCAGAATCCAGGAAAGGGACACTGCACACAGCTGCTGAGTAAACTGGTGGATTTTAAGGTACCAGAACTTGTCCTGGCAAGCAGACACGGCTGGCTTAGGAAAAATCTGGTGGACAGATTTGGATGGTGGACAGAGAGGTCTAAGCTACCACGTACTGCTCCGTCTTCTTCTGCCTTCAATGAAAAGACAGTTGTGAGACTTAAGGGAAGAAAAGAAGGATGGTCAGTAAGCCCTGTGACTAGATAAGCCCTGCAGTAGATTTTCCCAGGGGAGCAGTGCAGTCTCTGATGCCAGTTGCGTTCCAGAGTGGGAGATGTAAGTAGCTATCAGGTGTGCATCATGATGGGGGCTGCCCTGAAGAAATATGGAGCAGCAGCGCTTTGTTAGAGTGTCCTACAGTATGTGAGGAAACCACACTGCAGCAGGCTCAGTGTCCAACAGGCTTCTTCCCTGCAACCTTGGCCAACATTCCAAAATTATAATAGAGATCAACTTGATCCTTTGTTGGTTCAGTAAGTTCGGCTGGGTGTCCTTGGCAATTTTTCCAGGTTAGCAGTACAAGCCAAGTCTAACTCTTAGGATCATGCCTTTGTGCCTTTGCACTGGCATGGCAAGAACAAGCCTTCTGTGTAGTGCTCTCTGGTGCAGGTGACAAACCTGGCAGGATTGTCTTCCATAGCCTGATTCCCGGACCACAATGCCATGTCAAGAGCTGTCCCCTTGGAGTGGTTTAAACAAGAGGAAACAGCACATAGACCCCATAACGCCCTTAAGTTACAATGTAAGATGTACCCAAAAGTATGTATTCTATCACCATCTTCGTAAGTTGTTAAAACCAGGTAAGCCAGTGTTCTTTATCTCCTTCATCACTCATCTCCGATAACTCCAGAGGATATCTTCTGTTAATGGGCCACTGAGTCTCACTGCATGACTGATAAAATTGCATCATCCCATTGTGAAATGCAGAACCCACGGGAAGGAACCAAGCATTCCTAACCTGGATATAATCTGAGGTTTTGAACACCACAGTCAAACTTACTCTCTGAATTCCCAGAGGACAAGAGCTCTATAACCGCCACTGGACTTTCAGAGGAAGATCAAACCCTTCTACAGGATCACTGCTTCAACAGAACCATATCTGTCACTTCAAGAGGACTGCAGCCACCATTTAATCTGACTGCCACCAACACCCTGACCAACACGGTGCAGGTTGTATTCTGACTCTGTCAGTGTTTCTGTATTATTGCATTTATTTTATTCTTCCTATTAAATTTTATTTCTGACTTGGGATCTCCCACTGCTGTGCTTTCAAACAATAACACCCCCAACATTCATAATGGGATGGAAATTGATGAATCTGAAGGTGTGCTCTGTCCAAGTGTGCTTGTGACAGAGCTAGTGGGTAACTGTGCTTACCAAGATCTGGAGACTTGGTGCCTTGATTCATCCTCATTTCTGGGGTGCCTTCCTCTTCAGCCCAGCATACAGGAGGCACAAAGCTCTTGCTCTGGTTGTTCTGCCTTCTTTGGGACTAGGGCAAGAGCCAGATCATTTACTCTAGCTCCTTGCTGCCTGCATAGTCTAGCTGCTTTAGAGAGGCTTTTTTCAAAATTTCTAGAAGAAAGCCTCCTGGAGGTGCTCTGCCAGCACAAAGCTGTCAGTGTGTCATTGCTGCAGCACACTCACTTATTTGTGTCCTAACACTGTGCCGTTGTGACATTGAGTGCAGACTTGCTCTCAGAGGTTTTGTTTTCTCATGAGTGAATGACCTTTGCACTGTGGTGTTTCTCATTTAGCAGCTGCCCCAGAGCCCTGCAGGTTATGCGCAGTGAGCTTGGAGGATGGTCATGGCAGGTCATCGTGGGACAATGTGGCTTCTTCCTTTTGTCCTCCTTTTCCTTCAGATGAAGCAGACAGGTAGAGTGTTTGCTTTAACTTGGCTTTGTGCTGCTTTGCCTAAACCATGCAGGTAGTTGTCGATATCTTTGCTTTGCAGAGCAGGGGACATGAGTGAGCGCCCAGTATCTCTGCTGTCTCACCCACCTTGTTTCTCTTTGATAGCTGTAATGTAATGATATTCAGGGCTCAGACACGTGGGGAATTCCATTTTTGACTGACAATTGTGTCAGTGTAAATTATGGGGTCAGTATGTTGATATGTAGTGTTTTCAAATGCTCAGCACAATTAAAGGGCTATTCTTTATATTCTCGAGAGATGTGATAATTAAACAATCCTTACTATCCATTTGTAAGCTGCTGAGGGACAGAATGATGCCCACAATATTTAACTGTGCAGAGAACAAGAACCCTACCCCATATGTCACTGTGATTTTCTAATTCTTCACACAAATGTCACAGCTATATTTGATAAAATAAATTGTCCCACCTATTCTGACCCTGCTCCAAACAGGGGCAGAATAGGTGGTAACATTTAGGAATTTGAATTTTTTTCTTATCTAAAGCAATGAATTATTAAGGAAGTGTAACTTTTCTGGATATTATACTACTTCTATGAAACAGTGCATCCCAGAGAACATGTGTGAGGGGGAACACATTTTTTGCAGCAGAGCGCTAAATGGGAAAGACCATGTCAGTGAGCACCCGAGGAGGGATGGAATGCGGTGGGAGAAAGAGCTGCTACATGAAATGTGTCTCCAAATGCAGAATTACCTCACTGTCCTCCATGTAACTGAGTTTATGAGATATGTGTGGCTGGGGCCCTGGAGTCAGGTCAGCCAGTTGCGTCTGGGAAAGGAAGAAAGGCTGCAGAACTTGAGAAGCCAGCATAGATGTGGGCAGTGAGGTAAGAGGCAATAATTTCAAGCTCAAGCTTTTATCTCAGTGGATACAGTGGAAAAATTTTGGTGCTCTAAGCAGTACACGACAGAAGTTTGGCCTGCTCATGTGAATTTAGCATGTTTTGTAAAGTTGTGGGGTTTATTAGCTTCTGTTTAATATGCCAGTATCTGTGTTTTTAAATGAACAGCTCTGCAGACAGAAGACATGCGGAAGGCCTGAGATGACCTTTAAGGAAATAAAAGTTGATGAGTTTTAGCCAGTAGTTGCAATGTAGAAATGTCCTGTCTGGTTTTACAGGATTCACTATAAGTTATGTAGACTCTGACCACTATGTATTACTTTATCTTCCCACAAAAAAAGGGTTGCGTACACACTCTCAGTCAGGGGCCACCAAAAAGAGATTGCAAAACTGAGGGTACATAGATGAATCATTGCAGGTTTGGAATGATTGCATTTATACTGTTTGTTCCATCTGGAATGTGGCAACTCACATGACCTATATTTTAAAAGGAAGGATGAAAGATGGCTTAAAAAAACTAAAGCCCTTCTGTGTTCATTGAAAATGCTCACACGCTTCTGATAATTTGGGGTTTCGTTTGCTTTTGTAGATGGGAACCAGTGCAGTTCAAATCCTTGTCACTATGGGGGCCACTGTAAAGATGGAATTGGTTCCTACACTTGCACGTGCTTGGATGGTTATCAAGGCAAGAACTGTGAATTTGGTAAGTTTCTGCTTTGGAGAACTGTGGCGGGGAACTTCCCAGGGAGCCTTGCAAGGAAGCATGTTCTGCATGGAAACCCTTCCAGGGGCTGACTTCTGCGGCATACAGGTGCCACCGTGACCTTGCCACAGGAAGGTGTATCATTAGCCCAGAAGTCAGAGTGGGAGTGTGGAACTGAGATTCAGTCACAGGACTGAGGGGAGTGACAAGGAGTTGAGTTTTTTTAGGGCAGGAGGGAGGAATCATGTGAGGCTTTACACAAAGATGTTCTCTGTTAGTGTTTTGTTCATTCTTCCCCTGACAATTTGTCTCTGGTTTTCTGAGCTCACCATGCCATGGCCACTGGGCCCACTTGCACTTGGCAAGTAGGTTTTGTGGGCTGGATGCAGCTGCTTTGTAAGGCACAAGCTGATGTTCAGCACTCACATCAGTTATTCCTAAAAGATGCTTCAGGTGCTTGGCAGGTGGAGATAGAGATTGTGTTTAAAGAGTGTGTTTTGTTTTGGGGACCTTACAGATCTTCTGTGAAGTCAGTGTTTATATCTAGTTTTTCTCCCACCATGTCTTCTGTAGTCATACCAAAGTTCTGCAGAATAAACAACGGGGACTGTGAGCAGTTCTGCAGCGTCCGAAGAGATGGACGGAAGGATGTGTTGTGTTCCTGTGCAGATGGGTATGCTCTAGCAGAGGATGGCAAACACTGTGTCGCAACAGGTACGAAGCCATGAGCTAAACCAATAGCACTGGTGGTGAGACTTGTTTCACCGTTAAGGGATGTCTTGGTTAACAGCTGAATGTCTTTTGAGCCACCAGTATCCTACATGACTTAGACTCAAGAGTGAGGCCAAGAGATTTATGTTTCAAAAGCTTCCATTTGTGAGGTGCTCTGATGGAGTGGATCAAAATCTAAGTGATCTTGAGCTCTTTCAAAAACAGGGTTGTCAGTGAGGCCAGTTAGAGTAAATTCTGCTGTTAACAAGAGAATAAAAAATTGTAAGATCACAGAATATTCTGTTTTGAAAAGAATCTTCAATGATCATCAATGTCCAATTCCTGGTCTATTACTAGACTATCCCAAGGATAACTCCATGTGCCTGAGAGCACTGTCCAAGCACTTCTTGAACTCTGTCAGGCTTGGCACCTTGACCATTTCCCTGGGGGACCTGTTCCACTGCCCAACCACCCTCTTGGTAAAGAACTTTTTTCTAATATCCAACCTAAACCTCTGCTGACACAGCTTCCTGCCATTCTCTCTCATTTCTTCACAGAAAGGGCTATCCAGTACTGGAATGGACTGCCCAGGGAAGGGTTTGGGTCACCATCCCTGGCCATTTTCAAGAAACAACCAAATGTGGCACTTAGAGCTATAGTCTGATTAACAAGGTGGTGGCCTGTCAAAGGTGGAATTCAATGATCTTGGAGGTCTTTCTCAGCCTAAAGGATTCTGTGAATCCATGTCCTATTCCTGGTCATCACAGAGAATCGACCACTGCCTGCCCCTCATCTTCCCCTCAGGAGAAAATTGTAGACTACAATGAGGTCTCCCCTCAGTCTCCTCTTCTCCAGGCTGAACAGACCCAGTGACCTCAGCCACCCCTCATACAGCTTTCCCTCAAGGCCCTTCACTGTCTTTGTTCCCCTTATTTGGATGCTCTCTAAGAGCTTTATATCTTTCTTATATTTAAATGCCAAAAACTGTACATGGGACTCAAGGTGAGGCCACACTGAGAAAAATGATCACGGAAGAATCTTTGCTGGAACATTTACAGGCCATATGAAAGAGTAGACTGCAAAAAATTCATATTTTAGATTGCAGTTAACATTATCAACTCGTAACTGAAGAGATTGGATAATTATGATTATGTATATATGTACAATTTTTTTGCATTTCAAAATGCCAGAGGGGAGGGGTAAGTCAACCATTTAGATATCATATCAGTTTTTTATACTTTATAGCTAATAACAAATTCCTGTCATTAGCCGTATTATTCCTAAAATAAAGCACTTCACTCAGTTTCCAAATTAAGCACATTTTATTTAGAGGAATTACATTCATATATCAATGTAAATAATTAAAGATGATGTATGAAATTTTAAATACTTCCAAAACATGACCATGAGAAGAAAGCTGAAAGAGAGGCTTCACAATGAGAAAATAGCACTCATTTTTCAAACTATATGGTCTTCTTCCTTCGTTGCATGTGCCAAGGCTTTGTTATTGTATGGAAAATGAGGAAGAGGCACTATATATTGTGAGATAGTATTTCCAAGGAGTTTCTTCTTCTGCCAATGTTTCTAACCATATTCAATTTTAACGTTCTTCTCTTTACAGTAAAATATCCTTGTGGAAAAGTTTTTATGGCAAGGAAAAAAAGGTCTGTTCTTTCACCTGCTGACTATAGCAATGGAACAAGTGATCAAGAAAACCCTCCTGCAAATGAAATGAACACAGAGCAGGACTTTGCAATTACCACAGAAAGCCCGACCCCTCCACCTGACAACAGACCAGGCAGCAGGACTCCAAATGTCCATACAAGGATAGCTGGTGGGGATGAGTGTCCTCCTGGCCAATGCCCATGGCAGGTAAATGGAGAGGGTTTTGCCCAGCACGTGGGCAGAGCGTATCTCTGAGGGAAGGTGAGCAGTGGCTCCTTCCAGCTGGTTGCCTTCTGAACGTGAGCCATGTCACATGCCAGTGGCAGCGAGATGTAGCTGAAGTGTGTGACCCTGGGCACCTGGATGTGCTGTTCTGCCAGCTGCAGCCTCACAGTGTCAAAACAAAAGGCTTTGTGCTGTTTGTGATGGAGCTGTCTACCCTATCCCCAGAGAGAACTTTTGGGCCATGCTGGTCTCCCGGGCCATTTCTGCAGGTTACATTTTGCTTCTGTCTGAGCCCATCCACCCAGGCAGCACACCCGAATGCACGTCTGATAAAGCCAAGGTTTGCTTCACAAATACACCCTCATGTCTCAGTTTTACTCTTGAGATTGGGCCAGCCAAAATGAATTCCTGTATTTGGGAGATTCTTTGTGGGGGTAAGTCCAAGGGATGGGGTGATGTGGAGTCTGCACTCTGCCTGCTCAGTCAGTCAGTGCTTGAGGGGCATTACTCAGCACTGGGAGTGGGGTATTGTGGAAGCCAAATGTGAACTTCACATAAAGACAATTGAGATTCTTTGTAGCAGCAGAAGTCAATCTGTAGCCTCTGCACCTGGGAATGCAATAACAGGAGAGACCTGGAGGGCCATGTCCATGGTGCAGTAAGAAGCATCTCTGTAGTGTCCAGAGAAATCAGTTACCCCTTTACAGCTAATCAACATTAAACTGCACTTTTTCCTTCTGCACTTACCTTTTTTGCTTCACAGGCTGTTCTTTTAAACGAGGAAGGGGAAGAATTTTGTGGTGGAACTATTCTGAATGAAAATTTTATACTTACTGCAGCTCATTGCATGAACCAATCCAAAGAAATCAAAGTTGTTGTTGGTGAGTGATTATTTCTTTTACTTTTACTTGAGGTTGGAGTATCTGTTGTGCCTAACCTTCTGTGACCTAAATCTCCTGTTAGGTGTACTCATGATTCATTAAGGTTTGTTACCTTTTTGCTGCTTTTTATAATTTCTTGATATTGTAAGAATCCTGCACTGTAACAACAGGTGCCTCTCATTCTTCTCTACCAGCAAGTGATTACAGTCAAATATTCTAGAAATGTTGGCTATCAATATGTTCAGCAGAGCAATGCTTCTGCAGGAAGCTCATCATTCCTGGCACTTCCGAAGCATCCAGATTTGCTCCTGCTGGAACTCTGAGCAAAGCTATGACTCATTGAATAGAGCACAAAAGAACAAACTCAGATTTATCATTGCTTCCCTTTTGAGCCAGGACACAGGACCAACACAGCTTCATCTTTGCACTCTGTTAGTCCAGACCATGTGCTCTTCTCTAAGCCAGGCTCAAGAACCTATAAGAGCTTCCCCACAAAGGTGCATTAGTTTAGTTGAATCAGCTTATGCCTTTATATAAAGTGGTACAAAAATCTCCATAGACAAAGTCCCAGGACCAAAGCTGACCCAGTTGCTGCTAAGAAATTGCCAATTGAAATATGCCAATTTTCTATTGCCATACCTGTTTACAGTTTCCTTCTGTGGTCTAAGGTCCTGGCAAAGTACTCAGAATGATTATACTACTCTGCCTCTGTCAAGGTTGTTCCTTAAATCCTTATACTTTCTCCATATTAATGATCCTTTTAATGCTCTTGTACAGGTGAAGTGGACCGAGAGAAGAAAGAACCATCTGAATCAATGCATAATGTGGACAAAATAATAGTTCACTCCAAGTTTGTTGCTGACACTTTCGATAATGACATTGCCATGTTAAAACTGAAGGAACCTATCAAGTTTTCAGAGTACGTCATTGCAGCATGTCTCCCCAAAGCAGACTTTGCTAATGAAGTTTTGATGAACCAAAAATCTGGGAGGGTTAGTGGTTTTGGACGTGAATTTGATGGTGGACCACTCCCAAAAAAATTGAAGGTTCTTGAAGTCCCCTATGTTAATAGGAGCACTTGCAAGCAATCCACTAACTTTCCATTAACTGAGAATATGTTTTGTGCTGGTTATGACACAGAAGAAAAAGATGCTTGCCAAGGAGACAGTGGTGGCCCCCATGTGACCAGATATAAGGATACTTATTTTGTTACTGGAATTGTTAGCTGGGGTGAAGGATGTGCAAGAAAAGGCAAATATGGTGTCTATACCAAACTGTCCCGCTTCCTGCGTTGGGTAAGAACAGTCATGAGTTTGTAGTGGTGGTGTGTCCCTTGATCCTTTTTGTTAGCTGCCAAGGTGCAGGACTGGTAATGGAAACTTTCTTTTCCCACGCATCTGCTAATTTTTTTGTTTTTTGAGGTCTGATTCCTTAACACTATGATCTGCTTCCATTTGTATTATTTGTGGCTTCAAAGCACATCTCTGTGGACTGTGCAGGTGTTTAGAATTGGTTGAATTAGGGACTTCCCCCAAAGAAAAAGCTTCTGAGGGGTGTCTTTGGCTTCTTTTACTTATTTATCAGTGTCTGTTTTGGTTCTTGCCTGTTGACACCAGTGCTCCTACCGGAGGCTCCTAAACATGTTCTGAAGAGTCACTAGTCTTAGTGAAAGCAGGAAGGACAGGACTCAGTTAATGCTTATATTGCAGCCATCTGGCCCAGCAGGGAGTTTGTCCTTCCTGGAGTTGTTTAGCTTCTACCTTAAGATGTATTCAGAAGATTAATGGGAACAGGGAATCTCACATCTAATTAAAGAGGGGCTTACTTTGTAAGGATTGTACTTCCCTCTAGTTTAATTTGTACACTCTGCTCATCAGAAAATATATATGTGCACATTCATTGTTTTCTGTGTCCTGTTCTGGTTAGCATACAGCTAAGGATTGGAAAACTCCTTGCATGTGTATTGCTCTAGGTGTTTCTGTTAGGTCCAACATTGATGTACACCAGCATTTGAAATAAAAGATTCTTTCTTTTATGTTCTCCTTTGGTTGCGTTTTTTCTAACAAAGCCTCATCAGCCTCTGTGCCCCTGAGAATTCTGATGGCTTTTCCAAGGCTTCTCCAAACTCTTATGCTCCCCTGTGCTCTGAGGAACAGTGAACTCCATTAGACACCTGCTACTTCTTTCTCAGGCTTTCAGTGGTACTGGCTCATTTTGCATAGCAGGTGCTATGAGCAAAGCAGACTGACAAACTCAAAATACAGCTCTGCATTCAGCACTAACTATGGGCAGGAACGTGAGTGGGCAGGTCAGTTACCCCAGCTTGGTGGTCTTGACCTGTATAACTCCTCAGTGGGCTTACTTCAGTGTTTACTCAGCAGTGTTTGTTCCCTGAGTTCTGCTGTCCACGGGATTCTTGTTCAAGTCCTTTTTCCCATGGATCCTTTGCCTTGTGCTCAATCAGAGTGAAAGATCCCTCTTCAAAGGAAAACCTCAGGTCTGGGTCCTACCCAAATCCTACTTACATGCTCATACTAAGGGCTTTCTTCTACTCAAGTGGAGCTTGAGGACTGAAGAAAAACACAAAGTGGGCTGTAAAGGTGTTGAGGTAGCTGAAGGCATCACTTTATGTCCACTGCACTTTCTGTGCCAGCATCTCTGCCATGCTGAGAGGACATGACTGAAACATCTCCTTGCCTCTGGAACTCCTATCAAAGGTCATAAGCAGCCCTAGGGCCTGCAACAGAAGGAGGAATTAAAGCACACTCTTTTTTTTTTTTGAATGTAGACCAATGATTAGGGAGTCATTTCACACAGCAAAATTGGAACAGACTGCAGAATCCAGGAAAGGGACACTGCACACAGCTGCTGAGTAAACTGGTGGATTTTAAGGTACCAGAACTTGTCCTGGCAAGCAGACACGGCTGGCTTAGGAAAAATCTGGTGTGTACCAAGGATGGTGGACAGAGAGGTCTAAGCTACCACGTACTGCTCCGTCTTCTTCTGCCTTCAATGAAAAGACAGTTGTGAGACTTAAGGGAAGAAAAGAAGGATGGTCAGTAAGCCCTGTGACTAGAGAAGCCCTGCAGTAGATTTTCCCAGGAGAGCAGTGCAGTCTCTGATGCCAGTTGTGTTCCAGAGTGAGAGATGTAAGTAGCTATCAGGTGTGCATCATGATGGGGGCTGCCCTGAAGAAGAAATATGGAGCAGCTGTCCTTTGTTAGAGTGTCCTACAGTATGTGAGGAAACCACACTGCAGCAGGCTCAGTGTCCAACAGGAAGCAACTTTCCAAATAGCTTCTGAGATCTTCTCTACAGAGGAATTTTATGAATCATGTTGTGGACATGATGCATGCCTTATGTTTTAGTTTTGCTGTTGTTTCTGATTGGAGACAACTGAGCAAACACCTGAGTCATCACCATTACAAGGGCTATGAGTTAGAGGTGGATTTTGACTTCCCAGTGATGAAATTGGAGAGGTACTTAATGGGATACAGGGTGTCCTGTGAGTCTCCAGAATGTTTCCAGGAAAATCTCATATAAACATGTCAAAAGCAATTTTGTGTGCACTTACCTGCATTTAATGTTAAAATATAGACTAGAATTTCCTGGCAAAAACAAAGATGGAAGCTATCTTCTATAAAAGTAACTGTAAAAATTACAGAGCTCATTAATGAAGTAAAGAAAAAGAACACGAGAATAAAATAATATATTTTTAAAAGAGAGGCTACTTCTACATTCCCCACAAAGCCCCAAAGTGTTTAAGGCATGTGTCAAAACTGTCCCAAGGTCAGGAAGGTACAGGAGAATTGATTAAAACTGTGAGATCTTTCAAGACCTGACCTCCAAAAGCAAGTGTGAAAGTTCCTAGCTGTGTATAAAAGCATTGTAAATATCATGTCATAAAACCAGAAAAGCTGAGGAGTAAATGCAATAAGATAAGCATGATGTGAAAATCAAGAGCTGATCTAATATTTGAATAGTGGATGGAAGACTATTAATGTTAGTCTTTGCCCAATGGAGAAGGAAGTATTTCTTCCTTAAGGTACCAAATAACTTGCACCCAGCAAGGAGGAAAGAAACTGCTGAACTGTGCTATTCAGGAAGAAATCGCATCAAATTTCTCCAAGGGAAAAATCACATCGATTTTCCCCAAAGACAGGATAACAGGCTGAGGGGCTGCAAAAGATGGAGTAAACCTCAGGTCTCTTCTTTAAGGGAGTCTTCTAACGTCATTTTATCTGATGCTTTTATGGCAACAGCAAGAGAAATCTGTACGTTTGGTGCAAATCTGGCCAAGAAACTGTGCTACTTGATTGAAAGGTTATACGGAGTGCAAATCTCCACACGGGTGAGCCTGAAGATGTCTAACACTGGTATTTTCCACAGTAAAATGCAAGACAACAGAGAGTGTTTTCTCACTGCATTTTTACCTCATTCCAGACTGGAAGGACTACCATAAGTTGAGATGAGCATTCAGGCAGTCTTGGGAAACTGAAACACTGGTCCAACATAAATAGAAGGCAATTATGTAAACACAAACCCAAAATTTCACCTTTGGTCCCACAACATGCAACCACAGGGATTTGTAAAATATGTAATAAATCAAGACTTCTTCATTTTCATGAGGATGAACAGCTAGAACAAGAAGTAATGGGATCCCATCTCTCTAAAGGCTACTCAGATTAGATGTTAGGAAACACTTTTTAGACATTATAAGACTAATCAAGGCGTGTGTTAAGCTGTGTGGGTGAGCTGTGGAATCTCATTATGAATCTCTAGGAACAGGTTAGACAACATCTTTAGGACCAGTTTATTTGCTTTTGCACTGTTAGAGTCAGGAAGAGCTCTCTCACTCTGCCTGTGATCTGTCAATATCAAGACTGAGCTAAGGTAGCATGAGCCATACACACATAGAAAAGGAATATTGCAAGGATCTACCAAGAGTCCAATGCCTCATTTGTTACTGATGCTTTAGTTGTTAATATGTTTTACCTCTAATGTGGGTAAGAACCCCTATTCATCTTTGCTTTAGTACAATGGCTGTTCTGGCAAGTATGAATTGCTCTTGAACTGCCCTCTGAGAGCTGGGAAACTCAGCATAAAAAGTAGAATATTACCAGATTACCTAATGTTGATAGCTTACAGTTGTATTTTTTAAATAATAATGCAACTATTGTTATTATTAAGGTTTTTTGCAGGAATTGTACTGTATTTCCTAAAGTGGTGGGGTGTTTGAATAATATTTTTGAGCCAGCTTTTATAAGCTGCTTGTACTTTTATGAAGTCACCATGAACCTGTATCCTTTTGTCTCCTTTGCACTCATACCAAGTGATGCAAGGTCATCGTGAGAACTGTGAGCAGTTCTGAAAAACTGAAGATGTGGGAATCATATGTTCCTGTGCTGCTGTGGCCTGGGCAATGACAAAACCTGTGTTTCTCTAGGTACAAAGCACATTTATAATTCATTCTATGGGACACATCACATCTGTACCACATTTAGGAAGTGCTGCTGTGTTGCAGTGCCACTGTAGCATAATGTTAATTGTTCAGGCCTTTCACATGGCCTTTGAGCTGTTGATAACAAATTTAGTAAGACCTTAGCCAGAAGACATAATTTAAGTAACATCAAATTATGCAACTGTGGGGGATGTATGGCAGCAAAAATATCTCAAGAAAGTATTCTGTGCAATTGGGTGTGTTCTCTCAGGGAATGGCAAAATCCATGTCCCAGCAGGAGGAAAACCATATCATAAAGTGGTCATTACAACAGGGCTCAGATTCCTCTTCTCCCAAAGACTGAAACAGGCCTTTCATAATATGGAGGATTTTGTTAGAAAGCAACAGGTTAGATTTTTAGTTGATGGAAGTTGGTGTCTAGTTTGAAGGCCTCTGGGACATGCTGAATGCCTGAATGAATGCCTACAGATCCAAATAAGTAGAAATCCGAGAAATTTCTCCCTTTACAGTATACAGTTCACAAAGACTCATTATCATTTCAGTAGTAGTAACATCATGTGACTGAGTTATATTTCACTTGCTTCTCTTCAAATACCACTGTTCTGTCTGAAAGAAATACCATCTGCCTTTCTCTTTTCTTTTAACAACTGGTTTTCTGCAGTTAACATGTGGCAACATACATACACTAATAACTACTGACACTGAATTTAATACTATCGGTTTTGCCTTCAATCAAATCAAACATTAAAAATTACTAGTCTTAGTCTATTCTTCTGTGTCTGATATATGTTATAATACCCTTTGTAATTTAACGACAAATTACTACCATGAGCTTATGATTCCAAGCACGGAATACTTTACTCTATTTTCCAATTAAAATATTTTTTTATCAGCAGGTACAAAACAACATATACAATATACAATTGTTATATATACAATATAACAATTATGCCAATAATGGAAGATGTTTAACTTTTAAGTACTTTGAAAATTATGAACTACTAGCTACTAGCTCAAAAATGGGTAAGTTTTAAAAGAAATGAAAATTATTTTCATTTTTCATACATTCCAATTTTTGCATGTGCAAAGTTTTGGTTAATATATTGAGAAATCTTGAAAAATCTAAGAGAGCCAAACCTGACAAGGACACCTGCATATCTAATTAGATTGTAAAAGGCTACTGTCAAGGAGTTGTTTTTGAAATTAATTTTAAGCAAGTTTTCTCTCATTTTCATGAAGGGTTGATTCCCTTCATGAAAGGATTGAAAGTGACCTGTTTCCTGCAAACTATTTTCCTCCACCATAGGTATCTATCTATAACTCTAAAGGCTGCTTTTGACTGAAAAACCTACATTCCATCAGAGTTGAATAATTGTGATGAAAACCATCCCAAGATGCAATGGAAACTAGTTGTACTTTCCTGACCAAAAACTATTCTTTATACCAAGGGCTCCATCAAACAAGCTCTGCTGAATGGCACTTCAGTGGCAGAAATTGCTTTCAACAGCAACTCTCTGTCCTTCTGCTCTACAAGGTTCCTTGCATGTCACTCAGCTTGGTACCTCAGGGACAGCGCAGGCACTATTCCCCACAGAGATGGAAAACCATAGTCCTGTGTATGGGATTGTTAGTAAGTGCTCCTTATTTTCCCTTTACTGCAAAAATGAGAAACTCTCTCACATTTTATTCTCCTTATGTGAGACACTGAATCCTAGCAGAGCTTTTCTTACCCTCTTGTTGTTCCCTGCTGCCTCATTTTATCTCTTGACTAACAGTGAAATACATGGCCAAATTTATAGAATAGACAGTTTCTTTAAGCTTGGCTTGACCTAGTGTATTTTATATATGTTAGAAACCAAATATAAATTAGGGAGTTATGTGGGCAAGTAAGGCTGAGCTGTTGTAGTTAAATTGGTGTAATATTACAACTTTGTGCAATTTCCTGTGTTGACCAAACACTGAAGAATTCCAGATGCCTCATTCAGATATTAGCAGTAACTGTTTTGACAGCATGTAGATATTATTTTGGGACTATTCCATACTTCTGTTCCATACTTGAAACCTCAAATATATTATTTGCCATTGTTGTTTATTAAAAAGTAGTTTATCACAAATCCTAGGCACTGAAAAATGGTGTTCTGAGTCATAAAATTTTTACTCAACCTACCAGAGTAAAGCAAAAATTGTAGCTGCCTTAACTCCAATTGCCTGGCCATTTAATTCCCAAAGAGACTTCATACAAATTGAGGAAGACCAAATATATATGTGAATTTGTAGATTTTTGTATGCAGAATGTTGAAGTTTTAAAAGAAAATAAATATCTATTTTCTGTTTAATTCTGACTGTATTGCTCTACAAATGAGGCAAAATTCTTCTATGTTGAGGCTTGCCTATCATGAGTACCATAGGAATACTGTAAGGAAGCCCAAAATGTTTCATCAAAGTTTTCATTTAAAGTATTTTTCTGACTAAAAAGTTCTGATTTTCCCTCATTGCCATCCATCTCTCCTTCCACCCAGCCCTCCATGACCACTTGTCCCAGTTCTGCAGCACTCCTGGTTTACTCATAATCAATTACAGAGAGTACAGACACCTCTGATGGGCTCTGATTGCTGTTTGTAGCTCAATATGCATTCAGAGGAATCAGTCATCTGAGCTTCTCCTTCCTCACCTCCCAGTTTGCATTGCCAGGCATGAAACACCATCATCAACCTCCTCAGGTACTCAGTACCATATAAGAACAAATTCTGTCTGCGGGGACACTTACCACGGCTGCTTAATTGCACAGAGAACTGCAATCCTCACTCAAGGCACATATCCAAGCACACATCATCAGTGCTCTGCCCCAATGCTCTTTGGGTCCACACAGACAGGATAGAGTTTTAACTCAAGTCATCCTGAAGATGCACTCTGCAACTTGAATAAGCTTTTTTTGCCACCCTATTTCAATATGGATAGAGGGTTTTTTTCCTGTTTTAAATGCAGAAGTCAATCACCAAAAGCAGTCCAGCACTGTGACAGTTGCACAAGTCCACAGAATCCATGTGTCCCATAGCTTTGCAGTCAGGTTGATGGCAAAAACCAGCCAGTTACCTATGTCTGGGCTGTGGGTGGAAGATGGGTGCAGTCTTTGCACTGGTGCCACTGAGGTCATGTTAGGACTTCCCTCCTGCTGAATCTGTTGCAGAAGGACTGACTGGCATGTCAAAGGAACAATTTAAATGATAGCATCTGGACAGAGCTGCAGGGCTGCTGCCCCATGTCCTCAGTGGAGAGAGTCAGGCAGAAAGACAGAGGAACAGGAAATTGCATTAAATTCCGGATAAAGTTCAAATACTTTCTTATCTCTTCATTGTCCACTTCAGCCTGCATCAATGTTCCAGGAGTTTGCCTGAAAAATCCACTGTTTAGGTTACTCTGAGAGACATCCTTAATAATTTTTATCCTGAACTCCAGGTTTGGGCAATGGGGAGATGTTACCATACAAAATTGGAGGGAAAAAATCTTCAGCAAAATGGCACAGATTTGAGAGTGATTTTGCTTCATTTTGCACACAGGATGAGAGGATATTCCTCATCTCAGAGCAAAGTTAAACATCTTACCCACCCCCCTTATCTATCACTGAAACTGTAACTAGGGGATGAAGTGAAATGATATCTGTGCATGTGCTCTCCCATCTTCTGGTTCTTCCAAAGCCAGTTTCTTTGGCTGGATTTTTGGTAGGGAAAAGAATTTTAATATATAAGTTGAGGGGAAAAGTAAAGAAAAATGAAGACAGAAGTAAAGAAATAATGTATTTTAATAAATGAAATGTTAACAACTATTTTAAACAATATATGCACAGAAAATGTCAGAGCTTGCATTTGCAGAGATCATAGCATTATAGGAGGGCTTTGGTTAGAGGGGGCCATCAAAGATCACCTCGTACAACACTAGACCAGGTTGCTAAAAGACCCATCCAGCCTGGCCTTGAATACTTCTGGGGATGGAGTAAATGTCAGAGGAGTTCCAAGGTGGCTTTTGTTTTCACTTGTGCATCTTTGAGGGTAGGCTGACAGCCTTGCTAGTGCAGCACCCAAAGGAGAAAATCAGAGCTCTCTGGGGTTACATTCCTTCCCCTCTTCACTCCTCCAAGGTTTCAAAACATCAAAACACAAAGAGAGTGCTGCTATTCTTTTGAAACAGCCACCAAGTTCCTCCCACATTTAGAAATGCTGATGCACTTTGGATTTGGCAAGAAAAGTTTTGGGGTTTTTTCTGCAGGTGGTGAACAGACCTGGCTGATCTCAATCCAGGTGTTTAGCTGAAATCAGTATCCATTTTAACTGCACTAAGCAGCTCACTAGCTGAGGTATGCATTTCCAAAAAAACATGCAATGGGTTTCTCAGGACAGCTGCCCTTGACACATCATGCTGCAGCAGGGCCGATGGCAACCCATAGCATGAGATGGGTGGCACTAACATGTCCCCATCACTGCCCCATCACTGCCCCATCACTGCCCTGTCACTGCCTGGGCAGCAGGTCTGCAAACCCACTTCCCCTGGGTTGTTGCACTGGGCAAGGAACAAGTTTTGTGTGAACCAGTTACTAAAGCAGGACTAACTCTCTCAGCTACTCCATCCTGAGAAACTGCTAATTCTGTGTCTGACGCTGCCTGAGGTTCATTCCTAGAATGAGTAACCCTTCAAGAGGAAGGCAATCCCTAAAGAGGGCTGCAGGAAATAGGGTGCAGGACTCCATAATGAAACACATTGCCATATGCTCACTGTGGTAATTAAAGGAGGGGAAAAAGAAATCCCAGTAACTCTTCATGAAGAAACACATTAGGAAAGGACTGCCCTTTTAACCCCCTCTGTTTATGAAGTTTCCCATAGTAATATGAAAGTTAAAATGTAAACCTATTGCATTGATGTCAATACAGAAAAAGCAAAGTCAGTGCCATACATCCTGAGTACAGTGTGTCCCATTCCCAAGGACACAGCTGCTCAGTCAAGGGATATCTTTTGTAAAACAGATCCCACAGTAAGAGGAAAAATGACCATGTAAACTAAGATCTTGTGAGCATACAGCTTCTGAAGCTCTGTGTTATTAATATTAAACCAATTTGAATAACGAACTTATACCTACAAGAGATCCTTAGTTGACATAGATTTGGGATTGTGAAATGTAAAAAAATTCTTGAAAAAAAATAGCTAACTGCAGGTCCATGTTTTCATGCTGGGTTCTGCAAAGTCCTGTGCTGACATCAAGTGGTGACATATTTTTCATGCCAAAGGGAGCCAGACTGGCTGTGCTGTGTGTATGCATGGGATGATATTCATTATCTTGAGAAGGTAAAGGCAAGTATCCCAGGCCACTACAGCAGGAGCCTCACTGGCAGGTGCTCCCATGGGAATGGACAGCCAGAGGAGTGTGGAAAAGCAACACAGCCACTGCCATACAAGGCAAGGGGGGTGAGGTGAGCCTCCACAGTGACTCCTGGGCACAGGAGTGCTGTCTGAGCCCCCAGCCAAATGTGACCACTGGCAACAGCTCTCCCCTTCTTAGCCAGAAAGCTCTGGCTGGGAGAGGTACAATGGGGCTTGGTGGTCTCAGGGGGATGAGGAGAGCATGGAGAGCTTATTTACTAAGGAAAGTTGGACACAAAGTTAACAAGAGGATGAGAGGCTGTCTTAATTAGTTCTGCAGAAATATCAAGGAGGGCAAAACAAGCATGTAAGGTCATGAACTGGCTGTGAATAAAGTTAAGCTTGGTATCAGAAGGGTTTTTAACTCCAAGTGAACTTCCGGAACAACACCCCTGCAAAAAGTGCAGGAAAACTCTCCCACAATGGAGTTTCAAAGTGCAGGTTGATTATTTGCTGCAGGTATTGGGGCCTGTTATGTGAGCTGTAACATCAGCCCTGGGTTGGTAGGAACCGGCCTTGGTGAGGGATGTAGTTCGTTTCCCTCAGTGGCCTCAATACTCACTGAAGCTTGTTTTCAAAGGTGCAATTGATGGGAAGTGAAGTTTTATTTGTGGATTTCCCCATGGATGTTCAGGTCAATCATACTTTGTTTAATGAACTCAATACTCAAATAATAGAAGGGAATTTACAATAAGAAAACACAGAATGGTCTCAGTTTGTAACTCAGATTAAATAAAAAACCACTCTTCCTCTCACTGGTTGTTGCTCTGAGTGTAGAAATGGTTTCCTGCTCTTCCCAGGAGCCAGCCCATTCTGGGAACCCTGCAGCAACACTGCCATTGCATGCCACAGGGTTTATCCTTCCTCTGGTCCAGGGCTGGGAAACAGAGTCGCCCCGTCCACAGGGTTCATAGCTCAGCAGCCCAGGGAGCATTTCTGTCCTCTCCATACCTATACCTCCTTTCACAGACTCTGTCTGTCTGTGCATCTCTGTGTGACTGGAATCTTGATGTCAGGAAAAGCTCTCCGTGCTCTCTTTCATGGCTGGGCATTGCAAACCTGAGAGTAAAAAAGAAAGATGCCATATCCATTCAAATGCATCTCTAGGGGAAAAATCATGTTTGTGGGCTTGGTTGCTCCAAAAGCTGGTGGGGTTTGCCCATTGCAGCTAAGCCTTAGTAAATGTTTTGTGGGGACAACATACAAAAGGGCCACGTCATACAATTGGTCTCTGAGGTCATTGTCCTGCCTGTGCTTTGATTTGGTACAAAGAAATGTTCATGCTGTTCATCTCCCCCCACACTGTGTTATGGTAAGTGAATGCTGGGGCGTGGGAAGAACATCCGAACCTCGGAGCAGCTCCCAGTGGCACTGGCAAAGGGCCCCACAGTCAACCCAGGCACAGAGAGAAGGGGCACTGTTCACTACTGACTGGCCGTTGATTTTTTTGCTTTGGTTTGGGTTTGTTTTTCAGGTTTTTTTCCCCATGTGTTGACATTGCAGTCAGGATTTGCCCTTAGAATTTTTGTTTTCTCATGAGCAGCTGGACTTTGAACTTCAACATCCCTCCTGTAGCCATTTCCCACAAGAGCTGCAGGAATGCAGGCAGGCACCATTAGGCTCAGATGGTAACAATGGCAAGGTGCTCTTGGATAATATTCTTCCTTCTCTCTGCCCTTTTCCTTCAGACAGAGCAGGCAGGTATGCCTTTTGTTTTGTTGCACCTTTAATCCTGATTTGTGCTGCTGCTTTTCTAAAAACACAAGTAATTTTGTACCTTGTATAATATTTACTTTGTAGCACAGAGTGAAATCAATAAAAACAGTCCATTCCTTATTTTCTTTAATTTCTGCCATTTATTTCATGCAGCTAAGTGAAAACTGCTGTAGGCTAATGGGGCAATGTAGTTTTGAAGCACCATCGTTTATGCTAGGGTAATATTTTGTCTTTCTCTAAAATTTTTAGAGTGTCCCACATATTAAAGAGAATTTTGTTTTATATTTTTAGTTGCTGCTGAAATAAAATAAGAGAGTGCTATGAAAGAGGCCAAATATGCATGCTTGTTATAGCTTGAAGAAATTTATGTTTCTGTATTAATCCTCCACAGTTTGTCAAAAAATTAGGAGGAGCCAGGCAAGGACGAAAGGACGGTGATCTCTTACGAAAGTCAAAACACCCTGCAGCAGGAGTTCACTGCTAGCTGTACTGGATGTGGCAGAACCACTGCATGGCAGAAATATGTGCTGGGGGTCAGATAACATTTAAAATGCAGAACAGAGTCATGAAGCTTTTTTTTTTTTAATATCATGTGCAAGTCAGTTGCTTATAGGATATCCTTCAAAAAGATAACTAAATATCTGTACACAGTTTCAAAATAATTTTGCTATTGCTCTCACTTTTTCCAGTTCTGTGATTATTGATTACTTCAACCAGCAGTGTTGGGTCCCCAAAAACTGTATAAAAGAGAAAATACCCTGAATATTCCCTCACCCAACATATTTACTTTCCAAGCACAGAAGAATAGACAAACACGTGCTGACACACACAGTCACACACTGTTTCATGTGGAAGATAAGGCTCCAGGGTGCCACCAGCTGCCCAGCCAGCAGGCAGTTTTTGATGAAGGTATCATTTGCAAAGAGGAGTTTTAAGATCTGTTAACTCTGGTGTCTCTGGTCTCTCCTCCTCTTTACTTATATCTGAAAGAGTACAATGTCTTCCACATAAACAGTGGTATGGGATATAACCCTCTTAACTATGAGCATTGCTGAGGGATAGTTTTTATTTACTTTCCTTAAGAGGGAATTGATTGAGAACTCAGCCATGGCTTGGCTTTGCTTGTCGGCAAAAAAAAAAAAATTGCCATGAAGTGAGACTGAAGAGCATCAGTCTGGATCCACCATTATAACTCAATACAACTAATAGTCACTTCTACCAATGCGTCTGAAACCCCTATGCAATCTCACAAAATAGCTTCTACCTTTTGTAATAATGTTTTCCCCCTTTCCCTGGCTGTGCCACCACACTCTGCTCTGTGTGTCTCATGCAGTAAAATGTGCCAGGAAGGGCTTCAAATTTCCCCTGCTTAGGAGCAAGTCAGGCATTCCCCAGAAGTAGAACAACACAATTCCTCAGCTGAATATGGGCTAAGACAGTAGAGCTCTTTAAGTATGTAAGTTTTATGTGACTGAACCCCACAAATCAACCAAAATTATTTACCTTAAAAAAAGAAGGTAAAAGTATATCAAGAAATTAATCTAAGTACTCACATTAGTGTTTCGTCATACAATGTTCCAGTATTTATATCAGCTGAAGATGCAAACAGTGTTATCAAGAGACAGAGACGTGCTAGTTCCCTGCTTCTGGAGGAGGTCCTTCAAGGCAGCTTGGAAAGAGAATGCCTAGAAGAGAGATGTACACATGAAGAAGCAAGAGAAGTATTTGAAAATGATGAAATTCTTGTAAGTATTTTATTTCCCTGCATGCACAATAAAAACTGCTGCCATGATCCTTTACTTAGGAAACACAAAACTGCTTCATTTGTTTGGGTTTCTCTCCATGTGAAATCTTTGCATTTGCCATCTCAGCAAGTAGCAAGACTTCCATGGTCAAAATGGAAATGAGAAGGTCAGCTCTGATATTTTTCAAGTCCTCTCCTGAAACTGATGGGTCATGCTCCTTATATCATAAATCACATGGCTATTGTTCCATCCTGACCACAGACAGAAATATAGCTTCAGCATTTCTTAGGGTCCAGGAGAAACAAAGGGGTATTGGTCAGCAGAAGAGCACCTGGAAGGCAGCACAAAGGAATACCAGCCACTCCAGCCAGTAAATTGGCTTCATCAGGGCCCAACTCAAACACCTCTATGCAAATGCATGCAGCATGGGGAATAAATGAGAAAAGTTAGAGTTGTGTGAAGCACTGGAACAGGTTGTCCAGAGAAGCTGTGGATACCCCATCCCTGGAAGCGTTCAAGGCCAGGTTGGATGGGCCTTTGAGCAACCTGATCTAGTGGAAGGTGTCCCTGCCCACAGCAGGAGATTGCAAATAGATGGTTTTTAAGTCCCTTCCAATCCAAACCATTCTGTGATTTTATGATTGGGAC
The DNA here is from genome assembly GCF_965231275.1 of Zosterops lateralis. Classification (NCBI taxonomy): domain Eukaryota; kingdom Metazoa; phylum Chordata; class Aves; order Passeriformes; family Zosteropidae; genus Zosterops; species Zosterops lateralis. The sequence continues at coordinate 26,806,503 of NC_139763.1, forward strand.
AGAGGGAATCAATGCAGCAATTGTGGGACCTATAGAAAGAGGCACACTCAGTGAATAGCTGCAAATTCCTTTGCACCAGGGGCTCTCTGGACATATACAGATGGATGCTGGGCTCTTTAATGGGAATCGGGAGGGAGTTTTGTCCACAGGAAAAGCATAGGAAATGGCTGTAGGGCTGCCCAAGGGCAGCCGTGGTGCTTTGGGGAAGGGAGAGCTGGGCAGAGGTGTCAGTTCAGGGAAAGTAGCTTCAGGGTCAGCTGCAGTACCCAGGGAAATGCAGGGCACATGGTGCTGGTGGGCAGTGGTGGTGCCCCACAGCTCTGCTCTGCACTGACTGCTCTGCCTCCAGCAGCACCTGCCGGGGGCCGGACAGGATGGGACAGGATGGGGTCACTTCCCAGGCTGCTGAAGGCCACAAACACAATAGCCAGACAGTTTTTTCAGGAAGCCGCATTGCTAAAGGATCCAGCTGTTCCTCTCTGGCCTGTGAATTGTTTCTTTTCCTTTACAGCTTCTTAAGAAACAATAAAGTAAGCAGTAGGCAAAGCCTCTCCCTTCTCAGGCGTATTTTACTAGCAGGGCAGAAATTATAGTTGTGCAATTTTACAAACATTAAACCATTGTATATATTCTCCCATAACATGTTTTTTGGTTTAGCAAAATATTTATGACATATTACATTACTTGAGAATTAAAAACGATTTTCCTTTTTTTTTTCACCCAGAAAATGTTTTGGGATATCTACTATGGTAAGATGGCTTCTTGATTTCTCTCATTCATAGTACTGTCACATTATGAACATTATGATTCAGTCTAATATTAGTTTTCTAAGAGTATGTTCTATGAGAAACAATCAGTCTCTGTTTGTCATGTCTGTAGTAAAGCAGAAAATCCTTGATGTGAAATGATTTTTAAAAATTAATATACAGGAAAAACCGTTTAAAGCTGCAAAAACAATAAAAGTAGAATGTGAGCAAAGGTTATCATAGTAAATAGGCTACTTCTTTTCCTGAATTTAAAGCTGTTCTGAAACAGCCTGGGAGATGAGAAAGTATGTTTTGCTGATACAACACAGCAGCATGGTTTTACTGGCAAAATCTCCCAAATACAGAATTAGCACTTAAATCTGAGCAAGATAAATAGATATTAAAAGCTACTGAGCTGTCTACAAGCTCTTTACACTGGGATTGGATCATTCCCTATCTGGTGCAGAGGTGAGAAACAAGTCTGTAGAAGCTAAGGGCCTGATGTAACAGAATGCCAACAAGGAGCCTGTGACATCAGCTTGAGGTGACTATGCCCTATTCCCTCCCTTTTTCCTGTATGCTTCATCCCAAGTTTTTCCTCTTGTTTTTAACTTAGCTATCACTAATTTCTAATCTTAGGTTTAAAGTGCATATGGAAATGACAAAACCAGCAGTCAGTAATAATTTTCTGCACAAGCTACTAAATCACTGAGTCCTGGGAAGCCACTAAATCAGAGTCCTGGGAACCATTGCACAGAAGAATCCCATCAATGCTATAAATGTTATGAAGAATGATGCTAAATATCTGGCATTTTATTACTTCTGTGAGGGTGGGATTAATTTCTAATTTGAGTCATTGGATATTTGTACTAAGCATGTCATGCAGGCTTCCTCTCTGATCTAGGAAGAGAGAAGAGCAACTAGTTCAGAATGGCCCCTGCAAACAAGCTTAGCCACAATCAGGACACATTACTGACTCCAGCCTCAGGGGTGGCTTTCTTGCTGTAATTAAAAGCCATATGCTCTGTCTTCTTCTTAAAGAACAGCACTGTGTGTTTCCTTCTCTGTGATGTTTTCTCTAACATTTTGAAGAGTGTTGCCTTTGAAAAGTGGTTTCTTTCCTCCTCACTAAACAAATACATTTTTTCATCCTGTCTTCCAATAATGTCATTTTCTAGACCTCTGGTATCCATGTTACTTTCCCATGAAAGTCCAGGGTGCAGTGGATAAATCTTCCTTGTGAATAAAAGAGGGCTGAGCAGAAAGGCTGAGCACCCACCTAACTGCTGGGTCACCCACCACCTCTGTTTTGTACTGCTCCACCTTTGTCCCTTTAAGTCAAAAGTGATGTAGTGGCATCTTGCTGGATGTCTGCTGTCAGGGCACTTTGCCTGAGGTCACGTTTGTCCCCTACCCTCCTTTATCAACAGTATAAATTTAGCCAATCGCTAAATTATCGCTATTATGACAATCGCTCTTTAAACATCACTTTCCAAAAGTTTTGTGCATGCCTTATAGCAGTGTGCTCAGTTAATGACAGTGTCATTGGAGACATTTCTATTCTGTGATGTTCACTGATTCCCCCTAGGTCCCTTATCCTATAATATTATTAGATTTAAATGGTTTGAATTATTTGATCTTGAGAAATGTATGTTGGTTTTTACTTGCCACCTTTTTATATCGCTGGGTGCTTACAGTTTAATCATAGCTTGCCAGTAACTTGCAGAAATCAGGCCAAGTTCTCTGTATTTCCTTGAATCTTCTTTTTCCTTCTTTAATAAAGGTAGGTGCTGGATTTATTTTCTTCCCAGCACCCAGTTCAGAGGCTTATATCCATCTAACTGCTTCAGGCTGCAGGGATAACCCCTCCCTAGCTCAAGCTCCTCAATTCTGCCTACTCAGCTGTGTAGATGAGAGTCTCCTCATTCACCCAAAAATCCTCCCTGGAGGCCTGCATTGTGCTTGGATATTCTGGTGGCATCTGTCTGCAGATGGGTTGAAGGTGGGAACTCTTTCAGCCAGTATTTAGTACATCTTACACTCAAAGATATGTGTGCCCATAGTCTAAGCAGATAGTGATTGGGTTGGGTTTTTTTTCCCAGTAGCTGGCAGAGCTTTTACTTTTCCATCCCTGAAATCAGCTAGGGCAGCTTGCTGACTGACTTAACCTCTCTGACAAGGTGTTAATTTTTAGAAAGATTGGACAACACGTCCCAGGTTAGGCTCTTCTGGCTTGCTTACTGATAACATATGTCTATAATAAATAGTTGTTACTTGGAGCATGTTTTCAAACTGCTTAGGAGTCATTCTTGTGGGCAGCCTGAAGGGAAAGTGGCAGCTCTGCCTGGTGCTTCACTCATAATGAATACACCCTTTCATTTCAATCTTCAGTTCATCAGAAAGATTAGGATTGCTAGAGTCTGAGCTGCTGCATGATAATTGTGCAGATACATAAAAGTTATATTTCTTCCTATTTTGATGTTGCTTGCTGTACACTTGCTCTATAATTTTGATGCCAGCTTTTTCTATCTAGTGCATATCAATCTAACATGGAAGACCTAAAACACCAGTCTCGTACTACATTTGTATCACAGCATGAGCTGTAGCTCAGTCTTTTTCTCTGAATCAGAGCACCCATCCTCCAGAAGCAGGCTCTGCCTCTGGGCAGCTCCCAGCCCCTCTGACAGGGGCTGCAAGAGTGCCTCTGGAAGCAGACTTGAGCAAAAATTACCCCTGAGGAGCAGTTCAGTGACACTTATCCCATTTCCTTCCAAACTGCTCTCACAACACTTTTCTGAACAGCTCATGTGCCGGGCTGGGGCTGTGTAATTTGGGATCACTGGAGGTGGTGACTCCTCCCTCTCCATCTCTTCAGGTGGCAGGAGGTGCTCCTCAAGCCCCTGCCAGCACAACGGTGTGTGTGAGGACAGCATCCGTGGCTACACCTGCACCTGTGCTGAGGGCTACGAGGGAGAGAACTGTGCTTTCGGTGAGGCATTGCCCCCTTCTGAGAAGCCCCGTCTCCTCCTGTCACAGGGCGACCCTGTGAAAGCACACGCAGCTCCCCCGCGATGCCACTTGCCGTGGTTTTGGTTAAAGCACACAGCTCCGGGCAGAGCAGGGGTGATGTGTGCTGCCTGCCTACAAAACGTTATGGCATCCTGGGGTTCCGCGGGCTGTCCCTGTGCCCTGAGCCTCCCTTCTCTGGGAATGCAAAACCAAACCGCCTCGTGGGTACACCCCAAAGCCAGCCCTGCCACTGCCACCTGCGCTGCCTGGCTGCTTGTCCTGCTGTGGTCCCAGGGGTGTGGCCGAAGGACCAAGGCTGCAGTGCCAGGGTGGCTTCCTAGGCACCGTGGTGCCTCTGAGGCCACACACACCCACAAGACAGTCCCTCAGGACAGAAGGACTCCAAAAAACAAACCATTTCCAGTGGAAGTAAAAGGCATAAAATAAAACAGATGCTTTCTGGCACAGGAAAACCCCGGGCCAGATATTACATTTCTATATCTGCCAGGTTCTACTTTCCAGCCCTTACATCAGTATTTCTGCTGGTTCAGAGGTCCCCTGGGGTGGGAGACGCCCTGGCTGCAGCAAGGCAGGGTCGTTTTCTGTATAAAGGGCGTGACTGTGACCAGCCTCTGGGGGAGCACAGAAGGTGACACAGCTTGGACCAGTGCTGGGAACTAGATCATCTCAGTATGAGCCTTAGGGAGCCATGTTACACAAGATTTTTTGCTACTTATGAGCTAGATCAAATAGCTGTTGCCTTGTGCAAAAGACTTAAGTGTTTGCTCAGCTACGGGAAGTTGAGCATGTTTCAATGTTCATACTACCCTTTTTTTTCTCTTATCTTTGGTAGCTGGTAATTTAAACAAGTGTGCAAAATGAGAGCTACGGTTTGTTCTTTCTCAAAACCAGAAACCTTAGCTCCTACTTCCTCAAGCAATACATGTCTTCATAACATGTGCAACAATTCCCCTCACTGCAGATACTTGTTTTGTTTAAAAACCCATAGCATCCTTCCATGGGTTCACATGGAAGGCCCAGTTTGACCCATGCCTAATGCTCCCCAGAACTCAGAGGTGCAATGTCTGGTGCAGGGAGGTGCAGGGGGGAGCAGTTTGCAACGTGAATGCTGCAGGGACTCAGCTGTCTCCAATTTCTGGTTAACAAGGGAAAAAATCGCAGTGGTCCTGCTGGGAGTCAGAGTCCCTACCCACCTCCACACAAAGTGAATAAAAAATAAAACATAGATGACTCAAGTGATGAAAGAATATTCCATGTTTTTCCTCTGCTTGTTCTGTTTAGCTAAAAATGAATGTCACCACCAAGCAAAAGTAGGGTGTGACCACTTCTGCTATCCAGGAAGTGATTCCTACCGCTGTTCCTGTGCTGATGGCTACGAGCTTGGGAAGGATGAAAAACAGTGCATTGCATTAGGTAGGTGCCTATGTGAACCTAAAGCAATATTAGTGGGTAGAAAAAGGAATCTAGGCACCACCACCCCAGATGCCAAAGTAATGGTAAAAGAAGGGCTATTTGATCAGAACATTTAAATATGAATCAGCAGAGAGAATTTACACCACCCTATATATCACTCACTGGACCAGGTTTTCCACTCCTGTGTTTGGTAAAGAGTAATGCTGCTGAACACTGGTTTGCTTGGCAATAAGATTCAGTTGATTCCCATCAGGTCACCAATGGTCTGATAAATGAAGGGTAACATTTGCTGCCATATTAATCAGCTTGAAACAGTAGCCCTTTTTATTTGTTCAGTCTCATTTTACGTATCTCATTCAATTTCATCCCCTTACAAAGCAGGTCTACGAAAAACAGAAGTATACTTAGATTTGTGTCTGCATTAGCACAAATGGGGCGGCCAAATTGGAGTTCAGCTGTAGAGCCACGCTTTTGGTGGTGAAAGACTGGTGTCCACACTCAGTGCACACTTCAGGAGGGCTTTACATCAAACTGGCTTAGTTCAGTCCTGTGGACTAAGCACCAGTTAGCTGTGAGAACATGTCATGTGTGCACCTGGAAGGTGTCCTGTGGTTTAGCTTCACCTGAACAGAATCCAGTGTGTGTGACCCAAACCAAGGGGAAGTGTGACAAATGCAGATAACTGAATAATTGAATAATTGAAAAGCACGTGTATTGTTTGAACCGGATGAGAAAGTCATGTACGTCCCTAGAGTGACTGCTGTAACAAGGAAACCCCAGGATTTACCTTGTCCAGACTGGGCCACAGCTATCAGGTATTTCACACAATTTGAATTTCAAAGATGAAAAAGCAAGCTGTGCTAATGGTTGGCTGGAGAGGAAGCTTCATTTCATTAGTGACAGGCACAGTGAAACCTGGTCTCTACAAGCCTAACATGGTGACCCAAAATGTTCAGCCCGTTGCTAAACTATTCTGACTACAATTGCCAAACAAATTACTCCAATTTTCACCAGCTGAGAAATTGTCATTCTCCTTTTCCTTTGTGCAAAAGCAGAAACCCAAAGTCTAGGTGGAACAGTAAGGCATTTGCAGGTATTAGCTATCTTGAAATGATACAGAACAAAGTTTTGATTTTTTTTTTTTAATTCATTTGTTAGATACATGTGCATGTGGCAGACTTCAAGACAGCGATAACCTTATAACTGAAACCAGGAAGAAAAGTGATGAGCGATTTCCTTGGCAGGTATTCCTAGCAATTTATGAAACCCATCACTTACCCTCTCACATGGATAGTGCTATGTCTTGTCTTTTTGCATTTTCTTAGGTACTGCTGCTAAACTCAGACGGGAAAGGCTTCTGTGGAGGAGTGTTGCTAAAAAGTAATTTCGTGTTGACCACAGCAGAGTGTGCCCTTCTGCACAGCCATTTTCAAATCAGGGTTGGTGCTGGTAGGTGATCAAACACGTTTTTCCTTGCTGCAGCACATGTCAGTATTGACAAGCTAAATTTTAAAAAGTTACTAAACTTCTTGCTGGATAAATAGTTAAAGGGAACGAATATGCTGCCATTTCATTTAAGTACCTCAGTCAAATATCTGAGCTAGAACTACAGCTACCCCACATTCCCCTTTACAAGGCAAGCAGAGAGAAGTGCCTCTTGAGCACAGTTGAGGACTCACACCCAGAGATCAGCTAAACATGGTGGATTTAGTGGTGGCTTTAGTTTCATACCAAAATTCACATCAGTGCTGGGTATTTATCCTTACTGCTGAAATTATGGGTGTAGTCCTACCAGCATTAAAAAGCTGCCAGTGTATTATTCCTCGTTTCCCTTTAGCTTCTCTGTTGCACGTTTCTCAGCACGAACAGGCAGCTGGCATGCAGCTTTCAAGTCACTAATGAACTCTTCCTAAGAGCAGTGAAATGTCATTGCTCCACAGGGTCTAATGGAACAAGTGGAACTGGGAAGATAATGCAAGTTAGTGAGAAGCACATACACATCCGGTATGATGAAGACACTGGTGAGAACAACATCGCATTACTACAACTTCAAGAGCATGTTGAGTGTGACAACTACCACCTTCCTGTGTGCACCCCTGAGAGAGACTTTGCAGAACATGTTTTAATTCCAAAACTGTCTGGTACAGTCAGTGGCTGGAGAGTGGAAGGAGATGAGCTTCAAGGTGAAGAGCTGCAGGTTTCGTACCTTCCTGCAGAGGACTGCAAACAAATACTCAACACCAGCCTGACAAACAGGCAGTTTTGTGGGCACCTCCAGGAGGCCGTAGACAAACGTCTGGCTGGAGGAAGCTTTTTGGTCACTGAGTACAAGGGCACGTGGTTTCTGACTGGGATCCTGGGTTCCTGGCCACTAGAAAACACTGACTGGGAAACGTTGCTTTTCACCAACACTGCAAGGTATATGATATGGGTTAAACAAAAAATAAAGTAAGACACAAACACAACCAACTCTCAAGCACCAGACCCTACCAATCATTGCAAAAGAAATATGGATGCAGCCACTAACCACATTTGACTCTACCACTACTTGCAGCACTGGAAGTTGCAACAATGACATGTATTTAACTCCAGTTTATACAGAAAAACCTGTTTGTCTTTCCTTTGGCTGACACACAGTACTGTGAAAGTTATGATACAGTAAACCTAGTTATTGAACTAACACTGATTTAACTTTAAATTTCCTAAAACTCTTCATCCTAGACTTCAAAACATGTTGAATATTTTTCTGTGATTTTATATGTTGCTAGTACCCTGAGGTTTGATCCAGCAAATTCATATTCTTTTTTCAGGATCCATACAAGTAAAACTTACAAAGACATAGGGAATGTCAAGCTTTTAAATGTCTATGTTCAGGTAGGACTTGACCTTTTCATCACACTAAAAAATGCTTCCCCTAATATATGGAATCTATGTTTTCCCTTATGAATGATGCCCATGTCAGTTAGAGGGTACAATAAAACCTGTCAAAGACAGAAAAAAATTAATTTTTTTTTTTTAAATTTTAAAAATAATTTTAAAACCCCAAAACTATGATCTCATCAGTCTGGACAAAGTTATATTGTACCATCCCCAAACAAACAAACCAACCCCCAGAGTAGTAACACTAAAAATACTGGATGCAGTGGTAGTGTTTTCCCCAGAAGCAAAATAAAACAGAGTATGGATAATTTAGCTACATGAGTTTTTGTTCATCTAACAAAAATTAAACAAAGTATGACCAGAATTTAAAAAAATCCCAAAGCCATCTGTGGGCACCTACCACATTTACTCAAGCGTGTAAGTATTAGTGACACAGTAAAGCTTTTCGTGTCAAACACTTCTCTATTTTTTAGAGACAGTTTGAAGAGTATTTAATACCAGCAAAATTACTGAGACTTAAAAAAAAAGTTGGAAACCATGTAAGAAAACATTACTTCCACTCTGAAGAATGGATTAACACAAGTTACAAAGGCAGATACTACTCTCTGAAGATAAACACAGAAACAGTAACATGAAGTACTTTATAAAAGCTTTTTAATAGTTTGGAATAATTTGGAATGCTTTGCTTTATTTCTTCATGAAATACTTTGAATGATCTAGAAAGCCTGTGGAAACTACCACTTAAAAGTCAGCATTTCATTTCAATGCACTTTGTAACACTGGCAGCCTTGGCCATTCTGGGAAAGTAGCCACGAACAGTTCCTGGTATTTCAGTCCTGGACACGAACCAGGCCATTTACAGTGCTCTGGGGTCACTGGGAGCAGTTCCACTGGGCAGGCTGAGTATCTGAAGAGTACTTGCATGGCTGAGATGCAATACTCAACAACACACTGTTGACAGTGGAGGAAATGGATTCTGCTTGCTGACCACAAGCTTCTGATGCTGATGGGATATGTAGCCTTTAATGTGACCCTAGCAGAAGGAGAAAAAGGCAGTGTCAGTACTTAGAGCTGGTAACACAATCTCTACAACCCAAGCAAACACCTACAAGCTAACCATAGCAAAGCTGTGTATGCTCACTCACCACTGCACTACTGTACTTAAATATTTATGAGGGTCCAGTTTATGTAAGTGAGTTACCTTGGAGAGTAAGCAGAAAGTTGGAGCCACCACCCTGTCTGTGTACTAAGGGTGCTGTCAGACTGAGAGCCTCTTGCCAGGGCCCCCTACAGTCTGCTTACACTGCCTTAAGGAGACAGAGCTCTACACAAGTGTTTCTAAATTCATGCTTGTTCACTTTAAAATGAGGATTTTTAACCAATTAGTATTCTATACCTAATAAACTAAATGACATAGTACTTCCTTTTCAGATATAGTATTAGAACACTGTAACAAATCTCCCAGTGACCTAGACCACACCAAAAAATGCTTTAGAAACAGGAGAGTGATTCATTTTCTTGCTGACACTACAGTGATGCTTCAAAACCTCTGATTTAAACCAAATATTTAGATTTCAAGCTTTTATCCATTCATAAGCAGTTGAAATTCAGAGTAAAAGACAAAATGTGGAACAGAACCTAAGAAATCTGGCTCTACTTTTTTCTTATTTGAGAAGACCAAGAGTCTCCTACTTCAAATGCAGAACAAATCTTTTTGGTGCCACTTGAAAGGTTTGCATTTTTAAATCAATGTTTCTGCACATATAGAAATGTCAGTATTGAATTTGTAATGTGAAATTCAACTTCAATTCTAACTGATTCCTGCAAAAAAATGCAGAAACTAGAGTAAATCCTCAGGGCAAATGTAAACATAAACTTTGAGCACAAGTCCCTCAAAAAAACCCACAAGAAAACCTGGGATTACTGATGCGTTTTTTGTCATAAACTGTTATTCTCTACCTAGTATTTTTCACTGTCAGAAGTCTGGAAGCATCAGACAATGAGTGGTCAGTGCTTACCAAATATATAAGGTTAGCTAAAATACACTGGACTTCATCAATATCAACGTCATCTACTTGCATGAACTTCAGAGCAATCAGAAAAGCATCTAGAGATAGCTGATGAGTTTTGAGTAACAAATATCTGAAAGAAACAAAAGGAAAAACGTGTTATTGAGAAAAAAGCACTTAAAATTCTGTTTCTTAGAAAAATGGCCTTTCTACAATAAATTCACCTTAACAGGAAGTCATCTCTCTCAGAGAGAGCTATGGAGCATTTACAATTCTACTCCAGTGCCAGGTGAAACCACATTAAATCTGCTTTTGCAAGAACGTAGCTTTTGTTAGGCTTACACTTTCTTGAAGAGATTCCTGTATGTGATGATTTTTAGCTTCTCAAGGATAAGAAAGATTCCACATCGAATAAAGAAGGTCTCGTGCTTTGCCAGAGCATCATTCAGTAGGAGAAGATTTCCTTCACTGCAAGGATAAAGAAATGAAAAAGTGAGAAGGTCTAAATCCAATGAGAAATGAAACTACGACTTAGTAGGAATTCACCTCCCCTGCCTTCCTCAATCACCCCAAAGAAACATTTTTTAATTAATTCTTTTTGAACACAAAGCAGAAAAACAAGCGCCATACCTCACAGACTTTGTTACTTCAGCAAACTGCATAAGGTCATACTTTTTTAAGAGCTGAATTGTTGGCATATGGCCCTGAAAAATAAATGGTGTCCAAGTTTTCCAGAGTAAAGTCAAATGCATTTTAAATAGAAACTAGTAAGCTATAAAAAAAAAATTGTTAAGAGAAAAAGAGGAATGTTTAACCACTTTTTTTTTTTTTTGCTACAGAATAAGAAGTGAATAAAAGTATTTGTAAAACAATCCCCTGGTCCCTCTCAAACATCTCATAGCACAACTCACAGGAACTACTGTTTTATCATGATTTAGGGACGATTAATACTTAATGTTAGGAAACAACTATCAAACTCGTAGAGTCAAGATCCTGTGATATGAAGCCTTGGCAGATTCAAATTTTATGTCATGGTTGTATCATCTAATCTACAAACAGAAGAGCTGCAGGAATCTCAAGCATTTCCAAGCAGAGCTTCAGCCTTCTCAAGTGCTATCTCAGTTTGTACCAGATTTTTTTCCTCTCTATGCCTCCCTGCAGAAATAAAAATGTTCTTTCAAAAAACAAACACCACCACCATGTCCCTCCCCCCCAAGTAAGGGAGAGAACAGTTAAATTTAAAGAAACAAAACTAATTCTTATTGCTAGATCAGGTAAGGCTGAACCATCTACAGAATCAAAAAGAAGCTTTGTCTTTCATCCCCTGTACAGCAAACATCAGAGTGCACATTGACTTGGTCAGACTTTAAATTTAGTTACATCATGCTATGCTGTTGCTAACTCCTTTCCTGGATGAAGGATTAGCTGAGAGCAGAACTGAGCTGCAGGTTTACTGAGAGCTGTGAGGAACAAAAAAACCAACAGACAAGCTATTTTAGTAGTTTGTAGTGTCAATGTTTGGGCTCTGATTTAAAAAAAGCAACTGTAAATACAATGACCTTTATGTAGGTCCTTTAGTGCCCCTTGTACATTAAAATGGCTTCAGAAAAGCCACAGTAATTCTAGGCACCAACAGACCCACCAGTTTAAGGCACCCACTCAGGACTGGGACAAAGCTTTCAGGAAGACTGTTAGTAAGTCTCCCTTTATCAACCCTACCACTGATTGATCGGAAAACAACCACTACAACAAATAAAACAAGGAAGACAGAAGCCAATTACCATGCCCACTATACTTCCCCTTTACCCACCTCACACAGCAACAGATTGGAAAGGGAGCACTGAACTGAAAAGGCAGGGAGGTCACAAACAGGTCAGGGGAAAGGTGGAAAATGGCAACTCAGTAAAGGCAGGTGATAACATTCTTCACGGGTAACAGGGCCACAGGGCCAAAACAGGAAAGTCTAAAATCTAGTTCCTGTCCCCTCAGTTACAATGAATTAATACTCAGAATAATCCACTTATTCAGGGATACACAAATGTTAGCACAGCACATGGGAAAGGACAGGAGCAAGAAACAGATGTGCTTAATTCTTTTAATAGAAATATGAAGTGATCAAATAGTAACAAGTCTTCACTGATTTTCCAGAACGAAAATGTTCTGCCTAATGACCCTTCTGACATGCCTTGAATGGGAAAATGTACAAGGTACAAATAAAGAAGCCAAAGACAGGCTGTACCTGGGGCAAATCCCTTTCAACAGTTCTCAGCCATCTGTTTGCACATCCTTCTTTCTTCCACCAAGTGAAAGAAGCAAACAAATTTGTTCTAGCGAATCCACACCTTCCCTGGCTTTTGTGTGCAGCTGATCAGCAGAGAGATCTCTGCTACAAGACAGAAGTTACATTGTTGAGTGCTTCTCAAAAAATTCGACTATATTAAAGAAGATCAGGTGCACCCTTAGGAAGGGTGGAAGAAAGGTAGGGGGAAAGGAGGGCTGGGTTAGTCTTGTTTGAGGGTTGGGGTTTTTTGTTTGGCTGTGTTATTTCCCCCCATTTCCTTTCCTGTGTTGTTATAAATGACAACTCAACACCTTTTGCCCTCACGTAAAAAAGTGTGCATACCCTGGCTCTTACAGGGGGGTAAAATAGCCTCTGAATTCCACTACAGGAAAACCAAGCAAATACTGAGCATCAGTTTTACCACCTGCATGTGTACTCCCTCCCCCTTATTTAGGAAAGCAATACCTACTTACCAACAACATTTTTACTGGCAGCAGGTAGATCAAAATCATTCTTTTGTTCTTCTGGCTTGATCGGTGACAGTGCTCAAAGGCAAATGACAGATACTCTTCAGCTGCAAACACAAGTAACATAAATCAACCACAAAAATGGATTAAAGCTGTAACACAAATTCTGTGCTCGATGTCCATCTCTAACTTGAACACATTAACATTTGAAATAGTATAAAAAAGAACCACATCACGCAAAATACATACAGAAAAACTGAAGATTCACACAAAATACAAAGTATTACCAGAAAAGTAAGTTCTCCTTCAGAAAGTCAAGGAAAACTTGTCAGTATCTTGATGTCAGAAATTACAGTTACAAGCAATATTGGAATTTTCAGCTCATTTTGGTAACATTATTGTGCTCAGAAGCAGAGAATTTCAAGAAGTGCTGATAATACACTTTATTTCCTAAATTCTTCATGAGATAAAAGCTGAATGCAATACACACATCTCCTGAGCTGCAGAAATGTGCCAGTGAGACCACACAGCACAGCACCATGAAAATCTCTCAGCAGCTTCCACTGACAGAGAAAAAATGATAAGCCTGACAGGCAGAATACACTGTTTGGAGTAACAGAGCCAGCTCCAGAATATATGTTGGTCAGGGGCTTCAGCTAGTGATGAAACTGTACATCTCAGCTCTAGAAGGATTTCTGCTAGTGAAATCTATTAGAAATCTAGGGAATGCAGTTAGTACATCTTCGAAAATCAATGGATCAAGAAACTTATTCCACACTACAGTTTGCTGAAGATTTCCTATGTGGCACACAGCAACCTGAAGAGTTGAAGGCTCCTCTGTGAAACTTTTACAAACCTATTATTTTGGATGCTCACACATTTTGTAACGCACACATATAATGCATAAGACTGCAGGAAACTTCACTGACACAGATACCTTAAAGCTGGGCATACACTACAATTAGAAGTAGCATGTAATCTCATCTGTTTTGAGTCAGCCTGTGGGACTTAGACCTTTCAGCATGACTTTTCCTTTGATCAATGCAATTTTGAGTCACACACACATTTTCACCAAGATTTCATGCCAAGGAGCAAAATTTTAAACACGTCTTACTGGCATACAGTACCTTGCTTAAAGTCACTGTCAAACATGGCCTTACGTCCAACATAGTATTTGTATGTAACTCTCTGTGCCATACTATACTCATCCTTCAGATTTGAGCTGTCAATTGCTCTAATTAAGGGCTTACAGAGATGGAGCTTGTTGATCTGTTAAAAAAAAATAGCATTTTAATCAGAGTCTTGATAGATGGTATCATATAAAAACAGGGTGGATTTGACTTAGAATATGAAATACAAAACACAGCTTACCAGACTTGAACCCTACCTTAAAATAAATTTTAAACAGCTGATTCACAAGAAACAACATGCCCCACTTTTTAGAGTCTTCAATGCCTGCTCGACTGTCACAAGGAAAAAGAAAAAGCCTGCTAGTATTGAACATTTTAAGAAAACAATTACTTAGTCCTCACAGTAAATTCATTCCATATATATTCACTCCATAGCATTTTTAGGGTAAACATAGGTGTAGCTCTGCTATATATTTTTCTCAACATAATGAAAAGATGTCATGCAGAATATTATTCATCTGCATCAGGGTCCTCACTCCAGCCTGCAGATAATCTACACAAGTACAGCAGTGTTTTATAATACTTGAGGTAAAAGATCGACCCGAACAAAAGCATTTTTTCCACTTCAGAGGTGTTAAAATTGCTAATACTGGAAACCAGAGTCACCTCTTTTCCATCTAATTAATTCCAATGAAGCAAACTTCACAACTAACAGGGCACAAAAGCATTAATCATCTTTCCTGAGAAACAGGGACGTAATCAGTCCCTCCCAACAATACCTGCTAGGAATGCTAAACCTGAAGTGAGGGCTCTCCCTCTGTAATTAATAGTCAAGAGAGAACAGACTAAAACGAGAAGAGACAAGCCTCAGAAGTGCTCATTCTAAGACCCATAGATGGTATAAGTTAGTGGGAAAATTTAAATGATGATTTATGATCTTAGTACTTTCATAGTTCATTATGATCTTAGTACTTTACTAGTGCAAGTTTAACAGAGGGTCTTTCACTTACGTGTCACTGGCACAGACTCGAAAGCAGCCCATCAGCAGTTCTGCTGCTTTTTCCAACATGTCGCCAACTTTGCTTTTCCCTTTCTTCACAAGCTGTTGATCTGCCTAGCATTACACAGCAAGAAACAATATGCAATTCTACATCATGGTTAACTGGGCTGCAAAATTTAGTTCTTTAATACAGCATTTTATAAAGTATTATAGCAGGAGATCTGTCATGGCTGCTATCTCCCAAATCTAGAAGGCAGTCAAGCTCACAGAACAAAAGAAAATATTCTGAGAGGCTCCTGGACATATACCAAGCCCAATATCAAGAAGAACAGTCCTTGGAAAAGAGCACTGATCACTATTACCTTTAGTATCACTCAGCTTAATGCAGGTCTCACAAACCTAAATTCAGGTTTAAACACCTGAATTGGAGCACTAACATTTCAACTCAAGTGTACAAAGACCAAGAACCTGGAAAAAAATTATGGAGTTTGAGTTCTTAGAATTTATAATTCAGTTTCTGTCCACAGCCACAAAGACTAGATTTTATTTCTAAATCAAATTCAACAGTTTCCAGTAGTAACACACACTGCTGGCACCTGACATTTCCAAAAGAAAGATAAAACATACATTACAGCAGCAAGAGGAAAAAAAATAATTCAGTTGTCAACATATGGGAAAATTCCACACACTGAGTAATGCAGAACTTTAACAGAAAAAATATAGCAATTCGATATTTATTACATGCTTTCTAAAGTTTTATTATAGTGTTTGCATCCTCACTAGCTGAAACATAAGTGAAAGAAATGAAAAAGCATCCTGGTGCAGAAGTCTTCACTGACACCAAGTCCTTTGAATATAATAAGGTTAGAAGACAGAGTTCAAACACTTCCACCATGACTGACTCAACACTTCCCTTTCTCGTGCATCTCAGAGATACAGATTTCTGTCATCCAAACTGAGAGTTGAGTCTTGTTGCAGAGCAGTCACACACAAGAAAAAAACTCCCTGTGCAAGCATTCCACATGTGTGATTTTGTGGTTAAGTGGGCACAGGAGAGTGATGAAGTGATGAACACTGAGAATACAGGATATTGAAAAACCGTAACCTAACTTGAACTCTAGCTTCAACTCTTCAGGTGAAGTGACTAGGAAAAAAATCACAACTCTGCCATTCACCTTGGCAAAAGTTCTGAATAGATCCCTACACAAACTATTTTAATTCACCAGCCTGAGAAAAATAATGTAAATTTGGGGATTATTTGCATGTCAGCAGTTGTATGAGCTCACCAAGGGCTCCAGGGAGCATCAGAAGTGGTGCACATGTCTGGATAAGGGGAGCAGAAAGTTCCCTGTCAGATTTGGTGAATGACTAGATCAGCTTGGTTATCTGTGATACCTCTAATTTCCACCAAACCCCAGGGAAAACGAGGAAATAGTGACTTATACCACATGCTACTCAATAAAGAAAATATTCATCCCTTCACAAGTTTTAAGCAACTGCTGGGAGCTGTGTTCAGGTCCTCAGAACCCCTCTAGTTCCATCTGCAAATGGGAGGTGGACAGATCGAGCAACCTCATTTTCAATAGGACTGAATGAATTTAGTGCGTCAACAAAATCATAAACAATGAGTTAAAGACAACTGAGCAAAATTACACTGTGTAATAAGCTTTATAAAAATATTTCTGTTGTGGAGATACCAAACAGATAAAAGTAATGAGGTTGTTAATCAGATCTACTTACATTATTAGCAAAAATTCGAAGATCAAGGGCTACAGAATACATAATAGGTAAGGCCCTGGAAAAAAAAAATCATAGCGTACTTAGTAGGTGCAAATCAAGCAATAAGTAAGACATAAGAAACAAGCAATTTTTTTTTTTTTCTTAGCTGGTCATACAATTAAATATATATATATTAATCTTTAAATGAATGTCTTAAAAGGACAGTTCTTTAAGATCTCAGCATTTCAGAAATCCTACACTAGAATAATTACTTCCAGAGTCTTTTTTACTATGGCTTTAATAAAATTCCACTTCTCTTTGAAAAAAATCCATCATGTATTTACATATGGACCATTCTACGTAATTAAGTTCAGATGTTTAGTTTTCACACTTTGGGCATGAAAACTCAACAAGGCAACAAAGCCAATTAGGCTTGATTTTAGAATCACTGGGGAAAAATAAAACTATAGCTATAATTTTAGTTTGACTACAATGATATTATACTAGGAAAAGATGAGTCTATTTTCTAGTAGCTTTCTACCATGTACTCACCAATTTTCTTCTTTATGTGCCTGAAATGCTCGCAGGAAAGATGTACTGTATTTAGGAAAATTTAAAATGCTATGAAATCTGAGGAATGGATTCGAGAAACAGCTGTTCAATGGGACCATATATGACTTCATGGAAGACTAGAAATCAAAACATCAAGAAGTCGAGGAGCTGAGTTGCAGTATGGAAGAAAATGAGCACAGCCATGCACTCCTTTGAGTGGCAGCAGCAATAAGAAACTGGCCAGAGATAAGATAGAAGCTTCTTATCATTATCTTCCCCTGTAGCCAAGTACAAACTGCAAGGTATTATTATGATTTGAGACTCTCCTATATTCTGGGAGAAATTAATATTCTGTTTTAGAGCCAAGTAAAAAATTCCTTCTTAGCCCTATAGAAAGCTGGAAGAAGAATGAATCTGGATTTCCTTGCTTAGAAACCTAAACAACTGAAGTGTATTAGGAGACAGACCCCATTCTATTAGATTTTTAAAAACCATGAAGAGAACTTACTCTACCAAAAGTTAATCTGAAAACAATATGTAAGATTTATGGAAAAGGATATTGGACAATAACTGTTTGGCATTTGTATGCTTCTATGAAGTCATGGTTAGCAACAGCATAAGTACACCTGTCAAAGAAAAGGTCCATTAGTGCATCAGAAAATAGATATAAATTAAATATTTATTTTTGTGTCCTACATGAAGTTTTACAGTTTACTTAAGGCACAAAGAAATATGACTAGAAGCACTCCTAAAAAACCAGCATAGGTATTTTAATAGAGCACTAAGCTTGATAATTGTACAAAACAGATCCTAGAGATGAATAGGGGTTTTTTTTATATAAGCTAATGCTCACTGAAACTGTCACCAAGATTAAATTTAAAATATGCAAGATTGTTGAAAGAGACTAGATGCAGAAAATTATTAAGTAAAAGCCTTGCAGAATTACTTAGATACTAAGGTCTCTTAAGTGTACTTCTATGATTAAAATTCCCTTTTAGAAATATTTATTTCCCTTATTTCACTCTAAATTCTTGTGCAGATAGTAGGCAGAGCAAGGGTAACAGCAATCACTGACACCAAAGCTGTGCCAATGATCATACACAGATGACAGACAGGTACATAGAGCAAACTTTATGTGGAGAAGAGAGAAAGATTAGACTTTATTTCATGCAATTCTATTATTTATAAGAGTATAATTCAATTATTTATAAGAGTAATAAATACCAAGTTTTCAGGTGTACTTTAAAATAGGCAAGTAAACTTAAGGATATCCTTCCCTATCCCTGCTGTACATCTCACAACAGACTTTACATTCCAGGCTCATTTTTACCTTAAGTGGGCTGCAAACATTTCATCATATGGTGATTCCAAAACCTGTTGACACTTCTCCTCTGGAGATGGAAGCTAAGTGTAGAATAAATCAATAAAACATTAAAGGAACATCCAGTGCACCACAAACAGAACATCATATGCCTATTTTGTCATGGCAGTTCTCACAGATTTGCTAGGGTTGGAAGGAACCTCTGGAGATCACCTAGTATGCATCTACCAGAACTTTAAATTTCACTAACAATCATATCCAGAGCAATTAATTGCTAGTGTACATTCTGTCTCCAGGACCTGAACAGAGCCAACCTTAAATAAAAGCATCCAAAACACACAAACACCAGGCCCTTTTCTACCCACTGCTTTTTGCTCTGTAGTGCCTTCCACTGTGCTATGCTAATAACTAATGCAGACCTGGTCAGAAAGGACATTCTAAACTGTTTCTATCCAGAGAACAGTTCAAAGTGGAACACAAAGAGCCAACCAAAACCCAAAAATTATATATAGCATCCTAGTAAGAAGAAAAGGGAAGCAAACCCACAAGGGGATTCTACCTCAGCCTGTGAAACAGATTTCTGAGGTTTCTCTCCAATGGAAAGGAACCCACATATAGAGCTAGGAAAACGGAAAGTAAATCAAGAGGTCAAAAAACAGATCCTCACCTGTAGCCTTGGATTTGCAACATGTGGATGTTTAAATGATACTAATTCTGCACAAAAAGTACCATCTCTGGTCTCAATGGCTTCTTGTACCTATCAAACACATTACAGAATCAAAGTCACATTACAGAATAAAATCCAGCAACAGGCACACAACATATTTACACAAGTACAGAAGCCACCACCTAGTTACCACTGTTCATACATATTAATACTGAATCAAGTTTTTAAAGGCTTAAAACTGAATAAATAATTTTGTATTTCCAATACACCTGTTGTTCAAAAAGATCTCAGGGAGAAGGTAGAGAGAACACCATTGTGGTTTTTTTATTTATTTATAGGATGCAAACATACATATGTACGTGGGTTTAGCATTGTAAAACAGCAGTTGAGAGCCAGATTTGGTTAAGCTTTTTAAAATTCCAGTTGTACTTAGAGGCATCAAACATGGATACAAAGGCACAATCTTTGAGAAATGCTTTAAAATGAATGCAGGCAGATTTAACATGCAGATATCATTCCAAAGGCAATATCTGATATTAGACTGCTATTCTATCTATATTGAATGCTTTTGAAACCTGCTAAGATTGTAAATGTTATATTCTGTGGAAAAATGGTTTAATTCTGCTTCCTGCTAAATATAACTCCTTGTAAAAAAACAGTCTGCTTGGACAGGTTATTGTGACATCAAGGTGGAAATTTCTTCAGTTATAGAAGTTATTTTAGGTATTCTTAAGAGTTCTCTTCCCATTGCTTGTGCTTTGTCATATTACTGTGTCTCAATATGAAAAAAAAAATCTTTTTGAGGTATGGAAAGCTCAGACCAAATGGGAAAAAACCCATAGACTAAAATAGCAACAAAAGAGGGAAAATCAGCTGTTTAAACTCTTTCAGAAATCCGCGTTTAGCTTTCATTTCAGGAAAAAGAGGAGATAACTTTATGTTCGCTAGGCAGTTTTTCATATTGAATGTTGAATGGAGTGTCAACTGAAGAAGATGTGGACTTTCCGAGCAAACCGCTGTCCCGGGAGACCTCAAACGCTCCATTTTTGGAGACTAAAACCCCAAACAAAATTACCTTCCTTTTGTGCCTTAACTAACGCCAGATAGCGTAAGACAGTAACAGCGGTGAGAACACGATGGTGCTGCAAGAGCCACCCCGAGCGGAGGCACAAGAGGCCGGTCACCGCCAGCCCCGTCCCGCGGGAATCCCGGCCCCGCCTTTCCCGGCCCGTGTCGGGAGTGTCTGTGCACTGCCCTGTGCCCCAGGCCGCCCTGCGCCCCCAGCCCCGAGCCGCGCCCGGCCTGGGCGCACACACACACACACACACACATATATACACACACACACAGAGCCCTCCGGGCCGGTTCTTACACACAAATCACCTCAGAAACCGCCACACATTTGAGGCATTCCAGGTGTACATCCTTGGCACTCCGGCGGTGTGTGCCTTACTTAAAAAATATATTCCCCCACCACATCACTCACCCTACATTGATTTATTTTTTTAGCCAAGGCAGCATATTTACGGCAAAGAAAACCATACCCAAACAGGGCCCACAGACCAATTTAAAATAATGAATGAAAAAATCTTGCTTACTTGCTGCAAATACTGATTTATGGTGATGTGCGCCATTAAAGGGCAAGGAGAAGAGGCAGGAGCCACACACCGGAGCCACCCTGCGCGCCCCGGAACTCCCGGGGCTCCCGGAGCTCCCTCCGCCTTTCCGGATCCCGGCGCGTCCGGGGGCGGCGGGAACGGCCCCCAGAGCCACGTGACAGCCCCAACGGCCGCTGCCCCGCCCAGCGCGGCTCCGGGGCGTGGCTTCACTGGGCAGCCAATGGGAGTGAGCGGTGGGCGGGGCAGAGGGCGCGCGTCACCGGTAAACCGCGGGCATTCCCGGGCAGCGGTGGTGGATGTTTGCTGTGGTCTCCGCTGCCCCTCGTACCCTCGGCTCGTGCAGGAGGCGGGTGGTGGCCTCCAGATGGCAGGACCCCTGTGGCGGGACGCGCCAGTTACTTCCCTGGGAGAGCGCTTCAGGCTCATCTCCCCTCCCTCCTCCCTAGCTGCGCTGCGCTGCGCGCGGGGGTGCTGGAGAGGGGTCTCGGTGAACGTGGGTGGAGAAAGTTGAATTGAGCATTAAACTCCCCAACAGGTTGACTCCTGAGGGCACTAACGCCAGGGATATGTGTGAGATAAGGACGTGTTCTATGCCCGTGCAGTCTGGGCTCGGTCGGGTTTGGGGGGAGCAGGGCGCGGGCGGCCTCCCGGGCCGGTGTCGGGCGGGCAGTGGAGCTGCTCCTGGGCTTTCGTTCGGCCGCCCTTCGGCGGGTGCCCGCAAACGGAGCCAGGGGAAGCGGGGGACGGCGAGGGGCCGCTGCCGCCCGCGGGGTGCCCCGGCCCGGGAGCCATCTTGTGAGCAGGGCTGGCGCGGGCCGAGCGCCGCCCGGGCCCGGGAACAGCCCCGGAGCCGCAGCCGGGCGGGCGGAGGCGGCCGGGAGCTATCGATGCCTCCCTCCGGCGGGACTTGGCAGCCGCCCGCGGGCAGTGGGGGAGGGCGGCCGGGCGGTGGCGGAGGAGGAGGAGGGGAGCGGAGGCGGAGACCAGCCGGGCCCGGCCCGGCCCAGCCCAGCGCGTTGCCCCGGCCGGACACGGCGCCCGGGGCGGAGATGGCGGACGAGCCGCAGAAGAAGCCGCACTTGTCGGCCCTGGTGGGACACACCAACGGGCTCACCAAGCCCGCCTCGCTGGCCGGCACCGCCACCCGCTCCACGGGAGGAGGAGGCGGAGGCGCGACCGCCTCCTCCAAGAAACTCGTGATTAAGAACTTCAGAGGTGGGTACGGGGCAGGCCGGGCCCTCTGTCCTGGCAGGTGCGCTCGGCCTGATCTTTGTTTACCGCGGCCGCTCCCCGCCCCTCGCTGGCGGCCGGGCCGTGTCGGGGCCAGGAGCGGCTGCCGCGGGCCGATAACGCCGCCGGCACCGTGCCCGTGTGAGGGTCCCGGGGACACGCGTGGGCCGATAACGCCGCCGGCACCGTGCCCGTGCGAGGGTCCCGGGGACACGCGTGGGCCGATAACGCCGCCGGCACCGTGCCCGTGTGAGGGTCCCGGGGACACGCGTGGGCCGATAACGCCGCCGGCACCGTGCCCGTGTGAGGGTCCCGGGGACACGCGTGGGGCTCCGTGCGCGGGGCCAGCGGCCCGGGGAGCGGGCACAAAGCCACCTTAGTGTCAGCGCTGATTAAAGCCAGGCGAGGGTGGTTGCCTCGCTAAAAGTAACACGGGCGTCAAACAGCAGCCGGAGGATGAAGCGCGTTGTGCAAAGGCTTGGGTGGAATTAGTGTCCCCTCCGAGTGTGCAGTTGCATGGCCAGGAGCGGAGTGGCCTGGCAGAACTTGATGGAGCAGCAGGGACAGGGACATTGCTGCGGGCCCCCGGTGGGTGGCCGTTTTTAAAATACCTGTGTCTTACCTCACAGAAAGACCCAAATTACCAGATAATTATACTCAGGACACCTGGCAGAAACTTCATGAAGCGGTGGGAGCAATACAGAGTAGCATTTCTATTAAATACAACCTTGAAGAGCTCTACCAGGTAAGCCACGTAAGATCTTGGTTTCATTTTTTTTGCAAATAAACTCTTTTGGCACACATTCAGCATAACGTATTTTGATTTGTTAAAAGCCGATTGAATACTTCGCTACATAGTCTGTTTCTAGTCAGTTTCTGTACATCAGTTCCTCGGAGAGCTGCCAGGATTTGGGCCCATGAAAAGGCAGTTTATGTTGGGAGGCACAGAAAGCTGTTCCTGGGCAGGGCTGAGATCTTGGTGTCTTCAGCACTCTGCCTACTCAACATGCTGAAAATGGGATGTCATTCTAACAGGGTTATGAAGTTATATATTTTATGATGATTTTTGTGTATTTTTGTACACTATGGTATCTTGTCAGTAGCAATGTTGAAATGTTTGATATTATTAGATTATAATATTACACTTTTATACCTTTTGGGGAATTAAAAGAATCTTGATTGAGCAGGCAACAAACTGTCATTTTCCCCACATTTCAGATTACTCTTGCATTTTCATAACAATCAGGATCTTAGTTTTTCTATTCAAGTGGTGAAAAAGCATTTCTGGAACTACTGGAGCAGGGTCTGGGGAGGGTGAAAGACAGACTTCTGAGCTATTTCGCTCTATTTTCTCCATTTATACGTGGTTTAGTTCTATGTTATTTTAGATGTGCTTTGGGGTATTTAACTGAAGTAGTAGCTTTTTAGAGTGGTCATGTTATAAAAAGTTACTGATGTGCTAAATTGTGCTACATAAGTTAGTTAGGAGTTTTCAGTGGGTGCAGATGTTTGATCTTCATGTTGATGTCCTTGCCAGGCCAGGATTGAAAACATTATTATGCACACCTAGAATTTTCTAAATGTTAGGCTGAGGTGCAAAGGGGAGACTGAGAGAGGAAAGGCCTGTAGTCTGGACTGGGTCCCTGTTCAAGAAAATCAGGATGGGTTTCAGAACTGACTATACTTGTCCCTTTAGTTAGGGAATGTATTATATGGGTCTAAAATGGCTGATTATGTAAATGTATATTGACTTAATATAATTATTTCCTTTAAATAGAATACTTGACTGTAATATATTTATCTACTAACGCTTGCAGACTTGCAGAGTTTGAATGACATAATGCATTTTATTGTTTTAAGATCAGCATTTTAAAACCCCTGCTTTTTCATATCTAGAAAAAAAAAAAAAACAGCCCACGGATGCTTTGAGTGTTACCTAACTTGTTTTCAGAGGCTCAGAAATGATATTAGAGTAATATGGCTATGAAATCACTAGGGTACGTGCTTGACTTTTGGCAGAAGAGGAGAGATATTTCAGATAAACTGTGAAGGGAGAACTGTACTTGCTGTTTCTCTTTTCCTGCTTATTTGTAAAAACTGTGCAAGGCTGGTTGAATAATACGTAACACAGCAAATCAGGAAGGTTTCTGCACAGTGGGTGGTGGTGCTCAGTGTGCCTGTGCATAGACAGGTACTTATTCTCCTGCCAGAGGAATAAAAGATGAGGTTCAGCATCCATTGGAAACCTGATCTGTATTTACAGATCATTTTAACTGCCTGTTGGCGAGCACCAAGTCATCCACAGGGGAAAATATCTCTGGGTGCCTCAGTTCTTACTATCAGGCCTTTTTGGTGGGGTTTTTTTGAGTCTTTATCTGATATTGTGGGGGGAAGTGAGACCTGCTAGAGTTCAGTGCACTCAGCAAGCTGGTGTACCAGCCGATAGTTGAACCTTCTGATTTATTTATTTAATTTGGCACAGTGGCTGGGAAGAAACTGAAGAACAATGATGAGGCTGTGTGGGAAGCCTGAAGGACACTCCTTTCCAGGCATTAGAGGCAGCATGGAATCAGGCATGGAGGTGCTTGGCAGAAATGTAGTCAGTGAGCAATGGGAGGGTGGTAGCCAATTTTTTGTGACTAAAATAGAAATGATGTCTGGGATTGGTGGTAGATTGCACAGATTTTGATAGAAGTAGCTTATACTTGATGGGATAGAGAAAGTGGGGCAGTACAAAGAACTACCAAATGAGGAATGAGTGATAAAAATAATGGAAAAAGAAAATTACCTTTGCAGTGAGGTCCTAAATAACCTGAAGTGGGGCAGCACTGCCATTCTGGAGGACATCGAACAGGACAGTGTATTAGGAAAGGAAAGACAGTAGAGCAGTGAAGGAAAAATTATGAGAGTCCTGATTGGATGTATATTTGGATGGGAGTGGCTATAGCACTTTCTGCAAAGTGATTGCCTGAATACTGTTGATTGCAGGTTATCATTTTACTTACCTTAAAACCCGATTAAAAAGGTATTATAGGCACTGTGTTATAATTTTGGTTGCATGCTTTAATGTTGTATCAAAATTGTGGAGGCTATTTTTATGTGCATTTAAATAAAATCAGATGAGGTATGTTAGAATCCTCTGGAGCAGAGGAAAACATTCTTGGGTCAGTTTTAGTTGCCCAGGTGACATAATGCTTTAAATCCTTGGTAGTGTTCTGTGCATTATTGCCTCATAAGGGCAGTTGATATTAATGTGGTGACCACCAGAACATTTGGTTTGGGGCAGAATTGGCCTCCTTAGTTAACTAAGAATAAATACTTAACTAGATCATATGAGTTCCCAATAAATCAGTTCAAGTCTTTATGTAATGGTTAATGTGGGCTTGGTTTTTGGGGTTTTGTCATTGTTTGGTTTTTTCATAATTTTTTTTCCTTCTCAGTTTGTGTCTTAGCATGAGTGTGTGCATCAGTGGAAATATTTGGGAAGATATAAGTTGTTAAAAAGACAGGAAAGTAGCTATACTCATTTACCATTTAGACAGACTGGGTAAAATGTCTACCTTAAAGTTATTAAGAAAGTAAAATATTTGGTATGATTGTGTTCCTGCTCCAAAAAAGTGCTTGTGTGCATACTGAAGGATGCACAAAATGGGCCTTCTGGAGGAGTTCTACTGCTGAGCAGTATTGAAGGAGGCAGAATTCTGGTAGTGTTTAACAGCACATCTGAAATATTACCCTGATTATGATGGTGGATTTTGTTTGTGACACAAAATTTAGTAGGATAAGAGGGAGACAAATTCACAAAGGACACCTGAAGTCTTAATTTTTCTACATAACTTTGTTTTGGTTTTGTACGCAGTTTGCAAATATAACACTAATTTTTTCTTTCGGTCTTAATTACACAAACACAAAAATTTAAGTTCCTTTTTTGTCTCATTCACAATCCATTTTTGGTTTTTAGGCTGTTGAAAATCTCTGTTCCTACAAAGTCTCTGCTACACTGTACAAACAGCTGCGACAAGTCTGTGAAGAACACGTGAAAGCACAAATCCTTCAGTTTAGAGAATATCCTTTTGTCATGCACAGAAGTGGTTAGAATGGTTAGTTTAAATAATTATTTCCTAAAACAAGACTTTGCAAAAATTGCACCAATAATTGTCAATATGTTAAAGAAGTTCTTTGCTTACATATTTTTAAATCAGTCATAGGCAATTATAGTCATGTGGGTGAATAATTTTTGTGTATTGATGTGTAAAATGCTAATAAGAATTTATTTGTCACTTTAATAGGGATGCAAATTTTACACTAAATCTAGAAAATGTTAAGAGCACTATGAGATTTCTCAGCAGGTATGAATATCTGTGGCTGGTGAGTATTTGTGATGCTTATGGCAGCAATAGCTTAAAAAAAATCAACATTATTGTGATTGTCAACATTAAAAGAATTTTCAAACATAGTGCACCTATTTGACCAAAAATAACAACTGGTCAACTGTGATGTATTATAGAGGTGTTCAACAAGGCTTCGTGCATCTTATGTGGACTTCGGGAAGTTCTTGGAAGAGAGCTCTAAGTTCAGGTGATCATTTTGCTGTCTTGGGATGCATGGAAGGATGAAGTTTTATGGTAAATTTCCCCATGGTTTACTGAAGTTACATTGCTGGACTTGTCTTCCGGCTGAATGGGTCACAGAAGTGCCTGTAGATCTCCTGTGGACACCTGGTTACCAGCCCTGTTTCCTGAATCCAGTCAAGCTTTGCATGCTGAGAAGGTGCTTTATGTCATAGGTGTCTTTGTGTAATAGCCACGGGGTTGCTGGAGCAGCAGATGAATAGTCTGTGTCCACCTTGCTGTCCCCATATTCCTGGAAAATGCTTTAGCCAGCAGATGATGGATGGAACGTGCCATATTGAACAGATATTGCAGCACTGTGTGGCTGCTGGCATTGTTTCCCAGCTCTCTATGGATTTTTTTAGCAGAAAACAATAGAATGAAGTAAAAAAGATAGGATAAAAAACAAGGGGCAGGGCCCAGAATGAATGCCCTTTCCAGGTGAATGCTTTAAATGTGCTTTGGATTGTGACTCAATTTCTTGGTTCACTGCTTTCCCCAGGTAGGTGCCTACACTCAGAATAATTTGGGGGTATTAATGGTATGTAGCACCAACGTATTTTTGGGCTGTGTGGTTTTGGTTTTATTTTTTGTAGGTGATTTGTTGGGTTTTTTGAGTCCCATTTATGGCATCTGGCTTCTACATAGCACAGTAGTACAGTAGTCTTTAACATACTTGGTCTTCGAGAACCAAATGTTACAGTCTTCTTTAAAGCAGTATACAACCATCTTTTGCATTCCTGCTTTTTCAGACTTTAGGTGATGTTATGAAAAAACGTTTTAAAACTAATGTTTTCAGACTTTGCTTTC
This sequence comes from Zosterops lateralis, assembly GCF_965231275.1. Taxonomy (NCBI): domain Eukaryota; kingdom Metazoa; phylum Chordata; class Aves; order Passeriformes; family Zosteropidae; genus Zosterops; species Zosterops lateralis. The sequence goes on from NC_139763.1 coordinate 26,833,987, forward strand.
ACCTTGCCCTCTTGACAGGGTGATGGTGGATTGCAGAGTTGAAAATTTAATATTTTACAGGTGTATCACTTTGTGTCCCAAGGACATGAGATGAAATTAATCAGATTTGGCTAGAAAGAGTTGCAAATGATAATGTGCGGGAGAGGAAGGTAAAGCCTCATTAGATTTACTTGTGAGACACATGAGAATTTTATTATTTGTAAATAACAATTGGCTCTGTTGTGTAATGAAGAAGATTCTGTAGATTACTTAGGGTGACCTGGAGATGTATATGAAAAGAGTGGTATTTGGATTTGTTGAGGATTATTTAGAACTGTAACTGCTTTTAAGAGATTAGGGTCACTCCTGTTGTGCACAGTGTGGACTCATTAAATAAACAAAATAACCTCTCCATCCCTCTCACCTCAGTTGATGACAAATGTGTGTTTGACGCTGGTGGGATTTCTTGCTTAAATCTATATAAAGGTTACACAGTACAGCCACTAGATGGTATTACTGAAGAGCTGTGAGTGTTATTCCTTGAAAAACACAGGGAGGCCTTTTGGAGAACTGCCAGCCACTGTGCTGGGCAGCTCTGCAATTAACAGTTTATCCCTGGCAGGCACAGTAACATTGGAATATCCATGGAGCAGCTTTGCCTAATGGCTGGCAAAGATCATCTTTAGAATCTGGCCTCTAAAGATACTGGCAAACTAGTTTTCCTTAATGGGTGCTGTACAGATTCTCTGGATAGTCTTTTATTTTTAAAGAAGATAAACAAATGCTGGCAAGATCATTGCAGACAAATGGTAAGTTGAATGTTTGTTCAGAGTACATATCCTCGAGGTGTGAAATCTGGCTAAAATGAGTTTGTCATAGTTTTAGCTTGAGACTGCACTGCATCTCCTCCTAAGTTTTAGCATTGCTTTTCACTTTTCCCTTTGCTGGCTGGGGGAACTTCCGTTGTGGAAGTGTAGGTTCTCTTAACTCTGACTTTCATAGGCTCATAAAAGGTTTGAACATCACTCAGAAGTATATTGACATCTTTTTTTCTTTGGGTGGAAGGAAAAACTAACCAAGAAATGGTGAAGCCATTGGCTGTTCATAATTTTAAGTAATTGGAGAATCTTTTAGATATCTAAAAGAACTAGGTTAACTTGTGACCTTTTTTCAAAGCAGAGGTGATTATCCTGACTATAGAGCTAAGAAACAGAAAGGATAAAACAACTTGCTTTCTATCTGCCTTTTCTTGTCTTCTACCTCCACAATGATTTATGGACAGAAAAAAGTCCTCTCTCTGAAATACTCTATGAAAACTGTGCCTTTAAGAAGGTGTCATTATGATTCCAAACCAACATTTTACAATGAGTTTTTGCTGCATTGTCACTTAGCTTTGGCTGCAGATGCCCCATATGGTTGAATTTCTATTTTCGTTCCTCAAATCCACTGTTCTTTCCTCTCCTGTGAGGTTTGGGCAGAGGTATGTGATTTTTATCTGAATTAAAAATGGAAGGTGTTAGAGAAACTATTTGAATTCAGCAGTCTGATGAAAACAGAGTTCAAGATTCTGCCTTGAAGACATAGTGTGAACCTGTGTTTTCATAAGAGGGCTTTTGCTGTGAACAGTGTTTGCTTTAATTACTTCTAAGCGTTCTTTTTTTTTTCTTCCTTAAAGTAGCAACCTGTAGCAAGTGGCTTTCTTGCCCATGTGCTGGGTTTGCACTTGTGCTATTTAAGAAAAAAATAAAACATAAACCTCACTGCTGTTTTACTTTAATATGCTTGGCCAGAAGCTGTGTCAGCTTGAGAATTGCTTCAGAGGCAATGCAATCTTTTAGGGAAGGAGTAGGTGGACAGCTGGGAATAGAAATCTCTGTCTGGCCCGGGGGTAAGTTACTGACATCCGGAGTAACGCTAATGCTAAACTGGGAGTTGGGCAGCCTTCTTATGGGCAAAGTTAAAAATGGATTTTAAATGTAGAAGTCTAGTAAGCTACAAAACCACCTCCTCCTCCCACTGTATGAATTTAAAAAAGAGAGAATATGTTTTCATACCCTCTTTCTACTGTTGGATTAAATGTATCTCTATTTTTCTTATGAGTTTTGGCAGGTAACTTTTATTATGAAAAGATCGGTTGCACAGCTTATTACTGTCTCAGCTTAAGCTGTTGTTTCGTTTTTTTTAATTGGAAAGCAAAAAGCATGGCAGCGTGCTATTTCAGAGTGTTTATTGACTGTATTGGAGGTACTGTTTGAATAGCTTATGTTTATCAGTAATATAAAACTCCTAACAGGCTAATAAAACTGTTTAGTTAATGGCTATGGATTTGAAAACTGTCTTGGATGAACTTGGGAATACTACTAAGTGATAATATTGACATCAATAAATTGCACACACATAGCTGTACAAGTCACCATAAAAATTTAAAATACCTACTTAAATGAGTGATGTAGATTTTCAGAAGTTGTTTTATAATTTAAAATATCACATGGAGGTGAAGAGAAAAATATTTTCTTTCTATATTTCAGATCATGATCAGAAGCATTTTCTTATTTCTGGATCGTACATATGTGCTTCAGAATTCAGTGCTTCCTTCTATATGGTAGGTATCCATGTAAGTATTCCTATAGTCTTTAGAGTGTTCACATACTATTACATTTGCAAAGATTGAAAATAAATCTTCCCCATTATATTTGAGATATATAATAGATCTCTAAAATTTTGTGTCAGTTTATGGAAATGCATGTGTCAGTGTATGTATGTATCATGTCCTCTTTCCTCAGGAATAATCACTGTCAAGTGGGGGTAAAAGAAGAAAGTCTGTGAACATGGGCTTAAAAACTAAGGCATATGTGTAGCTGCAGTTGTCAGAGCCTGGGTGAGGCTGGGTTTGTGGGAGCCTCCTCGTGACTGCTGCCTCTCACCTTAGCACTGGCCTAGCATTACTGTAGGTGCTCTTGGTTTTGACAAAATTCCACATTCAGCTTCCTGCTCTGTTTTTTTTTAAGTACATCAGGTACAGTGACAAAGTGCAGATTATCTTTCCAGCTCTCATGACTTCATGATGCTTTTGTACCTTCAGCCCCCATCTTTTGGCATTTTCCTTTAAAACATGCCCCCTGAGGGACATTTTACATCATTGCCCGAGCAAACAAACCCAAGCTTTGCCAAAAATTTCTGGTACTGTTACTACTTTATCCAAAGTGTTCCCACCCAAAAAAAAGAAAAAAAAAGTAAATAAAGTACTGAAGTAAGAGCATGTCTTTTCCCTGCCTGGCTGGCTGCTGTGCTCTTGGAGTTCCTCAGACTGTGTGAGGAGCCTGGCATCTTTTTTTCGGCCTCTTGCTTGTCCAGTGAATGTCTTTTGTTCTCAGCTTCAGCAGTTTTCCTCCAACTCTCTCTGTTAGGCTTCCTTTTACTAAACATTGTTGATGAGGTCTGTTCATGCTTTGTCTTATTTTTCTTCCACTGGGAAAATTCCTTTTATTGAAATCCTGATGCATGTGAAGAAATCAGAGGTAACAAGTTCTAAGATTGTTCCATTTTCAATATTTAACAATTAGCTGCTTCATGGCATAGAGACACCATTCCTCATCACTTAGAATGAATCAAGAATCTGATAGAGGTGATAAGATCCTAAAGGTACAAAGAATTCATACGTTCGAACAAAACTTAAAATTACACATAAAATGTCTGATCCATGGAATCTTAGCTTAAGGTATATGATCAGTTTTTTTTTTAATAATGAGAGAAACTTACTGTCTATTATGTGAAAGTTGGACAGGCTGGTAACAGTTCTCCACTGAAGTGTATACCTCTGGTAGCCTGTGATCTGGTATTTTTAGGATAATTCTTGTTACGGTTTTGTTAGAGGATAGTCTCAGAGTATAGACACCATTGATCTTTTTCTGCATAATATATATACACACTGTATGTATTTTAAACATAATGTATGATTTTTCAAAAGAATCAGCAGTGTGACTAATTTTCAATATTCACGTAGGGATATGGGGCTAGAATTATTTAGAACCCATATCATTAGTGACAAGCAAGTTCAAACCAAGACCATTGATGGAATTCTCCTGCTGATTGAACGAGAGCGAAATGGTGAAGCTGTGGACAGGAGTTTGCTGCGGAGTTTGTTGAGCATGCTCTCGGATTTGCAGGTGAGTATAGCCAAATTTACTAGTAACAGCTTTGTTTAGGAACACAGTGTGGACTGGCTATGTCGTGTTTTGTACAGAAATTATTCTGTTCATCTGGTAAATGTGTGTAAGATCTAGCTATTACATTGGTATGATTGCCTCTTTACCCCATGTGCGATCATGTACTGTTTTTAAATGAGACCTCTTTGCCTGTTTTCCTTAGCAGAGGTAATGGCCTCAGATCTTAATAGATTTACAGGTCTTTTAGTATGTGCAGTATTGTCTGTCTGAATCTCTCATTGTCTCATCCTAGTGCCAGTTAACTGTAGGAACATAAAAATCCCCCTCTTTCACTGTAAAAACATGTCACTTTTTGGAATCCAGATCTTGGGTCTGTTTCACAAAAGCATAACTACTGGCAACTTCTTAGAAATGCTGGAGATAGAATGGGATGCCACGTTAAAGTCAAGGTTTTCAGGTAGATCATGTCAAGCTGCAACTTACTGGAACTTTCCATGGGCAGAGATAAGTAAGCAAGGAGACTGAGGAATGCTGTGCTTCTGGCTTCCACACAGGTTGTCCTTGAGTTAAAGTTCCAGCTTTGTGTGATATGCAATGAAACTTTGGAGCTATCCTTCATTCCTAAAACCTGGTGAGTTTGCTCCATTTTAAAGCAGCAATACAGCATTACAAAGCTGGCTGAAGGTTCGAAAGAGTTTGAAGAGGCAGACTGCATTAAAGAGTCCTTTCTGGTTAGGCAGCTTACCTGTTTTTCTGCCTTTCATGTTAATCCTCTTGACTTTAATCTGTAGCTTCCTGTATCAGCCCAGAAAAACTAGTCTGTTTGAGAGAGAAGCCATTGAAAAAAAAAAACCTAAGCTTTTGAAAGTCATAGAATAATAAAATGATTTGGGTTGGAAGGGGCCTTAAAGATCATCTAGCTCCAACCCCCCTGCATTGGGCAGGGAACCTTCAACTAGGAGTCCTTAAGAGACAAAAAGTGGTCAGAATGTAACGAGTTTTACAGCTGTTACACGTTTTGAAAGAAATATTTTCTTTTATTCTTCCATCACACTCAAGGAATTTCCTCATTTTCTTTTCACTGTACCTCCGTTTCCATATTAGTCCCTAGTTCTTCAGGCTGTTACAACTTTTTCTGTATGTGGTTGTCCTCTCTGACTTATTTCCGTTCTATAATAAACTTAGTCATTATGCAGAAGCTTTTTAATGTCTCTGATTGATACTGGTGCCCTTTTTTTACAAACCTTATCTGTTCCCTGTAGAAAAAGTTCACCTTATTTGATACAATTAATTTTTCCTGGGCTACTGAGAGAAACCTGGCAGATCTTGAAACCTGAAGATGTATTGCTGAGCATATTAATAAGTTTACTGAAGAGAACTACCTGTTTTGTGCCAATGTTTCACTAGTTGGAAGGGGTTTTTTGCCACAAAAATGTCAGTAGGGTTTAGATCTTGGGTGGATTGGATGTCATTGCTGTGCCATGATGTTCGGTACTGGTGTTCGGCTGTGTGCCTTAAACAGAAGCCTGTTATTTTAGACTGTTCAAGTAGAGGTGACTGAAACAAGCCATTGCTGCTCTGGAAAGTCACTTCTGATCTCAGTCTTCTTGAAAACAGTGGGCAAACAGAGAATTTGTTAATGTAATGTTACATTGACATTTCCCACAGCTGTGTACATCCTTAAAATTTTACTTGCCCTCTTATGCCTGACAAAATATGCTACTGTTACTGTGAGCTTAATATAAGTAACTAAATTGATTTCTTGAGCAGGTTTACAAGGAATCATTTGAACAGAGGTTTCTGGAAGAGACAAATTGTTTATATGCTGCAGAAGGCCAAAGATTAATGCAGGAAAGAGAGGTAGGTGCATGTGGTAGGTGATTGCTTTTATGTTAATTTTATCAATTACATGATTACATGAGAACTGGTAGTGCCATGGTATATTGATGTCCAGTGAAATTTACTGGCACACAGGTATTCATGTGTTTTGATATGGACCATGGTATTGTATCAACAGGGAGAGCAGACCCTAGGTTGTCGTGGAACTTGATAGATAAAATTGTCATAACCCAGTGACATTTTTTAGCTAAAGCCACAGTACCAACTATAATATGTTTAGTATGAAATAACATTGATTAATAAAAATATAGATTATGTAGTACATAACAACGTTCTGGTGGAATAGTCCTTTCCAGTTCATGTTCTCTTTGAAAATGTTAGTTTAATTGTCATGGAACAAGATTAGATGCCTTTCATACCTTTACAATTGAACTGGTCATTCTCTTGTTTTGTTAGGTCCCAGAGTATCTTCACCATGTTAATAAACGTTTGGAAGAAGAAGGAGACAGAGTAATAACATACTTAGATCACAGCACACAGTGAGTACAAATTTCATCATTTTTACTGTAAGTCAAGCATTCTTCATAAAGTAGTATGATTATCTATGGTTGTTGAGACACTGAGATAATTTCTTCATTATCTTAGTTATTATCTTGTTAAGAGTGCTTGTGAAATAGCTGTTTTTTTAAAGATTTCATTTTTATCAAAAGTTACTTCTTTAAAATAAAAATATATTTTCAGTAAGAAAGAAATTTGTTCAGAAATACTAATTCTATATACTATATAATTCTAAATACTAATTCTATATACTGCAGTTTAAAAAAAATGTATAAGAATTCAAATTTCCATTATCAAAATAGCAGTTGATTTTAGCCATTGATGTACTGATAACATCTTTAACCACAAATCCCTTGAGGGAAGGAAAGACTCATTAGAAAAAAACCCAACCAAACAAGCAAAACCACAAACAAACAAAACCTGCAAAAACCCAGAAAGGCGGAGGACATGAGTATAATTTATAAACAGTCCAAGGTATGAGCTTAACAGTATATCAGCTGCTGTCACTGTACTGTGAGATAGCTTGTCCTGTTTTCAACTGGGTTTTAAGTAATAGTTTGTTTTGTTGGATTAACACATTCCTACAGGAACTGACATGCTACATAAATCCAAATATAATTTGTCCTGTAATAAGCTATTGCTTTTTTCTTTTAGTTAAGAATGTGATGTTAAATTTTTTGGATTTTTGTCTTCTAGGAGATTTATTGGCATTTCATCCTTCAGTCAAAAGGATGACTGAATAAAATTATTTTTAACTTACTATTTTCTTCAGATTTTTTATATAGATATGTATGTGTGTTGTGTGTCATGGACATACTTGAACTTGGATCTTCATGTAAATGCTGATTGCAGGGTGACTGGCTTTTTCTGGTGAAATCACTCATATTGAAATATGTGGAACTATTTCTGTTTATAAAGTTACAGCAAATACATGTATTTATTTACTGTTTAGGTTAAAAACTAGATTGATACCATTACATTTTCAATCTAGATAGACATTAAGTACTTGCATTGAATCTTACCTTTAGTTAAATGTTTAGAAACCTACTTTTAGAAGCGTTCACAGTAATTTCCTTCCCTTGCATTAACAAATGACTGTTCTTAAAATTAGAGCACTTGAGTTTTCCTGGGGTCATAACTGTTTCTCTGGTGTGCATGAAAACAGCAGAAAAGGTGAAATTTAGTTAAAACTGGCTTGATCTTGAGATGGAAGTGATACTTCTAGGACAAAAGCATTGTGGGAAACACCATTCCAAATACTTCAAACAACACCTGAGAAACGTGTCGTTGCAGCCCATGGAGGGATTCTTTCAGCCCAGCAGTACATGCTGTTCTGGACAGCTGACCAGATTAAGCATGTCTCCTTGTCAGTCAGTAGATGGCCAAGGTACATGGCTTTGTGCTCATATTGAAGGTACCTTCTGGCTCCTTCCTTAGTCAAGATAAATACTCATTTTGTTTGCTTGCCAGGACATAGTGCTTTGCCTCTTGGCCTCAAGCAGACAAATTGTCCCTTTTCCTGTACTCAGAACAGGTCTTCCAGGGCAAGGGATGATGTTTAATACCACCCTGACTCCTGCCCTTGGAAAGAGCCGGCAGCTGCAGATAGCAGTAGTTGGAAATGGCAGGGCATATGGAAAGTACCATGAAATTGGCCGTGTGAGTTAAAAACAAAGGTCTGTCTAAACAATATTTCATGTTCACTTAATGACCATTGAAGGGAACAAATAGGGGAAGTGTATGTAGTGCCCTGATACTCTCCTGGTGTCTGCCTGTTTTCAGTTCAGTGTATGTTCTGAACCTGCTGTGGTTTGTGTCTTTGTATCTCTGAAGTAATTGCAGTCCTTCATGAGGACTAACATCAGCTTTTCTGTCTGTGCCAGTCTTTGGCAAAGCATTCCACAGGTGATGAAGTGCACAGCCACGAGGTGATGAAGTGCCTCCTTTTAAGTCTGGTACCCAATAGCATTGCTGATGACCCCAGTTCATGCATTGAAAACAAAAAAAGTGATCAGTCATTCCCTTCATCCCTTTCCTGCCTGTTAATGGTATCCTTAAGTCGTCTCCTTCCCAGAAGGAAGTCTTGACATATGTGCAGTTATCTCTTGTAGTTACAGCTGCATATTTTGATCATCCTTGTTTCCTCCTCTGAACCTTTCCAAATGAAGGACCCAAACTGGTGTGTTGTATGGAAGGTCAGGCATGTCACTGATGGGCTGTTTAAGGAAAGAGAGTGTTTTAGCAAAGGTACACTTCCATTTTACCAAAAGTGTATCCTCCTACAGGAAATGTTTCCATCAATCCAAGTTGAGCACATCTCTTCTAGGAAATCTCAAGGTTCTGAGAACCAGTTTTATAAAACTTAACTCATAAAGAAATGGTTGGTCGTATGTTGTTCCATTTTAAGCAAGGTACAAGTTTAAACATTGGAATTAATCATGCCTTTGCACTTCAGGCATTTATTGTATCTTTTAGGTGATGAAAGTAAGGGAAAACTTCCCATTATTTTTCAATCCTGACTAAAATGAATGTATAAACATGAAAAGTAGAGGATATTCAAGGACAAATTAAGTTTTTGCAAATTCGTCTTGTGGCTCTAACTCAGTTAATGCTTGTGTACATACATAATGCAATTAGCTGAAAATTTTACAGCTTGCTGATTCTTGAACATAACTAGTGTGTATTGTTTTGGTTTGAAGTTCAAACCCTTGGAGGTTTTTGCTTTGTTTGCTTGTTTGTTTCCAGAATTCAATATGACTTCTTTCTAGTTATGCTTTTGTATTGACTTTTGCAATGTGTCTCACTTCTACTGTATAAGGAATTTTGTTTTACCAGTTTGGTTTTTTTTACTTTTTAATTACATACGTAGTTTCTTATATCGCCTGATGGTTTTTGTCTTAATTTGTAACCTCTAAGTACAAAATTGTTGGGGTTTTTTTGCATTATCATGTAAGTTATGCACAAATACATTGTGACAGAAGGCAACTCCTTTATACTCTAATGCTTCTGTTTTTCTTGCCTAATTCAGGAAACCACTGATTGCTTGTGTGGAGAAGCAGCTACTAGGAGAACACTTATCAGCTATTTTGCAAAAAGGTATTTTTAAAAATTTAATCTAATCTTTGATTATTAATGAATTCTCATACTATGCAATAACTTTAAATTCCACAGCTTTTACTTTAGGAGGTATATTAGCTGTGGGAAAAACTTCCACAGACACAGAAGGCAAATCCTGTGATTGTTACCCTCACTGTGACAAGTAAATGGTATATTTGGAAAGAAATGTCTAAAATCTAATTCCATATTTGTAAAGGTTGCTAAGCCTCTAAATCTCCTTTGACTTGCAGCAGTTGGCTTAGGAATTAAACCTTTGGAACTGCTTCTTTCCTAGAATTACATAAACTTCTAAATGAGAGCTGCAGTTACTGTTGTAGCTTTTTTGTGATAATCACACAGCTCAAGTGCAATGGTTTCACATATTCTTGTGATTGTGTAGTTGAATTGTGAGGTACTGGAACTGGCAGTGTTTGAGGCAATGAACTCTCTCATACGCCTTTGTCCGTACTTCACCTTTTGTCTGGCAATTTCAGGTAAGAACTGCAGCCTTCCTAGGAAGTCCTTATTCAGACATTAGAGTGTTCAAATTGCCATTTCTTTGTTCCTCTTACATTTTAATCTCTTTTTCTCTGAATTTCTGGGTTTGTTCAGTATTCCCTGATCTTTTAATATTTTAAATGATCTTTTTCTTTGTTTTCTTGCAGTAGCCATATTTTAGGTTTTAGATCTTCTACCAAATTATCCTTACATCTGTTTTCTTTTATATTGTAAAACAGATGTCCCTGCTAGTGTGGTATCTTCAAGCTCCATCACATCCATGTTTAAATTAACACTTTCATGTTGTACATACCATTTGTGTCTGTCTCTTTTAAAGATGACTTATGCTCAGCTTTCTCTCAACTACCCTGGGAGTAGGTAGTTTCACTATTTTCAGTACATTTATAGAAATAAGCTTGGTCACTTCAACTTAGCTATTCTTAAACTTATAAACAGAAGGTAAGAATTATTGTCTTTTGCTGATATATATCAATTTTGCTTGCTCTTTAATTCAAGTATGATTAAGTTACTTTTCCAGTGATATGTTTTTATCAAGTGGCTTAAACAAGAAGTATGTGGTCTTGTTTTAAACTGAACTTTTTCTTGGTTTATAATGTATATGAGCCATCCATCTAAATATGGAGAGATTTCTACATTTTTCTAGCTTTCTGGTTACTGTGCTTCAGGACTTGAGTATATATCAGAGGACTTTGCTTCATGTCCTTTTTGTCTGTCAAATGTATAACTAAATATTTTTTCAGTGACACAACTCATGTTAGAGAAGCAGGGAAGGCTATATTTTTTTGATCTAGGTTATAATAAAGCAGATATGGTATTGGTGTCTTTAAATGAAGAGGAGGTAATGCTTGAATGGGATGGGCATTTTTTAATTAATAGAGCTGGGGTTATTCAGCATGGAAAAGAAGGGTCCTAGGAGACCTCACAGTGACCTTCCAGTACTAAAAGAGGGCTTATAAAAAAGAGGGGGCAGATAGTGATAGGTCAAGGGGGAATAGTTTTAACTAAAAAATGAGAGATCTAAGATGAGATCTTAGGAGGAAATTCTCTACTATGAGGGTGGTGAGTCAATGGAACATCTTGCCCAGACAAGCTGTGGATGCCCCATCCCTGGAAGTGCTCAAGGCCAGGCTGGAAGGAGATGTGAGCAGCCTGGTCTGGTGGAAGGTGTCCCTGCTCACAGCTGGGGATTAGAACAAGGTGATCTTTAAGATCCCTTCCAATCCAAGCATTTCTATGATCCTTTGATTCCCAGGATTTTAATTCCATGTTCAATGAAAAGAGAGCACTGAAACCCTGTATTTGAGACTGTGTAGTCTGTTATCTTATATTTAAAGTATGCCTAATCTTCTGATATCTCAGAAGTTTAGGAAATATCAAAATAGCAGACAAAGGTTAACCTAACATCGTTCTTGAACATTGCTTGCCTTTCTGAACATGCATGAAAGTTACAATATACAGTGAAAGTATTTTAAGCTGAAGAATTTGTAGAATATGGGATAATTTGGTAGTGATTTGGAAAGCAATGTTTCATAGCATTTAAAAGTTATCACTAATCAAATATATTTGAAGTAGGACAGTTGTACACTGTCAGCTACACTGATGGTGTGAATTGTGAACCTGTGTAAAATTAAGCTTTTTGTTTTTAAAAAAATGTCATCAATCTTTGATGCTATGCTCTGGTATTACTAAAGTCTCTGTAACTGACACCAGACACCCAGATTGCACTGGGACTACATCTGTCATACTCTCAAATGGAAAAATGTGTATGAAGTTATTTGCTTGTTACATTCCTTGGGCTTCAGTTCTCCATTTGCTAGCCCAAAGTTTAGTCTCATGTAGGGTGAATCGACAAAGCAAAAGTTGTTTAAAAGAAATTTGTAATATTGTGTTATTCCATTGGTAGGAGTGTAGACTGTTCCCAGCACATTCTTAATCTAAAAACATGGCACACTGTGCTCCACAGAAACAAATCTCAGGAAGTATTTATCATTACTTTAAATTTAGGGCAGTTTACTTAGCTTCCTGTTTTCTTTAGAGGTCCTTGATAAAACTATACCTTTGAAGTCAAGCTCTTTTCATAACCATTCTGCAGAAGGCTTAGGATCACCACCTGGTTGGGAAAGTATTTCGGTTGAAATACTAGTATATTCTCTAATAGGTATCTTCTCTAATATAGTTCTAACTCTATGTAACTGTATTCAAATTTGCTCTTTTTTCTAATTTATTTTTTTTTTTTTTAGGACTTGATAGCCTGCTTGATGAAAACAGAATATCAGATCTGACCCAGACATACCAGCTGTTCAGCCGGGTAAAAGGTGGGCAGCAGATCCTTTTGCAACATTGGAGCGAATACATCAAGGTATTTCAAAGATCCATTACTAATGTAAAAATTTATGCTGTTACAAATTTCTTCTGTCAAAGCCAAGCATAACATATAGGTGTATCACCAAATTTCAGTTTTAAGTAAATATGGGGAGGATGTTAATGCTTCTGCCTCAGTAACAATCACATGATGAGAAACAGCAACACCTGCTTTGGTTTTAAATTTCTACTTGGAAATTGCTTTCCTTATAGGTTTCAACATTACACAGGGTGTTTTTTGGTTGTGTTGCTTTTAAATAGAATCACGTGCACATGTGTTTAGACTATGCTGGACTGTACTATATGTTGTTTTGGTGCAAATACACTCAACTATTTACATATCTGTAAAACCAGTGAAACATCACATGTTGGTATTCTTCTGCAGCTTAGGCAGTGCTACTTATAACCAATCTACAACAATGCTGGTAGATGTTAAAGCTGTTGGGAAGGCAATGCTCCTGTTAAGAATAATCATCAAGTTGGTTTTGCTTTGGGTTTGTTTGTCAGGCATAATATCCATATAGTATGCTGCCCCAGAGAGCTTGCACTAGAGTGCTCTTGCAAGATGAAGGCAGGAAAGCTTCACAAAAGATTTTTATCCCAGGAGTTTGTATTTCCTGATGTCATGGCTCTCTCCTGAACTGTTCATGTGTTCATCTACCTTCAGGACTAAGTGCACAACATCAGTTAATTCTAAAGTGCCTTTTCTGCACACCTGTGTCTGGAGTTCAGCATGATCCACCAGTGCTGCAGCTCATGGGAGTGTAACATGGTTACCCTCTGCCCCCAGAACTGAGGTGTTGCCTAATTGAGTGGTGGTGCTGTGGCTCAGGAGCATCATATTTCTTCTTACCTCCTAGTAGATCATGCTGCTCACTTAATCCTACTGCTGCCTGCCACTCTGTTGGCTCTCCTGTGATCTCTTTTATCACAGTACCTGGGAAAAGTCAGTTTATTCCCAGGTTTTGTGAGCTAAAGAGACTCACAGAAAAGTCCATGTGCAGGTCCAAGGAAAGAAGCAAGAGTTCAAGATGCATAGAAAATAAGGAAAGGAACCTCTCCTTTCACGGCAGCAAGTTGCTAAATTTGCTTATCATACCCTGTATCTTGCAGAATCAGACCTGTTACTGCTCTAAGATGGTTTTGTACATATTCAAAAAACCTAGAAATCCTTTTCTGTAGTGTCAGTAAATCTCCTTCCAAACATTCTGCATGACAGTAAAGAGAGCTTCAAGAACTTAGCGTTTATCTTGTGAGCCAGGTAGGGGTCTGTCATCCATTGTAGTCACCTTTTTGTGAATTCAGAGGTGCCGTTTGGCTCTTTGTATCTCAGTTTGCTGCTTGCAGAATGGGGGAAAGCCCTGCAATTTATGAATGTACCTGACAGACTGTGAGACACCCAAATGCTGTGTTAATGAAGGGGAAATTCTGACAGGTGGAAGATCTGATGGACTAGGTGATAATCAGAGGTCTCTTCTAGCCCAAACTGTTCTGTGATCCTGTGATACATGTGTTCAATCTAAGGATCTTGGGAGCCTTGTGATCAGCTTTACTCTGAAATGGTACTTGAGAGAGATCTCCATGAAAGATGACAGTAGCTAATTAGATGATGCAGTGGAAATTCTGAGGTTGGAGAAGAATTTCCCCCTATCTCATTTACTGTTGTTGGCTAGCATACTTTAGTTGGTGAAAATATACGAATTGAATACTGTTTTGCTTTTGCTATGCAGATGTTACTCTTTCTCACTGTGGAAAACTGATCATTCTGTCCAGGGCGGTGATCAGTGTTACTAAGCAAATGTCAATTGTCCAGTAGGTGAAAATCCTCCCTTACAGGATATTTTGGTTCATTAGACAAATGGTGTTCTATCTCTGAGATAATAAATTTAGGAACAGGAAGAGAAAATCAGGTCTGTGTTTGCTGCTTGTGCATGGGAAAGTTTTGTTTCCTTATAAGTTAGCTAGGATCATTTTGGTTTAGAACCCTTGATGAAAGAGAAATCTTTGGGGGCTGAGCAGCAGTTAAATTTTTTGCTACCTGTTTAATCAAGTAAATTCTCAAGCGGGTTTAATAAAAAGAGTGGAAATTTTCCTTTTTTACTTAACACTTCTGAGGCAGTTTCCATTTAATTTATTTTACATGAATCATGGTTCTGTATCTCACTGTAAACTTGCACGTCATAGTCCTGTCTACTGTGTATTTATTTAATTATTTTTTTACTTTTGTCTTAAATGTAAATAATCTTTAAATCAAACACTAATGTTTGAAATCCATTAATGTGTGTCTAGTTTTTATTTTTAATTTCAATGCATCTCATTTTTTAAGAACTTGCAGTCATAAGTAGTTCTGTAAAAAATTCCTTTTTCTAATGACAAATTTTATAAGGGTAAATTATTCTGTTGGGGGAGATAGGTAGCACTCTAAAGTATTTTACTATCAAAAGTGTTTGTTTTACAGAACTTTGGGACAACAATAGTGGTTAATCCTGAAAAAGACAAGGATATGGTGCAAGAACTACTAGATTTTAAGGATAAAGTGGACCATATCATAGAAGTGTGCTTTCAGAAAAATGAAAAATTTATAAACTTGATGAAGGAGTCCTTTGAAACATTTATCAACAAGAGACCAAATAAGCCTGCAGAATTGATAGGTACACAAATATTTTTCTGTAAAATATTTCAAAAATCTGTAGAAAGCATGATAATGCTGCTGAGTGTGCTAGTGCAATAGCGGTGCAGTCGCCTTCTGCTTTAGGAGACTGGTTTTGGGACGTGAGGCAAACGTTAACTCTGGTGCGTGGTGGGCCCTGAGAGCTTGGGTGTGCTGTCAGGGGCCTGGTGGAGCATGTCACCTGTCACCCTCCTGTCCCTGCGCTCTGCTGCTTGCACGGGGCCTGGGGCTAACAACTGCTCAGTGGAGCACTGGGGCTGCCACGGGATTAAATGGCCAGGGGGAACAGCAGTTGTGGCAAGTAAAGGGGAACTGGCTTTAATGGTGGTGGTAGAGGCGTTCTGTGGATGTTCTGGATCTCTCAGGAAAAAGTGCAGCCCATCCCATCTGCCTTGAAGGCTGAAGTTAGGATAACAATTTTAAGGCCTTCAGATACAAGGAGTTTTAATAGAGGGGAAAAAACTCCACTACCTTGGCAGGAGAACTTGTGCTTATTAAGGGGAAAGATAATAACAAATACTTTAAAAACACTATTATTTAGTTTATCCCTGATCTGACAAAAGCTATCTTTACAGTTTTGCCTGCTGAAAAACTAGAGCTGTGGCATTTTACACCGGGAGACGATCCTGCTCCTTGGTTGTTTGTTTTTCCTCTGTACATTCTTTTTGCCTTTATTTGGCTTATTTTGTGTCTTCCTTCTAAAATCAGCTTTATGTAGGACAGATTGCACAACATAGTGATACAGGTTAAAGCCATGATATGGGTTGTTGTCATTACTGGATCATGGTGTTCCAGCTGCCACAAAGGTTTTTTTCTTACAAAGAAGGTTGTATAAGGATACTAATGTGGCTTAATAAATACTTAGCTAAACTCAAGGCTTAACCTTATTTCTGGCATTCTGAAACTACTAACTGGAAAGCATTGCTTCTGTTTAAATTTTAATATGCTCCTGCCAAGGAGCATGAGGGACATGGTAAAGGTTTACAGAAATATAGTCCTCTTTATGTTGTTTGTTTCTGTTTCTCATAAAATACATTCATATACATTGTATGCTTCCAAAACATTGTCTTTCAACAAGTAATGTGCTTGTATGACTATAACACAAAATGTGGGAATTTCTAATGCATTAATTTTAATTATTATACTGTATTTATTTTTTGCCTTGGACTGTTCCTTTTTGCAGTTTTTTTTCCATTATATATAGTAGGGCTCTGTTATTCTACTGAACACAGAGATGGGAAAATAGAAAATCTAGTGCTTATCCTATATTTTAACATACAGTAGTATTTAACACATAGTAATATTTCAAGCAGGAGATGCTTAAAGGAGATGGATATTTTAGATCTGTTTTTTAAGCTGTTACCTAATTTTATTTATTTGTAGCAAAATATGTGGACTCCAAGTTAAGAGCTGGTAATAAAGAAGCAACAGATGAAGAGCTGGAAAGAATCCTTGACAAAATCATGATCATATTTAGATTCATTCATGGTAAGAAATAGCAGTTCACTGTTGATGCAATTAAAACTGCTCCCCTTGCTACTATCAGGGCTGCTTTCCTCTGAATGCACGAGATCTTTTTCAGCATGAATTTCTGCTCAACTCGGTCTTTAATTGAGGTCACCTTATAAATATACTGGGAAGGGCAAATAGTTCTGTGGAGATTGGCAAGTTACAAACCTTTCAGAGTCTTGTGAGTGGAGACCTAAGAGTTAGAGGTGTTGCTGGAAGTTTTTCAGCATAAATTAACCATGCCTGTAACAACCACCTCTCCTCTAATGACAGTACAGACTTTGTCTTTCCTGTCCATTTATATATGTTGTAGGTACAAAGCATGAAAACCCAGCAACTTTTTTTGACTTTTCTCATCCTAGCTGAGAAGGAGCACAGAGGAGAGCTCAGAATGATAGGAAGAAGTGTTTTTGCTGAGTTTCACTGCTTTTGAAATGCATTTCACTCATGTATGTCTGTCTGAGCAAAACCCTTGAATGTGTGAGGAAATTTTTTTTCTAGATTGGATATAAAAAAAACAGTGGTCTGATCCAGTACAGATGCAAGGTCACTCCTCTGAGGGAAGTGGAATGTATATCCTGGGCTGGGGTAGAATAGCAGGAATTACCTAAATCTGTATTAGTTTGTCTGAGATCTGTGGGGTTCTCTCCTCATAAAAATCTCAAACAAGTACAATATGATGGGAGAGCAGTCAAGTCATGAAGTAGTATCATTTACATAATTGAATCATAATTGCATCGTTTTTGTCAGATGGATATGGTGAATGAAAACAGTTGTACTGGCAGCTTGTCAACCTAAGATTATTTTTGTTATTCTGAAACTTTGACCAACTCTTTTTCTCTTCATATTTTTTGCAGTACTGAGTTAAGAGCATGAATTTTATTTTGAGCTGTCTAGTACATACGAGCTCTTTTAGGAACAGATGATAATTAATAGGTAGTTCCTGGGCATTGGCCCTTTTGATAATATCTTGATGTAGCTGGTTCATGAAACATCATCAGGACAAAATGGGGAAGGGGGACAACTATCATTAGAAACACTAAATTGGAAGGTGTTTGCAAGGAATTACAAGGAGCTACTGTAGGCAGCACAAGTAGTGGCTTAGGTTACAGTAAATTTATTCCTCTTAAAGGGAAACACCTTGCTGGTATCTTTGCACTGTCAAAAGGAAGAAGCTTGGGTTAAAGGTGTGAAATTTGTGGGTATCTATATGACTCATTCATTTCAAAAGGCTATTGGCAAACCATGTGAGAAGACTTCCGTTAAATTATCTTTCCCTTAGCCTTTCAAAATACATTCTTTAATGCATAGAAAACCTCCCTCCCACCTTTTTTTTTTCTTAAATAAATCAGACCAGTGGAGGGAGAATGGTCTTCTGGACCCCAGAGTAATTTCATTAGTTTTGCAGCTGATCCAATGGAAAATACAAGGCAGCCCAAGTTCCTGGGGCAGAAATAAAAAAGTAAAAATTTTGCAAAAATGTTAAAAATTACTAAAATATTAAAAGAACAAAATACCTACATGTTTTTCTTCACTGCTGCATAATGAGTATTGTTCTGCTAATCAGCTTTTCATGAGAAAGGCTTGTGTCACAAACCTGAAGGGCAGTAATGCAGATTGAAACAAAAAATAAAATTAAATTATACATTCTATTTCTTTACAGGGAAAGATGTGTTTGAGGCATTTTATAAGAAAGACTTAGCCAAAAGACTGCTGGTTGGAAAAAGTGCATCAGTAGATGCTGAGAAGTCCATGTTGTCAAAGCTTAAACATGGTAGGTGTCTTCAGATGTTAAATTTGTATTATTTTTTGGCATGCAAATTTGGAAAACTTACTTTCTCATGCTTTTAAGAAGTGACAAGCCAAATTTTAAGTTACAGCTATACAGCTCTTAACTTAAATACTTTGGGGGGTGTGTGTATGTATATATGTATATCAGATCTTTCGTTATGCTCAGCAAGAACTATCAGGCTGACTTCTTACGTATGAGACTGGTTTATTTAATGTACCTACAGAGGAGCAAAATCCTGAAAATGTTCCTGTTTGTGGGTGCTCTGTAGCCTGGTAATGTGGCTCAGCTGTCTCATGTTAAGTGTTTATCACTTGGTCTGTGCTTCTTTGTGATTATGGGATCTTTGCCTTTTTTGTGACAGAATGTGGCGCTGCTTTTACCAGCAAACTGGAGGGCATGTTCAAGGACATGGAACTGTCCAAAGATGTCATGGTACAGTTCAAGCAGGTACCTCTAGCTTTTGTTTGTATATAAAATTTTCCACAGTCATGGGGAGGCATTTAATGGTGCTGTCCCTTGGATTAAGTTAAAATGAAACAAAACAGCTTTTGAGCAGGTCCTAGTTTAAATAATAGTGTCTACTTACTGTTCTGTTTATACACAGAATTTGTTTATTGTATACAATAATTTTATTGTATAAAATAAAAAATACAGTTTTATTTGATTCCTTTTAAAGTAAATTAGTCTAAACACCACATAGTAATTTAGTTGACTGACATCCTTGGAAGTCTGTATTCCTTCACTCTGTAAACTGGTGCTGCTCTGATTTTTTTTTTTTTTTTTTTTTTTTTTTTTTGTGAATGGTGCACACCAGAGAAACTCCCTGAAAATTGCTAAGTGCACAGAAACTGTGCATGTCTCAGCCCCAAAGTTTCCAACCTGATGGTGACTGATAACTGCTTGCAGGAAATACTGTACATGCTCACCCTGCTGTTGCATTTCTCTCTGGGTACTTGTTTTGGGACCTTACTGAAGTCAGGATGCTGGAGTAGAGATCTGACCCAGGTCAACACCTGTAATAAAATACTGTAGTGACTCTTCTGTCCCAGATTTTGCAGTCTGGCTTGACTGATGCTCTACTCCAATTATATGAAAAAGTTCTGTCTAATAGGTGTAAAAGTTCAAGGGGATCCTTTTGAGCTTACAGTCTCTGCCATGGTTTCTTTTCTGTTACTTTATTTGCATGTGAATAAAGTTTCTTTGACCTTAGCACCCTGTATGGACAGTGGTCTAGGATATTTCAAGGCATGTTGATATTTTCTTTGTACTCCTAACTGCTTGCTGTTTTGAAGTTGGGGAAGTGGTCATTAGATAGTTACTGAAAATCCTGGTAGAGCATGTCTAACCAAGGATGTGGCCTGTAAGAATTTTTCATTGTTATACTAATCCTAAATTTCTAATTTAAGTACATACATTTTCTAATTAAGTATGGAGATAGTATTCTTGAATAATCTTTGTCTCTTATATTTTTAGTATATGCAGAACCAAAGTGACCCAGGAAATATAGACCTGACAGTAAATATATTAACTATGGGATATTGGCCAACTTATACACCTATGGAAGTCCATTTAAATTCAGAGGTTTGTTTGAATTCTTCTTCTAAATGCACTTTACAGAGTGGAATCATTATCACAGGGTGCATTAATGCCCTTCATTTAATGTTTTTCTGCTTAGATATTTAAGGGGTTTATGTAATTTTAAGGATTCCAGAATTTAAAAAAATGTGGTGGGTTTTTTACCTGAATAATAGTAATATCATTGCCTTACATAGAATTGCAAGCAGTTACTTAAAAGTTTTCAATTGGTCAGTTCACCTTAATTTAGTCAATCTTTAACTACATTGCGTAGGCACTTTGAACTAGTCAATGGTTATGTTATTGCATGTTCCTTTTTTTAAAGATCCTTCTTCTGTTCCCTGCAATGTGTCACACAAAACTAGCCCCTGCATTTAAATAATATTTGCCTGAAAAATGATTGTTTTCAAGTTGAGAGATTTTTGTAAAGCTCCTTTCAGGAGTGATTTATGTTGAAATGCGTATTTGGAGTCCCTATTTCCTGCAATAGCTTGCTTGGTCGGACATGTGGGAAGCACTTGAGAGGTCAGAGGTGGTAATGAGGTTCCAAATCAGCTTGGAACATATGGAAGCTCTTGTACTCTTTCTTGTTCCTGAAGTATCTTTTCCTCCATGGCAGACTACTGAAGGATCCAGCCTGAGCAACAGCTCATGAAAATGGAGGGGTAAAACCCTCTTACTTGGAAGTAAGAGGGCATAAAGTAGTGGAATTGGACTGGAGTTCCAGTCCATCCACAAACTACAGGAAGAACTTAAGAGCAGATGGTTCTAGCCAGTGTAAAGGTGTGAGTTTGATGCATTTTGTCTCATGACTTCTAGGTCGGATTCACAGTCTGGGACAAAACCAGTATCTCTTTTGAAGTTTAAAACCCTTTACAGGGAGTGTATTTTACTGTTACTTAAAACAAAACAAGCAAATTAAAAACTCAAGGAAAATTCAGATATATTTGAATTGAGGCTTTCTTATGTGCATAATAGTACCAGTGTACTTGAGAGCAAAATTTTGCTCTTTAAGTCACGTTTTTCCCCACAAAAGAACCTATTATGAAACATGGTTGAGGAGAATAAAGAAATTACATGTGAAATCATTTTGTATCACTGCACTGATATAATGCTAATGTTTTTTCTTTTCTTAATAGATGATAAAGCTTCAGGAGGTATTTAAAACCTTTTACCTGGGAAAACACAGTGGTCGAAAACTTCAGTGGCAGACCACTTTAGGGCATGCTGTCCTAAAGGCAGAATTTAAGGAAGTAAGTTTGCTTGCATAATGCTTTGCCTGTTAGGTTAAAATTTAGGTGAATTATTTGGAATCTAATCATAAGTTGTATTTTTTATAAAGGGAGTAACATTTTTGTGGGAGAACAATCACAATTCAATACTGTTATTTTTTACAGGAAGTCGGCCTTTTATTATTAAACTGAAATACTACCTAGCTAACAAGACAACAATGTGATACCATTTGGTGATATTAATTTGATAGGAACTGTTGGTCGTTCAAATAAATTAAGTTGTAATAAAACAAGAAATTAAAGCAAGAAAAAACTCAGCATTTTTTTATCTTCAATTTGGAATTGTTTTGATTGTAGAAATCCTGGTGATGCTTTTAGTATGCTTGACATACATAAAGAGACTGAAGGGTGTTAATCATGTGATGGCTGTGGTTAAAATTTAAATGCTTCTTGAATTATTTAACTGTTAAATAACTGCACTGTTTGTCCATGTGGTTTTGTTTTGTCTCATGCAGCATTTTGCCTTGTAATAGTGCAGCTTCACTGAGCCACAGCAAAGACAAAAAAACCCTTGAATTCTTTTACTAACTTGCTGTGAATATTAATTTGAATTAATTATTGATAAATTCACTATTGATGGTGGCAACAGCAAAATTTCATATATTGTAATTAAAATGAAGGATGTGAAATAAATACCAGGCCATTCTAACAAGCTTCTGCTGTGTATTGTTAGTGTTAGAGGACAAAAAAAAAGAGGTTTTATGAACATCCTGTTTCCTTAATACTACATTCAGGCAGATTCTTCTGTGTGCCAAGCATTCCAAGACATATCTATTCCTCTAGAAATAGAAAAATTAATGGATACTTTCTGTAACTATGAAATGTAGGGGGTACAATAGAAAATTATGTGAATATTACTATTATTTGTTGTTTCTCTTTTAGGGGAAGAAGGAGTTTCAAGTATCGCTCTTTCAGACATTAGTATTGCTTATGTTTAACGAAGGAGATGAATTCAGTTTTGAAGAAATTAAAATGGCTACTGGTGTAGGTAGGAAGAATACTTTCTGATTCTTAAATTTATTCAAGTGATCAGCAATTATGATTTGGTATGTGAAGACCTAATTTTAAGAAATTTGTCACTATCATTAGCACAAACTATTTGCCAATAGCATACACACACCAAGAGTGGTGAGGAAAACACACTACAGGTATTTCTTAGTATATTTTCTTGGTGTGTAAAATGGATGCTTCACAAAATTATTAGTAAGAGCTGTGTGGCATGTGATACTACTAACAACCTATTAGATTTACAGAATGTATCACTGCAATTCTTAAAATTTAAGTTGTGATAAGGACTGTTGTGTGTACTGATTCTTTTTGCTCCCTTTCAGTTTCACATACTATATTTTGAAAATGATCTGTTGTAGAGTGCTGTCATTTGGGGGTGATCTAAGAGAGTATTTTCAGTTGAGGTGTTTTGAGAGCTCACATGCCTGATGCCCATTCCTGTTGCTGGGGTGCCCCTTCCCAGCAGGTCTGATTTGTTCAGAGCAGCAGTGTGCTGGGTGTGCACTTTTTAGCTCTGCCTCTGCATCTCAACCTGAAGGACAGAGAAAACTGAGGAAGAGTACCATTTTCTTTTTAACCATCTGTAGTATCTGTCTTCTGTTTTTATATTCTGGGGGGGGGGGGGGTCCCCCCAAATTCTTACACTCTCTTGAAACAGTTACCAGTTACAGTTATCCAAAACACTGTCATCATCACTCTCTGCAAGTTTTGCATCAATCAGCAGCTTATACCCAGTAGTCCTTCACATGTTGAAACTTAAGATGAAGCTAATACAGCAGTATCTGAAAGAGTATTTGAGCCCTTACAAGTACTAAAATATTGTGATATATTTACTAAAAGACTGTAAAATAGGGTTACCAAGAATCCTTGTGGTTCAGAAGGAAGTACAGCCTGGGTGCTCCATTGTCTCAGTGTCAGTGCTTCAAGTTAGTTATCCTCTCCCTTAATGGTAAGGGAGCTGAAGAAAATCCATGCCAGTGATAATAATTATCAGGATAGTCTGGAGAGGCTCATTAGTTTGGAGTAGAGTGTTTACAGAACAAACAAAGGTTCATGCAAGCCTGGTCCAGGTCCTGCTTTCTCATCTTGGATTGCTGTCCCTTAGAGCTTGCATTCTGACTGCCTGACAGCAACAGATAAAATCTGCTGCATGGAAATCCATTCCATTATAGCACAAAATAAGGAAGTCAATGAACTGTTTTTAAGGCAAGTGGCTGGAATTGATAGTTGGGAACTACCTATGTGTCATTGCACTAAGCACCATGCCTGTATTTGTCTCCCTTTTGCAGAAGTAGTGTAGAAATTTAGGTAATAAGGACAGTTCATGGTCCACTGGATTCCTGTGAGGCCAGGATGAATAGCATAGAATCACAGAATGGCTTGGATTGGAAGGGATGTTGAAGATAATCCAGTTCTATCCCCCTGTCCTGGGCAGGGACACTGTCCATTAAACCAGGTTGGTCAGAGCTCCCTCTCGCCTGGTCATGAACACTTCCAGGGAAGGAGCATCCAGAAATTCTCTGGACAACCCGTTCTAGTGCCTTGCCACCCTAACAATAAAGAATTTCTATCTAATACCTAATCTATTCTGTTTGAGTTTGAAGTTACTCCCCCCTTGTCATGTCACTACATGATCTTGTAAATTTACAAGTTCCTCTCCGTTTTTCTTGTAGCGGTTAACTGGCCATGACTGGAACTTGTGTATTCCAATCACTGTTAAAATAAATAATTATCAGCCTCTTTAATGAGCTTGTCCCTGCTACATTAGAACAGTGAGAAAATGTATAAACTGTTACTCAGAGAAAGAATGGTCACCCTTCTCTCTAATTGGGCTGCTTTGAGATGTGTTATCCAAATATATTTCATGTTTTTACTCACCTTATTATCAAGCCTCTAGGAACTGTAGTTATTACTCCTTCTTCAGGGATTGATAGGTAATTGTAAATTCCTTCCGTTTGGCATACTGTAACCTGTGACTTCACATGCAAAGCTCCAGAGTGTTTTAACAGCAGCCTTGTGTGTTTGGACAAAAACACGGCTCAACGATCTGCATCTACTGGGATTGAAACACAAAGTGTCTCAAAATGTCATAAATGCCTGTTTAGCCCACAATGTTTGAAGGAGGTTTTTTTTAGAAATCATAGAATAGTTAGAACTTTAAAAGAAGGAAAAGGTTGCTCTATGTAAAAGCTTAAGTATTTTAAAAATAGCAATGGTGTTACTCAGCTGTACTACAACACTAGATTGCAAAGCCTTTCTTTCAGTTTTTAGACTAAGAACTATGTTCAGGAGATCCAACACATTTAGTGATAATTTAATACTGTGAATGAAGTATTCTAGAGACTGTAGAGACTGTTTCAATGCAAAATCTTGATACAAGACCTTGCAACATAAAATAAAGTCTTAAGCATTGTAATTATATTTTTGCCTAAATACTTTTAGCCTTAAATATTACTAGATAAAATTTTCCTCACACGCTTGTGTCTACTACTTTTGTGTTTTGAGAGAAGTTTGACTATAATAGCTGTCAGCTCTATCCTCCCACAAAACATCTTTGTCAATTTAGACTTCTGTATTTTTATTCTATTTTTTGCTGTGTGATAAAAACATTGATCAAATCTTAAAATAGGTGGCTTTGAGTTTCCTGTCATACACTGACTTTTTGTTTTCTAAAGCCCTGTTACTACCACACAAAACTAAAGCAATAAAACTAATTTTGTGTTAATGTGAAATCTTTTTTGAAACTATTTTGGATAGAAAACTCACTGAGATGAGCCTGAATCCATCTTTCTGATGGAGAGCTGTGCATGCTCTCAGCATTTAACCTGTGAAAGACAAGACCAAGTTTGAATGCTGTGAGCTACTTCCTAATTGGAACTTGGAAGAAAGTATTAACATAAAATCACTAGCTTCTCAATTTTATTTCTAGATTAATCACATAAAACTCTTGATGTTAATGTTTTGTTCTGCTTTCTCCCATATTAAAACTCCTTCACAGAGGACAGTGAATTAAGAAGAACCTTGCAGTCCTTAGCTTGTGGAAAAGCACGAGTATTGATTAAAAATCCAAAGGGCAAGGATGTAGAAGATGGAGATAAATTCATCTTTAATGGTGATTTCAAGCACAAATTGTTTAGAATAAAGATCAACCAGATTCAAATGAAAGAAACAGTACGTACTTTTTGCATTCATTCAGTTGATGTATTAACTGTTCATCTACATATCCCATATGGAAAGATATAATCTCTTGTATTTTTTGCATATAAAGAAAAAAATATTTAATTTCAAAGGCTATTTCATTTTTAGAGTAGTCAGGATGACTCAGAGAGGCAATAGACTTGAAAATCACTGAACTTGAAAGCAACTTAAGTTGCTTCCTGTGTTTGCAAATTTAAATGCCTATATAATAAACTAAATAGATCTTGTAGATGTTTCAGTCCATCTTAGAAGTTTCTGTGGTATTGCTCAAGTGTTGGTACTATACTGAGCTCATGAATTAAATATCACCATGTCACTTCTATATTTAGCAGGTAAGAGGGCTATAAAAGTCAGGGTTGTCCCTGATTCTGCGGTGAAAACAAACCTTATTTGTTGTATCTGAACCCCCATTCTTGACACAAGATGACATATTCTAATTAACACTGGCTTGTTTCTTTTTTGCCTTTGCATGTTAAATTCCCTGAAATTCAAACTGGAGTTTGACACAAAACACTGCTCTATTTGGGCTGTCAAAGTGTTATGTGTTCTCTCAAAGATCTGAAGGGAGTTTCTAAGATTTACTTTAATTTATCAAATGTAAAAAAAGATACATTTTTTCCCCTTTACATTACCCTTAATTTTCTTTTACTTGCTTTAGCAGTACACTTCAGAAATCACATACCTCTTAGACTGCAGTAATGCATGCACCTGTCTCAAGGATAAGTAAGAATGCATGAGTTTCATTTTATTGCCAAGGTTAACTATAGATATATAATTAATAAAAAGTAGCAACAGAAGGTGATTTGATTTGTGGTGTTGTATTGTTCTTTAGGTTGAGGAACAGGTCAGCACAACTGAAAGAGTGTTTCAGGACAGGCAATATCAGATTGATGCTGCTATTGTACGAATAATGAAGATGAGGAAGACTCTTGGTCATAATCTTCTTGTGTCTGAATTGTATAATCAACTGAAATTTCCTGTAAAGGTAACTTATGTTTTTGTTTGTCAAACCATCCTAGATTTATCTAAATATGTGTAATATATGTTTCTACTCAACTTGTCTACAAGAGCAAGAAATGTGAAATATCATAGAATTAAACCCAAAGATTAAGATATTGTGTGAATAAGTCAGAGTATCAGTAGTACATAAGTTATGTACTATGGTGCATTTCTTATGTAGCTTCTAGCAGTATTTTTTTAAGTTTGTTTGCCTTTGTATTACTAACTGTTATAATAATCTCATCTTTTCTTGTAGCCTGGAGACTTGAAAAAGAGAATTGAATCTCTCATTGACAGAGACTATATGGAGAGAGACAAAGACAACCCAAATCAGTACCACTATGTTGCATAAAAGAGAAGAAATAGTTTTATTTTAAAAAATAAAAATGAAAAAATAAAAACCAAAATCATGTATCTTCAGGACACCAAATACCTATGCTGTTCCAGACTTTCCTTTTAGCAGATTTCAGGTTGATGTATATTTTTCAACCAGCTGCATGCACTGCTGTGGAAAAGAAGCAAAATGACATGTTAACTGATCACCTTTGTCAAGACTTCTTACTAAATTTAAATGTCTTGGGGTTTTGTTTTTTTTTTCCCTTTAGTTAATCTTTTGTTCTCTTGGGTTCTTCAAAATTTAGTTTTACAGTTTTGTTTAACAATGTCATTGAAGTTGGATGAAAAGGTAAAATCACCTGTGGGAGAAATATTTGTGGGGGCAAGTCTGGTTTCTTCATCTAGGTGTTCCTAACTGCATCCATGAAGTCCCTAAATGCTGCATTCTTTAGCTACAGTGACAACTTGGGTAACTTTTTAAAAACCTTTCATAGGTGAACATGTATGTACAAGCAGTGTTGTTGAAATACACTGAAGTTTTGCACCATGGAAACCCTTAAACTTGTGTTCAGTTATTTTTCTTTCAAGTTACTAGAAACTTCAGTCTGGTTTGGATAAATCAGGTTTTGAAGTGAGATTCTTGAAGTGCCAAGAGGACAACTGCATTCATGTGTGTACTTAGCTGTTGGATTATTTAGCTAAAATATGGATTGTTCTATTATTACTACTTTTGCTGGCTTGGGTGGCAAAGATTAGATCTGAGTCAAAGAGGCCCTACCTCATTTTAGGGCAGCAGGTGTATTTCACTTTCTGTAATTGCCGTAACATTTAGTTCTGCCTTGAAAATAACATCCAGGGAACCTACTGTACAGTGTGCTCCACTTTAAGAAAACAAAACCTTTTTTAAAAAAAATACTTTTATGGTCTCAATATTGGGAAAGCATAGCTTTTTGTCTTGAAAGACTAAGGATTTTGTGAGTACTTTGTTACATATTGTACATATGTAAGTTGATTTGAATTAAGAGTGAATGACACTGTAGATGTGTTAGATAACTGTAACTATAAGGAAGACACCATTTCTGGTAATACTTGCAAGACTTTATTTTCCTGATTTGTCTACTGGTATGTTTCATTCTGTAAAAGAGCTACCAAAGGAGTTTTGATCACTACATAAATGAGAATTTAACTGAGCAATATTTTCTTGAGAGATACCTTACTAAGATTATGTAATGTGGGCTTTGTGCATCAAGTAAAAGGCCACTTCTTAAACAATGATATGAGGTGACAACTTGTGGAACTACATATTAAAAGTCCTTATTCTGTCCTCTGGTGTCATTAATTTTATTGCATTCTGAATTATTTTTGTTCCCTTTGTGTTTAGAAACTAAACATGTTTAGTTTATTGTATTTAAAGCATATTTAATATTATAATTTAATGTAGACTTATTTTAATATTTGAATCTTCAGTTAAGGCAAATAAAATCTTTGATGCATATTAAGTATTAATTTCTCAGCCTTTGTGAGACTGTGGCACTTCACTTTATTTTTGTGGGGTTTTTTTAGTGTTAGTTATACCATTCACTTTGTAGTTCACTTTTTATGTATATGGAAACCAATGAGATCCATCTTACCAGACTTCTAAACTGAAGAAGGAATATGCTTCACATAAAGGTAATGGCCAGAGGCTTTATCCACACTGAAAGCTGGCAGTAGTGTGCAGTAGCTATTGGGAAGCAGTGAGAATGTACTGCCTGCCCCTTCTGAACCCAAATGTTCTGGTTCAGTAGTTTTAGACAATAGGTTAAAGCAGTGGTGTTATCCTGAAGGTGACTGAAATGGTTCTGCCTCAAGAAGCAATGTTAATTGAAAGCGCTGAGATGTGCAGTTTTTCTTAATTGCCACAGACTGAGAACTCTTAGCCACGTTGTTCTGGTCTGGCAATTAAAAATGAGTTGTTCCACAGCAGTGGGAATTATGAAGCTTGTCCTTCTGTGCTGTATGCCCTTGGTACCTGACTGTATCATCCCCTGCGAATAACCTCAGGCAGCAACTCAAAGGGCTTCTCCTTGGTTCTGCCTTTCTGCTTGTGGGAGTGGGGGTTTTGTCCCTCATCCAGCTGCTGATCTCTGCCCATCCCCTTCCCCCCTGAACCTATAGAGACTGTCATGATCCCTGAACACTTTTCCAGATTGGACTGCAAGTGGCTTCAGGGGTTCAAAAGCTTTGGGAGAGACTGACAGGCCAGGTAACTGTGACTCTTTTTCTCAGGTCCTCGTTTTTAATTTGATTTCCTCAAGTTTTTCTTACTGGGATTTTTTATGTGCTGAACCAAACAGGTAAGCAGTTGCTTTGAGTCAGCATGGAAATCACTTCTCTGTAGTGGAATAGCTGTTTGATTGCTTTTCAGTAGCTGGTGGTAGAATTTGGCTGAGCAGCCTGTCTCAGTCAGTTGGTTCTTTGGTGTCACATTCCCTGAGCGTACCTGTACCCACAGGGCAGAGGATGTTAAACATTCCTTCCTGGAAAAGGAAGTGTTGAAGATGTTGGGCAGTAGCAAAGTAACAGTAATTGGATATCAGGAAAAATGTATTTACTGAAAGGGTTGTCAATCACTAGGCCAAGCTGTCCAGAGAAATGATGAAGTTGCTGTCTTCCAGGTAAAGACCTATAGATGTGGTGCTTAAGGACATAGTTTAGTGCTAGACTGGCAGTGCTGGGTTACCAGGTGAACTCAGTGATGTTTGAGGTCTTTTCCAACCTAAATGATTTAATTCTGTCTGTAGGTTTATTATCTTTGGCAGGTGTGCTCAGGGGAGTGGACTCTGTACCATGAACTTGGTTAGCCATTCCCAGCATGTCTCTTCAGAAAGGAAATAACTGTATGAAGTCAGGTAATACTCAGCAAAAGGCTCTGGGAAAAGTCATGTTTTGTGGAAATCCTTTCCTGGTAAAAATTCCTAGCCTGTACTCTGTTTCCCTTGCTTGTACTCTGCCTTGATCTCACAGGACAACTTTCACTGTACTAATGGCTCCTATATCTCCTGGGTGTTTCCCATTCTGCATCCATGGCTCTGAAGAAAGGCCAGGGAGTGCATCATGGTTCATTATCTGGGCCTGTGAGCATGCTGGCTGGCCAGCAGCTCTGTCAGATGAAATGTGTAGGGGCTGGGTATGGACTGCATTTCATTTCCCTCAGTGACAGCACTAATTTGGACCCCCAGGCTGTGTATATAGCAGCTTTTACAGAAGCTGTAACTTTGTTTATGTCTTACTGTGCTCTCATGTTGATTGATGTCAGCCAAGTTACCAAGCAGTGGGGCTGATGGCCAACACGGTTGTGCAAGAGTTGATGCATTCATCTAACAAACACCCTGGTAAAACCTGTACTGAAAGGAGATGGAAATTGGTATGGTGCCATCTCTGCACCATTAATAAAGGCCTAGTGAGCTAATGATCCACAGCATGGAAGGTCAACATCATTCTCTGCTGATAACCTTATGTTCTTTATTTACTAAATTTTACCACAATATTATTGCTTTATTCAACTTATATAGAGAGAGTGATTTTTTTTTTTTTTTTTTGGTAGCAATCCAAGCATCTGTTATTTTTTCCATTGATAGATGCCTATTAATTTTCCATCAGAGAGGCAGAATATTGCACACCCAGTGTAAACCTGAGCTTGGGCCTCCCTCTCCATTTGTCTTCCTCCACTCCCAGTGCAGGTTCCAAAAACTGATCCAAAATGAGAATAACCCATGTCTCACCTCCATTACCCTCAACTCCTTGGCAGATGAGTCATTCAAACACTTGACCAGAGCTGCTCCTTATGGCCTTTTTTCAAACTAACTTCTGCTTTTGGCAATGCAGGGCAAGAACAAAGATTGTTAGAGGGGTTGCAGGGAAAAACAAACCAATTAATATATTGCTGTGTCTAAAAATGCATAGATAAAAAATGCAGCATTAAGAAAGAAACATGTGTTTATAGCAATACCATTGAAAATGAAAGGTAGATTCCCATACCACCCTAAGGAGCAACTCATCCAGGATCTTTTGGGGAAACAGGAACTGTGAGTGACCTGAAACAAACAGCAAGGAAAGGTCAAGCTCAGAGCAGCTGAACTTGACTTAGCAGCTGGGAGTAGCTAAATTGCATTTCAAATGGGTTCAAAGTAAAAATGTATGAAGGCATCTTGGGAGCAGCACTCGTTCTGCCTCAGATGATTAATCTGGAGCAGGCTGCAGCCAGGACAGGGACTGTATGGCAGTCATGGTGAGAGAGCAGAGGCATGCTGCTATTGGGACTCATCCCAATCCCCCTAGAAACAGGATTTCAGGAGCAAGATACATGCCTTCTGAGGTTTCAGATGAAGCAAGCGTATCCCTAACAGTGTGGGTAAGAGAGAGCCTTGGATTACAAAGTGATCAAATGACCTGGCCTGTCCCTCTCCATTACACCTGACAATGTTTACAAACTAACTTCACCTTCTTTTCTGGTTTTCTCAAAAAAAAAAAAAAAAAAAAAAAAAAAAAAAAAAAAAAAAGCGATTCTTTAAAAAACATCAGACATCTGAAGCTACGTGAAATTGCAGTTTTTACCCATGCGAACAGACGTCATTAGCAGTCCCTGTTTTGTCTTGGAACACATGTGCCTCACATGTATCCCTGGGTATGTACAGCGAGAACACTTCAGAGATAATAGGCCATCGCCTTCTGGTGTTTTTATCCAGCTGGGCCTGAGTTACTGCTGTGCGAGAGGGCTGCCCTCAGCTCAGACCGCAGCCCCCCCGTCCCGGGCCCGCCCCAGCGCTCAGGGCCCCGCACCCCAAACCCGCCCCGCTCTCGCGAGATCCCGCCCGGGCCCCGCAGCGCCTCACGTGACGGGCGGTCCGCCCGCGTGACGTCACGGTCACATGACCGGCCGGGGCCGTCGCCAGAGCGCCCCGAGCGCGGAGCCGCCGCCGCCCCCCGCCCGTGCCCGCCCTCGGCCCGTGCCCGCTCCCGCCGCGCCCCGTCCCGCGCCCCGTCCCGCGCCCCGACATGGCCCGGGGGCTGCTGGCGGCGGCCGCCCTGCTCGGTAAGGGGGGGGGGACCCGGGCGGCCTGCACGCTCGGCGGGGTGGCGGTGGGGGGGGCGGGTCGCAGCGGCCTGAGGCGGCCCCGGGGCCGGCGGCGCTGGACGCGGCACCTGTAACCGGACACCGCCCGCCCGGCCGCTCCCGCCCGATGTCGGCGTTGCCGGGTGCTGACTGACCCGCGGGGCCTCAGGGCTCTTGGGGGGCCATCCCGCCCCCTCCCCGCGCCGGGGCCTGTGTCCCGGGAGCCTCTGAGGGCAGTGACGGGCGGGGGGCGGCGGCTCCGCGCTGAGCCGCGTTCCGGCCGGGGAACGCCGCTCCGGGCACCTGCGCTGGGTGTAGGGACAGCGCTCCGGGAAGAACCTGGAAACGCGCCTGGAGCACGAGGCGTGGAGACGCGGGAGCTACTGATGTCATTGCTGGGAAGCAGCGCTTTTCTATGGGACATGTGGTGCTCCGTTCCTTAATGGCTTTCTTCCTGCCATATCTTGAGTAAAACGTGAAACGTGTCTGGAATAGAGAGATTTCAGGGCCTTGACGAGAAGGTTCGTTTGAGCAGCAAGGCTTTTTAACAAGGAATTGCGTCTTGCTTGTTTGCTGATAACTACCTTGCTTTTGGTTTCTTGTCTCGAAAGCCACATCACACGACGCTGTCGGGTTTCTGAGATGTGGCTTTGGCAGCAAAGGAAACTTGTTCAGCAGCTGCCCAAAATATTTCCTAAATAAAGTAGCAGTTGAGAATGCTTATCTGCCATCGTTTTTGAGATAGGACGGTCTTTGCAACTCCTGTAACGTCTCTTTGGGGGTAAATATCCTTATCGCCATTGACCGTACTTCAGTTTCACTGAGCCCGAAAGATGCCACTGGCAAAGGGCACTGAGCAGTTCAGATATCCAGCCCTCGTGAGCCGGTGTAGCCAGCACAGTGATTTACAGTGCCCCTTGACTTGCTTTTTAGGCCTGCCAGCTGAAGTGTCGTCGAACTGGTGTTACAGTGGGAATTATTGAATAGTTTGGTTGATATAGTTATGGCTCAGATGAAGAACTGCTTTATAGTTTGCTTTCAGATCAGCTTTTGTGATTTTTATGTGGTACCATAGTTAATGCTTAACTGCAGTAGTCTTCCTCTGCTTAATTGGCAGTTGCAAACATCTTTGTCACTTTCTGGCATGTAAAATGTGTTAGGTTTCTGCAATGAGGCAACAGAATAGTTTATTTTACCACAGAGTAACTGTTTACTGATAGTCGGGACTTTGTACCAGTGTCTAGTAGCTTTGGGTGTTTGTGCATAACTTTATACTGCTATCTTGGGGGAAGATTTTGTGGTGCAAATAGAAACCCCTTTCTTGCAAGAGTGTGAGGTTTGGGTTATAGGTGAGGAGAGAAGAATAAGAGATCATGATAATATAGGAGCTGAAGACTTCAGATATTTTAGCTCATTTGCAGCCTTTAAGTCATCTGAGTGAACACTAATTAGGGTAAGGTCATGATCACAGGAGACTGAAAGAGTAGCATGGGTGGGGCAGATGTGAAACCTTGTTTGGTGATGCCTTGCTTTGGGATAGCAGGATTTTTTTTCCACCTGAATACCTCACCGTACCTCACTTACTGTTTCAGTTTTCTATTTAGATTGAGCAGCAAGCACTAAGCTGAATGTTTCATGTGTCAGCATTATTGAGCATTTTGTAATTGATTTCCTCTTTAGCATCAAACATACATGTGGAATTAATTAAGAAAACATTTAGGTAGTATATGGTACACGTAGGGAAAGAGGGCTGTGGAGAGTGGAAGTACCTCCCCTAAACTTAGCTGCTGCTCTTTGAAATTCTGAGTAAGATGGTGCTTGTCTGTTGTTGAGCACGATGAGTCAGTTGGGTTGTGTGCCAAACCCAGCAGAGCTGCTCGTGCTCTCTGAGATCTAGAGCACCCGCACAGTTTTTCATTACTGAAACACAGACACATCGGAGAACACTTCCCTGAAAGTTTAAGATTAGAATCAGACATGGATTCAGTGTAGTGAATAAGTAATGAAGTGCTCGAGATTTGCAGAAGGGAAAATTCGTTTTTCAAGGTAATGTGATGCCATTTCATAGTCACTGACGCATAATCCACATGTTTCTATTGCACAACTGTAGTCCAAAAAGGAATTTCAAACCTTGCTACCAATGTAGATAGTTGAGAGAAACTTGATAATGAATTGCAGCCAGTGAACAGTCTGCTGCTGAATTGTTTTTTTCAGGTTTGGCATTATCGGGTGTCTGGAACTGAGACCATTTTAACTTGGTTTTCACGAAATCTAACTCCTTTAATGTTGAGCAACTTTTGAAACATTGTTTGACCAAATGCTGCCCTTGACTATGCCCTGACACAGTGTTTGCTTGATAGCTGCTTGAAGTGTGTTGACACAGTCTCTAAGGATTTGAATTAGTGAGCCAGTTGTCAAGTGATAGGTTACTTGGCTTTGGCTTCAGCAGCTTTTGTGACTGGTGAAGTAACTTCTGACTTGCTGAGAACTCTGCAGATTCCCTGACATGCTACTTTTGAGATATGTTTCCAAGGTTTCTGTTCAGGCTGACCCAGGAGTTTCATTTTTGGTGTAGCCTGATTCTAGATTGTTCTGTAGCGATTAGGATGTATTCTAATCAGGAGCAGATGACAAAGTGAAGAATTGCCTCTAAGTACTGAGGAACCTGACTCAAAGATTGAGATTGATACTCTGTTGCAACATTAACTGCTGTTGTTATCTCTGATAAGCCTTTGTAGGTCTCAAAGATAAAAGCTTATTTCTAGTTAAAGGCACACCTTGCTTTTGCTTGTTGCAGCTTCAACAGTTTGTCTTTGCTCTCAAGTCAGCCATGATTATTTGGAAATTCCTTGAGAAACCTGGGTGCTGAAATGGATTTCTTGGTATGTGTTCTCTTAAGCTTGGCAGAAGACGCTCTTGGGCGTGAGTGGTGGGAATTGCAACAGCTCTTCGAACACTCCCTTGCATTACCTTGATTCTATATTGCATACTTTTAAATGTACCTTATGTTTTGGTAAATCAGGATTTCACGGTTTGTGACTTCAAGATGGACTGGTGTCCGTTTCAGTGTAACAGTTTCTTAACCTTCTCTGTCCTTTGTCAGCACTACTGACTATCAGTACTACTTTTTCTACTGTTAATTCCAAATGCGAGAGTCTTAGGTGCACCCTGGCATTAAGAGTACAGAGTTTAAATGTGCTTCAGCTCTGTGCAGTGGGTACTTGTTCCTCTCCAGTGTTCAGCCTTGAGCACAGTAGTTCACAGTTAATATATTTGATTTTCTTGTATTAGACTTCTGATGGCATCTGTTTTCCTAACAAGAATTCACTCCATATAATATTGGAACACCTATATTTTTACTTTCTTTGACGTGGTTAAGATCTACTCTGTAGGACTAGGAGAGTGGTTTTACTCGGGCAGTTAGTTTATTGCCTTGTTTCCAATAGTCTCTCCTCTGGAGAAGCTTTCTCTTTAAATTGTCACACAGTGCTCCTTTCTTCAAAACATTGTTTGGGGCTGGCAGCTGCCTTGAAGAATGTGTGTTAGTTGTGTGGTGTGATACAGCAGCACTAAGCAGAGCCAGTGCAGAATGGACTCGTGTGAATGCTGAAAAGGGTCTGGCCAGGGGAGTTCGGCTCTCTCAGTGCACTCATGCAGTCATTTGCTGTAGAGCTATCCCAAGACTTCCTTCCTCTAGATAGGAAGCCATAAAGAAGTTTCATGTGACTAAACTTGATGCAGTTGTGCAATTCTTGGTCAAATGGGAAGTGTACATGGCTGTTAGATAGCCTTTCCTTCCTAATGCTTTTGTACTTGTATAAATTGGTTTATAAAGACAAGTTATTCATCGCAAACTTGAATTGAGAAACAAAATGTTTACTGTCTTAATTGAAGTCAACAATATCAAAACTGTAATCTGAGATTGCATGAATTTGTCTCTTGGTTGGCAAGGATGCATATTCTGGGCTGGATCAGGAACTTGATATAATCAGGTGCTGCACCTGCACAAGTGCAGCTGGTTCTCTTATCCCCTAAAGTGCTCTCATGCATCCCTGAATCCAGCTCTGTTCTCCCTTTCCCCACCACTGTGTGTGTGTTGAAGTGAGTCCAGCCTGGTCTTTTCCTGCCAGCTTTCCAGATAGCCAGCATTCAATCTCATGTGTCCATTGGTGAAAAGCAAGTGTGTAACTCATAATCTTATAGTGACTATCTAACCTCTTGCAAAGTGTTTCATACATCAAGCAATTTTCCTGCTTTCAGTTGTTCCTGTCTTTTTCTTTCTATATTATCCCAAGATGGTATAGATTCTGAGTCCTAAGGAAGTGATCTTGACTTGGTCTTCTGATGAAGGACTTGGGCCTGGTGTCCCTCTGGGAGTGGTGCATATATTAGAAGACAGAGCATTGTAGGAGAGCATTAACTCCTTGGGGATTTTTCCATTCTGTTCTCTGGTATAGATTTAGGAGTTTAATGTGGTGACTACAGTTACCACTGTTCACAAAATGGAACTGAGATGACAGAATCATTCTGAACCATCAGAATGAGTAAATTACTGGTCAGTTTGGTTAACATGTACAATAGAAAATAAACCTTCTTTAGATAATAACCAGCATTTCTTATCTCCTTGGATTAATGCCCCACAGATAGCAGCGTTCGCTGTGTTTGTCATCAGAACACCTGGGCAAAGGTGCAGGGCAACACATCAGTGCTGCAGCTTAGGTACAGAATGATTATGGAGGGCTGGCCTTACACACGTCCCTTACCCCAGAGTGCTGCTGCACAGTAATTCCAGAGTGGGCTGGGGCTGAGGAGAGTCTGTGAGTGTGACCAGGCTGTGGGATACTCTGAACCCCGTCACAGCACATCCCAGGAACTGGCAGCTGCGCTGTGCTGCAGCCGTGGTTTTCCTCCTGAACACCATAGGCAGTTGATGTAACTTTAAACAGTCCCATCCGCTGGATAGCTGTATGGCTTGAAGTACTGATGATGCAGGATGTGTGCCCAGGTGGATTTGGATAGCTTGCTGCCCTTTATTCCAAGGTTTATTCCAAAAGAAAGAAAAACGGTGAAGAATTTTTTACTTACGCAGGAAACATGACTATAGTAATAAACCCCAGATTATACAGAAGTAGCTTTTGTGTTTCCTTGTTGTCAGTGTTCCATGTTTCTAATAAAAATTGGAGGCAAAGTAAATCATTAACTATAGTAACTGAAGTTCTCTTTGCAAGCAGATGGTGTACACAATTGCCATGAAATATGCTTGGTTTTCTAGTGCACAACAACCATTTGTCTCTCTCCCTTAGCAGGTTTCCATTATGTGGGAGAGTAAATCAGGGGTAGCTGTGTTTGACTAACAGGATTTCAGTTATAAGAAGGTTGAAACCTGAAAGCATGTGGTAGATTGTTTTGTTAGCTTTGTAGTGTTCAGCTTAAAACAAACAACTTTATGAGGTGGATTACTTTAAGATAAATTGTTAGACAATCAAGGAAGTATTTGTTTTATTTGACTTACTTATTTCATCTTAGACTGTTAATATACTTTGGGTTTTTTTGAGGTAGGTATGTTAAATAAAGAAGGATGCTGGATTTGATTCAAGCAACATCTCTAGTTGTTACTTTAACAGTTACTTTAAGTGTTTTCTTGCATGAGATTGTAATTGCAGAAATTAGGTATAAAGGGAGAGATTGTCTTCTTATTTTTAATTGAAAATATGCAGCTAGAATGAATATTATAAGCAGTCTTTTTTTTTGGAACTTACTGGAATACAAAGGAAGCGTCTGAACCAAGTGAAATTTCTTTGATGTTAGTACTTTTTTGGTAATTCCTTTGCTAAATATCCATAATGTAGTGTTTCCAGCCAAGTAAATAATGAGGCTAACAAAACTTACTTTTTGCTATTGAAAGGTCTTGGACTGCTTCATTTGAATCTGAAGCACTGCACTTGCTGTGCCACAGATAGTTGTCTTAGAGGGCTCTGCAGTTTATTAAGAGGAACATTTAAAGCCTAAAGTTAAGAATCTGGAGGTTGTATCAGGTTTTGTGTTTAACTGCAAAGAATGATGTTGTTATGAGATGTACAAACAGTATTCTCAGCTTGTAGATATGCCCTGATAGAATTAAGCAATACATTATATAACTTTATTAGAAATACTCTCAGGATAGATTGATTCAACATCATTTTGCTTTTCTGTACTCTTGACATTTTGGCTGTAGGCTTGTAGTGTTTGTGGGCTGGTGATGATTCATGCATTAATCACTACTCGACACTGAAACTGCCTTCACCAAACTCAACAGCTGTTTTCCTGCGAGACACAGGGAGCTGTTCCTCTGCCTTAAACTGGCTGGGGCAGAGAGTAGGTGGGACCTTCTTTCCTTCAATGTCTTGATTTGTTCTTCAGTGGTTTTTTCTTAGTTTTTCCTTGATCCTGTGTCCCATACGTTTTACTTGGTTTCATCTGCATTCCTTCAAGACCTTGGGAGCGGATGATGCTGAGCTCAGTCCTCTCTGATCACCATCCCTGTGGTCCCAAGTGTTGCCTTACGTGCAGTCAGTTCTCACCACTCCATCGAGGACAGCTCAGTGTCTCGTGCTGGATGTGTCTGTCTCATCACTGAAACTGCAAATCCAGCAGCTGCTGAGTATTTCTTAAGAAGGACTGGAGTTTTATAGCAATTGTTCCACCCACACTAATGAAATCAGGATTCATATAATGATGTGACTTTAATCTTACAAACATCTAGTAGTTATGCAGGTGTTACTATTTAATGTTTATTCATGCCCCTTATTCTTTATTACTTAAACTTCCTGAGGGTGATTTATCAGCTCTTCATTACCAGAATTTGTCTGCCATTTGATGCTTTCTGGTACCTCTGCATTGTCTGTTGTTCTCTGAATCATTTGTAATGGATGGGTCTGTCGTGTTTTCATTTAGGTCAGCAACATTTTTCTTAATTGTTTTTCAGTCTTTTCCCTGCATTTCTTTTAAAAAAATACTTTTCTTTCATTCTTCTACTCCGTTACTTCATTATTTTTAGCTCTAAAATTGCCGAGATTTTAATAGCTGTCAAAGAAGGGAAATTTTCATTCTAGCACGTTTTTCAGCCATAGTGTTAGTTCAAGGAGCAGTGGATTCTTATTCCCTGCCTCTATGCTTTTCCACGCTGTGCTAGAAATCTTCAGGAAAGTGTAAGCAGCTTGCTTTGGAGAAAACCACTGCTTGCATGAAATGTAAACAAATTCTAGATATAAATGGAAATTGAAGGAAACTTTGCAAATTGAAACTTCCGTGTGGAGTAACAAGTTTCTGATACTGCTCTGAATTGCAGTAAATCACATTCATTTGTGGATATGTGGTCCTTAATGAACATTTTATGCTGGACATAAAGGCAAAGGTAGGACAGTTTGTGCTTGAAATAAGTTTTCTACACTACCTGTTCTTAAGCATTTTCTCTCTTCTGTCTTATCTCTGATTTCAAGTCTAGACTCTCCAAAAACTGGGTAAAGTTGAGTGAATTCCAGTTTCAGCTTTGCCCTCTTTGGTGCTGGGAGAGGATGTGATGTTGCTAAGGGGAAAGCAACAAGGGAAAATGCTTGCTGGGTGCCAGAGAAATAGTTTCCAATGTGTTCCTGCAACTGATGTGCCTTCTACGGAAGTCCAGCTGACAAAAGTCCAGTTTTTCCTAATAATTGTCTTCAAACGCTTGTATACACCATTGTTTTGCAGTGAAAAGTTTTGGTTTTTTAAAACTTCTCAGGGAGGGAACTTAGGTAATGAATAAATCCCTCATCTGGATCTCTTTGCTATTATCAACAGTTGAATGGATTAGCATGTTTGACTCCTTAAAGCTTATTTGCTTGTGATAATGGCTTATGTCTTGCAGTTGGTTTTTATCAGGTTTTCTGCAAGACTGAAGTTGTTGCAAATGCAAACTGATAAAAGTGCCAGCATGAAAAAAGTGCAGGCTTTTTGCAGTGTGGTGGTGAAAAATCAAGAATCTGAAAAAGAAAAGGTTCTAAAATAAAGAACTGGTGAGGTGCAGGAGCACCGTCAGGTATCCCTTGCCCCAAATGAAGTAGGAGATAACCAGCTTTCCAGCTGTTTCCCGCCCGCCAA
Organism: Zosterops lateralis; assembly: GCF_965231275.1. Classification (NCBI taxonomy): domain Eukaryota; kingdom Metazoa; phylum Chordata; class Aves; order Passeriformes; family Zosteropidae; genus Zosterops; species Zosterops lateralis. The sequence goes on from NC_139763.1 coordinate 26,874,095, forward strand.
AGCGTGTTCCCTGTGTGAAGCTTTGCTGGCACTGGCCCCTGGTCACACTGGGGCCAGTCCTGCCATCAGGAAGGATGATCGTGTGCTCCCCTTGCTGCGTGTTCTTGCCCTGTGGAGTCGGTACTTTGGGCAGTTGTACTCAGAGGCTGCAGTGGAACAAGGGGCAGAAAAGCTTTTCTCAGCAGCTCAGTCTGAGTTTAGCTTAAACCAGTCAGGAAGACGTAACATCAAGTCTGTATCAAGGTCTTGGCCTCCTGCTCCTCTGAAGTGTGGAGAGCATGGGGACAGTAAAGAGAAGTTCTCCTGGCAAGGGTAGCATGCTATTTTTGGCAGTGCCTTCAAAACATCTGCAGTCAGTCCAGGCTTTCTAAATGGTTTATTGAGTGCATGTACAGCTGAGTGTCCTGGTACAGCAGGGGTGAAGGCTGCATGTTGTGCTCTGGGGGGAAGGCAGTGTTGGAGGCATGCAGGATCAAATAAACTAAGTCAGGTCTGGCTGAAGATGGTAAAATTGTTGCTGTGTATGGTGAACACTGAAGCTGCTTTGAACACTATGACTGGTGTTTGTTGCATGTTTTTCTTATCTCTTAGGACCCAGCATGTCAACAGTTTTGGTTTGGGTGGCTTTGCATTTTTATAAATGAGGTGTTTTGTCTTCTGTTTGTTAGAGATGTTGAAGCTAATCTAGCGACTGTTAATGCCCAGGTTTCCAAACTCAACTGATGCTTAAGTTGTACTCACAAAATGTGCAGTTGTACATAGTTGTCTCTTTGAGATTAAAAATGCAAATTTATGTGACATCAAGTTAACCATTTTTTTTATTTTTATCAGGCTTTTTACAGGCTTCCTCTTCATTTGAAGTGAAAGATTCAAGTGGTAAGGTCTGCATAATTGCTGATTTGACAGTCGCCTTCTCAGTGGAATACAAAAACAGTGGGCAAAAAGAGGTAAGGGCAGTGAGTATCTTACTGTTTGTCATTTATTAGTATTTTTAGTATTATAAAATATGTGATATCTTTGCACATGTGCAATATTTAAATTTTCACTGAGTATCTATGAATGAGAAACTGCTTCAACAAAGATTTTTACTCTCCCAGTCATGTTGCATCGGCTTTTCTTTATTATGGATGCTTCTTCTAATGAAACAGCAAGGTTGAGACTGCCTGAAACAATCACAAAAGAAAATGTGAAATTACTTTTGTGATTGAAATTCCACACCTGTCCTGTTGATAACTAAAATGGCTTTCACTGGAACTGTAAAGGCAAAAAATACTACAAGTTCTCTTTTGGTAACTTGGTCACGCTCACATGGACTTAAATCTGAACTGAAATGGCTGTTGGCATGTAGCTTTTAAAATTTTTAAACTCTGGAAATCTGTGACCTTTTTACTTAGCAAATCTCTAGATTTCAGTGTATTTACAGACTAGTGCGATGCTTACAAATTGTTCCATATTAACAGCAGAAATTTGTTAATGAAAAATTAAGAATTTGCCTTAACAAATAAGTTTGGGGGTTTTTTGTATCTTCACTACTGAAATAGGAATTGGGGATTATTTATACTCTTATTGCAGTTTTGTGTTGTTGATTTTTTTTTTCCCTAGGCATCAGCAAAATACAGGGTTAAAAAAATGCTACTACTGTACCAGTGGTGTATATAAGTAGACATCTTGTAGTAAATATTAATGTCTACTGTATGTTTGTAACAGTTTCATAAGATATTTTAAAAGCCATGAGGAAAAGCTTACATGAATTTTATTTTCTGCCCCACAGTTTGTACACTTTTTTCTTCCACAAAATGCTTCAGTAGACTCACAGAGCTCCTGTGGTAAAGATAACGCATCTCATTCAGTTCTGGTATTGGATTTTGGAGCAGGGCATTCATTAAGCCTGAATTTCTCAGAATCTGCAGACAAGTACCAAGTTGAAGAGTTAGTTTTCCGCTACAATCTGTCTGATGCAACTTTATTCCCAAATTCAACTACAGGTAAAACAAAAACTTCCTGTTGTTATTGTGAAACCCTTCCAGATGTAATACTGAATCCTTTCTTTGAATGCTGGTACATACTAATGCAATGTATCTTTTTACAGAAGGTGTGAAGACCGTATCACATAAAAGTATTATTCAGGCACATGTGGGCACAAAATACAGATGCATCCACTCCAAGCACATCAATATGAAGAGTGTGAATGTTACTTTTAGCAATGTCACTTTGGAAGCCTATCTCACAAACGGCACTTTGAGTGTGAACAGTAAGTATCTTGTAACAGAAAATGTACTTGATGAGCTAATATTTGCAATAATAGGTTTTTTCTTTTTAAGTCCTGACTAATCATATTTGAAGTGGGTACAAGCTGGATCTGAAACTGATAACAGCATCTTTTGAAAGGAATAGACTTGCCTCAGGATTTCTCTGTAGGATGTTGGAATCCATGGCTAGGGGATAGTGCCCTGGGTTCCCATTGATATTGGAACTGGGCTCTTCATGAGTGTGGGTGTTAAACATATGCTGCAGTAGGTCAAGTGGACACATGGCCAAAATCCTAGTTTTAAGAAGTGTCTGATAACTCCCAAGCATTATGGCCTCTACCAAAGTAATTTGAACTAGTTACTGTGTGCTCTGGGGAAAATTAGTGAATTAATGGCAGACAGGAGAGAATTGGCCTGTGGAGAGCAGAAAGATGCATCTTCCTACAGGAGATTTTATGTCAGCTGTAACCATCAGGTTTTTCTCTTTCAGGCACAATCACAAAGTCATGTTTTTATCTTGATTGTTTGTGTTGAAAAGTAGTGTGGAATTTTACTTCAAATTATTAAGGGCCAATTACTTCAAGTTCATGTCCTTTGAGGCAGCAGTCCTCAAACACAAAAGAGATGTATAACTGGACATCCATACTGTCTTAAGGAGTGATAAGTCTGCCTTACTCTTACAGTTTTCATCTTCCCTGGGAAATGTAGAACTTTTCCTTAGCTGTTAATCCCATTTATGCACCTGCTAAGTTGAAACAAATATTAAGAACTAGGGTAGCCAGTGCTAGTATGGAATGGGTACAATGAACAAGTGCCTTCTACTGGAGTATCTCTATTTCTGTGAAAAATACCTTGCCTGATGCATGATAACAGTGGGTGGCATTGCTTTCTTTTATGGCTGCTTCACATGACTTGCTCAGATTTGTATGTATCATTCCCTTGATCTAACTTTTCCATTCAGTGTATTAGTTTGCAGTAAAGATGTGTACCTACATTTATGCTTAAAAAAACCCACACCAAACCCTGATTTCTATTACTGCAGCCTTCAGAACTATATATTTTTTAATTATGAAATTTGATCTAATTGTTTTACCAAGTAAGTATGATAAGTGATCATTCATCAGCAGGCTCAAACATAAGACATGATACTGGGAAAAGCTGATTTTTAACTTCTACAAAACTTCAATAAAATCTCCCTACTGTGTAATACTTTCCTTTTCAAGACCTTAAGATCTGCTCTTATATAGTCCTCTGCTTCCATTCTTGTAGGCTTGAGCCTTCTCTTGTCCCTTAGGCAGCTAGTTATTGATAAACTTTAGATCAGGAATTTTTCCTTAATTTTTTTTCCCTGCAAATCTTTAATGAAAGGATATTTCTGCTGGTGATCCGCACAAGGCTTACTGAAGGGAAGAAGGGTCAATGTTCAGTGCATCTGCATAACTAAAAATTGTGGCTTCTGTCAGTGTACTACCAGTTAGTGACTGAGGGGATGGGAGAGGTTATCTGCAGCTCTGAAAGGAGACTTCCATTTTCTCTCTCTTGATAATTTTGTCAGCTCCTTTCCTGTAACTTCAAGAAAAGATGTTAGAATTTGTCTCATGTTTTGATCTACCCTGAAGAGCTACTACAAATTGCTCTAAATTGGTTCAGTAAAAATAATGTATCAAAACTCCAACTAGGCTAAACTTGCACTCAATGTGATTTGGTTGTTTCCATCTCGGCCAACTTAAAGAAGAGCCTCTATGTGTTGAGGTCTTGCAGATAGAGGGTAATTCTCTATACCTAGAAAGCTGCTTTTTTGTTTGTTAGGAAATGATTGCATTTTGAGATCAGACCAGTATCAGTCTACAAAATACAGGATCACTCCTTCATCCACCTTCATTCTGCTCTCGGACTTTCCAGCAGTGGAATAGAAATAGGAAAGCATGCTATGTTGGAGTGTGTGTGACTTCAAATTGTGTGATTTGAGTTCCTCTTTCTGAGCCATAATCAAAAGTTAAGCTGCTGTTTAAGGCTATTTATTTATTAAGTGTCTTCTATCTGCAAAATGTGTATGCATTAAATTTTAGAAGTAGGCCCTTTGAGTCAGTTGGATTGTTGCTGCAGTTGCTGTTGTCCTTAAAAAGTTGCAAGTTGTTATCCCTGGCATGTGGGGATGACCTTGGATTCGAACATGGAAGCCTCTACTTTAGTAATGTCTTTGTTATGACCTTTGGTTTTGGCTTAGATGTTCAATGCAGGAACCTTCTTGGCTCCCAGATCAAGTTAAGATCTTAAGATCTTGCTGCCACATGTTTCCAAGTACTCTGGCAAATAAATCAGAGTTGCTGTTCCCCTGGAAGTTGCTGCTGGACTGGATGAAAAGAGAAGGTGAACTTGCACTCCTTCACAGCCTGGTTAACCCCTTGGAGGGTGGCTTCTCATGCAGCCCTGAAGGGAGGATGGATGTGAGAGGATACAGCAGAAAACTTGGTATCAGGAGCAGTGTAGAATCCCCTTGTTAAGGACAGAAGAGCCACAGCAATATCTTAAGACTACTCTGGGTATTGCCAGAATAGAATAATGAGAATGAAGGGAAGGAGAACACATCTCCTGGGAGTCCACTTTGAACAGTGGGCAGGAGAACTGTTCCTTTGCTTTTCCCACATAAGTGAGTGATAGGGATCCCAGCCTGGCTACAGCAAGGAACACTGGCTCTGTCAGATTTATCCTGACCCGATGGCAAAGTGAAATGATGGATGTGAATGAAAGTGGATGTGGTCACCATGAACTTCAGTAAATCACCAGCAGAGGTGTCATTTACACATGACAGGCTTTAAAAGGGTCTTAAACTTTGCAACAAGAGTTTAGGTAATGCTTTACCTTTGTGTTTCTGAGCTTTTATTATCTTTTATAAGGAAAAAAGCTACTTGAAATTGCATCTTCCGTTCCTTCAGGGATTAAAAAGGTAGATCATCCCACAGCTTCGTTTTGGTTGGTAATGACTGTTTTCCTTTCTCTGCAGAAACAGAATGTGCTGAAGATATGGTTTCTACTACTGTAGTGCCTACAACTCCTAAACAGATTACTACCCAGGTTCCAACAACTCCTCCAGCACCAACATCATCACCCCCAAATCCTGCAGTTGGTAAATACAATGTGACTGGTCCAAATGGAACCTGTGTACTCGCCCACATGGGCTTACAGCTTAATATCACCTATCCAAAAAAAGATGAAAAGAAGGTACATTTTGTTTTCTGTTTCTTCAAAGCCTTCAAATTTCTTTTTTGGGGAAGACTTGGTAAATTATTATAAGCTAACCTTTTTCTTTAAAAAGCCCAAGTGTTTATGTTCATCCATCATTATTCTCTATTTGAATGACTTAACCTGGTTAGACTAGTGACATTTCAAACACTTGTACTGAAAATGGTTCTTAAGGATTTTTCCATTCACTAAAAACAGTATTAAACTTGTCTGTTGAATCCAGGAAGTGTATATATGGTCATTTAAGAAAAGTAGTAAAAATTACCAAGATATGAGTAGGGGAATGCTGTTATCAAAGCTGCAATTGAAACAAGATTTTTAAACTGTTAAAAAAATGCAGAAATTTGGCCTGAGGCATAGAAAGAATGAATGGCTAATAGAAGGGAAAATTGCTGCTGTAAAACTGGACAGGCTTGTGCCTTAATTACCTTCCAGCCATCACTGAAGACATTTGGGTTTGACTTTGATGCTTAAAACCTACCTAACAGCTGATTTTAATAGTAAAAGAAAAAAAATTTTAAAAAATTTTTAAAAACTTTTTAAATGTAAGATCCAGCCCTGGTACTGATTCTGTCCCTCCACTACTGGTGGAGAGCCCAGATTGCCAGCCCTATGGACAAACCCAGAGTCCCAAAGGGACTATTGAATCCCCCCAACAAGAAGCAATGGTGTTGCAAAGGGAACTGCTGCATTTATTTGTGATGTTGATGACTGAAAGGTAAAATCATGAGAACTTACAGCTGGTGGGTGGCTGTAAAGTGGCTTGTTATGATGGTAACTGTATTTTAGCCACCTTAATTGTGTGAAATTCCCTAATTCTGGTGTTCTACTTCTGGTGGAACAGCTGATTTCTAGTGTCATGACCAGTGAGGAGGTGGCAAGTAGGTATTCTGGTCACTTGAGGATCAGCTAAGAGCTACGGAAAGGGTTTCTATTTAATTGTTTGGCCAGTGCATTTAACCCACAGCCTTCTGCAGATGCAAGACAGTATAAAATCATGAACCATGGACAAAACTAAAACATTTTGAACTGAAATGACACAAGATGATTGTTTTGACAGATGGTCTCCTTAATTGCTTCTACCTTATGTCAAAGCAGTATTTTATAGCATCTTGCCCTCTGTGTAGTGTGGTGGTTCTTGATGTTTTTCCTTATGCTGCAAGGACCAAAGAAATTTGTGTGGAGAAAGCAGTGGGTTCTTGGCTGCAGCCAGTCAGGTTGCAGAAAGCTCTGTTAGATGTGCCCTTAGTTGTCTGGTAACTCAGATGCAGCCTGCACAGGTCTGAAATGTGCCCCGGTGTCTGGAACATAGCAAAACATTGGGCAAACATGATAGTGTAGGCATGAGACACAAGCCAGCTACGCCTCCACTGAGTGTAGGGTGATGTGCTCAGTCTCTTCAAGTGCCATAATTGCTCCTCTTCTCTCACAGATGGGTTTGGATTTGCTGAATTTCATACCAAATAATACAATTTCTTCTGGGAGATGTGACAGTACATCTGCCTTGTTGAACCTGACTTTTGAGAAAACCAGCGTTACCTTCCAGTTTGCATTGGTAAGAATCTCTGCACAGAGCGTGTAGGATCTGCAGGACTTCCCATGGGGGAAAACTAACTGGGGCAAGTGCAAGAGGAAAAATGACAGCTGCAGGAAGGGCAGTAACTTTGCTTTTAACACTAGGATTTAGTGGGTTTTATGCTTGGTAACCACTGTGTGAAAAGACTATGTTTATGTATATATGCACACATGCGTATGTGTACACAGAAAAGTATTTTGTTTAGAGTGAGAACTCCCTTGAAGATTCTGAATGTTGCTTACTCTTCAAGGCTTCTTGACGAAACTGGGAGCAGCCTGTGCCAAGTGGGCATCTCATCTAATTTTGGGCCTGGAGCTGGATTTAAGTCCTCATTAATAATCTGTGTACACCCCAAAGGCCAAGAGTGCTTGTCTTCTAGTCTCCTGTGATGGTGGGAATCCTGTTTCCCACAGCCCTGCCCCAGGTGCTGTACTGGAGCTGCGTACCTTTGAGGACTGAATCCACGGCTTGTCAGAGCTTCATGCTCCTTTTAATGCCAGTCACCTTGAGCTGTTGCTGTTAAATGACTCTACAGCTCTGTGGGGTTCAAATTCACTGCTGATAGGCTGCTTAAGCGATGGGTGAGATTATACTTGCAGTGTGGAAGTCGTCAACAGTTTGGGTTGACAAGGCCCCCTTTCTCTGCCTCTTTGCCCTCTGACAAAATAATCTTCCTTAAAGTGCATACTTTCTGTAGCTTTTCTCTCCTAAAGTCCAACTAAACACCTCCTCTGGATGCTCATCCCATTTGTGGTCTACATTCTAAAAACCTTTCTCAAAATGCATGCAGAATGGAACCTGAACATGAACAGCTTATGTTGCATATCGTCAGCTTAAATGACAACTACTGATTTGTTTGCTTTTGTTTTTTTAAAGAATGCAAGTGCTGGAAAATTCTTCCTGCAAGGTGTGAGTGTAAACACGACCCTGCCTTCTGAAGCAAAAAGTAAGGACTTCTAAGAAATGTACTCTCTGTGATTACTTCGGTAAATATTAAGGGTAGCCTGCATTAAATAATGGATAAGAAATGTTGGGGATGAGTGTATCAAATTGCAGCTCTATGAGCTTACAGCTCCTGCTCTTCAGATTTATATAATAAGACTTTCTCTTACACAGATCCAAATTTTGAAGCATCAAACAACAGCATGAGTGAGCTACTAGCTTCAGTAGGGAACTCCTACAAGTGCAGTTCTGAGGAGAATCTGCAGGTCACAGACCAAGCCTTTGTCAATGTATTTAATGTTCAGATCCAGATTTTCAAGATTGATGGAGACAAATTTGGGCCAGGTAAGAGGTTTGCATTTGGCAGCCCCTGTCAAATCCAAGATTTGTAAAGTATACTTTGATATAAATATAACATTCTGTAGTCAAATGTCAGCTTGTGGGTGCTATGCTTAGTCTCTGCATGCCCCAGTACATATGATGTGGGGGCTGATTAAGATGTCCAAGTTGAGGCTAGTGTGAGAAGTATGCAAAAAGCTTTGAAATAACTTGGACTTGTTCCTGATGGTCCAGAGAAGATTTAAGGAAGGGTGCTACCTTTCCATCCAAACTGTGTGCAGACAGTTGTGTAAAAGGGGCAAACCTGTCCCTGGTGACTACGATAAAAGCAAAATGACTGTGGGAAGGGTCACATAGCTATTTATGATGGTTACATTTGTGTGTAACTAACAGCTCTTGAGGAGGAAACAATCAGTATAATCTCCATAATGTGTATACAGCTGGTACTAGAAAGACTTGATCCTGAATGATCATAGTTAGTGGACTTGGCTTCCTTTTCACTGTTGGCAAGCTAGCTGAGCCAGTTTTATCTACGTGCTGAGAGCAGAATGCTGAAGTTCTGGATGTAGCCATCTGTTGGTGCACTAGTACCTAACGTGGATCTTTTTCTCTCTCTTCAGTGGAAGAATGTCAACTGGATGAAAATAACATGCTGATCCCTATAATAGTTGGTGCAGCCCTTGCTGGTCTTGTTCTAATTGTCTTGATTGCTTACCTGATTGGCAGAAAGAGGAGCCATGCTGGATATCAAACAATTTAATTACTTGCACTAAAATTCAGCGTTGATGAAAGCAATTGCAAGAGGCTGGGGGAAAAAATCCCCCTACATTTCCCCTGAACTGGTTGATATTGTAACATCTTTTCTTGCAAATTGCTTCTTTAAAGTCTGCTTTATTAAATGTGAAATCATCTTGCAGCATTTAACTATGCACAAAAATAATTTCTGAAGATTCTGGTCTTTAATTTTGCTAACTAGTTTTAATATTTACCCACTTAGAAACAAGCTAAAAGTTTTTAAGGGTGCTTTTTTGGAATTGGTGTAAGATCATGTCAGCTACAGATTCCAGAGAGGGATGTTGCTAACTCTGACTCAATTTCAGAACTCTTAACAAAGGGAAAAGGTTAATTATTTGCACCGCTGCAATTGAGCGATGATGTAAAGTATACTGATGATGCATTTGAAAAAATTTAGTAACAACTGACAAAATTGAAATCTAAAATCTGAACTTCACCTTGTCTCTTAGGTGTGTATTTTTTACTAAGCTTTAAACTCAATGCCTGGCACATGCAGGGTGTGAACGACGCAATACTCAAACCTTACAGGAACTCTTTATGATTGGACAACTCCCCTGTTTGATATTTTTGATGCTATGCCAGCTCGTTAGGAGCCGGTACTTTTTTAAAATGGGTGTTATTTTTATTTACTTTGTTTTGTAAAGTGATTTCAGTCTATTCTGTTGGAAGGTTGAGAGATCCTGTTACTGCACATGTGTACAATATAGATCTCAATCTGCTGATTCTATTGCTTTAAACTTGGCTGGGGGTTGTACACTTTAAGGATCAGTTCTTATGTATGCATTGCCTGTAACAATGCTAATAAAGACACTTTTTTTTCTGTATTTCTTAGTATTGCTGATCGCTCTTAAAACCATTTCTTGAGGGCTGAAGTCATGGTTTGGCTATACTTGGGAACCTTCAGTCTTTAGTGTGGAATTAAACAAGTGCTTAAGTTTTTTCTTTGTGGTACAAAGGAAAACCTTAATGTGTGTGCTGGAATCAGGTTCGTTTTGCACTTTGTGTTTGGAAACAAGGAAAGCTGTGAGTTGGTAACCTGAGACTTAGAGAAGTTAACTCTTTAAACTGCTACTTCCTGAGACATGTCGGTACATGAGTCTGCCTGGCTAAGCCTCCCTTTCTGACAGTGCTGCTAAGGTTCTTAGTTTAAGGACTGTGTAAATGACCTTTCATGATTGATTTTGTACCAGCTCCGCAGGGCAGGAACTTTGGACCAAAGCCCTGCAACGTTGAAGGTACCTGGAAGCCAGGAATTTTGCTAGTAGAGAATAGTGTTTCCTAACACCTGCTGACATAGTAGGAGTATGTTACTGCTACTGTCCTTATAATTCAGTACTTGAGGAAAAAGGTGTATGTCTGGTACCATGAAGGATAGGAAGCTCAGAATCACTGTGCCGTAGCAGTCTTTAGAAGAGCACTCCTCTACTTCTGAAAAAGGGGAAGCCATGCTTCACAAGGAATGAAGAGAGCTTGGAGTAAAGGCTGAAAAGGACTGTGCTGTTCAGATGTGAGGCCTTCCACAACAGTTGTTGAACAGGGACCGTAGAACTGCACAAAGTGCTCCAGTTGTCTTTTTCCCCAGCTGGAAGAGAGGTTTGGCCACGAGAGGGCTCTGTATGGACAAGAAAGCAATTCCCAGACTCCTGGCCCCAGCAGGGCTGCAAGAGGCCTGGTGCCCATACAGACTTTGGAACTACCCAGTATCTTCCCCTGTCAAGGGAGTCTGTTGGTGGATGTCTTTACAAGTGTTTCTCCTCAAAGTTTTAGGGAAACAGGTATGGGAGAATTGCACTACAGCTGCTCTCTCTGACTCCATAGATCAACTACTAGTGAAGATCACTGACTGCTTTCTTGCCCTGTACTTTGCTGTATTTGTGTTCCTTAAGTGAGAGCAGGGAGGAAAAAGATGCTTGTATTCCAGCCAACAACTGGCAGTCAGGACTCAGATCACATATTTTATACTCTCCACACCAAGAAACAGGTTCTGACAAATTAAATTAATTTATTTTGTACAAATGGTAATGGTGTCACAGTTAACACAGTAATACATAATTTTATACATCTGTTTGCTTTTAATATTACAAAATTCCCTGGGACTACTTTTTTAAAAGGAGGGTCCTGACATTGATCACATTCTAGTCTGAAGATAGCTTAATCCTTAAAAAATAAAAACAACACCAACAAACACTAACAGAACCACCAGTTCCAGTTATCAAATCTGACGTACAGTATGAAGTGTTAACACACTTACTTGAAAGGCAGGAAAAATTGGTCAAGTGTCAATTAATTCATGGAAAGCTTAAAGTGTGCTTTAATCAGTGCAAATAGAGGAATGTGTCAATTGCTGTAGGATCTGACCACCTGGTTGCATCTGGCATGTTATCCCTGAGAAAGCAACTTTTCCCTGCAGGTCTCTCGGAGTTTGTTGATTGTTGCCATGGATAAGCTTCCAGGATCCGTGAATATTTTCTGAAGGCAAAAGAAGAAAATTTTTAGTTAAAATGCTGGCTTTGGACAGCATGCTAAAATTCTCACATAATTCTCTGAGGTGTGAAATCCCTGCTTCAGTGTCCTTACTGTGAAATTGCTCACTGCTCTTTGGCCTTCTTGTAATGGGTAACATCTTTATCTACTGAGCTGTAAATACACAGTAAACCTGCAGCTCATACAACAAGTGCAGTAAATTACACAAAAGCAGCAATAGGAAATCTGGTTTGAATGTGTGTCCAGTTGAGATTATTTTATATGTGTGGCACATTTAGAACAGATTAAACTGTCCTGGGTAATGTGACAAAGCACCAGTGCACTTCTTGTGTGGTGCTAGCAGAGGTGGTTCAGGCTCCGGAACACAAAGAAACCAGTGTATTCCTACTGCAAAAAATCAGTTTTAATCCCTCACAACACTACCTTTGCTCCTCTTCTCTACCAGGCTTTCCAGGGGAGTAAGGGTTATAAGAACTTGATGTGTGCTGAATGCCCATCACACATCTTCAATTACTTTTTTTCTTTTGTTTTCACTTGTTGTTCAAGAACAATACATTTGTTTCCACTACTTCACCTAGAACTTCTGAGTGAACAAAACTGTGGAGCAAAGCTACAGATTTATGCACTTTAAGCTACAGTTAAGGTGTGTGGGCACCTCAGTTCTCTGGAGCTGTTAAATGACAGCTCTAGAGATGAGACTGTAATTGAACCAGTTCAGAACAGCTTTCTGGTGAAGAAGCCTTCAAACTAAAAAAACCCCCAAGGTTCTCTTCTGGGGGAGGTGGCATAAAGATACCTGTCATCACCTCTACTGGTGAAAAAAAAACCCAACCCAACAAACATCCAAGCACAAAAGTACGTGTTTCAAAGTTACAGAAGAACCTAATCTAAACTGGTTATCTTAACTGCCTTCAAAGTCCCATTACTATAGTAAAAAACAGTTAAAATTCTTTTACTCAGGGTAACTGCAAGAAAAAGGTGGTTGATTTTCTAAAAATAGCTGGTGTAAAATGAAACACAATTATAACGGGGGGAGGGAAGTCCTTCAAGGACAAGTGTTAGCATCAGCCTCTGAGCAAGTGTTCTTAAGGCATTTAACGCTTAATAAAATTGTTATTCTAAACTGTTTATGGCATGGAAAAACCCCTTGAACATCTCCCTTCTAAATTAAACCTGTACCTGTGATTTTTCTCTTGCTCCTTCAATTAAAAGACTTTAAAGTGTCAGTAAGTTCAGCTAATTTTTCTTCTATATGAACAATAATGAAAGTTAGTATAAATGAAATCATGCTGTGACTGACCTATGCACAGAGATGTGCCATGAACATGAAACACTTTGGGCAGTAAATGTCACCCTCCAGGACATGGTTTTTTGCACATTGAGCAAACAGTGATAGTGGAGTTGACCAAGTGATTTATGACGGATGTGCTCTTGTTTTGCAGCTACTACCTTTTACGTTTCCATCTTTCAAAATAAGCCCTGAATCTAATGTTTTATACTATTGTGGCACCTATTGTATTAATAATTTAAAAGAATAATTCTTAGATTGCAGACTGTCATAGCACTTGGACATTCAGCTTCATGGGTTTTTGTCTGGAAATGAGAACTTGCTGCTACCATCTTGTTCTAAACAGAATGCTGTGTGTTCAGGCACTACAGCCATTTATCAGTGCAAGCTTAAAATTCACTTAAATGCTTGTTCAACCATAATGTATTTACAATTCATCTGAAAAAAAAGCACAGGATCAATATCCATAGCTCACTGGAAAAATGCATTTAAATTATTTTCTCATCAGACTTCCTGCCTTAAATGGTAAAAAGGGCAAAAAATTTTCTTCCCTGTATGACAGATAATGTGGATGGATTTCTACATATGGAATTAGACAATAACTATTAAACATAATTTATAATAATTGTTAAATATTAATTATTTAATATACTTTTATATTTATTAGAAGGGTTTGAATTTCTTGAAAAACAATCCTAACAGCTATGTTTCTCTTAACTGTGTCCATTTTTGCTCAGTGAACAACATTTCTAAGTCTGTGTTGGTTTTAATTTGGAATGACCAAAAGATGCCAAGAATTTACCTGCATGAAGGTGTGACACTCTGTTACAAATGTTCCTTTGGTGATCTGCTTAAATTTTTCGCAAATGTCAGGGAAATTCGTGGCTTCCAAAATAAAAGCTTGGTTCTGCTTTATCAGTGTTAAGGCCACACGGAAGATGATCTTTGACCCTTCATAGAATAAACAATCCCATATTCGGAGCACGGTCTGCAAGAAAGGAGAGAATTGAGATTAACCTTGATTCCCAGTAAGCAATTATTACTAAAGCAGTACAAATTAAATAATTAGGGGTGTAGCAAGAGAACTTCATATTACCAATTACCTCCACTGGAAGAATGTCAATGAACAGGCATATAAACCAGCGTGACACCACTAGGGTCCACATGACTCCATGTCTTTCCATCAGCTCTGCCACAGCTGGAATTTTCATTTTCACAAGTTCTCCAAGAACTTCCTGATCCGTTTTCAGGCCCAACATTGCAGGACTGTAATAATCTTGGAGAGAAGAAATTAAAACTCAGGAATCTGTGCACATGCTCTTTTCATGAAATTGAAGAGAATGTCCTCTGCAGCTGGATGTATAAAGGCACGCTGAGCCTAAGAATCCCAAGGTGAAGTAAATTAACCCACAGCACGAAGATCTCTGCACTGTGGTCACAGAGTGCTGCTCTTTCAGCTGAGGCTGATCCCTCTGCACAAAGATTTCATTCATGCCTACTCTGAAGTATCTTCTTTCTCTCTGATGTTTTTTGGCAATTCATTCTTCCTTCTCAACGAAGGATTGTCTAAGTGGTTTTTAACTGCTAGCCTAAACTACAAAGCGTTACTAATATTTAAACAGTTCCATATAACCACCATCTCCTTCCTGTGTGTGGGGGCTGCAAAACTCCGAGTCCACGCAACACCCAGACAGGTAACAAAAACCCCAAACCACTACAATAATAACCTGTAGCTTTTAGACTAGGTCCAGTCAAACTGGAAATGCAAATTCCCCAGAGCATCAGCTGTGCAGGGGTACTGGAGGCCAGATACTCCCCATCTTCTAAGGTGTAACCTAGCAATTAAGGTAAGTTTTTCTCTCCTCTCTGAGCCAAGAAAATCCCATTTTCCATAGAATAATTCTGAAAGGAAGTGAGTGACAGATCCCTCAGGCAACATCTCTTCCTACTTAATCTCCCTGCAAGATGGGGATTGAAACAAGACCTACATTTCTGCACTTCTGGTCACTGCAGTAACTGGTAAATTCACAATTAAAAACAACAGAGCACACTCTGGCTGTCAGTTCACAGCCTGTTTGTCAGGGTAAAATAATTCTAATAAAACCTCCAAGCGCCACAGGTAAGTTTAAAAATATGTCTGAACTACGCAGTACATGTATAACCACTTAAACTCCTGTAATTTCACAAGAGCAGTTTAATATTCCACTCTTTCCTGTGCCAGTCATTTTCCTGAACTGACTTGACTTCCCACCCCATGAGCTATTTGCTCTACATTTGTTCTGTCCAAACTCTAGAACATCTACAGGAGTTTTTAATGGTACTACAGAGCATCACACCCAGTCTTCAGGAACCTAGCTTTCTGTCTGGGATCCTCTGCTCCCCTGAAGAGTGAGATGTAAAACTCCTCTAGAGACCTAAGAGTCACTGCCATTCCTATATATTCTTTAACCATCTGCCTTTTTAATTTCTTGTAGGGAAAGCTCCAACATCTAGAACACAAGTAATCCCATGGAAAAGTGTATTAAAACCACACCATGACCTCAGAGCCAGCACAAAACCCTCTCTACATATATTGTATTAGTGCTGTGCTCATTTTTGAACTGGGATGCAGTGACAGTAACATTAATTAGCTGAGTGAATCTTTAAAATGCTGCTTTAATGCAAGTGAAATCTAATCACATGTCAAATAACAAGTTACGGAACAAGGCTTTTCCCTTTCCTATCCTTCCTCCTCCTCTCCTACATCCACAAACCATTTTTTTCCTCTTTACTTGTGCTCCTGAAACATGTGAGTACTGAAAACTTCTCCAAGTTACCACTGGCAAATGTCCTCAGGAGTAAGGACAGCAGCCCACTTGCTCTGCTCCAATCATCTGATATGCTGAAACCAGCAGCAGCTGCTATTTTTAATCTGTACAGCAAAGTAAATGTCAGGATCTCAGAAACACAACTGGATACCTACCCAGTCTTGGAGAGCTGGGAAGCAAAAAGTTAACAGACAGGCAACGTGGATACGTCACTCCAGAAATTACTGAAGCAGCCAGAAGCTTTGGTGTAAATTAAAATTTCATTCAAGTCTGTTAGAATGTACTGCTGGACAGAAAGGAAAAAGGAACTATTCATCTATCTGGGGCAGCCCCCTGCTGTTTCTCGTGGAGCAGGAGCAGCTCCCATGTGCCCTGGTACACAGCACTGCAATGTTCAGCCCAGCGCTGCTGCAGAACCAGTGGGAGGGGTGATTAAGGATTCATGCAAATGCCAGCAACTGAGTAGCAGGGCTTTTCAGGATATTAGCTGCCAGATTCACAACTGAAGTTAGGTTAAAAGAATCTGCACATGTTAATAATGTTAACTATCTTTCAATTATTATATGTTAATTATAGTTCATGTGGGTATTAATTATAATTATTACACATAATTAATATGTAATTATAATTTTCTATTTATTTTTCCTGTATATATATGTTTATACATAAATGTATGTATGTAAAATTAGCTCCTCAAATTAGGAAAGCCACATTTCCAAATCCTTCAGAAACATTTCTGGAGGAGCTCATATTTGTGCAAAACTTACCCACAGATCCCTTACAAGGAACACCTTTCACAGTCCACATCTGGTTTCAGTAGGGAGAATGATTTTGTAACTTGGTTCAGTGCCTAAGTGCTTGGTAACATTTAACCTACATTGCTTATATATTCCCTTCTTATTTACTAGGGGTTCCCAGCCATTAAGCCTTATGGAAATGTCCCCTCAGCAAAAATCCTGCAGCTCTCCCTTGCCACAAATGCTTCACTGTGTGCCCTACTTTCCTAATACTTTATAACTGACTGCTCTGCCCAGAAGTCAAAATATCCTTGTTTAAAACCAAGTCTACACAAGCCTACTTCTCCCCCACATCACCAAACTTTTTTTCACAAAATACAGAGCAGACAATTATTTTTACTCGTTTACCATTGAAACACATTAGCTTTATATTCCTTACGTATCTTACAAATTATTTAAATTTCTAGGTTTGCATGATCCACATTTAATTAGCATCTTAATTATTTTTCCTTCTCAATAATCTGGCAAAATACTGAGCAGTTGATGACCCAGAACAAACCTGAGTCAGTAACTGCTCCCAATCTGCCACTTGCTAATTAAAAAAATAGGCCAATTATATTGTCTATCTGTTGATCTAGGTGGTTTATAGGAATGTCCTCTGACAAAATATCATTCCCTTGAAAAAAAACACAAAGCCAGGTTGTTTCCTTTTTTCTTCAAATGCTCAAATGGAGGTGATAATTTTTAGGTGATCACACACTACATTGTTTTTCATCACATTTTCTGGAAGGCAACAAATAAAATATTGTATTATAAATTATTACTGTATTATTAATTTATTACTAAGTTCCAGAAAAAATCTAGATGAAAATCAAGTTTCTCAATATGCAACTTGGCATTTTCAAGTGCTTTTGTAAACTCATCCAAGGCTTTCTGTACTTTCCTCTCAGCTTTCCCTTTGTTGCTTACCTGTGTGCTTTACCCAGTCTGTTAATACAAGTATATGCCTATGGATTTTGGAGGCCTTGCTAAGTTTAGGAATGCCTGAGAGTGTAACAGAGGGCAATGTGGGCAGCATGCCACATGAAGTTCATTCTGCCATGTGCTCCTTCCTCATCAGTGCCCTGACCCTGAACAGCAGTGCAGCCCTGTGGCTCTGTTGGGATCATCATCTTCCTCTTGGAATCTAGCAGCAAACAGGAAAAGCCAGCTTCACCAGCTGCCAGCTACTTATTGCTACTGTACAACACAGGTGACCACATAAAAGGACCTTTTCCCTTGTTCAAAAGGCTTTTTTTTTTTTAGTTACTAACAAAAGTATGCCTGTGGCATGCAGTCACTGAGCTGGAAACCTGTCCTGGCAGAGACATTCCTAACACTACATTTCATTGTCTCCCTGTCACAATAGTTAGCATCTCTCTGGATCTTACCAGAATGTCCAGGACTAAGACATAACTGGCTGCTTGTGCTCCAGAACAGTAATAAGATTTGTAGGAAATAAGGATAAAGCTTGTAGGGACTCTATGACCTTGTTCTCTGTTACAAATAGATTAAGAGGTTCCAAAAATAAAAGTTTAAGAAGCAATACTCTTACAGTCTTAAATTATCTCTAGGAGTCAAGAGCTACAGAAGTTAAAATAAATCCTTCCAGTCCGTTGTGCATATGACAGGTTAAATATACATATTCCAAGTGAAACTAAATTCATAAGTGTTACAAAAATAACCAAAACAAGACCTCAGCTCTGCTGCTTATCTTCCAGTATTTCGATTACTTCAAGAGCCTACACAGCCAACCTGATGATTTGTTTTGGAGATCCAAACCAACTGGAAAATTAAAAATTGACTGGTTTAACTTTTCTCACAGTCTACACAATGCAAAGTATTTTATTCACAAGAACATGTTTATAATGTCCGTGAGAACTGGGGTGTGTGTGTGTGTGGGGGTGTGTGTGTGTGTGTGTGTGTGTGTGTAAGAGAGATGATAATAATGTTCTCTCTCCTCCCATAGTAGCAGAAGTAGTTCATTTTTATACCACCAAGCAACATTCAAGAATGCCTCCTTGCTGGAGATACCATTTGCTACCAGACCTCACTGGAATCCAGGAGGGAAACAGAGCAGGCCTAAGGGCTGGCAAGAAAATTCAGAGGTTTCCATGAATGCAATTTCATGAAAAGCACTCAGTTCTACATTTCTTACATTCCAAGTAAAACCCAAACAGATTTCATCATGTGCATTTGTAGAGGGAAATAATAAACATTTAAAATATACCAGCTTTTGTGTCTTCTAAATCTACATCATGAGCCTTACATTAAAAGCTGAACACCCTATATTTGGGAAGAAATCAGCCACAACAGGAAAAGGAGGAAACCCAGGAGTACTGCCAATTATTTTTTGCACTATCTGGCCAGAGTGACCCCTGCAGGTGTCCTGGCCAGAGTGATATCCTGCAGATATGAGGTTAAATGGCAAGCTAAAACCTCTTAACTACATTATTTTTAAAACAAGTTCCTAATTTTCCAGGGAACAGAAAAAAAAACGTAACAAACCAAGTAACCCAAAACAGGCTCAAGCTATATTTTCTCTTCCTTCAGACTAAACTGGCTGAGAATTTCTGTCCTGGGGTACTGAACTCACACCAGAACCAGCATTAGCTGTATAATTCACAAATTAACATTAGCTTTAGGAAAACATAAAGAAACCAAATTTATTTTGGATGGCAAAACTATCTTTAAAAAATAGGAACGAAAGCATTTTATAGATCCTTATGGATTGATATTGAGATTATACAAAATTTAGAGTAATATATCTTGAGAAATTACTTACTATTAACACCTTTCCAGCAAGCACAAAAAGGCAGTGTTTGTTTCTACATAATGCCACCTGCCTGTATTCATCTTTTGCTTCTGGCCCCAAACTTGGAAAATAGATCCCAGGGAGCTGAAAGAGCCTTTGTTTCCCATTTGCATTTCGCAGACTACAGTGGGATTCTGAGCAGAGGTAGTAGATACCTGCCATTTGGAAACTGAAGAAGGATGCTTGTTAATTAGAAAGACAGTGGAAAGGCAGGCAAAGGTGTCATCCTTCCAGACATTACAGAAAAGGCAGAGTCGAAATACAAAGAAACAAAGACTTCACGTGTAACCCCTCAGAGAAACAAATTGAAGTTAGCAGCATGTTGGAAAACACAAATGCAACTTTCAGACAGTCTAGTTACAGAGAACGAAACTGGCTATGTTAATTATTTATTTACGTACCAGCTCTGTTATGTGCTGCTCAGTAGAGACATTTGCATTTCATTTAAAACTAGTCCAGCTTAAAGTTATAGATACCAAACCAATCTCATATAGCTTAGATACAACTGAGCAGAATAGTGTCGGCCAGTTATTCTCTCTTCCCTCTTTCCCCTCTTCCTATCAGCTACCTCTGGAACGGCCACATTTGTTTGTCCATAGCGGTTTTTTCACAGTATCACTGAGCTGACAGACACCAACAGACACTGTACACACACAGGATTCCCCACTCGGCTGTTTCCAAATAGCCTGGCCTGACTCGTCATCCCACCCCATGAGTTGTGCTGTCTGAAGAGTCGCATGCTTTGGAGAAGTCTGCAGTTTATGGGGCTGATGATGGTCCCAGTAGCCAAGGCTTTTAACTCACAAAACCCTTTGACAGACCTTTATCACCATTTTCTTTAAACTGAGAGGAAATTCAAGAACAAACATTGAAAACTACAACTGCTTATCATGCCTGTTGAGGAAACAAACTTAAAAAAAAAAAATAGCTTACAACTGTATAATGAGTCTTAATGACTGATGATTTCAGCTGAATAAGGATTCCTAGATCTGTGTTTTTAACTCCTCCACAGGATTAGGAAGAATAGGTATTTTATCAGTTGACCGCGCTGACAAGATTATTTCTAACACCTCAGCACAAAACACAGCAGAGATGTCCTCTCATGCTTAAGAGCCCCACTGTTAAATTTTCATCAGCTCTTCCCAAGAATGCCACAGTCACAACATGGGGCCACTGAGCACATTACTTGAGACTGGGACAGAAGCACCATAAAACAGAGCTGGACCAACACATATTGTTCTAGTCTGGCACTGGAAGAGGGAAACCGATCTAACACTTCGGTCTGAATAGAAGGGGAATGAAAGCCACGGTCCTCTTACTTCAAGCTTGAAGAAGCTAACAAAAGAATTAATTTTATTCTTGAAGCAACAGGTTTTAAAACTGTAAGAGGAACCAAAGTTCTCCACTAGCCATAAACTCACAGCTCAGTAAAGCACTTCAGTCTTCTGAACATGAATACATGAAATGCAACCAAGGTTGCATTTTCTAAGCATCTCTCTTAAACTAAACACTCACTTCTTGTACATTTAGGTAGACAAAAGTTACCACTGTACACGATTTTCTTCATTTAATTTCCTTTACTCCCAAAGCACATCTCCTTACATCAACACAATCTTTATGTTGCCACCTATGCTGCATATACATGATACTATGTTTTGAAGCAGTATCAAAGCCTGCCCTCAGTGCTTCTTTCTACTGTGACATATTAAAAAAAAAAAAAAAAAAAACCCCAACACTTAATATTGAGTTGAACTTTTGAAAAAAAACCCTTAATCTTGCAGTGTCTTAACTTGCAAATACAATAAATTCAGGGTAAACACATCTTAGCTCAGAAAATGCCAAAACATTCCTTGGATATAGTCACTACTGAAGAGAGTATATCATCTCTGATTATGACATTAGCAAAACTGAGGTTAGAAAACTTTGCCCAGCTCTGATATTTACAATTCAGGCAGAAAGTTGAAGAACTGGAAAGGACATGAAAGAAAAGGTCATAAACACCACTTAGAAAACCTGAGTTCTGTAAGGAACCTCTTTATTTGTAGCATTTATGCAAGAAAATTAAAAAGCAAAGTTAAGCACTTCATAGAGAAAACACACTAGACATTGTGATCTTTTCAATAGAATAAAAGAAAGTCTAAAAAAAAAAGCAATACCTGCAAATTAGGACAACTCAAATTCCAATTCAATAATATAGCAAGTGTTCTTAATAAGACTGATTTACACTTTGAATACACTACTAGCAGTGGTGGCAGGGTGACCCTTTCAAACCAAGTCTGGGACCTCTCAGATATCCTGACCTGGCCTTGAACACTTCCAGGGACAAGCCACACACAACTTCTCTGGGCAGCCCGTTCCACTGCCTCACTATCCTCTGAATAAAGAATTTCCTCCTGACATCTAATCTAAGTGTCCCCTATTTTAATTTAAAACAGTTCCCCCTTGTCCTATCATTATTTCCTCCTGTAAGAAGTTGCTCTCCACCTTTTTTTAAAGCTCTCTTTAAGTACTGAAAGACCACAATGGGAAGAGCTCCTATTTCCTCTCCTGGCTTTTTGTATGGAAAGTTAGATTTCCAGTTTTATGAGTCTTGGTATTTAATACACAGATAACTTCAAGCACATTAATACATTTTATGGGGATTTACAAGTTAAAATACAGAACTGTATACTGAGATCTGCTCTGAGCATATAAAACCCATCATACATTTGTCAGCTGATATGTTAATGCTTCTTACTGTCAAAGTGACATATTCAGGAAGGTTCATTTATTAAAAGTGTAACTGAACATACAGAGCCCTGGGTGACCATCAGAAAGTAAAAAAAAAAAAAAAACAACCAAAAAAGCTGCTGTGGGAAAATAGGACATCCCTCCAACATGGCTACTCTAATAAAATATAAAGCACAAGCTAAGTAAGCTTTGTGCTGCATACTAAGACTTGGCCACTAATTGGTTCTTCCACGTCAAAAAAAGCCTGTGATCTCTTCTCCCAAACCCACACTTCTGTGTTTATGCCACTACCTACCTTCCTCCTTTGCATGCAGCCAGGGAATTCTACCTTTGATCAGTATTAGCTGAATTAAGATTTCATTTGGCAAGTTATTTTGCTGATGGCTTTTAACAGGGATGAAACTTTGATTTACTGAGTAGATAAACAAGCAAGCAGCACTGTCTGCACAGGCAGCCAAAGGCTGCAGTCCCACACAGAGTAGTGCCATGGATGGCCTACTGAAGATACTTTAAGTTCAACATAATCAAACTGTATCAACAGAAGGCTTCCTTGTCGGAATGAAGGAGGCATTCTTGTATTCTTGGTGGAATAGGTCCTGCTTCCAGTGTAAATACAGTCATGTCAAGGAACACAATGTTGTTCAGCTTTTTTAAACACTATGGGTGCTTTTGCTGCATGTTTCCTTACAAAAGTAAGGCTGACAACATAGATATTCTTGTCACATACAGCAAACTTCTGTTTCACACAAAACTGTAAGAGTTCTACCCAGCCACCTAAAATACGCCTACACAATAATGAGATTGTTCTTTTATTGATGAGGTTTGAGACTGGGTGGGAGGGAAGTATGATACAGAAAGGAAATAAATTATTTCAAATTTATACCTGTGTATTTTTAAAGAAAAAACCTCTATCAGTTGCTTATTTCCTGCTTGCTGAAGTCTCACAAATCTCCTAGCAGTTCAGATTTCTAAGTAATGAGGATTTCAGGCTTAACATGGTTTCTAAATACAGGCACATGACTCCTTCACTCCACCTTCAGCTTAATAGGACACTGCATGCTTAACTCCTAGGTATATTCAACTGACTTCTAATGCTCAAACATGAATGCTTTCATCGTGGCTGGGGATTAACAGTAAAACATGATGGAGTCCCGTATTTCAAAACTCTTAATTGTTCAGCTGACCAGAAAAATGCTTCTGTCTCTGAGTACCAGATGTGATGTTGGAGGCCAGAGGGCCACACCACTATGGCCTCAAATGCAATCACAGAGTAACTCCATGGATGAGTGAGAATCCTGCCAACTCACAGACCTGTAGCTGAGTGCTGCCAGAGGAAGAAGATAAAGAAGCAGCCCAGAACTGATCAATCTGCTGAAATTTTCTGGGTTGATGGTGCTATAAAAAAAGCTTAGTTGTCAAAAACTACTTTGCAAACATGGTGTTATGCATATCACACACAGCCTTGAAAGGAGCTTTCCACACCAAAAGCACATGCTTGAGATGTTCAAGTCTTCTCTCTGAAAGGAAATGTTTTTTTATCACAACAGTCCCCATCTTAGGCTGCAAATTCAGCTCAATGTAGGTCTAGCAGTGTTTTTTACCTGCATAGCTAAATTAAAATGCTTCCTGTGAAGAGTTCTGCAGGAGTGAAAATATGCAGCTGACAAGCTACTTCTGCATTTAGAGGTTCCCTGGCAATACCCAATTAGAGTATTTAAATAAATTCAGCCACAAGAACAAAATAAATACAGGCTCAACTGCAATTAAAAACAGTCTAAAGAGAAATACTTTACAGCTTAGTACAGCTTGCTGCATTTCCCAAGCAGTCCTTCCCTTCAAACCTGGAAGTCTGTATGATGGGACTCAAAAGATTGTTACAACATGAATCACTCAAAAGAGAAGGATATTCAAGAGTTCGATATATAGCTATGCTGCCATTCAGTCCAAATATTCATGTGTTTTACCATGCCTAATCTCTTGTGCAACCTGTGAGTCTCGGGCTGATACAATTGCAAGCCAGAGAGCTGAACAAACGTGGGAGATATCTGTTATCTCAGCATGCAGGCACTTGCCTTAACCAGCAGTCACTACACTGCACACCAAAGTAGCACCTTGCTTTGCACCTTGTGTGCTTGCAGCTAATGCCAGTTACTTCAGTGCAGTCTGCTACTTTGGTGACTATTTCATCATTCAAAACTCTGCTCTTTTAATTTTTTTTATAAACAACCAGGTAAAACACATGGGTAAAAAAAATTTAGAAGCAGCTGCTAAAAAGTAACGAGACTAAAGGAAGATTGTTAGACTGATTCTTGAAGAACGCTACACCTCATTTAAATTTTTATTAAGAACACAGGAGAAAAAGAAAAAGTTGGTATTTGTTGACAAGTGTAAACTAAGAGAAAGAGATACTAACCCATGTCAATACACAAAGCACAAAAAATATCAGTGGAAAGACTGGAATAAGAGACATGGTGACATTTAAAATGGCAAGAACAAGAATGTGCAAAAAGGTGTTATGAATTCCTAAGTGCTTTGGAAAAAACATCTGTTGACCATGAGAGAGAAGGAAGAGCACATGCTTTATGATAAAGATCACAAATCAAAACCAGAGTGCCACCAGGGAAAAAAGGCAAGGGAAATCCTACAGCTTTTCTCTCTTAAGTAAAACACTTTCCACTCTGAAAAGAGCCACTGCACAAGGCACTAGCTGATTCTCCACTGGAAAATAAAAGTGTGCCATTGTGATCAGGTTTAAAAAAAATTTAAAAATCAATTCAAACTGGAACTAGCACACGGAATAATTATTAAGCTAAAATAGGAACAGAGAAGTTTCATGCAAGAGTTTGACTGAAAAAACAGCCGCACCAAAAAACCTCCAGAATTAATTGACTGCATCCTACAAATATGTGAAAAGTAAGCACAAGAGAGAGGGGGACTTTTCTCACCCACAAAAGTCTAGTTAGAGTATTGGTTGATATACACAATTTCTTCTAAACCAAGAACCACTGAAGGTAGGCAGGGGGATTATTCTTCTATATATAAGCATAACTGTCCTGCTAAAGTGAGATAAATTGTTGATTTTTTCTTCTCGTAAGCTCAGCATTTAATCATAAATATGTAAATTATGAGAAGTACACTCCTTTACATATATACTGAAGTACCACAGTTAAAAGGTCCTACCTACCCCAATGCTTTCTAAAGCAATCTCCCCACTCTTTCCTTAACAAAACTTCTCAACAAGAATCAGAGTGATGAACGGAACAGAAACATCAGAACTATGCTGAATACAAACTGAAGGCACACCCACGCTGACCCTGAATTGAATCTATACTGCTTCTTGTGGGCAATGCTGTCTGCTCCAGCCATCTGTCTGAATGAGCCTGGGAATAAAAAAAACTTGGTAACGCCCTAAACTTCAGTTAAACAAATAATTCTCTTTTCCCATGCTGTGTTTAAATGATAATCCCTCCAAATCCCTGGCTGAGCAGCTGACAGACAACAGGCAGAAATGCATGGGATTGCCCTCAGCAGAAGTAAGAACTTTCTGGCCTCACCCAGCCATACCCAGCAGTGCTATCTACGTTCAGCCAAATGAAAGGCATGCACACAACTCCTCTTACCAATCAACCAAAGCCTAATTTACTGGCTCTCTCTTCCAGATGCGTTACCTCCATTTGGATGTAACAGAAAAATTCAGCTAGAAATCCTTTACTGATGGAGTCCCATTTTCTGTCACTTTCCCAGAATGTTCCCATCTGTCACACTCTACATTTTTCAATCAATGACATTGATCTATGGCTGGCTTAGTTCATCTGCTGACCAAGAAAACCACTGTCAGCACCATGGTTCTGGAGCAGCTATTTAATGTAATTAAACAAGTGTGGGCAGGGGAGGAAGCACCCACAGAGACACTGCAGAGGGCAGAGAATGGATTTCTAAATTGTCCTAAAGCACCACTGATTTAACTGGCAGTGACAGGACACACTCCAAAATGAGGACATGACCTGAAGGCATATTGGGTGCAGCAATAGGGGGAAAACATGTATATTATAATGCAAACAGATCAAGAAAACCAAATCAGCCACCAAACTAATGGAAAAATTCTAGCTAATCAAACTGTTTGTATCCAACAAAATTGATTCCTCTGAAGACCTGGAAAACATTCAAGATCTACAAGATCTTGAGAGGTACAGTGCTTCTCTGCTTCCCTAACAAATAATTATAGGGCTTAAA
This sequence comes from Zosterops lateralis, assembly GCF_965231275.1. Classification (NCBI taxonomy): domain Eukaryota; kingdom Metazoa; phylum Chordata; class Aves; order Passeriformes; family Zosteropidae; genus Zosterops; species Zosterops lateralis. Next base: position 26,900,372 of record NC_139763.1, read on the forward strand.
ACTGAAAGTGCAATACCTTGCACTGTTAACAGAAAAGCAGTAATTATTTACCTGAGTGAGTTATTTATGAATATAGTCAGTCTGTCTGATTCTTTCTCTCACATATGCACACACAGTATTTCACTGAAATTATGCCGATTATTTCATCTGTCATGCTTTGACTTTTATAAATATACAAATCAACCTATATAGGAGAGTGGTGGGAATAGAAAGGATAAAAATATTTTTAAAAATCTGCGGGGGAAAAGAGCATCAACAACAATTTCTATCAATGAAGGCTTGTATTATTCAATACAAATATTTATACTATATAGAAGATTCATATTGTCCAGTTGGACCCAGGCTGAAGTCAGTAACAATCTTGTTACAGGAAAGTAAAAATATACCTATAACTTGAATAAATACACACCTCCTTTATACACAGTAATTACATTTAATGTTATGAGTTTCTTCTCAGCACCAATGCTACCTGCCTAAGTCAACTGCTAAGAGGGAAAAATAAGAACAACTTTTGCCACAAGTATCAGTGGCAAACTGGTAGAAGGATATATAAAAATGAAGATTTTCTGATAAACTGAATTAGCTTCCCTACCAAGAACAACAAGCATACCTCCTTTGCCTCAAATTAAAGTGTGTAAGACTATTGAAAGGATTAACAGCAAGAGTTTCCACACATCACTTCACAATAAACCTGCCTTTTCCCGAGTGCCTTATCCCTGACACAGTGATGCCAAACAGGCATCCACCCAGGTCAGGCAGTGAGTGGCAGGACCCATGGCAGACAGCAGCCCTGTCTCCTACCTGTTTGCACAGCTTAGAGCTCTCAAGGCTGCACAAAAGCAACAGACAGTTGATTTCTTTAGAGTGTTTTTACAGCTGGAAAGTAAACTTCAAGGCTGCATAACGTTAAATATTTGCAGACTGATTCAACAACTCATGACATTCCCTGCCTGTCTCTACTCTTTCAGTCTGGAAACAAAGTCCAACCACTGTTTCCACATAAGGAAAATCCAAGTTCCTACATGGTGTATTCATTGTAAAATAATTTCTTACTGTCACTCAAAAGCATAAAAAGAATCCTTCAGTTATTCTTTATTTCTCAAAGTCTTTCCTTTCCACTCAATAGGGAACCAATTTTTTTTGTTTAATCTTAAACATGAACAGACAGAAGGAAAAGTGAAAGCTTCAATCAACCTTGATGTCCTTGACTAGTATCTAGTTGACAGTTTAATACTGAATTCCACCTCCAACCATTTGAGATAAAAATCTGTGCAAAAGCAAAACTAGGCCTATAAGGAATTAGTCCTCCATTTTCTACTGACCTTCCAATGAGACCTTCCACTTTCATTAAAGGTGTTTCTGTAGTCAGACCTGTGGAATGCTAATGGGAATTCATGATAAAACCATTCTACCCCTACAATTAAATCCCAAGAAAAAAAAAACATCCCCAAATGCATTTCACAGGAGTAGAAAATATAGCTGTGCCTGGTGTCTGCTTCTGGTTTTAAACCACCTCACATGTGCAGTGAGGTTCAGCTTATACATGGGACAAAACTGATTGTGTAAACACTTCCTGCAAACCCAGAGATTCAGGCAAGGGAACCCAGAGAGCTACTGAACAGACCAGATGCAGATATTGTCTACAGCTGGAGAAGAATGCAAAGATAAAAGCCAAGCTCCAATATGTGAATAAAACTATGTTTTTAACATACCAGGCAATATTCTTCCAATAAGAGCATCTAGCAACCAAAAGGACTCCTCTTCATTCTTTGTAATAAGAATCAGGTATCCAGCAATGAAGTTCATGCCCTGAAATAGAAAGAAGGGGTTTGATATGCATACACTTATCTTAGGAGTTTCTAGGTTATTTCTTTTGATTAAGGGCTAAATTACTACAGTTCTACAAGGTGTGCATCAATTCTAGTAATGAAGACCAGTGGCTGAGTAACCTGCTAAACCTGCAGGACAACAGCTAACAAGAATTATTAACAAAGATCAAGGAGAGGAAAATTAAAAGAAAAAGCTTAGCAGTCTATACTTTCAATTTTGCCTTTTTTTTTTAATTCCAAAGCCCAATCCAACTGAAAGCTTTGATCAGAACTCAAACACAGCTGTATTAGTTGAGCACTACAAACACAACAAACCTGCAGGTAGACCGTGAGGCTGCAGGAGGAGAATGTCTGACTCAAAGACACTAAGTAAAATGTTGCAGTTCCAGCAGCTTTTACAATCTGCTTAACTCATCCAAAGGCTGTGTACAAACCATTTTCTTCCATAATATTGCCAGTACTCCACATATGCATATAATAGCACTGATCCTGTGAGGAGACCAGACGTGCAAAGAATCCACACAAGGATTTTTTAAGTGTTCTTCTTTCATTAGCCCATTAAACAGTAAAGGTACCAAAGTATTTTATTAACAATTGGACATGTAGCAGTTACTATGCTTTAGAAGTGTGTTGTGTATAATCACCTCTATATAGAAACCTGACACGTGCAAAAGTGATTATTTGTAATTCTACCCCTTCTGTTATTATCAAAATATTAAAATTATATTTTAACAAATACGTATTCCTGAAAATAACAGAAATCACTCATCTTTTGAAGAATGGGAGTAAATAATTTCTGTACTATAACTAGTTGGGGCTCACAAGAGAAAATTTTTTTTAAATATTCTTTTAGAGACTTCGGTGTGGGTTTAAGTCCCTCTAAGTCTTCTCTCAAGATTTAAAAAAATACTGTTCATATTCTTTCAAGTATGGAGTAGTTGTATTTCCTACACTAACTTTCTCAACTAAAATGAGCTATATGTTAGTACACATTCTTGCTCAAGAAGTGGAGGAGACAGGAGAGGACTTAATAAGTGAACAAGGAAATACATTTTGCTCATGACAGTGCCTGCTTCTTTAATATTCTTAAAGACAAACACTTTTTTTCTTGACTGTCAGACTATCACAAATCAACTTACCTTCTTTGTGTCCCACAGGAAACTTTACAGTACCTGACAGTGACAAGAGAATTTTCTTGAGCTGCCATCAAAGCAGTATCAGGTTGAATTTCAAAGATTTTTTTTTTCCTACTTGCGTTACCTACATTGGGAGATGGCCCTAAATAAATGCTACCAGCCCCCAAGTACATGATGTCTAATTAATGCTGGTCTTTCTGTACTTTGAAAAATGTAACAGCGAAAACAAAGGAAATTGAGATCTCATAATGCCTTGTACATACCAAGGACTGCTTGGGGAAAGATTACAGGAGGAGGGAAAAGCAAGCTCGCTTCTTTGTCTCCAAAGCAACTACTCTTCATACAACCATGTGTGATAAGATACATCTGTTGCAGCTAACAAATGGAACCAAATTGATCAAGCTGGCTAGGAGAACAGCCACTGAGAAATTCAGAAGGACATTTGAATTTGCCTGAAGCTATTCATGCCCTGCCCCCCTCCCACAACCTCCCAGGACCAGTTTATAAACAGAAACAGTTTGTGGGTGTACTTCTAAGAACACACATTCAAACGGACAAGAAGAGTTAGCACGAGAAATGCAGCACTGTTTACAAAACAATGATTACCTACCTGACAATATCCTACTGCTTTATTATGATGCCCATACGCTACCAACACATTGTAGAGTGTGTGTTGCAAACACGGATCAGCGGTTTTGCGGAATTTTACATTATCTGGAAATGTTCTGTTCATGTCTAGACAAAAGAGAAAAAGACCAAAATTAAGAGCTGTTCCTTGTCACTTTCTAAAAAAACTTCTACAAATCTTTTGAAGTACAACCAAAGCTTCACTTTGGTTCACTGAATTGTTTTGGCAGATTAATTTTTAAGAAACAGCTTTACCTCCATTTTGGCTAAAAGGGCGCTTGCATTCAAGGATAATCTATTCCTAGAAAGAATAAACCTATTAGTGTACAGAAACCAATTTCAAGCAGGCCTAAAGAATTTCTCCTGCAGATTGGATTGGACTCTTTCCATGTCTGACTGCAAAGGCTTAAATGAAAGCAAACCAGGTATTTAGACTGACAGACACAAGACATGCCAAATGTATCAAGTCAAGTGGCATGAAATCAGTTGTGCCTCTAGGAAACCATATTCTCATAACAAGTCAGATGAACTTTCACTTTACTTATTCAGTGAACTTCTACCAAACAGTAGTAGCCAAAACCCCCCAGACCTGTTCCCACAGCTGCTGACTTCCACTTAAAAATCACTTTTTAAAATTTAACTTTCTCCATGATGTGATCATGAGAAGAGTTGTCTCTTCACTGGTGCAAGATCATTGAGAATGGGAGTGGTTTTTGATAACCAAGCAGCAGACCACATTCCCACATGCTTCAAGCTCAATGCTTAACCAAGTAAGGAGGATGCAATTACTGACATTTCCAACCATTAATTTTTCAGACCAAACATTAATAGTAGGACTCATCTCTCCTTACAAAGGTCTAAAAATTAGACATGCAAGTTTGAGCTAGTCACCCCAAAAACAGCCCTTAGTTGTCAGAAAGAAACAGGCAGACTTAATTTCTGGCCTGCTTCACTCCATAAAGAGAGAACCCAAGGTCACATGCACAGACTTGTGCATCTGATCTTTAAATAGAATTTTTTTCTCCAACTTAAAAGTCTAAGAGTAACTTCAGAGATTTTTCAAAACCCAAGAGTTGTTCATAAATATGAGTAGTTGTTTGAGAACAACAAATTGGGTTAAAGTTATAAACAAACTTCAGTAACAGCACCTCTGTACAGATCTTCATGTCCTAAGAATTATCACATTTTATCAGCCTTTTCCAGCACAAAGGAAGAAGTCTGTTACAGCTTTGACACAAAGTTCAGCTGCAAGCAGCTAAAGGAAGAAAGACCCCAAAATCTTAAGTAGCATAGTGGAAGTCACATGCATGAAGAAGTTATCACACTAATCGCTATTTCTTCCTTTTAAAGGGACCAAATAATTTACAGGAAAGTATTTCACTTCACCACTCATGTGAATGAGAAGAAAAACAAGAAAAAATACCATTTTTGAGAGGACCTGAAAGACAGACAGTTACAGGATAAATTTTTGTTTCTTCTTGGTAGTATTTGCATAATCAAAATTTAATCCTTATTAAAGTATATACTGAATGTTACAGAAAAGATTAATGTTGAATTTTATCCATGGCTCTTCTCCTCAGCTATGCAGAGAAAGGGTGAGGGGAGAGTAAAAAAAGTCCATCACATACAAGCAGGGACTACTCAAACTGAACTCATCTGTAATTTCTCAACCTGCAATTAAGAGAATCAGCTGCAACTTGTTTTCTGATTGCAGAGCCTGTTTTTCTCAAAAGGACTAGGGGAAGCCTTCCCTAGTTCTAAGAAGGATTTAAGACTTTCCTTTATGTTTAGTAACAATATTTTAGTTTAGGGTGATGGAATGGAGAGAAAAAACAAGATACAAAGATACAAGAGTTAAAAGGCTTTACCCTTAATAGAAAATACGGAGCGCGGTCTCATAGGACTCCTCGTGCCAGATTATTACTTTGAGAACAAGAGCAGAGTGTCCCATTCCCTCTCCATCCTGCACTTTCTGCTCCATTTGCATGCTCTCCTTCCTCCTCCAGTTCTGAGGCTCCTCTTACTCAGGTGAGGGAACTCAACCCACTCCACAGGAACACACAAGCCAATATGTTTTACCATGCTACAAGATGAGGGTCAGAGATGACTTGAGGCAACTGGCAGGAGCAGGCAAGGGCTGTTCATTTGGCTTCACCACTTACATCCACTTTAATACATCTGTTCCAGGGGAGACATCCTCCTTCTCATGCTCTGCATAGCCTATCCTCTGACCTACTGTCAGAACCTAATCTGTTTTGCTCTTAATAGGCATTACTGTCCAAAGGAACACAGCCTCAAACTAGTCCAGTTTTGCGAAAAGAAACCAAAACAAAACAGGGCTCTTCTCAAGCAGCAAAAAGAACATTAGAATCTTATACTGCTAGATAAATCCCAAAACTGTGACATTCTTGTCATTATGTGCAGATCTGCTGCTTATAAATAAATTAGGTATGGGAGCACAGAACCAGTAAGAAGGTCACGATGAAAAGACTAGCTATTCTTTTGTAGCAAATTCAGATTAAATCCCAATAGCAATATTTTTTACAGTCTTTCAGGTCTCTGAGCTGGCAGTTTTATGCTGCTATGAAACAAAACCAACCACCAGCTTTCCCGCTGATTTACCTCTGTGCAGCAACCATGAGACCACTGGCTTCTTTCTTCCCTCTCACAGGTCTGCAGTATTTCTACCTCATTCAGTAACACAAACAAGCAGAACACATTAGCCTCAGTCTATAAAACAGCTGTCTATTTTGGTACCAAGAACCACAGTCATTGATGCTATTTCTGCTGCAAAGCAATTTCAAAGTGCAGTCCAGAAAAAAGATGCTTTTGAAACCAGTCTCGTGCTTTTCCTACTTAGGGTACTTCAAAAGTCAGGCCTCTACAAACCCCCCAAGCCTTCTTCACCTTGCTCTCTCATCCTTCCTTTTTGTCCTCATTCCAGCCAGGACAGAGTTAATTTCTGCAGTAATTGGGAGGGGGTGTGGCTATAGGACCTGGAGGCTGTTCTATACCACCTCAGCACTGCCAGGGGCCTGGGAAGGGAACTGTCTTCCAGGGAGGGGTTCTAACCAGTTGAGAAAGTGGCAGAGGGAGCCACCTGGTATTGTCTATTATCATTTGTTTTCTTTCTGTGTGCAATGTTTCATATACCTTTTGTTATTAATATTGCTGTTACTGATCGTTTTTGTATCTCATTGCCGTTTCCAGTAAATAGTTCTTATCTCAATCCATGATCTTTGCCCTTGGTCCCTCCAGCTGGAGGTGCAGAGAGGAACCACCACATGGTTTTTGTAGGAGTGTTAAATTGAAGAATACATTTCAAAACCATGGCACTTTTACTTTCATATCCAGGTGCTTCCCACTCCAAGACACAGGTGGTCAGTAAATTACACAACTATTTTTATAACTAACATATTCTACTCCACTTACAGTAATTTCATTGCCACTGCTACATCTGTGATGTTCATCTGCTCTGAAGAGCTTCCAGGCAGGTTTTTTGTTTGTTTGTTTATTACATAGTAGAGAGCAGAGCAAAAATTCATTTCAACTGCCAACTGCAAGCACTCAAAAACTGCACTGCAAATCCAGAATGATGAGGTTAGGCCATAAATTGCAACTTGTAAAACCAGTATATTTGAAGGATATTTTGCAGTCATATTCAAGCTTTTCCCTGCAACACCTGGAACTATAAATTGTTTCGGAGGCTTGGGGGTTTGTTTAAGTTAAGGCCAAGTTTGTCATTAACTAAAGTCAGAAAAACTGAGCCTCACAACCCCCACTACCAAGTAACAGTTCAAGAGTTTTCAGCAATCAAGCAAGCCAACAGGGTTAGGATTTCCTATAAAAGAACAGTATTGCCACTGTATAAATCTGAGAAGCATATACATAAATTCCAGTCTCCTTCATCTCCAAAAGATGACACTGGAATAAGAGAATTTACAGAAAAGAATAGCAACAAGGAAGACCACAGATATAAAATGGCTACCATACCTAGCATAAACCCAAGTGGATAAAAGCTCCTTAGTTTAGAGGGAGGTGCTTAACAGCATTGAGACAGCATAAATCTGCAAAATCATGAGCATGGTAAACAACATGAAAAAGGAGCAACCAGAAGGGTTTTTGTGATTTTTTTTTTCCCCATCCAGCATTATTAGGTACAAACATGCAGCATATGTCTTGGCAACTCTCCAAACAGCAGATAACTGGAGACTAGGAAAAACATTCTGAGGAAATGTCACTACACACTTTACTCCTCCAGTTCTCCCTTCAGCTGTTGTGGTAGACCAAAGACCAGATGAGCAGCTGTTTGGATATGACCTGATAGGGCTCCTCTGACAGTGAGCCACAAGAGCTGACAGTGCTCTTCCCCTTCCTTTTGCATGGTTAAATGCTTTAAACTCACCTGAAAATTCCCAGCTTCCACTCATAGTTTCAGAGAAGCTTCAGAAAAGCTTCTTAGTGCTTGGATAGCAAAATACTCCCTGTCTCCAGTGAAATGACCATTGTTTGAATTACTCCTCTGAACCCATCATAAACTCAATTAGGATCCTGCAACTATCATCCAGTCCAGAGTCAGATCCTTACGCCAGCTGTCACACAGCACAGCTCAGACTCTGGGACTGACTGATAAGTATCAAATTGTAGGTTTCACAGCACCTACAATTCCTCCTCATGAAATGCAAAAGTGGAAACACAGATTAGCTGCATGTACATGCCTGAGCACTTGCAGACACAGACACACTTCTGTCCAAAAGTTTGTTTTTTCAATGGAGAGAAAAGACAAGATACAAGAGCAAAAATTCAGAATGGCCCAACCTAAGGGGAGCTTACTCCAAAGAATGAGCTTACACTCCAGTCTTTTTGCATCCAGCATGTAGCCTCTGCATTAGAAGGACAGCCACTTTTTTATCTTACAACATAATTTGTCCTACTAAGCTTTCCTATAATAGGGCATGAAAAACAAAGTGTTACTGGAATGCATGCCCTTCTAAATGTGTACATAAACTAAGATACAAAAATTTAGACACCTGCATTCTTTAAGCTCTTTTTTAATGGTTAAGAGTTAGAAGCCTGTTCCTTCCTACATTTTTCTTAAAAAAACAAAAATGTTTGAACAGCAAATACCATATTAAAAAAAAATAACAATAAAGCTCACGAGTTCAGAATCAGGAAGTTAAAGGGCAAATATGGTGAAAGAATAGATTACAGATTTAATTAGCTGAAAGACTTCTGTTGCTATTACTAATCAGATTTTTCTTTAAAGATTAGTCCATTTCTTCACAGTCTACCTGCCCTTTTTAACCTGATTGTACCATATTAAAGGCTTTCCCATATGAAAACTAGTTTTGAACATACATGAAAATTGTTTGCAGCTTCTGGGCATGTGAAATAAAGAGGACACACTGACTCTTACACATTTTAAACTGAATTTGAAATAAAGTCTTTGGTTGGCTTTGTCTTCCTGTCCCTCCCTGGGGAAAAAAGAAAGAAGTATGATTGCTGTTCTCTGGTTTATAAACGCCAGCACTGTGCTGGGCTGTAACTCTACAGCTGTGGGAATAAATACCACACGCTTGCCTGGAAACTGCAAACATGAAAGTGAACAGCACATGATCCACATCTTACCTTGCTTTATTATTAAAAACAACTACAGTAATGGGAAAACAACACTTAAAGAAACAAAATGAAAGCCAGGCAACAATTCACACTAAAAGAGTCCTCAGCCAAAGCCCACTACAGAATGTGCACAGTCAACAGGAACACGTTCATTAAACACACTAACCACAAAGTTTACATTCACCTTAAGTACTTTGCTCCTTTCATCCCTCCTGTGTCCACATTGGTTCTTCCTTTCTGAAGGAGTGTCTGAGGTCCTTATCATATTTTTCCCCTCCAATAAAGTCTTCCAAGCCATTTTCCTTTATCTTTCCCCTCACTTGCTCCATGTTAATTTTCTCTTCTACAGTTTTCCAATCAATGCAGTAGCTCTTCCGAAACTTTATTTCTTCTATAGTTCACAAATAGATCTTTATCATCTCCCAGTGTTTTTCCTCTCCCACAAAAATATTTTTATTTCATTGTAACCTCTGTGGAAAGCCACCTAATGACCCTTCACATCTTTGTCTAGTACTGGAAATAAGTTGCTTTCAATTCTCTCTTGCAGAAATTTTACCCCAATTGAATAGTTTGGTGCTTCTCCAGACCCTTACCAAGGTGGGCTTTAGAAAGTCATCTTACTAGCTCCCTTTTTATTCATAGTAAGAGCTCTACTGTTTCTAGTTCTGAGGAGGATATAAGCCTGCAGGTTTCTGGCTAGTGTCCATATTCATAGGAGCATGAAGTTGATGCTCCAAAATACCTTACTAAGGCGTGTAGTCCCAAAAGCCCAAAGTACTGCTGTCAGAGAAGAAACTCTGTATAAACCAAAAGTGTTTGGAGGCTTATCCAACTCAAATAAGAATCCATAAAGCCCAAACTTTAAGTACCTGGGTTTTTGCAAGAGGAAAAAGACAACCTGCCTTTCTAACCAAATAACCTCAGCATTGTTCCAGAGCAGAGCCCAACCTCTTGACATTTTAGTTGGGCAATTCAGCTAATATCAGCTTTGCCACAAAGGCTCTGCTGTAGCAGGTTTCAGGGCAAGTATCAATTACATCAAACTCCCACTTGTTTGTCCTCACTTACTGCCTTTTTCCTCCCAGTGGGCCAGCCTAAAGTCTGGTTGCTCTTATACCCTGCCATCAGTACTGGCCACTGATCAATGTTCACAGAAAGCACGCATGAAAACGGATTAGTAGAGGAGCGGTGTTTCACTTCCTACATTTCTCTCAGGGATTTACGTTTAGTGTTTAATATTTCATGCATCAACTGGATTCCCCCACCTCTCAGTTTATCAAATTCCTTTTTAAACTAGTTCATACTTCTAACATCTGCAGCACAGTAACAAGTGCCACAACTCTTCTAAACCTGCAGTATGGCAAATTAGATTCAGTGTCCTTGGTTCTTATGTTACAAGAAACAAACAACAATTCCTCCTCATTCATCCTCTTTGCACCATTTATAATTCATACAAACCTATCAACAGCTTTTTCTTATCAGTCTTCTTGCTCAACCTGAAATCCTAGCATGCTTCAGCTGCCTCATATGGGCCTCTGTACCACATCTTCAACCAGCCCTGCTGCTTCTCCAGTGTCCTATGGGACAGAACTAGGAGAAATAGACTCAAAGGCAGGTGTCATGGCTCAAAGTTACAACTCTTCAATCACTTAGATGACACTGTAATGTCTTCTAGTTTATTCCTTCTCAAATAATTTTTAATCTTCCTTAAAAGCATTCCTTAATGCTTTTAACCACATCATGAACCTGGAAAGATCTGTACTGTTAAACAGCTTATGGCTAATCTAACTTAAGTGTTAATTCAGTACTTAAACCACTACTACAGAAACATTAAGTTTTCCATGACATAACTTGATCTCTAACACTTAAGGACATAGGATGGATAAATACAGACAAGCAGCATTATCAAGAGAATAACCTGTTTTGATTGCTTCAAGCAGCTTGGCATTCTTCTCTCCTTCAAGAAGTCTGTGGTAATACCCAGGGTTTTGTTCCATGTTGGCTTGGGCCCCACTCACGATCATCCAGACCAATGCACGGTGTTCATTGGGGATGCCTTTCCTGATATATCTCTTCACTGCAAGACAAGAAGTTTGGTTTTGTTTATTAATTTTTTAATATTTTTTTAATCAATCTGTATTATTCTTTTTTAAATGAGTACTCCAAAGTTAAGAAGTCATAGGAAAACTCTTGACTGGAGATTTTATTTTCTCTCCTATGCTACAATTTTAGGATAAGCGTTTACTTCTTAGCTGCAGAGTATATTTTAGATTCAATCCTAAATTCTTGTCACTCAGACTCTCCCCTCAGATCTTCAGACTCAGGTTTTCCTCCCTCCTCTCTTCCCTCGTTAGAATTTTGAATCCTTTCCTCTTCTTTTACTTTTCTGGATGGAGATACAAGCAGCAATGCTCCCCCTTGATCTTTATCCTTTATCATTTTCATATCCTTTTTCACTGACTTGACTTTTCCTACATCACCCGTGGCCTGTGACATGATAGCTCTGCCCATTCAGCTCTAACATCAATGGCCAAATTACCATAACCCTAAGGGTCAGCTTAGCACCTGACCACTGAAATACAGCAGAAACTGAGGAAATGAAATATGTGCCTCCTGTCTAAATGAGCCCCGGAAGAACTGGAGATGTGAGTGAGCAGCAGATGACTTTTTCCTAGAATAACTGTGGAAGTCTTTTCAAATCTAAAGTAGCTCTTATCTCCTGCATCATTTTCATCATAAGGGTGTGCTTCAGGGTTTTTTTAAGCAGATGACTCAGTATAAATAACTATGATGCAAGATTACAGGAAGAAGCATCAGGCTAATGACAATAAAAGCAGCTTCCTCCTGGGAATGGTATAAAAATATTAATAAGGAGTCAATGCTGCTTATGGGTACCTAATCCTAAATCACCATTACCTTTTCTGACCCAAAAAGACATCTGAATGTTTAAGATTCTTCTTTTTTGGGAGAGAAGAAAATGACAAATGAAACAGATATTTCATACTAAATGAATCATGTTGTATCAATAAAAAGCATCAATGTCTCCTCTCTAAATTTTATGGGACTCAAATCCGCGTGGGGATTTTTATTCCACCCACACACTACCGCACACAATATCACTACCTAGCCAGGTTTTATTGACTCACACAGTTCTGTAATAAATGCTGCCTAAACTAAAGGCCTTAAAAACAGCAGAGTGAAGCAAGGTTATACAACTCAGCCTTCTAAATAAATGCCACCTAATTACAGCTGCCTATCCTTCAGGACCTAAAGCTGCTTCCCCCGTTTCACCCAACATAAACATGCACATATAATGAGCATTTCACCCACCTAAAATCTGGTGTTTTCTCTCAAAGAAACATATTTGTAACAAATGCCTGGTCTTCAGGGTACAGTTTCTGTTTAGCTTTTCAATGAGAATTTATATTATGGATTACAGACTCCACAGTTCTAGCTGTAAAGTTACCTTAACTACAACCTTCTTTTAGACTAGAAATAATTCACTTGTTTCCAGGGTGGTTTAATAATCCCCAGTTCATCTTTTTTACAAGATTTTGAACTCTAATGCTCAAGAAATCCTACAAATTGACATAGCAAATACAGAAATTACTATCAAGAATTAGTCCCATTTAGGTTAACAGCAAACATTCAGATAAGCCTAGGAATAAATTTACTTGCTAAAATACTGGATTATCACATTTTAACACATAATCCCGATGGTACTTTTTTCTGGAAGAATTGCAAATTCTGTAAGCATAGCCGACATTGATATCCAACAACACACATTAAATTCCAGAGAAGCATGGACAAGCCTTTGACAGTGGCATAAGGGGAAAGCAGCCTGGAGCACAGCACACATTCATCATTCCTCAGTGTCATCGTTCTCATAGCAGTAGAAGCCATGGGCTTGTATCACCCCAAGTGACTACTGACCCAGCTCCCTCACCCCCTGAGGAATACAAGAGCCCTTTGCATTGTGGTATTTTTCCTCACACCATTATAATACTTGCTAGAATCTGCAAACTGGCATTCAGAAGCAGCAAAGTAGTTTTGAAAAGAAGGACAGCTGCAGTTTAATATATATCATTTATGTAGACAGACATAGATATATTCTATATATAGAACTGTGTTTATACAAAAAGAAATACATAGGCTCTCTTCCACATTATCCTTGGGAACTAAGAAGCCCATAACAACAGTTCACACTGCAGAATATCCTCCCACTGTAATATCTGAGGAGCTTTCCCAGATGAAGCCAGATCATGCATAGGTCTCCACCCACATGCCAGTTGTAAACCAAGGGCTTGATCTCAAAGATAGCACTGTTAGATGCAAGCCCCAAGTACTACACACAGAATTCGCAGGACAATCGTAGTATGCAGTCTAAATTCTGGAGCATAAATAGGTAAGAAATATCTTTATGTAAAATCTTTGCCTCTGTTCATTAACAAAATATGAAACATCTATTTTTAAGAAACCCTCACCCCCTCTTAATTCAATTGCCTCTGACACTTAGTGCCAGTTTCACAAGTTTAGAGTCACACTTTATGAATGTGGTTTCCTTTTTTACAAGAAAAAACAGCTACCTGATAGGGCAGCAGTCTAACAGTGATGATAAATACCCAAAGTAATTTCAAGAGAAAAATATGCAGAAAATAACATTTTTTTCTGTACACCTGTAATAACATAATGTACACTACTTATAACAACAAGATGTAAAAATAAGTCATTTCAACCTTCCTATCCTTGTTTGATGGTAGAATATGAAAATTTTGAAAACTTCTGCTTCAAGGTAAGTGCTGTACTGCCTTTTTCTCCCATTAATATTGTTTCACTCTACAGCACAGACTCAGTTTATGTAGCCAAAAACTCCCGAACATTTTAAACCAAAACTTACCTCATCTTAAAAATATCAGAAGAGTGTGATTTTGAGAAGCATCTGTGCTTCTGTTTTTTCAGGTACTAACAATTATTGTTGAATGTTGAGGAAATAAATTTGAAGAAAAATTCTATAAAAGAGCTGGAAACAGCATACAAGGAACTGAAAGCTTTATTTCATGAATACAGAACAGAAGAATCAGAGCACATAAGTGCTGTAAATGTTAAAGTTCCAGTCAAACTGACTCTCATTCTGCCAAGCCCTGGGCTGGAACAGAAGTGATCATGTTATAACTACTGTTTAATACATTTACTTTTCCCTTTCACTGTATTTTATCAAAGATCACAAAGTTTCATCTGCTACTGGTCACTTTTGATTAGTACACCAATAGCCAAATTCTTTTGTGTAGCATGATTTTGGTCAGAATTAGGATAGTTTGAGCAATTATGTCAGACAGTTTGTTGACCACCTGTAAACAAAACAGAGCAGAAAGCTGTATTTTGGTCCCATAAAGATAGAGCTGAATGAAACAAGGAAAAAAATAGGAGGATGTCTGTAGTGGCAGAGGGAGAGAGAGACAGAAAGATGGCAAGTGGCAAACAATGATTATGAACTCTCACGTGCAGTGGAAATAAGGTGAAGATAAGGGTGAGAGGGAAAACAGAATACCAAAAAAATAACAAAAAGGAAGAGACTGGGGAATGAGTGAAAGGAACTATCAGCCAAATTCCCATGACCCACCCTACCAGCAGGCTCCAATACACAACAAGAGAATGTACTGCTTAATTACCATTGCTAAAATGTAGTCTAATTATTTTTCTTTACAGTGGAACAGAATTATATACATACAAACCACCCTGGATATGAGGCACACTCAGTAGCATGTGAACATGCCACATTTCCAAACTGGAAAATTAACACAAGTCATCACTTCTTCCTGTTCACCTGGGCAGAAATTATGAGCTTCTCTCTGTGTAGACAAATGGGTGTGGAATTACTGAGATACCACACATATACTGTCTCTCTCATACCTACTCACACAGCAGTGGTTCACAGCTACTGTGTTTGGGGGGAGAAGTGGCAAATCAAATATTCTTCTCAGTTCTAGCTTATGGCAGAGCCAGCAGCTCTGAGCAAAGCTTCATAGCAATGAAGTCAGGTCCTGGAGGAGGAGGGAAGTCCAGTGGATAAGCAGCAAGGCTATTTGCCTGCAAGGAAATCACTGCATAATCACCTTGCAGGATAAAGGACACACCTGCTTACACAATTCCATGTGCATGTTACAGACTTCAATCTTAATACTGAAAGGAGAAAAAGTATTTAAAAATCGAATCTTAATACTGAAAGGAGAAAAGGTATTTAAAAATTAAATCTTAATACTGAAAGGAGAAAAGGTATTTAAAAATCAAATCTTAATACTGAAAGGAGAAAAAGTATTTTAAATCAGTAATTTCACAGGTCAACCTTTCACTCTTCTCCTCAGAGGTATCAGATGAGGCTAATGCAGAAAGCTTTTTGTAACAACTCTGAATCTACACTCAAAATACATTTCCTCAATATTATTTATTCCTGTCACTCTCCCTGGAATTACATGTATATGTGAGAATCCATAGCCTAGAAATCCAGGTATCTTTGGCAAAAGCCAGTAATGTCAAAGATGATGCACGAGCCCACAAGGACTTGTGACAGTCCAGAGCCATGGCCTGTGCCTGGCCTCAGTGGATTTACAGAATTCCAGTTTCTACAAAGAGCAGCCTGTTGGAGACAATCAAAGACACCTTAAAGGCTGTTGCCATTACGTGCCCAGTGGGGCAGCATGACCCCTGGTTCTGAAGCCTGGTGGACAAGTTGAGAGATTTGGTCAAAGTTTTGGCTCCAAAATGAGACCAAAGGCATTCCCACTGTTAGTATCACAGTAACATTTTGTTTCTAAAATGCTAGAACTGGGAACACAACGAAAGAGAAGTGAAATGAACTCACAAAAATTGCTAAAAGCTGCCACTGTTACCACTCCCACATTAAGGGTATGAATCAAAACTGAGATTATTTCTCCACAACTAGAAGTTCTGCAGAATCTCAAAATCCTCACTGATTCAAAATGGCCCGTAGTTATCACTACATTCAAACTTGACACCCCAAACAAAAGCATCTTTACATTTGCAAGAAAAGTAAGATAGCAGAAGTAGATACTTTCAGTGTATCATCTAGCAGCTATAGCTCAGACCTACATTTTCTGGAATTTCACACCCTTAAAAGAGACATCTGTACACAAAATACACTGTTATATTTAAAATGTCTCACTAGTTATCATCCCATTCCTGGTGCCAAGGAAAAAAACAACCCCAAAACAACGAAACTATCAGAATCATCAGCCAAAGCTGCATGTGGAACACAGCTCTAAATATTTTACCTATATTATAATGTCCAAATAATCTTTGCTTAGTTTTATTCAATTTTTCCTTAACATACTTGAGGGAACTCTGCCCAACTCCAGAAGACACCCAAAGAGAAAGCAACCTGATCAGCACCATTTAGAGCAAACAGGAAAATTTAGATAGATACATATATGAAAACATAACCCAGAAGAGAGAGTGGAAGGAAACTCCACCCTTTAGTTTCACAGGATTCCCTAACACCTTCTGACTCTGTCCATTTACTTTTACCTGTATTTCTTGCAAGATAAAACAATACCAGGAGATTTTCATGCTCTTTGAAGCAGACATTAACATTCCCATCAGCATTTTATCCAATGTTGCATTAGCTCCTGCATTAATCTTACTTTCTTCACTTCATAAGGCATTTATCATCAGTTCTTAGCAGACACCTTTTTAGCTGCATGATCAATGTCATTTTACAAAAGGAGGATAAGGAGAGCTAGAAAATCTCAGCAGCCTAAAGAACTGTTAAAGAGGCAGTAACTGAGAGCCCTAACATCCTAATCCCTGGGGTTCAAGATAGCATCTTCTACATAATCTCATGTCTTTTTAAAGACAGCACAGAGTACAATACAGCTAACAGCTGCAAAACAGCATCTTCAAGTGCCAGTGTTACAGATATAACAAGATATTCCTTTGCCGAAGAGGGATTACTCCTTTGGAAGGTTTAAATTAAATCCCTCTAACAACTAATAACAAGAATAAGCATACTTGCTTATGCATTATTGCTGTTTATACTACTGGTTTTCATTTGAAGACAGAAATAGTATTTAACATTCAAAAACACTAACCTATTGAATCCTAACATAATGCACTTTTATACCTAGAAAGAGACACGAAGCTCACCTTTTAAACTCTTCTGTATACTGTTATTCCCCTTTAGGAGCTTGGACCATTTTATTGCTCTTCTAGTGAGTACCACTAGGTATCTGGAAAAGAATGCTTCATAGGATGCATAATCAAAGTCTTCTGGCCTTTCAAACCCATATGGATCAACCCTACAAAATAAAATAAAAATGACATTTCTACATACCTACAGCTGAAAAAAAAAAAAAAACAAAACAAAATGCAAGTATGCTTTAAATAACTTCCAGTTGCTATTTCTAAAAGCAGCTTAAGACGCCCTCTTCCCAGTGAAAACCTACTTTACGCAAACTGTTACACTCCATTTAGCATATCAAAGCTGTTTAAGTAAATTATTTTAAACATGCACTGTTCAGTCAGTTCCACAGATTTCACTGTTTTTTTTAAGTAAGGCGTTTTTGGAGCAAAGGACCTATTGTGTGCAAAACTGGCACAAAATCATGGCCACATAAAAGTCTGGGAGGTATTTTTCTCCACAACACAGGCAGCTGAAAAGTACAAGATATAACACAACAGCTCCAATATGGCCTGAATTCTCTCTCCAGACAGTTCCATGCAGAAAAGTGACAACAGAAATTACAAGTGTAACAAGTTATGAAGGTTATTTTATAAATTGATAATTTCTGAAGTTATCTTCATGAAAATATACAATGTGGAAAAAGACAAATCCTTGTGTCAATCTACCTTCTTCATATGTAATACCAAAATGCTTATTTTATTATCTTTTACAATTGTTCAGTATTACAGCACATTATCTCAGGCAGCACAACAATGACAGAGTATCAGATTTGCATGGTTGATTCTGTTCTGACACATCAACTTACCTTGCTAAATTAGATTTATTGCAACTTCCCGGGTGCCCCATACCTGCAGTGCCCCACCTGAGTACAGGACATTAATGGGCTTTGCAGAAGGTAAACAGGCAGAGGGATCTGTCCAGTCAGACAAGGTTTCAAGACAGACTTGAGGATTTAACTTCCCAAAACACTGCCTGTTTCATTCACGGCGAAGGAATCTGGCCATGGAGCAGCACTGGCACAGCCTGGGAAAACTGGCTCACGGGAGCGTCACAGGTGGTAAGGCGTGAATCAGATGAGGAACAATTAAATATTCAGACCTCAAACTGTTATTACATTGTTGGCTGTTTAGAAGAATCACCTCAGTATTCAGGTACTCCTCAGATCTGACACAAAACCACAGGTGTAAAAAGCAACGACACCCCCGACACGGGTTTCTCTGAAGACACAGAACATGAGAACACACACACACACAAACCCCCTCGCACGTCCACGAACACACAGCTCTTATTTACGACTGCGACTGCCCAGGCAGCAAGTACAGATTAATTTCATGCTCCACTCCATTCCCAAGGCAGCAAGGGAAAAAAGCAAAGAGGGAGCAGGCAGGGATTTCGGGAAGCCGCCCTCCCCGGCTGTCCTGGGGCAGGGCAGGCTGCGGCGGGCGCTCGCCGCCCTCAGCCTCGGCCGCTCTGTGGGGGCTCCCCCGGCCGGGCCGCTCCGGGCGCGGGGAGGCACAGCCCGCCCTCCGTGCGCGGCGGGGCTCGGCGGGGCTCGGCAGCGCTCTCGGCAGCGCTCTCGACAGCCCTACCGACCTACCTGTACGCCCAGTCCCGCCCGTCCTCTCGCAGCGCCATCGGCCGCCCCGCTGGAGCCCGGCGAGCGGCGCTCCCCAGGCCGAGCAGCGCCGCGGCCGCGGCCCCGCGTCCAGCTCCGGCTCCCCAGTTCAACTCTCCGCCGCCTGCGAGGGGCGGGGGCGGCCGCCGGGCCCGCCCCGTGCCCGGGCTGGTGGTGGGCAGGGCCGGTGGTGGGCAGGGCAGGGCAGGGCAGGGCAGGGCAGGGCCGGTGGTGGGCTGGGCTGGGCAGGGCAGGGGAGGGCAGGGCTGGGCAGAGAAGGGCAGGGCAGGGGAGGGCAGGGCCGGGCAGGGCACAGGGCAGGGCAGGGCAGGGGAGGGCAGGGCAGGGGAGGGCAGGGCCGGGCAGGGCACAGGGCAGGGCAGGGCAGGGCACAGGGCAGGGCAGGGGCAGGGCAGGGCAGGGCCGGGCAGGGCACAGGGCAGGGCAGGGGCAGGGCAGGGCAGGGCCGGGCAGGGCACAGGGCAGGGCAGGGCAGGGCAGGGCACAGGGCAGGGCAGGGCCGGGCAGGGCCGCGCAGGGGCAGGGCACAGGGCAGGGCAGGGCCGGGCAGGGCACAGGGCAGGGCACAGGGCAGGGCACAGGGCAGGGCAGGGGCAGGGCAGGGCCGCGCAGGGGCAGGGCACAGGGCAGGGCAGGGCCGGGCAGGGCACAGGGCAGGGCAGGGCCGGGCAGGGCACAGGGCAGGGCAGGGGCAGGGCAGGGCCGCGCAGGGGCAGGGCAGGGCAGGGCACAGGGCAGGGCACAGGGCCGGGCAGGGCAGGGCAGGGCAGGGCCGGGCAGGGCAGGGCAGGGCAGGGCAGGGCACAGGGCAGGGCACAGGGCAGGGCAGGGCACAGGGCAGGGCAGGGCAGGGCCGGGCAGGGCAGGGCAGGGCACAGGGCAGGGCAGGGCACAGGGCAGGGCAGCTCCGCGCCCCCAGGGAAGGCTCGCCCCCCTTGCCCGGCCGGCCCGGCTGGAGACCCGGGTCTGATGCTGATCCCGCCTTAGATTTGTGCATTTCACATTTTGCTCACTCTCAGGGAAAAAGAAAATTCAAATGTTTTAGCACGAGGAAAATGTCCTACTCATACGAGGGAAGAGTGGTTTCAGGTACAGCTCTTCAAACCCAAGGAATTTCCCTATAAGCAGGAAGAAGAGGTGGTTGCATTATTATTTAAGTTTGCTTGGTTGGTTTGGGATTTTTTTTTTTCCCTCCAATCGTCAATGTTCTTTTTAATTTCCCCAAATTGTTCATTACGGTCATAATCACAAAATCACAGAATGTTCTGAGTTGAAGGATGGATGCACACGGACCATAAAAATCCCAAGCCCTGACCCTGCAGAGGACACCCCGAGAGTCACAGCCTGTGCCTGGGAGCGCTGTCCAAACGCATCTGGAGCTCTGCCAGGCTGCTGCTGGGACCCCTGCCCTGGGGAGCCTGTTCAGCGCCCAGTCACCCTCTGGGTGAAGAGCCTTTTCCCAATACGCTGGAATATTGCCAACTTCAGCTTCTACTGATTAGTTTCCACTGTAAACTAACATTCATTTAGATATTATTTAAATAATAAATGGCAGATTGTAAAAAAATGTGGAGTAATAATACAGAAAATAATACAAAAAAAAAAAAAATTGGCTTCCCCATTTCCAGAATCCACCTCCAAAATAAGCACACTGCTCTTCATCTTTAGAGGTCTCAAATAAAGCCTGAAGCCCACAAGGACTCAGCCCTATCTGACTGCCAGCAGCTTAATTCATAACACACCGCAAAACAGAAGGGAGAGAGCAAAATTATATCCCTGCTTGTCCTTTTTTGAATCGAGTTCTGACTTTGCACCCAGCAAAGTGCTTGGAAAATTACAGCTACTGCTGGGGAAACATTATCTTGTTCAGCCAGCAAGTAAGAGTTGCTGCAGACAACAGATGGGATTTCACAAGGGAGAGCAACAGTTGTTCAGCACACTCTTCAGGAAAGCCACCCTCCCTCTGCGGGATCACAGGCAATTACCCGCACAGAGATGTAAATGTAGTTCGGCTCCAATGGCAAGGAAAAGAAAATAAAGAGGTTTGTACTTGGTTTCACAGCCATTGCAGTGCTGTGAAAATTTGCGATTGTTCAACAAAACATAATTATTACCTTTTCTTCGCGGGGGCCGGGAGGGAATTGTGCGCTCCAGCGGGCATAGGGCTGCTCCTGCAGGAGGGCGGTCCTGCTCAGATCACTGCTCAGGCACCAGGGCCGGCTCGGCTCTGGCAGAGGGGAGTGTGATCGCCGCCCGGCCCGGGGGAGCCGCCGAGCCCGGCCCGACTGGGCGCCAGCGCTGCCTGCGGAGCGCGGGCACTGACACACTCGGCAAACAGCTCTGCCCGCCACACGGCCACAGCCCCACACAAAATCCTTCCCGACGTGGGAATGGGAGCCAACGTTGTCCCACGGAAGAAAAAGAAGGAAGCCTCAGTTAAGCAGAATATCCTTTTCTCCTCTGAATCCTGAAATCATAGGCTTGTTAGGTAATGGAGTTATACTTCATCTGTCAACATCAGGCCCTTTGGTGTGTATGCCCTTTAAATGGATGCATCAAAAGTTCCCTGGAAACAGCAGATTGTTCTGTGATTAATTAAGGTACATCTGCTGTGCATCAAGGGTAGTTCTCTCTATAGCACAGTGTACTTTTACTCAAGCCTCAAATGTTATGAACAGTTTCTCTTGCTCTAATACCAACACAGCTATGTGGCTGACTCAGATTTATGCCTGTTACACACAAAAACTCCCACTAAGGATGCTTAGGTTATTAATTGATTCACAGAAATAATTCCTAAATTTCAGCACAATTATTGGATCCCCATATTTTGTCTGATAATACAAGCCAGCCCACTGTCTGGCAAGGGAGAATACCTTGCTTGTCCTTCCTGGGGTATCAATGCTGCTCTCTTCTGGGCAGATGATAGCATGTTGCATTTAAAGGCATTCAAAGAAACGAATGCATAAACCCTCGAATCTGAAAACTGCTTTAGTGGTGAGATCAGTAGAAAAGGATACAATTTACTTTTGATCCTTTTCTTCTGAAGGAGCTGGTGACTGTGGCAGAGTGCAAAAGGGTAGTGTTAGTTGGCATTCAGGCCAGTGAAGCTCACAGCCTTCCTATCTGCCACCTGGCACAAAAGGAAATACACTTTATATAATTTCTCCCCCACACGCTTTTTGCATCTGAACTTTATCCCTGAAGTTTTTATGTTATGGTGAACGTGTTTGGTATAAATTCTCATCATTCTGCTCCCAGAGTAAAACAGTGACTTTCCTAAAATAGTGACTTCCCTTTAAGGGTAGGCATTTAGACGTGTTCCCTGCAAAGGCTGCAGATCAGTGCTTCAGTGGCTGAGGCATTCAGAGCTTTGCTTCTCTCATACCCTGCATTTTAGTGAGCAAAACTTCCCTTCTTGTGTTTGCAGAGCAGTTGCTAAATAACAGTACCAGAGTGATTCTCAGCCTTATCAGGAATTATTCTGGAGTGGCTTTATGCTTCCTAACACTGTGACATGTGTGCTACGTCACCTACATTTGATGTATCAGCAGTGCTGAAATGTGGTCCAGCTCCTCATATACCACCCCACAGCCACTGTTACTCTTAAGGCCAGCAGTGGAGAAGGATCATAAGGAGAAATTCCTTAATAATATTTGTGCTGGAAGCATTTCTTTGACTGCCTGTGGGAACCATAAGGATTCTTTATCCTTCCAAGAATGGAAGAAATATATTTATTATTTTGAATATCAGATATGTGTCTGGGTTTTTTTTTTAAATTGAGGTTCTTTTTTTGCTGGCTTCAGGAAGGCCAAAGTATAGATATTGTAAGGGGAAAGAAAAGCACTATAGGACCAAGAAAGAATAAGGTGTGTGTGAATATAGGTGTACATGGATATTGTGTGCCTAATATTTTTAAAACAGCACGGGTGACTCTGTTCATGAAAAATACCATTTCTAGAAAAGGTAGCAGCTCTGCTTTTTCAAATACAGACAGGAATTTAAACTAAAAAAAAAAAAAAAAAAAAAAAAAAAAAAAAAAACACAAACCTTAATTGCTCACAAGATGGTTTAATAGCCCCTAGCTCATGTGATTTTCCATACAGCCACTCATCTTTGTGTCTGTATTTAGTTAACCACACCACACAAGTGTACCCTGCTTCCTTGGAGCTCTACTCTTTGGCTGGAGCAACTTTCCCATGAGCTGAAATAAATCTGCTGCTCCATACTTGGGAAAAACAGTTAAGGTTAAGATTTGGCAGCATAGAATATCCAGTAAAAAGTAAACATGTGTGTGTGTTTGTGTGTGTGTGTGTTTATATATCTCTGCTTGTCTACATTCTAACATAGACATCATGTGCTCCAGGACCAGACAACTCATCCAGCTAATGAGATTAAGGAATGCAACCACCACAGACACGTTCAGTTCCTGTTACAGCCAGCTACCTACCAAGTTTAGTCAATCCTCATCTACATATGGCTCTCAATCCATAATGAAATGCTGAACTTGCTCCATGTTTTTGTCCCAGCAAATTGCATCATGCTTACATAATTGTAGTCTGCAAGCCTGATTAAACCTGTTCACGTGAATTGTTCCATCAGCATTCACTGAACTTTAGAAAAGACTGCATAGCAAGGACAGAAATGTATTTTTAAAAGTTAATTTCCACTATTCCTTAAAGGCTTCACAGCTCCATGTCTATGAAGGTTACTAGCTGCTAGAACAAGTTACATCCACGTGTAGTCTAGGAACCGCCAGTATTTTGATTATTCTCAGTATGACTGTGGCCCCGGGAGTCAAAGCATACTGATAAGAGCATCTATAAAAAGGAGCTCTGAAGCTTGCTGCATAGCACTGCAGCTGCCTGGAGAATCAACATTACCCATGGAAACCTCTGCAGAAAGGTTTCTGCGCTCAGCTGCTGTCCTCCAGCTGTGTCAGAAAAGAAGGCTCAAGGCTGTAAGTGACAATACTGGAAACAGCAGGGGAAGAGAAATTATATGGTAGTGCCCTTGGTGAGAAAAACACAGCAAAATTATATGTCAAAATATGATATGGTAAAGACATTTAAACATTATTAGCAGGAAGCATTCCTAAGGCAGGGACAAGGGTGTCCTTAGGAGAAAGGTCAGTAGCTATCACAGATCAGTAACCCAACAGTGTGGAACTGAGCAGAGAGGAGAGAAATTAATGAATCTATCTTAGGTCAAACTGCAACTCTGTAAAATGTGTTTGTTATTCAACGACAAAGTGAAGTATTTTCTAGATGGTTTTCTTCTGTTTATCTTGTTTATCCTTATCTACTTAAATGATCATGAGGGGTGTGCTGAAAGCCCTTTAAATCACAATGATGATGTTTTCCTTCCTGGCTGCATGAGCACAAGGCTTATAACTGAACTTTGAAATTTCATAGGGAGAGATGATAGGCAAGATTGGAGATTATTAACTCCTTACTTGTCCCATCCCCTTTTCTCTCTTATCCCCAGTTTTGAAGGAAACCTGCCTTGCAAATCTGGCAGCTCAAATATCAACTGATTAGGGATGGGGTTTAATTTGAATGTTCTCTGTCTCCTATGATTTCACATTTAGTCTTAGTTGAGAAAAATTAGGGCAAACCTTCTCCTGGCCTTTGATGGTTTCTGCATTAGGATTCCTACACAAGGGCTGTCATTTCAATTGTCTCAAGTAGTATCCCAGTTGGTAAGAAACAGGAAGAGTTATCATTACAGATCTTTAAATATAGTACTTGCATGTAAATACAAGGTCTCAGCCGTGAAGAACATTAGCTATTTCACTTAGTTGTCTCTATGCAGTAAGGGGTTTCTCTAAAAATAACGCATTAAATCAATTTAAATAAAAAAATCCTTAAAGTAACAAGATGATTTGGTGTAAAGAGAAAAAGGTATATCTACTCAGGAACAGACATCAGTTTCACACATGGAATAAAGATGAGTTTTGTAGGAGCACAGATGTGAATTTTCTGTAATTAAATACTGTTTTATAATGCATACATACAGGGGTACTTAGTTTAAGTCAGCAAATTCCTTTTCTGTGAGTTCCAAGCTTTGAAGTGCCAAACTCTGCAAAAGGTAATGTGCTCCCAAGGAGGTTGTTCTTCACCTCTACACATTTTTCAAACTCACAGTCTGAAAGAAAAAGAAGTTTTGTGAAAACCTGAAACTGGGTTTGACAGGGAGTGAAGCTTCTTGGAACTGCAAGGTTATAGCAACAACCATCAGTACAGACATGCCTCAGTATTTACATGGGATCAGGATATCAGCTGAAGTATCATGTTTTTAAATTCCTTTGGAAGGGAAGAAACTGTGATTGCAACATCTAGGATCAAATTATTACTTTCTTCTGGCTTACTTTGTCAGGTTACAAATTACATCACATGACTAATACTGGAGGAAAAATGTCACTCTCATTTTGTGTTTATTTGCGGGTAAGTGTTCCAGTACTATGACAAACTGGTATGTTGTCAAAATCGAAATAATGTAATTTTTCTTTTTCATATTTCAGGTATTTCTGACACTGTTCTTTCCCATTTTAGAGTAACATATATATTAATATTAGCATATATTCTGCTCATGAAATATATTACATGTGGCTGCTCTGTCTCTCATATGGCAATTCTTTGTTGTGTTACAAAAAGTAGAGGCAGGGGCTATACATTAAAGCAGGCCAGATCATAAATGGGAAGGTATAGTCACAGTTTTACTTCATATCTGAGTACTCAGGGAAAATAAAAATGAAGGAGCTGCAAGTAGAACAAAAGCAAGTTCTGCCTTCAAGCTGGTAGAAAAAAATCTACTGGTGCATTGGATATCGTGCAGAACAATGCAGAACTTCCCCCCTGCACATTACAGGATCAATTATTGCTCACAGCAAAGTTCCAAATCTAGCATCTCTATGCAAGCTGAGAATCAAATGGTCAGATACTAGGAAGATGGACAACTTGCTGAGAACTTCCTCAGATTCACCCAGTGCTTCTAAAAAAAAAAAAAAAAAAAAAAAAAAAAAAAAAAAAAAGAAAAAAGGCAGAAAAGAAGAGGGGACTCTTGGAAGTCCTCTTCTAGGGAGGACTCAGCTTTCAAAGTGCACACAGCATTCATGAGCATGACTAGGGCTTATTCTGTGTGGAATAAATTCTGTAGTTCTTTTGATTTGCTGGCCGTATTTTAGACTACTGCTGTGTGGTTACTACAAGGGGTGGTCAGAGTTCACAGTGTGGGTTCTACATGAAACAAATACAGGATTAGCAAGGTGTTGTATTTCCCACAGCAATGATAGTATGTCCCTGACAATACTTTTCATATTCCCAGGAGAGAAAGCTAATGCTGGTCCTTGCAGTCAAGCTTATGTAGTGATAATAAATAGTACTTAAAAACCTCACAGTTACTCTCAAGGGTCCTTATAAAGGGTCATTTGTAATGAAACAAAAGACAGCTCTGGTGGACTGATTTTCAGGAAGAAGTAACAATTAGGTAGCACATAAGAATCTACGTCTGGCTTTAGCTTTTCTATGGTCTTATTTGCTGCTCCAGCACCCTTCAGTACCTTTTGTAAATACATCCTCTTGTGCACTTATTGGCAACTTATACTGCCCTGACCCACAGAGCTACCTTCAGTTGTCTGGGTCCAGCCTGCATTTAGCATTTCTTCCTAAACAATTTTGAATACCAGTGGAGTACCATGAAATAATATACGAGAAATTTGCCGTAGATGATTGCAAGGACCCAAGCTGTGAACGCTGAAATATTGACAATAAGGACATGCAAGATGCTTATCTTTCCATTTTACCACTTACCTTTAATTAAACAAAAAAACAAAGGCATCTTGGGTCTCCTCCCTGAACATACATACTGCAATACAGTAATTGTGTTAATGGTCTGTACTATTAAGATGGGTAAAAATGTTTAGAAGAGATAGAATCTGGAGAGGTGAGGCAGGGCACCACAGAGAACCACTGCATCAGGGTTTTTGCAGCTCTAATTTGAACATGACTATTTTTAGAAGACTTGTTGTACATACCAACAACAATAATGACTGCCAGATGAGACAACCATGTTCCTAAAGACAGTGACATTATGTGCAGCTCTCAAGATTTAACTAAGCATGTGTTAGGCAAATAGTAATATAAAGTAATTAATTCTTTTTGTTTCCATCAAATTGAATTTTGCTTTTATTTTGCCTCTCTTTTCCTTTTGGTAATTAGTCCTGAGAGCAATTTTACAGCCTTTAGTTCTTACTATCTATGGAGTTAATGACTTTTCTACAAAATTCTCACTTTTTATGTTTTGTGTGTGTTATGGATGGAAACAATGATTTCCTGTTGCCTTCATTTTATTGCTATTCTGTGATCCTTCTAAGATTTTGGGAAACAAGTAATCTCTACAGCAAAACCTATCTCCGCCATTACTAAACACTGAGAAAAGCAGAGAAGAAGACTCTATAGTCTCTGACAGGAGAGAACGTGAACACATTTGCCATTTAGACCCACATTTGTAAGAGGGGCATCCTTAGCTGGCCCAGAATAAGGGAGCAATTGCAGGGCAAAATTCAGTCTGCCTTTGCCAAGGGCATCTTTCTTATCACTGCTACTAGCAAGCTCACAGATCTACCCACAGTCCTGAATGATAATGTTGATAAGTGATAAAGCAACCTCATTAGAAAAGTTTCCGATTGGTTGTGGTGCTGGGGAATGCAAGTTGGATGACAAGCAGAGGAGAGTCAGAGAGAGCACTTTGATCTGTGCCTGCAGCAGAGTAACACCCAAAGAAATCACTGTGCAGACACTATCAGTGAATGTCAAAGGGGCCTTGAAGTAAATCGTGGAGGATTTGATTGGTGATCTAAGCCAAATACCATCCAGACCTTGTCAGCTGTGGAACAGGAAAGAAAGAGTCAGAACCTACATAATGCAAGGGCTCCAACTAGGCAAAGCCACTTTGCTGTTGGTTCGGTCTCAGTGCAGGTACTGAGTCCATTGCAGGCACAACAAAGAATCACAGAGTCTTAGTGTCACCAAAACAGTGGGAATCAAATAAACTATCCAACATCATGTCTTAAGTATTAGAGAATCAGGCATTACTTTATTCTGGCCAAGGTGCGCAATGGAAATCCTTCCATCCACACACGACAATAGTATCAGAGCATAATTTCTGTTGGCAATGACCTTTAAGATCATTGAGTCTAACCATTTAACCCAGCACTGCCAAATCCACCTTCTGCCCCGAAGTGGAAGAACTTTGCAGAAATTGGGCAGGGTGGGAGGGGCTCCAAAAATGGCTTGTGTGAGGTGAAGGAGACAGTGCTGTTAGAGATTGCCAGAGTTGTAGTCTTCCTTTCCGTCCTGCACAGCCACATCATCTAAATGACAACAAACCCTAGGATTATTTTGGTCCACAGTAATCTGGAAAAGCAGTTGAAGGATTTCCATCCTATGAAATACAAAAGTACACTCTGTGCCAAATGGTGATAGGGCTTTAAGACTGATCTTAGGTACTCCTAAGTCCCTGTGGCAACTTCACTTTCAACTGAGCTTGGAAGCCCTATGTGCATTGGGAAAGGCAGAGGTAATGACAGAAAATGTTTTGCAGCAAGGAAAGGAGATTTAGTCAGCCAAAATTGCTGTTTTATCAGCCAAGAAGTGCTGTGTGTGCAAAGGGAATGCCCCCAGGCTGGTGAAATATGCTATAGAGGTATTGCCTCTGCTCCCCTTAGCTTTGCCCACATGACTCACAATCTGTTGTGGGGTCAAAGACAAGCTATTAAAATCGAGGGATGAAACAGAGTCTCTAGATTGCTGGAAGTAGGAGTTACCAAGTGCTGCTCTTTGCCAGGAACATGCTCTTCTGGGCATAAATCAAGGCTTCCTCTTTGTTACCACAGCCTTTGCTGTGCACTTACCCTTCCCTGCTACTGTAGGAGCCTCCACACCTTTTTGTGCTGCACAGCTGCTCATTGTCATGGAGAGCAGCCCTGCAGCCCTGGGAATTGGATGAGCAGAGGGAAAGCCATGGGCAAATACACTCAAGGATGTGTCCAGGTTCTTGCAAAACCCACCCATTCCCTTGGGCAAATGGGGGACAGAGGTGGCAGTGGCAGAGCAAGAGGAGGTTGGTGTTTGTACAAGGTTTTGGATGGGGCTGTGTTACAGAACACAGCTCTTATGGTCCTGTGGCTTGTAGAGATGAAGACAATGGCAGAATGCCCTGGTGCAAATATAACAGGCCTGGCTTGTTTGTTGTGCATTTGTGGTCTGACAGCTGAGCACCAGATATCCTTCTGCCATGCTGGAGGGGATGCTGCTACCTGCCTTGTCCCTTGTGCTGCCCAGGGCTCCAAGGTGCAGAGGACTCGGCCTTCCTTACCAGGTTTCTCCTGCAGCTGGGGTGGTGGCAAAGGGGAAAATCCCAAGGTATCCAAGGACAAGTGGGTACTGCCCCAGAGTACAGGAGGGATGGGAACACTTTCCATGCTCCCCCCAGTATTTTAGTTATTTGAGCACCCGGTTGTCACCAATTTGAGATCTGCAGCCAGAATGCAGTATATGTGTGCATCTGTGTAGCTGATCAAAACAGCATGTTCCAAACAATGGAGTTTTTTAATGTCTACGAGTGTTTTCTTTAAAATATAGCAGTGAAACTTCAGAATGGAAAGATTACTATGTTACTGAAAACTCTGTTTTTGGGGTTTTCCCAGGAATTAATTAGCAGCTGCATGCTGGAAAGAAATTCTTTCTCATGAGGCTCTTGGGAGGGCTCAGGAGTCTTTATTGAACAATAACTGGAAAATTTGACCCAGAGAGAAAGTTCTCTATATTTCTTGGAAACACATGATTCATGTTCCAGTCTCATTTTGTAGCCCTTGAACAAGACAGAAATGTAAGGGGAAAAGGAGGAAAATGGAAAGGAAGAGAGGGAAGCCAGCAATAGGAAATGCATGTGTCACAGGATGAGCTTAGCAGAGTTTCTGTGTGAACAGTGAAGGAAAAACATATATTCTTTTGTCTATTAAAAGTACTCTTTGCAACATCTTATTTTTACTTTTGTGAAGCATTAATAATTTTACTTCTGTGAATTGGTGAAGGAATCCAGATGAATTTTAAACACAAACATGGATTTTGAAAAAATAGATATGAAAACAATATTTTCCTAGAAAGATGTCATGATTCAGTGGTGCCCAGACTCAAAATTTTTGAACTCTGGAGAATTTAACTCATTGTGGCACTGAGTTCATAACACTACAAGTCATTGCTTAAGTCTTAACCTTGTACCTTGCTGTGAAACATTTGGAGCAGTCAATATGGGTATCTCTTAATTCATGTCTGTGTATTACTAAAAAAGACTCTGTGTGTGGGGAGGGGGGGGGGCGGGGGGGCGGGACCAGAAAATTGATCAGATGATTATCATGTAATGTTGCTTCACCTCCTGGAAGAACAGTCTTAGTGATTTTGTGCTGTAGACTGTGGCTGCTGAAGTGGGTAGTAAAGATCTCTATTTCCATTACAAAGAGTAATGTTTAATGATCAGCTGAAGTATTGATATTACCATCTTCCCTCGTGCCTGGTAGACAGCTGGTCATGCACACAAAAGGAGGCATTGTGGGACAACTGTTGGGCAGGGTGAAGAGTTAACTCTTAGCTACCATCTTTAGGCAGAATTTGTTTTCCAGAGTCTCTTAAGGATGCAGGGCTTTTCCTTGTCAGCAAAAAGACACATCTCCACATGGCAAACTCGCCATCTGCAGGCCAGTGAGACAACTCGCCAGGGACAGGGAAGAAACAGCCCCACAAGCTCAGGGACACTTTGCTTATGGTGGTCTTACCAGTTCCTCCTCTTTTGTGCTCCATTTTACAAAAGGAAATTGCTCTCTGGGTGTTATCCCTAAGAAGTTTAGAGTGTCTGTCTCTAGAGCTTAATCCTATCCCAGTGGATTGCTTAAAAATGTAAAAAAATTTAGACTTGATGGTCTTCTGCAGCAGGCTTCTCCTACCCTTATTAACTCATGTCTGTTCTCAGCTGCAAGGAGAGAGAATGGCTTCCCAGCCCAGGCCTTAACAGCTTCCCCCGGCAACTACAAATCACCACTGTTTCCTCCCATGAAACACAGTTTCGATTAGAACACAATGTTTCATAAGCATATTTTTGCCATGAGAACATGTTTTATTTTTAAAGATACTAAAACATAGTGTTTCACAAAGTTTGAGCTTTCTTTGTCAGGCTGGAAGAATATTATTGGAATGCATTATTTTATTTGAAATAAATCTTAAGGAGGATATTTACCTTATTTCAGTGGTTATTTTGTAGTGCTCTTGAATGTCAGTTGTGTCCAATTAACCATAGAAAGTCAAAATGTAAAGAAAATGTTTCATTTTCATAATAATACTTCCATTCATCCCTCAAAAAAGGCGAGAGGAAACTGAAGTTTCCCCCCATTTTGAATAAAAACTATCTCTAAACTGAGATGATTTTTCATTTAAACCTGGATTTCTAAAGAAGAAAGCATAAAGAAGGACCAGATTTTTCAATTTCTGTTTATCTAGAGTTGGGCACTGGTGGTATACATTTGAGACCAGTGTCCACTTATTAAAAAAAAAAAAAAAAATTTAAAGAAGACTGAACCAAATTTTTAATGCAAAACTAAGCCTCAGTGTTAGCTTGTTTGAAAGGGAAGCACCCAGAGGTTGTACCTCTGCCATGTATCTGCTTCCAGGTGAATTCTGAAACAGGGGACTGAAGTTAATAGAAAATAGTATTCAGACTGAGTTTTCACATTGCCTGGAAACATCAGGTGAGCTCTTGGTTGCAGTCAGAAGGGCAGTACATCTGCATACATATGCTTGTTGCAGACTGCCATGACCCAAAGGACTTAAGTGTATAGAGACATAGTGAGGGGAAGAGTCATTCATTCCCCTTACACAGGGGGAGAAGCAAAGCATAGACCAAGGCAGATTCTCTTGACATCAGAAAGCACTGGGGAGAAAGGGGGAAGGGGCAGCAAAATCAAGACTTAACTGTATTTTCATGATATTTTCTTAGGACTCCATTGGGCTTAAGTGTTTGGTTTCATGGGGTACTTACACAAGACTTTTCTTTTAATTCTTAGTGAATTCAGCTTCATACTGAACACATGCTCTTTCTGGAAATTGTGTTTCCACACAGTTTACACACACTCTTTGTAATTTTTTCAAATGTGGGTTGTATAGTCTGTGAAGAAAAAAACACCAAAGGACACAGAAGTCCCTGAGCAACTGCTGGCATTGGTTTGGGTAAAAAACAGGGGAGTTGTAACTCAGCTAAACCTAAAGCTGAAAACCTGCTGCCTTTTTAGGGGGTTGCTCTGATGACCTGTGTGCTCACATGGGCTCTGTTCATTCTCCACCACACTTAGGTCCCATAGGTCCCACTCAGTGTCACCTATGTGTGCCTCCTGGAGAAATAGCACTGGAGAAGATGAAGAGGAGGTGAAGATCAGTGGTGGGGCTTTTGGGAAAGGAATCAGATGCATGATGGTGAATGGTCCTGGTTCCCCTGTGCTGTTAACATCCAGACAGTGGCTCCAGGCTGGGTGACTGCTGGAGCCTGCCCACAGCTGTCACCTCAGCTCCCTGCAGCCTGTGAAGTACATCTTCTGTTTGCAGGCAGGATGCATGAATGGATTAATTACTGATGATTTCACAGACAGTTTGTGACAAGAAAGAAGAGAACTGAGCTTGGCTCCTCCAAAATATCTTCAGATGGGGCAGGGTGAACCCTCAGAAAAATCCTTCTCTTCCCTTCACTGGCATTTGTGGGAGCAGAACACAGGATCGGAGGAGTTTTGGGGGTCTCCCCAGGGTTTGTTTGATGGGTCCTCACAGACTAGACCCAGGTTTGCCCAAATGCTCTGGCTGAACAGCAGACAGGGAGGGAATGCTTGCTGGTCACACTGGCTTTAGCTCAGTAGTAGTTTTAGTAGTGGGCTTTACCCACTACTCAGTGGGTAACTGTATGTCCATGTTTAAAGGTTCAGTTTTGCTGTTCTGGGGAGGACAGCATCTGGCAATCTCAACAGTAAAAGCTGTTTTCCTCAAAGGTTATATGCGAAGGAGTAGCTGCCTGAGGCCTTTCCACAGTTCTAACACACTGATTTGGTCACCAGATTACTGACCTCTTCTGCCAGCCTGAACCACAGATAGCCAAACCTGATCCAGCCCTGCCACAGCACTGGGTTTGTTTCAGGTGTGAATTTAAAACTGCCCTCAGCAAGCAAAGGCAAGGCAGGCAGTCACGTCAGGCCGTGCAGCCCTGGCCAGCCACCCCCCTCTATGGGCAGCACAGGAGGAAGTTGGTCCAACCAACCTGGTCCTTAGCCTGTTACTGCTCCTGTTTCAGTGTCAGAGCCACCTCCCTGACACACAGTTTTCCCATTGCCCATGTCTGAGGAGCCAGCAGGGAAAAGGCAGCAGGGAAGAAGCTGCAGAAAATGTACTTTACTGAGTTCTTTTCAAAGCCATTCCACTTGTGTAATTAATGTTCCATATTTTCTACCTGTTCCCAGCTGTCACATGAAACGTGGCATGTGTCAGCTCTCTTGGACATAAGGAAAACAGTTTGTATACTGATAAGATATTTACAGGTGCTGTTTGTCTTTATATCTCATGCTCCTTCCCTGAAAATGACAGAATGAATACAAGGTTGTTGTTTCATATGCTTATACCATTTTAATCTCAACACACAAATAAGACTCAGTGGTAGAAATCAGGAGCCCTCTGAGGAGAAAAATAGTTTTATTGAGAAATCTCTATGGCATGACAATGGTACAGACTGTCTTGTCACATGATGTGTGTAATTTAAATGAGTTAATAAAGAAAATGTCTTTTGGGGATTTCTGGTCTTCTGCAATAAGTGTCCTGGAGCTTGGAGAGAGTTAAAGCTGAGATACATTTGGTGGGACCTTATTTGGGTGTTTGGATCACTGCAGTCTGCTCTGTTCCCATTCCTGAGAAGAATGAAAGATCTCAGTAACTGGGTTAGCAATCCACAGCTGCCTTTTGATAGTCCATTGTATTGGTATGAATCCCAAGAGGGCACAAGGATTTCACTCTGGTGGTGTATTTTGACTTCACAGTTGTTTCTTGAGAAGGATGGATTGGCTCTAAAGTGTCCAAAAGGCTTCTTTCTTTGATTCCTTCCAGAAGTCTTGGGAAATACAGTGATGGGAAGGACTCACCTACTATTTAGACTGCATCTCAGCCAGCAACTGGAGCAAATGGTGTTGTGCAGGTCAAAATGGTGTGCAGCCTGCAGAAAGTAGCTGAAATTCTTTGTGGAAAAAGCAAATGTGGCTGCATTCACCTACAGGGCTGCAGGGAGCTGGCCATCCCTGCACACCAATTCTTTTGCTTACATGCTTTTCTTTTGTAGGTGCAGAGGCAAGCAGGTGCCTATGAAACTCTCCTGTACTTCCAGAATCTGGGGCACTTTGTTTAGAAGGGACTTTGGTTGCCTAATACGAGGTATCTTATGAAAGAATCTTGATTTTCAGAGAGCAAATGCTGAGCACTTTTCCCAAAAATCAGATCTGTGATAAGCTGCCCCTTTTTGGATATTTGGGGTCACTATCAATTTTTTAAAAGAGCGCCCATGCCAGCTATTTGGTGTTTTTTTTTTTTGAGGATAATCAGTTCAGTGCATTATAGATTTTTATGTTTTTATTTCCCAGTGATTTTTCCCTCTGGCAGTACATTTTTGCTGTTGCATGACAAACACCATTGAGAGCCTGCTTTAGTGCTTCCTTGCCAAATGAAAATCCCACCACTTTCCACAGTTGTTTTTGCACCCTACAACTGAGGACATATCGAGGTTGCTACCAAGTGCAGTAACAGGAGATGCGTAGCAATTCCCTAAACTGTTTCAGGTCCTTCAGGTCATAAGAGGAAAATACTGACCTGCTGATTCTTTGGTTATTCAGTATACAAAAAGTCTTTTAGTTGGCAGGAAAGTAGATACCTAGCAAACTTTTCTCCCCCCTATTTTTCCTAAATTCTCATCAAGGAGTGAAAAATGCTTCAATTCTATAAAAGAATGTTTATGGAAATGAAAAGGAGAAATAAAGCTCACAGAACCTAATACATTTTGGAAACCACATTGTGAGTGCAATAGTTAAAACTGTTTTGCTGACAATGCATATCCCTGTGCTCATTTCTCAGGTAACAGATTTACTTTAGTGTTCCAGAGAAACCCCCTGCCCCAAAATCTGTAAGGATCCCAGATATTACTTGTCAGGATTCTCTGATCAACCAGATAAACTTCTTTTGGATGGTATCCATAGTGGACCAGGAATATGAGAAGAAATATTTCCCTAATTTTTCCTACTACTCCTGGCACTATTTTTCCTCCGCTTTCACCGCCGCTTGCCTGCATCCTGCTTTCCAAATTCAACCGTTAGGTGGGGCATTTCTACTGTCAGCAGCCCAGATTTCATCTGCAGCATCTTGTGCCTGGGACAGATGCTGAATAGTCCCGTGTGTTGGGATATGAGGTCTCTTCTGTTGTCTTCAGTGCTTTCTTCTTTTATCAGCTCCATTGACATCCAAAATAGTACAAAGGAGGAAACCTGAGTCAAATGGTACACCTTAAGGTCATGGGTTTTATCTTTTTTGTCATGTGTGATGTGTTAGAGGTTATCCAACTGTAGAAGATGCTGATCAATTACTAAGTTATACAGTTCATAGTCAAAAGAGTGCACTCATTAACTTCCTTTTCATTTCATTTGAGCAATTTGGAATCAGACAACACTACCAGGACAACCATTTTTTCCTGGTTTCAATGTCTGGGTAAAAGCAGTGACATATTCCCTGAAACTGCAGTGGACTGGTCATGGCTCATGACATAGCACTGTTCTTCCATGGGGTAGACCTTCACAGGGTTTGGGCTTCTTTTTCTGGGAATAGCTATGCTTTATGTGCCCTTTTTAAATTTGAAAAATTAAAAAAAAAAATCAACGAGGAGCTCTGTTATTTAGAGACAATATTCATCCAGCATGGCTGAACAGCCCTTTCTGAACTGGAGGGAGAGGGAGCTCTCCTATGGCCCTCTGAGCTCTCCAAACAGCTGAAGTCCCAGAAATATAAGCATCACTTTCACTTCACGAAACCTTTGGAGAAAGTGATGGTCTCTTTGCAAAGCTGGGATTCTGAGGCCTGGGTTTGTCCCAGTTAGCCCCAAGCACCTTAAGCAAGGACTGCATTGCTGCAGGAGATGGAGGGAGAGAGGCACCTCCAGAGGGCAGCTGAACTTGTTCTGAATTTGGGGACCTGGAGAGGCAGAGGTTTGTCCTTCAGTCAGAAATGTGGGAGGTGAGTGGGGCTGCTGGAGATGGTGGGCACTTGTCCAGCACTGTGAAGGGGACTGTACTATCACACCGATGTGCCAGGTCCAAGCTTGACTATCTAAATCATCCCAAACCAATCCTTTTGGGATTTCTGTATTACTAAGCCCATCTGCCAGGTGTGCTATCAAGAAGAAGGGCTAGGGGAGATTTGACTATGGCCTAATTAGAGAGGACATAAAAAGCCTGAAGAACTTAACTGATGGCTGGTACTGGGAGCCTGCCTGGCTTCTCTGTGGCCTCAATCTCTATGCAGAACTAACTACCAAGCCCCCTGAGACCTGCTTCTGCAGATGGGACACTTCAGGTACCCCAGCTCCAGCTCAGAGCTTGGACTCCCCTTAAATGCCTCTTTTATTCAGGGTTTCAAAAACTTCAGGAAAGCTTCACTTTGGAGACTCCAAAGCGATGGACTATGCTTGAGGCAATAACTGTAATTTTTCCCGGTCTCCTTAAATAAAATCTCTTTCCATTAGAGTCTAATTCCATAAGAATATGAAATTTCAAAATATGTCACCATAGAGGTGGAACCTTGAAAAACCTTGTCTACCTGGGTTTGGGGTTTTTTAATATTCTCTGTTCCCTGGTTGTGATTGTGTATCTGTGTCTGTAGCTAAGGCAGGGCTTTAAGGAATCATTACTAAAAAAAATCCTGCTACATTTAGTATAGGCTGAGGATCTAATTCCTCCTGTGACCTTGAGAGATGCTTGCCTTGAGAACTGTGTATTAGTAAAACAGAGGGCTGTAGTACGGGAAAGGAACAGAACTGCACAAAATTACACCCATTGTCCAGAACCAAAAACACAAAGAGATCTGCTGGCAGATGCCTCAAAAGTTTCTGTTATTAGGTCAGACAAACTGAAACAGCAGCTGGGAGGGCTCCATTCACCACCTCTCCTGTCATGGAGTGGGAGATGTGCCTAAAGGATAGCAGGGGAGAAGGCTTCTGCTCCTGGGGGTAAAAAATTTGAGAAGGACTACTGGAGACTGGGAATAGAACTGTTTTCTGTTGTGTCACAAAGGGTCTCATCAGAGTTCGAGCCTGGCCATTTGCACACCTGGCTCCATTTGCATAGATTAATAACTCCTCAGACTCTTTTTCTTTATGAAATACCAATTTCTGGCATTTCTTTGCCTATCACCAGTGCTAAATTTCCTGCCCACGTGGTCTGGAGTGACTTGTTTACTGCAAGGCACACCAGTTTTCTATTGCTCCATCACCACTGGAATTTTTATGGCCTTGCTCTCTTCTTTCCTGAAGAATTAAATGTGTTGACTCCCAGAATGAAGTAATTTCCTTAAGTGAGGCTTTACCTATAAGGATGCATTTCATGCAAGTCTATGTCAGGTTTTAAGTGTACTTTGGGGAGGGTCATTTGACTTGGATGGCTGTTTTATTTTATCAGCAGAGATTAAGGCATGCAACAACCTAGAAGTTGACCCCCACAAGATGACTTTGCCTGGCTTACCCTAAGCACAGGGTAATGCATCTTAGTCTGCTAATGTTGCATCTCTATTGAGAAAAGCAAAGAAGGCAGGTGTAAACTGGAAGACTTAAGGGCCTCCTGGTGCCCAAGGACAAGCTCTGCTGGGAAGCACCTCCTTAACATTTGTCTAACTTTCTGGCAAGGATAAGAACTTCAATTTGTTTCAGAGTAGTAATATTTCCAGGTGCGGATAAGGGGTAATGTCCCCCCCAATTTCTTTTAAAAGGTTAGCAAAAGAATAATTGAGATGGCTTCTAGTTAGAATAATTAAATTCTAATAAGATTAATTAAAACTCCCTTTATGAGAAGATGACCTGTCTAGTGGATAAAGGAAAGGCTGTGTGTGTTGTCTAACTGGACCTTAATAAAGCCTTTGACACTGTTTTCCATAGCATTGACCTGGAGGAATTTACTGCTTGTGGCTAGGATGGGTGAACTGTTTGCTGGGTAAAAAACCACATAGATGGCCAGGCCCAGAGGGTGAGAGTGAATGGAGTTGCATCCATCTTGTGTCTGGTCACCTGTGATGTTCCCCAGGGCTCAGTACTGGGTCCAGTCCTGTTTAATACCTTTATCAATGGTCTGGATGAGGGGATTGAGCCTGCTGTCAGTCAGTTCACAGGCCCTGCCAAGCTGGGCGGGAGTGTTGATCTGCTGGAGGGCAGGAAGACTCTGCAGAGGGATCTGGACAGGCTGGATCGATGGGCTGAGATCAGTGGTGTGAGGTTCATCAAGGCAAAGTGCTGGGTGCTGCCTTTGGGTCACAGAGGGCTGTGAGGCAGCACTACAGGACAGAGAGGCTGTAAAGGTGCCTCTGGAAAAAAAGGACCTGGGGCTGAACATGGGCCAGTGTGCCCAGGTGCCCAAGAGAGCCAATGGCATCCTGGCCTGGGTCAGCAATAGTGTGGCCAGCAGGAGCAGGGCAGGGATTGTCCCCCTGTACTCAGCACTGGTGAGGCCACACCAGTGGCCTCCTGTGCTCACTTTTGGGCTTCTTGCTACAAGAAGGACATTGTGGGGCTGGAACATGTCCAGAGAAGAGCAATGGAGCTGGTGAAGGGTCTGGAGCATAAGTCTGATGAGGACCTTTTGAGGGTGTTCAGCCTGGAGAAAAGGAAACTGAGGAGGGGCCTCATCACTTTCTACAACTACTTGAAAGGAGGTTATAGTGAGGTTTGTGTTGGTCTCTTCTCCCAGGTAACAAGCAGTAAACAAGAAGAGATGGTCTTAAGCTGTGCTGGAAGAGGTTTAGATTGGATATTAGAAAAACTTTCTTCACCAAAATGAGTGTCAGGCATTGGCACA
The DNA here is from genome assembly GCF_965231275.1 of Zosterops lateralis. Lineage (NCBI taxonomy): Eukaryota > Metazoa > Chordata > Aves > Passeriformes > Zosteropidae > Zosterops > Zosterops lateralis. Next base: position 26,939,586 of record NC_139763.1, read on the forward strand.
GGCTGCCCAGGGAAATGATGGAGCCACCTTCCCTGGAAGTGTTCAAAATACGTGATGCTTAGGGACATGGTTTAGTGGTGGTCTTGGTGGTGCTGGGTAATGGGTGGACACAATAGTCTTAGCAATCTTTCCCAACCACAGCAATTCTATGATTCTGTGATTTTCCTGTGCAGGCAGAAGAAGCCAGCTAATAGAGAATTTATTATGCAAGTCTGCTGCAAGTGCTCTATGCTGTTTCATTTCACATTTGTTTTCTCAAATGTGAAATGAAATAATGGACAATAAAAAGTAAATTATGCTTTTTATTTAGCACAAAGTGGCCTTTATAGTTGCCAGCTTGTAAAATTTTGTGGGCAAAGTAAACCCCTGTATGTAAGGGCAGTGTTGTATCTCCAATAAAATCTATTTTAGTTTCTGAGGACTGGTGTGATATACAAATAAAATTTTCATTTCGTGACCCTCTACATGCCAGAAAGCCTAATTCTTGGCAGGTTGGGAAGGAAAAAGAACTCAAAGTTTAAGCTCTTCAGTGGTCAGGAGACACGATGTTCACATTCCCACTTCCTCCCAGCAATGTCCCGGACTGGGCCAGCCCAGTTGTCACATGTGTGACTTGTGTGCATTGTGCTGGCAAATGGGTTTGATCTCAGCTTGCTGCCAGCCTGTCCTTGTCCTCAGTCTTGATGGCAGTGGGTAGAGGCATTCTGTCAACCTGGGCTTAAGGAACAGCTAGCCCTCAGCTGCAGAGTGTGGTTATGGAGCGCATCATCAAAATGGAAGGGGATTCACTGTCACAGGGAAGCAGGGCCTTGTTTGTATGAACCCTCTCTCCTCCTGAAGTTGAGTCCTCAGGATATGCCTTTAGGGTTCCTCCACAGTAAGTTTTAATTTGAATGTGCAGTTACAATGCTAAGCTAAACTCGTGTACGGGAAAATTGGCACTGTGAGATGTTCTGTCACAGCTTTACTAAGACACCCCAGGCAGCAACCCTGCCCTCATTTCTCCAAAACAATGTTCACCACACACAAACCTTTTGCAGAAGATGCTATTATTGTAAACACAAAAATTCGTACCCTGTTAGTAGGATTCAGCAACACTAGCTGCTTTTTACTGCTCTGTTTCACACTGCATTGTAAAATAAAAACTCCCTAAGACTTTAAATGTGAGCTGAGGCACCTGCCTCATGTCTGTGTGCCCCAGCATTTGGAATGGGACAGATGTCCCAGGAAAAGCTGAATTGCTATGTCAAGTGTTGAGAGCCTCTGGCTTACCTTGTCCTCATGGCCTTTCAGTGTTGAGCTTTTTTGAGCTCTTACACTTGTTGCATATTCATTTTCAGTAATTAAGGACCCCTTGAAATGGTGTACCTTTACAACAATAATGCATACAGTGTGTGTGGCCAAAGTGCAAATAGCTTCAGAGGAGGTTCAATCACAATTTTTATAGTATTAATATTAATGAGGCTGACCATTTGCATTTGTGGTAAATCCCCTTGTAGCATCAATGTCCTTTGAGGATTTTTCTGCAGATAAATGAAGCATTCCCCTCCTTCCCTCACTACTGCTAACAGTGTCATTCAGTGCAGCAATAGATCAACAGTTCCTGCTAATCTGTGAAAAGGCAGAGCTTAGAACAAGTGCTTTTTGACATAATTAAAGCCACACTGCCTACCACTATTTCTGGAAAAAGTACTAGCAGAGTTTCATTGGAACAAGTAAATAGAAATAGAGTCCAGCCTGAACAGTTGTCTTTGTTACAAACAAAGCCCATTAGTTAGCAAGGAGAATTTGAAGCAGGGCTGAATTCACGATGATCTCAAAGCCCTTCTCATATTTAATTTATAAACTGATGATTAATTCAGTGATTAGCTAATTCACTTGCAGTGATTAATTTAATTCATGTCTTCAGGCTAATGTTTAAGACAGAAAAAAACCCTAGCTCTGACAGATGCACATCAATCTCCTTGTGATTAAAAAATGATAATATAATGCCCTGGAGAAAAAAGGAGAAAAGAAAGATCAAGTGAATTGGTAGCATGATCTGTTGTAAGTTCTTGCCTAAGCTATAGCCGTAATTTTTAGCTGTGATGTTTAAATGTGTCAGTTACTCTAATGATCAATGGCTTGAAAGCTGAATCTAAGGATCCTTCACCGTAGCTTTCCACTGTGTATTTGGAGAATGGCGTTGCTTTAGAGCAGTCCTCCAGCTCTGCTTTGTTCTTACTTGATTTGCCAGCTGCCTGCCTGCTCTCCTCCCTTTCAGCATCATCTTTCTCATGCCTTACCAAAGTCTTTGACGAGAGTGCTTTGTACTTCTTAAATCCAGGCTGTTTTTCTCTGTTTCCAGTAGGATTTACCTCATCTTTTGATGCAACATGTAATGATGAGGATGATTTGGGGGATTTCTCTGCATTAGACAAACTGGTCTCTTTTGGGACGGCACTGCTTTTACAGTTTATGCCATTGCTTGGCAATGGAGCTTGATAGCTTCTGAAATCACTCACAGGGCCCTCCCCTCCTGGGCCATCATTGCTCTCCCTCTCTGACTGAGCTGAAGAGCCTAGCTGGTATTTCTCTCTTCTCTCAGCTTCACTCTTCCTTTCTGGACTACCAGTTTTATATGTGGGTTTTTCATCATGTAGTGGTGGCAAATGCTCCTTTTTGGCTGTGTCATTATTTTCTTGATACTTCACGGGCAAATTTGAGCATGGGGACTGGCACATCCCAGAAGCTGGATCTTTGCTTTTATCTTTTACAGCACTTGCATCAGGCTTTGTAAAACTTTCAGATACAGTTTGTGGTTTTTCTCCTCCTGGAGTATTTTTCTCAGGCTTCAGTAATTTACTTGAAGGAGGTAATGGATGGTTCCCAGAACCCTGGAATTTATCTCTCTCTTTCATAGCCTTTTCTTCAGGTGACCTGGTGTCCTCTCCTGCTGGTGTCTTTTTCTTCCTCTCTCCTGAAGCACTTTTTTCCTGAGGGTTTGGCACTTCTTTTGAAGAAGGCAGCTTCTCAGAATTTGGATCTCCATCCTTTTCTTTTACAGATTTAGTACCTGGCTTCTTAAAATCTGAAGACTCTGGTGTTTTTTGCTTTTGTTCTGGAGTAAGTTTTTCTTGAGGCTTAACCAATGTTTCTGGTGGTACTGATGGATACTTCCTGGAACTTAGAAGTTTGTCTTTCTCTTTTGCAGTATTTGTATCAGGTGTCAGAAAATCTTCAAAACTCATTTGTTGTTTGTCTCCTGGAATATTTTCCTCATACATTTCTGATTTTCTTGATGGAGGTAGCTGGTGCTTCCCAGAAAACTGCTGCTCAATATCTTCTTTTACTACCTCTGTTTCAGGTGATCCAGTGTCTTCCGCTGCTGGTATCTTTTGCTTCCTCTCTCCTAAAGAGCTTCTGTCTTGAGAATTTGGCACTTTGTTTGAAGAAGGTAACTGGAACTTCTCAGAGGTATGTTTAATCTCTTTTTTGTCTGGCTTTGTTTCAGGCTTTACAGGGTCACCTGGTGACATTTGTTTCTGTGTGTCTAGAGTGGTATTGTCCTCATCAGCCATCTTATTTTCCTGCCTTGCTGTATTTCTTGGTGGCACTGAATAATTGTTGAAGTCTAACTTGATGTTTTCTAGCCCTTCACGGTCATTTGTATGTTTCATTGGTTCATCTGATGAGTCCAGGTTGGTTTTTTTATTATTGCAATAGATGTTTTCATCTCCTGTCATATCATGTTTGTGTTTCACAAAATCTCTTGGAGATGCTTGATGCTCCAAACTCTGTCCTGTATTTTTCACTCCTTGAATGTTGCTATCATGCTCTGATGAAGGTAACTGGGATGTTTGAAGACTATGAGCATCATTCTCCTTTGAAGAGTCATTATCATGGTCCACAGTATCATTTGGTGTGAATACTTGTTCCTGCTCAAATTTATGCAAGACATTTCTCTCTTCTTTCTCCTCTGTCTCCATCCTATCACTTTCATGTTTCATGTCATCATCTGAGGAGAAGAGCTTATCCCTTGTGTGTTCAGATATTTTATTTCTACTTTTTGGATCCTTCTTTTGGTCTGAGACCAATTCAGTTGATGGAGGAATCGGGCTCTCTTCTAGCACATCACATCCTTGCTTTTTGGTATCATCTAATATTGGTGTTTGCCTCTTCACCAAGGGTAATAGGGGATTTCCTGCTAGTGTGGTTTTATTTTCATGTTTTCCTGGCTTTGTGGTCGAATGTGAAAGACAGTTCTCAAGTTTATGACATATATTTGTCTCTTCATCTGCAGAGTTTTCATCTTCTGTTGCATGATCTGGGAATAATGCTTGGTTCTTTAAATCACACATAGTTTTCTTCTCCCCCATTGTGTCATTCCCTTGATCTGTCAACTCATCTGAAGGGGGGTGTGGATGCTTCTCATAGCCATGGCTGTCATACTCATGTTCCACAGCACCAGCTCCCTGTCCCACCAGATCAATAGGTTGAAGTGCTGGAGGATTTCCAAGAGTGTGATGGATACTTTGTCCTGCAATCCCACTCATTGATATTGGTAATGGGGTTGACAAGGGTGACTGCCATGCCTCAGAGTCAGGCCAGGGCATCTTATCTGCAGTGTCCTCTTCATGCTCGATGAAAGATTCAGATGGCTCGTGGCAGGTCTCCAGGTCAGTTAAGGAACTCCTTTGCAGGGCCTGATTGTTTGAGTGATTCATCACTTCATTTAATGAAGATAATTTGTCCTTCCCAAAATCTTCTTCTGCAATATAGGAACTGTGCTTCACAAAGTCACCTGGCAAAGGGCTTTGTGTCTTCTCCAGAGGAGAAGAGGTGTACTCTTCTTCTGCAGCACCAGGCTTTGGCTCCAGCCTCTTATTTGAGGAGAGTGTAGGTTTGTTCTGATTTGCATCTGGAACTGGCATGTCCCCATTGGAAACATTAAAGTTATTTTGTGAGCTAAAATTCATTGGGGGAGGCTGAGGCTGCATGGTTTTTAATTCATTATGCATTTGGCTGTTGGGTGCCTTATTCTCCTCCTCCTCCTCTATATTTGGGACATCACTATAATTTCTGCTAGAAGACATTTTGTCTTCACTGTGAAATGTTGCTTCTTTTTTGGCTTCCTTAGAACATTTGCCTCTTAAATCCAGTACCTCTATTGGTGGCTTTGTGCCAGAAGCTGGTATTAGGACAGTTAGCTGTCGATCATCCATTGAAGGCTCAGCTTCACAAGATGCTGAAAATTTTGGAGAGTAAAATGGCAGAATGTTTTCCAGTACTTTCTGCTCTGGAAAATATTTTTGGCCTGCAAAGAAAGGATCATTTCCTGGCTCTGTGAGCTCTGTGTCATCTTCGTCTGAACCGTATACATACAGAGATATTTCAGGAATCTCTCCTAGTTTAGCATCCTGAGGACTTTGTTCATGGGATCCTTCAGCTGTGCTAGAGTCAGGTAAGTCAGAAGGTGGGCTGTTTTCCTTAACATGTTGCAGAGCATTTGTAATTCCCAATAGTGAAGATGTGTCAGGCCCAGCTGCCACATTAGTCCTGTCACAATCTAGACCACCTTCAGGTAAGGGGGGAATGCAGTCTCCAAGAGCTTTATTTTTATGAGTAGTTGAAGAGTTATCTAGAACAGGATGAAAGTTGAGTCTCTGTTTGGTGGAATCTATTTTAGCTTCAGCACAGTCCTTTGCATCTGACATGGCCTCTGGTGCCACCAGTAACTCTTCTTTGTCCTCCCTGTCCTGTGCTGCATTTGCCAGTGTTATGTTCTCTCCGTGGTCTCTGCTGGATCCTTCCTTTTCCTTCATTTCCTTCAGTAGTGTGCCATGACCAAAAGGCTGCTCTGTGGCATTATTTTTCGACCAGCTCCAAGGATGGTTAATTTTGGTAGCCATGCTGAGTCTAGGCACTGGGACCATGGAGCACACTAAATTTTGGGACTCTGGGCTCTTTATACTTGTGGCTGTCATTGCTGCCGTGCGCAGAACTCTGACCTCAGGCTTATGAATAGTTTTTCTGCTGGGGAAGATTTTAGTCTTTCTCTCACCTTTGCGCAAGAGCGACGCTTTCACCTCTGCAGTTGAGCAGAGAGTGCTTTGTTCAAACTGCTCCTTCAATTTGGAAAAGAGTGAATTCTTGTTGGCTATTTTTGGCAAACTGCTGTTTGCTCCCTTCTTTTTCCAGCTGGGAGACTTCTCCTTGGCTTCTTTTTCTTCAGCAGCTAAAAATTTCTTCAGGATGTTCTTCACTGTGTTTTTTCCAGTCCCACTACTCCACCTTGCCCTCTCGCTGGGTGCTGTGTCTGCGTCCTCCTCCACTGCTTTTCCATCTCCCTTCCTGTCTCTATTTCTCTCCAGCTTGTTACCAGCCCTGCTCACCCACATCTTCTCCTTAATGACCAGTTTGCCAACTTCTCTTCTCTTCTTGGTGTACGGCTCACGATTGTTGTTTAGAAACCTGGACCGCAAGAGCTGAAATCTGGTTGGATACTGAACCCTAACTGGATCTGGACATGGCTGGTTAGAGCTCACCTGGTTTTCTTTACCTTCTGCCCATTTTGTCCTCTTGTTGCTGATCTGTGGATCGCCAGCTGCGAGCTCGGTGACATATAGCAGCAGGCTGCTGAGAACAGCAAAGGCTCCTGGCTCTGTTGGCATCCTATTGAGCTTCTTCTTCAGCACCAGAGGGTCTATGAGCATCTTATCTCCACAGAAGGGTGAGCTTTTGGTGCTGTGCAAGAGAAAACATAAATGTCTTTTCAAGTTGTCAACACTGTCACTACCTTCTTACTTTGCTTTAATGGCATGCTGCTACGCATGAAATGGAAAAAAAACACTTAAATTTAGAACTTCTCAGGAGAGTTGATGTTAGTGGCCTGTTAAAAAGCATGCAAAGTGCTCAACAAGCTTCATGAGGCATGGTGTAGCAGGAGTGTCAGGGCTTCATGTCGTCCCACACAGCACTGTCAGCTCTTTCTTTTGTCTTTTGTGGGCAGTGGAAGCACTTAGAGAAGCAAGCAATGCTAGTCAGGGTCACTGCATCTCCTCTGTGCCACTAGTCCCTCATTTAGAATTACCATGTCCTAAAGTGAGGGCAACACTGAAGGTACTTTTCTGCTAAGTAAAGTGTAGGCAAAGATAAATATGATGAGATTGCAGTTAGCAGGAAAACATGGTTCTGTCTCTGGTTTATAACCATTAAAACAAAATATCAAGGCTGAGGGGCCCAAATGTGCCTCTGATGGTTTTTACTATTGGTACAGGTTAGAAGTCAGGATTAAAAAAAAAAACCCACAACAGGGTTGCTGTTATTTACTTTTTGATATTTACTTTTTGATAGCATTCAAATCCCACATCAGGACTATGCTCTTTAAATTTGCTTTGTGAAGGCTATCACACAACAACCCTGGCAATGCCCCTGACTACAACCTCTCTTAATCTGGAGGAAGAAGGATGGTATATTGGATCTTTGCTTGTTTGAAGAATCAGGCCCTTGGACAGCTGGGGATTTAGGCAATTCTTTAACTGGTGTGGATCTGTTACTAAATAAAATACTGAACTCAGCACAAAAGCTGGAGCTTAAAGTCAATAACAATAGATGAGTCTAGGAGGGAAAAATCAAGAGGTGTCAGATTTCTGACACCATGAAAAGCTGGAAGGTTACTTCACTGTGCAGTGAAATAGCTTCATGCACAGAATGCAGCCTGCATACCCACAGGGGATTAATTTTTATATGCAGAAGTGGAATAAAAAATTCTTTAAATTAAGTCCACATGTAGAAAATGAAGAAAGGCGGCAAAGAGGCTCATGTTTTAGGGTGTCAAGCTCGGAAGGCTGGGGAAGGCCCAGCTGTGTCCCAGCAGCTGGCACCCCATGGTCTCTGAAAAAAACTAGGCCTGGCCCCCCACTGCAATATTATGGAGGCTGTTTGCAAAGTGAGGGGCTGGTCCCCGTCCAGTTGGGTTGTGACATTTGGATTCCATTTGGCTGCATTTCAAGTGCACATATTGAAAATTACATCCCTCAGCAGAGGGATGCACTTGCCATCTTGAATGGAAGAAGGTCTATTTATAATGACTTTGTAGGTATTTTTAAAGGCCAATAAAAGAAAAAAGCCTGACAACTGGCACATGTCTAATGTGACAAACAATACCTCGTAGGTTTTGATAGGGAATAACCACATTTCAGCATAGCACAGGTGGCATCATCCACCCTTTCCCTTACCAAATTGACCACAGCCAGGGAGGCAAAGCTTCTATGTTACACCAAGAAGCCCATTCATCCCAACTATGGGAATTTTCAAAATAAAGAAAGAACCAGAAATCAGAGTATAATTGGCTAAAAATATCCAGGTTCATTCCCTCTCCTAGCAAGTCTGCTGAAATTTTAGCTGCAAGCTTGCCATCCCTCCCCTCTCTAACTAGTGTCTGGTGTATTCAGAAAAACATGTTGGGCCATCAACCAACGTGCTTTAGGGTCATCTCTGACCTCTCAGAACAGCAGTGGAACTGGATGCTCTGCTTACCCCTCGCTCTGGGACTGTTTTGGATGCTATAAATGGTCACACTAAAATACAGACTAGTCTTACTTTCAGCATAACCAAACTACTACTGATTATGAAGGGAAGAAGATCAGACCCTCTCTGCTAGAAATATTCACAGTAATTAATCACATATGAGCTATAAAATTCAAACTACTTTGTTAAAATATACTACAAGTGAGCTCTATTCAGGAATTTCCTTTTCCATGTTAGAGTGTTATTACAGGATGCCATCTGAAATGTAGCATTTCTGGGAATACTGCATTGCCTGAAGTACCAAGACATGTTGCATGGGTTGAGTGTTTGATCCATATTCACCAGCCAGCAGCAGAAAATGAACAAACAGCTATGGCACCTATTTAGGGCATCTGCAGTTCTTCCAAGATGACGTCACCTGCAAATGACCATCATGACCATGTAAATCTGAAAAGCACTCTGTGCAAGGGCAGTGGTACAACAACACTGAATTCTGAGACCATCACAGAAAATGGAGGCAGTGACGAGTCTGCTTTAACCTGGTGTTTGGAAAACACCATGGTTTCCTCTCAAGGAAGGAGGCCTAAGCAAGAGGCTTCTCATGTTTGGGAGCATGACTGTCATTCTCAACAGACTAAGTTATCATCCCTAATATTTCCCAAGTTGCATCCTGCTGCTCTTAAACTATGTCATCTATCAACGAAATATAGTCACCTCTGTATCAACTACAGACAGTCAATTCTCATCCCACTGGGAGTATCCAGACAGGTAGTCCCCATGCACAGGGGGAACCCCAGGCCAGCAGAATTCACTTCCTGGCACTGTAAACTATGCCATATAACAAGGCAGATAATTGGGCTCCTCCTCGACCCTGCAAAATGGCCTAACATGTACTTTATCTTCCTCCCCCCTCTCTTCTTCTGGAGATGCTGGCTTCCACACTTTTTAATGTGTGTGGTGTGTGTCAATGTGCTGCTGGTTTATAGAAATGCTGCTGCATGGTTTTCAGTGTCTGGAGGACAGACTGCTTGGACTTGCAGAGGAGGCAAGGCCACCTTCAAAAGTTTCCTGTCTTCTTGGCACATAGATAATTAAGATGCATAAGACAGGCTGCTTAGTTACTTATTTATAGGTTCTTTGGGGACACTTAGCATAGGCAGCATCAGAGTGGTAACAGCCTAACACGCTAATGGGCAGCAGTGCAACCCTATCCTGGCCAGCCTGTCCCAGAGACACCTCTGCAGTGGACCTGAGGTGCCAAGGCGAAGGGAGAGGAGCTGGCACTCTCTCCCAGACCTGCCTGTTCCCTCCTGCACCAGTGCACTCCAGCCTTTCCATTCTGTTAGGGGCCCAGATGCTGCTGAGTAGCATGGCATGGTGGCATCCCATGCCATGTGCTAAAAGCATAAAAGCATAAAAGTAAGATTTTCTGATATAGTGTCTCTGGTGTGGAAAAGAGAAGGCTCTGTCTCCTGATCCTGAATTTCATGTTAAATATCTGATCACCATTTTAGACACTCTGGCAGCCCAAAGGACTGAATTTTGCAGGGACAGTGGCATGGGCAGAAGGAAACAACACTATGGAGGCCTCATCAAAAAACAAGAAACAAACTGAAAAACACTGTCCAACCTGCAAAAGCTGTCAGAGACCAATGGATTGGTCTGCCTTACTGTTGGTAGGCTCTGAGGAAATGGTCATGAGCTGGAGTGTACAAAGTGCTGTATCTCATAGCCTTCTTCATCCCTGGGCATCTCATCACTACCTGGCTCTGGGTGCTGTTTAGTCCAATGACCTGCCCCTAGATAAGGAAGACAACCAGGAGTAGCTCTGCCCACTCAAAACACAGGTCTTTTGAGTGTGTTCAGTGAAATGATGGCTAAGGCACTGCTCACCCCAACAGCTGCAGAAATTATGTTTTATAGGTTCAATCTTTTTTTTTCAATGACATTCTCTTACTGATCTCTGAAACACAACTTGTTCCTGCCCAGGTAGGATAGAAGGTAAAGTGGGAAAAATTATGAAGGCTTTTAATATATTTAGGTGATTATTTTTTTTCTAAGGAAGAAGAAAAGCCAAAGTACTAGAGAAAGTCCTACCTTATGCAGAAAATGTTCTTCTCTCTTCTCTACTGCTGAATTTATTACAGGAGTGCTAGAGGCATCCTAAACTAGAAGCAACGTTTTCAGAAAGTCTTGGTATTCTCTGGCACCAAAAGCTACTGACACAATTGCTGCCTTTGGTTTAACACATCTCCAAAGCAAACAAGAAAGCACCTTGCGAAGCTGCCGAGAGAAAACATGCTAAAACAACAGTGCGAGAGGTAACGCAGAGTACGGAAAACCTTTTCATACAGACATTGTCATGCAGGCTGCTATTCCTACTGACAGGCATCACCTGCTCCTGTGTCTGTCACATAACATCCCAGTGATGATCCCAGCAATGGCTTACATGGAAAAAGGCGTAGGAAAGTACTCATGTATTTTTAGCTATCTTTTTAAAACACAGTTCAGCAGCTGGAGAAAGACAGGAGAAACCAACACCACGTAGGCAATCACACACAGTGGAAATTAGAAGGTATTACATGGACCTCACTTTCTGAACTTCTAAGGTAAAAATGAGGTTAAATATGGGAACAAATTCTGAGCTCAGTTCTGTGTTATTTGATTGAGGATTCCATATTTCTGCCTGTGCTGCTCTTGGGGGCATTAGGATATCCTTCATCAAGGCCGACTGTTTGTTTTGTTTGTGGTATGCAACTTTTAACCCAATTGTGGTTTGCTGGTTTTCTTGAAAAATGAGAAAGTAAAAGGAAAAATGAAAAGAAGAAAAAAAAAAAGGGAATGCAAAGGGAAAGGAAAAGGAAAAAGAAGCAAGAAAATAAAATAAAAAAATTAAATTAAAAAAAAAGAAAAGAAAAAGAACAAAGAAGGAAGAAAAAAGAGAAAAGAGAAAAGACAAGAGAGAAGAAAAAAGATAAAAAAAGAAAAAAGAAAAAAGAAAAAAGAAAAAAGAAAAAAAGAAAAAAGAAAAAAGAAAAAAAGAAAAAAGAAAAAAGGAATTGTTGAAGAAGAACTTGGAGAGAAGAGGTGAGATGAAGACAGGCATGGAAAGGCAAAAAAGACAAAAGGTAATAAAGGGAAAAGGGGAAAAAAAGGAAAAAGGTAAAACAGTTGTAACTTTTCTTCTTGGGGTTTTCGTGGTGTTCAGACTTGTGAAATGTATCACAGCCTAACTGTTGACCTATTACAACTGCTTGAAGGCCTCAGCCAAAAATTCTGATACTGATACAGCAACATATAATCTGTTCAATCTAAAAATAAAGACTGATACTTAGAAAATAGTGCAAGATTAATTTATTTACAAATATTTCAGCCAGTTATATTTTAAAGAAATTTTTTTTCTGAAGACTGAAGAAGAATAAAAACATAATTCGGAAATTTTAGACACACTGATCAGAAATTTTAGACACACTGATGCTTTGCTGTTCCTTGGAGGTATTTTTAGTGTTGGCTTTTCCTTTTCTGGAAGCTTCTAATGTAACAATACCTTACACCACAGTGCTGATACAGGGATCAGTGATTCATTAAAAGCTAATCCATGAGACATTAGGTTTACAAGTGTCACAGACACATTAGATTTGAGAACAAGGAGGGACACAGTGGTGAAAGGATTGTCAAATATACAGAGAATATCCCCATGAGTGGGTACTACCATTAGTTTTGCAAGAAAGCATTAGTTCTGAAAATTAATTTTGTACGTGTAATTACTGGAAACAGCTGTTTAGGAAGTGGTATTATAGCAAGTTAGACTGAAATCAGTCAAAAGACATTTTATTTATTTTTTGCCATTTGAGGTTTAAGCAGCACTCCTTATATTTAAAAATCCCTACATCTGTAAAAAACCCACAAATATCACATATATCTAATCAGTCTAATAATTCTAATCAGTCTAATAACTCAGCTATCTTCACTTGCACGCAATGTACACAGAACTCTTCAGACTAACTCAGGGCTACTTCCTTCACTACGAATGCCAGTCAGGTATCTACAGGGTTTGATATAGAAAGGTCTTTATAGAAAGAGAAAATGGCAGAAACTGCTTTACTTTTCCTCCATGGATAGTCGGTAAAGATTCTCGCCCAAGAACTCGAGCCTCTCCCTTTGTTCCAGGTCCTGGTACAGGCCCTTGGGCACCTTGCTCAGGCCGTACACCAGGCCGAACAGGCAGCCGGCAATGGACCCCGTGGCCGCGCTCTCCCCTGCAGGTTTAAGCACAATTGCAGTGGTCTCTTAGTGTCACCTTCACACACACAACCAAAAACTGCACTGAGCAGAGAAGAGAGAATTCCACACTGATGGAGCTCATTGGGAGCGTGTTGGGTCAGTCCTTAAGGCTAAGGATGCCTAAATAGGAGAGTGATGCCAAGACAAGCACATGGAGATGCAACCATGGTGTGCACTCCTGGTCTGGGAGCTTAGTTTCTGGAAAATCTGCCCCAGCACAGCGCCTCTTGCAGGCAGCTAGCCATTGCTAAAGACTGTCATCTTGATTCTTTAGCCTCCTAATGATTGTTTACATACTTCTTCTGGAGTCTCTCAAAACAATGTAGTTTGTTTTCCTATTTCTTGGTGATGGACTTCTGAATTGACCATTGGAGTCAGAGAGGTGTTCCTCTCATCTACCAATCCTCGACCAAATTCCTAATCCTATTTAAACCCTAAATCATAATAAACTGTCCTTCTTTTCCTCACTTCAACCTGACGGTGAGTGCATGGTTCTTTCGGGTCCCCTAACAGCGACAAAGGACAAAGGGAATAATAGTTGTAGGGGTGTCTACTATACAACAGAGGTCCTGGACTGGAGAGTGTCCCTTCCCTCCACACAGCACAGCACAACACAGCACAGCACAGCAGAGCACTGTGCAGGCTCCAAAACACCCAGCGTTGCTGAGGAGCACTGGTGCCCTGTGCATTCAGTGCCTGTGGGCTTGTCCTGCCGGGCTCTGCAGGGGGGGACTGTGAGCTCCCACCACTGTGTTGGGGCAGGTGAGAGACCCAGAGCCCTGCAAAGGGCCCACACCACAGGGAGGGAGGGAGTGGGCGATTCAGGGCTGGGCTCCTACCCCCAACTATGCTGGCCCTCCCAAAAGCCCAGCAAGATGCACCTGCTCATGAGAAAGTTCTCTCTCACAAAGCTGTAGAAGTACTTAATTGTGTGCCTCCAAGTGCTGGATTTTATTTGGCTGCCACTTGTTTGGTTGCTGTATTATTTTTCTCCCTTACTTGGTTTCATTACCTGGAGCTAAAGGGCTGTTTAGCCAAATGTGCTTGTGTTCTGTAAGGATCTGTCAGCCCTTCAGAAAGCTGTGCTGGACTTACTCCTCAAGCACCTCTGGCAGAATCATGAGATGCAGATGGAGCATCATTTGAAAAGTGCTGCAGTGGCTTGTGTGGCAGCTGCTGCCAGAGGAATGGGGTTTAGAGGCTAAAACCAGAGATGAAAATGTTACAGACAACATGGTAGAGGCAGCTGGCAGCCAGGAGGGCTCTGCCGGGCCTGGCGAGGGAGCAGGGGCGGGAAGCACAGGGCCTCACCTCCGTGGAACATGGAGCGGTTGCAGAGCTCCGTCCAGTCCCCGCCGCAGCCCATCAGGGCGTCATATGCGATCATGGGCGCGTCGTGGCCTCGCCTTCCCCCGCGGCCTTCGGAGCTCCACCTCCGGTACGTCTGTGGAGGGACAAACGGGGCTGTCAGCCGGGGCCCGGAGCTGCGGGCCGGGTCTCCCCTTTGGGCTGGGGAAGGGCGGCGGCCGGGCCGGGACAGGAGCCCCGGGGGCCTGAGGGGCCGGTGTCAGCCCGCGGGCCTGATTACTGCACCCACAGCCTGCTCTAAGCAAGCCAGAAATGCCAAAAACTAGATCAAGACAGATTTCAATAGAAAATTTCCTAGAAATTTCTGATCATATAAAAAACTAAGGTTGGTAAGGACATACTTCATCAGTCCTCTTCCTGCCTCTGGGAATATTTTCAACTCCCTGTGGCACACAAATGTTTCAGTGGCCAAGTTTTCATGAGGAGGTGAAAATGTTCTGATCCAGTAATTTCTTTAGGGCCTTGGTTTCAGACTATGTAATTCAAGCCCCTTTCTCTGTCTTTTTCTTGCCAAGCCTTTTCTCTCCTCTTCTAAAAGCACTTGTCAAACACAAGGGAAAATAATTTGAAAATATAAGAAACAGTTCTTCCCCAGGAGAAGAAGGAAGACAAAAGAACTCCAAACCCACAGTGAGGTTTGCAAAGGAAAATTAGATTTTCTCTCGAGCAGGTACCTCCAGCCCCAAATCCCCAAATTATCTTAACACTAATAAATCTATAGTTAAAAAATACCTTCTTATTAAGAAATGAGCAGCTTTATTTCCTGAAGTTTAACTTACATCATGGCAAGTTCAGTGTTGCTGGTTGGCTGGGTCTTGGCTTCTGCAACATGTATGAAGAGTTTGCATTTCTCTCTATTCATTTTCACCTGAGCTGTTTCATACTTGGTTGAGGTTTATCTATACATCCATCAAACTCGACAGAGTCGGACTACTTCACTCAGCAGCTTCAATCTGCTGCATTTTTTTTTGCCTTTTTTTTTCCTTACAATTTAGAGATATTATTTATGTCTTAATGCTATGCTATGCATATGCCTTATGCTATGCTCTCTGCCCTATGGAAATTTCCAGCCCTATTGCTGCAGTTTGGGTGCTGGTGGAGCAGCACAGACACACATGCAATGCTACCAAAGGCAGGAGGGCTCAGCATGGAGGGGCTGTTGTGGGTGTGCAGCCAGGCAGCTCAAGCGTTGCTCCGGCTATTCCTCCTCATCCCTGATGCTCCGCACACATCCGAGGTCATCTGGCCTTGCTGAAACAGCTTTATATTGGAGATAGCTGTCCTCGGACTGAACCTGGCAGGACTTAACTGTCCCAAGGCAGCACTTCCCAAACTGCTTCCTTCTCCTTTCAGCTCCAGCGCCTTTGTGCAGCCCTGTGCTGTGCTGTGGCACCAGCCCAGCTTCCCCTGGGTGGGCCAGCAAGGACCCAGGACTTGGACGGGGTGTCAGCATGCACTCTCCTGCTGAAGGCACTGAGCTGCTGCCAAGCCTGGGAGGTAATTCACATCTCCTCCTTGCTGTCAACCCCTGCTGCCAGTAATTACATCTGCCTCTGACTTCCTCACCCTTCAGGATCTGACCTGCTGCTGGCTAGCACTCCTTTTCCATTCTTTTTTTTCTCTGCTTTCTGGGCTCTCTCTCACTGCTGGTTTAAGCAACTCCATCTTAAGGAAACAAGTCTAATTGTCTTGAATGAACTTGGGTTTTGTTCCTCCCTAATTTTGTAGCACATTCTGTCCATCACAGGAAAACAAGTCAGGTGAGTTGTTTGCAGAATCAAGGCTGATCCCACGTGTTGAGCAATGTCTGCCCATTCACCGCATCTCTAACAAAAGCTCATCACTAAAAAATTGTGTATACCAGCTTATAGAGTGTGTGGCCTTTGCTGCTAAGCACTTCAAGGTGTGATTTCTTTTTTAGAAGAAAATTGCCCTTGAAACATGCTTGTGTCAATCCAAGCCACATTTGAGGGCCTCACTTTCACGTGCAGCTGGCATTGTGCCTGCAGAAAGGTGCACCTGGCCAAGCAGGAACACGCATGTGGTGACCTGTGGGCAAAGGTTGTTCCAGACACTGGTGCTTTATTAACTGCGTGTGGAAAGGCAGTGGGCTGTACTCCCAAACACAAGGGGACAGCTAGTCTGGAGGGAAGGCAAAGGGAGGGGACTCCTGAAAAAAGGGCAGGCAGAATGGTCACCTTCTCCTGATCTATTCTTTCCATGGCTATTACCACACTAGTGAAGTGTCTCGTCTTCTGCCTGGCTATGATCTCTGCCTGGTGGACGAGTTTGAGGGTCAAGCACCGTTTTTCCTTTCTTGTTCATCAAAATAAACAGCTTAGTAGCCTAAAATAGTTGGACTAGGATAATGAAGGTAAATTTTGCTTCTGTATTAGGAATTCATACAGTTCTCTTTTGAAATGATCATGGAAAATTACTGCTTGGTTTAATCTCTCCTAAACCTTTGCTGAGACTCCAGTAGTACTGGAAGGAATATAAAACTAGTAATGAATTCATGGCACTGAATTAGTAAAATATACCTGGAAGGGAATCTATTTTTTATATTTCTTTTTATCCACAGTCAATCAGACTTCCATAGGCACTGCACAGATAATCACGTAAAAATACACTAAGTGACTTTTCAGCATAGAACTATGCTTAAATAGTCTGGAAAAAAAGGATTGATTTATGGCAAAAGGTGACAAGAACCACATACGTATTGCTTAGCTGCTAAGTGGAGAGCTTTGGGGGGTGCCAGCCCATATCAGATAGCTGTAAACAGCAGGGAAGAAGACACATTATTTCTCTCGAGTTAAGAGGATATAGCCAGCAAAGAAAAGATCATGTACATTATAAAATAGTATCTCCTGGAATGTGGTGAAACACCATCTCTCTAGACACTTAAAACTAGCTTGGCACAGCCCAGGTTGGCAGCCAATCAACCACTTGGGATGTCTGTCTTCTGCTCAAAGGACCAAAAAAATCATGGACTGGTTTGGGTTGGAAGGGACCTTTAAAGACCACTGAGTTCCAATCCCCTGCTGTGGGCTGGGACACCCTCCACTAAACACGACCAAATCCAGCTTCTAATACCTGGAGATATTTTTGTGGGGCTCTGGCCACAGCTCCATTAGGATTTAATGAGTGCCCCAGGCAGGACATTTGCCTTTTCCACCCTCATATGGCCCATGTTTTGTACCTGCTCTGGGTACCAGACCATTAAACCTGCTTCTCCCATTGCAGCAAACCCAGGACTGGTGGTAACTGCTTATTTTTTAAGCTAACATGTACCAGAGTCAAGGATGGGAGTTGTTATTTTCTTTCTTGAAATTTCAGGGGGAAAAAGAAGTATTTTCTGACTACTCTGGCAGTAGAATTAGTTGAAAAATAGTGGTGTGTCTCTCTGAAAATACCTCTGTTGGTTCAGGGTTCAGAGTTCAGGTTCTATCCCAAGAACTTTTGGAAGTTGCAGTTACCTTTTCTCTCTCCTCTGCATCATAGTTGGCTGGAAAGACAGGTTGATTCTGATTTTCTTCATTGATTTCTCTCTCCTCCAGATAAAACTGCCACTTGGCTTCAAAGTAAAACCAGTGCTCTTGATATTCTGAAGGCAGAAGAATTAATGATGTAGTATTTCATTTTGAGAACATTTTCAGTTCTACTTTAATATATTTTAAAGGTAATGACAGTATTGACTGACATGAAACCCTAGGTATTTTACTAAGTATATATACTAAGTATGTATGGAGTGGGACATCTAATTGAAAACAGAGGAGGCAATGAAGAAAATACTTTCAGAAATTTGTGTTATTTTAATGTAATTCAAAATATATCAAGATGAAAGTTTACAAGAATTTACTGAAGAGCACTCCAAGGAAAAGATAAGAGTCAACAAAAAGAAAATAATCAATTCTTTTCCAGTTTTTATTCCTTTACTATGATTAAAGAATATAAAAAATGCTTCCATATCCTAAATACAATTTGTAACCTACCTCAGTTATCAATTTTTAATTGCATAAATTCTCCGGTATTTCTGCTTTATTTTCATTGCATTTATTGTGTGATGATTCAAGAAAAAAACAGATAGGAAAGTGCAAAATTCCCATTTGCAGATATTATAATATATATCAAATGTAGCAAAGAGATAAATAGTATACACATCTGCTATCTGTGCCCATAGAAATAAGCCTTTTTTAATAACCATATGTCTTTCTCCTTTTTTTCTATCACTTTGGGAAGTGATCTCTAATCATGCTTATGTTCCCTATGTAAATAAACTTACTAAATTTAGTGTATTTTCAGGCCAATGCTCTTGTTCACTCTTTTTATAAAGGCTTAAAAAGGCACCTAAGTCAGTCACACTGGACTGTTAAGCACATACACGTGCACCTGCCTGCAGAACTGAGGCCTGAGGGAAGCCCTGCCTGGCAAGCTGAAGGGGATAGGAGGTTAGAGAGCAGTGAGGTGGCCCAAATGGCTAAGTATGCCAAGGCAAACTAGCAGTTTGGGATGGGACTATGGGTGTAAAATAAAATTTAACATTCCCACTTTTTCCCTCTCTCCTGCTTGGCTTCTCAGTGGTATGTACTGCAAGTAGCTGAGAAGTGCACACACAGCCTGAAGGATGATTCATTCACCTGAAGGATGCAATCTGATTTTGCTTCTTTTCCTAAAATGCCACAGTAGTGACTCTCTTTGGCAATTAAGATCTTTAAGTAGGGGCTTTTTTTGTAAAACTCCAAGCTACTTTGTAGGACCTGATACTTTCACAAAGTTGTCAGCTTCCAATGTCCCAGTCCCAGACAGTGATGGCCATTCAACCACATGTCTGAGACATCTGGAAATGTCAGCTGCCCTTTTTCTCAGTCTATGACACAGTTTAGCCTCATTTCAAGGAAAACATTGACCAGAACCCTAAAAAGGGGAGATGTTTACAAAAGCAGAGTGAAAGGGCATTTACAGCCATCAGGCCAAGGAGAGCATCTAGATGCACCTACACCATCGAGAGGAAAACAAATGTAAGCAAAGCAAATGTAAACTATCCACTACAGCAGCTGGTTATGAGAGTTTTTAGGAATGTGAGTGACCTGACCGATCTCTTTCCTTTTTGTTGGCTTTTTGCTTGTTTGTGTGCTTTTTCCCCCTAATTTCCCCATGATGATAAACCATAAATGCCTCAAAAATGAATGTTTTCTATGTAACACCTTAACAAGCAAGGTGCTTGTTCCACAGTTTCAGAAATAGAGGGATCAAGCAGCTGAAGGAAATTTTTGTTGGGTGGACCTGTAGCATGGTCCTGTAGCATGTAGTATCCCATGCCACTAACCCTAGCAAGGCTCTGCACCATTCCTTGAGCCCAGCCGAGGTGATGGTCACATTCAGGTCCATGGAACTGCAACTGGATATCAGAGAGGGGTGTAGAGTCAAACTCTCTGTGACATGGATAACAAGCTCTCTGTTTGTTATCCATGGGGGGATAATATAGCTAAATTAGGATTTTCTAAAACTGGAGGACTCTGTTTGGCAGGATTTCTTTGCAGTGCATCTCAGCAGCCAAGGAGCTTAACTTTAATGCAGGACACTTTTCCCGCTACCAAAATAGGATGAAGCTCAACAATACGGGCACTGGCTGGAGGGCATGCCTCAGGAGTCCAGCACACATATCTCCACACTGAGGGGTCCTGCTGGGGTGGAGTGACAGGGACCTGCTGCAAAGCCACTCAGAGGGACGCTCAATCACATTAATCCTGCACCTGCTCCTCATGGGTCTCTGCTAAAAAAATCCTGGTGTGCAATGAGGCACAGATGAAAATGCAGGGTCTTTCAGAAAGCCTTCCTGGGGCTCCTTTCAGATTTTAAAGCAGCAGCTTTTCTTCAGTAGTAAGTTTTAATTTCTGAGTGCTCTTGAGTAAAGGTTTCTATTGAATTCAGCCTTTCTCAACAGCTGTTCTTTAATCTCTTTTCTTGATGTTTCAATGTAATAGTACTCATCTTTCCATGGCAGGTCTCACCATTACAGACACCACTTCCTGGCAAGAGGGGACCAAAGTACCTTTGCCCCAAAGACCACATGCGTAGCAATAATAAAGTAGTAAGTAGTATCAAGTTCAGTAGGTGGGTGATACTCGGTTGTTTAAAACAAGGATACAGCAGGTTGTATCTTAAATATTTGTTCAGAAAAGCAAAAAGTCAAATCTGAATTGTGGTCAAAGGCTAACTCTTGCTCAGGAGGCATGTGCAGGTGAAATTTTCTTGGCAGGATGAGGAGTGTCAATGTTTTTTCTGCTGGAAGATGTTGAACTGCACTAATTGATGGAAGGCAGCTGAATAATTAATCTCAGCAGTCAGTTTGCCTAATAACCTACTAAATATAATTTCTTTTCTCCACCTTGCCAGCAATCTCTGAAGATTCCCTAAAAATAAAACTGGATCATCTAGGGTATGCTTATTGCGATTTTGCTTTATATTTTTGCCACCAATACACCAGGCAACCAACTGGAGGAAGAAGAAGGTGAGACCACCTGTGAAGAGCTTACTTCTCCGAGCAGAGAAAGCAGGAGGACAACCTTTGGAGGGAGGAGAGGAGGCAAAGCAGCAAGATGTAAAGTCTTAGAGGAAGACTAGGGAGCAAGAATTCTTCAGTGCCTTTCCAGCTAAACATAGCTTTAAGAAAATAAACTCTTGATGCAGACTTGGTACCTGCCATGTGACGAATGGTCTTCTTACAGTATTCTTCAGCCATCGGCACAACCTTCATCATCTCTCTTCCCCACTGCACAAGGGGTTTCCCTTGTATTGCATATGCCACGAAGAGAGCTGTGCAAAGGGACCCTAGAAAACCTGCAATTCACAAATAACAAGGGTTCACAGTGTGCATCTTTGCTGGTACCATCCTTTTTGTCCTTGTTTTCCTCATAAGATCACCAGTGGCATGCCTCATGGCTGTCAGATAGATTAACAAATGTACACAAGCCATCTCCTCCTGTTTGCAGCCTGACTTGTGGCATGTTGAGATTATTGGCTAATGAGTGCTGCCCATCGGTTTGCAACTTATCTTACATAAGAGGGAGCTTCTGTTCTCAGTGGTGTAATGTGATAGAAATTGAGGTAGGGGTCAAAAATAAACATCATCTACCAATGGGGTACTGAAAATCTTCTAATTGAAGTCACATGAAATAATTAACTTGTACAAAGTGATTCAGTTACAAGCTGTATCAGCTTGCTTACAGCATTGTCCAGCCCAAGAGTGGTGGTTGCTAGATCTAACATTATTTCTGGCTCATTTGACTTTAAGGGAACAAAGCCATGTCCTGTTAGAGGAAAGAAGAAATTGTCCAAGAAAGACATGCTGGTATTCTCCTTTGGTTACAAATATTTCAACATTTTAAAAATGTTGATGGGCACTCAACACTTCCATGACACCAGAAACAGTTGGCTCGTTTCTTATATTTGCTTGTGTATGTGGCATTCTGTCAAGGGCAAAAAAACCAACCTGGTGCAGTGTACAAAAGAAGCTTAAGAAAACCAGTCAGTCATTTAAATAAATCCCAGGTGAGCGAAGTATTGATGCAGGTGCTTCTCTCAGTGCATGAGTCCAAAAGTGTTCACTCATACATAGAGGTAATAATGAATTTTGTGTGTTTTGCTGAAGGTAAAACAAAATTATCTTAGGAGGTGACAAGTCCAGATGAAGTGCTTACTAATTCCCTCTGCTACAAGACCTGCAATACGGGGTCAGGCCCAGGCACATCCAACTAGAGTCCTGTATATGTTTTCATAAAGAATAAGAGCCAGTGTAGGTCCAGCCCAAAGGGTCTCACTCAGAAAGACAGCACCTAGCCCAGAGGCCACAAAGGTCCTTGAGTGCCACATTTACCGTGAGGGGCAGCAGAGGGTTTAGTGTGAAGGGCTAGCAGGGGGCAGTGGGACAACTCAGTCAGAGGGTGGCAGAAGCTGGGGTGTGCCCTGAAGGTTTTGGAGGGACTGGCAGTCCCCTCCTGCCCTCCCCTCAGGCTGCCCATCCCACTGTTGCTGTTGCCCTGCTCCCCCTGCCCAGGGCAGCCCTCACACAGCGTGCTGCTCCTCCCTGGGGGAGAAAGCACACCCTGGCCAAGGTGTCTGCCTCTGCAAGACAGAAGTGAATCCCTACATGGTTTGGCTTCTCCATTCCCCAGAGCAACTAAGTTAGTTTTAGGAGCCATTTTAATTACACAGTTTGGTTGATTTTGACAAGACAACCTATTTGCCTGGTCTCTTTTGAACCCAGGCATACCCATGGACTTTGCAGCTGCCTGTAGCAGCAAGGTCTGAGGCTTCACTGTGCATAACATGGGGAAGTATTTCCTTTGTCTGCTTGTTTCAGTCCCAACTGATGCACTGGTTGGGTTTTCTGAGTTATGAGGATCATAATTGGCATTTCCCTGACACATTTCAGGATGGCAGTGAGGTACATGTGGCCCTTCCACCTGTCTCCTTCCTGCTTCCCTGCTGTGACACTTGTTTCTTTTCCCAGCTGAAAACTCTTTCTGGATGTAATTTCTCACTATATGGAAGGTGTCTGACAACTTGGATCCTCCTTGCTGCCATTGTCTGGGTCTCATAAGCCCTTTCTGACATGATGGGCACAGACTACAAGCAGACTACTAGGGCTGCTAATGCACCACAGACTTTACATACCAGCCTAATTTTCTGCTTTGTTTTGAACCCTTTTCCCCCAGTTTTATGGCATCCTGATGGCTTTTCTGACTGCTTTGTAGCACTGAGCTTGTTGAACATGTCACCATTCATTATGGCTTTATTTATTGCTGTTTAAAACAGACAGAATGAATACAGGTTTACATAGCATAAAATTATCAAAATGACAGACCTGAATATTAAAAACAACATTAAATCTGCTTATTTAGGTTTTGTTTAGAAAATGTTTCAGATTGTATCCTAAAATATGTGGAGTTAGGGTTTTTTGGCTTACTGGCTTTACCTACAGTGATTGGATATGACAAAACCTGCCAAGAGAAAAATGTTGTTATCCCCTGAACTATAAATTTGCATGATAACAGTGAGTCATCTAGATATACATGAATCCCAAAATTTGATCAGGGCAACTAACATGAATATGCTTTGGACAAGGCAGGTAATGTTTACATATTGGGATTTTAGGAGAGAAAACAACTATGCCTGAGAATGCTGTCAGCATAATATACAAGCAAATAGATAAGCCTATAGAAATAATATACACACGTATGCATTGACCAAGCAAAGTTCAAACTGAGGCCTTGAAACCTGCAAATCAGAAGTGGTTTAACCAGGGAAGTTCACTGTGTTAGTCCCTGCAGAAGAGGAAAGCTGCCTCAGGGGATGTCAGGCATTACCTGTGGGATGGTTATGAGTCATTCGTCCACATTCAATGCTCACTTCAATAAGTGACTCCAGCCTTTCTGGCTTCCAGTATCGCATCCCTAAACACATGGCTTTTGTGGAAGCTCCAAATCCAGAACCTAAAATAAAAGGATAACATCAAGCATTTAAAAGGAGACTGGTCCCGCACAAATATGATAAAATGTGGGACAAGCATACTCCATTAATTCAGCTCATGTGTGCTCAGGGAATGGGAAATTACCATGCAAAATGAGTTTCAAGTTTAGAAAGTTCTTTGTAAGGAATTTTGCTCCTACACTGTCATCTGGTTTTACAGGTATATTCCAATATAATCAAGTGCTATGAAGAGCATAGTGGGCTCAGAAAACCATGCACTCTCTTGTTCACAGGACTTGTTTGATCCAAACTCTTATCCCATCTTGACTCATTTTTGGCTAACACTGCTGTTTTGCTTGCTCCAAGTACCCACACCAGAAACAGAACTTTGAGAAAGACACATTTCCTCACACCCTTATTTTATAGTTGTAAGCACAAAATTAAAGCACTTTATGAGTTTCACAGTTTGCCTTTCAGTGTTTCATCCTGGAGAGCCTCACCTGTTTGTACAAAAATAATGTGTCCGAAAGAAAGTAAAGGCTACTGAGCCAAATCCTACAAAGTTAGGCACTGTCAGAACTGAAGTTTCCCATACAACCTGAAATTAGTGCTTGTTGTGCTACAACCTACACTTACCGAGGTTAGTCTTGGGAACCTCCACCTCTGTGCAACACAAAATTTATTTATTGAATAGCTAATTCAGAATTTCTTTTAATCCTTAGCATTGGGAGTGTGATCCTAGGTATTTGACTTTTAAACACTTCATTGAGTGGAGTTAAACTTACTAATGAGTTTCTCTGCAGTACTTATCACAGTAATTTTAGGATCCCAGAGAAGTTTTAATGAGCTTATCTTCACCAGGCACCAGTGAGGTGATTATCTCCTCTTTGCAGCTGGTGAGCCAATGCCCAAAAAAGCATTAACTCATTGCAGGCAACCACCTTGAGGCTTCGATTTTTTAAAGTACTTGGCGTTTTTCAGCACTGTCTTTGCTCAATAACACTTCCCAGTGACCTTGGGAATAGCTGGGAGCAATGAGCATTTCTCTTCTTAGTTCCCGGAAGATAAGGAGCATATTTATGCTACCTAATTTTAGCCCATGTGAACCTGCATTAGGAGCCCAATCTCCTTGTCTATCCCAGACAGGCATCATGGGGAATGGCTGCATGTCCATTAGTGTGTATGATGGCATGGGAGGAACAACTCAGGGGCCAGAGTGAATTGAAGCAGCAGATGCCAATGCACCAGGGTCACAGCTTTCAGTCACTTATCTGCAGAAGGGCCCTCAGCTGCTCCACTGGGCTTTGTCTGCTGTGAGAGCAGAGCACCAGGGGCTCTTTTGGAACACCACTGCTCTGATGTACTAAGATTATGAGTGTGATCCAAGTAGGGTAGTGAAGGTGGCACTGAGATCTACTTCAAGCCAAACTGAAGCCTGAGCCAAACTAACATAAACCACCTACTAGCATTTTCAGGTGCAATATCTGAATTTCCTCTTAGGAAAAGAGTTCTTCTTCTCCCCTGAGAGCAGCTATCCAGGAGCAGATAAAACTGTCTGCCTATCCCACAGATCACATAGAAACCATTAGAAAGAGTCAGGAAGGAAATCCAGTCTTCCAGGGCACCACTCAAGTGGGAGAAAATATCTTCTCCTGCTTGCAAGACCAAACCCTTCATTAAACACCTGCTGTCCTGGAGTAGCAGATGAGAACCTATGAAAACCTGGCTTCTCCAAAGCAGAAACAGTCCATGCTGGTTATCCAGGAGGGCAAGCTCTTGCACTACACAACACTGCTAATTAAATAACATCTCTCAGTATCCAAACTAGAAGATGTACTACAGTAATCTGACTTCTGATTTGGAGAAGCTTGTCTTTTCCACTTCATTGTGTTCTAACAGTCTGGGAAGTTCCATTAAAACCTTCTGCAGAATTAGACAAGTAAACTTGGTAACAAAAAAATTCCATCACATGGAGCAACATTAAACCCAGACAGAGCTTCAGGGAGCTAACTCCCATGTCTCACATCTACCATTGATTGTGTCCATAAGGACACAAAGGAGAGCAAGACTAGGCCAAGCAACAGGAGTGACACATGTGAGAACATAAGGACTGTCCTCCATGATCAGACCAAAGGTCAAACCAACTCATCATGTCTGACAGTGAAGAAGATACTTAAGAAACTGTAAAAAATACAATGACAATATCCTTTTGTACTAACTAAGCTGCTGACAATTTGTCTCCCTGATCCAGGAGGCAGCTGGCTATTCATCTTTCTGCTTAAAAACTCTTGAAGGATTTCCCCTGGGTGAATTTGCCCAGCTCATTTTCAAACTCTCATGAACTGTAGCATCTGCAAATTGGCATTGGAAAAATAGTTATGCAGTTTATGTAGGTGTTGTGTGAAGAAGTCCATTTTTTAGTTTGCTTTGAGGTCATGACCTCCTAGTTTCATTTGAAGTCCCTAGTTGCTGTCCTGGAAGAGACAGTGAACGTCTGCTCTGTGTTTCCCAGTTATTTTCCTTTTCATTCATGCACTACATTATTCTTTTTTGGTATATCATACCTCAGTGTGATTTTCTTCACTCTACACCTGTAGAATAACAAAGATTAGGGTAATGGCTGCTAAGCCCTGAAGAAGTGGTATCTTTTGTGACTACAGATCATTCTGCATGAAAACTTAGAGCCCAGCACTTTTATCTCCTGTGCAATTGCAGCTTAACCTTCTCTTCAACTTTCTCCTCAATTTTCTGCATTTTTCCTCACACTTTTCTCTCATGCTCATCTGCCGATACCACCAGCAAAAAGTTCTTCTAGGAAGCCCAGAAGTTGCTTCCACAGCTGCAAATAAAGACCTGGTTGGATGCTGCACTCTCAGCCTGAAATACACGATACAGGTAGAGCCCAGCTATTTGACCCACCATTTGACTGGCTTTTCACAATGGCTCCAAAAGCAAATCTCTGGCTCAGAGGGTATTATCTTACTCAGACTTTGGTTCCAGTTATACAACATCAATGATTCTCTTCTGAACAATTTGAAGTTTCGGCAATGGATGAAAACATTTTTACCACGTCTCAGAAACAGCAGACTCATTTGCATCAAAATTTTAAACAAATACTTACAGACAGAGGCAAACACTTAATGGAGAGAATTTTAGGCTTGTGCTAATCAGTGTTGTAATTTGTAAACAAGCTCTTAAAATGGAAGGTGTTAGACAATATTGGGCAGGTTTTCTGGTGGTCACAGGAATCTCACCAGCCTCTAACATAACCCAGGTATCTCTGCAATGAGTGACATTGAGCATGACATGGGGTGGCAGAGACACACAGGGCAGTTTGACTTAGAGATTCAGTGTGCTTACTAAACTCACAAGAATTTGAGCAGAGAAGTATCCATAAGCAATGCAAAATTACCTAAGATAAATCCATGAAGGCTGGGACATGAATTATTGCTGGAAGCAAGATAAGATAGAATGCCTACAGCAAATCAGCCTTTTGGTTCCACCCCATCCAAAATATAATCTGACTGCTAGGCATGCAATCACAGGCATTCAGTCACAGGCATTCAATGCCTGTGGCATGTTTTTGCCTCAAGAAGAATTTTGTGTAAATTCAATTAAAAGCTAATTATGTCCATAGCAGTGTTGGGTCCCACAGAAGACAGAACATCTCCACTTCAGGTCACTGGTTCTTCTGCTCTCAGGGTGAAAAAAAGGCTTCCTGAAATGTTCCGGGTGCTTATTTGTCAGACCAGATGGAGAAGGTGGCTTTTAGCTGCCAGATCTCAAGGCAGGAATTAATTTTTGATTCTTCTAGCCCAGAGTATCCCCAAAGCAGATAGTCCATCATGGAAAGCTGGGGAGGTAGAAGGCTGAAAGAAGAGAGGTAGCTCCAACTCTGCAGTGGACCAGGGAACAGCCATACTCAGCCATTTATCAAACAATGTTAGGAGCTACTTGAGGCCAACAGCAGCTCCCACAATTATTTTCACCAAATTTTATCCACTGTCAGTCACAAAACACATGACACTGCCAAAGGGGCGCTTTCTCAGATCTGGCTGGCTGATAGCAGGGTGGGAAGGATACACCCTTTTCACTCCCAGCAGCTGTTGAGAGGAGCAGGGGACAAGTGAGAGATGCTTTTTTTGTCAAACTGGCTGTAGAGACCCAGAAATAGCTGTGGCATTGTGCCACCAGGTCTTTGCCGTGGTGTTGCATCAATACGCAGTTCTGTTGAGGCAGTGCGCTCTGCAGTGGCTGGGTGTCACCGACACAGCCAGCACCAGGGTGAGCTGACAGTGTTTTATGGCTGGCTGGAGCTCCCTCCCTGATAATGGGGCCTCTACAGGCTTTCAAGATTAATTGCACTGTGTGTGTATGTGCGTGCATATAGCTGTGTGCATGTTATTTAACTTGAAGTGGAAATTTTACTCATTGTAAAAATGAATGATCATAAAGGAAAAGAAAGAGAGGGTCAGATGTAGGTAAACCAGGCTAGGAATATGAGGGATTATCAACAAAAAAATCATAATTGTTGGCAGGGCACCCAAAGGGAGAAATGTCTCTGCTTTCCCTCCAGTGAACGTGTTAGCACTGAGAGCAATTTACAGGCTTGGCATTTTGTTTCAGATCTGGTGTCACTGAAAAGATCCCAGTCTACAAACGTTTAAAGGAAAAATGGCAGAAAATATTTCTTAAAATAACCATTAAACTCAAGGACAAAAATCTGGACCCTGAGGCACAGAGCCAAGGACAAAGTTTCTTTAAATAGATGTTAAAGAGGGAGGGGTTTGCTTACAAGAGGACACAGTGCCCTACAGAAGGAATTTTTGGCAGATCTCTCTTCATCCTCAGGCGAACATGGAAACGTTTCAGGGGTAGTGGCCTTTGATGTCAGGGGGGAAAAGGAAACAATTTCCATATAGCCACAAACACCTAGAGCATGCATTATTCTGGCCCAGCCGTCTAAAGGAAAGCAGTACTGTACCTTTTTCATTGAAGGGCGTGTGCCAGGCGAGAAGGTGGTTGTCTGGTTTTAACTCCCTGCAGCCTTCAATGGTGGCAGGGTCTGGCCGCCTGCCCGACAGCTTGTCCACGGCATCCACGTAGCGCTTCACCAGCTCCCGGTACAGGTCCTCTAGACACCAGTAATCTGCTCAGAGGAGGGAAGAGGAGGTTGCTGTGTGAAGGCAGAAGAGCGAAAAACCACAAAAAACATGCAAGCAAGCTCACTATGCATTTGAGAAATACTCCTGTTTCCATTTCCAATATACCAAGTCATGTTTCTGGTGCCAATGTCACATTTTTACACAGCATGACAGCAGGCTGGAGGGAGAATGGTCTTGACTCTCAGTTCTCATCTTTCCCTCCTTTCCTTTCCATGTTTAATTCCTTCACTGGAATGATGAAGCATTCTGTTAATCAACAGTAGCTGCTGAGGGCCTTTATTTAAGCTCTGTTGGTGTGAAGTCATTAGAGAGATGATCAACTGTCAGGTGACAGCGTGGCTGCCATGGGGTCTGGATAAAGCCAACTGTGCCTGGCTGAGCCCCTGCCTTTACAGATGTGGATCCAATTTAAAAATGAAAGCCTTTCTTTTTTTTAATTACCACATTACAGAATCACTTTAAAGAGGTATGTATGACTAGATACAAAAGCAAACTATCAACTTCCTTTTTAAAATCTGTATGTTATATATATTTTGTCTAAAATTTGTAGGTATTTCATGCAGGCAGCCAAATATGTTATAATATCATGAACAGTGAGTTTTTAAAATAAATAAGAAGTATTTATATAAGAATCAGTAAGAGTAGTAAATCCCTACTGCCTGAAGGCAGTTTCCAGCACATAAATTTCTCTCCATAAGTTGACTAACAATATCTGTTTATAGATTATTTTTACCAAGTCCTACAGTCTTGCTTAAGGAGGAACCTTCCCCCTGTTAAACATAGACTTTCTTCAGTATTGCTGCTTCTCTTGGCTGGTGTTGTCTGTTGTTGGTCTTGAAGAATCCTGCCCTTGACTCATGTCAAGGAAAACCTTCCTCTGGCATCCATTACAGCTGTGTAATCAGTGTGAACACAGGCCAAAGGGATTTATCCACTTATATATTTTCTAAATACTTAGAGAAAACCCCATTTAATACTTGGTTAGTTACACAGGTTGAATGACACAGCAGGAGAAGTTCTTTTAAAAATATCTTCATTTTGTCAGAGATGGTGAATTCTGGAAATCCACAATTTATCTTAAGAGAAAGTTTGGAGTCCCAGCAGCAAGAGATATTCTGAAGCACCAGTTATGGAGACAGGCAAAAAAGAAAATGAAGGGTAGAACAAAGATTCCTCTTCTTACACATAAAATAATACCCTACCAGTTACACTGCCCATCTCAGTGTGTAATCCCAAAGAAACGACACTTTCAAGCTGCCAGCTTGTTCCACATTTAGGAGTCAGGTGTCACAGTTTATCCAGACGGGAGCCAGGAGCAGGGCTTACTGCCTGGCATCTCTTGCAGAAACTTTGTTCCCAGAGCACAGAGTCCCTGTGGTCCAGCACCTCCAGGCTGTTCAAGCCCACCATGGTTCCCATGCCTGGTACCATAGTTCTGTCTCAGCCATCAGTAGGACAGGTTCTTTCTTTAGAAATGAACTCTTTTTTTTTTTTTTTTTTTTTTTTTTTTAACCCATGT
The DNA here is from genome assembly GCF_965231275.1 of Zosterops lateralis. Classification (NCBI taxonomy): domain Eukaryota; kingdom Metazoa; phylum Chordata; class Aves; order Passeriformes; family Zosteropidae; genus Zosterops; species Zosterops lateralis. The sequence goes on from NC_139763.1 coordinate 26,969,904, forward strand.
GTAAGCAAGAGAGGAAAATGACGATGCTTTTGTCGTCACAGAGATAGTTGCCCTGGGTTTGATGATGCTGTCCTTGTTCCTCCCTTATAGGACAGATTGCTCCAGGAAGCAGATGCTTTGTCTATCATTCACTGTCAGATCAACCTTTCAGTCAGGGCACATGTTGGCTTTGGGGAGCACCAGCTCAGTCTGCAGCAGTGCCCGCAGCCCTGCTTGCTTGTGGCCATGCTCCTCCTGGGATGTTCTCCGTGCAGCTGCCAAAGCGCTGGCCAAAATCCCCTCCCCAGGTGAGAACTGCCTTTGTCTTAACACAAGCCTGCACCTTACACTTGGCTGCTGCCTCAGGCTCCGGCTGGGAGCCCCACCGAGGGCAGTGCCCTGACAGTGACAACAGGACTTCATGGCTTTAAGCCACGGGCATGTTTGTGCCAGCCTACAAGTATCCCGCCAGGTGAGTGTCCAGGGAATGAGGGAATGCTGTGGCCAGCAGGCAGCCAGCCAGGCAAACAGGAACAAGGAGCAGGGCAGTGAACAACAGAGATATTTTTGTTGCTTATTTCCCCTCTCTCTCTCTTTTTTTTTTTTTTTTTTTTTTTTTTTTTTGGGCTAGTAACTTTCCAGTCACCCAATATATTCATTAAAGTATGTTTCCACAGCATTAAGGACAGGCCCCCAGGGCTGGTGGCAGATGCCTTCAGCCTCACAGACGTTCACCTTCTTCAGCTTCACTCTGTTGACTGGGTGATTTGGCACCTAGGCTGGGCCATGAGTAAGACACAGAGCTTTTTTGCATTCCCCCTGTCAGGAGGAGACACTGCTGCCGGCAGGAGAGGTTCTTGTTTCCCTTGTGGGAAGCAGGGAGAAGGGCTCATTTTATCCCACTCACCAATGTTACTGTAAAATGAAGATTTTTTTCATTAAAATTCCCTACTCCATGTTGCTGTTTCCTCTCCAGCCCATGAAAGCACCTTTTTAAAATGCTTCTCTGATCAGGTGAAAGAAATGAAAGTGTAGGATAAACACAATCAATGGAAACAGTAGCTTAAACTTTTTTCTTTAGAGCAATTTACAGGCTGCTATATTTAAGAAAAGAATTATTATTTTACTGTTGGTCTAACTGACTTGATTACCCAGAAGTTATGATTTTAGAGGGTTCAATAAGCAAGAAACATATGATATGTATTTAATCATAGCCTATATTCAGAAATATGCTAGTCATCTTTTTTCTTGATAGGCTGACATCTTGCCCTTATCTTTAGTGTATTAGCTACCCCTTAAACCATTGGTTAGCTAATAGCCAAGTATGAAGTGTCCTACACACTCTTCGACTGATCTCTACCTACTAAATTTAGAGCAGATTGGAAGCAAGCAGATAAAGGAGTGAAACACGAGCACAAAGGAAACCTCATTGACGTGAACGATACTTAGCTACACTGGGAGCTTCTGCTACTGGTAGTTATGCAGTGTTATGAGTTTTAAGAAAAATCAGGAATACTTGTACAGATATTTTTTTAAAAAAATTGAACCATTCTGAAGAGGCAAAATACTCCTGAGAGGTCTCTGTCTTCTGGTGTATTTTCTACGATCTTGCCAGCCTCAGAAGGCTCTAGTTTGATGGGTAAGGTGTCAATACAAACACTTCTCATCTTAAAAAGACTACCCCCACCTTAAGAAAAAAGAAATGTTCTCTGTCAAACCATTGTAATTTTAGAAGACATCTTAATAACTTCCACAATTCTGACAGATTTCATTATAAATACAGTATGTTAGGATACTTTTTGGACCAATGACATGCAGCTCTCCTTATAAAACAAATAGGTATTTGCAGATGCAACCCTTTGTCTGAGGGGCAGCAAAGAGGAGACAGCACTAGTGCTTTTAGCCTGAAAGAGGTACTAAGGTAACTCTACTCCAGACTAGAGTTCTGGACACAAACAATGCACTCAGAAGAGTTCTTATCTATTACAGAAGACTCTCTAGTGGCTATATTATGCCCTGATGTACTCCAGCACACAGATAGTCTACTTGGCGATTATTTTTGTTATTCTGGACATGTGGTATTTTAGTCTTTAAGCTTCAACCAAATGTACATCTCTAGGAAAAATACAGGACGAGCCCCTGCACACTCCAGAAATTAAAACCCCCTCCCGTTTGGGAGATGGTCACAGGATTGTGCTCATGGAGCAGCCAAACTAATGCACATTATCATTCACATAAGCAGCATTTCTGACATGCTTTCTCATGATTTCCCCAGCAATCAAGCTTATTCTAAGAAATGCAGCAGCTCGACAGCTCTGTTCCTCTGCAGGCTGTGTTCGCTATTCCCGCCGTACCTACCTGTGATGACAGCCTCAGCTGTAGCCATGTGCATGAGCGTGTTGTCACTTACTGGCCACTTGTCGGGAGAGAGCACCAGGTTCTCAAGCCCTCCAATTTCCTTCAGCTCCTGCTGGATTTTTGCACCTAAGGCATTGTTTTCGCGGGAGAAATTGCGATAACCGAGAGCATCCCCTACCCCGGCCAGAACAAGTGCAGCCTTAAATTTATCCATCCCTGAGACACTTTCCACTTTCCTTTTGCCCGAGACAGCCACCGAATCTTGATCTTCCTTTGTTCCTTTGCCTTCAACTCAGCTCTCCCGACACTTTATATCAGCCATTGTGTCACACCAAGAGCTCTCTCTATAAGGCAAGGACTTCCTTTTCTGGTTCTGCAGATGCCATCTCTTGTCTGGGACCCGACAGAGAGGAAATATTTCATAACCCAGGGATTTTGCAGGGGCTTTGTTCAATGAAACTGTAAGAGCAGACCTGCAAAAGCCTTGTTTCTGCAACCCAGCTTAAAGCAAGCCAGGAGATCCTTAGCCCTACCCAGCCAAAGTAACTCTACACCGAGAAAAACAGATGCCTCCACAGGGGTGCTTATTTATTCAACAACTTGTAAATGAATATTTTTTCTTCTGCTTATTTCTGATATGCTGCAGTCAGCCTCCCTCTCAGGGACCAGTCAGAAATAAAGGCAGTTTTCCAGGCTCTGTACACACTAGAAGGAGGGATTAAACAGTAAGAAAACTAGTGAAATGCAGATGACCTCTCCCATTTCTAATTATGCCCCATGGAGATATTTTGTTAACAGCTTTCTTGTTCTCTTCCACCTAGCACAAGAATGTTCTGCTAGTTCACTGCACCCCTGGATAAACACTGAGGAAAACACCAGCTTCAATTCCATGCCTCTTACTCCCTGGCAAAGAGTGACTATTTCCTAAAGCTGAGGTCAGTCCACACTTGGATTCTGGAAGGAAACTATTTTGAAAGATGCATTGAAACAGTATCTTAAGAGTCTAATAAAATCCTAAAGATTCACAAATTACTACTACATTACAGACAGAAATAGAAATGTAAATATAGAGAGGTAAACAGAAAGAATTGATTGACTAGACTGTAATTTTGATAACTCATAGCAGGGGAAAGGTCTTTGTTTTCTTTGATCTTTTTCAGAGGGCAAAACTGGTTGCTATTCAGATGGAAAAGGCCAGCAATGTTAGGGATTAATCATCCTAGCACCCAAAGCAACAAGTTAATAAACAATAAGTTAATCATGGTCTAAATTATTGACCTGTGTAGAAACATCTCTGTACTTAATGGATTTTCAGGACACAGCGAAACATTGCCATGTCTGTTCTACATTAGAAGAGATAAAGTGCCCAAATGGTGAAAGTAGCTTCTTGTTAGTGCACTCTTGTTTAAAAGATTGGGATTGGTTAACAGAAATGCTGAAAAGGACACTGAAAATGTGAATGCGTTTTTATTTAACAGCTCCACACTGAAAAAGCCAAGGGAAAAAAAAAAAAAGGAGAAAAGGAGGACAATTATGCCTTAGGGACCAGAGAATATGCAGGGACAAGTATCAGTGGGGCACAGGCAGCCTGCTCTAGGACTGGCTTGCCACAAGTGGTGGATGCCAGCCCCATTGCCCTGTGTGGGGCAGAAGGAACAGGCATCATGCCCCACAACCAGAGCATTTATGCAACACAGAGGTAACCTTAGAGTCACCCCTGCAGTCCGTGTTACCTCACGTTCCATGTGTCTGAAAACAAACACTAAAAATGGAAAACCAAGGCCAGGACAGCTTACAGAACACACCAGGAAGAAGCACTGACGTTGATGTCTCTGTTACAGGTCCATCCACCCCTCTGTGGCACACACCTGTTCCCTATTGCTGCATAGCATCACGGTTTGCAGGCACGTGGGAATCTGAACTTGCAAAGCAAGGACAGGAGGAATCACCTGCTGAGGAACTGTGGTGAGCTAGGTAAGGGCCTCATCAGATGGAAGGTTCCTCCCTGAAAATGAGCAAAGCTATTCTTAGTTTTCCATTTATCTTTTTCTTCTGAATGTGGCTAGCAGTTGCACTGCCCTTTTGCCTCCCATAGACTTCACTCTGTTGCAACACACTCAGCTGCTCAGAACACAGCCCAAATTAGGAATAAGGCTCTGATAAAAACCGAGATAAAATTTCAGAGAAGTTCTATTTTTCAAGTCTGTAAAACAGAATATGCAGCGAAGATATTTTTATTTAATTTTTTAATTGCACATGATCTCCTTTTCATGTGGTACTTCAGCTACTGTGAGCTTTCTGGGCAGAGGTAGGCTACACACGCTAAACTAACTATCTGTACTCCCCACAAAGGAGACAATTGTTTGTAAAATATCATACTTACATGTCTTAAACAGAGATAAAAGACAGTAATTCCATGAAGACGGATAACTATTCACAATAGGAAAAAAACCTCCCAAACCTGAGCAGAGCTGGCAGAACTATTTGTTATATCATATTAAAATGCATCTTTGGTGTCTTTTCATTTGTGTACACATAACAGCTTTTGGATGGGGAGAATCCATAAAAAAAGGAATGGGAAGGCAGGACAGAAAAGGCTTGTCTGTTATGGGTGACAACACACTGATGTTTCAGCTCAACTGCATTTGAAACCCGAGGTGAGAACATGAAAGCAGCCTTTGGCAAACATGGCTGCCCCTGCCTCCTCCAGCAGAGGGAAGTGCGTGGATGGGCTCCAGGACAAAGCCCGTGCACGCTACAGGTGCTGAGCTCTGCTCTGAATCCAGGAACTGGCAAATGGAGCTGGACTGATGCTGTGCCCACACAAGCCCTTTTTAAGTTAAAAGAGGACTACACCCCAAATGCTTCCCCCACGAGTGAGTGAGTGATCCTTTGCCATTCAAAGACAGTCAGCAGAGAAGTGTTCTTGATTCCAGGCTCACCCATCCAAAAGACACAGGGCCATATAGTGGAAAAGTAAGGTTGATACCAGATGGGTGCCAGACTTATGTCAGAGGTGCATTTTTACAACACTTCAAGTGAAAGATTTTACTCGAGCAGGATCATTCAGGATCATTCTTTATCAGGATCATTCCTTTAAAACACATTCATTGAGATTCAGGAAAAAAATAAACTGGCTTTACTCAATTCTTTAACAATGGAGATGAATTATTTCCATACTGTTTACACCACTGCCTTGAAGGAAAAAAAAATCCTTTAACACCACAGGATGGACTTCTTCTTTACTGTCTTGATAGAAAGCTGAGGTCATGACATGAAGCCTTATAGGATTTGCCAAACAATAGAATAGTTCACTGCTTGGAAAAGGAGGCACCCCCCTCCCTGCACCCCCCCCTCCCCCCCGCCAAGAATTGGTCAAGTATATGCACCAAGAAGAGGAGGTATCCCAATACTCAATCAAAATGTGAATGCCCCTTAACTTCCCCAGCCCATCTCATTAAGAGGTGAACATTGCACCCATTTGTCTGAAATACAGTATTTTTTGCATGTGCCTGTGGTTGCAGCTGCAGAGCCCTCTGTCAACAGTTTAGAACAAAAAAGTTAATTTTAGAGGCGTGCCACCTAGTTCTACCCAGCGGACTGCAGATAACAAAAAGATCAGAAAATGTGTTTTGCTGAACAGGTTTATGGTTGTAAAAACATTACACTTTTTCTGTTTCAGAAGGGCTTTGCCTTTTGGTGATTGAGATGCTGGTTAGCATCTGCTGAGGCAAGTTACTGGTGCTGACACTTTAAAGAAAAAAGGCTTGCCATGGTTCAAGTATCAACATCTGCAGATTCATTGTCACAGGAAAAGGAAGACAAGACTTGTGCAACACCAAAGCAGCCCGTGGTTGGTGTAAGTACTGGAGAAGGATGGCAGCTGGGTGAAGACAGAGGACAACTTATTTATTTTGACTTAAACCTTCAGAAGAGAACTAACAGTAGGTGAATGCATACCTCTGAAGGTCTTTGCACAGATTTCTGAGTGTGCTGCTTCTCCTACAGAGCTCAGAGCCAGGACTGAGCAACACCTTCCTGTAATTACCGTTCCCATTGCCAGTACAAACTAATGGCACAAACTGCAGAGTCTGGTGACCAGCAGATACATGCAGAATACAGTACTGCAGGTAAACATGTCAAGCCTCTTAAAAGCTTAAGGGTGACACAGATGACTAAACCAAACATTTATTAAGGCCATTTAAAAATGAATGAGTTACATCCTTACCCTCTTCTGGCTGATGGAGTAGTAACAAAAGAACCTAATAAATTAACCAGAAAACAACAACAAAAAACTCCCACTAGACTAAGACTTCCAAAGCAGAAAACTGACAAGAACCATAAAGACATCTCATGTGACTGACTTCAATCCTTTGACAGTCCATTTATTCCTTTTTCCATTGCCAAAAAATATACACACACATACAGCTTACTCAGCAGCAAATCTCCCAGGTGCATTGAATGAGCAGATGCCTGCAGGTTTGCTCTCCTTGGCATGACACACATGATAAATTACATTTAAATTTAGAACTGGCAAGTACAAATCCTATGGCTCAGTTTCAAACCAAACAACTTGGCACCAAGTTTAAAAATACATATGGCATATCTGTGAAGTAATACTGTATGCACTGAACAACTTGAAGACATCTGTACCATTTAGGATTATAAATTGAGCAGCCTAGGTGTTACCACTGTATCAGCTTACTTAAAATGGAAATAAGAGTACCCTGTAAAGGGGAACTGTGGACAGCAGCAAATGATTAAAATATCCAAGAAACTTGTAAGGTAAGAGCAGTTTATTTGCATTTTTTATGACTGCTCAAGTGTGAAGGCATTACTTCATGCTATTTATGTATGGGAATGTAAAAATCACATGTGGTTTAAAATGGGTAGAAGACCAGGAAGAACAACAAAAAATGTGTAGCAAACCTCAAAAGCCAGTTGACAAGGATCAGCTACTACCTTTGGAGTGTTTTGCCCAGTCTTCCTTTGCTGGAAGCTGTCACCCATGAAGGGTCCCCCAGGAATGAGATTTAAGAGTAAATGTGTGTATATATTTACACACATACACACTGAATCCTAGGCTAAGCACCCTCTTTCTTGCCCAGATTAACAAGGAAAAAAATTCCTCAACCCATGTGCCTTTTTTTATGCTCTATTTATTTTAAAAGTAGAAGGTTGATCAGAATGATTTGATGGAGCTCTTATCATGAGCAAATGTTTCACAAGCTCTAGTGCTAAGAAACTTCAGTTACATCACATACCAATAGAACTTAAGCTACTTCTGGTCAGTTATATTTTATCTATATATTTTAAGTGGCAATTGTGTGAGTAACAAGCATTCCACTGCTTCTAGCTAGATAAATGCACTAGCTGCTGTAAGATGTTACACATTCTGCAAAGCCTGCAGGACAGATATAGAAAGGGCTTGTATGGGGGAGGTGGCGTAGATTAATCAAATACAGTAAAAAGAGCATAACTACTGCTAGCTCTCTGCTGACTTCTGTAGAATACTTGGGAGTTATGTACACAAATGCCCTTCTAAAAAGATGCAGTCAGAAAACAGTAATTGGGCATAATCTCAGTGGGTAACTCTGCACGGAGCACCAGGCAGCAGCGGGCTCAGACGCTGACACCTGGCGGCTGCTTGGCCAGGGCTGACACTCACAAAAAAAGGACAAATATTCACAACAAATCTCTCACGGGCATTCGTAACTTGCTTGCAAGCTCTTATTAAGAGAAAAATCACTTATTTGTTCAAATTTTCCCTTGGCCTGTTTTTTAAAGATCATGCACAACTGAAATTCTATCAAGTGGAAGAATGAATACACTTGTATTCTTGTACACTTGTCCTTGCAGGTTGTATTGACAAAATGAAAGCTGACTGCTTGTATGAAACTCTAAATATTAGAGTTCAAGAGAATATTGTAAGCTTTTATACCCTGGCAACTACAAAATAAAATAGTCTGCTGTCATGCAACACTTCAACAATCCAAACAGATGTAATTTATATAACTTAATGCACCATTTTCTCCAAAATTCTTGCATCTATTCAGCCTTAAATACAGAAAATATATTGATCATAGCTGATCACATACTCTTTAACAACTCATCATTTTAACAAACTTTTACAGTGGCTATGACAAACTCATTTTGATGAGGTAGCATTTGCAAGAGCCCTGTGTGAAGACATGCTGAACAGCTTCTGGTAAAACTTTTTTGTGCTTAGACAGCGGAAGACACTGATGAGAAACAGAAGACAAACTGTGCACTTCATAATCAGTGGCTGGCAAAGGGGAGAAACAAATGACTGAACAAATTCAGATCTGGTGAAAACTGGTCCAATTTCACCAGCCTTGAGATCACTGAAACTGCATTAATTTGCTTTTTTCTCCCCTTAAATAAATACAGCTGAATGCGCAACACATTCACAGGCATGAATATTTATAATCATTAATATAAAACCTCCTTACCCCTAACTATTTCTCCACCATGAAAGCCAACTAGTTAATTCTTTGGGCTTATTTACATCTATTTTCCAAGAGAAGTGCCAGGAAATGAATTTACAACTATGTTGCATTTAGCTAGAATTTATGATATGCTTCAAGCTACAAATAAAATCCATACACCAGTTCCTTATTAAAAAATAATAAAACACATAATTGGAGACTAAATGAATTATGATAATTAAACATGAATTATAAACACATCTTTGGTTGTATAATGTCTACTTCAAAATGGTACTAAAAAAAAGCTGGAGTTGCAACACAGCATAGAGCAGCAGCCTGTCCTCAGCAATGCTATTGTTACATGTCCAAGCACTTCAAGAAGAAAAATGAGGAAGTCAAATTCACTGGGAGAAAGCAAAAGGCTGAATGTAATCACTGTATACATCTAGGATGTGAAAATACAAATTTAAAATTTTGGTAATAAGTTACAAACAAAAAGAGCTTATGTTCATTTTTTTGGTGTTTTTTTTTTTTTTTTTTTTTTTTTTTTTTTTTTTTTTTTTTTTACAATTCTGTATTCAGACAGATTCACAGAACTAACTTTTATAAAAATACAACATACTGCGTAAGTTTTATTTATGGATTTAATTTATATACCACAAATACTGCTTTTAATATAAGTACAATATAATACATTTTTATTTATGTAACTGCTGGTGTTCACTTTGGATTATGAACTGAATGGCATGCTGTGCTGTCAAAACTTTAATAAAATGGCCTCTAGTTAAACTTCTCCAAAGTATAAAATCATGCAAAATCTACATCCTATATGATACAACCAGTACAATAATTGAAGCCAATAGCCTACAAACAGCTTGGATCTTCTGAGTTTGTTCTTGAAGTGTCCACACATCAGTCATCATTTTCTTTAGGCAGAAAGGAGGAAATTCAGTTTTATCTGTAGAACATCATCATGACCACTGAAACCAGCACCAAGGTGCAGTTATCAGCTAACAAATCTTCATTCCCCAGTGCAGTTCATTTAGTCCATATCAACAAATCTGGGGTTAGGAAGTTTTATGTTTTCCTCCTGTGACTACTGGTCGTGCATATTCCACAAAATCATCTATTAGAACAGGCCATGCTCCTACAGAGAAATCAAGAGATTGAGAAATTAGCCTACCATTATCAGCAATAAACTGGTGTAGTACAAAGGATTAGAAGCTCATCTTGACATTTCTGGCCTAGTCTAGCTTTAACAGGCCCAACATGATAAAATAGTTGAAAAAAACCCACTTAACTAATAAATTCCACATATGAATCCTTTCTTGCAGTAATAGTTCTTAACACAACCAAAATGTACTTAAAACACAGAACTCCACACTACAAATATAAACACTAGTTGATAGCAAAACCACAGGATTCTTTTTATAGCCATTCAGATCTTAGGACTTATTTCTGCACATATTCCAAAACATAATTAGTAACAGAGAGTAAACTGCATTTAGGGTAGCAAAAATTTAGTATAAAACATTGTTTCATGCAGAGGGAGCATAACACATTCAAATAATGTGTTCTATCCTGGTGTGACTGTATCTTCTGTTTTCTAATTACAGCAAACCAGTTAACCTCCTTATCACTACTATTTTGGCAATAAGTATGACACTGTATGGGCAACTGAAACTTTAAGGGTAAACAAATTAGGACATGAGGTAACAACATGTTCTTGCTCATTTATAGCAGTATTTTAATTCTGCTGTACCAATTTCTGAAGATATTCAGGTACTGCTTACCTTCTTCATCATAGTTGGACATATCATCTGCAATCATATTTCCAAAATCTAACAAAAGATTCCAAGTATCTTTTGGAATTGATCTTTTATGATGTTCCTGTACAGAGCAATAACAGTACTGTTCAGTCCAAACTACTTTCAAATTACACAGCAGTATTTTATATTAACATATACAAAAATATACCTATTACAAACATTCCTTCACCTTTTTTAAGTTAAAAAACCAATAACCAAAAAAACCCGCATCTGAAAGAGTTCCAGCTTGCTTCTTTCTTAGGTTGAAATCTTTTAATTTACGTATTTTTCTCAACAAAACATTCAGGTTAAATATTTCTTCTAAAGTAACACACTTCAATACCAGGTCGTAACTTGCAGATTTTTCTTCAGTTACATCTACAGATCTGAATTTGGATGTCTTAAAGGGTATTAAGGCAGTAAAAACATGAAATGTTTTCAGAAGCCCTCTCGATGAAGTTGGTACATTATTCAGTGATTCAAATAAATATACTGCCAAAAAATCTAGAGAAAACCTACAAAAAATATTTCAGAAAGTGTACACCTTCCCTATTAAGCACTGGGGAACAAAAATGCAGAAAGACTTTTTATTTCTCCTAAACTACAGATAAAAAGATAGAATGAAGAAGAAAAATCAAAATAAATTACATATTACGTAATTTCATTTTCTGTAATTACATAGACATGCAAATGTATAAACATGGATGACTGAATTGGATCTTTTACAAGAATATTTTTGAATTTCTAAGGTTTAAATTATGTACCTTTACTCCACTGCCCACAGAATTGCACTAGTAGTAAAAAAACTGTCAAGATCAGTTCACAACTATTTGCTAAAAAATTAGTCAATGTGGTGACTCAGGCAAGAAATTTTGTTGAAAATGGAAAGTCTCTTAACGTTAAATTCTGGTATGACTGATTTAAAAAGACCCAGTTTATGCATTAGTACTACAAAAGGCAGAGCGTGGTAAAATACATGGTTGACAATAATCCCAGCTGTGTTGAGAATTAGCAGCACCAGTTTCATCTACAATCATGCTTCCTTTCATGCAGGAACTTTCCTAAGTAGGAGGATACAATATTAAGCAAGCAGATCACCCTTTGCTGCATCTTTTTGCATTCTTCTAAATTAGAAAATCATAAAGAAAATATTTAATTTGGCTTGATTTGAGACTATTTTATATCAGCTTTCAAAAAGGAAAAAGTTTGAAAGAAGTATAGAGATATGCCATCTTTTTCTCACTGGAAGCACACAGCCAGCAAAAGCCAGACTGCTGAGGAATAAGATAGGCAATAAGAAATAAAATACATACTTACCAATAAAAATTTATTCCAAAGATCTAAAAATTTAAACCTTCCTGATAAGACTAAATTCCAGTATGCAATTGCCATTTCTAGATCTGCAAGAGATTAAGCAACATGTAAATATTGCATCATATTATAAGTAATAAACCTCTTCTGGTTAAACTATGACAGCTACATCTAGATATACTCTGATACAAATAAATAACACTCTTTTGAAATCACTTAAAAAACTATGAGAAATTGTTTTCTACTCTCCCTGACCTAAAAGGTAAAAGACAAGCAGTGAGAGTATAACTTTTGTATTGAACATCAGTCAATAGAAGATTTTTGTCACCATCCCCACTGCCAGATTAAAGCTACTTTCAATCTACAGAAACAGAACAGAATACTTAACAATCTAGAAAAAAATATACACACATGCACAAACATAGCAAATATTGACAGAAACACTTAAACATTTAAATCCACAGATGTCAAGTCCTCTTAATTTATCACATTTTGGACATACTTGACTTTGAAGGGAATTTAAGGACATGAGGGTATGAAAAAAGTCATTTGTCTGTGGTATTATGATTCTACAGAACCCCTTACAGCAATAATTCTCTTCTGGCATCATTCAATAAACACCTACACCCACTACTGAAAATACAAGTCCAAGAAATCAGCCCTTATTCTCCATCATGACCAGTGATCTGAGGGCAGGGGTCAAGGAAGATACAGCAGTACCACACATTCCAGCAGAAAGGCAGAAGGAATATAACATGCAGCTTAAGGCTAAAAAGGATGTTTCCTTGAAGGCCTATTTTCATCCTCAGCAGCTCCCAAATACCTAATGTCTTTGGTGCTTGCTCCCACAGGTAACAGCACTAAGTACATGATTACAACTGGGCAACCATAAAATAAGGCACAGCCTTTCTTAAACCACAGAAGTATTTCAGCTTGTGCTTTCAGTATGAAGGAAGCATAAGCAAAACATGAAGCTTATGAGAAAGTACTGCGATAGCACATAAAACAGAAGCTCAACCTGCACCTACAAGAAGGAAGAATGGTTTTTGAAATTGTACATATATACTACAAACCAAAGGACACTGTCACCTGTAATCAAGCTTCACGCCTGACTGAAACATTCCAGATTTTAACACAGTCATGCTCCTAGAGTCCCTGTTTCAGACAGAGCTGGGGACTGGATGAAGTGCAGAGTTAAGATGTAGAAAAATGCAATATGCCTCAACCTATCTACACAGGGACAGCGCTGCCAGTGTTTGTCCTAGTGTGATCAATGTTCTTCAGTACAGAACTTGAATTATGCTCTAATAAACTTCCTTCAGTTCTTCCTGTCTATGCCACCACGCTTACTTTTCACAAAAAAAAAAAGTAGGAAAGAGTAATTAATAGCATTACTTGCTGCTTAGATATGCAGATTAATTAGTCTTATCTGGTATCCCACATGAAAGGCAAAAAATGAAGATAGAGAAACTTTAAGTCTTAACAGTTTCTAAACTTCACTGTGAAATAACTGGCTTTGATCCCACTCACTCAGGCTTCTTTATGAAGACTTAACATCTCCAAGCAAATCTTGCAAATCTATCATGTGACAACTTTAAGCAAAATGCACTTTGAAGAAGTAACACCTTGAAAAGTTTATACTTCTGATGGAAATATTCCTTGGAAAAAGGAAATAAGTATAGGTAGGGAAACAAAGATGATTAAAGGTGCCACAAAAGAAGAGGTAAAAGGGAAAGAAGAGAGACCACTTGCTTGGTTTTTGTCAAAGTCAGTATTATGTTAAGGTGAACTTGATTATTGCAAAATTGTATTTAACACAATACATATTAAATACTGTCTCAAGTTGACACCTGAAAGACACTGTGTACGTGTGTCTGCAAACAACTTCTGCACAAAGATGCAGAAGTTATTTGCTGTAACATATGAGAAATGCATATCCCACTAAAGATGCTGCCCCGTAGTGGATGAAACAGGTGCACTCTGGAGCTGCTCTTCCTGATAGGCACAAGGAAGAAAGTCCTTACCTTGGTAAAATTTGCTAAAAGGGGGGGGAAAAAAAAGGTCCAATCTTCCTCATCTGGTTCACTGTAATCCCACAAAGCCATCAACTAACACAAGCATTATTTGAACACAAGGACTAGATGGGACTATCAATTTTGATAGTGGTGCAAGTTTATGCCGTCTTAAAGTACATGAGAAAACTGGGCCTTCAGGTTTGCCACGAGCTCAGGGGATATGCCTACACTTCTGCTTGAAGACAATTCCCTACCTAGGTTGAGAAATTTGACACCAGACGACAAAAAAAAGAGGATTTTTCTGCTTTTAAGGGAAGACCTAGCTACAGAGTTCAAATTCTCCATTAGCAGGCTGAGAGTAGTATCAATAAACATTAATGCTGTGGATCTGCTACAACTAGTGCTGCACTGATAGATATTAAAAAAAGAGAAAAGCCCTTATGTCATTAAGGCATCCCCACAGGAAGATGCTTTTACAAGGCAAAAATTCCTCAGGCAGTCTTAGGAAAACCTCTTTCAATGCTGTATAGATACAAAGGCATTGTTACAATAAGGATCAAACTACGACTATAAAATATGCTGGGCTTTTATACCTAAATATATGCTATCAACATTACAGACCAATAATATAAGTTTTATAAACAGAAAAAGACAGATGCATGGATCTCTGAAAACACCTAGACAATGATCAGTTTGAAAGAGACTTCATTGCTAACATCTATGTTCATATCCAAAGTATAAAACTGCTAAATGGTTAAAGATCATCATAAAAATATCACATCATCTACTGTACATTATATAGTTTGAGCTTTCCTTTCAACCCAAAAATATTTTCAGTGTCAATATCTAATGAGAGTTGTATGTCATGGAGACCCTTAAACAATCAGTTTTTCTCAATCAAAAACAGTATTTTGTATGAGTATGATCTATCCTGAAACATTAAAACCTCATTCTAAACTTGCTTTAAAACAAACTTAGCCTCTTCTATCCTGATTGAACAGAAAGCTTGAAGTGATAACAAACAGCACAATTAATGCAGAAGGAGAAATACAGCCTGTGCCTACTTTTAAGATTTGATCAAATGCTGATCTTGTTAAGAAAGAAAGAAAGAAAATCATTATCAGATTGCTGCCAAACAGAGCTTTCTAGCTCTCAGTCTTCCCTACCAACATGACCTGTTTGTGCGCTCATGTTTGAAATGGACAGAATATTATCATTAATTCACCTGAATTACTAATATAACTTTTCAATACTGTATTGAAACTGATGCACAGGTAAGAGCAATGGAAACTGGTATCAACTTGTCACAAAAACAAGACTATTATACCTGCCTGACCAATAAGCATCAAGTAAATACTTGCAAGATTTAGTGAGTTAATAAATTCCTTGTTTCTTCATTTCTGAATGATTTTTAAGAGTCTTCTTTGGCCTCCAAATTGCTAAGAACACAGACAAGAATTAGCAGAATTAGTTTCTTCTTTCCTAATCAGCAAAATAAGAAGAATATACCATGAGGTATATTCTTACATATAACCTAAAAACACTTAATTGAATTGCCAAAAGCTTAGAGTAAAATAGCCTATAGTTACAACTGGATGCTCCTCCATAGAAGACAGGCAGAAGGGAAAAGAAATGAGTAAGGGGGTGATACAAATACAGATCATGGCTATAGTCAGGATCTAGATGAGCTGGATCCACTCATCTCTGCAAAGACGTAAGCAAAGAGCTTCCCAGTGCCCTGTCTTAGGGGACAGATAATGCATAGTGTCAGGCTGAAGTGCCTGTGGTGGACAGGAGGAATAGTAAAGCACAGCACATGGATTTCAGAGGAGCACTGCAGGAATCCAGCAAGGTCTGGCTGTGCTCATTGGCTCTGTCTCAGCATCTGCCATGCTGAAGCAGCCTGATTCCATACAGAACCTTTCAGGTTTATCTACTGATCACCTTAAGCACAGAAACAGATGAACTACTTTGACTTAGTCAAGTTAGACTTAGGAGACAGCTGCCTGAACACCAGTTTGATTGCAGCCTAATGAACCTGACTGTAGCCAGTTCAACAACCCTTTTGCCTCTGCAAATCTCCCCATGTACCAGTCAGATAAACTAAAACAGATGACTTAAAGTTGACTGGATATATATTTCCCTAACAAGGTGCAAACATGAGTAAAAGAATCAATGAGGCCTTAGTAGAACTGGAAGTTATGCCACATGTTTACTGATCAGAGCACCTCTTCTATACCAAGTTTCTCTTAAACTGCTGGGATTTTCAATGTGGAAATTGTGAACAAAAATAAAGGAAGAACCATACCCACAGACCAAGGTCACTGAACACCTAAAATACAGCATTCACAGACCTCTTTCAAAATAAATGTAAAATTTATTTATAGACCTCACTCAACTTCTTCCATCCACTCACTCCTACAAATTGCCTATGGATCTAAATCTTCATTGAAAGGGGAGGACATCTTGGTAACTAGGCTGAGGGGAAGGTGGGAATAAAAAAAGAAAACAAAATAGAAAGAAAAAATATCCTTCCCTAATGTCTAAAGATCTCCTCAAAGAATCTTCAGATACTGCTATGATAAAAGCCAAAGTTGATGTTGCTTCAATTAAAAAGAGTACATTATACTCATCTGCTTATAGGAAAGGAAACCTCCTTGAAGTCCACATACCGGATGCAAAGAAAGTCATTCTTCTGGTCTTGAGGTAATATTTGATTCAAGTCTGAATGCCCTCCTCATCTTTCATCTCTTGCTTGATCCCAGGCAACTGGCAGAGAGAAGGAAGCACAACCTTTTGAGCCAGCAAGCAGACGAAGGGATCACAAAGAAGTGATGAAGGACCAAAACGGCTTTTTGTTTCCATGTTGGAAGGTGAGGACCATGAAAGAATGCATTAAGCTCCTCCTTGGGGGTGAAACAAACTGTAACAAATTCCTGAGCATGTCTTTTTGGGGCTCAAAGGGAGACCCAATAAGAGAATCACAGCAAGTATCAGGTTCAAAAAACAAAACAAAACAAAAAAAATAGAGACAGAGCTAAGGCCTTGTTTTGAACTTGCAAGTGCCCTTAGAAAACTGAACTACTCTGTAGACAACATGACAAAAGGCCTCTAATCCTTTCCTTTAACACACTTACCAACAAGAGCTAGGATACAAAATTCCATTTAGACTGCAGTAGAAAGGCTGGACCTTGGGAGGAGAATGCAAGATAAACCTCTCCAAATCTGTACCATGCAAAATTTAAAGACTTATTGTACTATATACAGTAGTAAGAAAATGAGAAAGCAGATTAAAGACAGAATCACAGTTATCCAAAATAATTATTTTTAAAGTCTCCTGACAAGCCAGATAACTTGATAAACAGCACCTTCAAAATAAAAAGACAAAATGCAAACCAAGTTTAATATATCTAAATATTATCTGCTCCGGGTCCAACATGCAGCCATTGAGATGGCACTGCTGTGTTGAAACTTGGCTGTTTTTTTCCTTAATTCTGTCCACCACTTAGAGAGTCATAGTCCTAACAGTTAAAAGCATACACTGTCTTCCTTGATAATGATCAAATCTATTCAGATGTATTTGAAAGACACTCGTCAGTTGAGTGCTGAGTAACATTAATCAGAACATAATTTTCTACTTCAAGATCATCATGGCAGATCTCATGCACTGAGCTTTTGCCTCCTGCACCTCACTCCTTATACAAGATATCATCCTGGGGGACTGCTACTACTTTCACTTCTTTAAAAAGCATGTGTCCAGACTGGAGCATTCTACTTGGTAATGGTGAGCTAATAAAAAAAAATGTGAACTTTCGAGTTGGATGAGACTATAGCGACAGAAGTCCTGCAGATACAAAGAGAAATAAAAACTCCCTACTGTCACCACATGAACTGTGGAAAAGAGACTCCTATAAAAGGCAGTCCTATTTCTAGGAATGAGTATCGGTGTACTGAATTCTGTGTCTATTTTAGGGAATGACAGAACAGATGTAACTTAGTTTATTGGAGAGGATTCTTCCCATCTAATTACATAATGGCGGAATTTCTTGCATTGGTTTTGAGCGGAACTGGAGAAGAAGAAGAAATTAAAAAGCAAGGGAAGATAAGCCTTTCCAAAAAATAAAGAAAACACAAAACGACACACATACTCCTACTCTCCAAGACCATCTTCCTGGAGCAAAATCCCCTCAGAATTATGAAGACAGCTATTTCAGGTATTATCAAAATTTCTCTATCATCAAAAACACTTCTAAGAAAGGCTTCTGTGTCCTCCACCTCTCATCTTACAAATGGCAGCTGGTGTGATAAAAAGACACTTGTGTCCTGCTGATAGTAACTCCAGAAAGTCTGGGACACACACAGATATTTTTTTCCAAGCTATGCTCCAAGCAAAATGATTCAATGAAAACGGACAGTTATTTCAAAAAGAACTTCTAGAAATTCACTCTTCAAGCACTGCTGCCCAATGTGAAGGCAGATCCGGTGAAATTCACCTCAGGATACTGAAGCAATCTCAAACTGCTTCCTACCATGTTTGAAACTTCATAAAGGTCAAAGAAGTTCTGGAAGAACCTCAAGCATTCCTCTGCCAAACTGGGAGAAAGTAACTCAGCCAAGCAGGCCAGTCCTGTATCTAACTTCTGTTAAATTTGCAACTTAGAAAAAACCTCAAAAAAGTCTAACATCATAGAAAAGAGGATTAAGATTCAAAATTATTTGGACAAACTGGAAAATCACTTGGAAGTAAATAAGAAAGATTTCATTAAAGAGAAGTGCAAAGTCATAGTGCTAGTAGGAGTAATCGGCTACAGAAATATCAGATCAGAAAAATCAGACTTAACTGGGTACATGGTAGTGCTGCAGAAACCCAATAGTAAAACTAACTGCAAACTGCAGACAGTATCAGACTTAAGCAAAGTCAAAAGGATGCAAAACAAGAAGCAAAATATTTAAGACACATAGAAGGTGTCTGGCTTGGGTACTACACGACAAGAGAATATTAGATCAATTTGACTGCAAAGCAAATAAGAGTCAGAAGACAAAATTCCAGTATCAGAGAGCTAGGGGAGAAAATTTATCTGGGTAGTTGGTTTACTCAGTCCAGAGACTAAGTGAAGACACACATATAATTGCCAACTATTTAAGAAGGTGTTACTCACTCTAAGGAAATGTATTCTACATATTTACTTTGGCTGGTTAAAGTATTAAACTGAGAAATACAGAAACAGAGATTTAAATTATATGCTAGGAAAAAAAAAATCTAACAATAGGTTTAAGCAAACATGGACAAAGATGTATAGAACCTGCCATCAAAAATTTAAGATTCTATTTTGTGAAGGCAATGGCTCTGAAACTTGTTAAGCCATAGGACCAGTACAAATCAGACCCCAAATCTTATTAATACCTATTGAAACTGAAAAGGCAATTTAATATATATTGCAGCATACCACAGAGCATTTGGTTAGAAAAGCATGTGCAAGAATTGGTTTAAGTAGATGTTGATTCTGTCTAGCACAAGGGAATACACTATGTAAGTATTTCTCTACCTTTTAAATTTAAAGACTACCTGGCATATTAAAAAGAAACCCATAAGTCACCCTTTCCTGGTGCTTTTCAGAGGAGAGGAGACAAAAATTAAAGTAATAACTGTTGCATATCACTTCTTAAAACAGTAGATACAGATTTTTAAAAAAGTAATCTGAAATGATGGCGCAATGAACACGACTCGTAACCAAAGCATTGCTACTTGAACGTTTTAGAGCTATTTCACTCATTTCTTATGGCTTCAATATGCTAAGACAAAAAAACCAAGGAAAAAATACGAAGAATAATTGTGTAAGTCAGTCTGTCTATCACAGACACACTTCTGGTAAGCTCTAGTCTCAAGAGTTATTTCTGTTATAAGAGATGCCCTAGCACTTAGCCTGAAGGACCCAACAGAAGGAGTTTAATTACGTGTTCTTTTCTAAAAGGTTTCTATTAACAATCTGCTAAGAATATGGATTCCTCATTTGTCACTGGCACTATGTCAAACTAGCTTAGTTTTCAAATATGTACATTTATAGGTCATGTGTATATCTAAGATTTAAATAATATTTTTTTAGTCTTCAGATCAGTCCTCTAAACAATGAGTACAGTTACCAGACTTGGTGATTTAAGCTCCCAGCCTAATAAGAAAAAACACGGAATACTTCAGATCCTAGAAAAATCACATTAAAATATCCTGCAACTGAAGTTTAGGAAAGAATTCCTAGATTATTTCCACTTCATTAATTCAAACCATTCACTTTTATGCTTTACTTGACATAAACTTATAGACCTCTGAGTCTCCTCCAAGTTGCAATTCACCAGAAAGACTTTAAGGCAAGCAGCTGGGCAGGAGGCAAGAAGCATCCTGTACTGACTGAATGCCATCTAATGTGCATGTGGGGAAGAAGGAGAAGTCATCACTGTAAGATGATGTAGACAGAGCTAGGGACAGATTTCTAACAGATCAGATGGTAACAAATCTAATTATTCACTCTGCTGAACTATCTGGACTTAATCAAAGTAAAGGCTCCAAACTGAGTAAGACAGCAACAGACTTTGTACATGGCTGGTATCAATTCCCACATCTCCTTGACAATAGGGCACACACTCACTGGACATAAATACCAAACAACCCTGGAGACAGGGAACAAAGATGGACAGCCTCTCACTCTCAGTCTCACAGGAGAAAACATGTAAATGCATACAGAGGAGAGGATGTGAAATTAAAAAAAAACCAACCTAAACCTGTATTAAATGTAGCTGAAGCAACTAGAATTCTCAGCTCATACAGGCGCTCCAGTAAAATAACTGGTGGGATTTTCTTCCTTGCTTACAAGATACTGCTTCCCTCTGTGGTTATTACAAACACCTACCCCTAAACTTACTTTTTTGCTTCACCTCTTTGCTCCACTATGACTATTAATCCCTGTAATTAGGGATTAGGAATCCCTGTATAGGTTTGGACTCCAATTCCAAACCTATACAGTGTTCATTTTCATTTGGGTAAGCTATCATTGGCCTCGCTCACTCAAAAGTGTCGCATTAGTCCATATGTTTGCTCAATAGTATCTTTCTACTCAACCTATACTGATCCAAGAAATATGGTGTATCTCCACTTAAGTAAGAAAAGTGGAATCTGCTTGTAATTCTTTACTATCTAGAAACAGCTTAGCAAAACCAGAAAAAGTCTGATGAAAAATGCCACTAATATACTGCCATGTAAGAACTAAGTACTAGAAATTAAGACACTGTAAATATTATCAAAATTACTAAAATTCCTGAAAACTGAAATCAGCAACAGTTCCCATCAATTCATTCCACAGTTCAAGTTTTACTTCAGTTTTTGCACTTCTTACTTTCTCCTGCTAATAGTTCAACTCTTAGTGCAAGAAGGAACTTTGGTACTTTCTAGCAAGAAAACACCTTTCTTACACAACAGAGAAGACAGACTTACAAATGAAAGGACCCTCAATACTGAATAAAAAGAAGTAATGTGCCTGAGTTCCTAAACCCCTAAGGTGTGACCCTGGCTGGCTGTGGACCTCGGGGGGAATCTGGGCTAGGAAAAAGATAAAAGACAAAAGGCGCTCTTATTCCTCGTGGGGCACAGTCCCATAGGTTTATTGTAGAACTCACACCTCAAGGTCCAGGAGGAAAAAGAAGGAGAGATTCCCCCGTGTGGGGAGTTTTAATCCCTAGGGAAAAGGGGGGGAAAGGAGGAGGTCTGTTGCCCAATGGGAGCTGACCCAGGGGGAGGTGAGACAATAGGGGGTATCAGGTGAGGGAGGTGAAAAGGTACATGGGAAGGCATGACCAAAAACACCCAGTGCAAAATGAACTAACTAATTAGTGCAATACAACATCTCACCCTTGTGTGTCATAATAAAGTTGAAAGAAAGGCGTTGGGCCTACTCGGATGCAGAATAAATATCTGCCCACCACTTCTGATTTGCAGGTAGTTTTGCCTGCTCTTGGCCTGTAAGCTCTGCAGTAATGGAAAACAAGTCAGTCTCCTCACATCCAACAAACAGCACAATCAGCGCTAAACCTGGGCTGGGCTGCCTCCCCTCTTCCTGTTAATACAGGCTTAGGTGAAAAGTTCTTGAAATGTACTGCCCAAGTTCATGAATTTCATGTTGGGATGACCCAAGCAAAAGAGGAAGCTATTTGTAATACTTCTTTAGGTATCCCATAAATTCCAGCCTCAGCTGTAAATGGTACTAAGCTTTGTTAATGAAGACTAGCTAAGGGACTAGAATTCTAACCAAACTCACAGAGATGCTACAAGACTTCTTCATTTTTGTGTCAGTAAAAGTGGCACATGAGCCATAAGAGTGTGATAGATGAAATGAAAAATGAAATCGCTGAAAAAAAATTAAAGAAAAATATAAACTAGCTAAAAGTTGTCCATAGTTAAAAAAAAAAAAAAAAAAAAAAAAAAGACATCAGGAAAGACAAGAAAGATTATTTGAAGTAAAGAATGTGGAACAGACACCTGATTGAGATCTAAATTGATATTTGGCTCTCCTAACAGTTCTTGAGAAAAACATTTATCAACTTTCCAAGTAACTTCGACACAGATTTAGAGTGGCTATGCTAAAAAGAAAAAAAAAAAAAAACCCAAACCCTAAAAAACCCGAACAAACCACTTCCTCTCACACATACCACAAAGAGCAAGGACGATGGTACAGTGCTATTCTATATACAAAACATTAATTCCTTCCTACACAGCATCCTCTGAAAGTGGACATAAACTTGAAAAGAATGGACTTCATCTTGCTGGTTTTTTTTTTATTTATTCACAATCCGGAGATTTTTGATTTGAGAAAAAAAAAATGGAATTTTAATGATGTATCAGTTTTACTCCAGCAATACAAGGCATGGATTGGGATAAACCTCAAACTTTATGAAGAATAAGAGTTTAATGCTATATAAACTATGCTCATTTTGACTCACTAGTTTTAAACCAAGTCCATAATACTGTTCTTCTAAATTTTACAAAAAAACTGAGCTAATACTAAAGATTTTAAAAAGAACAGTAACTTTTGCCCAGTTTTCTCCCTCTTCCTGAGCTGATAAAGACATTTTGTTTCAGTAGTTCTTAACACACAGAGCTCACTAGCTCAGTATTTTTTAAAAATAAAATTTGACAGGTCTCAAAGAACTGCAGAAACTTCTTTTGACAAGAGGTGAGAGAATGTCAATACTGGCAGAGAACCACATTAAATTATCTGCACCAAGGGGACATTAGGAAGAGATTAAATGAAAGAAGATGGGAAAGAGAAGTCAGTGAAAGAAATCAATAATGAATTTACTATACAATCGCCAATGAGAATATTGTAGTACTGGAAACATTTGGAAGACTTCATTGACTGCAGACATTTTCTCATTTCTTTTCTACTTACCTAGACCTTTTTGTCCAGGATTTTTAGCAAAGTTAAAAGTAAACTGATAAAAATCTTTGAACTTTGCTGGATCTTTTAGCTCTTGTTCCAGTCTTGGCAATAGAGCTTTTAGCTTTTCTGTGCTGTCACACCTGTTCAAGAGAGATTACATTATTTGCATATATTTAAAATGTCTTCCTACTTTCCCCCCACCTTTTTAATGCTTTAGTTT
Organism: Zosterops lateralis; assembly: GCF_965231275.1. Lineage (NCBI taxonomy): Eukaryota > Metazoa > Chordata > Aves > Passeriformes > Zosteropidae > Zosterops > Zosterops lateralis. Next base: position 26,993,469 of record NC_139763.1, read on the forward strand.
AAGAGTAAAGCAAAACAGAGGTTAAGACAAAACCAGATTATCTTCTGGATAGCATTCTGAAAAATATAAGTGCTCATGTACCTTTACTAAAGAATTTTAAGTGGAATATTGTATACAGGCATCCATTAGGTACAGAATGCAAACAGCATTCAGTGGTTTAACTTCTATCTTTTTATGAATTTTCTATCTTTTTATGAACAGATGCTATTCTGTTCTTAATGAACACCCAAACCTCACTGAACTCTGTTATTCCTTCCCCTGAGACAGATGTTGTAACACAAGCGTGTGACATTTTGCTTTAATCTAGATACACATTGCTTATTCTCTGCTCTCCTGAATAAAGAGCTTCTTCACACTATATTTTTACAGTTCATCTTAAGATCTGCGGACTTTCCAACTAAATGAACTATTATTTGCAGTCATTCTCTCCCCATCATAGAACACCTGAGAATAAAACCTAGGAATAAAATGAGCCTCGAATGATAGCCTGAAAGCTGGCAAAATATTTAACAGCCTGGCACAGTTAAGCTAAGACAGAATCAAGTTACTGAAATTCTAACAGAAACACATCCCTGAATAACACCATCAAAGCATTTTCAGTGAAAACACCTGAGCTAAGACACCTGAGACACATTTTTAAAAGGGAAGTGTTTCTCCCACAATGAGGCATCAAATGAATATTCAAGGTTTACAGGACACAACCAATATCTTGAATTATACCTAGAAACTCAAAGTGAAGCAAACAGGTTTCAAAAGAAGCAGCTATCACAACTAACACAGTGTATTTGAAAGGTCTCTGTAATCAAATGTTTGTATTTATTCTAAAGATTCAAGAAAAATTCTATTAAAGGATGAGTAACTATAACAACATCCATAAAACACAAATGTAGTTTTAACTGTCTGGCATGGTACAGATAAAAATAAGTACCTTTCTCGCCTCCAGCAGTACCTGGCGGAGAAAAGAAAGAATTCTGCCAACAGTCTTCAAGTGAGAAGCTCAGTTTCACTGGGACTTGATCTAGTCAATAAATATACTTTTCCATATGCATCCTCAAGATGCTATGTGATCTAAGCCTCAGAGAATTTCTTTCCATTTGACTGCTCACTTGTGTTCATTGCTAAAAACCACAGACACTGTGCCTCCAAGTATGTAACAAAATCATTCCAAATTCTAAGTGCTGTGGCAAGCAGGCACAGCCATATAATGCTCCCAAGAACAGTTGCTGTTCCGAGAACAGGTCGTTAGGAAAACCTTTTATGAAAAAAAAAAAAAAAGCTGACAACCTTTAATATAATAGCACGAGCACTTAATTTCTGTCCATGGTTAGAAGACCATAGTCATTCTCATAATTTCTACCCAAAGCTGCCCAATAGGGCAAAATAAAGCAGTGAACTTCAGATGGTACCAGAAGTTATTTCATCACAATTTCTTAAAAAGGAATGCTTAAAAAGAAATCAGTAACTGATGAGGTCAGTAACATCAGACTGCTACAATCTCTGGTCAAGAAACAACCACCACATTTCTTAAAAGTTGGTCTATCTTAGAAATGTATTGATAAGGTGCCATTCTAACATCAAATGAAATTGTTTAGCCACAAAAACCAGGAACTAATAAATGGCACTTATCCACCCATTTAATGTAATCTGTTAAAAAGAATCATTTGACATGTCTAAATATTAGAAATGCTGCTCCTCTTCAAGGAAAAGTTACACACAAAGCATTATTTTATGATGATAAATGTTTGACTTTATTGGTAAACAAAGGCAACGTTCAAAGCTTATCATCCAGAATAGCTCCATAATCCAGGAAGGAAATTTTTATCAGTCACATCACAGTTGGACAATCTTTTTTATTACCAATATCCTCATTTTTACTTCAATTCCTCATAGATATTTTGTACAAATGAAGTATCTAGTATAAAAGAGAGGAAAATATGGGTGGTAAAATGGACAAAAAGAAAGGGTCCATTTGCTGGTGGCAAGGTAAAGGGAAAGAATTGAAGGCTCTATTCTATTCTATTCTTTTTCTGCTTTAACACTGACTTTTCTTCCCTTCATACACCTCCAGTGACTTTCAGTTTTTAACAGCAGGAGGTCCAACTCAAATCCTTAACACAAATATGCATATACTTACTATGAAGTACATAAAAAGATACATGAATCATCCATCTGACTCCCTTGCTGTACAGGTAGAAATTGTTTTCCTTTTCCCCTACTGTGGTCATTAAGGCTTTGCAGTAAAGCACCAATTCAAGGAAGACAAGACACTACAGACATTTTGCACCTGTTAAGCTTGGCACTAGCCTCAACAGCTTTTTTAAGCTTCATGCAATTTAACTGAAAATGTTTTGAACAGAAACATGGTTCGGGCCTTACATTACAAACTATGCAGAAATGGATACTTACCCCAACTCTGTCATGCCATCAACAAATTCCTTTTTACTGAATTCACACTGTGTAGCTGCCCTGAATTTCCATGCCACAACCAGAACACTGATACTGGCTGGGTCCAGGCTTAAATCATCACAGAACTGCTGGATCCCATCAATGCCAATTTTATTTTCATCTTGTGGGTCTGCAGTTCAAAATACAAAGAGGAGAATTATAATTATTTACAAAACATATTAACAAATACTCATGTGACAGCTCTGATGCACATAATACAGTGCTGCATAATACAGGTATTCATTTTTTCATAGCCATTTCACAAATGTTTTCACTAGAAATCTAGATTTTTTTAAAAAGAGAATCAGTAAACAGATTAAGTATTCTGTAAACTTATAAAGAAATTGTTTTACAATGTTTCCTGAAATCATCTGCTAACATCAACTAAGTTTTGTTTTCCGTCCACAATCCTTTATAAAAGATTTGAATTAACTCAGGAGATGCTGCCTACATTCAGAAACAGTAAGGGTGACAAACACATCAAAATATACAACATATTTATATTGATCAGCGTGTATTAAGCTTAACAAAAAAAAAAGCAACTCAAAACCAAATCCAACAAAAACATACCTACCACATGAGACTTCAGATTTTCTCTTCCTAATAGTGACATATGGGTTTCCACTATATCTACTTAAAGACCACATTTAAGCATTTTGGGGGTTTAATTATAAGTCAGGGAAATCACCAAAACATTGTTCAAACAAAGCCTTAGTAAAACAGAGTCTTAAGCTGGTTAATGCAACTTAGTACAAGTGAAACATAGGTACTACTGAGGAAATGCTTTCTGAATGCCAGTAGATGCCTTATAGTAATTCTGTAACAAAATTCTCTCTTGAAAAAGCCCCCAAACAACCAACTCTCTCCACGAAAACTTAGATAATTGGAGAAGAAAAAAGCAATTGAAAACAAAAGAAGATAAACCCACACCTCTAGTTTTCAAAGCTTGAGACTTCACAAACCACTAACTAAACTGTCTTTCTCAGCTTTTGAGAGGAAGACATTTCAATAACATAAGTTGGGCTGCGTACAAAAGCATCTCTTGAGTAAATTTAACACTAGATTCTTAAACTGTTACCGTTTTCAGCCATGATTTATTTTAGTCCTGATCCAAGAAGTTGATTTAAAAAAAAAAAAATCAAGCCTAGATAAAACCTTTTGAATTTTATTTTAATTCTTAAGCTTAGATCCCTTTAATTTCTCTAGCCAATACTACAGTGAAAGAAACTGTTAATTCCAGAGAGGAAGTTAGTTTGGCAAACAGAGTTACATTTATTAAACCAAGAATTACATCCACAGTATAATTCAGGGACCTTTGATCCCAAATAACAAGTAAATATATCTATTCAACTAGTTCTCAGACATGTAAAACATATTTCTTGTGTATTTGGAGAGTAACTGAAGAACTGAAGGCGAGATGTGCACTATCTTGAAATCAATGGAAAAAGTCTGATGGATTTCAATAAGGACTTTAAATCCCTATAACATTTCACATCATCCAGGAAACTAGTAACAAAAATGCAATTCTTGTTTTGACAGAGTTGCTGGATAAACAGGAAGGAAAACTAAGAAAAAAAACAGCACAGAAGAAGGTATTTCAGATTTCAAGTATAGTGTACTAACCTATAGATCTTGTCGAATGAAGGAAACTCTTACTGTTGAGGGGCCAGCAACTCAGGTTTAAGCCAGATATGAATCAAGGAAAGGCGCTTAACCAAAACTTTTACAGGGTTCTGTCAAATCTTGTGAAAGGTTTTAATATTTACAGCTTCAGTGTTTAAGTGCCAGAATTGCAAAGGTGTGCTGCTAATTAAAATACTGACGTAAACTGGCTAGACTTACTTTCATGAAAGTCAGATGGTGCAGTTTGCCACTGCTAGAAATTTATAAATAACAAATAACATTTGTGATAATCTTCTTCCATTTTAGCTATTCTTAACAGCATTCATGAATTTGAATATATATTTTTTGACCCAGCAATCTGCAAAACTGACTGACATTTAAGGAGCAAACAAAAGATTCAGATATATGCAGATTTACATATATACGATATAAACATACACATAAGCATATATAAAACAAAATATGGTTCTTTGAGTTTTGTCTCTGGGTTTTTGTTTTCACGAAGAAATACTATAGCACTGCTGCCTCTTTGTCCCTACACAATTCATTACCACACAACATTGAAGTATTAAAGAATCCCTACATTTAAAATAGAACAGATTATGTAAAGAACAACAAAAATCGTGGAAACAGTAACATTAAAAAAAAGGGTAAAGTGTACACAAAGCATGCCATATATTTCAATTAAAAAAGTAGATAAAATCCTAGTTGAGTAATGGTTAAGAGTTTGTGTTTTCAAACATGTGATGTATGGATTTCAACAGGAGCTAGCAATGATTCCAGCCTGCACTGCTGCAACATGAGCAATGCACGCTCGTGTCAGATGGCCACGGTTCAGCAAGCATCACATCACCTGCATCACACACATTCTTATATTTAAATGCCTAGCTTTTGAGGTTTTTTTAAACAATGATGTAAAATGAGACTTGGAAAAGAAGCAACTCTGCCTTTACTCCACTTTCCTGTGGTTTTCCCTCTCTGAAAAGGCAAATCACTTTTGCTGTAAGGTGCCAGCATGAAGGAATTAAATAGGGGTGCAGTTTCCAGTTTTTTAGTTTTCTTACCTGTTTTGTCTCACTCCTAGCTGTAATGTTATCTGAAACATTTTTTGATTTTAATGTATAGAAATGTTACTGTCTCTGAACAGAATTCATTCCCCCAAATGTTAGCAGAAGAAGAATATGTATTATTTTGCCATGGAAAGACCATCATACATTTAAGAGCAGCTACGGGCAAAAAAAAAAATCACATATGTTGCATAATAAACTTTGCTACCATATTTGACAGCTGGCACTTCTTCTTCACTGTAAGTTTAATTTCCTACTTTTAAAGTCTACAGAAATCTCTACAGAAGTTGTGTACAGATCATGAAGAGAATTTAAAACCTTTCTTCATTTTTATCTTATTATTATAAACACATAGTGGGAAGCAAAAGCTAGCAAGCTTTACTTAAAACTTCTCAAAAATGGTAGGGGAAAAAGCAGAAAAACTCCTCACACAGCATAATTTAGAGAAACACAAAAGGAAATCCACAACAACAAAAAACCCCAGCCCACCAACCAAAAACTCCCCAGAAAACTACACCTTACCTTTATATCGATTATACAATTGCTCTAATTTCTTCTTGTCTACTGAATTTTTCATGGATTCTTTGTAGTACAAGTCTGGATTCTGGAAGTAGTTGTCTGTTGCCACTTCTAGTTTCCATTCATTCTGTGTTAAGCAGTATATAGCAGTCCTTTCACCAGCCTGGGTAAATGCCATAAACTGGCGGACCTTGTCCTTCTGGGATGATTTAAGCTTATGCTTTGGGATGCAAAAGAAGCAGGAAAGCCAATGAAGCTAATCCAGAAGTTTGTTTCAGCATTCTACTACTAATGCCTATCTTTTAAAGGTTTTAGTTTTCTTGTTGATGACAACTTTCACTTCAGAATTACAGGAAGACAAAGCCTTGTTCTTCTGCAGTTAAACAGAGAGCATTTTCTTCTGAAAATTGAAATGACAGCATCTATATATACATTTTTAGCAGCACATATTCTGTCAGTAACAAACTTGTATTTCTGCTTTATTGCTCACATATGCTGACGTTTTTTCTGTTCTGTAACAGCAGTAAACACAAGTTTCGTCATTTTAAAATATGGTTATCTTCTGAAAGATATGCCTAGTGGTTATAAAAAAAAGAAATTAAAACGGTGCAACTTACAGATTCTCAAATTCTGTATAAGTCCTTCATACATGGAGAAAAAATACCCAAGAGTTTTCCTAATATTTTCTTAGCAACAACTAACTATGCAAAATTTAATCATTCTAAGTCCTCAGCTGAAAAAGGCAGAAGCATTTTTCATACAATTATGTTATAAAACATTGCCAACAGAAGATACAAGGCAAAAATAAAATAGATTAAGTGGACGTCTCAGAGACTGCTGAATGTTACAATGAAACTGTAGGATTGCTGTAAATGTGACCTAAAAGTTTAATTAAACTTTGAAAAATATGTTTATACTACTAATATATTAAACAACAAAAAAGCCTATCGTAGTGGTCTACAAGAACTAATATGATGGTTCTCTCAACTGCAGCAACCATACTGAGACAATATCCCTAAACTTCTGGAACACCCAAGAGGTAGGAATGGGCATTTTACAGGGAGAAAATTTGCTAGTAACATATTTCAGCCTTATTCTTTACAAGAAATTGGAAGCAGAAGGAGATAGCTTAAATCAAACTCTGTTTTTTTATTATATTCTGTATTTTCCAATTTTGTTAAACCATTCTTAACACATGTTCTGGGCCAACAATTAAGCTGAGAAATTTGTATGAACTCTCCAGTACAGCTTAAATCATCAGGTATAATGGTACAATGGTATAAATGGAAAATTTACAGGACTCTTAAAGAGAACTGAATCCTGATCCAGTGAGCAGTAAACACGGGACCATCTTTCAGTTTACTTTTTATCTCTTGTACCCATATGGACATCTTGACTATAGATGGTCCCGAGACAAGAAACACGTCATGTAAACAAGATAAGGATCTTGGTCTTTCCTACAAGATTTTTCAATCTAATATAAGAAGAAATGTGCCGCGTTTCTTTTTCCACAAGAAATATGTAGAGTGGGAGGAAAAACGTGCAAAATATAACTAGTGCATACTTTGGTAAGTAAATAACCCATAATCCTTTGGCTGCGAGCTCCAGCCTGCCTCCAAATTTTCATGAAGGTTTAGCTGGGGGAGTCTGTGCACCTAGATCTTCCTCAGTTACATAAACTTCTTCTGGGCAGCAAACTTAGTGACAATCACTTCACAACAGAGGGCTCTGCCAACAACGCCAAAGCGAACCCCGCGTCCTCTCAAGCCTAGTTAACGCCAGGCATTTACGGATATTTTCTATTTTAATTCCTACCGAAATGAAGCAGGGAGCGATCAGAAGCGGTAGGAGCACACGGGCTCTCCAGCCCCCCGCCTGCCACGTCGCCCTTCCCGCCGCTGCCCCGCGCCCCTCAGCGTGCCCGGCCCCTGCCGGGCCCGGGGGCTCTGCAGCTCCTGTCCCGGCCCGACCCCGCCCGGGGCACCCCGCCTGCGGGCACAGCCCGGCCACGCTCCCGAGCCCGCTCCAGCGCTAATGACACCGCGCCGCACACCCCGGGGAGCGCTGGAGCCGCTGCAGAGGCACCAGGAGAGCCCTTCCTTCCCACCACAGCCCCGGCCGAGTCCGCCACCCGACCCGGCACGGGAATTAGTACCGCACCTCTCGCACCGCCTCAGGCTGCACCTGCCGCGTCCGGCGGCGGGGAAGGGGCCGGCAGGAGCGAGGGATCTCCGCTCGGGTGCCCTGCCCCGCCAGCCTCAATCCCAAAAAAGGGAAAGGTACGCGCTGCGCCGGCTGCCCGCGCTCGAAATACCCGCGGCGGGGCCCGGCCCCCTCCTTTCCCTTCCCCTCCCCCGCCGCCCCCGGTGACCTTCCCCGCTCCCGGCCCGGGGGGAGGCGGCGGGAGCGCGACTCCGCGCGGGGGGTGCGCGTCCCCGAGTCCCCGCGCCGCGCGTCCCCGCGCCTGGCGCGTCCCCGGGCAGAGCAATGGGACTCGGCACCGCGGGAGGCGTGAGGGCTCTGGGCTCCTCAGCCCGGGGGGTGTCCGGGGGTTGGTCGGGGCTCCCCCTCCCCTGTTTCGCCGCCTCCCCTCCCCCCGGCTCGCACAACCTACCATTTTATCACCGGCGCTCCCACCAACTTCACCGCCCGGCGCCGCCTCCCGCGCAGGCGCGCCCCGGCCCGCCCGCGCCGCCTCCCGCGGGGAGCGCTCCGGGCACGGGCCGCGGAGGCGGGGCGCGGGTGGCGGAGCGGAGCGCGGGGTGGCGGAGCGGGGCCCGCGGCGCTGCCGGGGGGAGCGGTGGCGGCCGCGGCGCTGGGGCGGCTGCGGGGCCGCGGCTCCGACTACAACTCCCGGCGTGCGGCGAGGAGCCGCGGTGCCGCTTCCCGCCGCGAGGCGGCGCTCGGAGCGCGGGTCCCGCCCGGCTGCGCTCCCAGGCGCCGCCCCGGCGCTCGGGCACCGGCGCGGGGCGAGGGGCGGCCGCAAGGACGGGGCTCCTCGCTGCCCTCCGCCCGCGGCCGCCGCCCACTTACACCGGTGCCCGCCGCCCTGCCACCCCGCCCTTCCCTTCCTGCCCCGCCGCCGCGGGCCTTCCTCTGTCCCTCAGGTGAGTGTCGCTGCCGGGAGGGCCGGGTAGGGCGGCCGCCTCTTTTCTCCCGTCCCACCGCCGCCATCAGGGAGAGGGAGCCGGGCCGGTCGCGCTCGCTCGCCGGTTATCTCTCCTTCTGTTCTCCCCTTGTGCCCCGCGGCCCGGCCGGCCTGCCCCGGGGAGCGGCCGGAGCTGCCACCGCGCTGAGGTGACCGCAACGGGGCGGGGGTGCCGCGGGGCACGGCCCCGGCTGTCCTGCCGCTCCCGGGGGCCCTGCCGCTCCGGCCGCCCCGCCGCTCCCGGTTCCCCCCCGCTCCCGGTTCCCTGCCGCTCCCGGCGGTGCCGGGCCGGGAAAGGGCCGAGGGCAGGCGAACCCACAGATGTGGAAGGACCCTCAAGAGGAGGGGTCTGAATGCAGGGTCCAATTTTATCAGCTTGATGAAATCTGGTGCTACAGTGTCGTGTTCGGGAAGGAGAAAGGGGGAGGATGAGCTGCAATCCAGCAGGAAGCAAACGCTGCTTAAATAAGGACTCCGAACGACAGTTGGGTCCCTCCTACTTGATATTTACTGAATGGAGAGGAGCGTTAGCTTTTTTTACTTTTTTTTTTCTTTTTTTGTGTGTGTGTGTGTGTGTGTGCTCAGCATCACATCATTTATTTTGATACGTGAGATCTTTATTCCTGTAAGAGCTTTTGAGCGCTGCCCCAGGTGTCGCTCCTCTAAACAGCTTTTGCAAGCCAAGTAAAATCACTGAAACAAAACTGTCCCATGTGTGAACCGCAGTGCTAAGTTTGCCCAGTGCAGCAGTGACTGCACTTTGCTGGTGTAAATCTCTGCTCAGAATTAAGTTCTGTGGTTTGATGTACCACATAAGACATGCAGTAGAGTCTTTTACTCACCTTGGATATACACTGGGTGTTTTCTTCTCCCTCTTTCTCGCAGAAATAGGTTGTAATATATATTTAGTAAAATCTCTGCCCCAAGCCTACTAAACAGGAAAAGCATTAGTTTCTATATATGAAGAAATATTTCCTTTAATTTCACTCTAGAATTCTGCCAGCTGGTGGGGATTGTTGTTTTCCTGATTCCTTAAAAGTAGTAAGCCCCACAGCTTTCTCACAGTTCCAAAATGTTAGTACTTTATTATTTTATTGACATTAGACTGATGTCATACGCTTTTGCTATTTTGATTGCACTTTCAGTTCTTCATTTTAAATATTTTAGCTCTTTGTGATGTTAAGCCCTAGCCCACGCTCAACTATTAATAACTAAATATTTTGGCTTGCATTTTATGCATTGATAAAAGAAATAGACCAACTCACTGACAGATTTTCTCATTTCTCTCTGAAACAGAGATGGGAGGGCATTTAAAAAATGAAGGTAGTACATGACTGTGCTTGCCAAGTTCCCTTCCCATGGAATCACAGAATATCCTGGGTTGGAAGGGACCAAAAGACCAATGGCTCCAACCCCTGTGCCGTGGGCAGGGACATCTACTAGACCAGGTTGCTCAGAGCTCATTCTGTGTATTGATGGCTTGGTTATCTGGGATTGTGACTTCTCCTGCCTTGAAGGAAAAGGAGATTCTTTCTTAGGCAGACTGGTTCCAGATGACTCTGTCCATGTGTTGATTCCTCATTAAGGCTGCTGGCCCAATGATCAAGACTGTAACTGAATTTTTAGGGAAATACCTGCTGTATTGATGATCTATGAATATGTTTTGTGCGATGTGAGTTTTTAGCAGGCCATGTATAGAATTTTATATGTTCTTATGTGTAACTTTGTGGTGTGAGGGTTTTTTATGTTTGTTTGGATTTTTTAAAAGAAAATATACTTGTTATTTTGTGCAATAATGTCTGTAGTTCCTTCTAGGTTCTGAGGGAAGGACATTAGTTTCTAAATTCTATTCTGCTTGGTGTTAAAATTAAATACAGCAGTTGAAGTATAGATCTTCAAGTAGTTGCTAGGGAATGAACTTATGAATGAATTTATTTAGTATTTCTACGATTTACTTTGAAATCTTGAAGATCTCTAATAGGTTTTGAAGTAAAGTACCTCAAGGCTCTACAGCCTTTCAGGTGAAGGAGGCCTTTGATCCAAACTAGTAGCACTCAGAAGTCCAGGAAGTTTTCCTGTTTTTTCTTCCACAATTATGATTTATAATGTAATCTGGTTTAGTTAATTTTTTTTAGTATTATGTTGTGTTGAATGTGTGTAGTTGAGTTTGTTAATGCTTCTGACACATTTATAAATAATAAATGATTATGATGCAATGTTTTAAGTTAGGTTGAGAAGAGACAGGAGATTTCCTGATAGCTAAGAATAATGAGTTCTAGTGCTGGATTGAAATGCAGCCTATGACATCATGGCCTGATATTTTTAAAGGCTTTTTTTTCATGTGAGAAGTGCAGATGAGTACCATGTGAAGTGACTAAGCTTTCTAGTCACTGCTTTTAAAATAAGTTGTTATCTAGGAAATAGTCAAGGGGAAAACAAAAATCTGTCACTAACCTTGGCCTGTTTCTTGGTTTTCATAAATGCTGAGTGAAGAAGAATGCTGTGTTCTGTTAAAGGTTGTGGTGCAGGAGGCAGTCTTGGATTTATTTTCTATGTTTGATCTAATGGCCCAACATTACCATGTTTGATAACTGGTTGGTACTGTCTTGCAGCCCGGTGTGCATACTGGAGATGCAGAAACCATGTAGCAGAAAGCCTTGAGCAGCTGTGGATTATCAGTTTCTCCCAAGAGCAGTATAAAGTGAAGAATGAAGGCGACTGGATTTATTTCCCTGTGGACGTTAGTTTCGCTGCCTTGTGGCCCATTAGCAAACCCTGCAGAACGTGAAGATGTAGTGAAGCATGCAATAAAGCTGCACCGTGGGAAGGGAGCTGTTATCACTCAGAGGAAGCAGTGGGTGCTGGAGAGCTGCAGAAAACTGTCTGGTCTTCTTCGCCAGAAGAACGTTGTTCTCAACAAACTAAAAAGTGCCATAAGAGCAGTTGAGAAGGATGCAGGACTGTCTGATGAAGAGAAACTTTTTCAGGTGCACACCTTCGAAATTTTCCAAAAGGAGCTAAATGAAAGTGAAAACTCAGTCTTTCAGGCGATCCATGGCCTCCAGAGAGCTCTACAGGGTGATTACAAAGATGTTGTAAATATGAAAGAAAGCAGTAGACAGAGACTGGAGGCCTTGAGAGAAGCTGCAATTAAGGTTGGTTTCCCCATGTTTGTTACTAGAGTGTTCATACTCTACTTGTGATTTTAACTTTATTATGACACAGTTTCAGTCTATTTTAATAAAAACAGGTATCTACATGAAACTTGTAATGTTTACTGTTTAATGAAGTATTTGTTTTCATTAGCAAATTTACAGGCAATTTTGATGTAGAGCTTAAAACTTACTAGCAGTCAATAGTTCTTATGTCAAAGCTAAGCATAATCATAAGACCTATGGCAAGTATAATGTTCAAGGGAGAGGAATAAGAAGAATGAATCAGTGCACATAGCACAGTTGCACTAGACAAGCCAGTGGCATTAGCTGAGTGGAAATACTGCCATCAAAGAGTGATATACTAACTGTTTTATCCATTTTAAATGAGAATTGCTCAACCAAAGTGCACACTTAAAACAGGATGACTTGCTGCCTTTCATTTCCATGTTTGTATAGATATGGGTAAAATGGACATGCAAAACAGTAGGCGACTAGATTTTTAAACTCAGTATTGCACTCCTAACCTAGGAAGTGTGGGTTTGAAAAGCAGTGCTTCTGGGAAAGAGTCAGCTGAAATAGCTTTGCCAAGAAAAAACACAGATGAGTAACAGTTGAACACAAATACTTCATGGAAAGTTTGAGTTCCCATGTCGCATTAGGTTGAGCACAATCTGCCACTGTCTTCTGGACTTAGTAGTGCTCAGACTGAAAGTCTGACTATACTGAAAGTCTCCCATTGAGAGAAAATGTAATTTAATGTATTTGGTATTTAAATTGCTCTTTCCTTTCTCTACCCCTTAACCACTGGAGGAATATATTAAGAATTTTGTTTCTTTTCTGTCTTCCAAAAGAAGAGGCTGCGCTTGCACAAGGGAGCAAGAGAAGGAACAAAAATGTAATTGGCATTTAGCATTTGAATTGTGACAGTCTCTGGAAGGCATTTGTGCTAAGAAATGTGCAGATCTTGACAGGTGAAAATGGAAAGAAATTACGTGTCGGAAAGGTGTCCAGTGAATCATGCCAAGATAGGCTTGGTGGAAGTAGAAATTAGGATTAAACTTGGCAGACTGGAGTGATTCTATGCAGTGGAGGTGAAGACTGAATTACAACGAAGTTGAATAGAGAATAATTTGGATCCAAATGTATTCCAGTGGACTGCTTTATATGACTTGTATATTGATACTTTATGATAGTGGTAGCCTCTGCTGCATTGAAATGTCATAGAAATTGTCATGAGCTTTACTTGATTTTCCAACTTTTTTCTTTCTAAGAGCTTGTAAAATAGCAGCACTGAGGGTGTCCAGAACCTTCTTTCCCATTTACCTAATTCTTGGTAATGTTACTGTAAAATAATGAGGTAATTTATCCTTGAACTTGAGAATGGTGCTTCTCTTAGAAGGAGGCCTTGGTGTACAATGATTGTTTTAGAGGTGTGCCCTGTCAAAACTTTACTTTTGCAGAAGTGGATTGTGCAGGCTTTTTTTGTATTATCCAAATATTTACTTGAGTGAGCAGTTTTTTGCACCTTCCTTCTTATGCCATGCATGTGGTTATTTAAACAAAATATTTGTGGTTTTAACAACCTTATAATTGTTGTATAAAGGGAAGCAAAGGATACGGAAAAATGCATGCCAAAAAGATGAAAATTGCATGGGATAGATTTGTTTTGGACTTGTTCTTACTTCATAAGACACACATTAGGTCGAACTTTGTCCCAGTTTCATTTTATTGTAATGATTATTTTGTTGGTATACTCATAGAACAGCTATTTTTTAAGCAGTGAGCGAATGGAAAATACTGTATAATTTCTGTTGAGTTGAAGTGCTTGGAAGTCATTAGTGCTGGGATGATATATGTATGTCTGATGCATTTCTTGCTGGTTCTGCTGCTTTGAAAAGATGTAATGGGATCATTCACGGTGTGGGGCAGGGGGAAGTAAGAAAGAAGCACTGAAGATGGTTTCTGCCTTCTTTTTGCTCCAGGATCTTGTTTCGAAGTTCAGGAAAAAGCAACAAAATCTTATCTACTTTTTAGTTAGCTTCTAACTTTTTGGATGCCTTCTAATCAGACATGAGTGGGAAAAAATAACTTGCAAGTATTGCAAAGATGCAACCTCTTCTGCATGTGCTTTTGTCATCTCTGATTAAATACTAGAGGGCAACAGCAAAACTGCATTCCGAATCACCTTTGTCCCAAAGTCTTACTTAATCTTACTTCATTTTGCTCATGTGTTTTTAGGTGTTCCTGTTGAGTGCACAATCCTTATCTGTATTACTTTGCTTAAGAGGTTGCTTGGTATGTACCTCATGATCAAATGTCTCCAATCCCAGCCTGAGTTGCAGAACAGTGTTTGTTCTGTGATGCACTTTGCTTAGCACGGAGCAGGATGTTTGAATTAACTTGTGCTTTTTATGGCCACCATTGCCTGTGGTATCCCAGTCTACTGCTATCACACTTGTCTCTCAGTGGAAACAAATCCCACTTTAATGGACTGCAAAAACCTTTATCTCCATTAATTGAAGGAACTTGCAGCCAAAGTCTTATTTTTTTCGAAGCTTTCCTACCTAGCTCTTCAGAGAAAGTTAACTCCTTTGAAATTAGAGCATTATTTTTTTATGTAGTTTGCCTCTGTTCAGGTTCGGTGTCTTGGCCAACAGAAAGGACCGTGATGGGCTCCTTACCAAAACCTCTTCCATTTTTGAGGGGAAAGAAGCTAATAATTTTCAATTTCATCTTGCATTCTAAGTTGTTGCTGAATTAGCAGAGAATCTGCAGCTCATATGAGGGCTGTTTCTTACATCTTTTGAGCAATGTCTGCTAGCATAGAGCAGCAGATAGGAAATGTTTTCCCTTGAGGCTGTATGGGAGTGACTGTGTCTCCTACTTATGTGTTGCATAAGAACTAATTGTTGACATTGGGCCAAACACATTAATAGTTAGATTCTTCCCAGTTCCAGTTATTTTGGGATCTGGGTAACTTTCACCATGAGGGTGTAACTATGATGGTTCTAAACACCCAACAGACACCATTACTGTGGTTTCATCACAGTCAGAGGCATTCATCCGACTGTCAGGATTTTTAAAGGGTTCGGCTACAGTTACTGGTTGTACTGAACATATTCTTGTCTTGGCATCAAGGAATTGATCAAATTATGTGCATGTTCTTGCAGGTTCCAAGGGGAAAAATGTCCATCTGCAAATGTGTGGAGGAGGAGACACTCCTGTTATTTCGGCGTAGGTGTTTAGGACCATTTAATGAGCTCAGGTTATTGAAGATATCTATGGAGGGTAGGCAGATAAAACACACAACCTATGGGAGACCTATGTCCTCTGATTTCTAACTGGGCATGGCAGGGGCAGGGCATCTGAAGACTGAAACTTATGTTTTCTGGGAATTGAGTCAGGCCTATAGATTGCTTGCAATTTTTTTGCCTTTTTTTTTTCCTTTTTAATAATATTGGCTTTCTAAAGGAGCAGAAGGGTCTCTCTCATGCAAGTATTTTCAGAATCCTGAATCTAACTGAAAGGAAAGAGTGATGCCCTTGTGTACATTTCCTTACTCATAGCTATTCTCTCAAAAATCTTTCAAAGAATAGAGGCAGGTAAAAGAAAGAACCTTTTTTCCCCCAAACTCTCAAGTTGTTCTCTGTCAATACACAAATACTCTGTTTGGTTACTGTAATGGTAACTATGTAAAAGATGTTAGGCCCAGTTGTGAGTAAATTAAGGTTTTTAGTTCTCTTTTTGAACCTGAAACATCCAAAGAAAGGTGAAACATCATAACTTTATCAGGGAACTTACTGAAATATTTTCACACCATAGCAAACCATATTAGCATATTTTTTCTTTTTTCTTCAGAAATCTAATAATTTTCAGAAGTTGTCAGTGCAAGCTGATAAGAGGCCTAAAATGAAATAGGGGGAAAGGTCACATGCTTTAATTCTAATAGTAAAAGTGCTTTTTGGGAAACACGAACAGGAAGCTTGGCTAGAGTGATTGGCTGTTCGTCTCTCCCCCAGCTCTTTTTTTTTCCTGTTTCCACAGTTACTGTAATTTTTGAAAACAGATCTCTTCCTATGTTTATAAAAGGGCTTATAAAGTTAAGATTCATTGTGCTGTACATCTAATTTGTTTGTTTCTTGTAGATAGTATAGCTATGCTTTCAAGGTGTTATGCTTCCCTTCAAAAGCACGAACTTCTAAACTTTATTTGGCTCTAAAATGCTCCCTAGAGTTTCTCAAAGTAAATCCTTTCTTGCATTTTCTGGATCATAATTTTGGGGCAGGTCTACTGTTTAATGTAATAGAAAAGGCAATTGGTGGATATTTTGTTTGGTTCTTTTTCTTACCCACTTACCCAATGAGAATTGGCACAAGAAAAAACAATCTTCATGATGTCTATATTGCTTTTGCAATTCCACTGATAAAATATTTTGTGTCAAAAGAAGCACACATTTGTGTCAAATGTTTTGTGCTGCTCAAAGGCCTGCCAACACTTTATCTGTGTGTTGTAAAATTCAACAGGAAGAAATGGAATATGTTGAACTCTTAGCTGCAGAAAAACACCAGGTTGAAGCCCTTAAGAACATGCAGCACCAAAACAAAAGCCTGTCGATGCTTGATGAAATTCTGGAAGATGTCAGGAAGGCAGCTGATAGATTGGAAGAGGAAATAGAAGAGCATGCCTTTGATGACAACAAATCTGTAAGTGATGCTTTATACTCAGTCATTTCATTGGAGTGCATTTATTTATGGTTGGTGTTTGCACTGTGTGTTTCTCTTGTGTTATATAGTTGTTACGTTTTTAGTAATTGTTAAAGAGTGAGCAAATAGGAGTAATTGCTCCTTTTTACTAGTGATTCTGTGGTTTTGATTTGAAAGTCCTCCCTGCAGCTGCCACTTTTGGAGTGTAGTCCATTTCACTGATACAGCCCATGAGAGACATGGGATCTCTGTGGTGGTGGGAATTGTGATGGTTGGACTTGGCAGGATATGGAGTTACTATGTTAAACATTGTCTCCACTTTTTCATTTTCTTGAGAATGTTATGGGAGAGCAAGAATCCTTGCAGTTGGTTTTTACAGTCTGGGAAAGGACATATTGTTCAAAGGAAAGACCTGAAATGTGTTTCACTCACTAATTCACTCCCCTTCTTCCACATCTGACTTCCTCTGTGTTTTTTTATCTTGGCCTACCTGCACTGATCCTTGTTTTTATGTTGCATGATGGGACAGTATCCTTCAGGTAAGGCTCTGTGTCTCTGGAGCCAGGAGTGTGTCAGTTTATTCTGGTGTCCCATGCTGCCATCCTGAAACAGACTCCCTAAATTGGCCCTGTTTGTATGAACACAAGTTACAGTTTATTTCACTTCTTCTCTTAGGAGATACTTGTTGTTTTCCAGGTTGACTCCCGAGGTGAGCAGAGCTCTTGAGTTCTGCTGAGAAGGCAAAAACCAGTTTATCTGTAGCAGAGAGCCAAGATGTTGTTTTACTTGGTTTTTTTTTTTTTTTCCTGTGTCTTTGTATGTTTGTATGTTTGTTTGTTTGTTTGTTTGTTTGTTTGTGTTTTTTTTTTCCCGAATGGAGAGAAGGTGAAAGCAGGTATTTTATTTGCCCGCAGCAGAAGAGCGCGGCCGTGGCCCGTGGGAGCCGCGCCTGCAGCGGGGCGGGGCCGGCGGGGGCGCCCTCTCCTGGCCCGCCGGGGTAAAAGGCCCTGCCGGGGCCGGGGCACCGCCGCAGCGCCAGCGCCGCCCTGTTCTCCCGGCATCTCCCGCTCTTCTGCTTCCAGCTCCATCTGTCACAGGAAAGGAATCATGAAGTGCAGCCTGGAGGACTATGTGCTTCTCCATCATTGCAAGGAAAATTATTTTAAACAGTGGGATTTTAGAATAGAGAAGTTTTAATACAGTAATCAATATTCTGATAAAGATACACAGGCTTCTATTAAAATATAGCCAAATAGTGAAGTGTAGGAGGTAAAAATGAAAAAAAAAAACCAAAAAAAACTGCACTACAACCTGTGTTCAAGAGTGGCTGTTCTGAGAAATAAAATCCTGAAAATAACTAGATAGAAACAGTTTTCATAATATCTCCTTCAAATTTACAGGATAGTGACCTTTTCTTGACTTGGAATGCAGTCTTTAGTTCAGATTTTTGTGAACTGAATATCACTTTATAGTCTCCAATTGGTTTTGTTCAAGATAATAAAATGTTACTTTTAAAGACATCAAGTTTTGATAAAGAGACTGAAAGATTTTTAAAGAAGAAACCTGCAGTATTTTTAATTGGCGTCAACAGGTTCTGTAAAAACTTGAAGGACAGCTAATAGTCTTTCCCTTTTTATGGCATGCTTAATTCACTCCTCTTTTTTGTTTGTTTGATTATTTTTCTTTTTCTTAAAGGTAAGAGGTGTAAACTTTGAAGCAGTTTTAAGGGTGGAAGAAGATGAAGCCAACTCCAAAAGAAATGCTTCAAAAAGAGAAGTAGAAGATGACTTAGGTCTTAGTATGCTTATTGATTCTCAGAACAATCAGTACATCCTTACTAAACCCAGAGATTCAACCATTCCTCGTGCTGATCATCATTTCATTAAGGTAATAATTTTATAGACATTCTTGTCAGTCACTTTTGAATTTAGTCCCACTTGGTTGGAGTGAGTATAGTTTCAGCATTTGCCTCTCTGAAGTTTTCAGAGTTACCAGCATTCATGACTCCCCTGTCTATGGTGATTCAGCCATGTGTTCCCTACTCTTAGGTTTGTTTTCACAAGATTGATCATGATGCCATGTGAATCCTCTGTTTTTATTCTGCTTCTCTTGTTGCACCTTTGGGGCACTGCTCCTTCTCTCAGACCACAAAGAGTTAAAGCTACTGCTGTGCTTAATAAGCCACTTGCATGTTGTCAGTAGAGAGAATTTATTTGGTTGTGCCTTGTGATGGAAAAAGGAATACTGAAAAATACACAGACATGGTAGAATTTTGATTGTATTTGTGCTTCATATAGAATAACTAGATTGGGATTTTTGTTTTAATTATAAAACCCAAAGCCTGTTCTCTTTCACCATCTTTTTTTAATGCAAGGTGTCATTCCACCCAGGAAACAGCCTACTTTCTATAATACATTTAAAATATTTATAAATTGATTTAAAGTCCCCCAGTTACTTAAGGTCAGTACCTCATCTGTTTCATCTAAAAAACTGCTGTGCTTACACCTACAGCAGCACTGAGGTTAATTTACAGAAGGTTTGTTTTCTTTTCACAGGAAGTAGTCCATATTTAATTTTACAGTGCTATTTATCTTTCAAAAGATAATAGTTTTCAATTTCATCCCAGATTTATGTGTCCTTTATATTAATGCCTTTGTAAATCTCATGTATTTAGGATATTGTGACAATAGGAATGCTGTCTTTGCCATGTGGCTGGCTGTGCACAACTATAGGATTGCCAACCATGTTTGGATATATCATCTGTGGAGTACTCTTAGGACCCTCAGGACTAAATAGTATCAAGGTAAGCGTGCAAGTTACTTATTGACTGATTTAATTTGTTGAAATCTTTAAAAGTAGTTTTAAAATAATATGGTATTGCCAACCTCAAATGTATTTCAAAAAGAGATACCCCCAAACCTGAAACTTTGCAAGAGAAGGGCTTCAAATTTTATGCCTTCGAATCACTTTGTTTTCAATCGTTTTTTCTCCTATAAAATTATGAACGTTGTTGAAAGTGAAAACTGAAGGTTGTGTGTTGTGGAAGTTTTATGTCAGGGTTTTTTTTTTTTCTTTCTTTCTTTTCTTCTTTTTGAATTTAATCGTAAAGCATCACAATTGGGAACCAAATTATTTAAAGGACATAAAATACACAGAAACTTGCAAAAAAGTCAGTGTTGACAGTGGAGGAAGCATTTAAAACAAATAGCTCCCCAAGGAACATAGCCTGGGTTTCTAGAGAGTTACTTTGCAGCTCTGTAGTGCTTTCATCCACCCTAGTTCCCCTATTCCTTTCCCCATACCCTGCCCACATTCCTGAAGTCTTTTGAACCTTTTTAGCTCCATCACGTGTACTTTGATTTCTGGCTCCTGCAAAACCATGAGCTGTGGTTGGCTGGACATGTTTTGATGAGTGCTCTGGTGTGCATTAACAGATTGTTTAGCCAGCAGGCAAAACAGAACACATGCTAGGGCTGCACAGTAATGTCTGCTTAAATTGCATGTGTCTATTGCATTGATAGCCATGAAACCACTTGGAAGTTACTGTCTTTGCAACATCTGCTCCTATGTGGGCTTCTGTTGAAAATTATCATTGAGCTCAAAAGTAAGTAGGGAGAAGTAGAAATTGTAGGATTTTGTTGATCTTGTATTGGAAGAGATTAAATAATCTCACCCTCTGTGTTGTACATAATTTCTGGGTTGAGAATGTCTGAAGAGTTTGACTACTTGGACTGAGAAACAAGTTTGTAAACTTGGTGTGAGAAAGAGACCTAACGACGAATTTTCAAGAGACTTTCATTGAGGAAGATGATGTGGTCAGAACAGATATAAGAGAAGTTTCTTTAGGACAGTTTAAGTGGCGTGCCTTTTCCTTGTGGAGCTGTGATTAAACATTATTCATCTGGACAATACTCAGGTTGGCTGGGTCTCTAGTTTTTGGTCTCTTCTTCATTTCCTAAAGAAGTTGAATGTCTGAGGAACTGAGAAGGCAGACAGATTCTAATGTGGCAGAGAAGATGATTTTCATCCCCGCTTCTGTAACTCATGGTAAACCTTGTTGTCTTCTACTCTGGCCTGTAAATACATAGAAAAGAAATACTAGGTTCTTAAAATAGAATAGACTATTCCAGTCAACTGCCTGAATGCTTCAGAGCTGACCAAAATTAAAGCATATTGTTAACGGCATGGTCCAATTCCTTCTTAAACACTGACTGGCTTGGGGCATCAATCAGCTCTTTGGGAAGCCTGTTCCAGGGTCTGACCACCTTCTCAGTAAAGAAGTGCTTCCTGATGTCCTGTATGAACCTCTCCTGAGGCAGCTTTGAACTGTTCCCACTCATCCTGTCAATGCATACCAGTAAGAAGAGCTCAGCATCTCCCTCTCCACTTCCCCTCCTCAGGAAGGGAAGATGATTCTCTAGAGAATGATGAGGTTGCCCCTCATCCTGCTTTTCGCCAAGCTAGGCAGACTCAAGAGTCCTTAGCTGTTTCTCGCAGAACATTCTTCCAGCCTTCCACCAGCTTTGTCCTCTTCTGGATGCATTCAGGGACCTTCACATCCTGCTTCCATGGTGGGGCCCAGAAATGCACACAGTGCTCCAGGTGAGGCCACACCAACACTGAATTCAGCAGGATAATTCTGAGTGACTGGTGATGCTCTGTTGGATGCACCCCATGATGGGTTTTGCTCTCTGGGCTGCCAGAGTTCGCTGCTGACTCACATTGAGCTTGCTGTCCACCATTACCCCCAGATCCCTTTCTGCAGGGCTGCTCTTCAGCCACTCCTCTCCTAATCCATACTTGTGCCTGGCATTACCCCATCCTAGGTGGATCAGAATCCAGCATTTTGAACTGTCAAAGTATATTGGGGATCAGAATCCAGCATTTTGAATTGTCAGATAATTTCCTCGCATTAATCATTGCCTGATGCTCCAGTGTATCTACATCCCTCTGCAAGGCATCTTGTCCCTCAAAAGAGTCAACAGCACCTCCCAGTCTGTTATCACCAGCTAACTTGTGAGTGGTGTGTTCCTCCATTCTGATCATTGATATATGTATGTATCTGTTGAACAGAACTGGCCTGAGACCTGAACCCTGAGGGTACACCAGTTGCCAGCCAGAAGTATCCCCATTTTTCTGTTGTGATGAGGAAGATAACCACTTTTATTGTTGTTGGAGCCTTCTCTCTGTAGCACAAAGGCTGGTAATTGTGCTGATCTGAGAGATGGATGCGTGGAGCCTGTAGGATGGAAAACAGAACAGCAACCGCAGTTTAGCAGAAAGGTTACACCAATAGACCAATAAAATAACTAGCAAGAAGTAGCTTCTGGAATGCAAGCCTTGGAGATTTAATAGTACATGCATAGAAAATAGCCTATTTTTTTTTAACCAGCAAGTAAGCTTACTCTTAAGGGAACTCCCCAGTCTGACCATTGACAAGGCTCTCTGCCTTCTTCACCTTCGTGCCCTTGGTTATCCCAAAAGTTGGTAGTTCACTGACACTTGTTGCAGGCTCCCACTGAGAGTTCAGTCTGCATCTCAATCTGCAGCTTGCCAGCCAAGCTACCTGGATCAGGTGTGTTCCTCAACACTTACCAAGATCCATGCACGTGTGCACGTTGGGTGACCAGCACTCTCCCACCAAATTATTGCCTAGTGTCAGCCAGGTGATGGGAAAGAGAATTGCACTCCAAAGGTGCTTTGGGGACTTCTGATGTCGTATAAGCAGCAAGTGAACTACCTGTGGAAACATAATGAGAATCAATTTGTTTTGTAGTGTGTTTATAGTTTTGTAGTATAAGTCAACTGATGTGCACTGATTTTTTTTTCTTTTTTTTTTCCCCTAAGTCTATTGTACAGGTGGAGACATTAGGAGAGTTTGGTGTATTCTTCACTCTCTTTCTAGTTGGTCTAGAATTTTCTCCTGAAAGATTAAGAAAGGTATTTTTTTATAACATCTCTGTGTCAAGGGATTTAATTGATAATTACTGAAACTGCAGATTTCAGTTATATTTTAGAATTTTATGCACTTCCTATAATACGCTGGTGTAGCTTTGTACATTTTTGAAAAGACAAATGTGACAGTTGCCTCTATACTTTGGAAAGAATGGAATGCATTATTTTTTCAGTGTCTCAAAAAAATGTGCATTTACTCCCTATTTTAGTAAAACAGTTTGATTACTAGAAAAATCTCTCACAGTTTGGCAGTCTATCTCTGCTTTATTTTAGCATGCAGTAATGTGCAGTTGCTGTTATGGAGTGTCAGTGATGTTTGCCATTCCTGTTATAAAAAAATCAGAAAGTTCAAGTACTGCATACTGAATTAATAGTACATACTCTGCTGGCTAATAAACTGATTAAGCAAGTATGTTAATGCAATCTGGAATATTAAATTATGTGGCCATCAGAATTCAGCAAAAACTACAAGTTTCTTTCTGTCTTAATTTAAAAAGAAAAAGTTAAAAACCAGCTAGAATTTTAATAGTGGAAAGTATGGCTATAAATATGTGAAGACTGTATATATGTAAATAATTGTGTGATCTGTTCCTAACCTGATGGTTGTGAGTTTATGATACTAGAAAAGCTTTAATTGAAATCTGTCACAATTTATGACCATTTAGCTTAATCTGCTATTTCTGGTCCATCTAAAGTCCAAAATAAAAATCAGTAATTCAAGGGTTCCTAAACTGTAGTAGGTGAGTTGCTGCTTCAGGATAGTTTGTGCTCTAGTTTGGAGCAAGTTACTGGTATTGGTGACTGCCTTTGCCACACCCATTTTTTCCTCATCTTAGAATCACATCAAATAACTGCTCTTTCATTTGATAATTTTAATGTATTTCCACCCATCCTGGACCATTTGGCCCTTAATTCGTCCCTGAGCTTTGGGAAATTCACTTGGTTTCTGGTAGGGAGTCTTTTGGGGTAGAATATCTACTCAGTGTAGTAAGTTGGGAGTTTTCAGTGAAATAGTGTGACAGTCCTTTACTCTGTGCCCCAGTACTACAGCCCCAAATCACATATCTTTAACTGCTTATTTGTAAAGAAAAACATTGTAACTTAGCAGTGAAAAAAGTGTCATAAGAATTTGTTTTCTTCCCAAGGTATGGAAAATATCTTTGCAAGGACCTTGCTACATGACAGTTCTGATGATCGCCTTTGGTTTACTATGGGGGCACTTGCTCCAGATTAGACCAACACAAAGCGTCTTCATTTCCACTTGTTTGTCTTTGTCAAGCACACCACTGGTTTCCAGATTTCTTGCAGGTAGTGTTCGAGGAGATAAAGAAGGTAAATATGACTTTAAATATGGACTACTCTAGTATCTAATAAAATTTGAAAAAAAGTTGGCTTTGTAATATTATAAGAGAAGCTAGTTCAAAAAGCAAACCAAAACTCACTCTTAAGCCTGGTTTACAAACAGTCATCCTTGTTTAACACTGGCCAGTGTTGTGTGTATTCTTGCTAGGAAGTGTACTTGATTTGTACATAGCCAGTCCTGTTTGGGCAAAGACAGTGTGGTACAACCTTTTGAAAGTTTTGACATTGTGCTTTCTTCCACTTAAGTCTCCCTCATACAAAATGTGTTAAAGTACTCCTCACCCTCTAGCATATTCATTCTAATGCCAAAGTTCAAGGTGTATATTTTACACATGCTGGCTTGAATGTGTGTCTTCAGAATAAAGCCTGTATACTGTCAGTAGAGGAGTTTCACTAAATGTGGAGCTAGTGCTTAACTGCTAAGCAAAATCTATGTTTTTATTGTGTAACAGAAGTTTCATATGAATATTCTGTTTGTATTTTAATATGTCTTTATAGATACATTTTAATTTACCTACTAGTGGGGGGAAAATGTCCCTAGACTGCTTTGAATGACCTTCAGCCCATTAAGAGCTATATTGGGCTTCCATTTGGTTAGGCCTGTTCTAGATTTCTGACTGTTTGCAAGCATTCATAGTTTCTGATGACTGTTTCCATGACCACTTTGCTGATGTACAGGGGATATTGACTACAGCAGCGTACTGCTTGGCATGTTGGTGATGCAGGATGTGCAGCTTGGTTTATTTATAGCTGTCATGCCTACACTTATTCAAGCAGGAGTGAGCACATATTCCAGGTAAAAAAAAAAAATCATTGTGTGGATCTTCCCTCTACCCCTTGCAATTAGTATGTAGATTGCCAATATGAATGTGAAAGCACTACAGTTAGTGTTGGTTCCATGGAAAATAGGCACTCTGTTCACTGAGATTTCCTGTACTGTTCCTACTTGACATGAAGTAGAAACCTGTAGTAGTCATACAAAAGCAGTTGTATGAAAATAAACTCTTTGCTATAGCTGCTTTAGTCCTGTGTGGTAATTAAAATTTTAAGCAAAAAGTTTGTTACTGTAAAAAAATAAGTTTAATTTCTTCACTTACTTTATTCTTGCAGGGCATGTTTTTGTCAAAGACTAAGCAATAGTATTGTGCCAAATGGCCTACCTTGGAGACCAGTCAATGAAAATCTTTCTGAGTCAACATGGAAGTAAATTCGAGACTGAAAAAGAGGTTTCTGGGCACTCTGCAGATTTAGTTTTAATCTTGTTTACTAATGTATCTAAATACCTTCCTGTAGCTACTCAGTTTTGAGCATTTATGGAGTTGGGTGTTTTCATTTATGAGCTGGTTGGGAAGTACGAGAGCACTTGAAAGAAACTTTTTCTTTGTTCTTCTCTTCCAGCATTTTCAAGGAAATTCTGAGAATACTGATACTGATTGGTCAAATTCTGTTTTCTCTGGCTGCTGTTTTTCTTCTATGTCTTGTTATAAAGACTTATCTCATAGGACCATATTACCGCAAGTTGCACACAGAAAGCAAAGGGAATAAAGAAATCCTCATTCTAGGAATAACTGCATTCACCTTCCTTATGTTAACGGTAATCTTTTAAATTGAGAAAACATTTTTCTGCATGTGGTAGTTTATGTCATCAGTATCACAAAAGCCATCACACTTAGTGTTATTGCATATGCACGTGCCTCTGTAATTATTTGGTTTTAAATTGTTTTTAAACAAGCACCAAATTTGCAGATGATTCCTGCAATGTAGCACAGATGAGTAAGAAGAGATACAATTTGAATGAGAATCGGCTGGAATTCTGCTGTTAGCTTTTAATACAGCCAGTTTAGGAATTCATGATCTGAGTTGTATTTGTGGGCTACTTCATGCATTTGAAAATTGTTCACAATGGGTTTTGAGATACTGATAATGACATTTGTGACATTTGCTCGCGTTTCTTCTCAATAGCAAATTCTCAACATGGTTTTTATTATAAAATAATTTTTTGTGTGTGTGAGAGACATATTTTGGGATGAAGTTAAGAAAGTAGAGAAATGCCTTAAGGTTTATAGATTTTGATTAACCTTACTGGGTGTGGTCTTTTTTTCCCTGAATTCTCCTTTTTTGTTTCTATCTCACATTTCAGCCTTCTGAAAAACTATACTGCTGCAGAGCAGAATGTGACAGTTGCTTGATAATGTTGTGGCTTTGACACTCCATTATCCTGAATGTGCAGATTGTTACATCGCCTGAGAATAATTAAGCCGAAAAGTTCCTGTGCCTGTTTTCTAGGGGTGTTTGCTTAGTTACTACAGTCCAACAGGAAAAGCTGACCACCTTCAGGAAGAAGTTAAAAAGAAGTTAATTAATGAGACTGTAGCCTTAATTAGTGACTTCTATTGTATAAGTTAAAAATGCCATTTTTCTAAACAGCTTTTCATATTTCAAATGTGTCCTCTAAGAAGAGAAGAAACAAGACTAGTTTCTCCTTTTTACTTTCTAACAAGGAAACATTACATTTGTAGAACAACTTCAATAAAAAACAGCAAAGAAACCACTGAAGTTATGTAAAATATTATGGTATCTAGATGCAATTTTACTTTCATTAAAACCATGGCCTACGTAGAATTGGGCTTCTTGTACCCAAATTGCATTTCAAATATACAAGGAGTTCATCTATGTGACTTTACACAATACATGTGCGTATACAGACATGGCAGGAGAGAATATGTTTGAGTTTGTTGGATTTATACTGCAAACCCAGAAAGCTTCTTCAGCATTTCAAAATTCTTTCCTTTTAAAGTTGATGAATAATTTATCAAAGGGAATAGTAAAAAGGATACTGCAGGTAACTAGGGTGAACCAGTTGAGATGCTGGATACTCACTGACACTTATAGATTCATTATAGTAATAGTACAAGTTGTAGTTTGAACACACAAACTTAAAAAAAAAAAAAAAAAGAAAAGTAAAATAGTGTTTGCTTGCCGAGTTGAATAGGTGAACACACAAACCTGGAAAACCAATCTTAATTGGTATAGATTCTGTACTTTTTCTGGAGTACAAACATAGTGATTGCAGTCTAAGCTGAAAAAAATGTTGCATATCTTTGGAAAGGTTAGTTTAGGGTGTTTGGGTGCCAATTAAAAAAAACAATTAAACCGTCACAGATTCTGCAAAGATCTTTTTCCTTGGGAAGCCAAGGCTAAATGTTGAAGGAGGTCGTATAATTAATCTGCAAACACAGAATTTTCTGTACTGGTGTAATTCTAAAAAAGCTTTTGAATCTGTAGAGGAGCCGTAAGAAAGTGCCTATTTTAGTGTCCTTAACCAAAGACAACTCTCTGGCTCCATTTAGAAAATTTGACATACATTATTAAATAAAATAATTTAAGTCACTGTCTAGCATTGTGAGTTACTCTGCAAGACACATCCTTTCCAATACACAAAAAAGAGACTAGAAATGTTATGATGTTCCTGCCTCATGCATATAGTTACTTATTAGGTGCTTCAGTGTTGGCTGGGTTTCTGGGGTCCAGCTGAGCTTATTCTGTATTTGGATTAATGTGTAACACCAACACATGTAATGTTCATTATATATAAACTTGATTTATTTTGCTTGGTTCCTGTGTTTGAAAAATCTCAGAGGATTAATTAAGCAAGAATTAATTAAGCATTAATTAAGCAAGCATACAAGAAATTGCCATTTCCTTGCCATTAAGGGCAAATTCTGTACAGAAGAACAAGCAGGAAGATGAGATGAAAGAGGTTCCTATACTGCAGTGCAAGTAAGCACTTTTCATGTAAGGATTATCATGTCAGTTGAGAAGCTTTGAGTATGGTTGTGACTTTTGAGCATTTCTGAACTTGAGTCACTTGGATAACTCTGCAACTTGTTACAGCTGCAGATATTTTAGTAAGACTTGGATCTAAAGAGACCCTTTCTGTTTCTGTTTTCTTCCCCTCCCTTTTATCCTTCAACTGGTTAGGCAGATCAGGGCTGGGAGGTGGGGATTGTGTCAAGTGCCAATCCTGTAATAGTATAGATGACACTGAGACAAAGTTATGCATCTTTGAATCATGTACCTTGTCTTCAGTAACAAAGGTTCAGTAGATCATTATTGTACTTTCAGCAACTCATTTTCAAGCTTTGAGTTATGCAGATAGCGTTTGTTTGATTGATTGTTTGCTTGTTTTCATTGGTGAACTGTTCTCCTGAATTGCAGCATAAGGAACAAATCTAACTTACAGTTTTAAACATGAACATTCAGAATCAATGGCCAAACTGGTAGTTGTAAGTCACGATATTTACCAGGATGAGCTGAAGAATATGTCAGCCTGAGCATTCACTGGTATAGTGTTGCTTTTTCATGTTCTATATGTATGGAAACACTACAAGGAAAATTGTTTAAAACACTGTCCTGATAATGAAATGCTGTACTGGAAACCTGCAGAGCAACAGTAGTCAGTTTTATTGTTTTTTAAAACTGAAATTGTGGAATGTTACAAGGGAAATGGAAAAATATAAAACCTAACCTGACAAGAATGACAGCAGTTACATTTACATGTTTATAGGACTGTGCATACACATGGAGGAAAAGTGGCTTCTAGTTTTGCTGCCTGATAGTTGATCTGAGATGGTGGCAGTGAGTGGAGGCAAATTGCCAGTTTGCTTTATATACTGAAAAGAAAATACAGTGATGTTATCGCAGTACTTTACATATGAAAATGTATGAGCTTTTTCTGCAGTGTCTTATGGATATCGTTACTGGTATTGAAATATCATTCTTTGCTTGTCTGCAGTGCTTCTCAATGGCTTATAGCCTGCTTATGAACTCTTTTCTATTAATTGAAAGAAGATTTAGGAGGAACTGTAATCTCAAAAATTTTAGTTAATTATTTCAAAAAATACAGTTGAGATAGAGTTTTTACAAGGTTCACTTAAAATTGTTTCAGTTTCCATTACAGCTTAACTTTCTTGAAATGCAGGCTTAAAATTCACCTCTGTACTCTTGAGCAGATTTAAGTTACTAAAGCCTGAAATTCTAATACCTTTATTTCCAGCAAAATTTTACTTAATTTTACTGGCTTACCATATTCATTAAGCTTCTGTGATGATTAAAGATTAGCAATAAGATAGACATCATTAGAGAATATAAGCAAAACAACTGCTGAACAGATGGCTGAGATTCACCCAGAACATGTTATAGCAGTAACGCTTATTGCTTTATTTATTGATGTGGTAGAACATTTGAACGTAAAAATCCAATATTCTAGTGAAAGTAAAGCAATCCTTTCTGAATTGGAGTAAATGGGACCTTTGAATACAACTGAAAACTAAGTTGTGCTGAGAAAAACGTGAATTGAAAAATATTTTCATGTCATTTTGACTGAAAAGGCTTTCTGTAACGTAAGAGTTGAGGACAGTACAAAGCCCAGGGATTAGTAATGGTTAAAGCCCCGTTTGGTAAAGGCTGAACATTAGAAGTGATGCAAGCAGAAAGGAAATACTAAATGCTCAATACTTTCCAGGTTTTGCTTATGTAAAAAAACTCTGCTACAAATGCCTTCCTGCCAGTAAAACAAGTCCTCTCCAGTATGTGTGTGCACATGTGCCCATACATTATATATAATAAACTCTGATGCTACAGTTTTAGCTGAGGAAATGTGTCAAGTTGTAGGTAATACTATGGGACAACTGGTGACCAATATGGGAACTGTAAAAGGATTTTCTGTATAAAGCTACATATAAAAGGTTAGACTGTATGATCTCAAAGGTCTTTTCCAACCTAGTTGATTCTGTAAATCTGAAGAACAAATTGGAGGAGGGAAGAGAATATTTAGATGATAATTATGTAATTTTTAGTTTTTTTCTTGTCCTCTGATATGCTTTGCACTTTTCTGTATGTAGAATGACCTATGGATTTTGTAGAGCTGAAGTTGTGTAGTACCCAGGGACTAGACAAGAAATGGTAAAACTTGCCTATTTTTTTACCAGGCCCTTGAGCTCATAGTTGGCTTGCCATAAACTGAAGGAAGGTAATTCAGTTTTTATGCTGTGGGACCAAATTCCCAGTTAGATATGCGATTTGCTCCAGTTATGTCTGATGCTTTCTGAATAAACATGTTTCTTTCACACTCAAATGGCTCCTTGCTTGAAGAGTGATTCTCACAACAGTGTGGTATCATGCAATTCTGGTACAAAATATGCTGCATCTCTTCCTTTATGGTAACCTAATCCTGTCCAAGGGAATGTTTAAAATATTAGCTATAAAACTTTTGATGTGGAGCTCTGTTGCAGCTGATAACACTTAAGAGTAGTAAAAATAATTACAACTTTATTTGAATAGGCTGTATTGGATCTTAATCATCCACAAGAGGCCATGACTTTTAAAACAACTAATGTATGATTGAGAAGAACTTAAACGTTTCCTATTCATAACTGTTTCCTTAATTTTATTCATCTCTTGGTGATTTTAAAGTGTGTCACATATATATTGCCTTCTTCCCTCTTACGATTTCTAATTGTTCTAAAAAGCACTGAAATTTCTTTTGTTTTAAAATGAGAATAACATTATCTTGTTTGCTTTGCATGATCAGCATCTAATTCTATTAGTTGACAGAACTAATTTATTACCTTAAACATCCTGCAATAAATTACAGTGTTATCACAAATGCAATTATGTGATGAGCATTCAGGCATTATTACTTCAATACACAAAGGTCTTGAGGTTATTTTTAAGTGGCATCTTATGCATAGTGTGGAGACTTGTTTATTGTGTCTTTTGCACTCCTCCATTAGTTTCACATTGCCTGAGTTTTTGTTTAATATCTTACAGTAAAACACTATTCAAGTTATGATGAATGGTGTCCATAAATGTACTATAGTGTCTTCTTGCTTAATTTAAATTAGAATAAAAATAAGTTGTTGGTTTTAAATGTTCTATTAATAACATTGTCCTTTCTGAGCAAGATGACCATCTGCGGCTGCATGATTTTGAAGTAATTATTTTAAAACATACTTTATACCATACCATACATTAGAAGTACAGTTTGCTTTTTTTTAGCTTTCCAAGTGTGGCCTTAAGCAGTTACATTGTGTTTTGTTTAGTTTCTTTACATGTTTCATCTCTTCTTCTAGTACTGCATTAAAATATTAAAAAAGAATTAAGCAGTCTTGAATTATTTCAAGCAGTCTTTGTGCTTCATTTCAGCAGTTTACTTTGTGCACTTAAATGAATTCTTTTCAGTGAGGCACACAGGCACATTTGAACCAAAATTATAATAATAAAACGTAATTTATGCCAGGGACTTCTGCTAGATTGAGACTCTTCCCCTGAATATATGCTGAGATTTTAATTTTTTCCCTCTTGTTTGACATCTGGAAAATACCTTGTTCTTACTGCTTTATTTCACAGCTTCAATGTATTATGTAATCCCAACTCTGAAGCTGTCATAGTCTCTCTCTGACTTGCAAAATCAGATGCTGTCCTTAAGGGTCACACAAAGCATTGCAATGTAGATTAAGAAATTTATTTTTATTTTTGTGGGAAAGGAGGTAACATAAAGGGAGAAACTAAATTTGTGAATCATCTGTATAAATACAACACTGCAGAACTTTGAAATGCATACATTGAATTCTGTTTGTTCTTGAACTTGCATAAAGACAGTAATTTCCTGCATTTGGTATAACCTAGAGTTTTATAGTTTCACTGTGAAATGGTATATAAAGTCACTCAGCAATAGATTCTCTGTTATTCCTTAACAGATCACAGAGCTGTTGGATGTTTCAATGGAGCTGGGATGCTTCTTAGCCGGAGCTCTGATCTCTTCTCAGGGTCACATGGTTACTGAGGAGATTATGTGCTGTATTGAACCAATACGTGACTTTCTTGCCATCATTTTCTTTGCATCTATAGGTAACTTACCAGAAATCTTATTTTAAAGTATTTGATATTTATATGTAATATTAAATAATGTTAAATCTATACTATATAAAATGCATATAATATATAAAAGCATTGCTTACAGTGTGGGTGAGGAGAAAAAAATGGTGTCTATATGTGAGGGGAGGAAATAGATTTTATTTTGTTAAAATACTGTACTGTTAATTGACCACAAGAGTGGTTTGCCTTTGCTACTACTTTTAAATGTAACATTCAGTTTTAGAAGCCATTTTTATGTTGTACTCCCAAGTCTTGTTTTAGTGTCAGTTTTTCAATATTAATTCTGAAATCATCCCACTTAAAACATGTAACTAAATATTTTAAGATAAAAAGGGCCTTGGTTTGGTTGTTGACTCGTTTGGGGTTTTTTTGAATGTTCTTTTGTCTTCCCAGCAGCTGTATTTGTAATTTATATTAAAATTGTATTACTATTGAGTCAATTGATAGACTAGATTTCAGATTTTTGTGAGTTGGTTTTCTATAGAAGCAGAATGTCATAATGTCCTAATTTTTATAGCTTGTTTCTTTAGAAATTTTGTTCGGAGAGTGTGATCTGTATGTTCTCAATGCAGGGAAAAAATAATTGAAATAAGATGTATCTCAGACACTACTCGAATGCCAAATGCAGCATTGAGGTATAAGATGAGAGAGTAACTCATTATGCTTGATATCCAAAAGGAGTTTGGATATCAGAATACTTAGAGTAAATCAGTAACTTCCTTTTGAACTGCTACATCCTCTAGCTGTCTATGCATGCCCCAATACGCTTTGTCTAAAGGAAACTGGAACACGTCACTGAGGTGCTCGAGTGCAGTGGCTGAGGACACAAGGCACTGTGAAAGCACTTGCCTCCCCGTGGATTGTACAGGAGATGCATGTCCCTATGGTGGGGACATTGCAGTGTCTAAGAGGGACTTTGGATATGGCCTGGTGCATCAATCCAACCTCCTTCAACCATGTTTACTTAGAAAGTCTTAGGGTTTGAGCTTGTATTTTTTCAACACCATCCTTGGTTTTTCTTCTGCTGTTAACTTTTTAATTGTTCTTTTTATCTCCATGTATTTTTTCAGATAACAGTGAAGTCCCATCATCAGCATAACTTTAATATTTTTCCTTATATACCTGTTTGATTCTCATTGTTTCATAACAAAACTGGTGGCTGTCAAAACAAAAATGAAATAGCTATGGTTGCCAGTCTTAATTTTATTGTCTTTTTTTTGATCCAGCCCATTATAGTACCTTCTGGTGATGAGTCAGATTACTTAGTAATAAATATGTTTATTTGAATAACTTATTTTTTAATAATGGGAGAAAAGTGGTGAGCTCTGATGAAACTTGGCCCCGTATAACTGACAAGTTTGGATGAGTAATTTGTAAATGCTCACAGATGTAAGTTGTTTATGTGTTTCAATGAAGATGCTGATGGAGTGGATAGTGTTATCAGGGATACAAAACATGACAAGTGATTACAAGCCCAAAGTTAATTTTACAAGGGACTGAGGAAAAAATACTGTCCTACACTCTTGTGGCTGCATAAATTAAGACTAGAGATAAGACTTTGCTAGAGTACAAGAAAATAACACGACCTCAGTTGGCATGCTAGCAGCACTCCATACAGCCTACATTGTACTCTAAGGAAATTATTTTAGTCATTCTGTTACAGAATTTTAAAAAAAGTTTTTAACAAATGTTACCATTATAATTGCAAGAAGAGAAGAAAATAAAATTGCCTAACAAATTGGTGTGATTTTACAGAAAATGGTTATTATTTTTGCCTCAGAAGAAAATTAACTAAAAAATCAGATGTGATAATGCTTGCTTGTTAAAAAAACCAATCAACCAAGAACAAATACCCGTCCAAAACCAACAAAAAAAGATCTCAAACCCTAAAAACCTCCCACCCTCAAACAAAATCCCTTTCCTTCCCAAATGAAAATTAGCTCCCCAGCCCCTTAACTTTCAGTTACTTTTAAATTTTGTGCTTAACAGGAAATTCTCTGGGGTGGCAAGGAGGTATGTTTTAAAAGGAGTGATGTGATATTGCAAAGAAAACCTGAGTAGAGCAATAAGTATTCCTTAATTTTTCTTCTTGCTAGATTTCTTTTTAAAGAATTCTTGCTTGCTCTCTACTTACATATGTATACATGCAAATTATATGTATATATAAATATATACAGATTTACTGTGTGAAATTATGTAAAAGACACAGAGAAAGATTCTTCACCCCTGCCTAAAGAGAAGGTTTGTTTGTTACTATATGCAGCAAGCATCTTATAGAGAGCAAAAACACTTGAGATCTTGAGGAACACCACTGCAGTAGTATCATTTCTGGTCCCTTTAGAATAAAGGCACAAATGGAAAAAATTATCTTAATTGAAAAGTGACTGTAAGTATGTCATTTGGAAAAGTTCATTCCTATTTTGCTTGTCTTAAATGCCTGCATTTCTGTTCTTACTACAGAAATCCTTCTGGTGCCTAAAAGCTGAGCTGGATAGTACTTGTTCATGTAATATACATAGCAGTGGACCTGCCCTTAGCTTGACCTGTGCAATGGTCCTGCTTTCAAATTTGCGCTTGGGTGCATTTGTGGGAATAATGCACCTTTGCAGTTAGGCATTAACAGCTGCACTTTGAGTTGCTCTCTATCTGTACAGTCATTTAGGCCTCTGGGTGTTCTTCAAGGTTTCTGGCATTCTTTATGCCACCTGCTGAAGTTGGAGATTTTCTGTTAGTCTCTGTCCTTACTGGTAGTTTTGAGAGAACATCTTGACCAATCTCTTAGAGCCACATTTTGGGCACTTTATTTCTCACTTGATTTTGTACCCAGTACACAGATCTTTACCCATACATCATTTGATTTTGTTTTGATTACTTTTTGGAAAGATGGCAGGTATCTTTGCATAGACTGAGTGTTTTAAAAAAACTCCCATTTCTTTTTTTAGTCTACATGTGAAGTATAGAGTTTGAAACTGGGCATCAAGACCCTCTCTGCCACTGACAAGTTATGTGTTCTCAATGTGATGTACACCTGTACCCACCTGCCAAGGTTCCACTTTTCCCTTCGGGTAACTCCTGTGGTCAGTGTTGGACCTTGAATGCAAGATGCTGGGAACCCTTTAACAGCTCAGTCTTTTTCTTCAGAAAATGGGTGATGCTGACACTGCCAACACCACCCTGTCCAGAACAAACATGCACACAAGGATTATTCAATGAGCCTCTTAGCATTTCTGTTGAATCTGAGAATATCAAAGGAAGATCTCAGCTGGAATTTGTTAGGTGGCATGCATTGCCTTCTTATCCATTCAGCTCTACTGCTTTGTTTTTCTGCATGGAGCGCAATGGAACTTGGAGGTTTCATGTTCTCAGAACTGACAATAGAATCAAAAGGACTTTCCACTTTACCCCTTGCAGAAAAATTAGGAAGATTGGCTTTCCCCTCTGCTGCTTAATGATCTAGCAAGGATTGTAGCATTTATTGCATTTCCTGGCTATGATCTTGAGGTCATTACGACTCCTAGTAGACAATCTCAATGCATAACTAATGTGATTGTTCTGAGTAATATCTTGTCCTGAGGATGTGTCAGAATTAATTCTACTGGCTCCAGTTTGACCCACAGAGTTCTGATTTTTGTACTCTTGTTTACCATCAAGGATCTCCAAGATTGCTTTTTCTGATGTTGGATGTAAGCAAGATGTGGTCAGGGCATTTGGATCTTCACATGCTGTTTAGAAGCTATCCAGCAGATTGGTAGAATCTCTGTAATCGAGGAAAGAGGGAGTTTACATGTTAAGAAAAAAGTACTTTTAAAAAAATTGTGCAAAGTCTTGCCTGTAATTGTCCATGGAATACACACCAACTTCTATGAGTAAACTGTGCTTTTTGGCTTGACAGTAATGCACTCCAAGGCCTTTCTGTTCCAGCTCTTTTGAACACTGCTTAGAGCTGAAGTCTGGTAGCTTGTGGTCAGCTCTGTGAAGGTGTTACCCTAGCTGTTGACTGCTGGCCAGTGTGACATGTGCTGATGACAGTGCTGAAGCTTTTGAGTTATTTGGAGTGTTTTCTCCCGTGTTAGAGAATGATTTCAAAATTAGTCCTGAGCTTAGTCAAAGTCTGATCAAAACCATTGTAATAATTGGCCATATTCATGTATCTTCTGCCTATGAAATTAATCTTTCTGATGGTGTTTTTGTTATCAGGAAGGCGCCATGTGCTTGTATATGAGTCTGATAGCACTTCTGGCCTTATCCTGGGTTTTCATCTAGGAATGGGGCAAAGGTCTGTAATGACCATAAAAATACTTTATGATGGGATTTATTTCTTTCAAAAAAAAGTCTGGTTTCTGGGATGTTGATTTGTCTGCTCAGAATAGTGTATGTGACAGGTTTAGGCATGTTTTCACCTTGCAGACACTCTCCTCCAAAGAGTTGGTATAGAAATCTGCTGTAGTTTGTGCTTCAGCTCTTTGGAATATGGCAATAATCTCAACACTGAGCAGCTGTTCAAATGGACTTCAGACTGCCTGTGTGCTCCAAAACTGAACACGTAGTGCCACCAGTAGTGATGAGAGTACTAGGTTTATTTATAGCCTCCCTTGGAAACCTTCAGTTCTAGATCTGGCAGAATTGTCCCTCTTATCAAGCATGCCATTGCTAGGGGCTGTATATTTCTCTGATTGCTTTTCATGTGTATTCTTAGGT
Organism: Zosterops lateralis; assembly: GCF_965231275.1. Classification (NCBI taxonomy): domain Eukaryota; kingdom Metazoa; phylum Chordata; class Aves; order Passeriformes; family Zosteropidae; genus Zosterops; species Zosterops lateralis. Next base: position 27,030,082 of record NC_139763.1, read on the forward strand.
CAGCCTAAAGGTGAAGGAGCGTTGTGCACGTGATAAACAGTGAAAACAGAAGCCACTTGCCCTTCCACATGCATCTGTGCATATATATGGATTTCTTTTTTTGGTGTGGTTTACATCTCTTATTCTGCTGTCTCTCCTCTTACTTTGATAGTCTTTTGCATTTGCACTTCAGTAGTTGGAAGGAAATTAAAAAATAAAACAAGGTGTGTGCACACTGACTGGGTGGCACTTGTGTAAAGATCTCTGATGTAATTGAAGAAGGTTTCCATTGGCAGTTGAATGTACATACAGACAAGCCTGTGAAGTTACTGTAAGTTTGGAAGAGATGACAACTCTTGGTTCTCTACAGCTCAACTGGATCTTCAGCACTGTAGGGAGGGAAAACTAGTGGAACCTTGTCCCACATTAAAATAAGAAGTTATTTACAGCATTGATATACATGCCTTATGCTTTAGAAAGCTAAATTCTTGTTCTTCATCAGAAATAATTGGGTTGGAGAAATGCCAACTATTATGAATTTGTTGGGAACACCACCACTATTTTGATTTCACATTTTAGAAGATTCTATGAAAAAGGAATGAGCTTCCGATGATACACGCTTATGTTTGCCTGCACAAGTTCCTCATACTTCAGGAGATAAAAATGGACTTAGTTGTAAGATTATTCCTCCATGACTCTAGAACTTCTCCAACAAATATTTCTTTTTCTTATGTTTAATGTTTTCAGGATTTAGTTTTTGAGTTCTTTGTTGTGGTTCCTGTTACCTTTCTTTATCTAATTTCCAAGTTAAAAAGACCAAATCTTGCAAAAACCCCAAAGACAATCCACTCCAACAAAAAAAAAAAAAAAAAAAAAAAAAAAAAAAAAAAAAAAAAAAAAAAAATCATAGCAATGGTTTTTTCTATAATTTCTTAATTGTTAGACTGTGCTTAGGGGTTTATGGCCTTACCTGATTTCAGGCTAAGTGACTTTTCAAGTTCAGGTGACTTACAGTGTTTGGAAGTGATGGTCATAGAATGAAAACGGTTTGGATTTCTGTTGTAGCTATAATCCATGCAAATACTGAGTATCGTGTTCCTCCCACTGTGATAGTCCATTACCATATCATAAAACAAAAGTTAAATGACCAGCAAAATATAACTGTGCATAACAATGGAATTATTTTCTTGCAGGATTTTTATAGCTTTCATTAGATGTGTGTTTCAGTTCAGATTTTGTATTGTTGACTGGTGGAAGACTTTAGAAATTAAAGCGCTTGTGCATCAGTCGTATGCAACTTAATTCAGTTGGGAATATTGCCTGTGCTAAACCTCCCCAAAGGAAAAAAGGGCTGGATATTGGGGGAAATGCTTTTTTGATCAAGTAGATCATTAGGGCTTTAGTGATCAAGTGGTTGGTAGGTAAGTTAAGGCTTTTTGTTTGATTGGTTTTGAGAATACAGTCTTGCAATTTAATATATTATTAACCCAGAAAATTACCATAGTAAGATATTGGCCTCAAACTGTGCAATATTGTTTTCTTGCCTTCTAGGACTTCATGTTTTTCCCACGTTTGTAATATATGAACTCACAGTCTTGCTATTCCTTACATTGTCTGTCGTCATAATGAAGGTATTTTCTTCTACACTTTTAAAAAATATTTTAATCTTCAATAATCTAAGTAATCTTTGTGCTGCATCCCCTAAAGAAAATTCTAAGCAAGAACTGATCATTTGGTATAATGGAGAATATTACTGTTATTATGTACTTGGAGGAATCTTACTGATTAGAATACAGTTTGATATAATATTCTTCATGTATTTAAAAAGAAAATAATTTAATGTTAAAAGTAAGTTGCACATGGCAAAGCATCTATTTCTCTAGCTTGGGATTTGTGACAGTTATCAAGTGTTTTATTATAGTAAAGAAGATGCTACTTTTTACTGTGCAATGTACATTAGTCTCTTTTAACATTAATACAGAAGACACACTTGGAAGTTCATTATTTTATGTTATGTCCAAAATCATTCTATTTGATGCTATATATCTTACAGATATAAAATATCTTACTTATTGGACTTCATTATTTAAACAAACAAACAAAATAAACCCACAAAACCCAAAAAACCTGTTTTTAAAGTTTGTCTTGGCAGTGCTTGTCCTGTCTTTGATTCTTCCAAAGACCAGCCAATATATCAAGTGGATTGTCTCAGCAGGACTGGCACAAGTCAGTGAATTCTCTTTTGTTCTGGGAAGTAGAGCACGCAGAGCAGGGATCATATCTCGGGAGGTAAGCTGTTCTGTGGTTATTAACTTAATTTTTTTGCACCTGAAAAACTTACACTGTAATACAAAATCCCAGTATCTGAAATACCAATACACTCCAATTTTGTGGCACCTCTCAACTGTAAAAATGTAGAATTAACCCATACAAATGGATGCTTGTATGTCCCTGACAGGGTTCTTAGTGCTGGTTTTTACTTGTTTCATATTGTACTTCAATATTTTAAATAGCTTAGTTATAAATGTTTTACCTTAACTTCTCTCACAACTTAATTATGTGACTAGTGAGTTGCAGATAGCACCCAAGTCACAAAGCCTTTGCTTTAAAAATCTTGATACAGCTATTGAAAGACATGCAGGAGTGTACAAGAGAAAGAGAATATAGGATTTGAAGAAGGAAGTACCAGTAAATAAGAACTAGAGAGCAGATATTGTGAAAATTGCCTTAACATTTAAACAAGCAAATAAACTTGTAATCACTTTAACCTATAAACTGTATTAATTTTAAATCCTTCACAGAAGAAACAACCAATGTTTTCGGTAGTCATGAAAAAAGTCCTTCAGGAAAGATGCCTTAAACTTAGTTTTATACTGAACCTGTGAGAATCTTACTCTTTTTTGGAAGATGAGGTCTGATTTATGAAATTAAGTAAATGATGGCTATAGAGATACAGCAACTGACCTCACTTTCTAGTACTAGCTGCTTTATCTTCTGTGCTTCTGCTCGCAAAAAGTGCTCTCCTGGTAATACAAAGTTTTCATTATTTGAGCAAGTGGACTGCATAGTGTTGGAACCAATTCCAAATAAAGCATGTGTGAAAAACTTACACAATGCTGTTCACTTGTAGGTAAAGGTGATTCACTTTCATGTTCACTCCTTCATATAAGTAAGAGTTACAAATATTGCATGTTTGCATAGTTTCAAGATATCTGTACGTGATCACAGAACCAGTTTAGGGGCCTGCCCACTGAGTTTGGAGGTTTTGAGGCTTCCATTTTTTTCTGCTCTCACATGATTATCTACTGTATTGGTTTGTATACCTCTGAAATTTCCTAACCTCATTCTTTTGTTTGAGACCTCAACTACTTCCTGCCACTGTTTTCTAAGACTTATTCAGACTATGTAGTTAGGATCTTTTTTTTTTCAGTAGATGTATAGTCTGACTTGAAAGGATTTTTGTATGCTTTTTTATGTTGATACATGAACTAGCTGTGAACTTTGCTATTATATCATTAAACCAGAATAGTTTAGAGTGGTGGTGGGATTTTTTTAATTTGATTGGTTGGGAGTCTTTTTGGTTTGGTTTGTTTGGGGATTTTAGTTATGTTTTTTAAACAAAGTGATAATTGACCTTTGGCTTTTTAACAAATGCTGAATTTTCAAAATTGATCACTTCACATAAAAACAGTTGTTTTTCTATAAGCTCATAATGTTTTTGCAATTCTATCTTCACACCAGGTAAACAAGTAATTAGATTATTTGAGCATGCATTTGTTTGCTTTTGTAGCAATATGCAAAATTGCTTAGGACTTCTTTGTCAAATTCATCAAACTTCTAGATACTTCTTTGTGCTACCATGTAACCAAGAGAAGTAATAGCTTTTCTTTGCTTTTGCAGGTCTATCTTCTTATTCTGAGTGTGACTACTCTTAGCCTTTTACTTGCCCCTGCCCTGTGGAGGGCTGCAATTATGAAATGTGTTCCAAGACCTGAAAGACGCTCAAGTACTTGATCAAGATTTGCACAAATAGAAGAATATGTCCTCTTGCAAGGAAAACATCTTCATTGCTCATTGTATTTCTATGCACTCAGAAAACAAGACCTGTTGAGTAGTCAGTGTTCTTAACAAGCACTTGGTTATAAGCCTTATACTGACCTTAAAACAAAATTCAATACTAAAAAAATACTTGCGTCATTTGATTTGCACACCTTTTACAAAATTTACTTTTACTTGGACAGATTGGAATCTTCTAGAATATTTGTTTCTGATCCAGTCTGTTACTCAGAGCATAAATTATTTTTTTAAAATATAGCATCATGCAAACTATGTTGATTATTTTTTTTCCTGAATGTGCCTTTTAATTTTCATCCTGTTAATGCTGGTCATCACCAGATTTTGTTCAAAAAGGAAAAAAAAAAAAAAATATATATATATATATTATGGTGCCTATGGTATCTTTTTTCACTAAATGACTTGAGTCATTTTCACATTTAGGATTTTAAAATAGCAGTATAAAATTAATTAAAAAACCAAATTTCTGATGGTGAATAAAAGAGTGATCTACACAAAGACTCTTTAGCATCAGTTCCAGGCAGTTAATTACATACTCCAAATCATGCAGCCAGTACTGCATGATATTTTATTCCAAATTGCAGCATATAATGTATTTTCTTATAGTGGTATATTTTGTGTTAGCTCTTGTATTTATTTACATATTTGACTAAGAATTGACAGTAAGAAAGGGCATAACTTATGTTTGCACACTGACAGTTGTTACCCATTCTTGTTGCTAACTGCTGCTACAGTAATGGTTTACAGGGGTGTTTTCCTTTAAATCAAAAAGAATTGTAGTAAAACTGGAAAGTGTAATTTCAATTAGATGTGAAAAATAGTACTTCTGTAACCTTGGAGGTTGGATCTTAGTTGACACTACTCTAGATTTGAAATTACTTTAAGTAAATTAACTTGCAGAAAACTAGAAATGGCAGACTGGATGTATATTTGCAACCCCATGATCTTTTAAGCTACATTTACATTGAATAAATTGTTAGTCTTTTAAAAATACCATGATATTTTAGAAAACAGTGTTTTGAATGTGATCTTAAATGTGGTTTTTCGTTAAAATGTTGTATGTAGTGAGATAGGTCTTGTAAAAGCCCATTCTTTAAGTGTCATAGAGAAAGCTTACTCATAGGCTATAGTCTACTCTGTGACAAAGCGTTTAACAATCATCTTGAGGTTTATCTGCTAAAACCAATACTGTTTAAGATACATTAACACTTCAAGTCAGTATTGCAGTGTCATCTGAAATAACATTGATACCCACAAAATGGTTAGAAAAAATGCATGTTATGAGGTTTAAATTGCCAATTAAAATGAAAATTATCCTCCAAGTAGCAAAACAAAGCTTTGGACAGATTTTTGTGCTCTATACTTCTTTCCCCCCATAGCAGCCTCAGTTTCTTCTGTGTTTTCTCTGACGTCTGCTGGGCTTGTCCAAATGAAGCTTGGATTAGTCTGGAGTGTGTATGTACTGGTGGGACAGGGTAGAGATCATCATACATGAGTTCTTCCTCACTGGATTCAGGCCTTTCCCTCTAGGCACTAATGCTTCCTAATGATTGGAGGAATGTATGGCAGTTCCACCTCCCCTCAAATGGTTTCAGAAATTGGTCACAAAACAGACAAATGCAGAGCAAAAAGCTGCCCTATAAATGAAATATTTTTTTAATAAAATGAATCTATAACAGAAAAGAAAATCAAAACTGATTTGTTTGGTGTGTTTCAATATTTTTTATTCAAAATAGAGAAGCAGTTCAAGTTTTATGGTTCCATTTCACAGTCTGCTATCTCAGACTTTTTACTCTTTTCCAGGTACCTCACTGAAATAATTTGTTTCGTAACTGTTTTATCCACTCTATCCACTCACTTAGTTCATTGTTTTGGCATGAAATACAAGCATCTCTCCTGAATGCTTCATTTTGGCTTTGAAAGATGCTTATTTCACATGTAGTTTACCACTTGATTCATGGGAAAAAATGTATGACAGGTCATGGTAAGACACCTCTGTGTGGCTTCCATTATGTCACTTAGTTAGCCCTGAAGCAATTGCACAACATATTGCACCTGTGATGAGTAAAACTTTTATCTAAACAAATTGTGGTGGGTAGTTGTAGTTCTCTAGAAAACTCTTTAAAAGTTAGGAAGGAGACTAGGAAATACTGATGGCTTGTTTCTCTTAAAAGAAAGAAAATACTTTCTTGAATATCTGTTAAAAGATGTGCCTGAAAAGCTCTTTTGGTACCATGTTCAAAAAAGGAAAGCAAGCATCTAGATACCTTACTCGTTGCCTCATCTCTCTCAGTTCTCTCCCAAGTAAACTTTTGTCATAGTTTAGGAATGGTATTCCCCCATTTAGTGCTCTCACCAAAACCACACTGTCAGTTGTTTCCCCTCTCCCCCCAGCTGGAAGCACAAACGGCAAAGATTGTGGGTTGAGATAAGCACCATTTACTGGAAACAGCATTGAGATAAGGAAAACAGTAACAGCAACAATATTAGTTAGAAAAGTGTACACAGAGGATCCCCAGACAACATTTCTCCATCCCACCACAGACAAAGGGGCCACCTTTCTTCCTGAAGTAAGAGAGGGAGTCCCTTTTTCCTTGCCTCTGGCAATGAGGTAGGATGGTATAGAATAACAATACACATACCCACACCACTCCAGGTTCCAGCTCCTCATGCCTACTGTGAAAACAGCTGTGTCCTGGCCAAAACCAGGAAAACTTGGCTAGGCTTTAGGAGAACTGGGGGAAGAGAAATAGCCTTGTGTGACTACCAGTGTTCTGTGCCTCTTTGTTGACACAGACTTGGATTGCCTGGTTCAATATTAGATGTAAGTGCAAATTAGTAATCTTAACAGGCATATGGTAAGTTTGTTTACAATCAGACATTTGAGATTGCCTCATAGAAATCTGGAGGTATATTGAGATACTGTAAATGGTTGCTGAAATGCATGTAATGGCTCTGTGCATAATTCCATGTCCAAATGGGGTGGTCTCATGATATGGTCTTAGGACAGAAACAACAGACCTTATTCCTGAATGATCACTCATTCCTGTATGGAAAATGGGGAGAATATTGCATAACCAGCCCACTTAGATATAATTGCAGCTTTTTGGAAACCTTATGCTTGTACTGTGGAATATTCTCTTTCTGTGTCAAGCAGATAAAATTAAAGCAGAGTTCCAGGAGCCCTGAAAGGAAAAATCTACTGATTTCTTGAAAAACAAAGTCTTTTCTGGAAATTCTTGTTCCAGCTTGTTGGACAGTGGTTCTATCTCATTCATTAACTAATGATCAGCATCATTTGAATACAGAAAAGCTGATACAGAGCAGAAACCTCATAAGGTGATGAGACGATATTCCTGTGGTCAAGCTGAACTTAAGGGAGTGAAAAGGAACGTCTGTTCTGTGCTTGACTTGCAACTCATTCAGCTGACCTATCTTGGGATTGAGATTCAGGGGTTTTTTGGAGGGTGGGTTTGGTTGATTTATTTTGTAGGTGGATTTAGCTGTGCTTGTTTGGTGTGGCTTTCTGAAAATTTGAGTTCTTGTCTGTTAGCCCTTAATTGCTATCCTCGCTAATTCTGTGAAGATAAAGGAACCAAACTAGTTTAAAAGCTGGTCGTGTGGGCTGTGCTTTGTGAGCCATTTCCCTGACCCTGGGGTTAGATTGGACCCACAACGTATGGACCCACAACCACCCTGTTTGTGGCTAATCCCATACAGAGCAGGTGGCTTCAGTTTGTCAGTAGGAAGGTATTTGTGGGAGCTGTGAGGTGGTTTCCTGAAACTGTGACTGATGTAGGTCTGGGATGGCTCAAGAATGTGGTGATGGTGGACCAAATCCATGAGCCTACATAGCCTTTTAAAAGCTGTAAGAATTTATACTACCTCTAATTCTCAAATATGAGGAAAAACATCCTCACAAAGCCTGGTACCTCACTTGTTTTATGACTGGACATCCTCAGCTTTGCAGGCAGAAAGATGTGGGGCTGCCTTGTATGACAGATAATTGCTGTATGATGATGCTTGAGGGAGGGGGTGAGAAATCTAGTGTGGTCTTGCCTGTTGGAACGAACCCAGGGACAATCTAACCACAAAAACACTCCTGGGGTTCGTCTAGGCAAGGAATCCATAGTTCTGGTCTGTAACCAGTCCTGGCAGTGTTCCAGCATGTGGGCAGTGCCAAAGGTGGAGGAAACGGGATCCCTGAATGACAAGAGGCAAGCCACACTAACAGCATTACTATTTCGTGGGAAATGCAATAGCTTGTAAGGAGCAGCGAAGTACCAGGACATGCAGTGTTGATGACCTGATGAGGGAGCCAACACAACTGCTGCAGGGAGAAGAACCAACAGTGAGATGCCCTTAAGGGTCGGAGATGTGTAGCCCTCTCAACCCCTAAAGGCAGGAGGGAAAGCCATGCTTCTGTCAATTCACTCAGTAGCCCAGGAGATTTGCTTCTTGGGTTCTCCCACCACCTCTCTCGAGTAATTACCACTGCGGGGTTGGACTTACTGACACTTTCAGGACAGGAGGACTAGGAGACCCTTCTGCATGCTGGAGACAACAAACGGGACAATGGTGTGACAAGAGCGACTTAAGGATAACTGATCCTGCCTTGTGGGACAAAACCTAGATCACAGAGTAGTAAAATTATCCAAGTTATGGTACCAAGCCATATTTTTTATTTCCTAAAACAGAGTAGAAATTTGAGAATTGGAAGATGGTACCTCCCGACGAGGCCAGATGCTGACAAGGTGGTCAGGTGTCACCAGGTCTTTAATTAAGTCATGAGTTTGCAGAGATCACAGTGTTCAGATTGCATGTCTCCCGTTCATGTGTATTTCCTCTGGCATCTGTTAAAGCTTTCTGCCTATAGACTGGATGACCTCATGAGACAATTTCCTCACGTCTGTCATGCAGTCCTGCGGTGCTGGTGCTGTTTAAAGTTATTTTCGTGCACCGCAAAGGGAGAGGCACTCCCCAGAAAACTGTGAAGTGGAATAGCCTTCCACCACTGTGAACACAAATCCTAAAACTCCAAAATACCTGGAAAAGGTGTGCTCAGAGATTAGAGAAGTGTTGAAAGTTTTTCCACCGGTACAAATACTTCAAATTAGTTGTGAAGAACCCTCTGCTAAAGAAAAAAAAAAAACAACAACCACTACCCAAGAGTTGGGCGTGTTTGGGCAGTTAGTATGTATCAAAATAAATTCTAGCAAACTAGGACACTCCTTCTTGTTTGTGCTTGTTCTGTTGACTCGCAAGTGTTTTTCCTACAAGAATTAATGTAAAACAAAAGAGGGGGAGGTGGGTGGGTAGGGACATGAGATACATAGACGGTTTGAACCCTCAGGCACAGTATATATGACCTGGAGGGTGGAGAGCAGCACTATCTACTGGAGATGTCTTTCAGGAAGCATTTTTTCCTGCAGCTGGCTTATGGGTTTTGTGTGTGAAAGTTTTTGCTGCTTTCTGAAAAGTTATAAAGTTACAAACACATTTGCATTATCACCTTCTTTCTTCGATGTCCACTGCCGTCAAGCTTAATCAAGAGGAATAAAGAAATGAGGTAATAACTAATAACCCTAGAGCAGCGTGGGGGGGGGTGGTATTGTTAATTTAAAAATCCAAAGATTGCTATTTATCTGGAAAATGAACGTAGTGCTTCATTATTATTGTAAAACACAACAATTCAATGTCTTAAAAAAAAAAAAAATAAAAGAATAAGGTGTAAAAGTGAATGCCAATCTCATCAACTCATGAAATGCATCTTCTCCAGCATCCTCTCTGCTCGATTTTTCTCTGCTGCAATGTAGTGGCCCTGTGGTTGTGTGCTACATTCCCAACTAGTCTTCTTTCACAGGAAGCAGCATGATTTCAGCTAAAGAACAAGCCTTTAACTTCCTGCTCCCCTGTTCACTGCGTTATGAGCAGCCTCGTACCGTGCAGGCTGGGTCTGTAGCTTCCTCCCCATCAAACCGCCCTGCATCCTACAGGCCCCGGCTCCTGAGCCTTCCCTGCTTTCCTGCACTGTCTATTGTAACTGCTCTGCCTTTGTGGGCCCCAGCACGCTGCACGTTTTGGTTGGGTTGTTTTTTTCCCCCCCAAAACGTGCAGGACAATGATGCAATTCCATCAGAAAACCCTCGCTAATGCTGTGTTCCTGCAGGCAGAGGCCGCACAGCCCCGAGTGCTTTAGCTTTGGGCGCGAGGTTAAGAGCTGCAACCGCCCCAAGGAAAACTCGCTTGGATTACCACAAAATCCCTAATTTTAGCAACGATCGCTGCAAGCGAAACTTTGCTCGAGTAACGGCCGGACCAAAGGCGATGAGGAAGCACCGGCAGCAGGATGTTGCGGCAAGGAAACCGCGGTGCGGCCCTGCCCCGCCGGGCCCCGCTCCGCCGGCAGCGCCCGCCGGCAGCGCCCGGCACCGCGGGGCGGGCGGGGAGTCGGAAGAAGGCGCGAAAATCCCGCGCATGCTCCGTGCCCCGCTCCCTCCGCGCCTTGAAGCGGCGGGCGGGCGGGTTGGCTTGGCCGCTCCGCGTGTGCCCGTGCGAGGCGCGCCGCGCCCGTGACGTCAGCGCGCAGCGTCAGGGGGACGCACAAAAGTGTAAGTTTCAATTTTTTTTAAAATAAAATATTTTAAAAATAAAGAAAAAAAAATAAGAGACGGGGGAAGAGTGGCGGGGTCACGCGCGCAGGGTCCGTGGGAGGGGGGCAATCGCTGCGCTCGCTCGTCCCCGCTGGTTCCCCGCATCGCCCCCGTTCCCGGGCAGCCCCTCGGCGGCGGCGGCGCCGGGCAGGTGTGCGGGGCCGCGGGGGGGGCGGCCCGGAGCCCGGCGGGGGCAGAGCCGCGCCGGGCAGTGACAGCCCGCCGGGGAGACCCTCTTCCCCCGCCGCCTCCTCTCCCCGCGCCCCCTCCCCGAACGCGCGGGGGGGGCGGAAAGGCGGTCCCTGCCGGCGCCCTCTCCTCCCTCTCCGCTTCCCTCCCCTGTTCCCGGGCTGCCGCTGTCGGTGTCCCGCCGCCTCCCCCCGCCCCTGCCCCCTCCCGCCGGCCCGCGCAGCCGCCGCACATGTGCAGTGGGGCGCCTCCGCAGCGGCAGCGGCACAAGCGGCGGCGGCAGCAGAAGCGGCGGGCGGGGGGTGCTCCCGCTCCGCGCTCGGGTCCCTGTCTCGGGCGGCGGCGGGGGATGGAGCCGGCTCTCTCTGCCTTCGGCCGCTCAGGTGCGGGCAGCCCGCGCCCGAGGATGGAGCACCGCGGGTCGCGTGGGACGGCGGCGGGTCGGAGGCGATGGGATGAGGACGAGGACGGCGCGGACCCGCGCTCCGCCCGCCGCCCCTTCCCCCCGCGGCCGCCGGGCGGTCCCCCCTGGCCCGCGCCCCCGCCGCCGCCGCCGAGGCGATTAGCGCGGCCCCTCGCTGCCGGGGGGGGCGGCGCGGGGCTCAGGGCTCTGAGGGCGGTGAGGCCCCGGGCGGGGGGCGCGGGCGGGCGCGCGGTGCCCGAGGCGCAGGGGCCGGTCTGTGCCGCCCGCTGCGGCCGCGGCCCGTCCGCCTGCCGGGAGGAGGAGGAGGAGAGAAGCGGGGCTGGAAGGCCCCGGGGGGAGCTGCCCCTGGGGCCTACTTGTGCCTGCTGCTGGAAATGGGGGTGGGGAGGAGGAGGCCGTGATCGCCGCCCGCGCCCGGCGCTCAAGGGGCGCAGCTGGACAGAGACAGAGACCGAGACCGAGACCGGCCCCGCGTGGGGCGGGCACGGCGGGGGAAGGGCTCTCCCTCCTCTCCCTCCTGCCGGGGCACCGCTCCCCCCCGGGGAAAGGAGTGCCCCCACACGGGAGCCTGGGGCTCCAGGGGCGAGAAGGTGCTGGTGGGAAACTTTTCCCTTTTTAAAAACGTGGGTTTTTTTTCAAAAGGAAACCTAAATTGTACTTGGTAGTAGTCAATAATTTCAATTGTAAAAACTTTCCCTCCTTTCATTTTTTATAGCTGGTGCTATCTTTGCTTTCTGCTTTCCAGAAAATAGCATTGTCCCCGTGTCCTGCAGACATCAAGATTTTAAGACGACTGGTTTTTAGTCTTTGGTAACATGGCAAAAGATGTAAGTATATTTGTAGCACATAAAATGTGAAAGCATAGAATGTTTTTATTGATAAAAGCAAATGGGGTCATGCTTTATAATAACTGGCATTAATGAATATGTGAAACTTTATCTATACTGTGCATCAAGCCTAGGCTGTTTTCCTGTAGACAGCATAAACCAACTTCAGATCTGCTGCCATTTTTTCAGAGTGATTAATCTTGAGAATTCCCTATGCTAATAACAGCACTTGGGCCGTTGTCATTATGTGCATTCATACTGAACACTAAAACAGCTTGGGTTTGGATTGGATTGAAAAAAAAACGGCAAGTGTTGTTCAGATGGTGGGGCTGTCGTTGACTACTGTTGTCAACTAATGTTGCCTTTCTTGAGTTCAAGAAGACATCAGACATTTGAGGGAAGATGGTTCCTTCTCCATATGTGATCATTGTTTATCTCTGTCTACCAAAAGATGCTCGTTAGTGTCTGTAAAAACAGGCTTTGGGAATTTTCACAATAGGTTTCCATTACTGCTGTCGTAAAGGTTTGCAGCTTTGATTCTGTGACGTGTATCATGGAGCATGTTTGCTCTTCACCCCTTCCAGTACTTATTAAAAAAATTCCAATTCATTCTGCCTTTAAGATGTCATTGTTCATACCACGTATAATTGAGCTTTCACATTCTCTTCTTGAAAGTAAGACAATATACTAGTCTGTATTCAAATTGGAATATATTTCCCCTTCAAAACAAAAACAAACAAACAACAACAACAAAACCCTCCAAAACAGAATGCAAGCTAAAGAAAAGTGATACAACTCACTGGTTAAACAGCAGGTTGCAACCTAATGTGGAATGTTGCAGCTTTCAAATAGCAGGAATTTCCATGAAAGAATGATTGGTTTAAAAAATTAATCACGTAGGGAATTTTAGTAGTTCAGCTGAAAAACATCTTAATGTGCGGAGAAGCAACCAGACATACGTAGTCACTCAAAGCTTGCCTGGAAGAGATAAGGGTGGCCAAGTACATTAGAGATAGCAGAGTTCAGGGAATGATAGGCCATATAAGCGGGAAGAAAATGAAAGTGGAGTGTTAGACTAGGAGATGAAATTGAAACAGTTCAAAGTAATTGAGATACCAAAGTACATTTGTATAATATTAGCTTTCGAGAGAGAGATCAACTAAGTGAAGAGTTGGTAGCACCTGGAAATACAGATGAATGTCATACTAGATCTAAGTGAGAATAAGACATTTAAGAACAAACCTTTTTTTTGAAAGTTCTAGTTTCTTCTAGGAAACAGTAGTTAAGAAAGAAAGGAAGGAATAACCTTCCTCATAGTAAACTTAAGAAATGGGAGAAGGTGCTAGAGATACAAAAAGAAGTTGCTTTCAGTGTCTTTATTAAAGAAGGAATCAACTGAATATGGAAAAATGAAAATCTAAAAATTTTAGGTGTTCTTGAGCACTGGAACAGGGTAGCTTGAAAGAATATGAAATCTTAACTGAGTATTGTCTAACCTGTTCTTAAAAACATCTTCAGACCTGCCTCAGGGAAGAAATATGAACTGCTTACCTTTTTGCAGACTGTACCCACCATTACATGACACCTAAAATGTGTAATGTTGAGAAATTTTAAATTTCTAGGTCTGAATATGGGCCCTATGAATTGTGGTTTAATGCTATAACATAGAGATGTTAATTGGTATAACACTTCTTTTAATTTTCAGAGGGGAAGAGATTTATTTCCATATTTTTGTTCCAAGTCCAAGTTCTTTTTCAAGGAGAATAATGGAATTAAGCATGATACAGGCAGTATCACTCAGTTTCTGGGCACTGAGTCTCTAAAAACTTGTGTTGCTGTAAATTTAAACATGCTGATGTGAAAATATTGCTGTGATTAATGGCTTGTGGTTCTGCCATGTCACCCATCAAGTGCTCTAAATGTCTGTGGGATGTAGTGGTGAAGAAGATGGCATAGCTGATGATTGCTCCTGCCCCTTCCTTCCTTTTTCTCAGCAGAGCTGAGATGGCTAAACTGTGGGAAGGGCTGTGCTGCTACAATCCTAAGTCTGGGCTTCAGGTGGCATTTCCATGGCCAGGCATGTTCAGAGCGCTGCAGCCTGGGAGTGCAGGTGTGATGTGCACCCTGCTGGTGTCCTGTGCTGCCGGGCCACGGTGCCCTGGTGACAGTGGAGCAGGGAACCCTGCAGAAGGGGAACGTGTGGAGGCAGTGCACCACAGCAGAACATGCTCCTTCTTTATGCTTCTTCCTGCCTGCTGCAGGAGAGGAGCACCTTTCCTTTTATCGCTCCCTTCCAGTTCTTCTGATGCCTCTTTATAAAAACTATAATTTGATAACACCTGCTAGAAAAGTAAGAGTTTGCAGACTGAGACTTTGCTGGATAATTGAACAAATGAGGGAGTCTGATGGAGAGTACTGGCAAACCCAGTGAAATGTTTTTGTAAAGTATTAAAGAACTGCAAAAATAGTGATCAGTTAAGCTAAATAATGTTTATGAACTATGTGGTCCAGGTCTAAATTCTGTGAAGTATTACTTTAAAATGTGTCTCTAATGCTTTTCAGAGTGTACAGTCAAGAGAAAATAAACACCAAAGCATTGATTTAATTTTTTTTTTTCATTTATATTTTGGGGTTTTATGCAAAATACTTTAATTTCCTCACAGTAGTCAGGCAGCTATGAGATGGGGGGAAGAAGATACATTCACATGTAGCACATAAATTAAGAGCCTGCAGGTAGAGTTTAAGTGCATAATCACCATGTTACGGCTGGATAACTTGAAAAACAATAATATAAAAACAAATACTAGCTTGTGAAGGGTAAAGTATCCATGGGCATATCAATTTATGTTTTGGGCAGGGGATCTGAAGTGCAGTCAAGATAAAGGGTGAAAAAAAGGAGCACTCATTTTCCAGTGTGATCTGGTAATAGCAATAAGCACAGCCATTTTTGGGTGTATGAACACCGTGTGAAGCTGAGAAGCAATTCTGTAATTCAGAATCAGGCAGATGTGGTATATCACATTCAATTCAGAACATCTTTGTTCCTAGAGAGACTTTACTAATTGTTTGTGCAATTCAAAGAAACTGTGAAAAAATACATGTGGACAGGAGAACAGCAGTTGCCATATCTCAAGGACTTGTGTACCTTGGGAGTGGGATCATTGCATTGCTTTTCAGAGTCTGGATGACAAGTTGAGGTCAGTAGTTTTTGGTACAGTTTTACACCTACATTTGCACACACATTTGTGTGGGAAATTTCTTGGTCATTGCATATGGGCAGTCTCCAGAAACATCATCCTAGCCAGAACTCCTCTCTCTGGTTAATCAGTGTCGCTCTGAGTTTGCCTCATCTCCTGTGTACTCTTCCACTACTGACAAATGTGGCGCCTTCCAGGCAGGAGCTGAAGGAGCCAAATGTCCAGCCAAGGTCCTCAGTCTACTTGTTCTGTTACTGGATTCATGGGAATAATAGTGTGGGGGAAAGCAGTTCCCTGTGCGCAAGGGTCACCTGTCCAGCCTTGACATCCCTAAAACTAGGCAGGGTGCAGCATTGAAGGAAGTAGAAGGAATTACTGTAGCAAGAAAGCAAATTTGATAGATAATTATTTTTTCCAGCTTCTAGTGTAAGACTGAGCACTGCTTGCTGGCCACTTTTATATTCAGTTATACATTGAGAATTATCTGTAAATTAAGATGATAAATACTTTTTTTAGTAGTATTGGTTAATGTACCTACCATCATTAAATTACCAGCTTCTGTAGTGTGGCTGATGATCCAACTTGTGACCATGTTTCTCCCCTCAACTGCTTCTGTCACTGCTGAACAACATGTTGTGGCCTCTCGAGGAGCCATAAGGAAAGAGAAGCTTGTGGATCTTTTCTCCAAGACTCAGGGCTGCATAGAAAAGAAGAAGCAGGAGCAGTGGAGTTTATTTTTTGCCAAATTTCCGTACTCTTAATTTAACCACTTGCAGGAGCTGGATCTGTTATTGAGGGTAGTCACTCCATGGTGTTAGAGTGAATATTGAAGAAAAAGGGGCTAGACAAAAGGAATGAGTACCGTTCCTTCTGATCTCCAAAATTATACTTACCAGAATAGATGAGTCATGTAAATGAAATATTCTTATCTAGTCTTGTTGTTTGTGATTGTTTCTGTTCTTCAGTATTCGTGGATGGGCTGCATCAAGCCATTTAAAAAATAAATTGTTCACAGAGAACTTGAAAAAAAATTCAGTAACTTTTTAAACCGACACACCATTGTTAGCCTTCAGAATTTCTTACAGACTAAGATACCTTTTTTGAGAGTTGTTCTTGAGTTACTGTTTCATAGGTAACCGACAGTGATGTTGACTTTAGAACTGCTTGTTCTAAAATTAGATTTTTAAATTTATTTTTAAAAATGATGTTCTACTGTCATCTTTTGCTTGAATTATTTTATGAGGGATTTTTCTCTTTATGCCTAGTTTGCATAAAAATTATTGTATCTCTTTATTTTTTATGGTACTTTCATGAATCTTACTGAGTAGTAGGTATGGCACATATATCCAGTTTTGCAAAGGAAGCCCCGTGAACATGTGGAAATATGAGGACACACCATAAAAAGTGTAAAAGTTCATCACCTGATCTAACATTACTGTTTAAGAGGTGTATGGATGCGGGAATTAATGCTGGTCGTTTATTTCAGTTGAGCATTCAGAATACATTCAGGTATATAGTGTAATCTAGTGTATTTATTTCACAGTATTAGTAAATATTTTGCTCAAAGAATATTTAAAAAAACCCACAGCAAGCAAACTGGTTTCTTCACACGGTTTTACTGGATAGGTTAATAGGGCTGCTGTTTTTGTGGAAAGTCAAAATCTGTGCTTTTGTATTATTTTTTTGACAGAACACCACAAAAATTGTACTTTTTAATAACTTCCATGTGATGTTTCTACATCAATCTTGAGTGAGTCTAAAAAAGTTACGTTTGGGATGGATTAAAAATAAGAACCCAATGGAAGTAGGAGAAACACTTTATTTTGGACCTTTTTTACATGATGCACTTTGAATCCCTAGAAAGTATTGAGAAGTCTTCAAAACATTTTTCGGACTTTTCTTAAAATACCAGCATGCATTTCTCCTTTTATGTTTATTTTTGGGTTGTGTACTGGAAATTTCAGTGAGCTGGAGAAGTTAAGTCTTTGAGGAATCTCAAGCGGTCATGCACCTTCTTTGATATCATTTTAGTTCAGTAGCTTGATCTACTTCTGTTTGCCTTTAGTGAGTTCTTGCATGTCCAGAAGTTTGCAAACTAGTGATCAAATAATATTATGAAATTAGGTCATCTAAAAAGACATCTCTGTTTGGGATTTTGAGTGTTGCTAATTTTTTTAATTGGCTTTTTCAAAGAAGGCAGAAGGAAAGTGGTCTTTAGGCTCTCTTTTATACATTCCAGGTATGCAGTTAAAGCTGTTTTTTTCCTATGTTGGTTTGTATTATAAAATCAGGAAATAGCAACTCAGAAGTTGCCTGTCACCTTGCCAATTTATTTGTCTAAATGAGGCATTTTCTTGTAGCCTGTAAGTGTTAAACTTTATTAATTGTATGTGCCAGTTAATGGTAGTGGCTTTACATAGGTATGTTGCAGTATTTTACTGAATAACTACACTGTGATGGCAACAGGCTCAACAAAAATGCAGATTTTAGAAGTTAAGTTATGCTGAGGATCAATTGTTTTAATGTTTGAATTTGATTGTGTGGGTATCTATTCATGGAGATTTATTATGGCTAATTAGGAGTGGGAAGAAGAATGGATCAGTCTTTGCTAAATGTTGTCTACATTGAAATGGTTCTCAGGTAGCAGACATGATTTCAAAGATGGACAGTGGTCTGTATTCCCCAAAAATGCTTCTGGCCACTTGTGTTAGATTGTTTTCTAAGGATTCCAGTATTGCATTATTGGTTACACAGACTTGGTTGAAAGTTACACTGTGGGCCACTCTAGCCTCATCATACACTGATAAGGATGTTGGTGAGGCAAATGGTTCTGTAAAGGTCCTGTGTAATGTTATTTGTTGATTTTGGCTATGGTTTAGATGCTGGTGAACAAGCTGCTCTAAAGTCTTGGTTTGGCTGGAAAAACAGTCTCTTATGGTCAAACCTAGAGTGATTGCAGGACCTAGTTGTGGATGTGGCCGCTGCTGGTACCTCCACATATGGCTGTTAAGTCCAGAAGGAAACTAAGGATGATTTTATTTTCTGATTAATTTGTGTGGTAAAAGTGGAAAACCAGTGCTTTGATGTCATACTCACCGCTAGGCGTCTCATATTCAATTCTACTTCATTCTTTCAGCTTCACAGTTAGTTTTGGGGATGTCAGTTTTAAATTTTGCAAGGGTGGTAGCACTTGAGCAATTTAATTACTGTAAGAAGCAACATGGAGTGACTTTTGAGATGTTTTTGATCTGTTGGCTGCTTAGACACCACCATTTGACTTGTCTTCAGAGTGAGTTCTTAGTTTAATTTTTTCTGAATTCTGGATGTGTTGCTCTTCTCAGAAAGAACAGCCAAGAAGGTAATGGTCTTGACATACTCTGCAATAAAGGAGGCCTTGGGTGTCATTTTGTGTATTACTCAGTGTCCAGCTTACCTGCAGTATCAGCCGAGCCTGTATTCAGATGAAGGTCAATAGTGCTTGACTGAGCTTCTCACCTGTATTTAGCTTTTTGCCTTCACATTTGTGTGGTATCTAGACCTTTATTTTAGTGCTTTGACTATGCCTTTTTGGTTAAGGTGCTAAAAATTCAAATATGCTCTTTGGAAAGCTCATTTCTATGGTGTAGCTCATCGCTGAGTAGTTGGCAGACACATTAATCTTGAAGATACTGCCATGAACTGAGGATGATTATCTCCGTTTCAGAAAACGGCTACTGAAACACAGTAAAACGATCGTGTTCAAAATCTGAGAATTTTAAACAATCGGACTCCTGTAGCCCAACTTCAAAAGTTTTTATGTTATTTATATGGTAAAGACTAGTTCTTGCTGGCTTCATTTTTAAAATGAAATTCAAATGTTTTAAATTCAAGAACTTTTTGCCCTTTTCTACCATATTCCTGTGCATAATATCTTGATTGCCTTTTAATTTTTGCAAAAAATGTCTCATAAAAACAATCTTTTGCAGGGGCATAATGATTCATTCCCAGAGCATGTTTGCTCTGGTCCCTGCATGAGATGAGAAACCAATGGGGAAGGCAGTTTATTATGATCTTGTTATAAATGACATTTGCATATGGATAGGGGTGAAAGAAGAATAAAGGTTGTTTAAGCACTCTTAAAATAAGGTTGTTTATTTCTGATTATAAGCTTTATTCCAGTTCCACTTTGTAACTTTGCTTATTTTCTGTTGCTTCCTGATATTGAAATAAGGCAAACAAAAAAAGGAACCCTGCATTGTCAATAAAGTGGCCCATAGTAAAATTGCATGGCATGGAGCCTTTAGACGTGTTGCCTCTAAAATGACTGGGGATCATCACAGATTGAGTTAGGTGCAGTTTTGCACAAGATAGGTGGGTGATTGCTGATAGGCTTTGCAAATGCCTGTACACAGCAGAGGCATTGTCCTGGTCATGGAACTGTGGAATTGTTGTGGTTGGAAAAGAGCTCCAAGAACAAGATGTCCAGGCATCAACCCAACAGAACTAAATGCCTCTGACAAGCTCTGGGTGGAAATTCCTCCACCAATTCCTCCATTTTCTGATTCTGTCATAGCTACTTCTTTCCTAATTTATTTTGAACTTCTCTGTCTGAGTCCCAGCTTATTTCCCCTTTCATTTGTAGTTTAGATTGTATTCACTTTCCCACTTCGCATGTTCTTCCCTTCTTCTCACTGGATTTGATCTCATTGTTCCATTAAAGCTGTCTTAGGTTTGCATCAATTGTATTGCTTGTATTTTTTGACTCATAGTTCCTCTACCTCAACTCATAATTCTGCCATCTTCCATCTGATTTTCTAGCTCATTCTTTGTGTTCTTCCCAATCAGTCCCAAAATTGTCTCTTTTTCAGACTGTCCCATTCTGACTCCCATTCTTTAACTACTCTAGTTTTTTTGGCACCTGTATGTCTTTGTCAAACCCAGTCCCGTGCCTCCATGCTCTATGGGCTTAATCTGCAGTTAACAACTAAAAATTTCTGTTCTGGGAAAAAACCTTGTAGCAGGTACCTCTGTTTCCATGTATCTCTACCCTTTTTGCTCTTCTTTCAGCACTTTTTCAGGTGGTGTTCTTAAAATGCTCATTGCTTAGAAGCAGGGTAGAAGAAGTATTTCTGTGGCACAAAAGCACCCTTCTCTTCCCTGCATTTATTTGAAGTAGTGCAGGACAACGTGCCTCTCGGTTAAATCTGATATACATGGCACATGTACTCGTTCAGTCTTGTTTTTGTCAGATAAACTTCTTGCTTTTATAGGTTCTTTGTCCTTTAGTCCAAATTCACCTTGCATATTTTCCTGGTTAGCTTAAAGGTTTAGTGAATAGTTTGATGCCAGTTCTTATTAACAAATTGAATTGCAAGGCTGAAAAGCTGTGGAAGAAATTGTTGATTTTCTAGTGCGTGACTTCAGAGACTGCAAACAGTAGCTTGTTAGTAAGATACTAAATTATTCTCTCATATTTTCTAGGGATTTTTTAATAACTGAAATTCTCTGCATCTTCAGAAAATTTTGTTTCAGCTTAACTTCAGTCCCAACAAAAAGATAGTTCCCAGTTTACTGATTTTTCAGGCTGAGGACACTTGTGCTTTTCAGTTTTCACTTGTAAACAAAACAGAAATAGACTTCCCAGTCTTTAGGACTGCCAATGATCTCATAGCAGGCCAAAGCTAACTTTAGTTGATTTTTTTTTTTGTATGTTTAGCCCTTCAGTTAATTTCTTTTCCTTAGGAGCTCTGAACAATGAGCTGAGACCAAACCTCCATGATGGTTGGGATCTCCACTCTAGCACAGCTTCTGCAGTTCAATTTACCTGATCTACTAATTTGTCCAGTGGGCTTTACCCTCATGTCTGTGATATGTGGGAATATACTAAGTTATTACAGTTCAGATGCTATGTTGGATGTCAAAAGCTGTTTTTTAAAATCATTGTTGGCTTTGTTGTAGTGTGTGACAGATGAAGGCTGTATCTGTATCCTGTTTAGGATTTCAGGGGTTTCTTTTTGTAGCCGTAGAGAAGTAGACATAGCCAACATGTGTCTTTGAAGAGGAAAACTGCTGAATTGTGAAGTTGTACACACTTTGTAACATAAGCTTTCAAAATCAGATATTAAGAGCATTATTATTTCAAGCAGCCCCAGGATCACCATCAAAGGATATAGCACATCTTGAGATTGAGAATCAGGAGAAGATAAGAAGAAACTGTGGAATACAAAATGAATACAAAGGAAAATAGTAAATATCCAAATATCTTGTTACAAGTAGCTTGATAAGGCCTAAAAACTAAGTGTATTTTCTCATTAGAAAATAGAATTTCCTTGCTGTCTGAACCCTTCCTTACAGAAAGTTACCTTTCTATTTGGGAAAATCCAGTGCTTTTTCCTTGGTGGGTTTTTTTGGGGTGGGAAGGTTGGTTTTGGTGGTGTTTTGGGTTCTCTTTTTTTTTTTTTTTTTTTTTTTTTTTTTTTGTTTATTGTGAATCTCCGAGTATAATATATGGAATAGGAGCTATAGTCACGTTTTCCTTTATTTTCTTTCTTTTGGGTGCTATGCTTCATAGGTCCCAGAGGAGTAATCCTGGTGCTTCTTCCAAAATGGGCCAGCTTGAAAAATAGTGAGAATGTTCTCAAAATGCACACGGAGAGATGTTTTGTCTAGTATTTACATTTCAGAACAATGACACCAGAATTCTGTATGGGATGGAAGTTTTGCTTTTCAGTTTTCTTTGACCAAAACTTGTCCCTTCAACCAGGGATAAGTTTTGCTAACCTTAGAATTATAAGTGTGTCCAGAAGTTTGAAGAGCACACTGAGGCTGAAATAACAGAATTTTCACTAGAAATGAGATTTCACTATGAATAATGGCATCTAGGGGTGCTATTTTGCTGTGAGATTAATGGTATTCTTGCCAAATATCTT
This sequence comes from Zosterops lateralis, assembly GCF_965231275.1. Lineage (NCBI taxonomy): Eukaryota > Metazoa > Chordata > Aves > Passeriformes > Zosteropidae > Zosterops > Zosterops lateralis. Next base: position 27,052,333 of record NC_139763.1, read on the forward strand.
TATTGGAGTCTTTCTGGGCATTTGCTTACAAGTGAGTTGAATATTTACATGCCATTTTAACTGCTAGAGGTGAACCTTTAGTAAGAAACAGGTAGAAAGGTGGTGAACTGTTAACTTCTGTATTGGTTATTAGTATTGTGGTCCCTGAGGGGATTTTTCTTGTTATTTGGTGATTGCTATTCTCTGAATTTTCCCAAATTGTTTTCTTTTATTAAGTGTGGTGCTTTTTCCCAATTGTTTTCTAGTGTTTCATTGACTTTTGTAATTTAAGTCACACAAAAGCATGGTATCATCAACCTGAGCCTTTGTAATACTAGATTAAATTACGATTCTTGGAGTTTCATGTTGTTTTGGATGACATTTTTTTCACTGTATGTTTCAATTATACAGAAGAAGACTTGAAGCTTGTGAGATAGTTTGATACTATGATGCTGGTTTGTTTACTCAAAAGGAATAGAAAAGATTCTACTGGAGACATTCTAATTTGAAAGAAGTAGAAAATGGAAGGGACCAATGAATAGTTGATTACTGAATTGCCTAATTTTCCAATTACTGAAATAGGGATTTGCATTAATACTTGAATTTTCTGAATATCATATCTTTAAATTTGGTTTTGGAATATCACTGTAACTGACGTACACTCAGTGCAGGTTTGCTTTTGCTTATTAAACCAATGACTGGATTTAATAATTCAAAATTATCAAATTCATGTGCTTAAAAGAAAGACATTACAGATTAAATAGCTATTTTCTTGGTGGTTTTCTGATCAAAACCACAATATATTAAATGCTTTTCTAGTCTCATTTATAATCTTTATTTATTCTCATGGAAAAAGGAATTTGCAGGTGTCCTGAGTGCAAGCCTCTTTCTGCTGTGGAATACAAACTTTAATACTGCACTGAGAGAAATGATGACAATGGGACTTCATTTCCTGCTTGGTTGAACACTTCTGTTGTGAAATTCAGGTAGAATAGGAGTATAAGGTAACACTTAGCCAAAAATTCTTCTTCATATTTTCCCATGAGGTTCCAGTATTCCGGAATGTCATTCTGCTGTAGTGTAGGTCTAATAACATATTTGTACACAATACTCGTCTCACATTGATGAGTATACTTTTTTTTGGAAGTGTCTGATGTAGTCTCTTGTCTCTCTGAATGACATAGTTAAGTGTGATAAAGAGTGAGGCTTATAAAGAGTTCTGGTGCCTGGGAATAGGGTGGTACAACCCTCGTTTGTTCGACTGGGTCTTAGAAATCCCTGTTGTGGGCAAGAAGGATGACAGCCAGTGTTCTGAAACAACTGAAAAGTTGTTGATGCCTCCCTAAAACTCCTATTGTGTTACTTTTTAGGAGGGGGGAATGGAGGGTAGAACTTGCCACAGGCTCTTTATTCTATCCATCACTTCTACTGTCTGCTCACTTAGGTTTTCTCTGTGTGACCAGGTCCTCATTAGGGCCATACCATTGCAGGCCCCTGTTCTTTATGCCTGCCTTTGTCTTCTGTGGAATTCCAGCCTGTCCCCTATGCTCCATCATCTTCTCTCCGCATTCACTCTGGAGAGAAAGTTTCCTGTTTCTTAAAGTTCCCTGTCTTCAGTGAGAAATCCTTGGTCTGATACACCTGGATAATAACGGCTCCACAGCAGCATCTAGTGGCTCCCTTGTTTCCCTAAACTTCTGGCAGATCTCAATTAGGGCTCTTCAGATAACACTTCTAAGGGAGAAGCTTTGCTGCTGTCTGACAGCAAACCACTTGATTCTTGCTCAGGATTGTCAGTAGCCTGCATGTGCCTGCTAAGTGCAAAATGCAGTTCAGGAGTTTTTAGCCTCTGGAACACCATATGCTACACTATGGTTAAGTACAGGTATTGACTTTCTTGCTGTTGTTTCTGAATGGAAACACTGTGTCCTGTGTTCATTAGGTTGCTTTTTTTTTTTTTTTTTTTTTCAAAACTGTTTTGTCTGCAGATACAAAGAAATTACTGCATCCTGTTCTCTATTCAAAAATTGATAGTATTTTAAAAAGTAGCCACTATTGTGAGATTTCTCAAAGGATGATGATGACTTTTTAAACCTTGTCGCCCTATAGCTTTTTTCACTTAAGAGGTTTGTATTCTGATCTTTAAAAAATAATAATTGAAAAGCTCAAGATACTTCTTATTAATGATATTTTTCCTGATTAAAATGGCTCACCACTCTCCACTGCCTGTACTGTTTTTGCTTAATGTTTTTACCATGTATGTATTAGGTGAGTAGTATCTACAGAGAGAAAGGTGTAGTTGCAGGTGTCAGTGGTTCAGATTAGAAGGGTGTTCAGCTGTTAAAACAGTGCATACACACTGTAAGAGCTTAGGACACAAATACTGAAGTAGGTGTAAACTGATTTTCTGCTTGTTCTTAAAGAATATGGTGTTTATAAAATCAAGACCTTAAAATTTGACAAGTACTATACCCCAAACAGTACATAGTGGCAGATTTGTGACAAAATGAGAGTGGTAGCAGTAGAGGTTACTGATAAGATACCTTTCATCTTTACCAATAAAATGCTGTCTGTGATTGTAAATTTAATAAAAGTTGCTTTCTTTAACAGGCTGGACTAATTGAAGCCAATGGAGAGCTTAAGGTGTTTATAGACCAAAACCTAAGTCCTGGAAAAGGTAAGAACACAGTTCTTAGTGAGACTTTCAATTCCTTGATTTTTAGTTGTTAGGCATTTTACTGGCTTTAAACTGCTTTCTTAGCATAGATTTTTGTAGTTTTTCTTCAGTTGTATGATTAGTAAGCTAACTGTAGATTTGCTGTGGTTTATAATTGTCTTAAAACTACAGGTGCAGTTCAGTGGTGGTTTATCCCATATGTGATCTCCTTAGTGTAGCTTGTGTTCAAGTATAAAGACCAGGATGTTCTGAAACATCTTTGGGCCACTTTGTTTTAGCAAATGGAAAAAAGATGCAGGAGGGTAGAAGTTTAAAATGGGTTATGACGGTTTTTATGATAGTGCATCCACTCTGCTGCAAGCTTATCTCAAAATATATTGTGAACAGAACTGTTTTGGATTTGTAGATAATGCCTGTTGCATGTATGATAATGTAAAGTCATTAAGCAATTTATTAAAACACAAGGTAGAAATTTGAAATTGATCTGTGAGCTAAAAAACTGAGAGTACATAAACATTTGGAGACTTAGGAGCTGCACTTTCCTGGTTAGCATAGTTGGGGGAAAAAACAGAAGCAACAGTGAAGTTCTGGACAGCTATGTCATGTAACCTCTTCTGTAAACTGATTATGCTACATTTGAAGACATTTCATGTATTCTTACAGGAGGACTGTTTCCATAGCAAGACTGTAGAACTCTTCTCTAATTCCAGTAAAGTATATTCTTGTCAGTTTATGCATTCTGCTGGTGACAATTTTTTATCAGGTTAATAATTTTCTCCAGCATGTTTACTTACTCTTTATAAATAACAACTGAGTATCTTAACAGTCTTTACTAGTTTGACAGGCCAATTAGCCACTGTTTCCTAGATTGCTCATCAGATGTGCTCTTTGTCCTCTGTGGTTTCCTTATTGTATCCTTTGAGCCTGTTTGATTGCTTTCATCAACTTAGGAATACAAGTGACTAGAACAGTACATGTGATTCGCAAGTGAAGCGTCAGTCATTTTTGTATGGAGAGGTCAATAATTTTTCTGTGCAACATCATGTTTGGTTCATAGGCATCTTGCAATATATTTTGGCAAAATGACCGTTTTCCTTTGTTATTGCTTCCATATAATGACAGTCTGCTTTATTCTTGTGTGTGACAGATGCAGATGGTGTCCTTTGATAGGCTGTATGAAGTAAGGTGCAATTTATATTAGGACAGACATATACTTACTGTCTGCAAACCTTACTGTTGCCTAGTCTACTGGCTTTAAGCATTGTTGGAATACCCCAGTACTCCCAGATTAACCTGTAGTCCAGTTCAGGTCAACTCCTTTAGTATTACTGCTCTGGTGTTTTTTATATCGTTTCAGGAAACCCATTTAACTTCCGTCATCACCACTAGGTACAGCAAGCATTTTATTGGCATCTCACTAGACTCTGTCTTGGACATTTCCTTGTCAAAAGGAGGGCATCCCACTAATCTGTCCTGTTCCTCATTTGGTGGAGAGGACACTAAGGGCAGAGGTGTATTTCTGTAAACACAGTCACACACCCCTGAGCTAAAGAAGTGTGCAAGTAGGTTACCTGATCCTTAACAGCTGTACCATATGTCCTAACCCTGTGGGCAGTAAAAATGATTTTTGTTCAGGGCAGATACTTTGGGAGAGTACATTTTACACCCACATAGGCGTCTAGACCCTGTTACAGGCAGTGGAGATCTAGTCAAAACAGTGCGGTCTAGACAGCAAGAACTGGAAATAGGACTGTTCCATTATTACATAGCTCTTTAAGTAGACAAATAGGAGGACATTTTATTCCTTACAGAATTTTGTAAATAAATTCAAGCTATTAAATAGTTTATTATGCACTTTGTCCAGTTTGAGAGTCGATCTCTATTCTCAGTGTATAACACAGCAAACTGAACTATCCTCAGTCAGTTTCTGCACCTCATTGCTTTTAAGGGAGTTCTGTGAAATTAATAGACAGTAACCAGTTCTTAATATTGAGAAGAAATAACTATTTCTCTTGGTTTCATCAGTTTGTGGATTTTGTCTTTGGCTTGTCTGTGTTTTATGTGCAGGCTCTGTATTCTTAATGAGAGCTTAAACTTGCAAATATTTGTCACTAAAGTACTCATATATGTATCAGAATTTATTTGCTAAAGTAGTACTTTATTCCTTTGCCACTTTTCATAATTTTTAGGGGGTTTTGTGCAGTCTTTAAATGTTGACTTTGGCAACTACACACAAAAGTACCACGTTGTAGTAGCTGTCTGCATTGTATGCCATTATATATCAACAAAGTGCTGTCCTCTGCTATTTTTTTAAATCTGTGCAAAATTTCTCTTAGTTTTACGATAGAGAGGATTCAGTCCAGAACAATCATGGAATAAGCTTTCCATAGGGTAGCAGAAGTGTATCTGGTATACTTTTTAGGGTGAGTTGAAGGTGGTTAGGAAAAAAATCTTTGTTGTTGTCTGGTGGTCATCATTCAAAGGGTTTTTTTGGTGTTTTTGTTTGTATGGGTTGTTTTATTTTGGTTTTTCTTCTTTATCTTCCCCTTTGGATTTATATTTCTTAAAAGGAAGGAGTCTTTTCTGGAAGTTGCAGGTCAATCACAAGAAGAGATTGAGAGTACATGGCATGATTGATATTGGTTATGGGATCAAATCTCCCTGCTGTGTCAGATGAGTGGTTTGTTCATCCCAGTCTGCTGCCCTTGACAACACTAATTGGGCAGGCTCTTGAGGGAGAATGCAGGAGCCTGGCTGCTTCTTGAAGTTCATTCTTCTTATGCTCCTACAGCACTCAATGTCATTGGATTAGTAATAACAGAGGGTGCATTCCGTCACAGTTTTGGAAAAGTCCAACTTCAAGATTCAGTGAATTGAGAATGAAAATCCGACAAGAAATCTATTACTTGCTTCATTTTCTGCTTGTTGCTAGCCAGTTGGGAAAGGAGGAGCAGTTCAGCTGTCAGAGGAATAAAGATTTTAGGGGGATGGTAGAGGACAAAAAATTACTTGTGTACTGGGTCATAAGGACATGCTTACAAAAACAGAGTTAAAGAGAGAGCAGAATATTGTTACTGAAATGGTTCTATAACATCGTCATCAGCAGTCTATGAGGTATGTGACTAAGTGGTAGGTGTATGACTCAACTGTGAAAGATAAGCAAAGATTGTCTTTTCTGGCCAAAACAGGTTATGATGCAAAAATTCTCACAGCTTGAACAGCGTTGTTGCAAAGCTTTCAAAATAGGCTGTGAATGAGCTTCTGTAAATTTTTAATCTGCACTGGCAGAAATATGGTAACTGGGTAAGTTCTTTTCAGACTTGAGTTTTGGTGGTAGGGTTATGTCGCTGTTGTTTCTTAGATGAATAATGAAGAGGGGACATCACCATCTTGTTGAACAGTTATGCTGAACAACTCTTGCTCAAAAAGTCCTAAAGATTCAGAAACAGAAAGAGAGGGTATGTTAGAGAATAATCTCTGTTTGCAGGTCTTATCCATACATTCATTCCCTGACTGTTCATTAATGTCTGCTGTCAAAACAGGTCACCAATGTAGACAACCTTTTTACTTCAGCAACTGGGGACATGTGTCTAGTAGCTCATTTTGGAGAGACTGTTCTCAGTCATGAACTCCAGATTAGGATTTTTGTATTAAAGCAGAGACTGATTTTATTTGTTTTAAGAAGAGAAAACAGTATGTTAAAAACCCCAAAACAAAAACGAACCCCCAAAACGCAAACAACAACCCCACAAAGGTTTGTCTATAATAAGTAATGCAAGCAATTTTGAATGAATTACTCATGCACATAAAATACTGTTCTAGAAAATGCTCTAAAAATTTATTTCCTCAAAACCATTTCTAGTGTGAAATAAGAGATATCAACCTATATGTGATAGAAATGAGATGGCAACATGTATTTCCTCCAGTGTTGTGCAGTCTCCAGAAAAGGTTGCCTTTAAATTTGCCCATGTTTTCTGATACCCCTGTGTATTTCCATTACTGGAGTGTAACACTCCATATAGCCCTGAAAAAACAGTATGACTGTGAAAGGTTTGTTTTACTTGGTAACCAGGAAGGTGGTTTCCAACTGGCTAATTAATTTTCAGAGTTAGCAAATGCATATGGTTTGGAAGGATAGAAAGAATTTTTAATAGGGGCTGAACTAGTAAAATTTCCTCATGAGTTTGTATTTTCTATTGATATTAGGTAATGAATTTTAGAAACTGAGAAATTTTGCTGGTTTTGGAGGTTACATTTTGAAGAAAACTGTCACATTCTGGTCCTTGCCATATTCAGATGAGTGTTGATATTTAAGTATTAAATAGAACACTATTCACTTCTAATCCTGCCCCTCACTTTGGAGAAATTTGGATGAAAGAAAGTGTTTGCTTCAGATGAGCGTGAGGGAAAAGGTAACCAGTGATATTAATATTGTATTGAAATAAAGCTCTTAGTTTAAAAATTACTCAGAAAGAAAAGTTGGATCTTCTCTTATGCCAGTAGGTGGCATCATTGGTATGTAACCAAAAAATGCTTGTATGTCTCTAGCTCTTTCACTACTTACATTTTAAAAAAGGTTTCAGATATTATAGGCTAATTATATTTACATTTCAGATTTGAAAAAATTGAAGTCAAGCATGTAACATTTTAAGGTGTATTTAGACTTGTATTTCAACACTGCCTAACTATGAGATTGTTTTGTTCTTTTTATTTATATGGCAAGAAACTTGTAGTGTAATGTTATTGTTACTTTTACTTGAAAATTCATACTCCCTGATTTTTAACAGTGGCTGGAATTGTTCCTCTGGAATAGAACTAGAGATCAATTTCAGAACTCATTAATTATCCTTCAGCAAACAGGTACATGCTTGAAATTGGTTATAAAATGCATGTGTCACTGCAGCTGAGGTAAATCTAATTATTACTGTCTAAAGTCAAGCTAAGGAAATAAAACTATTTCTGAAAGTCGAAACAGAATTTTGGAAAGTCTAAAAGTAGACCCCACTTTACTTCAATACAAAATAAACCCCCAAAAACACTTGGAAAAACTGGTTTGTAGCAGCTGAACTATTACTAGTCATATCTAAGGACGGTAAGAACCACATAGAATTCTGAGTTGATGTAAGCAATTAGAGAGTACTACACACTGGGAGAGATGGATGTCTGTACAAAAGCTCAGAATTGCTGTATAAGCATGTTTGTTGTCTTAACACGATGGTGTGGCTTGTTCAGTACGTAGAAGTGCTTTTATTTACTTGGCACACAACTGGAGACAGTCATCTGTGTGTTGTCACACAGATACCCTCAAGAAGAATTCAGTGTTTTCTGAAAATTAGCATCCAACTAACTAATAAAATAACATTAAATATCTCTGATGTTCATGACAGAGATGTTAACTGCAACATCACAGGAGTGACATGTGAGGAATCGGCTCCCAGGATATGATCATCACCTCTATTGTGTGACAAAACTTAGTTTGTTAGAGACTGAAATATGAGGAGACTGAGTTGCTTTTCTGTTGACTGCTCTCTTTTTCACAAGTAAAGAGATTAAGGCAGATTACTTCAGGCAATCATAAAGTATCTAAAATGAATGGGATTTCTGCTCCTGAGACAAAGAATACCTCAGCCCATCCTCTCTAACCTGAACACCAAATTCAAAGTCAGTAGTGTTTCAAGAACTGGAGCAGTCAGCTTTTCAGATCTACCTCGCTGTCTGCAGAGGGCAGTAGTTTCTTTGATTTTAGATGTACTGTGTCTTTTTTCTGTGTCATCATAGGTTATTTTAAATGTTCTTAATTAATTGTATCATCTGCCCTTTAAACTGCCAAAATTCTGCAAGGGGTTCTTTGTTTTTTGGTAAAACTCTTTGTTTTAGGTCCACTTAACCAGTAGCCAAAGAGAGCACTTATTGTTTGTAGCCAGATAAATAACAAGTTTTGTTAGAGTGCTGCTTCTTTTGATCTGCAAGTTCTTTATGCTATTACTCCATGAGTCCACCTGCATCATTATCTTGTATTTGGAGGTATTTTTAAACATCATACTGATGAAGTTCTACTTCCCTTTAGGTTTAATGGTTGTTCATAAGTTACTAAAAGTAGTTTTCCAAACATCTAGGACACTGAGAATGGAAGTAGTAGTAGTAGGTATATCCTTCTGTATACGTTGCTTTTTCTGCTGCACATGGCATTTTCCTGTGGTTCTCAAAGTCTTTAAGAGAAAAAAAAATGTACTAGCGGTATTAATAATTTGTTTTGAAAAGGAAGAAGAGTCGATGCCAGCAAAACTGTTTGCAGACTTGCGAATTTAATTTTTACATGCTGTTATGTACACTATATGTTGTCCACAAAATACAGGATTATTGGGATTGCAGTGATTGTTGAGTAACAGTACTTAGGAAATTAGTAGTAAGATTTGTTTGAGGAACTGAGCTGTCAGTCACTTGCAAATCTAAGTTGATAAAATTACTTCTGCTTCTACTTAACAAACAAACCTCCCCACATATTTTGAGCCTTTGAAAATGCAGATGAGTAGGAGTAAAATGTTTACATGTGAGGTAAATGAGAAAGTAGAATGCACTTGGACAGAGACATTGACAACATCCTCTTAAATTTTTTTTCTGTATAATTAAGCAGTTATACTCTTTTGTATTTTGTATGATAGCTTTTAAAAGTTGACTTTGACTTTGCTTTGAACTACGGTATTCATGTTGCTATTCTTTCACTTACATTTATGTTTCCTTGCCAACCGGTTTGTGCTGTACAGAAAGACGAACCTTGTAGTTTCTGTTTAGAGTCATGTTGGTTCAGTTGCATGAATTAACTCTGGCACAGCACTACAGGAAATGTTAGAGTAATTAAAAAATTTAAAGAAACATAGTGTGTGCTCTTCCCTTTACTTGGATGTTTTAGTTGCAAGAAAGCTATTTCTGTTCAGAAAATAAAATTATTAATAACAGGAGGCTGGAGGCCATCTAATAAACCTTACCTTCAAAGCAGCGTCAGCTTTGATGCACAGTGCCTTCAGTTCTTGAATTTTGCTGTGTATCACCAAAGAACCTCCTGTGCAGCTATGCTGTGCACTGCCTTTGGCATTTTTCCCTGGTTGGAATTTGCCATGCAACAACTTGTGACTGTTCTGTCTTTTCCTTTTGTTGTGTTCTCTGTCATCTCTGTAACTTCCCTTTAATAGTTGAAGGCAGTGATTTCTGCAAACAACACCCCTTGCTCTGCCTTAACCTCTTGCAGAGGCTGGATGCACCAAGCTCCCTGAGCTTCTCCTTGTGCAGGATATATTGCAGTGCCCAAGGCACACTGGTGTCTCTCTGCTGCACTCTCTCCCATTTGCTAATGCCTCTCTTACACCATGGGCCCCAAAACTGAACAGTCATCCAGGGACAGTGTAAGGAGTGCTAAAAAAAAAAAGGGAATAATCACTCGTTGTATGTAGAAGCATCCGTGACTTACAGGGACAAGGTACTCTGCAAACCTGAGATATTCTAGAATACGTGGTTTTATTGCAGGGGCCGTGGGTAGAAAGGGCCTTCCCTTCAGCCACCAGCCTCGGCTGAAGGGAAGTCCCAGAGAGAGAACGAGAGAGAGAGCAAGAGGGTAAGCTGGCAAGAAGAGGGGAGAGAGCTAGAGAAACGTGGCAGGAGTCAGAGTGCAGGGGGAAGAGAGAAGAGAAGAGGGGACAGGGCGAAGAGGAAAACCAAGAGAGTGAAGAGGGAAGAGAGGGGGAAAACCAACAGAGTAGGGGCCAAGAGAGAGGAGAAGAGAGGAGAAGAGCGCGAGGTCCAGGTCACAATACATTATATCTCCTTTTGTGATGAATATTCTAATTTACAGTGACCAACAAATACAAGACACAAAACCGTATAGAATCTACATACAGCCTATAAGAACTACTACATTACCATGTGTTATATTTTAAACTCTAAAAACTACTCTTTAGACTTTTCTGTTTTGCTGCATTGACCTTTGGATCCCTTAGCCAGCAGAAAGGTCTTGTTCAATCGAAAGGGATTCTCCTTCAGCTGGCCAGGCTATTGTCTTCAGGTTATACAGCAACTAAGACTTGGTATCCTACAACTCAAAGTACGCTTTCATTTTGATTACAGGTTTCATATTTTCAGAATCTTTTGCTAAGCAATCATATTTATAAGGTTTCCCTGATTCATCTTTCCCAACAGTTGTATGCTTCCAAACGCAGCCCAGGATGTGTTTAAGTCTTTGTTAGCATAGGGGAGCACCTCTGGGTCACACAGAGCTAATTGTCTGCCCAAAGGCCTCCTGATGCTTTCCTGAGCGTCTGCTTCCTGACCACTGACCCCGGCCTCTGCTCTTGTGTTGACTTATATTGGTGCAACATTTTTTGTCTTCGTTGACTGTGTAAAATTTTTTAATAAACAACATGATAACATAAAGAATTACTTTATTTTAAACATACCAGAATAATTAAGTCTCTTGAGTGAATCTGAAGAGTAGGTGATCTCATGGGAGTATTGTTTATTATGAAGTTGTCCTTCTGAAGTCATATTTGGAAGTTGTTGTAGGAAAAAACTCATAATGTGAATGGGTAGCATGTATTGTCAGAAAACTGTCTACCTCTGAATTCTTAAAGAAATCTTCTATCCTTGTAACTCAGTATGTGTATAATTGATACAGTACCAGCGGGAAAGAGAGCCACATAAACTGCACCAATTTGTGAAGGGCTCAGATAATGGCAGATGAGTGAGTCAGATTTCTTTGGCAGCTTGGTTGAGCATGTAATAGAGAAGCAGTGGACATGTGTGGACAGATGTGATAATGGCCTTCAACAGGGCTTTTCTAGAGGGAGGGGAAAAGGGAGGGTCTGCAGTTACTTCTTTTCAAAGTCATGCTTTGGAATAGTCAACAACCATGTGGATAAGGATTATCTAATCAGAGCAATGCCCTTGGGTTTCTTAAAAATAATAAAAATTTTTGATTATCAAGGTCTTTAATCAGCCTGTTAAGCTAAGTTGTGATAGAATGGGATGGTCCTCCCGTAGGTTAATAATTGGTGAAAACTGAACTTGGTACAATGATTATCCCAAGTGAGCTATTAGCACTGAAGAACGATCTTGAAGGCGTTGTAGGTTATATTAATGAAAATGTGGTATCAGTGTTTGGTGGGGAACAAGCACATTGAATTTTGAGAATTACTTGGAAAGAAAAAGGGAATAAAATAGTAAATGAGCTATAGAGACATAAATAACATACTAGATTCCTTGGTCATGAATACTGATGTATTCATGGATGGTATGGATGCCTGTCATCTGCAAAAGAAAGGGCAGGAGAACTAGAAAGCATGGGCAACAATGACCATCAGAGGTAAGGGAAGGTTGGTTAAAGGATGGTGCTCATAATATCAAGATTGGGGGTTTGACCCCTGTATAGGCTGTTCACTCAAGAGCTGGAATTGATGATCCTTGTGAGTGCCTTCCAACTCAGAATATTCAGTGATTCTGAGAAGATGATCAGATAGATGAGATGTCTTAACCTTGGAAACCAGTTACAACTCCTCTTTTATAATGGAAATACAGTCTTCAGATTGCACTGATTTTTTTAAAGCAGTGAGGAGAAGTTTAAAAAAAAGACATCCAGGAAGCTGAGAAGAAGCTACACAAGCACTACTAGCCAGGGTAGTTTATATTGATTTATTGTATTCTGCAGAGAGGAAGAGCAAACACAATTCAGGTCATGATAGTGATGAGTATACTTGGAGGGACAGGAAGGTATAACAGATTTACCTTACAGACTGTATAGCTACTGACTTTCTGAAAGAGCTCTGGGAAGCTGGTTAATAATGGAAGAAGGACATGCTGTTACATCCTATTTGGGAATAGATTGATCACTAAGAATCACTAGTAGATTCTTATGTGAATCTATCACTTTGACTTGGTGTAGTAATAGCAGCTGGGAAATATAAACCTTCTCGAAAGCAAGGGCTTAAAGAAGATTTGAATTGCCTTCAACTTCCTGTAGACTTCCTGAATGTGTGAAGAGTAGAAAGTAAAGAAAGTAGGGTTGAAAGTGAAGAAGCCTTGATAGGCATCAAGGACCAGTTTGGCCCTCCTGATACAACTCTTATAAAAATGCTTATTTATTGCTTCTGTACTGGACAATAGGAAAAAGAGAGGAATGAGGGTTGTACCAAGTCCTTCTGACTCCACTGGCCGCTTTAAGAGTAATCTCAGAGAAAGAGCTGCTGAACCTGAAGCCACTTGACAGTTGATTCAGCCAAAAAAAAAAAGTCTCCAGTATTTTAAAACTGTTTTTTTTTCTTATTGTCTTCCTGTAGTCAGTCTTTGTTGTTTTCTTTTTTCTTTGCTGTGTTTTATTGTTGTTTGGGGAGTTTTTTGTTTGTTTTGAATTGATGGGTTTGGGGTTCTTTCTTCTAAACTGTATCGTGGAACATCAAAGTGCTAGCAGATACCTGGGTGGTTATTTTTGTTGTTGATTTATCTTTTACATGGCTTAAGACATGCTTTACCTACCAGTGCTGATTGTGAAAAGTTATGAACAGGGAGAGAGAGAACAACCTTTCCTGCAGGGTCGATCTGCTGAGTTGCACATATTTTTCTGAAATAATGGATTCTTGAGGATGTTAGTTCTTTAATTCCCTGCCTTCAGCTGGGAGGGGACACTTAGAGGAAGGTTGAGGATATTCTCTTGGAAAGGCCTGTTACAGCCAAACTTTATCTCCTGTAGGTCAGCATGTCATATGCCATGGCATTGGGCCTGTTTGTCAGGTAGTACTGAAAAATATTTCAATAGCCACGAAAGATAAGGCTAGATGAAGAGAGGATTACGCTTATTGTCAAATGTAGGTTGCCTCTATTATTCTGCTTTAAGAGAAGAATTTGAATACAAGGAATTAAGACATGTAAGGTTACATAAAAGAAAGGTTAAGAGAACATACTGTGAACCTTCATTTCTTTTTTTTCTTCAAATGTGTAAATGCTACATTTATATTGAGACTACGTGATTCAGGGCTAGTTTCCATTATTATGCATTGTTAGTATAGATGAAACCATTTGCTAAAATAATACAATGTGCTGACCTGAAGCTCTCTCCTTGTATTTGTTTTAGGGGTTGTTTCTCTATTGGCTGTTCATCCTTCCACAGTAAATACAATTGGAAAACAGCTCCTGCCAAAAACATTCGGACAGTCTAATGTCAACATTGCACAACAAGTGGTAAGGAGACTTTTGGGGGGGATGGGAGGGTGTTGTTTTGTTTGGGTTTTTGTTTGTTTGTTTTTTAATATATATTTTTATATTTTATAATTGCTTGTACTATTGTTTACACCTACTGGGAATCTGATGCAGCCTGGTAGTCTGTATCACTCTCAATGGGCAGATAATCTAAGTTTGTTTCTAATTTCAATAGATTTAGGTTAAAAAAATATATATTGGCATAAAGATGTTCAAAAATGACTCTCAAAACAAAATGAAATTACCTCACTGTTCAGGTGGTTTTATCTTTTGTTAGTCTTGCTGTTTAAAATCAGCATCTCATATTCTGCTCTGAAATCTGGCATAGGGAAATGTAAATTAAGTCCATAAACACATTTTTACAGATATTTGAGCTAGGTGGATTAAATTTGAAAACATAACTGTATTTTAGTGCTTAATTTAAATATTCTTTTGCTGAAATACTTACTTTAAGCTTTGTGTGAGATACATGAAATTAGATGTTTCAAGGAATCAATGCAATAGATAATATATGGATTATAGTAATTCTTGCACTAATCAAAATTAAAAATTGGTGATCTGAGTAGAATTGGTCTCAATCTTCTGGAAAGCAACTGTGACATGTTAACATCTGAACTAGAGTGTCTTATATTTGGGTTTCTTCTTGATATGAAAGCAATAGAGTAAGTTTTGAATGTAGAGTAGGTGGTAATCAGACTTCTCGGTCCCACTCTAAAAATGAGCCTGTGAATTTGTACACACCTAATTTCTTCTTTTGTAGTGTTGAGTATTTTGGGACTCTCCTGAGCGCAGTAGAGGTTCAGGGTTTGCTGCTGCCGGTTTGTTTTTTCTCCAGCTGTAGTTCCTCTCCTCCTCACCTACCCCCCCCCCCCCCCCCAACCCCTGTTCTGCTTTGGCTTTCATCTTATTGCAGAGTGATACAAATTCTAGATGTGGTACAGTGGTGGGGCTGCTCATTAGTAAGGTAGGGAATTAGAGAGCAGGACTGCAAGCACGGTGTTAAATCATCTCTTGTAGCCTTCTGCCTGCTGCATCCTAGGGAATAAAGACTAGCTCACAGCTTTCTTCAGTTCTCTGTATAGTCTGCTTCAATAGCATGTGGGTGGTTTTCACACTCTTGAGACGTTTGGTGAGCCAGACCAGTTGGTATCAGAACTGATAGTTTTTTTTCATGAGGAGAAAGTGAGCAGGTTCATCTGTGTCCTGTGCTAGCATTCCCCACCCTCATGCTATTTCCTACAATCATAAGTTTTGTTTATGAAAAGCAGTAGAGGAGATGATTTTTGGCTTTGCATAAGATGCAGAAACATTTCAAGTATGGTATATAATGCTGCTGGAAAGGAATACCTAAGATATTCTAGCTGTCAGAAGTGGATGTAACAAATTTATATGTTAACTGCACAGAGAGGTGGCATAATATAAAGAGAATATTTGTGAAGAAATACAGCTGTTTGTCTTTCCAGACAGCTGAAATCATGGACATCCAACAGTCACAAGACTTTGGCACCATCTATGTAACTTTCACATGTGAAATGTTTCCTTTTCAGTTTTTCTATTTTATTCTTGTTGAGACTAAGCTGTTGAAGCTGTCCCAAGGAAGTTAAAATTAAGTTTGCTGCTCAGACAGAATATAGCTGCAGGAAAATATGGCAAGCTTGTGGGTGGTTATGGATTTAAGTTTGTTTTTTTCTAAATTTACCTGATGTCAGGGATGCAACAAGTTGTTTTCACTGGGAAGTAAATGTACCACAAAAAAGTAGACATGTCTTTCTACAAAAGAGTAATCTATGTGGTGGTAAAATTTTTTCCTCTAAATCCATATTTTCTAGAAAGTTACATTTAACAATTCAGAGATAAAAAGCATCATGTACAAAAGTGGGTGTTTTGTTTAGTTAGTTTCAGAGGTAGGAGGGCACAGTTGTATGTGCTAATGTATGTATTATTACTTGTGATCAAATTAACACGTCTTCAGGACAGTTCACTTGGAGGCTCGAAGACTGTGATTAGCCAAGTGTGTGCTCTTAACATGTTTGCAATGGAATGGGCTTGTGAATTTGGTGTCATTCACTTAAGTAATGAGGAAAGTTTGCCCTTATTCTTTCTCACCTCTAACATTGTAGTTTTGACTCTAGTGATAGAGGCTGACACCAGGAGAGAGGGTTCTTGCAAAAGCTCTGCATTTTTTTCTCTGGTTTTACTGGTTTTCAGACTTTCTTACATTTGTATTTTAGCTGTAATTTACTACAGCATCCTTATACATAATTTGGTGGGGTAGGAGGGTTTTATCCCTTCTTTTTTCCCCCCATTTTCCTTGGAGGGAGAGAGAGTGTGTGTGTGTTTTGATCTTGTCTATGTTAGTGTTGAACAGTATTAAGAAATCCAGCAAGCATGAAAACCTCATTTAAGGAGGTTAAAATAACTTAGGGCGTGCTCTAACTATATTAACTGTAGTCAAAAGTTTTTTATGCTAGTATGTATAAATTAGATACATCTAAGAGAAGTATGTAAAGTACTAGTGTTTGGATAATGCACCATTTCAATTGTGTCACTTACAAATATCTTGGAATTCTGACCATTTTCCAAATTATTTTATCTTTACTGTAGGTTATTGGTACACCTCAGAGACCTTCAGCGCAAAATACTATCCTGGTAGGAAGTCCACATACACCTAACACACATTTTGCATCACAGAACCAGACTGGAGATTCTTCACCTTGGTCTGCTGGGTGAGCAAAATGAAAGCTAGAAAGGATTAATAAAGTGTTGGGACTTTTGTTCTAAATGTTGTGATAGTGTATGTACTCCTCAGGGTAACAGTGTGGGAAAGTCTTTTCATCAGGAGCACTTCACCACTGAAGTCTGTTGTACTGAAATAGGGAGTAGTCACACAATAATGAGTACCTCTTCATTTCTTGTAAAAGAATGCAGAATATTTTCTGTAAGCTCTGGCAGATATTCTGGCATCACTAACATGTAGAGAACTTAGCTCCTAAGAGGACACAGGAATTTGACTTGATTCTATGATTTCTCCTACGCTGGTGTATTTTCAGAAAAGCATGATATATTTCTGATTGAACAAGGGTATCCCAGAGTATCATTTGAAATAAGAATGTAGTAATTTTTGAGAAAAAGTATTAAATACAAAGAATGCGTTCTTTTGGTGTGTTTTTTTCATGCTTGTTTTTAAGGGCATCTTGTTAAATGCAGTTGCTTTAAGACTAAATTTATTATCAGTGGCCTGTTACACATAAATAGATTTTTGCTTTGGAATTATACAGTGGAATGAGACTTCCCCTTGCTGAAACTAATTTTGTTGATACTTGTATTTTTCCTC
The DNA here is from genome assembly GCF_965231275.1 of Zosterops lateralis. Lineage (NCBI taxonomy): Eukaryota > Metazoa > Chordata > Aves > Passeriformes > Zosteropidae > Zosterops > Zosterops lateralis. The sequence continues at coordinate 27,069,561 of NC_139763.1, forward strand.
TAGTTACAAGGAAGTTTTTATTGAAAAACTTTGCAAAGCAGAAAACCTTGTTATGCTGCTTGTATCTTGTAACTTTGAAGTTCTAATAGCAATTTCATATACTGTATAACTTCAAATCTGTGTTATAGTAATAGTGCAATGTTTAGTGAGTTCAACCAATACCAGACTTTGTCTGTTCAGTCAGTATCAGTATCACATTGCATAGAAAATGCTCAATCTATGTGCTACTTTAAATTAAAAATAAAAATTTTTAAAAAGGACACAAAAGTTCTCTCCTCTGATTCAGTTTTCATGTTTTAGTATTTATCCCCTTATCTCTTCTTGTCTTGAAGTTTGGAAGGTTTTCTTTACTGACTTCTTCAAGGAATATCCCTGTTGTTAATTTGTTGTCTGCTAATGGAAACATTTCAGGCGAGGTTGGATAGAGCTTTGGGCAACCTCACTGAGCTGAAGATACTCTGGCTCAGTGCAGGAGGTTGGACTAGATGACCTTTAAAGATTGCTTCCAACACAAACTATTCTATGACTTGGTGATTCTACTAGAGCTAGCACAGTTGGCAAAGGAATAAATTTATATTGTGTTTCAGCATCAAGATACTAGAATTGTTTATAAATATTGTAAGTTGGAGGGAAAAAAACGTAGGAGAGAAGGTTGGGAAGGGATAAGAAGCAGAAGAAAAGGGAAGGCTTGAGTTTTTACAGCAGTGTGCCTGTATTTGAAAAAGAGACATCAAATATTCCAAAGTTTAAATCTTCTTAAAATATATATTATACGTATATTTAGGAAGCGGAACAAAAAAGGCGAGAAGAATGGAAAGGGTTTACGTCATTTCTCTATGAAGGTTTGTGAGAAGGTACAAAGAAAAGGAACCACCTCATACAATGAGGTGGCAGACGAGTTGGTTGCAGAATTCACTACCACTGATAATCACATTTCACCAAATGAATCAGTAAGTATATGGGAAGTCAATTACATGTGAACTGAATGGGGGAAGAGAAATTTCTTTTGAGATTTTTCTGTTTTTCCTACTGCTAAATGAAAGAGTTCAGATATTAACTGAGTTTATCCATTTGCTGTAATATGTTTATTTTCAAATATTTTTGACACAAGTATATTTTTGATTAATGCACTATGTCTACAGCAGGCTTATGACCAGAAGAATATTAGACGACGTGTCTATGATGCCTTAAATGTCCTTATGGCCATGAACATTATCTCTAAGGAGAAAAAGGAAATCAAATGGATTGGTCTACCTACTAACTCGGCTCAGGAATGTCAGAATTTGGAGGTATATGCCTTTGGAAGTTCACAGTGGCTTTGTGTTTGAATAAATGTTTACAGCTTTTATATGTTCTGATACAATATGTGCCTATAATCTTCTGAGAGAGCAGCATAGAATAGTGTGATCCTCTTTGACTCTTTATTTTTTGTATACTTTCAGATTGTGAAGTGTGTCTTTGTTTAATTCTTCTATGTCAAAAATACAGCTTTTAGAGTACATGGGATGTGGATCTGAGCAGAATGTAGTAAAAAATTGATGTGTATTTCCAACACTGCAGTCGTGGTACTCAGAAGTTGGGAAGATTTGTTTTCTCCAGATGCCAAACAGACAATAAATTTGATGTTGTATGTAGGTCAGTATGTATAGGCATCTCCATTGCTGCACGTCTTAGCTTTTTTGTGACAATTCTCTTACGTGAGTATGTCAGACTTTCTTATTGCATGTCCTGGGGAAGAAGTGAAATGCTTTATACTGAAAGAGATGTGTAAGTTCTGACAGGATTTTTTTACCATCCTGAGATTTGAAGAATAATCAAGTTATTGAGGTTTACTGAAGTAAATTCACTTCACCAGAATAGAATGAGATGTATTTATTCTTAAAAAGTATAAATTTCCTTCAGCAGGACAATTAAAAAAAGTGTAAAAGGTGCCAAAGTAAGGGAGGAAAGTGGAACAAAATGTTTTGGAGCCTTACTTACAAAAGGATAATTCTAATTTTTGTTTGATACTGATAATTTATTTTTTATTTAATACTGTAATTGCTATTTAGATAGAGTAAATACAGAGTGACTAATAATGAAGTGAGATTTATTTGAATATTGTCCCAAGTGAAAATTATTAGTTAAGAGAGTGATAATTGGAACATAATTAATAGGGTGAGTATGGAAGGTGAAGTGGTTCCAAGATGACAATGCTGTGTGCTGAAGAGGGAACCAGCTAACTGAAGGGATTTTAAAAGTAGATCTCCTTTTCTCACAAAGTATGGCCTTGCCAACAATGTTGGAGCAAAAGAAAAAGAGGTGTGGCTCATCCAGCTGAATTTGATGTGATGACTGATAACGTCCTAAAGAAGAGTTTGATAATATTAGAGCTGCAGTTAAAAAAAGCAACTTAGAATGTAATAATACACTCATGGATTATTCATGCATTTAAAGTTCATGCATTTAAGATGAGAACAGTGGTATCTTGTGATTAAAAGAAAGTGAGAACCTGTTAACTGGCTGTCACAAGAGGAGGAAAGAGTTCTGTTAACCATTGAATAATTAAGCCATGAGTGTAATACAATGAGTTTCTGAAAGCTAATGTTTAATTCGTAAAATTGTCATATCTAATAAAATTCTATCTCATACTGTTTCGCTTCATCCTTACACTGTTAAAAATCAAGCCAAAGAGTTTATAAGGAACATAGGAATTTGAGGGCTTCCTCATCAACTGTTTGTTGTTATAAATATTCTTGAACTTGTCCTTTGTGTGTAAATTGGAATGCTAGATTTGGTAAAATATGGCCTGATAATGCAAAAACAGAGTGTGTGGGGCAATTAATAAAGTATGTGAGGCAGTGTAGTTTATGTGTATGTGATAGAAAAATATCTCAAGTAGGTTTTAAATTTTTCAGAGGGAGGCAGTATTTGGCTTACTTTCTAATGCTGAGGTGTAAGACTTGATCCTACCCTTTTAATTTTTTTTTTTAATATATATATATATAGCATCAGGCCTTTTTGCATCTTTTGTTTTTTCAGCTGTGTACACTTGGGGAGGTTGCAGGTATTTGTTTGTTTTCACCAAAACCAAACAAAAAAGTGCATTAATGTGAATTTTTAACTTGAGCAATTTACTTACTAGTTGTACATTTTAAAGATTTAAGACAGTAATTTTTTGTCAGGGCCAGCAATCAGTCTATTCAGGATCTTGGCTGACAGTAGCAGTTACCTAGGAAGGAGAAAGAGTAGGACCTGGGGGACTGCAGGCCAGTCATCCTCAGAATCCCTGGGAATCTTTGCATGGATGAGGATGGAGAGGGTCCATCCTGGATGGAACCAGGCTCTTCTCAGTGGTGCCAAGCAATAGGACAAGAGGTGATGGACAGAAACTAATGCACAGGAAGTTCCACCTGAACATGAGGAAGAACTTTTTTACTGTGTGGGTGACTAAGCACTGGAATAGATTGCCCAGAGAGATTCTGGAGACTCCTTCCCTGGAGATACTCAAAAGCCATCTGGACACAATCTTGAGTTATATGCTTGGAGGGACACATCATGAGCAGGGAGGTTGGAATAGATAACCTCCAGTGGTCCCTTCCAACGCTATTTATTCTGTGAGTGATTAGAAAAGGTATTTTGTAATTGTACCTAGTTTTCTTCTATACCTTGTGGTTCAGGCATAATTGAGGCAGATACATTATCTTTCTGTTTAATAGCCTTCAATATTTCTTCTAAAAATTTTTACTCTTTTTTCAAAGTTTGCTTTTAACATTGAGTCCTTTGTGTCAGTGCATTTCTGGTGCATGAGAAGATTCTTATGAAATACCTTTTGTTTGGTTTTGAACATACATATTTAGTTAAGATCCACTGAATATATTTTAATTGGAAATGGTGGTGACCGAGTCATTCCTTATTGACTTTCTTCATCCTGTTCATTGTTTTATAGGGATCTCTCATGTTCTCCCCCATTATTTCATTCTCCTTTCAGTAGAGTCCTAATTTATTAATTATTCTCTTGCATAGAGTCTGTTCTGTATCATTGATGATCCTGATTGTTCTTTTGTATGCTTGTCTTGAAATAGGACCATCAGACTTAGCGAATTCAAGATGTAAACATTCTGCTTCATAGAGTAATGTAGTGATAATTCCTGTTTGGTACTCTGTTTCTTGCCTAATAATTTGAACTTTTGGCTGTCATGGTATACTGAGCTGATGGATTTTGCAGATACTGTAATTTTAGAGCTCTACTGAATGTCATTTTATTTCTAAAGTATGCATTAGATTGTTTTTTCACATATACCACACTATATTTACTAGAAATAATTTAGGTGATGTAATCACAAAGTCTTACAAGACACTTAGAGTTTGCTTTATGACAAACTCTCTTTTTACTATGCCAAGTAACACAGCATTGCCAGCAGATTCTGTCACCATGTCACCTTAATCTGATTGTCTGTTGTTAAGAGTTCCCTGTGGAAATCTGCTGGGGAGCTTCTTCCACTAAGAAAGCTGTGTATTTCCTAGCTTTTTGTCTCTTACCTTTTTTGTTATTATTTAGTACATATTAAATACTGTGAGGCATTAACCTTGGGCTCCATAGCAGCTTCATGTCTTTAACCATCTTTGATGGATCTTCTCCAATACCTCTAGTATCAATAGACACAATGTTAATAGATCCTTTTTGTCTGTCTTTGCCTCTTTGAGAGAATTCCAATAACCCTTTGAGGCATAATTTCTGTTTGCAAAGATTATACTTCACAAGTTGTTGTATTTTATTCCCCAGGGTTCTAATTCTGCTTTTTCTTAGTTTCCATAGGTAGTACGTGTCTTAGGTAGATGTGTCTTGATGGTTAAGTCTCTAAATTTTGTGTAGAACCTTAATGATTTATTGCTATATCTCCTACCTCCAGTTCTCTGGTATTGAAATGATTTTAAAGTGAGAAAATGTTGGCATAAAATGCTACTTAAAACTGACAAACTGACCAGTCCTTTTTATCTGTCTTAAGGTGGAGAAACAGAGAAGAATTGAAAGAATAAAGCAAAAACAGTCTCAGCTACAAGAACTCATTCTACAGGTACAGTCAAGGTACTCTTGTCTATAGGGCAAGGTAACTTATATCTGTATTCCACTTGTTTTATCCCATTCTGAGGGATGGGAAACTTATAGGAAGAGTAGAGGTGAATTTCAGGATGAGGTGTATGCAGCTTTATTTGATGCTGTAGTTTAGCTGGGACCATGCTGTTGGCTGTTGCTATTGGGGATGCCATCAACCTTCCATGAGTTATGATGAATTTGTTCGGAGTTTCAAATAAGTTTAAACAGGGTTCATGCTGATAGGAGAAGTATTTCATACCATATCCTCTGAATTTTCCAATTCAGTCCAAGAACTGAACTAGATACAGGTATCTAGAATTTTCTTCTGTGTTAGCATCCACAGATAAAATTATGTGACTGTAGAAGTTGTCTGTCATAATGCTCTGCATTGTGCCTCTCTGGAGACTTGCAGTCACTGGTGTATAAGTGGCTGGACTGCTGTGAGACAGAGGCTGAACTCCTTCCCAGATTTCCCTTACTACGCTTGGAGAAGCAATAGTCTTTCTCAAGTCACTGGGCTTCTGGTCCACAGAAATGGATTCCTGGGTAGCTGTGTTACTTACACAGTAGGAATGAGTATCTCAGGGATGCAGAAAGAAAAGTACAGACAGCTGACTGATTTTTACCAGTCTCTGTGTTGACTTTGGATTTTGGTCTTAATTCTTGTTTATTTAATTTGATTTTGTGACCAGAAAAATATTTTTCTTTGTTCAGTAGCTTACTCTATGATTTATAACTTGAATTTCTATGGTTTTTAATTATTCGATTTACTAGTTTTTAAAATGGGAACATTCCATTGTAAAAAGCAATTTCAGTAAGATGTTAAAGTCACTCTTAAATGGGTAATTCAGAAACCTAAAGGCAGATGTTCAAATTCCAAATACTAACTTTCTAGCATATAATCTATTTCAGTATTAACATTCAGGTGTATGTTTTGGAGTGCAGTAGCTAGTAGGGAAGAATAAATGAAAAGGAAATAGGATGCTATGTGAAAATTTATTTTTCCAGTCATTGTTCTCTCTCCATTCTGCCAGGGATCTGTCCAAGGAACTGTCCTGATGTAGTTAGTAGAATGTGGGGGTTTTTTTCCTCAATAAAGTTTTACTGTGTTGTCTTTTTTAATAGTATGATCTGTGGCTCTTGCATTTTAACATGCAGGAATATGGTAGACACTTTTTCTGCATTTACTTGCTGCAACCATTGCTGGAATCCTCAGGAATTTTCTTAATGTGGTCTTAAAAGCTTCATTCATACTTTGATATTGCTGTTGCTTTTTCTAGCAAATTGCCTTTAAGAACCTCGTCCAGCGAAACCGTCAGGCAGAACAGCAGGCAAACCGACCTCCACCTTCCAATTCCGTCATCCACTTGCCATTTATCATTGTGAACACCAGCAAGAAGACAGTGATTGACTGCAGTATTTCGAATGACAAGTAAGCTAATAAAGTTTTCCATCTGGCTTTCAGTAGAGCTCTGAGGTTATATAAACCTTTGTGTAGATTTGTTAAAGATTAAATGCAAACTTAATTTATTTGTGCCTTTTGTATATTGAGAACATGCGCTTCAGACAGCTGTTTTATATACTCTTCTAATAAATAGACTGATTGATTCGCATTTGATAACTTATTTAAAACTTGCTATCTAGAGATACTAGGCATCTCCCTTGACATTTTATGTCATACTTGACCAAGCAGTGTTTTCCTTTGGCTTTAACACCATGAAATGCAGCCAGCAGAATTGAAAATGGATTTGCTGTTCTCCACTTCTGGTTCAAAAAGCTGTATTTTTCATCAGCTAAATGAAAACTGAATGCAAGCAGTCACAAGCAAATACATAAATCTTGAAAAATTTGATTGCTTAATGTAATGTGTCACTAACACACTTAATACTGTGTGTAAAGCTTTTGAAATGCTGCAATTCCTGAAAACTGAAAGGTAGTTAAAGTTATTGAAGTTAATTGAGACATTTTTTCCTCTCCAGGTTTGAATACCTATTTAATTTTGACAATACTTTTGAAATTCATGATGATATAGAAGTACTAAAACGAATGGGAATGGCTTGTGGGCTAGAATCTGGAAGCTGTTCAGCAGAGGACCTAAAAATTGCAAGGAGTTTGGTTCCTAAAGCTCTGGAACCGTATGTGACAGGTTAGTTACTCCAAAAAGAGTTGATTTTTTTTCCTCCTTAATCTAGGACTGTTAAGAAAAAACATGAAAATACCTTAGAACAGTTAATTTCCACTGGTTTGTGGTGAAGATTTTTGTCAAATTCTCAAATTTATCTGCTTTTTAGTGTACCTTAGGGAGCAAATAACACAGTGACTGATAAAGAATGGACTGTTGCTCTTTGCAAGACATTTTGCATCGAGCCACACAAGTAGATCTTTGCAGTGTGTAATTCTTTTAAGAGAATGGTATTTATGCTTGATTCAGTTGAAAAGGCAAAAGGTAATAAATATAAGCATATGATGAATACTGAAGTGATCTGTCTTGCTCACTTCAAAACAGATGGGTTTTTTAAATGTATTTTGAAAGTTTTTGTTGCTTGCACTAGCCTTTTTTTTAATTACGCTGTTTTGGATATAGTACATAACTATGTTTTGTTGTTTGGACTGCAAGACTCCTTTTCCGGACTTTAAAGGATTAAGCATTTCCACTGAATTAGATGGATGTGTTCAGAAGGATTCCTGAAATGCACATTGTTTGTTTTACAGAAATGGCTCAGGGATCAATCAGCAGTGTATATGTCACATCTTCATCAGGTTCTGCATCAAATGGCACAAGGTTTTCAGCCAGGTGAGATGAATTTTTTGAAATAGTTCTTTAAATCCATGGTCATCAAAGAAATGTGGATATTAATTTCTTCATGAAACAAGTTCTGTTTTGATTAAATGTGCTATGGATATGTATGGTCCTTCCGAGCTTGTCTTCCTGGCTAGCTCTGCTCTTCAGATACCATATAAACGAGTTATTTCTTTGGGTCACACTGCAATAGATATGTGCTCTAAGTTTATTCTGAGACATCACTTCTATGGTGGTTCTTAGTGATGTCATTAATGAAATCCTTTCCTGTATAGTGGAAAGGTGTTAGAGTGGTTATTCTTGAATGCGTTTGTTTGTTTGGGGTTTTTTTCTAGTTTAGAGTTTGTGACAAGAAAACAGATACTTCTCTGAAGATACTGTATTGGAAAGATTATTCCTTGATCAGTAGTGTCTAACTTTAAAAAAGATTTTGATCTTTGAGTTTTAAGCAGCAGTCAGAAGTTAGTACCATAACTAGTATTCACCTTTGTTACTCACTAGTTGCTTATTGCTGCATTAATCAAAAAGATGTCCTTCTATGGTAATGAGCTCCACAGAAAGATGGAGGTGAAGATGCTCCACAGGGTTGTAAAATGAGTCAAATATTCAGCAGTTGGATTCTGCGATCTCTCATGTCTTTTCTAACCTAATTGATTCCATGATCATTGAAACATTTGGCATTCATAACAAATGCTTGAATTAAGTTCTGCCTGTTTTGTGCAAGGGAACTGAACCTTAAGTGAGCATTTTGCCAAGATATCTTTAGATACTGAACAATACCTAAAACCTCTGTTTTTCAGTAAGTGTCCTTCTGTGGTAATGAGCATGGGGTAGTGAAAAAGAGCACCATGTGTTTTTAAGACTTTGAAATTTAAATAGGCCATTGTTAGCCAGAGACCAGTAGAAAACCAGAGGCTGATTGGGGTTCATTATCTTGGTGAGAGTACAAGAACTACTACCACTTCCATTTCCTAGGAGTTTGGAAAAGGGCAGTGACAAATTATGTTTAATTACAGGATATATATGAATATTCATGGAAATAGCTATGAACATTCATGGCAATACAAGTTGTGCTGCCAAGGCAAATAAAGGCTATACATTTACTTAACAAGATCTCTAAAGAAAGTTTGCAGAAGTCTGAAGATGCTGCTGCCAATACCTTCATTGCAGTTTCTTTGCCTTACTAGGATACTCAGGTTATGAAATCCACTTCTGTTTTTATCAAAAAGAGAGGAGAATGGATTTTGTGTTTGTAATTTCAAAGTTTACAAAAACACAAGAATAGTTTTGTTTTGTTTTCTTTGCTTTTGAAACTGCTTTTGCAGATAATTGTGGCAGACCTCTTTTTAATCATCTGACTACAGCTAGATAGATATCTTAGTACCTTGCTGCTGAATAAGTGTGCAGAACAGCAGAAATTCTTGAAAGTATCTTACTGGTTATGTTTTTCCTGTGAGCTTATAGGGTGGGTTTCATTGCAGTTTCATTCTCTGTGGTGATAGACCACTGAATTGGCTCCATCTAGCAACAAATGTGCATGATTGAATATGTGCATTAGCTGGATAAGCATTTAAAAAATTACTAGCAAACATATTTTTGAAATCAGTGTTTAAATGATGAATGTCTTTCAAGGCAGATACTATTTTTGTGATTTAAAAAAAAATACATTTTGTCACCAATATGTGGCCAAGTTTTATAGTTGACTTATATAGAAAGTCAACAATTAAATAGATTGGCAAAGTAGCAAGTAATAATGGAGGCAGGAATTTTATGGCTCTATTAAAATAAAATACTACACAATGAGAAGAAAACAGTTTCAGATTAAAAATACAGCCCGTGACAGTTTGCTATGTAATATCAAGAAGTTAAGGAAAAACTATTACTTCTTCAGTTTTCCAGGGCTTTGAATCAAGATTAGTGATTCTGAAAGACATGATTCATTTGCATGTTTCCAGTGCTACACAAAAATACTAAGGAGCTTAGCTTTGTAGCCTTAACACTAAATGTATTTTAGAAGAAACATGAAAAACATTTTATAAAGTGCTTGTGAAAAGATTTAATCTTTATATTTAACTTAAAGAAAGAAATCTAGTAAGAACCACTTCAAAATTACTTGCAACTGCTTCAGCTTTTTGGAGACAGCTTGGACATCCACTAAAGACAGTTTATAGAGTGGCAGTGGCAGATTCGTTAAAGGAATGGACTAGAGATGGGAGAAATCATGAAGCAATGCCAACTGGCTTTCTTTTCTTTTTTTTTTTTTTAGTGACTTTTCCAATGGTGGAGATGGGATGTTGGCTACAAGTTCCAATGGATCTCAGTACAGTGGTTCAAGAGTGGAAACACCAGTTTCTTATGTTGGGGATGACGATGATGATGACGATGATTTTAATGAAAATGATGATGACGACTGATGCCCTTTCCTTGTAGACTATTTTTTGTTAAAATTCAGCAGGCTTCAGGAATAAATTGTTCTAGGGAGAAGTGTCTCAAATTACTTTGCCCCATCCCCCAAGGAGAATATTGGTAAGCAGTTCTGAGTTTAGAAATTGCACCTCTGATAAGCAAACAAGGATTGTTTTATGTAGGATATTTTTAAATGTGGTGTGGATGTGTGTTTTTGATACCAGTGTGTTAATGCAGAGCCTTTATTTACTCTTGTTTTAGGGGTTTTTGGTTTGTTGGTTGTTTTTTGTTTGGGATTTCTTTTTTACTTGAAGGAAAAAGAGTTTTGCCCCAAATGTTCTTTCAAAGTTTGCTAAAGAAAATGTAGACACATCATTGAGAAATAAAATACTATCCTTCTGTGGAAAATGAATACACTGAATGGCAATTTATTTGGAGTGTATTTTGATTATGCCACTTTTTGAGGGATAGTGAGCAAATGTAGTAGTGTTTTTTGTTAATCATGCAGTGTCCAAAGAACCAAACAAGAAAGATACGTCCTACTTTTTTACATGTTAAATTTCAGGAATGTTGTTGTGAACTTATTTTCCCTTAAATTATATCTAACATTATGATTCCATCAAGTTTATATACTTTTCACTGTATGTTGGAACATATGAATTACAAAGTTTTTGGCAAATGTTTACTGCCAGTTGGTGCAGCTATATAAAATGTCTTGAAGGTTTGGAATGATTTATTGCTTATGGTAAAATTTGCCTGATTTCTTACAGGCAGTCTTTGGAAACTTTTTATTATATAGTTGTTTACATACTTATAAGTCTATCATATAAAGACATGTACTGAAACAAATGTTTGTATTTGTTTCATAAGCATCTTCCTGTAATCTATTATAAAGTTGAAATTAAATATAGAGAATGTTTTAAGTTTTTTAACTCAAAATTTGTCAATCATTTTTAATAGTTCATTTTTATAAAAGGAATTTCAGGGCAGGTGGTAGTCTTTTTAAATTTATTCACAAACAATTAACTGCACAAATACTGTCAGCTGCCTATTCTAAGACAGTAGTCTTTTTATTGAAACACAAATAAACTTTTCTGTAATATTTTATGGAATATAAAGAGACTATAATTGTTTGACTTGTTTAACCTTGGCACTGTTAGTTTTTATTAATAAAACGCGCATGGGCATTTTTAACAAGCTCTGTGGTTTTTCTAATTCTAGGATTATTTTAGAGCATTTCACTTCTCGTCACAAGACCTAGAATTAGCTGTCTTGGGATGCTGCATCTGTGCTACAGAGGGCCCAGAGTTTTTGCTTTGATTTATAATTTGCCATTAGAGCTCTTGATAACTTATGATGCAAAAGACAATAACTTACCTGCTATATTCTCTTCTTTCACACCTCCTTATTCCATCCATGTTGCTCCTCAGCATGACAGGTCAGTCTTGGTACTCCAATCTAGCTTCTGTTTAAAATCCCATGCCTAATGTCCTAACTTTTCATCCCATATTCCTCAGTCCTGGCTTTCTGCCATATATTCCTGTGTCCTCAAAAAAGTTCTCAATCTGCTTTCTGTATACTTTCTCCTTAAACCATTTTGTTAGATCCTCTGCTCTCACCTGCAAGAGCATACTGAGCCAGTTCAGTCACTGCAGGCAACTGTCACAGTCAGGATTTGATACTTCCACAAAGTCCAGGGAGTCCCTGCAAAGTATTAGTAACTGTGCTGACTATGGTAAGGGCTCCTGGATACGCTTAAAGCCTGTCGTCAATGTGACGTGTGCTACATGGTTTTTTTTTCTTGGAGGGATTATGCATAGACAGTTCTCCTGTGGGGATATGGGTGATTAACATAGAGCAGCTCATACGCACTGAAAGTTTTCAAATTGCATCAGACCTTTTAACATGAGTGAACCAAGCAAATTACTTTGTGGGACTGGGGAAAGATCTGGAGGAGAGGAGGCTAATTGAATGTTTTGCTTCTCAGTGAAGAGGCCATTCTCTGCAGTGCTAATGCTAAACACAAGGTTCTTCTTGTGGATGAGAATGTTGATTCAAATTGTCTTTGATGTTGAATGGCAGTTCAGTTTGCAGAGGAACTTCGATTATTCCAGTTTTCCCTTGTGTTCTCCAGTGTATGATCCAAGATTTACCTGCAAAGAGTGAGTAGAAGGGTATTAGGGAAGGAAGATTGAAAGAATCTGACAGTTTTCTTTTGGTTCTTATTGGTGGAATAGTCCTCAGATAAGATAAGGTCACAGTGGGAATGAAAATGTGACAAAACATATTTTTTTAAGATGTTACTTTTTTCTTTCTTTTGCTTGGTGATGAATCTGAAATGGAATTTGATTTAAACATTGGGGCGGTTTTGGAGAAGTTATTTTTTTATTATATTTCTGGTTGAACTTGGTGATGGTAAAGATTTCCTTCTTAATAATTCTATGATTCTGTATAACTTTTGTTTTGGGAGAGCTTTCCAGTAAAGTCAGCGATCAATAACAAGAGAAAGTCTATAGACTTTTAAAATAGTTGTTTGATTTCAAGTGGTCATTTGGTTACAGTGTTCAAGTGAAAGATGGGAGGAGAAAAAGACCAGTGGTGAGGGGCCAGGTTGAGATGAGGAAAGGAAATGTGAAGAAGTTGGTGGAGGGAAGCAGTAAAGAAGGAACAGATTATAGCAGGGTCTTTTGCAGAGGAACATAAAAAGAGAAGAAAGTGTAAGTAGGAAAGAATGAGAAAACAAGAGAAGACTAGTTAAAGACTACAAAAACAGTAGTAGTAGAAACTTATTCTTAAAAAAAAAAAGGAAGGAGCTGGAAAGTGAAAGATAACTTTAAACTGTATGGTTCCAATCTGTGAAAAAAGTGGTTGCCCATGTACAGATGGAAAATGAAGATTAAGAGCAGGAACAGAAAGAACATAACAGGAAATTGTGACAGAAAATTGTTAAGGGTATCTATGGGAGAAAATACTGTAAGAAGATAAAAACTGGAATTCCATTTAAGAAAGATGAAATTATGGTAAAGGTAATGAGAATTGTTATAAGGGCTCAGTTTGGGGTTAAACGTGGCAGGAAAGGAATGTACTTTTAATTCCTTTACTTAGCCAGCACTTTTTTGTGATGAGAAGAAGAGGAAAAGAAGAAGAGTTGCAAAGTGCGTATTTATGCCTCTGAAATGGTTCTGCAGATAAGTCCTGGGAGCAGTGTGCGTCTTTTGCGCTTTCTAAAGTGTTACTGAGCTTTGAAAGACTGTCTGTTTTGACACATATAGCAAGTTAAGGATTTCTTGAACTGCTTCACAAATAATCTGTTTTGCTTTTCCCATAGGAATTTGTCTTAACAAAAGAGAAGCAATTACGACTTCAGAAACATAGGGGTTTTGGGTTTTTTTCTGAACCTCCCTTCAATGAAAGGTGGCAACTGTTGCAGAGAAAGAAAGATAAATGTAGCTGATAAGATACTGGCCTTGATGGAATCCCATTTGTTTATTTGAATGAAAGGATGAATTTTTAATGAAAAGATGTACTGTCACAAATATCCTTATTTCATAATCAGTGAATACATAGGTTGTAAAGTCTTCATATTAATGAGAAGTCTGAAAATTGGATGCTGCTTTGATATAGAAAGCAAAAGTTAAAAAAAACGCCACTAAAACTAGCCAACATGATGTAACACTACTGGAATGTTCACCAGTACAAAGGACAGCATATACAGTTTTTCCCAGATAGATAATTGTTTACTGTAGGGATTTCCTTTCTGCTGTCTGCTTATGAGAAGTGTAGTAGGCCATTTGTCTTTACGACTACATTAACAACTTGTCACCACTTCTCAGCCCTATCTGCTTCCAGAAAGATGAGGCTACTATCACACACACTTTATTGTTGAAGCCTTTATTGTTATTCATTTATCAGGAAAAGCAAAGATGAACCAGCCGTTGAGAGCAGCCTTTTCATGTTGTTATTTTCTAAATTTAGGATTTAAGGTTTTTCCGGGGTATTTCCTGACCTTTGGTTTGTTCTTGAGTTTCCATGGGTTCTGGTGGGTTACCAAAATGCTTAGTGGTCTGGGGCAGCTGCTGTGTGAGGAGAGGCTGAGGGAGAGCAAGTTGTTCAGCCTGGAGAAGAGGCAGCCTCAAGAGACCTAATGGCACCTTTCCAGTGCTGCAGGAAGGTTACTGCAAAGGTGGAGCCAGTGCACAGTGGTGTGTGATGAGAGGATGGAGAGACAACACACACAGGCTAAAATGGGAGAGTTTCCAGCTGAATGTGGGGAACAACTTGGGATGGTCAAGCTGTGGAACAAGCTGCCCAGAGAGGTTGTGATGACTTGATCCTTGGGGTTTTCAAGGCCAGACAGGAGAAAAGCCCTAAGCAACGTAGAGTCTGACACCTCACGGCTGAGCATGCTTTGAGCAGAGATGGAACAGGAGACAACGTGAGGTGCCTTCCAGCTTGAATTACCTTATGGAGCCCATAAAAGAGGGAAAGAAAAGAAAAAACATGTTAGAAAACATCAGTGCTGGGAACAGACTAACAAGTGGGTCATCTGGCTTGCCAGACTTGTCAGAAGCTCAGCTCATCTTCAGAAGCTGTCAAAAGGTACCAAACTGTGATGGAAGAGGGTTAATGAGCAGGTAGAAGCGAAGATTGCCTTCAAGGTGAGGTTTCTAAGAAGCAGACTGATGCTGAGAGCAGAATGAAGAAGGGCAACAAGCAGCAATGCATGGGTGTTTCTGACTTCAAGCATTGGGTTACACTGGAAATTCCTGTCTGGTGTGATGATGGTTCTCACCTAGCACCATCTGCCTCTCACTCAGCTGAGACCTGCTGTCCTCACAGCAGTGAACATCAGCACTTTGTGAAACAGCAGTTGGAGAAAATCATGATGATTATTGATGCACAGCTTAGCTGTGGTAAAGGCAGAATGTTCTGATGTGGAAGGGAATGAAGAAGAGAGGCTGGTGTTAGTTGAAAGTTACACACGTAATACCATTGCAAGTGCTTTTCTTTGTTCTGCCATGACCTTTTTGTTAAATTTTTGGATATTTTCAACCTGTTGTAATCAAAATTTAGGCTGAAAATTTTGATCTTTTGTTATGTTTCTGTGTACACATCATGGTACATTGCTATAAATAGTGCTGTTTCATCAGCCCTACCTGGTCAGAGCATCTGCATTGTAGCATGTTAAAAAGTCAGAAAGGTTGTAGACTTCTGGCAAGATTCCTGTTCTTTATTCATGTTACCTTGAGAGAATTTATTAAAAATAAAGCAGAACATTAATCACACTCTTAAAACAGGCAACTCCAGTAGTTTATGTTGGGCAACTTCTGATGCTGATTTTTAATGAACCTTAGAATAGTTCTTACAGACTAAAATAATGCTAGAGTGCCATTTTTTGAAGTGTGAAAAGGTAGAAAGTGTCAAAGATGTGAGGAAGTCCTGTCCAAATGTGTGTGATCTAGACAGCTGGAGATGAGGCCTGAGCCTTGTATTAGAAAAACTGTTGAAAGGAACAGCTAGAAGATAATTAGAAGCCTGGAGGATTAATTGTTAATGACAAAGTACAGAATAGGTCTTACCAAATGAATATGGGAAAAGATTGCAAATGTTTAGCTGATGAAGGAAACAATGGCTATGCTTCAGCATGTTTAAGCCTTTTAAATTTCATTGCATTCTGATTTTAGATATGTTTTACAATACCTCCAGATTGTATGTTAAGAGGTTATGAACCATTTACTGCTGAACCACTTCTGTGGAATTACCAGTGACTGAACAACTACATCAAGTAAGATTATAGTCTTGATTAACAATTTCTTCAATAACCCAGAAAAAAATTTAAAAATACTCTGAAGCAGTACTGGTTAGAAAAGAAGTAAACAATGAGAAGGAGAGAATAATGTGAGTTGTTTGGCAAGCAGGTCATGTCCAAAAATGTTATGGTTAAACTCCACGTCTTGTGAAGAAAGAATTCAAGGTACACTTACAGGAAGAAAGACTATTCTGGAAATGTAGGATCCTAAAAAGGATCCAGGGCATCAGGGTAGATTATAACTCTCTATGTCTCCTACACTGTTTTAGGAGGAGCTAGCTAATCTGAATTTGGATGTGTAGGTAAAACTAATAATGGATTGGAAAATGGCGTTACATCCAGATACATTCAGTGAGACCAGTAGTGAGCAGCTGCATACTTGCTAGCATCATCATTTCAAAAGTATGTTGGAAAAATCAGGAAAGACTCAAAGCCGTTTACCTAGTTATTTGTTTCCTAAGGTCAAGATCTATTGCTGTGAGACTCAAGGAAGTCTTATTTTGGCTTAACAAAAAGGCAGAAAATGGAGAAATTAGTGGATTTGTGCAAGGTCACGCAAAAAGATACATTTCAACTGGCTTATCAATATCTGAGGGGAAAGTGACAAAAGATTTAAGAACTGGAACTTGAAATCAGAGTAATTAAAATGAGTTACCTAGTTGATGATAGTAATAAACCCCTGGAACATATTTTTATTGGAATGATGACATTCCCACACTGGTAATAGTAGGACTACATGTAAATATACACATTAGTACATGATGTTATCCCAAGTGTTTCTCCAGAATTCAGTTCTTTCTCAGAGGTGTAGCAGGATCCTAGAAAGGGAATTTTTAGCCCAATTTCTGCTCTTAAAATAATGAGAAGTTTGGTGTATCCATTGTTGTCACTAGTAAAAAAAAAAAAAAAAGGAAGAAAAGTGAAAAGTCTTTGTCCCCAGTGAGAAGAATCTTTCAAATCAAAGTGAAGAAAAGGCCACCTGTTCTTTCATGCCACGTATTTATTTTACTTTAAACAAAATAATCTTGTTTGAGTTTGAGCTTTTATGCCTGAAAGAAATGAAGCTTATGAAGGTACCTTAGATGTACAGCAGAAAATATTTTTTGCAAGCATTATTGATGTAGCTGTTACTTTACATCCAATTACTAAAAGTAGCACATGGTTAGACAGCTTTATTTGTTGCTTGACTTTTATTACAGGTAAGAGATTAAAAACAGCTCTGTGAAATGGTGGGAGGAAGTCCCAAGTGCAATAGCATTGACATCATATGAGACCATTAAGCAAAGTCTCAATTATTAATATCTAGTACTTGGCAATTCTGAAAGGTAGAGGAGCCTTTGAACTTGCTGTAGTCTTACAGCCATAGAACAAAGTCCTTCAAGCATCAAGATGCTTGTATTCAGTGTTTTTCTCCACTGTTATTTTAATAACAGACATTAGGACTTTACACTTCAATAATTTACCACGGCCATGAATATTGATAAGAAGGAGGTGTGGAAATTGCATCTCAAAGCAACTGCTGTGTTTCTGTTCTCTTCACACTGATCTTCAAGAGTTTTATTTAACACCCTTAGCAGATCAGTCTGGAAACTAAAATTTATGGATATAAAAATTCATGGTGCCATTGAATTAGTTTCATGGCCTATTTTGCCTTCCCCATGCCTTTTCTCCTGGGTAACCTTGCTATTGCACAGCTGATAGGAAAAAAAGGCAGAGACTGGCACTGAGAGCCACTGTGTTGTCTCCGATAATGCCTTCCTGGCCCCTCCACTGCTCCAGAGACATGGACTAACCACCCATCCACATCTTAGTTGATCAGCATCTAACTAAACTCAGGAATTTGCATTTGCTTGCAATTAATTCTT